>NC_089651.1:29588033-30973866 GCF_037042795.1 Molothrus aeneus
TACAGACCTCCTCTGCCTCTGGAGCCCAAGTTGGCAGGACAGTACTTTCCAAGTCATGATGCAAGCTGCAAACAGCTGACAAAGCCCAATGCACATTCCCCATATTTTCACCGTAATTGTTCCTCTCAGCCACTTCCACACCAGCACAGAAGGGTTTTTAATGAATTGCAGTGAAGAAGAAGCTAAAACCACTGTGAGACACTGAACTAGCAGGCAGTGGATGGGCTGTGTGTCCATCTTCTCAAGGCAGTGGATCACAGGCCAGGGCCAGCAGACAGGACACAACAGCCATCATTACTCATTGGCATCCCCAATGAAGTAATGATGAAGTCCCCTAGGCTGAGCAGAGCGATAGATTAGAAAGCAGATGCTGCCAAGTTGTGCACTGTGCACAGTCTGTGAGGCAGTTTGCTCAATGCTTCTCATTAATTTCAGAATCCACTACTGAAGAAAACGCTTTATAAGGTGGGACATGTTTTAAAAGAACAGTTGGTGCAGATTTAACTTGTATAAAGCTGCACAGTTCTATTAAATACCAAGGGGTGTTGCTGATTTATACCAGCTGAGAAGCTGGCCAATATGCTTTTGAAGCCATCAACTCTCCCACTAGTAATTGCCAGTAGAAACACTGGGAAATACAAGAAGAAATGAAAAAATGGAGCACATTTATGTGAAAAACCTTCGATGCAAAACAAATGTCTGCTCACTGCACAAAAGCTGAAATAATACCGTTGTTATTGGAACTGTGCTACAATAAAACAAGCTGGATGAGTCAACCAGCAGTGCATCTAATCTCCACTGGCTGCCTTTCTGGTCTCCAAGCTCTTCATCTATTTTTATCTCTGCTTTCTTCAATACGATTTTTGGTTTGCAAGCAATAAATCTGCAGCTCTTGGGTCCCCTGTGTACACTCTTTTTCGGCAGGCCACTCAGCATTTAGGATTTTACCCAGACCATTTCAGTTATAAGAGCACAGAACATGGAGGCTACAATTCAGATTCAAAAGATACCACGGTGAGCACAGCAGAGGCATGGGGCATCACAAAAGTTTTCTGCATTGAAGGAAGCACGCACCAAGCAGGGCCATCTGAGAAGTTTTGGGATGGACTTGCTTCCACACTTGATAAAACACACAGACTGGGGCAGTGCTTTATTCAAGCTCCACGACGCAGCATAGGGCACATGGAGAGCACGAGATATGCCCAATGCAACAGCCAGGGGAAGAGTTAACAACACTAAAATAGGGGAAGAGTTAACAACACTAAAATAGCACTGGCAATCAGTGTTTGCTGCTGAGCCTATACAAAGAAAATGTCATTCCCTCTTTTTCCACGGATGGGTGAAACTTTTAGTGAAGCCATTTGCACTTGGTCTACCTTAGGACCCTATACATTACCTATTACAGAGTGTAGTGTTTGGAAGCTGAGAAAAGGATTACCCTGATTTCAAAATCATTGGGCAGGTGATGGGAACTGTGTTCATGAAGTGAGACTACTGTTTTTTGTTGGTTGGGTGTGGTAGCCCTTTGTTGAGAAAAGTGTAGGTGAAATTTTGGAATCGAAATATTCCTGTTTCATTTTTCTTTGGCAACCACATTATGATCCTGGAAAGAGAGCAATTATTTTTCTAATTTTTCTCTGTTCTCTTTAATGGTTTCATTACAAAGACATACAGCTAGTCACCTTGAGCTCATACATGCTGGGAAACATCTGTTAATTGAATATTAAGATAGCCAGAGTGTTATAATGGATAGAAACTACTGGGATATGATGGTAGCCCAAAGCCTTCCCTTTCATTCCAAGAGTACGTGCTTCAGGGAGCAAGGGAGAAGAGTATATGAATTTAATTTCAGACATTCACGTTTTAGGTGGCCCCGAGGGATGTACCCATTTCCTATATAAGGTTTGGTCTGTTTGCAATTAAGCTCTCTTCTTTGCATATTTCCGGAGAGATTAAAAATAGCAATATCAGCTTATTCTTGGACTTCTGGAAATAAACACAGCCATTGCTTCCAGGACTTTTAAAGCACTGATCAGACTCATAGATCTTGAAGACCAAATTTGTCTGTGATTTTTTTTATGCTGGATAAACGAGCAATTCCAAAGATAAGAGAAAAGGTAGGAGCACATTTCTAGAACTGGAGACCTTTTAAAACAACTTGACTTTTGCAGCCTTAATTTTTAAACAAAGCTTAATGTTGATGAAGAGTTAAGTTGAATACTCTTTTTACAGAAAGCTCAAGACTGGTTCAAACCTCTCCCACCATTCTCACAACCAATAGATCAAATCCAGAGCTGAGAGGCTTGTTCAGCTCCAATTACAGTTTTCCTCTTATTCTTTTTCTGTTGGGATTACCATCATCAATCCATTTAATCCAAAATGTAAAGCTGTTTTTTGTGATGCAGTCATCCATTTTCAAGGACCTTTACAGAAACAACTCATTTATAATGGTGCCTAAATTGCTATCAGATGGGATTGATTCCCATACATCCCTAACAGCCTGAGGTTGGACACATGATAGTGATTCTGCAACTGATAATTTCTTCCCTGCTGTTTAGGCTTCTCATTTGCAGAAATTACCTGGAACAGGGGCCATTTTCCAAAGAAGTGCCTGACCACCATGTTGCAAATTTAAGTCTCCTGGTAGTGTTTTTGTTTATCTTTTGCAGACTGCTTAGAAGCCAGTGGCCCCTGATGGAACCATGGACAATGGGATTAAAATCACAGATATAGTGGTTTTAACAGTAGTTATTCACACCCTTGTGTGCTGACAACAAAACAAGGATTCAACCAAATTCAACCAAAATTATTTGTTATGTTTCCTTAAGTCCAGAAAACACTTAGGACTACATTCAACTCAGTAGTGGAAATAACTCCCACTGTCTTTCTAGGAATATGTTAATTTCTTCTTGATTTTAACTTTACAACCAGACTGAATTAAAGACTCAGATCAGCATTGAACTCTTAATCTTGAAAATTCAAGCATGCCATACATGCACCTAATAATCATAATCTCTAATTCTAGTTGTGTTTGAGCTTCCTTATCCAAATAATCTGATTACTTCCCTACAATCGAATTTTTAGTGACTTTTAGTGCTTCTTACATTGTGAACACACAAGGGTGAAAACCAGTGAGAAAGTCTGTGATTCTGCAACAGTAAAATCTGACCTAAACTGTGGTTGCATCAACTCTGTCTCTGATAGCTCTTGATTACAGTCCTTCATCTCCTTTCTTGTGCTCCACTGGTGCTCATCCAGCCTTGCAAAAAATTGGTCCAGGGGATGTGAAAACTTACCTTTTTGCAGTGTTAACTTTCATCCAGTTTAGCTCCCTGAACTATGCTATTCTAGGGTCAGATACAAACTATTGCTTGTATTGAGGAAACACTGCAGCATGGCTGGGCAATAACAGCCCTGATTTAGGTTAGCTGGAATGGATGCGGAATTGTACTTTAACTACTCTGTGGGCAGCATTGTTGAAAACATATGAAGCAACTTAACAAAAAGCTGCTTGCAGCAGTTCATTAAAGATTTGATTTCCAAAGCAGAATTTCCAGATCAGTAGTCAGTACAAGTCATTGCGAAATTCAGGGGATATTTACAGAGCATCAGGTAAGGGTCTGACTGATGAAAGACTTGACAGTCTGACAGGGTAAATTGCATGGAGATTCTGGTGGATATTTAGGCCTAGAAACAAGGACTAGGCACCAGTAGATTCAGGAGAGTGTGTGGAATGGGTACCAGCTGATAGAGCACAAGGACTGGACAAACAAGTATAGTGCAGCCTGGGACTAGGGTACATGAGTAGCAAAGCTGAGAACTCCAGATTGTAAGAGCAAGACTAGCTAAGGCTGAGCCAAACTGGTAGAACTACATTGAGGATGCTGCACAGAGCCTGTCCACGCAATGCCTGGCTCTTACATGCTGTCTAGGCCCTCATTTTCCAAGTGCTGCATTGTCCCAACAAAAATGAAGAATGATATTGAAATTGATGATTCAGGAGGGAAAGAAGATTACAGCACAAAATAGCCATGTGAACAAGGAACACATTTACTGTTGAGTAGTACATACTTTGGAAAAATCCACACGGCCTTAGTAGAGGGAAGGAAATAGACATAGTTAAGCAAGATACTAATGAAGTGGCCCACTCCACCAGGCTGCACTTTGTTCCTCTGCTGTGCAGTGGCACGGGAAGGACTGGTGGCCCATTCCATGCCTCCTGTGATGGCAGAAGGGCTCTTCCCTACCACACTCGAGTTCTAGGGCTCTACAAAGAGCAGCACTCAATACCACAATCCTTACAGACACAAGCAGCCTTGAAGAATTCAACAGGACTATTCATGAGAATTGATTATAAGGGGTCATGTTGCAAAATGAGCCCCTTATTTTGGTAAAGAGAAGCACAGCAATAAGTCCTATTGCTGTTCTAGCAACATAAACACTATACCTGAGGACCTAATAAAGGTTCTGCTGTGTGACAAGAGTCCCAAACAGACCTTACAAAATAATATGGACTTCTGCAAAAGCAGGACAAAATGTGTAAAGTTTTAAAAAAATATTCTTCAAAATGAAAGCCCTCTTGATTCACTTTGGCTCCCAGTAGCATTAAGGACATAAGATTTTTTTGGTACCATGGCCTGTAAAGAGTCAAATCTCAGCTCCTAAATGTGCTTCTGCATATTTCCAGGACATTTATGGTGGGAAAAAAACATTCCAAACAACAGAATAACCTTCTGTCCATCAAGCAAGATTTCACAACAATTACAGTACCAGGCGCAGAGAACTCTGCCTGTCTGGCCCACAGCCACACCGCGGGCGGCAAACTTTCTAACTCTCACAAACTAATTAGGCTCAGGTCAGGTATGTGACTGAGAGAAATCCAGGGAGAGTGGAGGGTGAAGCAGGAAGCAGTGCTGATGATTCAACCAGGGATCATCTTGAGAACAATTTTAAAGTTGTTTCTTCAGAAATATGTTTTGGACATGAAAGGAAAGTGATTTTATTTCTAAGAGTACTTAGAAAAGGGAAAACTTTCTGGTACAAAAATGAAAGTGAGGACTCTTTTAGTAAGTAAAGAAGCAATGTATAAATTAGTCAAAAATTTTATAGTGACAGTTTATGGTGTCTAATAGTGGAGTGGGACAGGTGACAAGAAGGCAAAACCACTTTCAGTTGCTATTATCAGCTCTCAAGATGACTTCTTTCTAGTAAGAAACTAGAGCTGCAAAGGAAATAATTTTGAAATTCCAGCAAAGCTTTCTCCACACATAAAGACAGCACAGGAGTGACTCCAATATCTCCACATGCAATCAGATGAATGAAAAAGACTCACTGCTGGGTTTTGTATTAGATTCTGCAAATCTTTAGTAGTAGACATAACCTAGGGCTATGGAGGTCTGCTTTGTGCCATTCTACACTGTGAGGAGGGGCTGACATTTAACACCTTTCTCCCAAAGCCATAAAAATACTATCTAAAGTTCACAGCAGCTACAAGCAATATGAGTACTGTTCCATCCAAACCCTGTATCTGGCTCCTCAAAAAGGCTGCTGCCAAGTTAAAGCAGTGCAATGCCAAAGTACTCTCATATTCCCTATTTCTTAACATCTTAAAATCACAGCTTTGTGGGAATTCCCTAGGTCAAGTGTAGGGCATTATGTTTACAGCAGAGTGACTAGAGAAGAGTCTGTGGTCAGTGTTATACAGGTCATCCTTGGTTCTGTAGAGTGTCTTTTCAATAATGTAATCCTACTATCAGTAGATGCAAAAAATGTCCAAGTAAACAACCTTCTATCTGGATAGTGCTTATCAGCTTTCAGGCCCAGTTTTTAGCTGTCTGTGCCTGTTTGCTGCATGACACGTAGCTGTAATGACTGGTGAAAGCAGCAACAGAAGCAACACGGCAGAGCTGTGGTGGTGAGAGATGGATGTGAACTTCAGAGGATCAGGTATGTCTTACTCCACGTGTGGATCTTTCAGATATGTCAGTATAAGCATGGAGGATCTTCTACTACTGTGTTTGCATTGAGCATCAGAAAGAACCCTTTCACTGGGTGAGCAGTACAGTGCTGGAATGGGTTACCCAGAGAAGTTGTGCAATCCCTATCCTTGCATGGTTTCATGACTTGGCTAGACAAAATCACAGCTGACCTGTTAAGTGCTGGCAACAGTTCTGCTTTTATCAGGATGTTGGAATAGAAACCTCCAGAAGTCCCTCCTTAACCTACATTTCTATGATGCTATATCTCTGGATCCCAGAGCTGAGCTGACAAACCATGTTTTGAAAGGACTTGTAGGGTGAGATGCCATGGCTGGTAACATCTACCAAGCTGGAGCGGTTGGAATGGTTTATGTGGAACAAACCAAGTGTCTGAGTGGAGGCCTCCCACACCTACATGTAAAGCCTCCTCTTGAGCAGAGACTGAATGGCAGAGATATTGTGAAATACTGCTTATGAGGTGGCAGTAATTACAGAATGGTGATGCTGCTCAATTTCCTTATGCAATCAAGGCTTCAGCCAAGAAAAGTTGTTAGTCTCCTGCAGCATTCTTGCGCTACTCTTTTCCAGCAGTGGTGAGAGGGCAGTTGTGTTCATGTTTGTTCACTGGCATGCTGAGGTGTTGCTCAAGGAGGGTAGGTTTATGGCTGAGTTACAGGCTGGCATCTACCTCAACTTTTATTTCCTGCTTTCAAGACAATTATATTTAGCTGCTTCTGACACTAAAGAGACCAGAAGAATTTGTACTCTTCCACTACCCAGGAAGACAGATCCCAGACTGGACTGGCTGCAGGAACATGCTAGAGTCATAGAAAAGCTGATAATTCAGGGTGGACATTTCTATGCAGGCTGGCAGACGTAGTAGAAATATGCACAGAACAGACAAAATCCTTTCTGCAAAAACACCGTTTGCACAGTTCTGCCACACTTCATTCATCCATAGCTCTTTGCTGGTTTGTTCCTGGCACACACATTTTCTTCCCCCCAGTTCAGAACCAGCTCACCCACTGCTACAATACACTTATCTCTGCCATCCCTTTAATCCCTCTGATAATCTCTGTACATTCCCCGCTTTTAGCACAGAGATGATGGAACCCAAGAAGTGCATATACTAGTTGGACATAGGGAGAACCAGGAGTATGCTGGCCCCAGGTGACAACTTCTCCATCAGCAAATACAAGTTGAGATATCTCTGAACAAATTATGTTCTTTAAAAACTGCCAGGAGAAGAGCTGAACTCACAGTGAACAAATGGAGCTTGATCTAAGAATCACAGCATATCACCTGGAGCTACCAATGTGCTAAAGAAATTATTTTCCTTGAAAAAAGCCCTAACCACAGTTTATGTCAGTGTGACATGTACTGATGTTGACTTCCAAATGACTACAAATAATATTTCAGAGATTATTTTCTCTTGTATATTAGCTTGAACAAATATTGAGCAGCTGAGAAAGAGTCTGAATCTTAATACGAGACCTTACACAAGCACAGAAAAATACTTAAAGAATGAGATAATTTTGAAAAATGCTGTGATGTTTTTAACAGGGGCTGTTTCTCAGGAACTTTGGTTGATACAATCCTAACACCAGGACTACCAGTGAGTTCTGGGACCTTCATGAAACATGAACGAACTTCATCACCCTTTAAGCTGGCAGGATGCTTGAGAGTATTTAGAACAGTAGATCTTGGGATCTGGTATACACAATAATTATATTTATCTCCAATATGTTTGATAGTCATAAACATATTAATCTCACTTTTCTTGATAGAAAAACTTAAATATATTTAGGAGGTCCAAACAATGAAACTATGACAGCAGTTAAATCATAGCCACACAAAACAGCAGGATGTATGCTGAAAAGGCTTCTTCAGTCCAAGTCAAGAGAGAGTAAAAGCTTTTTACAACCTACAAATACAAATAAAGATCTTTATCTACTTCTTAATAATGACATAGGGATAAACTCTGTTCACTCTTGCATATATATATGTAAGAAACCTTCTCTCCATACAGCTCCTATGCAAGGGCCTAGCTTCAGTTACAGTCTTTTACATCCCTGTTCTGCTTCCTCCAAAATTGTCCATTCCATATTAATGCCTGCCTGCCTGCCAAATCACATTAATTCCATAGCTGTATCCCTGTCATAAGCCATTAGTTCCACAATCTTGCTACACATAATACATACATTCCACATTCTTTTCCTTAATATGCAAATCTTTCCAACCATGGTCTCCTTTGTTTTGGTGCCTCTCAACCCACCAGAATATGCAGGAGGGCTCACAAACTGATCCTTTGGGATATACTCAAACACAACCAATATGTTATTTGTGATTCATGTGTAACAACAGGAGAGGTTTTGAGGTTCCCTCCCAAGCCTTCAATTCCTTAACTATTGCCCAGATTCCTGATGCCTTTCATCTGCACCATGTGGTTTGCACTGGTAATTATGAATTTCCTTTCAAGGCTGCTAAGATCTAAATTTGTTTGCAGTAAGAAAGTTTTACAATGGCTCAAAGTAGTATTTTGAGTCAACAATGAGGCTTAGGTGAACAGCCACATTACTATCACCATCTCCTGCTGTCAGAATCTCCTCAGGACCTTACAGGACTCATGGCTGTGCATTGTATTCAATCAGTTAGAAATACTTGTTTTAGGAAGAGTATCTCCTTGTTTTCATGTAAGTTGTCAGTCCTAACAAATCTTGCCTTTATTTTGTCCAAATTGATTGCTGTCAAAATCTGCAGCAGGAACCTACTAAACAGTCATCTGAACATTTTAATTGGTCAAAAATATGGCAGAATAGATAGAGTGACATTGTGCCCCAACAAAATTCAGGATGTTTCACTTGCCTCAACAAATTCTCTTATATGATAAGGATGTGGTATTCAAGACCTATATTTTGTTTCATTGACACAGCTGTAGTAAATAGAGCTGGCAAAGTGCATGATAAAACTGTGAAGTTCTGGACACTATTAACAGTACAATTTAAGCCTTGGGGTGTGAAGCCAGATTTTGCCATTCATTCAGTATAATGTACGACACAATTCTTCCCACAATTTTTCCTATTCTCCCAATTGCATTGGCTGGCACCATCTTTTTCTGAGCAGGGAGATGGCTGAGGAACAGCTGGGAACTTGGTCTTACCAGTCAGATTTATCACTATTCTTAATATGCACTGCAATGGTGACGTGTGCTTTACATATGCTTAGACTGCATGGCTGAAAGCTCATGTTATATCAAGCTGTGGATGATTTTACAGCTGGCTCTGCTGCTTGAGCAGTGGGAGCAGCTCTTGTGCATTTCTGAAAGGCAAACTACAGCCAAGTGGCTGGAGTTATAATTCTCCAGCCTGATCTCTCCCATCCCAACTATCGTGACTCCCTCGTGCCCCGACATTCTTTGCTGCTTTGTTTATGCTGCAGAAAACATCTGTGAGGGTATACGGCCAAGGTGAAAGATCTTGGCAAACAGTTATTTTTCATAGCTCAGCTTAAAGGGAAAACATGAAGACTGCCCCTCCTTCTCAGAGAAGAGGAAGGGTGGGGTTGAAAAATGAGATCCGACTGCAGCCAGGCCAAACAGCAGACTTGCTGTCCCACTAGCCCCTTTAAAGGAAATGAGAATTGTTTTTTCAGTAGAATGAACTATGCTGCGGAAGAGGAAAGGTTTAACTGAAATAAACTGGATTAACTTTTAGAGTAACCAATTAGATAAACATATCAGGAAAACCTTCAAAATGTTGGGATGTGTTAGGCTAAGCATAATATTTCCAGAAAATGCATAAATCATACTTCAGAGGTCGTTTAAAACCAGGCTGACACAACAATAAAAATCTGTAGTAGAGAACACCCCTACACTACTAGGAGATGGACTCAATTTCACTGCAGATCTTTTTCAATGTTTAACTTCTATGACTCCTTATAGAATTGGGGCCCTGTAAAGGGAAGGAGAAAAAACATTGGCTTATTACCTTTGTTGATTAACAGATCAATTTTCTCAAGCATTAAGGTACTTTATAGACCTACAAAGTATAAACTGTAGGTAGAGAATTGCAGATTTCCCTGACAAGGTGTAGTTTATCACTGACATTCTGCAGTGGAGCAGAGATGACAGCACATGCCACTTGCATCTGCCTTTCTCAGGCTGGCTTTGGAAGATCGGGAAGGAGAGATGAAAATTCTTGCTGGGAAGTGAAGGACTTGCCGGATGACAAGGACATTACAGATTTGTTTTAAGGATCTGTAAACAGGCAGGCACCATTTCATTTCTCCCTGAATTGCAGCCACTTCTAGGTGAAACAGCAAAACTGATTACAAAACCCAGGGACGCTTAGGATAGGAGGTGAGGGATGGTGCACCATTGCTGAAGAGGAAATTGGAACAAAAAGTCAGGAATCATTCAGAAGCACTGTGCTGCAATGATAAAAGAAAAGGTCTGCCTCTGGAACTTAAGGCCTGCTCTGTCCCCAGTCACACTCAGGACATTCCCCTCTCTCGCCATGAAGTCGGTCACTGCTCACATACCAGGAAGCTCAGCTACTGCCAGATGCACCCACTGGGACATAGCAGCTACACAACCTCTGGGATAGAAACAAACAAAGCTCTCTCAGAGCTTGGAGCAGAAAGAGGAGACAGGCTGATCCATCGGGATCCATCTATGATCTGTCAGGAGCAGTTGCACAGCTGACCAGCGAGAGAGGGCACTGCTGGTGGGGACATGCAGCCATGCAAGCAACCACTGCCTCCTCCACCCACCTCTCCCCTCTGTCTGTCCCTCATCCAGATCTACATAGGCTCCAAATTAATTTTACTACCTGGAATGCTGTTAACACAGTCAAATTATGAAAGAAAACCTCATCGTGAGAGAAGGCAAAAATCAGCTCCCTTCTCTGTCTCACAGCTGTCCCCTCCTCCTCACCATGTGTTCCTGAAACCTGGGGCTGTTCCAAGCACTAAATGCACTGGAAAGCGTATCCTTGGGCCAGCTGTGATCTGATCATGGCACATTGGCTGCGGGTGAATCAGAAACCAACTGATAGGCCCAGGAACAATGCAGCCCCTTGTTAGGCTCTGAGAACAGCCACTGCCTTCAGCCTCTTCCTGCCAGTCTTCAGCAGAGCAGGATGCCAGGACAGCTTCTGTAACATGTCCTGCATGATCCTTTCCCACCAACCCTGTGCTGAACTGCAGCTATTTTCTGGTTTGAACGGCACGCTCCTTGTGTTGTGAGAGACTCTGGGTGGGGACTGGTGCAGCCTCTTTGGAAGTGGGTGCACAGCAAGTGTCAGGTTGACACTAATATTTATGTGCAAGCTGCCACGGGGCAGCCCCAGCAGCAGCACCTGGGACTGTGGTTCCTCTGGAATCCCAAGGGCTGGAAACCTCCAGGGCAGCTGCTTCTCATCGCCCTCATAGAGTACTCACTGGATTGCAGAGATCCCAGGAACCAGATTTTATCTGGCCTCACAACTTTGCTGATGTTTTGTAGGCTTTGTATGTTTATGACACTAAGTAAGCATTATGGAAATGAAGCAATGGCGCAGAGCCAGAGCCCTCTGTTTTTCCCAGCCCTTCTCACAGCTAGGCTGTTGCAATTCTCAGGAGCAGATGCTGTAGGACGGGGGTTAGTGGTGGGACAGGGCTCAGGCAATATTCTGAGGGGGAACAGAGTGCTGTCTGGAGGGAGACTAAGCCATGGCCAACACAGATTTGAGGCAGTTTACACAAGATTGCAGAGAAATTTAACCCTGGTGCATTAACAAGTCTCACATCTAATAGTTCTTTGCATTTGTATTGAATTACTGTGCCAAAGCACCAACCAGGATTGCCCAATGTTGGCGGTACAGCCCCATCTTCAGGGTAAGTATGCTTTGCCAATCAATTCCCTCTGCAATTTTGATTAGACATAATAATTTCATTGCATCCTGCCCTAAACACTTGCCATGTTGTACCACAGCTGCATTTCAATAGCGCACAAAGGATCCAAATACATTGGTTCTAGCAAATTTCAGTGTAAATATGGATCTGAAATTGGGATCCTTCCAATTAAAAAATACTGCACTGGTGCAATACATTACTAATTGTTGATAAATGAAAACTATAGATTTGTTCTGTGTCTTTTGCTTTATAACTGCTTTATAAGCTAGGAATACTACATACCCTATATGGGAACTACTTACCATAACCAAAACAGTCACTTGCCCGGTGGGAAGCTCTTATGAGCCTACCAGCACCAGCTCACAAAAGAAATAGAGCAGAAAGTTAATTTTCCTGAAAACTAGTGTTGACTTGGATAGCTGTAATAAGTTTCTAATCACATCCAAACTGATTCTACAGCTGTGGCTCAAATTTGTATATACTTTCCCACTCTGCTCACTTTTGCTGTGAAACTGCATTTTGGGCCAAAACACCCCTGAATCTGGTCCTGATATTCCAGTGTACTACAGCTGCACCAGAAGTGAAATTTGCCTGGCTAGATCAGACATAAATAATTGAAATGCACAGTAAGATGTGTACAGAGATTAAATCTTTTAAGAAATATGTAAGTCAGCAAGAACCATATCTTGTGCCATCACAACAATGAATATGGGGTACAGCAACTGAATATAAAGCCAGCAAAAATTTAATGTGAGTAAACTTTACTAAACCTAAATCTGTATTCTACAAAGAAAACAATCAGAATTTTCTTGATATGTTGAACTCAATAAATTTGCTTTGAATAGATGTCTGTGAGTGTGACAGAGAGAGAATTAGTCTGGAATGCTATAAGGATGTCAGCCAAGCTCCCAGCATCTGGAAAGCAGAAAGTAGAACTATATTTAGTGCACAATGACTTGCAATAATCTGGGGAGGGAGCAGAGAGGAACAAGAAAGAACAAGAGAAAAGAAAAAAACTTAAGATGGCAGTTTTGGACAATTAAATTAATTATAAAGAAAAAAGAACAATGAGGCTGGGAGACGGATAAATGAAACCCTGGGGTACATGTTATTATAAGAGCTTCTACAAGCAGAAATGTTGTATAGAGTTAGCAGACATATTTATAAACATGCTATAGATAATGCATACTTCAGTATAAATACCACCTCTAAGAATTTCTGGCACAGAACAGTTAGGGCACTGACCTCTGCTGTACATTCATTTCCTTTATGTGGCTGAAATGGCCTAAATATATTCCTTAGTTAGGCATGGGAAACTTTTTCCATATGGTAACTGCATCTGCAAGAGTACTCCACAGTGTAACTGTACTCGGTTATGAATGGGTTCTGACCTCTCTGCAAAGCATGTAGAGGTTACTGTGTGCTCCCCTACACCTACTTGTGAGCAGAACAAGCACCAAGCAAAAGGCAACCTTTCACTGCTGCAGTACATTCAAAATAAAAATGGTGTAACACTTCCTAAGTTCCTTATTGCTCTAACAAAAACAAGGTACTGAACAGTCACATTCCCCTTCTATCACTTAGTTTTTGTTTTATCCTTCACTTGACTTAAACATTCCATTCACTAATGCTTCAGTGTCACTCATTTCCTGGCATTTTCTCAGACCTGAGATGCCAGGATTCCAGAGCCTCCACCTTCAGCACTTTAAAGGACATCTCAAAAAATAAACATAAACTATAAATAAACGTAAATAAAGTTAAAACTGAGGCACACATCTCAGGCACGGTGATGCTGTTTAAAGGACAACTAAGATGAAAGAAAACAGTATTACTGACAAAACAGTAAAAAGATTATTATATTCATAAACAAAGAAGTTTTTTCTGGTGTTTAAACTAATCTAGTTTACAGCTTCTAGGAAGCAATGCGCTGCCAAAAGATGATGTGTGGCTAAGAGAGGGACACCAAAAGTGTTGAGCAGAAAAGAGAGCAGAAAGTGTTACCTGTGCACAGGTAGCAATTTCCTAAGCTTGGTGAAAGACAGCAAGAGATCTGGGGCCTGTGAGCTGGGAGGAGAAGCTGGGTCTTGCCTGCAGTGCCAGGCAATGAGCAGAATATTGCCTTTGAAGCACAGACCAGAGCAACAGACGTGTTGAGAAGAAGCAAGGAGTGCTTCTGTGATTTGTCTGCTTTAGCTATCAGTCTGTACTTCACTTGTATTTACAAATAACAGCCAAAAAAAGAGAAAAGGACCTCTTTCTGTAGCGGGCAGTTTAGGAGAAAGTAAAAAACCAGCAGCCATTTTCCATCTGGCTTCAAGATCAGTTAACATTTGTAGGGACCTGTATAGCCTCTTATTTGTAAACTTCAAGTTGTGTCTCTCTCTAAATTAATGCTCTCATGTGCCTTGTGTACAGGTTACAGGCTGCTTTTGAGATGTAGTCTTGCTGGCTCTCCATGTATTAGACAGCTGTATTACTTATATGTCCTACTGTGCTGTCCCTAAGGATGAAAGGAGAGACCTTGTTCCTCTTTGTACTAAACAGGTAGTTTCCAGATAGACTCTGCTAATTAATACACCAGCATTTGTGATACATGTGCATATGAACTGGAGCTAGACCAAACCTACCAGAGAAACTGTAGAGCTGTAACTGAGGTACCTATTCTGCAGTGTCTCACATGCAGTTCACCAGTCATACAATATACATGCATAATTTAAAACAATGAACAATTTTTCAACACACTACAAGGGATTACACCAGCACTGTATCTCTTTTTAGACCCACAGATATCCAGCAACAGAAAGGATGGGCAGTAGGTACCTTTACTACCTTGGCAGCAGAGTGGAAACAGAGCAATATAAGAGACTCACAAATCAAGGAGAGAAGGATGCCAAATAAAAGGAGGTAAGGATTGAGATAACTACAGAGAACCTGTAGCAATGCCCATAATACTGTCTGCAAGGGCAATGTCAGACACAGTAATGTAAATGATTGTATGGTCCTTCAGCTGATATAGGAACTGGGGAAATAAGGACACTTAACTGGACACTGGAGACACTGGAGCACAGCTCTGTGATGGAATCTGACTTGTCCTACTGGGTGAGATCATAGTGCCTAAGGAAAAAGACAAGAAAGCACTGCTGCTCTCATCAGACATGGCATGGAGCTTTTTCTCACACTCCCCTCAAGCAGGCCACTCACACATGTCCTGTTTTCAAGGAAAAACATATGTTTGAAATACTATAAATGAAAGCTGCTAAAGAAAACTGCTATTACGAATGAGTAGATTTTGATATTTGATTTTTGATTGTTTTACATTCTTTGGGATCTGAGATCCCATTTGAACCAGAACTGCTGTCTGCAAACACTCTGCTGAAGTCAGCATAAGATGAGGATTTACTGTAATCACTACAGCACTGGGCAGTGAGCTAGGCTCATTCCTGAACAGTTTCCTAAGAGATGTTAACAGCCTCAGCTGGGTGCTCTTTGTAGTTCTGGCAGAGGTCAGCTCTGTCTCTAAGCACAAATCAAAAAAGTAAATCTAGTCTAAACAATTCTCTGTACTGTTCCAGAAGCAATTAAAGGCACTTTGCTTTGTGTATTTTCCCCAGGTGTGAGCAGACACTTCCCACAGACAGTTTGCAAAGCAAAAGCTCAAAAAGCATAAACTCTTTGCAGAGGAAAAGGCAAAAAACCCCTCCTGCTTTACCCTCCAGTTCAGTAAGTCTGAACTGGACAAAACAGTGCAGGATTAGATTATGCAGGCACTGCCTATGACCTGTACTTGGAGAAAAGTAATGGCAAAACAACTCCAGTTCAACTCTTCTAACTCCATCAGGCTCTTTAGCAAGGTTAATACCAATAGATTAGGTATTCACTTCTTAATTTGGTATTCTTAAACTAGGAATGAAAATGTAATGTGGTCTGTCAGCATGTCACTGTCATTCATGACAGAGATACTGGCACTCATAAAGCTAAAAACATCACTCATCCATGAGTTTTATAAAATCAGCAATGATGTGAAAAATGTAGAAACAAGTGAGTAGAAGGTAAACTTTCACACATTTTAAATTACTAATTATAAATATTTTAATTATTATAAAATCATGCACTTTGTTAAAGTGCATTTGGCTGTTTCTTTGTTCAGGATTCTAAAAAAAATGGAACAATAAATAAATTACTAATAAGTATTCATATAACACTAGGTAGACTCACTATACCTAAAAACTCCCACTGGTTTTGCTAAAAGGCAGGATCAGCAGTCCTAGGAATTCAACACATTGTCTACAAATCTCCTGTGTATTATCACGGGCATATTGTTAGTTTTTCAAAACAGAAATCTACCCCAGCATCATGATAGAAGGGATGAAACATGAGTAGTTCATGGAGTCAATATTTTTACATTTGTTCTGTTATATTCCTTTTTTAAAAATCATAATTGACACATTCATGCATGGTGTACCTCTCCAGCCTTGATGCAACTCCCTCCACAGCTTTTATTCATGGCTGTGGCAGTGAATAAAAGAAACAAACTAATTTAGGGGTAGTTTGATTAGACAAAAACCATCTAAAGCCCTGATGTTCCCAGATGTGGCTCACATCATGATCACACAGATAGATGAATGATCACAGCTTACACAGCAAAGTGCACAGGCAGACGAGCAGGCAAGGCAGCAGTTACTGTAATGGTAAAGCACCATGGAAATGTAACCTGACATCCTGGCCTTAGCCTGTGGCTACAAACTTCATCCCCACTTATCCTGGCATAAGCACCTTCTAACTGCAGAACATTCCCTGAAACCAACTCCCAAAGCATGCATTTATGGTACTGACAGTGACTGGCAGAAAGCAGGAGTGGGGTGCCCTTACTCTGGCATAGCTAACACTGTCTGCAGGACAGGAAGCAAACCCGTTGGTTTGTATTGTTAGGGGATGCCAGTAGCATGTGCTGGCACCAGATGGGATTTTGCTGCAGCCTTACAGATTTCTGCTTCTGGTTTGTGAGCAGTGCCAAACACTGCTTGTCCCAGTCTGCCCTTGAATGGAAACCTTTTCACCAGTGGCTCATCTCCACCCATTGCTAATTTTCACCAGCAGCAGCCAGAGGGTTTCCTAATATGCAGAAGATGCAGATGCATAAAAAAAGGACAGTACTTTTATACTTGCAGAGATAGCATATTTTTTTACTGTTATTTCATGCTGCTGATCACCACCAGCCTGAAAGAGTCCAGCTTCATGAAGGGAAAGACAACAACTGGCAGCAGAAAGGAGAAACACCTGTTGTTGTTTCAAGAGGTTTGCATGAATCACTTCACCTTCTCAGTAAATTCTAAAATAAAAATCTGTCTCAGTGGTTTTGCATCGGAAGAAGCAAGACATAGCTAGGGGCCTGGACTTGGTGAGGCTGCAGAGGAGGTTATATATAACTGTAGGTTATATGCAGAGAGCTGAAGATACCAATCTAGAATTTTAAAAAGCAAACTAAAACAAATTGCTTTTAAAAAGCAAACCAAAACTTTTTCCCCCTATCTGTGTCCCCTAGAACATCTAGAACATCAGGTAACTCCCACCTCCATTGTCAGGCAGGTGATTTTTCCATTTATCATTAGATTACCTTTATTTAGCATGGGAAACTAAGTGCACCCATTAAGTTTTATGCAAACAATCTGCTCTGGGCTGTCTGGAACTTGAAAGAAAGGTGTCACTCTGGGTGATATAAAAGGAATTTCTGGCACATGAATTCAGACAGCATTCAGATTCTATAAAACAATCCATGCTGCAGCCCAAATTCGACCCTGTGGATTATACCAGTGAAGAAGAGGGTCCCTAGACTTCAATGATAGCATAATGTCAGATTCTGGATCTATGTGGAACTGGCATGAGATCTGTAATAACAGAAATTATTCAATTGCTTTTACTACAGTAAAAATGGCTTCTCCACTCTCTCTGATTGTGGGTTAGAAGAGAAACTAGGGCACACAAAGACAAGCTATTTGCAGACATTTGCCCCTGAGGTGACAAGCCCCAAAGTATTAATCCAGCAGAAGACAAAGCATACTTAGATTTATTTCAAATTGTTTTCTTACATACAATTACAAGGGAGGGAATGAGCAGCTGTCTGTTCTCATCAACGAAACCCTAAGTGGGAAGAGTTCTTTAATGGCTAGCTGACTGTCCTAAGGCCATTTTATACTTTCACATGGCTTAATAGACCAGAGAATTAGAATTGCTGGGTTTTATTCAGGCAACAAATACTAAGTATTTTGGCTTCATTAACAGTATCCTTTTGAAGTTGTGAAAAGATGTTTATGTACTTATGTACTGATTTCTGTCCAGAATCCCAGCTGAAATGAAAGTCATGAAGGATTATGTTAGTCTTCAGCTGCTATCATAAAATCATTGCAGAACACTGTTTAATTAAGCCCAATTTTCAATTGCATTTTAAAACACATCCTGACCTCGCCTCTCTTCACTAAACTTGAGGTGATACAGCAGTTCTATGTGGGATTACCAAAATTATCCAAATATGTGCAGGCCAGACTCAAGGTGCTTTGGTTATGAGATTCAGGACCAAAAGCACAGGCAGGAGCTACTCCTTTGTTGTGAAATAGCAGGAGCGGAGCTGTGAGGAGGAAGTTTGCAGTGTACCTGGGATGTTACGGCTGCCTGGAGCTGGCACTCCCAGTGTTTCACTTTTCTGCCCACCAGACATGTCTAAATATCTTGAGAAAACAAGAAACAAAACAATAGGTGACTGTAGTGTGAGTTATAAAAGTGTGGCTTCCCTGTTGGAACCTGACTGCTGCTCTTAAACTGCCCCAGCTGTGCTTTCACAGTCCAGGATGTCAGCGCAACTTCTTCATTGAATCACTGCCTTGTGCTCCCTCTCAGGCCATCTACAGCACCCTTTTATAGACTGTATTGTAAGACTGGGCCAGGTTTCTGAGCCAGAAGGTCAGCACTACTGCCTCTGTACTCCAGAAAGATAGTTTTGCTATGATACTATACCAGCAAAAAAACCCAACAAATCAACCCAAGATGAAATGCATGTGTTTTGTTCCTAGCAGGAGCAGGTAGAGCAGACATTAGAACTACTCACTGACACATCCTGAGGGACTCTCTGGTAGAGCAAAAAGTTTTCTAAATATACGACAGACTGTGTGCCTCTACAAGCTGATTCAGAGGCAAGGGCCAAATTAGGCTTGGCTGAAACTACATGGATTTCAGGCAGCTCCCCTAAAATTAATGTGTCCCTACAACAAGTGCAGTTTGTCTTTCTCTACCAGGAGCCCTCATCTGTCTAAGTCATTCCAAGCTAATAATGGACTTCACTTACTCTGTGTTTTGATTTTTTGAGAAGAAGAAAAGAGATACCATGCAACCATCTTAAGTAGTTCTCTTTTGTAACTGCAGTCAATTCTTAAAATGCTGGTATGCTGTCCTCTTGCCAACTAAAACAGCACAATCTTTCCTTCCCTCCTCTTGTTTCCAGTGACAGAAGAGAAAATCATAAGCCAGGTCTTCTCTAGACTGTGTCTCAGTAGGTGTCAGCTATCTGAAAAGGCATGCTCTTCCCTTCGTGTCAGTGCAGCGTTCCCCTGGTTTCTACTCATCTTGGCTTTGGAATAGAAGAGTACTTTTCATCAGGTTCAAATCTACTTAAAAACAGATACAAAAGGAAAAAGAAAATATATATTCTTTGCTGATTTATCTATGAGTACTGGAGAGCAGTTGTATCACTGATGTTTTGGAGAAGGATCAGATACCTTCATGGTCAAACAGAACCATCCAACATATGGCAGTAGATGAAGGCTGCTTTTTGCCTCCCATATTCACTCTGAATCCTTCTAAATCACCCCTGCCAACACAATACAACCCTTGAAGATCATTAACAATCCTCAGAAGAGCAAATTCTCACTTATGTATATAATAGGTTAGGTTGCACCAAACAGGTATGAAGAGTTCCCTGGGGGAAGACACCTGCAGAGTCTGTTCCTTGACCTTCAGCTCCACTGCTCCTACAGATGAATGATGTTTGATTCAGCACTGCATTAGCAGTGCATATGCAAAGTATGTCTGAATAAAACATCAGCTCTTCTGAAAAAGATCAGTCTTATAGTTTCATTTGTCAGATGATGCTTCCTTCCAATTTTGATCAAATGGAAAGTACTCCTGGTTAAAATAAAAAATGATGGAATACATTCCCCAAGTGTATTTTCTTAATGAAAATACATATCTTGGAGAGCAAAACATTTAAACACATATTGTTGTTGGAAGCATTTTTTCTTGTAAACATTAAACATTGTAAACAAACATTAAAAACACATTAAAATACTCTATTAATGAGCTGAAGTCCCCTTAGCAGGGTCTGGAGCACACTGTATGTAACTCACATGTCACTGGTAAAACTCTTATTTTTTCTGACTGCAGTGTATATTTCAGGTAAATGTAAACAGAATCAGTGTAAAATTTACATCTAAATTTCTCTCTGATTTCCCAAACAAACAGAGACAGGACTTCCCAAGGGAATATACACATATGGACTTCCCCACAAGCACAAGAAGATATTTAAAGATTCTTTAAAGAGAAATAAAAAGGAAGAAGCAGATGAGGAATTTCTAGTCTATGTCAGGTAAAATGTTTGCATGCTACGGAAGGAAAAAGTATGCTATTGATCCCAGTATAGTAGCTTTCCTCACATCCTTCAAGCTCATCTGCTCAGTGTTTCAGACGCTCCTGCTATCCTTGGAGATACAGGGGCTGACTTTCCAGCAAAGTGGAGAAAAGCCACTTGAAATCTTTTTCTTCCTGACTGCAGTACAGTCATACTGTCAAAGAAAACAAATCTTCACACAGTACATCTCCCAAGCATATATTTTACACTGGAAAGAAGTAAAGGATCTTTTAACTTTAAATAGTGCAGTGGAATTTTTCTTCTGCAGGCTCTTTGTTGGGATGTACTTTGTTGGAGCACTGAGGTGCTATTTCATTACATGTACATATTAGGATATTTTAATTCATTTGCTCTTCTTCCAATCCACAGCTCATTTTCAACCAGTTCAGAAAAGATCTGCTCTTGGTATTCGGAGAAAAGACAAGAGAGAGCTTGTGAGCTGTGCTCACATTATACAATGATTGACTTAAGTGGGAACTCATGGGACTGAAGGATTTGGCCCAAATATGCAGTAGCTCACAAGAAAATCCAAGATGTTAGGTGCCAGAAGATTTGGAATGCGAGATGTGTAGTTACTAGAGCATCTGCCAGTGTGGCAGGTAAAGTCTGAAAGCAAAGAGGAGGTGGTAGTTTGGAAGGAAGCAGATGACACTGCATTATCAGTACAGTACTAGACAGTCACAGCTGGATTTCATCAGGATTACACCTTCCTATGAATGGCAACAAGAAGTTGTTTACAGACACAGCCAAATCAGAGAGGGAAGTAAAACCCATATGATATCCAACCTGCCTGAGAGTAAATGGGACCTGTACTCTTGCTGTGGGAAAGCAGAGTCCTCACTAGGAGTAAAAAGAGAACTTCTACATGTAGTGATAACCCCTTGCTCAGCTCAAATCACCTTGAGTCCAGAATCCCTCTTGACCTTCCTGGTTGCTCTGGCTCTGCATTCATTTCTGAACTCCTTACTCTTGAGTTAAGGCCCCAATGTATTTTGTGAGTGAGCACATATATTTAATCTCTCCCAAATGTTCCATCTCAAAGTAATGGCATAATACCTGGCTCATTCTTTCAGCTCCACCAAACAATAACTGCCAGGAAAACAGCTTAATTCAGCCATTCCTAAAGAAATACAGTTAAGTCTTTAACACACAGCCTTCTTTTTACTTGGGCTGCTGCTTTTTTGGTGCAGTTCTTTGTAGATTCCCTTGGTTAACGCCAGCTGAATTCCTCCTCCAGATAGCAACTTGCTTCTTGTAGAAACAAATATATTTACATTTGGAGAATTTTACAGCTGGAGCATTTCCTAATTCCATCCACTTCTGACATTACCTTTTTTCCTGACAGCCTGCACAGGCACCACCTGAAGGCAAGATGTCTTAGCTTTGTCTCTCAAAAATTCGACTTTCTGTGATCTCTTCCAGTCAATGTTAAAGTTGGAAAAGCCAAATAACTCTCTCTCTGTGCTAAATTGGTGGAAATTTCCATACAAGCACACTTAAAATGGACTTAGAAACCAAAGGACAGTAAATGACAGTTTGTACCTCCCTGCTAGATGTGCTAGAGCACCGCTATGGAAACAGCTCAGTGGGCACTATGTACATGCAAGGGCTTTGAAGCAGGGGGCTCAGGAGAAGCAGTTAGTGACCCATAAAGATGTGGAAAGAGGGAGGAAAAGGTCGGAAAAATCCTGAAAATAAAGAATCTAGTGCACAAAGGAAAAGATTTCTCTAGTGCCAATCCCTCTTGGACCTTTTGCTCATTCAGCTGTGGTGAACTGACCAAGACCCAGTGGATGGCTACGTGCTGCCCAAGGACTGTCTCTGCAATGTGACAGCAAAGAGGCCACAACAAGGAAAAAAAGCAGAAATATCTTGGAAGTATCATAAAAGGCTAACTAATTTGCTCTCATATACAGAGTTTCCACCAGACTCTGGGGGAACATTTAAAAAGCCCAATGGTATTTCCTCCGTCTTTAAAAGGGACCTGTACACTGTTCATAGTCCCTGATACAGACTTAAAAGGGAGACACTCACTGTCTGGTCACTCACTGCCCAATGGAACAGGGTCTTTTTTGTGAACTTTCCTGGGGCACTGTATGGCACTCCTGTATGTGACAGGAGATAGCATGCAACATGAGAGCCAACAGTTTACTGAATAAGACTGGACCGTACAACAAGTGGATTCAATTTCTGACTCTGGTACAGACTTTTATAAGAGAAGATTTCACCAAGAGACCCCTTCAATGCTTTCATATATTCCTTCTGAGTAAGATTACAATAACACCCTCTCACCATATAATAACACTTTACCATAGAGATACTCATTCCTATTTGTACTCAATCCTGTACTAGGGAAGCAAACATGGCAAATACAAGAATGTTTGCATCTGCACAGCCTAAGCAGACATCACAAGCCCCCTGAAGAATTCTGATATGCAATCCATTACACAATTATACAATTGCTTTAGTGGCAAATAATTGCCTTGCAAGCCTTCTGCAGAGTTGTAAACCTTACTTTCAGTGATCTCAGCTTTTGTAGATTTTAAGTGATTAAGCAAAAGTGTTACAATGCACCTTCAAGTGGCCATTAACAAATAAGTTTTGCTTTAGAAAGGGTTTCTTACTGAGTCGAACATGTAATATTTGCATGTGAAATGAAGAAATTTTAATTAAAACAGGTTTGTTTATTTTAGAACACACTAGAGCCATCCACTGCACAGCTGAGTTTCCAGCACACCAGTACTGGATGCCAAGCTAAAACATCACCTTTCTAACTAAAATGTAAGTAAAAATCTTAGGAAAAAGCATCCTTACAAAGCATGAGGAGATGAAGCCCTGGCTTAATACATCATCTAATGTAAGAGGCTGTGATGTGTGCTGCAGTGTTAACATCCTTCCAGGGAAGTTCTTTAATTCCAAATCAAGAAGGAACATCACCATCTCTTGAGTCATCAGCATTACTTCCTGCCTTTCTGTGTGCATGTTCATAGGAAATCTTTCATCTAATGTTTTTCAAAGCCAAATCCCACTTGGCTAGCAAGCTCAGGCAAGATCCAGCCAAAAACAGTATAGGCACAACAAGTTTCAACAAAAATATTTGTTGCAAGAACACTCTTTGATTCATTTGCTCTTCCTTGGCTGAACCTTGACTACACCCATCCTGATGCACATTTGTGGAGTGCCGTTGCCATGTCAGAGGATCCAAGTTCAATTTCTGCATACCCTAGTGATTTCTTCTGGCTTTGAACACTATCCAGGTGGCTGCACAAGGGGCTGCAGAAATTACAGGGAGATGGCAGAGTTGGTGAGAATATTTGCCTGAGAAGCAAAGAAAGGGGAGATACCCACATTCTACCAGCCTGTCCCCATCCAATCTGCCCACAATATGCTGTTGTAAAGAGTTTGCAGTGAAGCTGGGGATCTGGCACTAACATAGTGTGGAATAGTCATCAGATATTTAAAACAGAACTGAGAGAACAAAGAAGGGCTTTGTAACGCAAGGCAGCACTGAAAACCCTGAACCTCTGCCAGCCGGCTTGCATGGAGTGTTTGCTAATGCACACAGTGGAGTGCATTCCTCGCATTTGATTACATGACAGTTTTATATACCAGGTATATGCAGAGAGTTTTTCTTAACTCTTTAAGTCCCTCCTCATTTATGAATCCTAAAGGGACTCATAGAGCTTTCACTTCTGCTGTCTTGTACATGCATACAACTTCAGCCATGAAAGGCTGAGTATGTGCTGTGGGCAACTGCTTGTCAATGTGTAAGCACACTTATTTCTGTTGCTATAAACAATAGAAGTTATTAAGCATGAAAGAATTAGAAAACTCATTCTTGCCTTACTCATCCTATAGTCTTCTGCATCTCCCTTGATTTAAGCAGTGAATATAAAGAGGCTTGTTTAAAGGATCCATTGCCTCTCCCTGCTGTAAAATGGAGGATGCAGAGACTGCTATTAAAGCTCCCCCTTGTTAGACCAGGGAGAAGGGAGCCAGGAACACATGGCTGGCTACATCCTACCATATACCATATTACATGGAGTCTACCATAAAATGAGGATCACTGTATGTGCTCTACTTGGTGAAGTTCTTGGAGAGCTATGGCTAAAATGTGTTGCCTGTAACTAGGCAATGTTCCATGCATTCAGGCATAAGAACCTCTAATTCGTATGACATGAGGAATACAGATAGAGTAAAGGACCAAGACCTAAACTGCAGGGCTTGGATGCTTAGTGCTAAGTGGTTGAGAAGGGCAAAGTATTCTTACTTTTCTGTTCTGCTAATGCACAAAGTAAATTTTTTAGACATAATTTTAATAATACACAATTGTATTTTCAGAAGATCTGCTGTGGTGTCTTTCATAAACTTTAAGCTGTAGAACTATTAAGTTATAAAGTTAGAAGGTTAACATCTGTTAATTAAGTTAAAAGAAAAAGAGAGGCACTGGAAGGGATATTTGTGGTTAAACACCCATACTGTTGCCTGTATTTTAATGTTAGTAGCTCATAAACCAACATCTAATTAAACCCATTTAACCAGAAATTATTTTTTCTGCTTAGTCACCCAGGGAAACAATCAAGAGACGAAAGTTAAAGCATCTTGACCAATATTTGGGTGTCAGATTTATTACTCATGAAATTTCTACTCCCATACTCCAACTACTTAAAAGAGCAGAATTTGCCTTGTAGGTAGAGAGGAAGTGCTTGGTGTCTGGAATTAGATGGGCAGAGAGAAAGGAAGGCAAAAGAAGGTGAAGGTTATTGCAATGGTGGGGAAAGTGTACAATGACAGATAAGGCTGGGGCAAGATGAGGGAGAATTAGGCCAGAATAAAGGCAAACTAAGCTACTGACCTAAATCTCCTTAAGTCATTTAAAGGTTCTTATCATAGTGGGAATGATTCCAAAATAGATCCCAAAACAGATGGGTGTAAATAAAGGACTGAGGAGAACAGTGATGGGGGTACTACATTTTGTACTCATGAGCAGACAGACTCTTGCTGGAATATTTATATGTGCTTGAATTTGTAAAGAAAAGGGAGAATAATTTCCCAAATCAAAAATTGCATGATTAGATGCCACAAGCACAGAGACAGGAAATATATCCTGTTTCCAAACTATAGGCATTTTCACTGAAGAGTGACAGTAAAATTGCCACATTGGCAGAACTAACGTACAAAAGAAAAGCACTTTTCGAAATTTCCACTTATACACTGATAGGTCTTTAAAACTATTATTAGCAGTGAGATCCTTCTTAGGACAGTAGTCGAAAATGTTACATTTTTAGGGGTAAAAGAGAACTGGAAGCATCACGGAGGTTCTTACGGGAAAGTCAAGGTTTCATAAAGTGTACTGGAGATGATACATTCAGACAAATAGCTGCATCCTATTTCTGAAACAGGACTGTTTCTGTGTTATTCATAATTACTTTTTCCTACTGTTAGATTGTGCAACTTGGAAATAATGTGACACTTCTGAAAGAGAAATATTTTTTAATATGGAAATCTATTTTTTACTACCAGGAAAAAGGTGGAAAGTACTCAGATAACAGCATTTCTCAGTAATCTTTAGCTGTAATGATCACAAAATTCTGCTGCCTCTCTTTAACATTTAGCTGCATGTGAATGTAAAAGACCAAGACTCATCTCACATTCCTTCTCCTCCCAAAGGGTCATGATACACTAACACATTTCTGCAACCACAGAGGCCCACATGGCTCAGTTATCTTTCCCATACCATAAGACATGTATAAATGTGTGAGAGACGGCACCCTTGGATGCCAGGAGAGCATTTATGAACCTAGCTACATATTGCCTTCACTTTACAACAGATAGCACCGTATCCCAGGCATCTGAATTCCTCAGCTCAGAAAAAAAATGAGCCAAAGAAAAACCCTGCTGCTTAGTCAACAACAGAAAAACAGAGGTGATGCTGCCAGAAGAGGTGAAATTTGGCCACACCAACAATTATCACCCTGTGTTCAAAGAACAGACTTCTGTCACAGTGGCACAGGGCATCAAGATCTCCTGATGTAGGATATGGAAACAGCCATGATAGTCAAAAAAAGCTGGTCTACACAGTGACTTAAGGAATGTGGCCCTGTTCTTGTTAAGGTTGTGGACGTGTCAGATGTACAACGCTGAGGACCGGAATCACAGTGTGATGTGCACTTTTATGGCCTCAAGCTTCACTTTCAGTAGTGAAGCTTGCATTTGGGATGGTTTGAAGTTTGCATTTGGGATGATTTGAAGAGTTTTGATTTCACTTGCTATGCAGCATCTTGGTTCACAAGCCACCTCTCTTGGGACAAGTGACCTGTTCAGTTTAAGGCCTTCAGATATTTTCAGGGAGATAATTACAAGAAATTTGACATGTAAAGGGGATGAATCTTCAAAACTTCCTCAGGAGAAGAGCTAACAGTGGCCATAAATTTCAGTAGCTTCAGCAAACTCCTTTGCAACCCTCTACACTGCTTTTTAAACAATAATAATGTGGAAAACATAGAACTGTACCGTTATCACAAAGGAGAAACCAGAAATTCAAATGAAAAATCAAGCAGATTATTAAAACAGTGTGTTTTATATTGAGTCCAGAAAGAGAGACAGAACAGAGAAAAATCACCCTTGTGTTACATAATGTTACTTTATCAAGTTCACAGAGTATTAATACAGGAATATAATGATTTCTCAAACATATTCTACAGTTAAATATTAAATCTCAAGACCCATCCTGTGCATGGCTGCAATTAACATATACAGCCCTCCTATATAATAGCCTTGCTGTAACATCACATGTGGCTTACACAACACTGAATCCTGCCAAAACATCCCTGGTTATGCATCAATAAAGTCACGAATGCACAGCTCTGGGAATGGTGTTGGTTATGTTCTACATGAGAATCAGTAGAGGGAACAAATAACACTGTGGCTTTTTGAGTTCTACGAAATAATGGAAATGGCATCTTTCTTTCCTCCTCTCAGTGGAGTAATGGAACAGTAGATAAACTGTGGAAAACCACAGCTAAATATTTAAAACCCACAAGGAAAAAATCCTTTGAACAAATCAAGCTATTTCACTTACAGACTGGGAAGAAAAGAAAGACAGAAGTTTTGTTATTGCTATTTCTATTTTTAAATACATATGAGATGCTCAAATACTATTTTGATAGGGGCTACATAAGCACCAAAAGAAAGAAGGACAGGATTTTTTTCCATGATGTTCTTATATGTTTATAGTGGTGATCCAAACTTCAGCCTTTAGCAGCACCTTTTCCAATCAAGACATCTGGAAATGTCTCAAAACCATTTCAAAACTCAATGGAAATACTGCAATATAAAACATGACCTTCAGGCCATCTGGAGCTATGATGGGCATTTGGAATTTTCAGGGATTTCCTCCAAAATGATGACGTTCAATATCTGCTCCTTGCCCATCGTCACACAGTTGATGTTTTTCATTTAAAGAATGCTCAAAGGCTGACAAAAAAAGTTACTTAGAAGTTTTGAAGCATGTTTGAATTCACTAAGTAATTATATTTTTTAATATTATGTACCTCATTTTTTCCAATTTGAGAAGATTTTACTGTTAAAAGACATTTACTTATCTAAGAAGATTATTAAGAAGCTAATGAGTACTTTAAAAATATTTAAAGAAGACACGAGAAAAATTGTGATTTGAAACAAAAATAAAAAGGACAATGAGAAGCATTCAGGGAAGGAATTGAAGGTTATCTCTACATAACAGGACAGAAACTGGCAACATAGTATATACACAAAACCTGAATCCTATTCTTCATTATGCTTTGAAGTAAAACCCCCACAGGTGCAGTGCATCTATAGTGAGAATGAGTACTTTAGTGTCTCTGTTGATTTCATGATGATCAAACCAATTGCATAAGAAATTTAGTGTCCCTCTCCTAAGAGGAAAAAAATGTATTTCTCAGAGTTCCCAGGAGTTAACATGATAATCTAAATCACACAAAAAAAAAGGTATTTAAAAAAACCCTGAGAAAGAAGTAAAGATAATCAAGTCAGACATAAATGAAGAAAAATTCCCTCAGTTCAGTGCCTGTGAGGACTAGACAGGTTGTCTTCATGCCTCAATGACAAGTCTATTAACCACTGAGCGTATACTCAGGTTTGCAGCTGAAAAATCACAACATCTTTCCTAAACATTAATTCATTTACATTTCACAGTCCACCAATAAGATTTAACCAGTACATTCTCCAGAAAAGCTTGCATTCCTGACTACCCCCAGTCACACCTCACTACAAATGCCTCAGTGGTGAGGCAAGACAATTGAAGTCTTCATCTGTTTTGGATCCAACCTACTGTCTAGAACATAAGTTAAATTTCTGTAAAACACAAAGAAGAGGAATCTAAAAAAACAAAAAAAACAAACTAAGGATAGGATATTATTAAGGTACTTGCTCCTGCATCTGAAAGCGGCTTTGCTCAGAAATTAAATTTGAGACAGTTCCACTACTTTGCATTTAAATATCTTTCACTGTAAGGTCTTTTTTACTTACTTAGCTAACTGAGCTTTTAAACAACACTGTGGATTGTATCACTGATCCTGTTTCATGCCCAGATATGTTCAGACAGAATGTACAATGAGTTAGCTGATTTTTTGGGGTTTATATAAAAAACCACAGAGATATGCTGGGATGAGGATTCAGGAGCCCTGCCTCCCACCCTGGCACCACTGTGTGCACCACTAGCCAGCCACCATTCAGGGCTCAGTGCTAGCTTAGCTTGTCTGGCCCTGTAATAATGAAAGGAAGAAAGGATTTTTCACTAGGAATTTGGAGTATTTTCTCATTATAACCAACCAGCATGACCAGAAAAAAGACTCCTGATGCAATCTGTAGGCCTAGTTCTCACTCCCCCGCTGGCAGAGCCTGAAAGACTGCTGGGGTCACAAGCCCACTCCTCCGGGAGTGGGGAGGGAGAATGGGCTAAAACCAGATCCTGTCCGTCAGGTCTTGTATCCTGCCTTCAGCACTGCCCAGAGCTTCACGATTCAGGGAAAAGCAAACAAACAAACAAAAAATCCCCCCTGCTTCCCCCTTCCAGCACCCGTGGCCTGTGGTGCAGTAACCAAGGAAGCAGCTCGTCCCATTGCTGGCAGCCAGCCCTTCAAGAGATGAGGACTGGGCAAGGATAAATTCCAGCTAAAATCCCAACTCCAGTCTTGCTCTTCAGACAAAAACTAGAAAATAGGGCAGGATGGGCAGAATTTGGTATTGTAAGGGCCCTCATGGCTGAAAACAAGGGCAGCTGAGCAAGCTCTTGGGGGGAAATAGTGGCCTGGGGGAGGTCAGTGCACAGAGGGATAACCATGCTTCTCCAATGGCACTTCAGCAGTGTGCCCAGGGTGCTGATTTCTGCCCACCACAAAAGCAAGTCATTGGAGGGGGATTTTCTTCTTTCCTCTCTCAGAGTCACCCTCAGAGACACTACAGCAGCACTGAGGGGCCTTGTCCTGGAGAAGGCACAGCAGGAGTAATCCCACAGGTCGAGAGGCAAGGGCAGAGGCTGGAGGGCAGGGAAGGTCAGCACTAGGCAGGCACGATGCGGAGCTGCCGAGGCAGGCAGAAGGTCTGTTCCTGGCTCCTCCAAGCCCGGCTGCCAGAAACTTAAGATGCACTTTGGGAGACGCAGGGACAAGGCCCATGGTAACCTGCAGCAACAGACAGCTGATGGCGTCTGTCCTGGGAGCGGGAGCAGGGGGAGGGAAGGGCTCCGCACTTTGTCCCCGCTGCTGTGACCGTGTTGTTCTGCTTGCAACAGCCTCAATGTGCTCATGGTTTCTTATGCAATGAGAATGAGTGCCCAGAGAGGCAGAGGAGGTGCCAGCTGACGCAGTGCAAGGGAGGTGAGAACGCTGTCAAGGTTTTGCTCCCCGCAAAGCGTGGGTGCACCTTTTCCAATACAGATGAAAGAAACAATGCAATGCCACAACACAAATTTGCACCACGCCATGGGAAGTCCTCAGCTATGTGCTCTGCTATGGACTTCCTTGGGTTAACACCTCTTTCACACATAGTCACAAGTCAGAGTGAATCTTCTGCTGTTGGTGGTGTCACAGCCCTGTACAACAGTAACAAGAGACAACCAGACCCACTGTGTGACTCCAGGTCTCAAGTCTTGCTGTTCTTGTACAGGGATAAAGACCACCATGCTTGTCCATCCACTGAGGCTGAAGGTGCACTTCTCACTCCTGAGGCTTGTTGTAACCCTGAGAAGGTGCTGGGGGAACTAGTGGGGTCCGAGTGGTTTGTACCACCACATACACAAACCAAGGCCTCAGACAGAAATAATCTATATAATGCTTCCAACTCCAGTCCAACATGTGGAACTTTCTCCTCTCTGTCACTAGATTTTCACTTTCCTTTTCACTGAAACACAAATAACTGGAATTTAATTTTCCCTCATGGAATTTTCTGATTACATGAGGTTGTGCAGGATAAGCACCTACTAGATCCATTCTCCCTCTCCTCTGCCACCTATTCCTTCCATCAGGCCCATTCTTTGGCCTTGTCATCACCCTATCATACAATCTGCTTTTCACAATCTTGGGAGACTTTGGTCACAGTGAGACTTGAGGCCTTCCTAACAGCTTCTACACAAGCCCATCATTGCTAGTAAGTGAGCACAAGACAGTGGAGGCAGGCAGCATTTTTGCTGAAAGCCATGTTGGATCTGCCTACTAAGAGAGGCCAGGCAGACAATAACACAAGCTTCTTGTACCAGATCATGCAGTAGTCTGTTTCCTGCAAAAGTCAACTCATTCAGAAGAAAGCAAAATAATTTAGTGTACCTAGCCAGGTGCAAAGCAGAGTGGACAGAAATATGTCTCTCTTTCATTCCCTGACAGGGCAGCCAAAGAAACATTGTTACATTGAGATTTTTTTTCTGCCTGCTTTTACCCCCCATATGATTTCATTTATCTTACCATGGTTTCTGGCTAGTAGCAGAAACAAGAAATTAATTTAAATATGTTTGAATCTGGAACCAAACTTTCTTAGAAAACAGGAATGTTTTGGTTTGTGTGTGTTTTGATTTAACCCATTATTTTGCTGCATTAATCCAATTAGAAATCTGAATGCACCTGACACAAAAGTTAAAGCTCTGAATCTGTTGCTTCATCTTGAGCAGAAACAAAATAAAAATAAGGATAGGGGAATTAAAAAGGAAATTGACAGAACACTTTCCCAATGGCAACTGATAAATTTCACAAAAATGTGCTACCTGCAGATACAGAATATCACCTTTCCACTTGAGATACTACAGGTCCTGGTTATCAGAGTGCTGATTTTCAGGGTGCTAAGCTGGGACTTAACAACTTCATTCCAAATACTGCCAAGCACACTGGGATTTTCCCTTATAATTTTTATCATCCAAAGAGAGAGAAATTCTCTTTCTTCCTGAAATAAACTCATTGCCTCTGGTAAGGAAGGCCAAAGAAGCAAGCTGGCTGTAGAGGATTCAGAGGCTGCACAGACTGAAAGGAAAAACCATAAAGCACTATCTTTTCCTCCAAACGGGCACAGGCACTGCTTTTTTTGGGCATGGGTGACTTAGGATATGAAGCTCTTTGTTGGCACATATTTAATCACCATGTTTTTTACTAACTTCTCTGCATGACAAGTTTTTTTTGTTGAAATGAGGTCACTATGTTTTACCTTTTCCTCCCATGGTAGGACTGTTTGCTGTGTCAATTTGCGCAGCTTAGAAAAATATATGCACATCCTCTGAGCTGCATCCTGGCACTGTAAAGCAAAGCAAGTTTTGGTTTCCTTCACTTGGCAGTAGTGGAAGCTGGGAGCCTTTGGGTGCACAGATTGCCCTCCACTGTGCATGCACCTCTCCCCGGTCACAGGGGATATTGGGCAACTTTGGCCTTGAAAGTACAGGGTAATGAGGTGCCTCGCCAGGACCAACCTCTCAGGAGCCATCCCACACTGGGGAGTAAGAGGGAACCTGGCTTGTCTCTCCTGTGCAATTTCAGGGAGAGGCTCTGGCCCTCTGCCTCTTAGCAGCACCACATGACAATCCACTGCCCTTGTCATTTCTGTCATTCCTGCCACCCTCCATGGAGGAGTTTTGCACAGGTGCTCCAAGCTGCACTTATTGACCTCCTCTATCTTTCCAGTTGTCCTCATCCTCTGCACAAGTAACTCGACCCTTTCAACAGCAGTTCAAGTAAAACTAAGAATTTCAGGAGAGGGTGGACACTGTTGATATGCACCCAGCCCAAAACATATCTGCCAAAGTCTAGAGCCATGAGCCAGCTGGCCTGGGCAGGGTGGAGAGGGAAGGAGTCCTGGGCAGTCCAGTCCACTGCCCAAATTTGATTCAGGAAAAAAGCCTTTAATGTGACAACACACACAGGACAGCACTTCCCAGTTCTACGCAACCAAAGTCCCTGGACAGCTTTGATCAGTATGCTGTCTGGAATGTGTAAGGTTCAGTATATAATGACTTCAGTCACTCAGCCTCCCAAGTCAGCCCTGGAAGAAAGGAGCAAACAAATACAGCCATTTTCTCCTTTCCCCAGTTTGAACTTGCAACAATTTATGGCCTTCCCCAAAGATGGGCTGCTCTCTTGTCCCTGACCTTTGCTGTAAACTCCAGCATTGTCATTACCTCCATCAGAGCCTTCTGAGTTGGTCCTATTGCCCTATGAGCCTGGCACTGGCTAAGGACACACCAGACAGCACCCTGTTTACATGCAGGCTCTGTTTACATGGCAGAGACCCAACAACTCATCAACCTCCTTAGAAGCCATGAGAAGATATGGGAAGCAAGCAGAACAATGTTTGTTCTGACCCTTAACCACTCCGGCTCCACAACAGCAACATGGTGAAGACATTTGATAAAAAAGTAGATTTCAATTAAGTAACTCTTGTCCTTGCCAAACACTAATCTCAGTCCCTTTGGAAGGCTCTCTCTGGAGTCCATAGACTTACCCAGACAAGTAGGGTGTTCCACAGCTGAGCACTCTCTGTGCCTTGTCCTTGTGCTCTCCAGTCCCTTGCTTTTTGGGAATTAGAGCCTGGGGAGGTCAGAAGCCCCAGTCACATCAAATGAAGCTTTAGGGCAGACAGCCCTAAATTATTAATGCCTTTAAATACTAAGTGTACTCGGGAACCAATTCAGCCTCCAGCACACAGGCTGTGCACCAACATGGCTCCAAAGGGGTCACAGGAAAAAACCTCACTAAGGATTGTGAAGCAGCAGTTCTGTTTGCATTGACACATTTGTCTCTCCCTTGGACAGAGGATACACACAGTCATGAATCACCCTATTTGTATGCATTGTCCGCTCTTCTCTTGCTAATTTCAGCCACTCCTTGTCCCTGGGAGACACACAGCAGTCCTAACCAAAGTTCCATTTTATTTACATCCAAGAAGGTAGTCTTGCAAGCTGCAAGATGGCCTTTCAGTTATATGGCAAGAGAATCATACCTCCACATCTACAATTTTTCTTGATTCTGTCACTGGAAAGATTGCAATTCACTAATGTATCTCTGCCATGCACAATTTGGTATTTCTCTTTAATCACATCCTTTAAAACTAACTTTATTGACAATTTACTTCTGTAAACTTCCATTTTGTTTTTGATTTAGTTTAATCCCTCTATGACATCCTACCTCTGGCTCCTCACTACTACCACAACTAGCCTGCAGATAAAAACTCTGACTTGGATGTCGTGTTTATTAACAGATTGCTGTTTTCACGCAGATTTAATTTTCAAGAGGAACTGAGGCTGATTTTTGCTCCTGTTTCAACATTTGGCAAATGCATGAGATTCCACATGTTGTAGGAAACAGGAAGAAAGCTTCAACTGTTTAGAATGTACATGCACAAACAACACAATCAAAGTACATGCTCCTCCTGTTTACCTCCTCCACACCTCAATATTTCTGTTCTCTTTCTCTGCCCTTCTGGGAATGTATCTCTTTCACTTCTGCTCGTCTCTCTCCCACACCCACAGGCATACACTGATTTGTTATTGCTAGGTCACTTGTGATTAATGCTCTGGATACACTAGTTTATTGCAGGGTTGTCCTGGCTTCATAGGTTGTTTGCTGTTTTGTTATTATAGTGCTGAAGCCTCATTCTTGCAGTTTGCTGCCTTTCACACACACACCACCACAACATATTTAGTTTGAAATGGCCAACACAAAAATTTACTCGGGGTTTGCAAACACTTTGAAAGGGAATAAGCGAAAAGGGGGTTACAGGTCCTGGAAATGCAGCCTCCCTGCCCTACCTGACTTCTCTGAATGTTTGCCATTTTTTCTGTGGTACTGGAATAAAAAGCTTCAAGTGCCACAAAAGCTGCATGACTGTTTGCTTTGCTTGGCTGCAGAAACTCAGGCACAGCATATTCATCTGGGAAGCTGCTAGTTGGGGCTGGGGGAAATCGCTGGTCCCCTTTGGCTATAGAGACTTTGAAATAGCTTTAACAAGTTGCATTTGGCTTTCTGAGTGACAGGCAACACAAACAACTGAAAACCTCTAAAAATTATTATGGACGTATTTACTTAACAAATACAAGAGCAAGCCCCTCCTCCTGAAACGTGTTTCAGCCCCTTCCAAAAAACGGGGGATTTCAAAAGCAAAGCTCACAGCAGACAGAATTTCCGTTCTATTTTGAAAAGTTCTGTGTATACCTACTGCATTCCTCTTCTTCCTCCTCCCACCAAAAAAAAAAAAAAAAAAGTCAAACTTCTGGGCATAGCTTAAAAGCCACAAAACCTCCTCCATGTGTGTATTCTCCAGCTCCACTGCAGATACTTGGAATTACATAAAACTGGGCAGTTAGTGATTCTGGCACCTGAAAAATGACAAAGTTCAGGGTCTGAGGAGGGCGTGGGCCAAGCTGAAGTTTTCCAGAGAGCTGTACCAGATGGAGCAGAGAAAAAAATGCTTCTCTTTCGGCTCAGGAAGGAGAGTTAAAAGCTCTGAACCTTAAACAAATTTCAGGGAATTTCTCCATTCCCTGTGATCACTGATATTGGTAGTGCTGGTTATCAAGGATGATTTGGACCTTAAAAAGCAATGAATGCCTTTGTGCACGTGGCAATGCAATGCCTTTTACAGTGACACAGCAGAGAATGATGTGCTCCAGTTACCCCCCAGACCTGTGTGAGCCTTCTCCCTTATGAACCAGCATGTTTCCATTTCCAACTGGATGGCTGATGCATAAAGATGAAATTGAAGTGCATCACGTAATAAACTGGACTAGCTACCAAATGTGCTCCAAGTCAGCACACGTACACTAGAATATGGTTTTGTGTTAGAACATCTATTTGCTGGGATGATGGTAAATTTAACTGTTATATTTAAATTATAATAACTCCTCAGATTTGAACTTAAAACTATCCAGGTAGGAAGAGTCACACTTCTTATCTAAGTGCTAAATAGTGTGTTAGTTAGCACATGTTGTAAGATGTTGGAATTTTTCAGTGTAAGTAGTCCCAACTGTGTTTTAAAACACCCTGGCTACTCGGGTTTAATTTTCTACCTCCGGACAGGGTTTAAAAACATGCTTTCAACTGTGACCAGCTGTGATCACACTAAGGGCAAAATAGCCTTTAACCATGTGTTAGTCAACAAAGAGTGGGATATTGTGTCCAGCTCACTGCATACACTGCAAGAAAGACATTTGCAAGCTGAAGTGAAGTCCAGTGAGGGGACCCTAAAATGGTTAGGGGCTGGCATATAAGAAAGGCTGGGAGAGCTCAAATTCTTCAGCCTAGAGAGGGCTAAGGCAGGAGAAAGAAACTTAAGAAAACAAAGTATTTGAATTTTATAATTTTAAGGAAAATGCTGCTTAACAAGCAAAATTTAGATGCTTTTCAGAAGATAATTTGTCCACTAGGAATTGGAATAACTCACTTCACATGGAATGGAAACCAGTCATTTGATTTTTGATTCTTTTTTCTTATATGGAAACCAGCCCAAATGACTTGGAGAGGAGACCATGTATATAACACATTACCAAGTACTACAAGGAACTGATTCATATAGTATTAACAATGGAAATTTGTTTTAAAGACTGAATTTTCTGCTTGGTGTCATCAGTTCTCAGTGAAATAGACATGGCAAGGTCGAATTTTATTACCTATTAACTATGAACACAAAGGACAAACTTCTCCAACTCAGCAGGGAATCAGTCAGCTAACTAAATAAAGTAACTACTTATGTACAATGTGGTCTTGGTAAAGTCACTCCAAAGCTTACCACTGGAGATTATGGTTCTGCAGCAGTTGAAATTAAAATAACAGTTGGCTTATGTGGTACAGCTCTGGGTATGCATTCCCATTCCTCCCTTACACCCAACACTACACCTTTTACCAAGCTGTTTCCCTGATCTAGGTCAACATAAAGCTCACCTAACAAAAATTAACATGGTCTTAGGTACCAAACAGGATCATAATAATAGCTAAAGCTACAGGCAAGAAACAATATTTAATTTCAATTTCCCATTTCATTTTAGACAGCTACAATTTTCCTCAGATTTGGGAGTTGTGGGGATTGTGAAGTTTTGGAAGATTCAATAAAGTGATTGTTCTTATATGCAAAATAAAACTTCAACATGCTTTCTCTGTTACTGCCAGTTCACATTCCTTAGGAAGAAGTTGAAGTGAAATTTTATGAAATTCAGTGAATCTTTGCTGGAAGATGTTTTCCTTATAATGAAAATATAGGCATGTCATAACAATACTTTGAATGGAATACAGAAAGCATTTCAGCTATTTTTATAGTCTTAGAGAACATTATGTAATTTGTTACTTAGATGCCATTAAGCTAAAAAAAGAAGAAGGAAAAAAAAAAGACATACCAAATAAAAAATATTAAAAACTCCTCTTTCCCCCCTCTTGTAGGATCCGGGGCTCTGACCCTGCTAAGACCTTCAGTCTGGCAAGTAACTATTGCAAGTTCCAGCCGCACCAAAGCTTTCGCCCTCTATGCTGGAGTCCCTTTGCAGACTACAGTGATCCGTACAAGCCAATTTTTTTGCTCTCTGTCTGGGATCTGGCAATGGCCCCCTGCAACTTAACCGCTCTCCCCACCAGCCTTTTCTCCAGGCTGTGTGTTGACCTGGCAAATGCTTCTAGCTGTAAGGAGATGAAAAGAAGGTAAGGAAAAAATGGGAAAAAAAGTGCAAGCCCTGCAGATGAAAGTCTGAGGCAGTGTTTTCCTTTCCAAAGTGCTGCTACATTCCCATAAGCTTGTGGTTTCCTGCATTCTGTTAGAGGGCTTTTTTTCTTTTTCCTTTTTTTTAAATCCTTCTGGTGATATCTGAAGAGGGAAAATGTCCAGCACTAACAGGAGGCCTTTTGTTCTATTCGTTTCTAAGTGGACTTTAACCCAGTTACTAGAGACTGAGTCACTGTAGAAACAAACAAAATAAAAGCTCTCTGTTTTGTCCCTCTGGACAGGTCAGGGACATGTTAAATTCTGTTCTCCCTTTCCTACTTTTTGGAAGCAGTACCAGACCTGGCATTGCATTGCAAAAATAATGAACATAGCTTATGGCTGTTCTTTTTTATATGTCCTGGCAACCCCTACAGAGCTGATATTCCAATAAAGCTAGCATTTCATTAACAAAATAAACACACAAAGGGCATATCTTTGGGTAATAAGATGAAATTAAACAAGAGAAAGGCTGGTTACCAGGAACTGGTAAGATATGAGTAAATATGACACATATAGGTGCATATCTGAGCTATTTTGGCACCTTGTCAGATCTCAAATTTTTAATGAATCACAGCAAATAACTGCTTGTTTCTGAATATGACTGTGAGATTCACTCACTTTAAGGCTGAGTTTTAGGCTGAATCTGAGGGCTGAATTTCAGTCATTTGTTGCAGTTCTGATTGCTATGACAAGTTATATCCTGTCCCCATACATCAATTTTAGGGTAAATCATTATCTGTTTAGATTCCAACCACCTAAATTAAAATATCTAAAAGAAAAGCATCCTGTGGCTTACTGATCTCTGGAGGCTCTGGAAAATCTTTGCACAAGAGGATTGCTCCTCCTCTTTTCCCCTTCTCTCATCAGCCCAGCTTTCCCTGAATTTTTTTTTTTAACTCTTTAGTGTCCCCTTATTTATGAGCTCTCAGCTCTGGCAAAACACCTGCCTGTTGTGGCTGGCAAGTGCAGAAGCTGCCCATAAGCTTGCTTTCACCCCTCTTTTGTGCCCTTGCTATAGCTGGTTACACAGTTGCTCATCTAAAACTACTGTTTTTTTCCAACAGCCCTCTTCCTGGTCCAGTTTGGTTTTAAGGTAGGGAAGTTTTATACTGGGAAGAAGTTAGTAGGAGGAAGAAATACTAGCAGGAAGTACTTAGTAGCAGTAGAAATATGTTTTTCAGATGGGCAGTGGGTTGTCATGCAAAGCTAGGACAGAGAGAAACTGCAGCACTTAAGAGAGAGGATTTTGTACAAGAACATGACCATGCAGTGCTGCATGGAGAACCAAACACAGGTAAAACCAAGACTGTTCTGGGCCATGGGTGTGAGTCAGTAGTTTCATATGTGGCTGGTATTGTAGTGGGCATGGGAGGACAGGGAGCACAAGGCCAAAGGACTGTACTGATGCCAGAGCTGGGGTGCAGAGTCGGGACTGAGCTCAGTACTGTGCCAGGCCTCCTGCTGCTCCCTTTTCCCTCCTCTATTTCCCAGCAAAACTGTCATCTTACAGTCACAGCACTCTACCTGGCACAAATGGCATCTGTTCCCATACCTGCTCAGATCTGTGTGGAAATACTGCCCTAGGTGCTGAGGTTTGCTGGAGATGTACTTTGGTCATGTCTCCTTCTCCCGGTTTAATTTCTTGTGCCAGTTTTGATGTTCCTCAACTCTGAAACACTCCAGAAATGGTTGGTGAACCTCTTATGCTGTGCCAGAAGAGAGCTTCTTTTAGCTTTTCACTCTTATTAAAAGAGTAAAATGCAAAGCAAATGAAAATTGAATTATGAACTGTTACACTATTGACTTCTTAACACGCTGCATTCTGTCTGCAGGAACCTGGAAATCTACACAAGCAAGAGCCCACAAAAGCTCCATGATCATGGTGCTACTTAGTATCATTATTCTTACCTAACTTATCCTTAAATATATTTTGAAACAGCCATAAGAGACCAGAATATGGTCCAGGTTTAGCACAAATTGGGAGTGTAGGTTGCTGCATTACTCCTTCCTTGTTAGAGTACCAGCAAGGGAAAAACAGACAGACTCTTCCTTTACTTTTTTTTCTTCCTCCTACACTATCAGCATTTCACTGGGATGGTCCTCACATCACTTGGGCTGATAGAAAAAATGCAAAAGAAATTCCATCCCAACTAGAGATCTGGATGGGTTTCAGAGCTTGTCAAGAGCAAGTAAAGTAGCAAAACATTCTGAAGTTCACATAGCAGATTCTTTGGAACAGTTTCCAGGCAAATTTATGTTCATTTCTTGGCTGAATACTACTTGAAACAGAACTTAAAATGGTGAACATGGGGAGAAATTTGTGATCAGCAGAAGTAAAACATCTGTTTTATCAGAGACAACTGAACTCCAGATGTTGTCAAAATCACATAATTCTAGAACTGCCAGTCTCTTTGTGGGTTGCTCTGAGAAAGGTCATGTCACTGAACTCTTGGTGACTGAATGGCTTTTGTCCTGGAAAATTCACTCCCAGATGTGCACGGCATGCTGGAGTTTGATGCAATTTGCTTTGTTAACTTAGGCAGAGGGAAGAAAGATATCACAAGGAGATACCCTACTTTATGAGAGTAAGCTGGTCTCAAAGATCCTGCATGACTTGTGCTTGTTTTCCTTCCCATTGAAACCTGTTGGACATGCTCACGGCCATGGGATGTTGCTTCAAGCTGTCAGTAAGATAATCAAATACTTCTACCTTAGCCTGTTTGGTTCACAGGAATGGTACTCTTGAATATAGGTCCAGGTTAGAAATCAGAGTAAATGCTGACACTGTCTTTATGTTTCTCTGGAGGACATCATGCTGAGAGAACTACTGACCTAGGTTGGTGTTAGAACATTATTCCATGCAGGCAAATAGCATAGACAGATGGAAAACATTTGAATCTCTTTTCAGTACAGAGTTCTTTCCCAGTTCTGGGCAGGAACAATGGGGCTCCTCAGCTGTTCTTTTGCCTCTTAAACTCTGAGTCCGATGCCAGTAAAATGCTGACCATCAATGTTAGAAGCACTGTAATGCTCTCATCACGTGTCATCTGTTTCCCTTCTCTGTTTCACACATAGAGGCTGTAGGCTGTGTTTGTGCATGTGACAGAGGGAGGAGAAATAATGACACATGATGCAGGGGTTACACTGAGACTGTGAATCTGCTTCAGAACACTCGGCGGGGCATGAACGAGTGCAGAGGGTTTGTATGACATGGAGGCACACGACTATGCACACCACCAGGCAGCTCTGTGAAGATACCAGAGGAGCTGATTTTCTTTGTAAGAGCTGTTCTCCCTGCCATATTTTTATTTTTTTGGTCACAACTCTGCTATTACTTTTGCAACATGATAAGATTCTCAGTGAAACCTCTTTTATAGTGTCAAGATACTATAGATACTAGAAAAGCCTAAGAATTTTCTGATGTAGAGACAAAATGCACAGCAGTGACATGCAGCACATTATATATAAATTGATCAGAAAATGTGTTCAAGCAATAGAAGAATATAACTTGCATCCATCTGTCATTCAAGATGGGATGCACAAAAGAGTCTGTCACTTAATTCAGTAGGGTGATCAGTGGGTCTGCCTGGGAACCTACTTATTTACAAAAGGACACATTATGGCTTTAGAGCTTGTTGGAGTGAAGCAGGCTTAAATGTGAGTGTGCATATGAATTGTTCCATTTTATAACTTGTAAATTCCTCTTTCTGATGTTCGCCACCCTCCAGTGACCTTTTGCTCAGAAATTAACCTAATCCTCAGAGAAACTGAGCTTCCCTGATTCATCACTATCACAACAGCTGTTTTCTACCTATTTGTCCTGAGCACAAAACTTTAGTTACCCTTTTATTTTTATAACTACTGAAGTCAGTTTATGATAAGCTTTACCAGTTGCTTACAGCAGGTTACACTGCTTACATTTAGTAGCTAGTACAGTCAGGTATGAGGTCTAAAAAGATTTTGCATCAACAAACAAAATAATAAAAAAGTGCACAAAGCAATTTGAGCTGAAGACTGAATTTCTGCTAAGACCTTTGACAGTAAATTCTTTGGTTTCCAGCTAATGAGACAGACTTTCAGCTTCTTGCTGGCTTTATTCTCGCGTGATCTGAAGGCATTTGGATAGTGCATTTTAAACCAATTGGTTGTTTTCTCAGAGTCCACACAGAGGTCGGGGAGAAAGGAGAGTATCTTTCTTGCTAATGTTAGCCAGACAATAGCAGCTTAACTGTAAAGCCCCCTAAAAGAGAATAAGCCTATTGTGTCCCCAGTGTGTTTCCCACATTTCAAAGGCCACTAAGTAGCACCAGCATCTTTGCCTCTGGGTTACTGAGAAGACAGACTCCTATACTTATTAAATGATGTCTTTCCCTAATGATTTGAAACAAAAAAGGCACGTACATACAAAACCAGAAATGTACACATTTAAGGCTTCTCCTGCCATAAGGTCAAACACATGAAAAGACACAAAAAAGAGTTTGGCCCCAAGATATCAGAGTAGATCCACTTGCCCATCTCTCCCACACTGGCCCTTACTCTGTTTTTTGCTGCGAGAGCCCCCGATTCCTGCACAATTAAGCACGGCACCAATGGCATTTCTGCTGCTGCTCCTTCCACTTGGCTTCACTGCTGAGAAAGGAGCTTGTTCAGCAGGGAGGCGGGCACTGCTGCCTGAATAGTCTCTGAAACATTCATTATCTCCTGCCTAATTACATGGCCGGCATAGTGGTGGTGTTGTGGGAACATTGCATCACATTAATCAGCAAGGGGATGTGCCAAGATGAAAGGGTCCCCTTGTGTCTGCTCTCTGCTGTGGAAAATGGGCAGGAGGGTGGGGGAAGGAGCAGAGTATTTATCAAGTGGCAAGTAGGGAAGGCACAGCGGGTGCACCCCAGCTTGGCCTGGCCAGGCCGCCATCTTCCCAGGTCAGTGCTTTTGTGGCAAATACACCTTTTGTGTTCATGCATGTTGATGGATCGATAGCTCCAGAGGCTAAAATCCTTCACCACAGCACAAGTATGAGCAAGAACTGTAAGGCAACACACCATTTAGTTGCACCAAGAGGGAGTGGGAGCTGGTCCTCCATAGCCTGTCCTGCCCTTAGCCCACTCTGATTAGAAATAGGATCACCTATTTGAACAGGCTCAGATCCAGCTGTAACAAGGCTTCACAGAAAGTCACTGTCCCTCAAAACACTCTCCAAACACATTTATCTCCAACAGTCTCCAAGTCAAATGTTAAATAGTAGCTGTGATGGGGCTCCTGAATTAAAGTCAAGCTGGTACACAAAAGCAAAAATTTCATTTCCCAAAGCCTGCTGGTGAGAACCCCAGTTCACCCACATAGTATAAAATTTAAATGGACTCTTGAAATCTGAGAAGAGATCTCATTTCCTCCTATCTTTGTCCCACTTGCAGGACATTTGAAAGGCTTTGTAAGGCTTTGCATAGATGCTCCTCTGTGTGTTGGGGCTGGGGGAAGGGTTGAGGCATCCACACTGTGGTTGTTTGGCACCCTGCAAAATACCGGGTCAGACTAGAATACAAAATGACAGTCCTTGGCTGAGCTGCTCATTGCTGTGAGATGGAATAGCAGCGCTCTAGAGAGAATGAGGAAAGGTGATGGAAAAATGAAGACATTACAAATGCAGTTCTTTACATTCGTTAACCTCTCCCATTCATTTTTGATTCGATCACTTCACATCAACCCTCTTTAAATCCTCCAAGGACAGGCAGCAGCTCATGCTCTACGCTCTTCCCATTTGGCTTCCTGCAGGCCTTCTGCCCATCACAGCTTTTCTGCACTTGAACTGTGCTTCAGGTTGAATCCAACTGCTTGGAATGGAAGCGTCTTGCCACCAAACCCCATTGTTTTTGTAATGCATCTGGCTTATTAATGCAGGCTATTAAAGCCACTTTGGAAGCAGATTTACTGAGACACAGATAAGTTTATCTGCCACAAAGTAGGTGTGAATGCCAGTTACTCCTGCAGTGACGGTTGCCAAGTCCTCCCACTGGTATCCCATGCTGTTTTGGCGACAACTGAGGCAGCCTGCTTATCTGTGCGCCACCTGTTGTGCTGGAGTCACCCTGACCCAGTGCCACCTTTCTATTCAAATACCGTTGCCTAGTCAGGTGGTGTTCTTGGGTTTCAGCACACAGAGGGCATCGCTTATGTAATGCCGGACAGGCCTATACTAACAGATTTGACTTCATTGCCCTCTGGTGAGAGGAGTACATACAACAGGGGCCTATCTTTTTTTTTTTGTTAGGGAGAACAAATGGGACCTGCCTTGGTTACAAGTGACAATCAACTAAGGAAGGGAAAACTTCCAGTTATCTTGTCACGTATAACATAAACTGAGTTTATGGAGCAGGAGGGAATAATTAATATAGCTCAGCTCCAGGTATCATCTCTCTGTCTGTGGCTTTTAATGATTACAGCATTACTCTGATTTCCCTCTGCTTCCCGATCCTTGAGCACAAGAAAAATTACTATCCACTGTCATACTTTAAATCCAGCATGGAGACTGCATGATCAAGGAGCTCACTTAGTCCCAATGCCACAATTCCTGTTTCACTCTGGTTTCAGTGCTGGAGAGCCTCAGTAGCTAAGAGCATCTCAGCATAGTTTTCACATTTGCCAGGTTTGAACAGAATCCCTCCTCTGCCATTTGGACACAACATCTTTTAAACAAATTAAATTAGTGTATGTGCACTTTCTAGATCCTCTCTGGTGTTAAGTCTTTGTTTGACCACCCTGCTTTGAACACAAGAGTCTTGTGTTAATTAATCTTTCCCTTAAGTTAATTAACTTAATCTTTTCCTCAAGTCACCAGGACAGTTGTGCTCTAGCCATCTCCTTCCCAACTGAGACACAGAAATTCTGTAAGATGGAGAACATTTTTCCAGGCCCACACTTATTAAAGATTGATAAAAACCATGGGACTGGAATTCCAGCCTCAAGACAAAGCACAGTTTTATCCCCAGTGGTATTAAGACTACTATCTGAACAACAACTAGCTGTCCTTTCATCTTACATTTGCCTGACAAAAGTGAGATACTAAACTTTGATCACTGCAATGTATCTTGGGCTAAAACTGGCCAGTTTACATTGGAGGAAAAAAGCTTGAGAGATAACATAGTGAAAAACTCTGGTCTCTAATCCAACAGACAGATAAAAAGACAGAAGCAGGGGGAAGAAATCCTATGACATGATACAAGGAAGATAATGACAGAGAAATGTGTCAGACTTTATAATTACTGTAAATGAGGTTAATCTAAGGGCAACTAATCCTGTGGGAGAATATGGTGGCTTTGTGATCAAGTCCTTTTCTGAAATACAAGAGTTTTCTGCAGTCCTCAATCCTAATGCCTCTCCCCTTCTGGGACACCCACTGTCCCCCAGCACAGAAGCATCTCCTTTTCTCATGGAGCCACCCAGCAGTGTGCAGTTGTCATGCCTACCCACAAAGGCAGTGGTTTACTGGCAACTTGCACCCCAAGCAAGCAACAGGTTTGCCTCCTGCTTGCATTAGCTCCTGACTGCAAAGGCACGAGCTTGTGTGTGCACTGCAGTTTGATTTGAAATCTGCTTTGTGTTTTACCACCACTGCCAGTTATTCCAGGACTTGAGTCAAACCACTGGGAAGACCAAATGCAGATGCAGCAGATGAAGAGTTCTAGAAGAGACCTAGAACAAAAGCCAGTTCAGTTTCCATCTCCTCCTGTTTTTCATGTTCCCCACTCACTGCCATATTTATGGTGGCTACGCAGGACATTCCTACAGCAACACTGTGCAAATCAGTGTTCCTACCAGTTTTGGGAATGTAACTTTGAAACCACTCTTTTTTCTAGAACAGAAAGGTGATGGTACAAAACAACCATGGGAATTGCTTGTTTCGACACAAAACTTCATTGCTTCTGAAGAGGAAAATTAACATCACAAACATTCCCCCTTCCAGCAGAGAGAAGAAAAATGGGGCAATTGGCTGCTCCACACAAAGCTGTCCAGCCCTGAAATGGAAGTCTGTCCAAAGGCCTATAGGCCGCTGGGGCACATCTGCAAAGCCCACAACAAATTCCAACCACAGTTAAGTTCTGTTTCACAGTTTCACCCCCACTCTTCATGTGACAGCTTTCTTTACAATCCCACAGTACCTCTTTCTCACCTGGAAATATAATCTCTGGCTGTTTTTTTTCTTGTCTTGGTCTCTGGTTTCCAATGGACTGTTAACTGAGAACTCTTTTCTCCCTTGTATCTATGTTCCTGTTAACCCTGCTTTACATATTCTATGACAAAAAGTAAAATCAAACTTCAACTGCATGAAAAAAGGACTCAAGCAATTTGATGGTTACTGCATCATTTGTGCCTCTCACTGGTGCCAAAGGTGATTGGAATTTTAATAATTCAATAATAGATATGTGAGTTTATTTGATTCAGTATTTGGCTGTACCATGTTTCTAAAATACTCTGCAGCTTAAAAATTTAAAGATCACATGATATGCTTCTTTAGGGGAAATGAAACAACTTTTAAAGTATGATGCTCATTGCAGGTATAATTATAAATTTTTAACACTTTGCTGCAAGTTCCATTTAAAGGAAGCTTTTATCCAACAGCTCTGTGCTGATTTTTAAGTAATTCCCCTCCCTCCACATGCCCACACTAACACCAACAGGGCTTACAAGGAAATCCCAACAGTCAGACTGTTATTCAGTGTATTTCTGCATTTCTAAGGCTCATCGACCTTTCTTTTGTCAGATAAAAGCTTCCCATCTCTTTAAGCCCTTCATTCTTGCAATAGTCCCACAGAAAAGTTGACATCCTTGGCAAGGAGAGTGAAAAGCAGACTGTCCGCCCTTGCCAATAGGCCAGGCTGGAGTTGTTTTAGCCTGTTTAATTCTCTCCCCTATTTATATGCTAATGTTCTGGTATCAGCAGAAAGTATAAACAGTGTTGTTTACAGCTCCCTATAGTCTGTGAGCACCAAGCTGCCAGGAGAATACTGTGTACTGGGCAAAGAGATATATTTATTGAAATTAAAATGGCCACTTCTAAGAGCATGAGAAACAAAACTGTAAAAATGCAGTGTCAGCCAACAATATAACATACAAAACAGGACTGGCAAAAAGCCATTATCCAGGGAGTCAGCCATAGGCTCTGGGGAGCTAAGAGTTTTCATATTTAACAGGAAGAGATCTGGGGAGACCTTCAGCACAGAGACCTCTGAGAAAAGAGAGCATCAAGTTCCTTGGCAAGGCAGCTTACATGCTCCATTTGCTATTATTGCAGATTTTTGTTAGTGGATAGTGTTAGCTCAAAGCTTGGCTCATAAGTCTCCTGGATCCTGAAGTGAATTAAACTCCTAAGGAAAACAGCATGGTCTAAACGAGCAGGCACAGGAATTCTTGAGTTGATCTTGTCTCTTCAGTTTGTGGTGATTCTTCACTAGTAGAGCACTAGATCTTAACAGTAACAGCAAAACCAGGCAGCAGTAAGGTTGTATAAAAAGATGTTTGTGCAATGTCAAGCTTTCTGAACATTAGGGCACAGAGCTAATGTCTTCTTTACATTAGTCAACAAAATGTTGACAATTGCAATGGCACTCCCCGTTCAAATCCAGGGAATCCCTGTTCCCATTAACAATGCTTTATCTTTCATTAAATAAATATTTTAATGCTTTAAAAAAATCCTTGTTTACCATAATGCCTGCTGTATGCAATTCTCACACAAATGCAATTACTGGATGTTATAAATGATCAAATCGGAAACCAAATTTATAAGAAAATTTAGCAATGATTTATTAGATCGTTAACAAAATAGAAGTTCGAGAAAAACCACCACAGCCAAGGCAGCGTCAACCCTGCGTATCCGACCGACAAAGTGTCAGCGTGCTCCATGCAGCGAGCTTATATACAGTTTATTCTGCCTGAGGCAGAAATGACCGAATGTTCCTTTGTGTCCCTTCACATGTAGAACTGGGGCCATACATGTGCAGGAATAGACAGAAGTGAGTCCAGATGTCTAGATGGTTGTCTGAACGCTTCGGAAGAGCCTGCATTCACATGTAGCAGGGTGGAGCCCAGTGCTTGAGTATGGTAGATGCAATCTTCCCAGGTGCAGGTCCTTGTGAGTGGCCCTGACATTCCAGGGAATTCAGCAATCATGGCGGGAAGGTTTCATTCATACGTTAACCAGCTTGATATTATCTACACGTGGTCTGGGAACTAACTGAATAAAAATAAGACTCTGCTCCCAGCCGGGTGGTCAAAGACATAGCTTGGATTCTACAATATTTTATACATAAATAGCATGAATTATCTCTACCATATACTACACTGGAAAAAGATGCCAAACTGGTTGACCTCACAATCCTTATTGTATGGTTTTCTATTGGAAGTCAGAAAAAGATGGGGCAATTTAACTCTTATTCTCCTCCTGTATATGTTTCAGTTCTCACCACATGACATTCAGCACTCTACTTTCAGGAGGAACAATGCAGGGTACTTCAGTGAGGGCTTGTGTGAGCCCAGGCCACATGGGCCAGCTGGGGCACATCCAGTGTGTGCACTGACAGCACTGCACTCTGCTCTCTTCTGAGTGGGACTCCAGGGGCTGACAACCAGTCCTGCTTGTCTCCGTGATCCAAAGCCACATCACATCCACCAATACCACTGACTCTCTTGCTGGACAGTCTCAGACAAGGTACCAAGACAGGACTGAGTCTTTTTTTAGCACTCACAGTCCGACAAAACCAGTGCAGAGGCACCTAGGTAGGACAACATGTGACTGCTTGGCTGATACTCGAGCAGTATACATATACTGCAAATAATAGGAAGTCCTCTACTCAATAACTTTATATCAGCACCACTAGATTGCTGAAAGGGTAAAATGCAAAGAGAACAACTTGCAATGGCATTGTGCCTTGTCAGAGCAGCACAATCACAGAAAGAGTTTGAGGTGGTGAACAATGAGAGTATTACACTGGAAAAGATGTGCTTTTCTTCCAGTGGGAATTCAGTTGCTAAGTGCATCAAGAGGATTTACAGCAACTCTTTGCTGTAATAACTAAACATAGGCCTGCATGAAAATCCCACATTTGGCTGTGGCACACTGGCTAAACTACTCTGTCTCTTTCTAGTTGTGTGTTCCCAAAGAAGGAAACAGTTCATTTCTGCTACTATAGTACATCTGAAATTAAGTAGTAGTCTGCCAAATTTTCCAACGCAGAAAATTTCTCTGTCTTCTGAGTTGAAGTAATCTCCATGTGGTCTTGCATATATTACTTACATCACCCTTAATCTTAATCTAGACAGTCTTGAGCTTTGAAGTTTTGCCGTCCAATGGTAAAGGGTTAAGATTACCCAGACTGCATCAGGTGCCCTGCACACATTACACTGTGTATTTTGCAGGATTACAAGTACTTATCAACAGTGCAAATAAACCAGCTCAATGCTTTTATTCTACTCAAGACTGTCTGACATGTGTTCATTTCTAATAACTGGCAGCTAAACTGCTAAACCAGGTAGGGAAGATTGAGGGCTTGTTGGAGCCATTTCAAGCTCCAGCAGCAGTTTCTAAATTACTTATTATTAGTTACTGTTCACTAAGTACTGGCAGTAAGAGACAAATACAGCCAGCAAGGGGTTAACTTTTAAGTAAAAGGCATATTGATTAAAACCACAGTATGAACTGTGAGAGACATCTTAAATCTGAAGCCATGAGTTAGGATTGTAGTGTTTGTATTTTTGGCATTTGTGTCTGAAAGATAAGGAAAAGGCACATACGTGTTTTTAAGAGTAGTTGGGTGTTTTGGTCAAAGAGAAGGCTGACACATTTAAAACTAGGTAGAGGGAACTATAGATGTACTTCTTAGAGATACATCTACAGAAGTAATAATAAAGAAGAGGCTAGAATGTAGTCTTACATAATTCATTGCTGCTTGGACAAGGGCCAGGAGGGAAGAATGGAAAAAACAGTCCATAAAGATGCCAGTAGTTTCTAAGCAGAAACATCTGTTGAGGTCTTAAAAACGGTCAGGCCTGCAGCAAGCTCAGCAACAGGAAAGTCTGCAGTTGATCACTCCTACCCTCGTCAGTCCCATGAGCTCCCACCCCTGGGACTGGATCGGAGCTTGGAAGATAGCTGACACCATGAATCAAACACGGCTCCTTTCTTAAAGGGGAAAAGGGGAGGAACAGAGAACCAGGATGGGCATCTGGGGAAAACAAATTATTATTTGGAATGGAAGTATTCAGGAAGAGTTACAAAAGAGTAAGGGAACATGCAAAGGGAGACCCATAGGCTTATGCACTCTGTCCCATGGGGTGCTCATACACTGAATTTCCATTGCTCTGTCCAGTCTAATTTTAAATGTCTCAAGCAAAAGGCCTTGCTTCCCTTGGGAGGCTATTGCAAAATCTCACAAATCATCTTTGCCTTTTACATGATTGCCTCTTCCTTTGCAATAGTTCATTTAACTTTGTTTTCTCTTGATATTTAACAGTACCCCTAGACATACCAGTTCCAAACAGCAATTTCTACTTCCAGAAAGCATTTGTCCCCCGTCGCTGTCTTCTCTCAAGAAAGAAGTTATCTTAAAAACATCTCTGGAGATTGTATTTTGTTCATCTCTGGAGGATCTGCATCTGCCAACAGGAAGGGAGCATGGTTCTGCTGGATCTTACAAGGATCAATCATTGGGAGCCTCAACAGCTATATTACAGGAGATGTATACATTGGCAAAAGTTCTTATAAAAAGTAGGGTTTGGAGCATTCTCTTTTCCATCTCTAATAATTTCAGGTGCCAATTTTGACTAATTGCCCATGTTAAAACTTCTTACAGAATGTGAACATTTATTGACCCAGAAGGCCAAATTTCAATCAATGACTAAAAAAGTTTTAACTAGTGTTCCTTAGGTGGAGGTTCTGTTTTTGCTGCAAATGCAAAACTCCAGCAGCCTGCCATTTCCATGGGAGTGGGCAGTAACCAAGCAGTGAATTTCTGAGTTTGCAAAGGATTCTACTTTAGAGTTAGCGGTGGCTGAAATACCATGCAACCTATACTTCATAACTCAAAAAAGGTTAGTGTTTGAGTGCTTGGTACTTTGGAAGTATTTACCCTGCACTTTTGAAAATCTAAGCAAAATTATTTTTCCCCATTAAACTAATTACTAACATTTTCCTCGAATAGTTGTTCTATACAAATTTAGACTGATGGATCAACATATGGCCTACACAGGAAGTCTTGCTGTGAAATTACTCATGCAGTCCTCAACCAGCACCTCCATAACAATAACAGAAGTGAGCAGAGTAGTGGTTTAAGTGTTCAGGTGGTCAAAAACAAACTCTGCAGTTCTCAGTATTCATCAGTTTTCAGATTTTGACCTGCTCTAGACCTGCACTCCAAAATACTGCAGTGTGATTTTCTTCCTGGTGCAGAAGTTCCCAAGTTCTCACCACTGAACATCAAAGAAAGCATGCTGCTCAAGGAATCTCTTCCAGCCTACCTGGAACAGCTTTGAACAAGAAACTGTGGTGCTGTCTAAAGCTCCAAGGATCCATTTATCAGTTTGTAAGATATTCTCCACCTTCATACTTCCTTTCTAGCTATATCCATAAAGATTGTATCGGGGAGGACTTTGTGACAGTGAACTTGCTCATGTTTCTAGTTGTGAAGTCAGCTGGATAACTTAGTGTTAATGGTGGGACAAACAACGTTGCTAGAAGCAGTGGTATTACACAGTTTTTCATGTCATGCAGCTCAAAATTACTGATCAAAAGTCCTTATCAGCAGGTCAGCTTTCCTTTCAGGTGTGGAGCAAAGTTGTCACACTGCATGTGAGGCACTGGATCACTTCAAAGACTGAGAAACAAAAAGGCTTAGAAAGCATCTTGCATCCCACTATTGCTCCTGCAGATTTCTAGCCAGTCTCAACCAGCTGCCTACATGCAATCTGGTCTCTTGAAGCCCCAATTCCCTGCAGGTCCTCTGGCAGCACACAAGAAGGGACTGGTCTCCAACAATGCGGGAGTAACGGGAACTTTTAACTCAATGTTAAGCCTCTTAAAAAATGAGCTGAGGTTCCTCTGAGATTTTATTAAATCTGCCAGCCTGTGAAATACTGCCCATTGGATCAAAGACACAATACACCCTTTCTTAGCTTGTGTTGAGCTCTTCATGGATCTCCAAAGGGCAGTAGGGCTGTAATGTCTCGTTAGGTCAGTCATTAAATACAAGGAACTGAAAAATTCACCAGAGACCAAGAGTTAGGATGGGACTCTGCCATCCCTTCAGGAGCACAACATCTGACCCTTTTAATTCATTTTCCCTCCCTTCTTCCCCAGTACACTGGGAACTACTCACTGTTGATGATGTATAAAACCCTGCCACGACAACTACTAAAAAGGGCAGCTCCATGCTGGCATTGATCCTGCCTTCATCTCACTGCATTCTTTGTCTAAGAGAACAGAGGCAGGATTAGAAGGCGGTTTAGAGTGCAACCAGGCAGTAAGATTAATAACTGCTCTTAGTTTCATTCATGATCAATTGAGTGTATGTGAATCTGCAGAGGACCTTCTCCAAACAATCAGTAGGGATGGTGGTGGCAGTCATAGAACCAGAAATCCAAAGCAAATTTCAGTGACACAGCATTTCTTTAGTGAAAAATTATATGTTTTGCTGTCTCTTGATCAGCAAATACTGCTCTGCTTGTGTAGGTCTGCTAGTACTCACCCCCAAATCCATTATGCACACTGTCTTACTCCCCAGAAAGTCCACTGACTCCAGTGGGCACACAGACAAGTCTGTGAGGGAAAGTTTGCTATCAGGAGTGCTTTCAGCCACACATTTGAAATGTCAGCTACTCTTTAAACAAATCAAACACCTTGAAGCCTAAAGGATAAAATGTTTGACCTAATTTATCCCAACTTATCTCCCACAAGTTATACAGATAAATCACATGGTCTGGCTCCTTTTTCTTGAAGGGTTAGCACTTTCTTTATGTGAGTTCTTGCATGTGTGAATACAAGATATGGCATGCACAGAGGTCAGAGAGGTGACCATCAAATGCGGTCCCTAATGACCAGCATGTTGGTAAGACCTGACTGGTCAAAATTCATAACTGCTAGTGCAAAAGCAAAAATTGCAGTCACATATGAATGAAAGGTGGCCATCTTTTACATTTATTATGCAATTCTGGTAACATTACTAAGGAAAGTATTTTTGTAGCACTTTGGTCACTTGCTAAGACATGCAGTATATGGAGTGACTCCAGATAATGAGTGCATGCATGGCTTTGGGACACCACTCTGGTGGGAGCAAAGCCCTGTGGGTTTGATTTCAGAGTACAGAACATCTGATGTTTTTTTTTTTCCCAGAGATGCCCCTATTTTCAATCTGTACATCACTTTTTAATCTAGAAAATATCAAAACAGAGAGGACCAAGCTACACAAAGGAGTGCCTATATCCACAACTGAAATGGAGCTGGGGGCAGCAGTTAGCCACATGGACAGCACTGCACAACAGCTTAGGAAAAAACATGACAAATAAGTTTGCCTTTCTAATGGCCAACAATGCTTTGCAGGCATGTCTGTACAGACCTGGAATGCTTGGAGCCAGCTTTCAAAAATGTGGTAGTGTCTAGGCATTTTGCTTTGCCTGACAAAGGAAAGGAAGGAGGGCACATGGTACATGGTAGTTTTGCCCTTACTAGACTCCCTAACACAACCTATATGTCCTGCAGGGCCAAAATTCTTACTTCAAATAACAGAATGTTACCTGAAAGGTCATCCCACAGTATGCACACAGCAGCTGGCTGCATTCCCAAGCATTTAGAAATTTGCCATCCTTATTTAATTGAAACAGTAGGAGAATTTATGGAAGCCGAAATTAATCCCCCTAACTGATAACTGAAAGATTAACTTCTGGAAGGAATGCCTTGAGATTTTCAGAGACCACATATGATCAGGACATTGGCTTAATATATCAACTATCCACACTGTACTGACTAAAACAGGGTTGTTGGTAGAAAAAAAGAAGAAAATGAAAAGGAAAGAAAAATAGGCCACTGCCATCTGAAATATGGTATGGTATGGTCACTGCAGCAGCCCCATAAAATCTGTCTGCCCAAGGAATTTCTTATTGATTAACACTTCGTACTGGCATCAGTGAGAAAGAGTTCAGGCAAAGTAAAGCTGCTCCAGCATGTTTTAAAACAAAGCAAAACAAAAAAAAATCCCACATTCCTCCCCAAAGGCTCTTGTTTTCACTAGGCCAAGTGCCACCGACTTCTGCAGACCTCAATCAAGATCATTAACTGTCAAACTTGGACTATATGGGACCACCATATGACACTTGTATTCACTCTGTACAGTAATTTTAAATTTTGTTTCCAATTCATGCTAACCTCTTACTTCCCCAGAAGCATTCATGAAACATAAACACTGGCTTTGAAGGAAGAGTTTACATCCAATGTGATAAACTGGAGCAGGGGGTGAGTGAATCTCAAAATGAGCAGTGCAGTGAGGCTCTGCTTCTGCAGGTCCCCCTGTCCAATCTACAGGTCCAAGATAGCTCTTGGGCTTTGTAAGTTTGTAACTTTGAAATGTTGCTTTTTCATGACAGAACTGTATTACTCCATTGAATTATTTAGAATTAGATCTTGATAAATGATGCCTCTTTGACAGTTTTAGCCTAGAATTGAGCATGGAAACATCCTTGTTTGCTCATATGAAAGGACTTAGGAATGAGGCACACAAGCCACAGCAGTAAGGAGAACGTGGAGCAAGCAGTAAACATCAGTCTTCAATGCTGTCATACCAACATTAAACTCACTTAAAAAAACAGTTGAGAGAGACAGATGGTAAGATATCTAAGAATGCTGATACTTCTGAGAAGGGGAGCAAGACATGGGTCATTTGTAAAAATAGCAGAAACCCTGTCTGTAACTTCAGCAACGTTCAATTTCTGTGTTTAAAAGAGTCCTCTGAGGCTGCAGCTTTCACGCACATACCCCAGCTTTCACAGGGAGCATGGGAAAATAAGCTCATTGTGTCAGAAGGCCTTGAAAGGGAAAGGAGGTTTGCAGCAGGATGGGAGGAGGGGAAGAGCCAGAGCACAGCTTGAAAACGCATGGAGAGAAATCGAAAACAAACATGTACCTACCCCCAGCATGCACACGCACACACATGCAAGCTAAACTCTGACTGAACTCTGAAATCGGAGACCAAGCTGCTTTGGAAGCCGCTGCTAACTTTTCTACTTCTCTCTTTTTTTTTTTTGTTTGCTTCATTTTTGGGTTTTCTTTGGTTTGGGGGTGGAGTTTTGTTTTTCACTTTTCTAAGGAGGAAAAGAAAATCATCAAACTGTGTGTATGTGTGTGTGTGTGACCTGGGTAGCTCAGGAAGAGCCAGTTGTCAAAAGCCCCCTCCAGCATCTATCTTTCTTGTTCCTGGTGAGGATTTTATAAATATTTGTGAGGTTGCATGGGGTGGGGGGGATAGCTGGGGGGAGTGGAGGCTGCAGGAAGGAGGCTAGATAACTTTTGGGCCCACACGGCACAGAAGTTTTGAAAGCCTGCTTTTCATTAGCATTGCCTAGCAACCAACTCATCTGCTGCAAATCTCATCACACCCCTGCAAAGCATCCACGGCATGCTAATCTTCTCATTTAATAGAAAAGCTGCTGTAATCTTTCTTCCTTTTCCTTTCTAAAAAAACAGACTATAATAAAAATAATAACGTTAAAAAAAATTCTGTCCCTGTTCCTCCTGCTGCCCTGCACATCCCCCCCCCCCCCCCCCCCCACCCCACCCCAGTGCTTTTGTTGATCCAACACTTTGCCGAGTTCCCATGGATGACCTACATGTGTGTGTTCTGGCTGATAAGTCCCAGCTGCAAAGGCAAGCTTGGGTCGGTTTTTGCTTTCTGTGTTGTGTGTGCTGGAAAGGGAGGGCAGCGAGGGGGAGGATTTTTCTGGCTGGGATCTGAGAGAGGAAGCAGGCAGGCAAGGCTACAGCACTCAGAGTCCAAACGGGTCCAAATGGCTTAAATGAAATCTCTGGCTTCAGATACTGTAACCGGAGCCTCCCCAGCAGACAGGGAAGAACTGGTTTGTTCTGGTGTGTGCGTGCACAAATCCAAGTTCTCCCCATATCCGCAGAAGAGCGAGTCTTGCTTTGTTGCTGATGAATTCCATGTCCAGCCAGCTGCAAACAAGCCGTGCTCTGGAATCTCCCTGGGCTTTGCCTGTCCTTTCACTCTGAAAATATCGTGCCTAAGGGTAGGGGAAGTGGTTTGGACAAAATAAGACTTGACCTGAGCATCTGCCCAGAACTGAAACCAAACGTCTGTCTCCCTGAATTTTTGGCTTTTCACAAAGCTCAGATAATTTCTCTTGCCACCTGCCCATCTTCAAGCATGTCTGTGCTTTATGGTTCCACACAGAAACACTAATTTATCATGAAACAGACCATGATGCATGCAGCCTCTGAGCTGCTGAGAAGCAGGAACCTGAAAACCTGCAGACAAGCACATTCTCAAATATCCAGCCCCATTTTTACAGACACTGAGCAAGATGTGTGCCACCTTTCTCTTTGCACTTTCCTCCTTTCCCTCTTTCCAGTCTCTGTATTTCATCTACCTTATTTGTACTTCTAAATGCTCCTGAGGAAGTCTTGTCCTCCCCACTCAAAAAGTAGTCAACTCCTCCAGAGTGCAACCCTGGGGCCATTTCACATTCTGCTTAACAATCTATCCTCTTTCCTGGTCCTCTAACTGTGAACCTTGAACATAATATACCTCACTTCTACCCCCATGTGATGACTGAGAGCAGACTCCTTCACAAAAATGTTTCCTCTTCTCCTCTACAGCATACTGCTGGAAGCGTTCCCACTAGAGAGGTGTTATAAAGATGAATGCAAGATCACAAGGCCCTAAAGCAAGTTAAGTCACTCTGGCCAATAATGTTATCATACCTAAGGAAATGACAATGTGGCCATTGTGTAATGGATCAGGCAGAGATAAGATACTACGAATTTCTTAAGAAACCCATGCTAAAACTAGAGCAACACGAGGCCTGGAAAGCAGTAAATCTTATGTAAAGTTGGAAAGGATACCACGATTGTGGAAGATACTTCAATGTCACCCTGCTTTGCATTTTTAAGCAACACATGGTGAACAATAATTTTCAGGCCTACTCTTGCAAAGTCCTAAAGGATGGACGGGCCCAGCGTACCTGAAGGAATGGCTGTAAGGCCAGTGGTCAGGACAGCAAGAAAGTTCAAGCAATCTCAGCTTCAAATTCTGGCAACCATTCCAAAGTTTCATAGAGCAGAGTGCCCACAAGCCGATGAAATGAGACTGTTCATGAAACATTTACTGCACTTGACTGGGAAGAATTGCCAGCTTTTGAAAAACACATCCACCTCCTCTCTCCTATCTTATAAACAACTCCAGTGCTACCAGCTTCAGCACTCTGTGCTGCAAGCACTTCCAGAGTCATCAATCAGGTTAAAACCCTTTCCCCGATGCACACACTGGGCTTGAAACCATTATGGGCTGGCTCTGCTCCCACAGCCAGCTGGAGACAGAGATGCTTCAAATGCATTCAACGGGAAAGGAAATAAAACTCCCACATTTGCTGGCTTTTAATTAAAAAAAATCTCAAGCCTCATTGGTTCTCAGGAAAACATAGAGTTGGGTCGTGTTAAAAGTGATAGTATGGAAATAAAATTAGTATTTTAACAAATTTCATTCCCTGTGTTAGTAAGACCTTTAACAAAAAGGCTGTTCACCATAAAAAATATGGTGAACTTTTTGGTCACTGGAAGGCAGGTACTTTGGACTCAAAAGAAGATTACTAAAAGAAGCTATGAATTGCCTCCTTTTTGGGGTTTATACCTATCTCTTCACAGACCTGCATTTCATTGAAATCAATTCTAGGCCATTCCAGGCATAGTGAGCTCTGTTAGGCTGGATAAGAAGTAACAGATAGCAAAGCAATAGCACCAGATGGCAGAAGGAAGCAAGTGAGGAACTGAATGCCACTTACCCACATGGCAGATCATTTGCTGTGAATTACCACCACTGTTATGATGGAAAAAGATAGATTCTTGTGAGTGGAAAATGAACTGGAGTGAACTGGAATGGAGACAAGATTCCCTGGTTCGTGTGCAAATGCTGATTATAATAATTTTTCTGTAGTGTCCCAGAGAGTAGAAATTAAATATGTGACAAGTCTCACATAGGCCTCTCTTGTCCTTGGTAAACTTATACACACATTTCAAATACCCTAGCCTAACTAGCATTCTCATTATCAGAATGAGCTGAGAAGCCAAAAATTGAATGAACATCCTTTAGGTCCCCAGATGATGAGGAAGGACTTAAAGGTTGGGGTTTTTTGATCAACCTAAAGGTAAAGAAACATAATTTCTGTTTGTTAACAAGCCTCTCACTGAATTCAAGTCTATGTATCTATGATACTCACAGCCCCTGCTGGAGAAAAAATTCTTAATCAAAGAGCAGCAGCAAGTTATCTGGAATGATCCACTCTTGGGAAAGACTCAGGCCTAAGCAAATAGTAGATAAGCATCAACCTTTTTTTTAAATTTCCTTTTAAAAAAATTAGCAAGCTGTAACAGCTTTTTTCTAAGATATACTCTTGTTTTAGAGCAGTCATGTTCTTACAGCATTAATAAAATGACAGCTCCCAATGAACAGTGCATAGAAGACTTACAGTATTGGACAAGGCTGAGACATGCTGGCTTTTCATGGTGTTCTGCAGTTCAAAGTGAGGAAAGTTTGTCACTTTGGCAGAATATAAGCTGAGGGAAAGAAAAATGTGTGAAGGCCGTTAAATAAGGTTACACAGGTGCTGCTACTTCAGACTGTGGAAAAAAATAAATTATAATACATGTGAAAGAAAATAGTCTCTCTAACATTTGAGTCTTCTTACTGCAGGGTTAAAACCACAAGTCTGCTTTAGGAGTGCTGCCCTCCTTTAACTCGCCAAACATCACACTGACATTCTTTAGTGACTTGTGGTTTGGAGAGACAGCCATACGTAAAACTGAGATCTACACACTTCTTAGAACTAGAAACTATTTAAGTATGTTCTATGTTCTGTTAAACTTTGAGATGCAATCAAGCCAAAGACAATTTTACATGCTAATAGAATTCCATCTCATGATAAATGTTATAGTCTCTTAAAACAATTTTATCATTTAGGCCACTCCTTACCCCTCACAAATCAAGAGAGTTTCCAGTTTTGGGGAGGAAATGAGAAAGGCTTAAATGCTGTCAATGTCAAAACAGAGCATTTTCAGAACAGCCAGAGTTTTGAAACAAGTTCTGTGATAGCTAGAAATAGGTCAAACTCAAAATACATTCACAAGAACTCCAAAAGTTTAAAGAAACTTAGGAAAAGAACGTAAAAAAGACGTCCTTACCATGAACTCATTTGTGCTGAAGAAATAGATAAAATGTTACCACAGAGATCATGTAAAGTTAAGTTGATATTTAGATAGAATTCTTGCCTTGAAGTTCAGCAAAAGTGCCCCTTGCTCTGGACAGAACTACTGAATTGCTTTCTTCAGAGCATTGATAAATGAAATGCCCTAATGTTTTCACAGAATAGACATCAATGTTTGGATTTTTTGCCATAGATATCATTTTGCTCCAAAATTTACTGAGTTTCAGTTGTATTAGACATCAAATCCTAGAGCGAAAATATAATGGTTTAGTGTTGTCGAACACGTATTAATTTAAAATGTCAAATTGTATTCCATTAGAGAAAAATGCTGGTATTTCTAGGGTTCAGGTAGCTTTAGACCTAAGGTGTATACTATTAACTGCATGCACAAATGGGAACCACACTGTTCTTTCTAAAGGTAAGAGGGAAATGAAGCAAATATCTTGTCAGCCAATTGCTATGAAACAGTGAAATACAGCAAGATTCAAAAACCTGAGTATATATTTAAGGTCTGGAGAGTTCTTTTAAGCTATACCTTCCTTCATGGATCTCCTCTGATGCCACACCAATTTTAAACCTCATTGTGGCTGTTACTTCCACAGTCTTCTGCTTCAACAGATTCCCAGCTCATCACTGCCATGATCTACTGCTCGCTGCTTTCCATTCAGGTTCCTTCAAGATGCCCAGATGTGTACTGTGAAACTGGGGACACATCTTAATATCCTGTGTCCTAATACTGCCTTACAGTGACACAACAACTCTTAAAGGTTAGAAAAAGGAATTTCAAAAGAAAATGGACTCATGCCTAGAATATGACCATTTGGGGTAGATTTTAATGTGAAAATAAAACCCCTTCCCTTTTTTTCTCCTAATATCCCATTTATCCATCAATAATGTACAATTCATGGCCAAAAATGGAGGCTATAGATCTTCCTAGAAAAGAAAAATTAGTTTAATCACTTGTAAAACAACCATTTTCTTCATAACAATACAAACTTTTGGAAGAAGCTTTCTATCAAAATCACTCAGAAACAAGTCCCTTATATTAGCCTTCTTGGCACAAATGTTATGGTAAATTGTAATTAGATGAAATTTTTATAAAGGAAGGTCTAAGACAACTGCAACAATCCCAGGGTGACTAGCTCTGCCTGCCCATCAACAATAAGGTGACAGCAATTCCAAATGTCTACATGACCAAACACATTCAAAAGTGAGCTTAAACTCCTTAACAGATCACTTAGGATACATTGATACACCCAGATGCTTCCTGCTCCCTAGATAACAGGGGCAATTCCATGCCTATCTCTGCATTAGTCTTAACCCGTGTACTTCCTTTGGAAGTCACTGCCTGGGCTTTCATGTGTCTGCAACTTCCTTGTAGATGCTTTCTGGTATTGCAGGTATAGTGGTGCATGCTTCTGTGCTCACAAACACATCCTTATCACCCTCCTTTGCCAGAGATTACTCAATAGGTACATAGTGAAATAGAAAACATAGTGAAAACAAACCAGGATTGCACGATCAAAGTTTTTTATTCTGTTCTTCCTGCAAATTAGTGTTGTTCAAAAATAAAAAGCCCAAAGAATGATGGGATCTAACTAAAACAAACGTGAGGGATGAGCACCAGCACAAGCTTCCCACTGTCTGATGCTGCATGGTCACTCAGACAGAGGAAGACTAAGGACAGGAACAATGTATTGCCTCTGACCATTCACTCTGGGACTTCTCTGCTAATATCAGTGACAAAGGTCTCAGGTGGTTTCCCCTAGTTAACCTCATGTTGGACCCCTGATCTTTATCAGAAAGGAGAGATGAGAAGACGGAATATAGGTCTAGGTCCCATCCTGGATGTGTTGCTGCTCTGCAGGTCCTGTATGTCAACATGGAGCAAGGATCCCTTAGGGAGGGAATCAAGGTGATCAATTGCTGTCTGCTGGGAGGGAAAAGAAGCAGACTATAGCAATGAGAATTCTATCCCCTGCTCTTGCTAGAGACTTCTTCTGAAAGGCAAATGCACTCAAACTGTTAGTTTACTGTTAGAGACAAAGTAAGCCCAATCTTACAGAGCAAAATATTTGACCTGAGTCTGGAGACTCACACTGTCCTACTGAAACTGAACTTTTCATGATGTTAAAAAGCCTATTTAGCAATTAATGTAGGACTCTCTTTTCAGTGGTTTTAAGAATTCATACTAGTACATTTTTATGGAAGGTCCTGGCATGAAGAATTGCATTTGTAAGTCAGGTGTGAAACACAGGCCACCAAATTCAGAAACTGGAAACAGCACTAGCCAGTGCTGTCTTATGTAACAGGAAAGCTTAGAGGAACTGATGAACGATTATCTAAAGATGCCATTCCATGGCACCTTCAACCAGTCTCAGCTGAGTGGCCTAAAAAAATCCCCCTGGATTGTTTTTCAGCTAGTTTAAGCCAGTTTGTACAAGTATTCAGGTCAGGAAAGCACCAGAGCCAGAGCAAGAGAAAGAGAGGAAGCTGGGAGCTGAATGAGTAGAAGCACAGCAGACTGAGCAGTTTAAACTGCTATGGAGCTAAACCATGGAACTCTGTTCCACTTTTCAGTCGCTGCTGAATGTAGCACATGAGCTCCTACATGTTCATTCTTAATGCTAAAGCACTTTTTCAGATATTTATAAAAGACCTTCTCTGATTATCACAGAGTTAACTGGACCCTGCAGCACTTCCACTGAAGGCAGTGGAAAGAAAACAGGCTGCTTTCAGTCAACAATGGCAAACCAAGCGAGGAGTGAAACTGAAAAGCAGCTGTGCAAAGATATTCTACAATTAGAATTACAGACAGTAAAGAAACCCTGAAGAGAAATGGCAAGTGAAGCCCCTTTGGATTTTGAACTGAAACCTGCTCTCTTGAATATTCTACACTGCTAACTGGAAAATGGGAACGATTTACAGTCGTACAGTACAGACAAATCTCCTGATGTCTGACAGCTTGAATGCAGCAGGTAGAAGTGGCACAGTAACGGATAGAAGTCAATGCTCCTTCACTCGTAAATTAAATCAGCTGTGAAGTCTTTAGTAAAGGGTAAAGTGTGAATAAGCTGGTTGAAGGGACCCCTAGCTTGTGTGGAAATTAGCTGATGGGGAGATGCTCACTCTGTGTACAGCTGTCCTAGTCTGAGAGACTGCTGCCCTCCAGCTGCCTCTATCTGCCACCCTGCTCAGGGCTGCCATCTCCCAGCAGAGCCACTGGTGTGAGCACCTCCAGGCAGGGTTTGTCACATCAATTTAAATGAGTGGTTTGAGCCAGTACACCTTTACCCTACACCCCAAAACTTACTGGGGAGCGTACACACAAGCCCTGTCCATGGCTGATCAGTTGGCAGTGGCCAAGAGAGGACTGTGGTAAGTAACTGATCTCAGCAACGCCTTCCAGCTGCGTCCGGAGGAAGGGGGCTGTCCATGGGTTTTGACTTCACTCTTGTTTACATAGGGAAATTACACTGCTTTAAGTAAATGCACAGTTTATATCCAATTTACCTAAACTATTGCAAACCCTTGTGTAAGCACTTAGTGAAATGCAGCTTAAATAGAGGAGGAACCTGGGTGTGGTACAAGTTCCAGTAAACCTATTAAACTTATTTAAATTAAACCAGTGGGAACTCCATGTGTTAACAAATCTTTTGCAACTCCATAAGGGCAAATTCTCCCATTATGTCAATATCCATGCAGGAGTAAACATGTAAGCAGTCAGACTAAATCACTTCAGAATTTGGCTCTGCACTCAGTCCAGATGAGGTTTTAGATTGTAACCAATCCCAAGCACCAAATCACAGCATGTCTTGTATTCCTTTACTATCACTCTCAGGGCAAACACATTACCTGAAATGCTGGGAATATGAAATTTTCCATTCTCATGATCCCTGTACCTGTTTTCCTCAGGCTCAGGCTTTGTAAAGAAATGAGAAAGAGCCATGGTCTCCCAATACATCAAAGACTAGAGGCCTTGTAAATCTTAATATCCTGCCTGCTCCAAAGAATGCAGCAGAGCTGGGTTTGGTTATGGGGGAGGAGAAAGGAAGTGCTCATAGGCCTGAATGCAACCAGCACATACAGTAGGTCTAATTCTTGTCCTATCAGCCTTGACGCAATGTGTCCTTTTCCTTCAGCTATTTTAGATAAACAGGAAAGGAAAAGAAAAAAAAAATCAGTGTTGGAAAAAATACAAGTCAGTTTAGAAAGAAAACGCTATTGTCAAATGTTCTAATGGCAATTTCAAACAATAGTGAGTACAGTATGTCATATGAAAAACAGGGCTATTGCTATGATAGTCAATCATACCAGAAACAGAAAAATAGACTTAAAAAAAAATGGTGCTACAGTAAGAATAGCTACTGATTTGGATCATTAAGCATTTCAGCTTATGAGTAACAAAGCCTGAAAAGTGGTAATATTCTTACACCCATTTTTCTGACAGGGCAGGCCCTTTACAGACAGTTAAAGTGGTTTGTTGTGGTTTGCAAATAATCCCTGAGTGTACCTAGGCTACTGCCTAGCAAAACCATGAATAGCACTACCATCCTCTAACCATTAAACTGTTCCAAGAAGTATTCTTTCACTAATGCCTTAGTACACAAAAACAGGTGAAAACTGGTTACACAGTAGTAATCTGTTTTGGCACTCAATACTACTTCCAGAAGCCAAGTCAACTTTCTGGTATAAATGTGGGACCATTAATACCTCTGAAAGGGCTCAGTCTAGAACTGAAGACTATACAACATACTTGCACAATAATTTTTGTACCTCTGGTGCAGAAATCCCTAATGAAAATAGACATAGGTTATGACAACAGAGCCTTTCACTTGGTAAATTTTGTATTTATAAATTTTGTTTATAAAGACATTGGACCTACTAAGCAAAATCATTGCAGATGGGCACAGCTTCATGTCAATCAGTGTAAACTCAGTGACATGATGAAAAAATTTAATTCAATCAGTTTAATCTGTTATCAGCGGGTTTTTATCATTTGCATCATGGACATGAGGGGAACTGATGAGGCACATTCATCTATTCAGTTAATTTAACAGATCTCTTATACCATGCACTATGATGCACTTGCCACCATTACAGCACATGGGAATACAGAAATTTGGAAACTGGTTATCTTCAAACATTTTGCACATGCTAACTAATTATTCCATGCATTTTCACAAAGCAGTTCAATAGTGCTAATTACTAGCTGGAACTGCTCACCAGTGTTAGCCATTTTCCCTCAACAAGTCCAGACCTGAGCAAACATTAGAACTGAGCTCCTAGTTTCCAACACCTTCTACCCATTAGACTGTGCTGCTTACTCACATTCTGAAGGAGTTGGCTGGGAGAAAGAATTGATGGCTATTTTAATCTCAGTTACCCATAAAAAACCCTTTTATTCAGTGAATGGGCTGTGTGGAATGGGCTTCTATCACGGTTCTTAGAGAATGTCTGTTCATAACACACCCTGGTTAAAATTGCTCTTAGAGAGTCTCTAGAAGTGTTATGGATGACTGGCTAATGCTGACAATACTCTCCTTTGACCCCATTCTAGTTCTTCTGTGGAAGGGACTGTTACATACTATTAAAGCTAAAAGAAGAAAGATGCTCTGAATGACATTTCTGGAGGATGCAGAGTTGCTGATGCAGGGCATGCCCTGGTCAGGCAGCATGGTCCCAGCTCTCCCCTCATTCGGTTCCTGCACTCCTTGTGATGCTGTACATGACTCAGTCATGCTCTGCCACTGCCTGGGGTTGTTTAGTTCATCCATCTGTTCAAAAGTCAGGAGTCAATCAACACTTTCACCTTCTTCATGCTCTACTATAATACAACTTTGGCTGGAATTCCTGACTCTCCCCATATATCAGGGCATGATAGTTGACTTTTTCTACTTTCTGCCTCCTATTGACATTTTCTCTTGTACTTCTTGCTCTGCTTCTTCTTTCTTTTCTTTCTTTCCTTAAACCCAGTTGACAAGACTGCCTTTTTAGGCTGTACCCTTTGACTGCAGGAGTAGTGAACTGCATTCCTAAGAAGCAGCCTCAAGCCCTAAAATGCAGGTTGAGTAAGTTAGCACTTCTGTGAACCAAGTATTCTCTTTTTATAATATTTTGAAAAGAGAACTTGTTCACAAAAGAACAAAACACCAGAAAGGTTTATAACTCCTAACAGAAACCATCTGCTTGAACATAAAGCTGAAGAAAGTATTGGTATTTTCAATTCAGGCTCAGGAGAGCTGGGAAAAAGAACACTCGTCTCCAGGCTGTTACTCAGACTTGTCTTTCTGTTAATGAAACAGTATTTGCAAGACAAATGTTACCATATTCCTAAAAAAACAAACAAAAAAATACTTTCAGAAAACCCCAGCATACTCTTTTATGAAGCTGAACATTTCCCTGTCACACTCCAGAGAAAAAGAACATGCTGCAGCTCCACACGAAATACTGCATATGCCGTTATAAATCAGAGGGAAGAGAAACAAAGAGCTTAATCTGTAGCTATTCTTTATTATGAATTTTTAACTGAAGTTAAAATTAAAATATCCAGCACTGATGTTCTACAAAACAAAAACCCAAAAAAACTCAAGCCTGTGAATTTTGACCATTATGGGAATTTTTGCTTCTCCCCTCTTGAAAATAACATGACCCATGGCCTATTTTTCAAGCCAGATTTCAATCCTCTCTAGCCAGCTGTCAGGAAACCACAGAAGGTGCTTGAAAGAGCACAAAAATGGCTGGTTCTAATCTGAAGGGAAAAAAAAAAGTTGAGGAACAAGGCAGCTACTTGTGGCAGAATGTTATTTTTTCTTCAGTCTCTGCCTGCATATTTTCCCAACATGTGTACTCTGTTACCCCATCACTTCCATCTTTTCCTTGGGTAAATATCTCTGCTTTGGAATAAAAGAAGGCCCAGGGGTGCCACTTGCAAGGACTGCACTCGCCTTGATATGTTGTTTTTGAACTGAACACATACAACGGACACATTTCAAACTTGGACCTTTGCCATCATACATGTTGCTTTTAGTTTAACCTTCTCAGATGATGGGGGGAGGCTGGGGGTAAGGAAGAGGCTGTGAGCAGGGTCACACACTCTTTCCTTTACCAGATGTGGGATCTCATGGGAGCCAGGGGTAATAGCCCACACAAACCTCTCTAAGCACACAACATAATGGAGAGAGAGAGAAATGCAAACTGACCCTCTCCAAGTGCCAATTCTTTGCAAAATCAAATACAGTGGGTGACTAGGCCAGATTTTGCCATCCAGCTGTTTAGATAACAAAAGGGTAGTGTGATTAATAATTTATTTTTAAAAAGAAATATCTGTGTACAAGTTCTATGTGAGTAAGAGAATCACCTAAAATGAGATTTCTCCCCATTTTCACCCTGTAAACTGCATGCCCTATTAAATGACTGTGTTTCATGTATGTGATTTAACATGACATTTAGAACCCAACAGATGGACTGAACTAGATTAGAATCTGTTCTGGAGAAGAATTAGATAAGAATTGGGACCTAGGATATTCTGGATTAAACCAGCTCAAAGACTACCCTACACTCAAATACTAACCCAGTTAAGGACACTGGGAAAGACACTTTTCACCACCATTCTCATGCATCAAATGACAACAGGCAGGGCAAGGACAAGAGCTGACAATGGGCTCACTCTGTTACATGTCAGGTAAGTCATGCCAGGTTACTTCCAAGGGGCATGTGAATGAAGCCTGAAGCCCTGAAAGCTGCCACGTGTACTAAGCAACTTGGAGATGGGAAGAGCTGCCAGTGGGGATGAGGGTAGTGCTGAAGCAAAGCTCATTTGGGAACAAAATAAAGTATTGAGTAGTTCCTGGAGGTGCTAGGAAGGTCAGAAAGAGTTAAGAATTCTCTGCCCTACACAGTATTGAGTCCAGCTCTGCAAAGTATTCTTGAATATGTATTTTACATGCATGTACTCATTTAATTTGATAATACACCCAACTTAATTTGGTCACAAACCTGCAACAGGTCACCTGAAGAATCATGCTTAAATGTTTGGTCTGTACAAATCCTCTCTCCCTCCCTGATCTCTCTGATTATCCTAATCTGATCCTGTCTTCATCTTCCAAAAATAATACATCTAGTAAGGTCTTACTTCCCCATCATTACATTGTAACTTCTTTCCCAGAACTTCCCTTTTTAATGAACTCTTTTCTCCTTGATGTCTCTTACATACTTCACCAAACCAATGCGTAATTTCCCTCCCTCCTTACTCACTTACCATGGGGCTATCCTGTCTTCAGCTCTGCAGCTCTGAGGCGTAACCAACCGCTCATACAGAGCACAGATAAATCAGAAACCTTATGGCTGCACACATGGGTACCTTCCCCCTTCTCCTGGCAAGTCCCACTCAAAGAACCATTTCTCTCTCTAAACCAGCAAGTAATTTGCCAGCATGCAAATGAAAAGATTGGGCAGATGATATTTAATTTTGTATTTACATCTTAGGGGTGTGCTTTCATAGCCTTCATATTAGATATCTGTAACTTTGATAGCCACTACAAATCCTTGAAAACTACGTGGGCACATGGTAATTCTCATGTCACACATCCTTTTCCAAAAAGTGCACCTTGTCTAGAGTACAAGCAGTAACACATAATCAAGTGAGAAGGTGTTGTAAGAGAAATGCTATAAATGGGCATACACTGGAGCAATCGCTAGAATGTGATATGTGTACGGAGATTGAGCCAGTCTCTTGAACAGTCCGGAGATGAGAGGAATTAAAATCATCTTTATAATTTGCTTTTTAAAATGTAGTGTGATTTAGTGGACATATTATAAATCTAGTTTTTGTGTATCAAAACAGAAGTAAAAATAGAAAACCCAGTCACTGTTCAGTTGTTTGAGAAATCATTGTTTTTCTTGCTGCTCTGTCAAAAAAATACAGCAATCAAAATAGTCTGTAACTGGGAATCTATCAGGCTCTACAACATTTTACAGCCCAGAACCTTGGAAGTCCAAAATGGCTCCACAACAAACAATATTTTCCAGAAGTTGTGGATTTTTTTATGTATACCCAACCTATCTGTAAAAACTCCAAGAGAGTTTATCAATACAATAAACTTAAAATTTCTTTAGCTTCTTTACTGACCAAATGAACTAACTACATAATTTAAGTTTGTGTCAGGTTCTCATCTGCTAACGTGCGAACAACTGTGGAGCAAAACACAGCAGTACCTGTAGGAGCCAAGCAGTGTTACACAGTGGCAAAAAACATATGAAGAAATCTACTAACTTTACAGGAGAATTTAGGTAAAGGAACATTAAATACTCTTTGGCATGGAAGGGCTAATGGGGTTTTCACCTGCAATGTATGTGCCATGTTGCCAGTGATATAGAAGCCAGCTGTGTGCTGTGACAAATGGCTTTTCTCAGTCCAGTGAAGCAGAAGTCTTCTGTCCCACTGCATACTCTTGGGAAAAGAAAGTAGTTGCTATGGAAAGGTGCAGAAAGCTGCCCAGAGCATGGGCAATTCAATCAGTATATCTGGCACAGCTAGCATCCTCTGGCACACACTGGACAGCTTATCAGGTGAAATGACAGCAGGCCTGAAACTCCATTTCAGATGCTGGGCTGCTCAGCCCAGACGTGGGGTAGCAGTCCTCACCAGGCTAACTCTGCAGTGGAAAACAATCTAAAAGGATATGTAAGAAGTGAAAAGGTGTAAGAACTGCCAAATCACTAAACCTCGTAACATGATACTAGCAATGGTATGTGCAAGAAAATAGAGCAACACTACAGACATAAAAAAAAGTGTTGTCATGACCTGGTAACTTCAGATAAAATTCTGCTGCTGGGTGCCCTGTAAAGAAAGAGGGGGCTCAGACACGCAACTCTTCACTAGCTCCTTTCTCACTTTTACAGTTTTGACTTGAGTAACATCACCCTGTGAAGTGGCAGAACTCTAGAGCCACCTAATGAAACTCTGAAATCCACCGCTGCTTAATGGGGGGCCAAGATTTCAAGACGTTAATGGTAAAATAATTCCCAGTAGGTCTCCTAAGAAAATCTTAATGTGTCTGTACTGAGTGGTATTTTCACACTGTTCCCTTCCTCTCTCCTTTGCCTGAATAAAGAGCTCAGAGGAGGAAAAAAAATACCTATGAATACCGATGCGCAGGGAGCCCTCGTAAATTCACTTCCCGTCAGTCCAACAAATGAGCTCCCCCTGGGAAGTCATGAGAGAGGGCCTTCTCACAACAGCTTGATTATCAAAAGTTTGTTCTCTCATGAAATACTCTAAGCTCACAGGGACAAGTATTGTAATAATATGAAAGTATCATAATAGCTTGAGCAGTGTAAATTACTTTTGTAACCTGGGACATGTGGGGCACATTTCCGGCAGGTTGGTTCCCAGTGATGCTGTTTGCCTCTCGGTATCACTGGAGAATTACCCCAAGCATGAAAGATTCATGTGCTGTAAAAATTCTATTTCAGAATAGAAATGCAATTCTCCATATATCAGATTTCAGGCAGTCACTGCATCCATCATAATTTTAGCAAGCTGGCTTTATCACTCCTTGTTCTCCTCAGAAATATAATGCATATTACCTGCTACACTCCTATGCAGCATTTCAAAAATTTTTTACAGATAAGCTGCTCATTGATTTTGTTCTTCAAGTCTAGAGTACTTGAGTACTGATGGCATTTCTGTCAGTTTCCAGATTTGCCTTTCACAGTTCTATGTCTTGGATCTTTTCCATTTTTGCAGTTTTCAGATCCATCCATGTTTTGCAGCTATCTGGGTGTGAAGGCATCCTACATAATAATCTGAGGATAATAATCCCCTGCTTTTGCACTGCTGTACACAAAGATACCCTCACCTTTATCCTTCTCCTAACCCTAAAAAAGAGACTGCTTTTACAACCATGTTTCATTTCAGTTGTATCCGTAAAACCCCAAAGCCTGAGAAACCAGAACAAACTAGAATAAATCAAGCAGTGCTCTTACCACTTAGACCCGCCCTGCAACCCTTTCCAATCAGGGAATCTAAAATTACCATATTTACAGCATCTGCAGCAGAGCCAAGTACAAAACAAGATGAATAGCTGTGACGCACAAGGCAGAGTGTGGAAGTATGCAGCTGGGCCTGCAAACAATATAGGCACTCGGAGCTGGAGTCCATCTAATGCTTTTCACAGAGCAGAGTGACTAAAAGGGGAAGGAGGGGGAGGGAGGAGAAGAGAAATTCCAGGAAGATGAGTGAAAACACAGCAGAAATCCCAGGCTGCTTCACTAATGGGTAATTGAAATGACTCACAAAAGATCTAGTAGGGAATTCAATTAATTAGGGACGTGACTGGGCAGAGAGGAGGAGGGAAAGAAAAGAATGCTGGTGATACAAGAAAATCACTCCTCTCCATTCACTTAGGAAAGGCCTGGAAGAAAACCTCAAGGAAAGAAAAAGCCAAGTTTTTCAAGACAGGGTCTCTACCCCTTCTTATGCACAGAAAATGACAAATAAGCACACTCCTATTGCTTGTCCTCCTTCCCCCAGACTCCTAATGAAAAGGAAGAAAAAAGAATAAAATTTGATATATTAAATACATCAAGGTAAGAAGAAACTATGAGGACAAGACAGAGGGACGATGCAGAATAGATCAATTGCAGTGCTGCTAATAGCACTCCCCTTGTCATAACGCCACTTCTTATTCCATGTGACAATGAGGGGAGGGAGATAGGAAGCAGTAGCAAGATGAGTGAATTAAAAATAGGTGGGGATGTTTGAAGGAAAAAATATAATGCAGGAAAGGGAGAGTAGTAGGAAGAGGGGCATGCAAGAGGACTGGAATTGACAAGAGCAGGAGAGAAAAATAGAAAAAGAGTGGATGGAGGCAAGGTGAAGGGAAATGGCAAAGGTCGCAGGTGAGAGAAGCATCAGGGGGAAAACCTGAAAAGGAGGAGAAGAGCAGATGTAGGAATGGTCAGGGAAAGAATGATAAGTTTCATAATCAGTCAGCAGTTAGGACTTGCTGTGATAGGTACTCAAGAACATCCATGTTGATGCAGAGACCATTTACTGACAAATACTGCTTCTGACCAAACCTCAGAGACTAAATTTACACTAGTGCTAGTTTAGAAATCTTCAAGAAAGTGTGATCTAAACTTTCCAGGCCCACAACTGGTCATTCCTGGTAGTGGAACAACAGGGAGAGATACAATGAGCAGGGGCAAGTGCTCATTCATGGGATGGAAAGTGGGATCTGCAGTCTTTCATAATAAAGTTACCACAGCTTGAAACATAGCTCTTGTTAATTCTGACTCGGAGCTGTTATTGCCAGGCTGGCTGTTCAATAGCTTTACAAAGGAAACTCAGGGTCATTGTTTACCTTCGTGAATCATGAAGAGAGCTAACAAAAAGTACTTCTTATGCCCTATCGGGTTCAGCACTGAATGCCCTCTGAAGGCTTAGATATGCTCTCACGCTCAAGGATCAAGATACTATCGCTGTGAAAGGTTGGCAAAGTTTGCAATATGCTGCATGTTTGGGCAATTAGCTGAGGATTTCTGTTCCCAGGGCTGTCAATCTGACATCTTAGCAAGAAAACATATAAATCAAACCATATACCTCTGCCAGTGAACTGACCATTAACGTCAGCTTCACTATCAAATAACCTTCAGAAAAGCAAAAGATTTTTCATAAGCTTTTTATTTTCTGTGAGAGAGAAAAGAAGATACAACACTGGCCAAGAAAACACTTTCTAGGCAGTTAAGACATACTGAACCAGAAGGAAAAATATACTATTTTGAAAACAAGAACCAGTATGAATGATATTAGTATCTTTATACCACTGTAAATACACTAATGTCTAGACACAGAGTTTGTACTACTGCAACTAAATCCAGGCTTTCACAATGTTTTAAGTTACATTAATGCAAAAATGACTATGCAGAAATTCCCAGCTGATTCTGAATTGACCTTCCAACATGACACTAAGGAGTATTATGCTGCTGCAGGAATCGTCTTTCAGAAGAGGTATAAAGTGGAAATATTCCAGTGGGCTGATCTAAAAAAATAACCCCTAGAAATTTTGCAAAGACATAATTGTTGGTGTTCTGGACAAATGTAAACATACTTCAACCAGCTGGGCTGGCATTTCTATGGAAAAGGACTACAAACTGCGGGCATGCAGTGACTAGGTGTCTATGCAACAATGTGATTGCTATACAAGAATTACAATACAGTTATAAAATGTCAGTAAAGTCAGTCAGCCCCAAAAACAAATTCAGGCTGGGCAGCCAGAGCACTACTTGACACAGTACTTTTTCCGGCTTCAAAGCTGCATTCTTTCCAATTCTGTAACATGTCTGATGAAACAGAGCAATGTGCTCTGAAGGTCCTCAGTTTATAACCAGAGCACCTTCAAAATTTATCAGAGCCTCGATTTCACTGCCAATATAATTTTGTCTTTTTACTGTCTTCATCAAGTTAAATTCATGAGAACTGCAGGCTTGGTCAACACATATCTCAAAGCTATCTAGATTCTGTTAAGCCAGACTGACACATTTTGTCCAGACCCTCCTCTCCTTCTCTTCAAAACACTCAATAGAAAATAAAAAAATCCCCTCTTTTGTACAGAATTAAAATAATTAAAATAAATTATTTTTATCTCTCTAATTAAGTATCATCCTGTACTTAATCATTTGACAGCACCAAAGAATGATTTTTCTGTATTCCACAATGTCATCCCTCCTCCCTGAATCTATTCAAAGCCTCTTGTACATATTTAATCACTCCTAGCCAGGCCTAGCTAATGAAATGCAGGGCCTTGCCCTGACCTGACCTTGCTATTTCTATTTTGGCTCAGCACATCCTCTGCTAGTCGGGTAAAAAAAAAAAGAAGTTGTTTCTTTCTCTTGGTCTTAAGGGTCCTGTTACTGGCAGGGGGTATGGTCAAGGACACTGCTGAAAACAGAACAAATGACTGTGAACACTGCTTTGCAAAACTACTGCAAATCAAAAATGGACCACAGCAACATAATGTGTGAAGTTTTTTTTCCGTCTTTTTCTTTGGTTGGCAAACACTGGTGGGCACTGTTCATCTACTGGGAATAGCTTATGACTAGATAACACTGTAAGAAAAATGGACTGCTCAAATTGTTTGCAGCAGTCATAAAGCACTGTAATTTGTTTTGGGCACTTACTGCAACTAAATATGTTGTTCTTGGTTTTCCCTCTTTGTCCTTCCTATTTGCCAATATGGCAATTAAAAAATATTTTTTTCATTTCTGAGAGTTTGTAAAGAAGTGTGATCCTATTTATGAGCACTTAGGAATCCTGGATGTTAAGTTATCCCTTTTGTCACATGATGTTGGTTGCAGGAATTTATCAACATGCTAACAGAAGTCAGAAATGTATCCAGTGTAAAACAGGACAACATTTACATGTGATCCATTGTGGAATTTTTAAGCTGCTCTTTGTTTTCAAGTGGTTTGCGAATTTGTTGACCATTAGTTTTGGTGCTCAGTTTGACACGGGGAGTCGCTGGATGAACCATAAACCATATTTGAAGTCAGCAAGGGCAAGGGCCATAGCTTTATTCTTTGTGAGTACATACTGCCTTATGTTGTGGAGCTTTGGATGCTGAATAGGGGTCACAGATGCTATCAAAAAACAACCAGTAACAGCATAAGGACCTTCAGGTACTGGACTGTCAGAAAAATCAGGCTGAGCGGTTCAATCCACCATTGTTCCTCAATTACCTCTCAAGTGAGGCATGCCAGAGAAAATGGTGCTGAATAGGATGAAAATGCCTTAACTAGCTGCCCCAAACTAATGCCCTACATCCCATGGAGTACTGGGAGCCTTAAAAGCTGCCTAAGGACCACGGGTGCAGACCATATTTCTAACGGCCAAAGTCAGTTTAACACATCCCTATTAGTCCTTCTGCATGTGCTGGAACAAACCTAAGAAGAGTTAGACTGGCACTTAAAAGCCCAGTCTTTTCTCAGCTCAACTAAAAACAAACACATTCAAGTTGCAACCTTCAGATGAATAGAAGCAGTAGGACATTAGACATTGCTTGAAGGAAGAAATGAGAAAATCATGTTTGCAATCACTAACATCAAACAATACAGTTGTGTCATTTTCCTTCTAATACTGTTTATCAGGTTGTTTTTTAGTCTGGTTTTCTACACAGACAACACTTTTGCAGTCACACTCTGTACACCACTAGCTTTTATCCCAGAACGTTTTTAACGAAGTCTGACAAAGGATAGGCGTTCTCAAACATAAGTGAGATTACAGAAATTCAGTGAAAAGTGATGAACGAGTAGAAGAGAGAGTGCCTGTAAATATCCCTGGTTGGCTTATTAAGTTACCCATTACTGGATTCCATGAAATCCACAAAGAGGACTTCTGAGTACCGACCACAGGGAAGACTTGTAGATACAGTCAACAAACCACAAGGTATAGATCTGTACCAAGCCACATTTTATTAGCTTTTCCTACACTCATACGTTTGCCACAGTTTACAAAAAGCCAAAGTTGCTTATTTCATAGGAAAAAGAGGAAACATACAGCTTTGTTGGGATTCTGCTATTAGTCTTTTTGATTACTGCAATGCAGCACCTGTATCTGTCCTGAAACAAGTAGCTTTACTTCATTGTGCCACATGGTTTGATACTGGAGCCAAATTGCTCTGACTGTGAATGGTTAACAGAAGACATGGCCCTGTCTCTCTTTCCATGTCCTCCATCTCTCTTTCACCCAGCCTTACCTGATTCCCTTGCACTAGTGCCCATTTTAGTCCACAAGAATCAGTTCAGGCAGCAAAGGTGGCAAAAGGCTAACCCACAAGTACAAAGCAAACGGATTACCTAGCTCCCATAGACAACTCTCTGAGGGGTTTGATGAGTACCAGAAGTGATACAGAAGTTCGCCTTGGTTTGGACATCTGTTGATGACCAGGAGATGAGAGATCAGCATTACTACAACCTGAAGCCTGGCTGTGGTCTTAGGTGGGTGGTCACAGTCAAACATTTGTATCTGGTGACCCTCACTCAGAATTGTTCCCTTAGGAAGACACACCACTCAGAGCCACTCCGAGTGAGAAACAAACCTCTGTGAAACTGAAGGCAGAGGCAGCATTCAGGCACTTTTCTTCCCTCTTCAAGCCAGATTCTGACCCACCTTGAGCCCCAGCCCCACTGCAGTTGTACAAGACAGAGCCAAACACCGTTGTGTAGAGAGCGAGCACATTCACAGTGACTGTGTGCGTCTTTGGTTTCTTCGTGTTACAGTCTTCTGCAGGCATTTTGTTGTAATTTTATACTACAGACATCAAGAGCATTGAGGGCTCCCTTGCTTATGCTGATCCTGATGGCTGGCAGAGCTGGAGAATGCTACCTTGGGGTGCTCCTTCCCTCGGAGATCTGGCGGGATGTTGCAGTTAAGCCACATCCCCACAGCTTAAACCACAGAATGTAAAAACAGCTGTGAAATCCAACTGTCTGAGCTGCCTTGGTGTTTGGCTGGCCTCTGTGGGGCCAAATTTTTTTTGACTCAAAGTAAAAATATGATTTAGCATAATTCACGAGACTAGGCAAAAACATTTTTGGGAGGTTTGTTCCAACCTACTTGTAACAAACAAATTTGGGCAACCACCTATACATGCCAGAAAAAATGTTTATCCAGCTTAGCTAAAATGGAGCAAAATAGATTTGCTGGCAGAATGGACAAAGCTTTAGGCTTTTTTTAATGTCCCTTCCTAATTTCAGTTTTCCATTCCCCACCCTTTGGAGTTTCTTAAATGATTCTTTCTCCTCAATGGCTCTTCAGTTTGGGCACTGTCCTTTAATTTTTTCAGCGTTATGATTATTTTCTTTCCTTTTAGCTTTCTTTTGCATTTGTTTTCTTTCTGTCCTTTCTCATGGAAACATATTAAAAAAACCTCCTATCTCTAACCTTTTCTTTGACAAACTATTTTTCCCTGGCCAAAGATATATTCTTTGATATCCCTTGATTAAACTTCCAATGTATTAAATGATTGGGAAATAGGAATCTTAACAGTTGCCTAAGACCACTATTCCAAAGAAGAGAAGGAATTTTTTGCTTACATGTGTAAATAATGCAGGTATTTATATATAGATATATATATTTTAATACTCTTGCCAGTTCCTCAGAAACTAGCACAGAGAAGATATGTGTAAGGAAAAATGGACTAAAGGAGGACTTTTGAGCAAGATAAATTCAGAAAGAGGGGAAATTAGACAAATTCAATGGCTTAATATGGAAAATTAGAGTCTATGATTTCCAGGCACACCGGTCTTCTTTCTGAAACTACAAACGTCATATATTTCCCATGGAATGGACCTCAAAACTCCTATTATTTTTAGCATTAACTGCTTGAACCATTTATAAGATGGCTCACAGTCCCAAAAATCAACAGGAAAATTCTCAGCATTCCAGTTAGAACTGTCTTAAATTTTATTTGAATTTTTTAAATTGAAAGTCAGACTGAATCTCCCACTGTTCACAGCAAGTACCAGATAGTTTTGTGTGCATTCCCAAGGCTACTCAGACTAACCTATAAAGGCCTGAGTGTTTTCTGCTGGATATGTTTCCTAAAATTTGTCTCACTGTCTCCAGAGACTTGAAATCACAGTGGTAACCAGTTATCTTGGGGATGACAAGAAGCAATTCTGCACGGGCAGTTATTCAAGAGAGCCTCCCCAGTGGATTCTTCTGAGAGTTCCTATCTTCATGTTTCAGTAAGAGCCTCCAACTACTGCTTCAGACTCACTTTTTGGAATATATGAGCACTTGAAATTAGTTCATGCTAAACTTTTCAAGAGCTGACTTTATCCTTTTTTAATTGAAAGCATCTCACTAAAAAATGATTGCCCATGATGAGAATGCAAAAGACTTGGGATGGATATGACAAGCAACACTGAGTGTTCAAATGATACTTAAAATCTCAAAATACAACGCTGCACAGAAAAAAGAGAAACTCTCCTTAGGCAGCCTTTAAGAATACTTCCCAGTCCCATCAGGACTGGCTCCTGAATACAAAATATGTGCACACACCGTGCTTGTAACCTGTCAGTGTTTATGATTACTCACCACAGGCTTAGAAAACACAATGAAAAGCCAAACAACCTTTTCATTCTCTACAACCTTTTCATTCTCATGATCAATTGATCAACAGTTCAAGGAAGAAGACTTGGTTTCATTCTGATTTTTAGGAGTCCCACTGGAATCACTGACAGCATCCTCAGCAATGGCAACGGTATTGTTGGACATGTATCCATAGCGGCTCTTGGCAGGTTCAGACAAGAAACAGGAAGACTGATATCACTTTGTTGCTGCATGTTACTGTGAGATCCAAGTCCTTGCTGGGTCAGAAATCACATGGTGTATTAAGGGCTTAAGATTAATTATGGAGATTTAGACTCTTGTTTTGACCATAAGCCATGAATGGAAATAGGCTCCAAAAAAAAAAAAGTTTGATGATTCTGGGTCATGGAGTAATAGAACTTCTTAGTCAAGGAAAAAACAATTAATTAATTTCAGTGGTAGATGTACTTTTAGCATCCTTGTCAAGTAAGTGGCATCATTACCCTGTTTTGGGAATCTGACAAAAAAGGACAATATCAGGTATTTTATATTAGAGGAGAATCTTTGCAGGGGTCTCTGTAATTCCATTCATGTTGACAACTTCTACATTAATAAGCAGGGATAATCTGGCCCATTAAAGAATGGAATGATATAACTCTCTTAGGTTGGTTAGCAGTCCTTCTTTCCTCTTTCTGATGTAGCCCAGATCTTAATGTAAACTGACTGTCAGGTGAGAACTCTGGCATCCATTACCAATACCTGAAAACTTCAACATGTTTTCATCTCTGTATAGCCAATACAAACATTTTTTTTTCCACTGGGGATAAAAAGTAGTAAATACAAAAGTAATATCCAAACCAATCCCCAGCCTTCAGAAAACTACACAACATGCAGATGACCTCCTATACTCAGGTAATATCTTCTAGTTGCTAGATGAGGAGAGATTTCATATGTAGGGATGTCATTTTAACATCAAATACATTCCAATTCCCTTATCTAATCTAACAAGCCATTTAACAGTTTATCTATCAGAACAAGTCTTTGAATCAGTTTTGTGCCATGGGAGTAAAAAATGCCTAACATTTAAATAACCATCTTTTTTCACAAAGGTGAACTTGATCGGTAATAAAGATTGTTTCCAATCAATGATCTTCAAAAGATCTTTTCCATTTCTTTCCAGATGACTATACAAAACATCACAGTACATAAAATCCCTTGGTCTAATCCACTGCCACTTCTTTTCCTCTTTGTCATTATTTCTTAAGCTTTATGAAGTACATTCGTAAATGTTTTGTGCCTAGAGAAGGCATGCTCTTGCTTTCATATGGAAACTGTAAGCACTGTCATCCCTCCACTGCCAGAAGACACACATGCACACAGCTGGCACATTCTTCTAATCACAAAAGCAAAGAGAAAAAATCCCAGCTGCAATATTAATCGCAAATATATTCTGGTTCGTGTCTGGTTACACTCAGGTGAACACTGATAAGTCATGTGTGAGGTTCTCATGCATAGCTCTGGCACTGCAACACCAATCCTAACGTGCCTCCAGGCTCTTTAACATTGCCATACAGCTCAGTCCTGAATGGCTTCTTGCTGATACACTTCTCTTCCAGTGGAGATTTATTAGAGTTGGCCATAGTTGGTCTTTGCTTTTTATAGAAAAATAAATATATGGGCTTCATCTTCCCTCAGAATCTGATACTTCAGATAGGCTGGTAGGCCAAATTCTGTAGCAACGCTTCCTCCAAATGACAATTTTCAGACATCATTCCTGAATGTTTACAGAGTACATGATGAAAAAGTCTGTCCTAGTTAAGCTTATTCATGTGTCTTTCCAAATGCTTAACAACTGTTCCAACAATGTATATAAAAAATCAAATTAAAGGACCATGTTAAAAAACGCTGTCTATATCGTGCAAATGTGTCCCATATTGAAGTAGAGAGCTCTATAAGCATCATCTAGGCCATCTTAGGTCATACATAACCTGCATGATCTTTGGCTGATCTGTATTGCATTTGTAATGGGAAAATTGCTGTGGAAGGAACCCTGGTGCCATTTTTCAAGAGCAGACAAGGTTTGCCCTAAATGCAATAATGCTGAGGCAAATTCCATTGCTTTCCGTTCCAGCAATCTTAGTACAGCAGTTCTTCACTACCTGCTACACTCAGTGTTTATGGAAAGTCTCTGAACACGTTGAGGAAGGAGATGTGCCACCTTCCCCCAGCACCTGTCTCCGAGTGCGCGGCATTCCTGGTCCAGAATCCAGCCCTGGGACTGGCAGGCCATGGCGTTCCCAGCAGGGGTCACAGCTCACTCACTCACTGTGTGCCTGCTCACATAAAGCTGCTGAGCTCCTGAGAACACTGAGAGAATGGTGTGGAATCTTTGCACCGCCACCAAAGCATCAGATCTTCAGAATGCAATGTGATATGCAAAACCACTGCTTAACATAAACAGTGGGGATGGAAAAGCATTGCCAGATATATTGAAATATGAAATGCTAACTTTCCTAGCTTGGGAAAATTCATTCATCACTACAAAGGCATTGCTTTGTAGCATGGTTCAACAGCAGAGAAGGATGCCTATAGAATTATCTATAGGTAGTAGGAATTTTACAGGTTTTTTTGTATAAAAAAGTAATTTTTTAAACATATCAGGTTCAAGTCTAATGTGCAACCTATGAATGTCTAATCAGTTTTGCTTTCTTCCTCTTCTCACTTTCAAATTCTGGTCTCCTGGACAACCACACAGCAACAGAAGAAATTTCCAGTCGTTCAGGCCATTTTTGCAATTACTTAAGTTGGTTTAAATGACATTATGGTAACATTATCACATATAACAGTCAGCTGCAGGGAAAAAGCTTTGGCCTAAATGATCAATACTCTTTCAAAAGGAATGATGGAGATTGCTGCTTTTAAATGTCATCACTATACAGACCTGTTTTAACTTTCTCCTCCCTGGCCTGAGAGGGACTACATGAGATAAAGGGGCAGGGCTCAGCAGAGCTGTGCTGTGAGATCTCATACTTCCTCTAGGGTAATTAGGCTGCATCATGTCCTCTAACTCAGTACCTGTGTTCAGAGCTTACAAGGGAAATGCACAAAGCAAGAAACAGACAGCAGTGGGAATGCTATGCTATGCAACTTTTACAATACACATTAATGATTTTAAAGGAAGCAGCTGCCTTTCCACAAGCCACCATGGGCCAAAATAAGCTGCCCATCCCAATGTGAGCAACCAAAGTCAGGCACTTTGCCTCTGTTCCAGGCCCCTGTAACATGAGCAGTCTAAGAGGGGATGGGGCACCACGCTGGATGCTGCACTCAAAATGCCTGTCCTCTCCTTCTGGCACAGAGAGTACCACTGTTCCTTTTTAAAAATCCCCTACTCTTAGCAAGGTTTGTTTTTCTAACTAGTTCCCAGAAATCTCTTGGGCGTTCCAAGCCCAGAAAAGTAATTACTGCATTACTTTGGCCACAGACATAATATCAACCTTGTTAGACTTGGCCTGTGGAGAGAGCCAAACACCTGCTGCTGCAACATTTATTTGATAAGCTTCATGGTTCACTAACATAAACCTGATCCTGCTGACCTGCAGGAGGATGAAAAGGAGTCAGGGGGAAAGGGTGGAGCAGGTAGGCAATCTCACGGCCCTCTGGCCCAGCAGCTTACAGCCCTCTCCTCTCAGCAAGCTCTCATTTCTCTTTGCTTTCTTGTTTCCTGGTGAGAGCTTCAGAGAATTGGTTTTCCCCCTGCAGTTATGCAGGCAGATGTGGATAGGGCTAGGATTCCCATGCCTTATGACGGATTAACTGACAAGTGTGGGATCAATACGGGAATTGTTCTAGCTCTGGCTGCATCTGTAGGCTTCCAAAGCAGACAGAATAGCTGCACACACTCTCCTTGGCATGGTGGTGTGTGCACTGAAAGGCTGGCTTAATACCAAAGTCCACTAGTTATCAGCAAGGAGAGAGGGAAAGAAGGGCTGCAAATCAGGCAAATCAGTAGATAAAAGGTTGGGGAGGAAATCTGATACAGAAATAGAAAATTGATTTTTATTCTTCAAATGACATAGTTGTCTAGTCTAGTATAAAAAAAAAGAAAAAAAAAGAAATGGGAGTGGGGAGGGAAATAAATAAGGTTTTATCCCAAACAGAACCATCTCTTCCAGCTGATAGTGCCAAGCAATATCTGAGGAAAAAAACACATGCCAGAGTACTTAGCAGGAAGAAGAAAATAACCTTCCCAATTAAGGTGCTCAATATCAGGAAAGAAACTTATTCTCGTCTGCTTCTCAGTCTCATCTTTTTCTAGGCAGAGGAAGTACAAAACAGACAATCTAGAACCAGAAAAGGACATTTCCATGTATTTGCTAGCTGTCACTTACAGGGAAATGTTTGACCTCAGGACAGTATGTTTTCTAGCGAAATTTGTTTATCATTCTTTACCTGAATGACACCTCTGTCAGTGTATGTTGATAGTTTATCTTGGAGATATACAGTGTGATTCACCCTCTTGGGAGACAGTGGGAAGCAGATGAATCACTGTGGATTACATCAGAGCCAGACCAAACTTTTACATGAAACTTGGCAAAAATCTGAAGACTAATCCTCTGAACAAACATGAAGTTGTCTACATGACCATCCTCTATCTTATTTCACCTTCTTCTACTGGCTCAGAACTTCAGGAAATTTATTTCCTGATGGATAAAAAAACCTGCAAAAATTCAAGTTATATGTCACAAGACGTTTTCTGGATAGATCCAACCCAAATCAAAGCAAAAACTTCAAAAGAAAATTTCTTTTGTGGAACCTCAAGCACAGTTTTACAGTTATGTGAAATTCAGGAAACGAATGATAAACAAGGTTTTGGACTAGCATCAATATTCTACTTTTGTATTCACCCTTCAGAGGGTGAAGGTACAGGACATACAGCATCAAAGTAAAATGCTAAGTAGACCCAGAAAACCAGCATGACTGGATTCTCAAAGCTCTACTCAAAACAGTCAACTGTTCTCCAATTTCTGCTTTTATTGACTAGACTCTTTCTCTCTGAACAGTATGAGAAAGATGTTTTACAACTAGTAATTCAGGAAAATAAACAAATAACCTGATACTATTGGAATACTTTTGTGGAAAGCGCTGCACGAAGGAAGACAGAAAGTGTAAGGGAATTTGACCTACACTGGGAAGTCGATATTGCTTGGAAGTCTGAGTGTACCAAAGATCTACAAAGTAAGCGCTGCCCAGCATGAAAATCTTGAAAGCAATGTACAATATACCCAGTTAATGGAAAATGCACCAGACTAAGCCGTCTTAGTTTTGTTAAAAGCTGATGATGACCAAAGCAAATAACTTCATTTTTCCTCCACCATTATGCTTTAGGCTGTATGGCAATGTTCCCCAGCACTCTAAAAGGAAAATGAAAGAGCTCCAAATGCATTGTTCACCTACAGGCACAACTGATAAGGAAGAACTCATGGCCTGTTCTTCAATAGCTGCTAGAGAAACTAGCAGCAAAACTCCGAAGCCAAGAATAATTTTATTTCTTGGAGCTCTCTAAACAATAAAGCCATCTCATTTCAGAAACTATTAAAAAGCAACTCAGGCAAAGTATGGCAATAACTATAAATATCCTCCAAATGGAATTTCTGTAAAACCCCTATCATATTACAGGATGCATATGTATATTATTCTGCCTTTTATTCTTAAGTGCAATTTCAGACTGTGAGCACATGTACACCTTTATAGCAGCTTCTGCCCATAACTTCCTCAGATTACCACAGATATCCCCAAAGAATATCTTTTCATGGTAAAATACTGGCAGACTGTTACACTAGTAGGAATAGTTTTAAGGAAAGTTGAACAGTTTGACAGCAGCCAGGGTGAACTACTCCTGGTTATCTGAGAAGTGGAAACCAAGGAGCTTGACCTGACACATCAGCAGAGTACTCTGAAACCACACTAAGTTTGGAGCACAGAGGGCAGATGAGAAACACCGACAGCCACACAGCTCACACAGAGCATCCCCAAGAAAGCTCTTGCTTTCTTGCTCTATGCTTACAATGAACACTGCGGCCAAAAGGAACCAAAATCATTCAGCAACTTCTTAAAATAAACCTTCCCAGTGGGCCCTTCTTCCTGTCCTGTAGCAGCCACCAGAGCAGAGGAGTGAAACTTGGTCTGAGTCACATAAGTGACGTGTGCTGCTCTGCACAAGAGCTCTGGGTACCTGGGCATGTGTGGCTGCCCACGCGCTTGTGCTGCCAGCTACAGGACCATGAGAAGAACATGAAAGCAGGATGTCTCTCTCTCTTTCTCCATTTTCTTCCTCTATGCAGAAAACTTTATGCAGTTGAAAACTAAAAAAAAAAATTGAGATTTTTCCTCTCTACAGGTAAAATGTGAGCAAATATTGCAGGCCCTTAACAGGACACAGGTGACTAGAGCTCAGTCTGGTAATAACACATCACTTCTGCTGTGCCAGATCCCTAGGAACCTCCAGGATCAACACCTTACCAACTACACCATTTTGTACGACAGCAAAGGATCTAATTGGACAGAGTCAGAGTAGAATATCAAGATAAAACCTTTTTCCTGGTAACTGAATATTGTACTCTCAATTTTTTTCTCTCTTTCTCAAAAGTGCATTTCTAGCTTTACAGTTGTGATGACAACTTTTATGTTCAGAACCAAGAGTAAGTAATATAAGTAGGTCAAGTCTGCAAACACACTAAAATAGGTTTCTCAAAATTATGTCATAGCATGATGCCTTGAAATGACTGAACCCCATCCTTCTCATAAGTTTTTTGTTTGAACTATCTGGTTTCTTCAGGCTGGAATCAATGAAAGAAAAAGACTGTCTTTTTATTATGTCTTGGGTTAAAACCCATTGAAACTGGTTGCTCTAGCACTGCATTTCCTTTCAAGCTAAATAAAGCTACAGTTAAATACTGCTTTGTTTAGTAATTACTAAAAACAAAAGACTACAAAAAAGACACAGGCTGTGCAGGGTCTGGATCTCACAAGACAAAGGGAATCATGGGAACAGATGCCACAAATGTGGAGATTAGGGCAATGAGAAATGCAGCTCTGCTTCTAAAAGTGCTGGGGATGAATATGGTATCTTTGTCAACAGAGGAAGCATATCCTAGCATGTGAAGCTTACAGTAAGCCAATGTTACTCACACAATTTTTACTGTATTGAACTACTATAATTGTTTCTTTGGTAATTTGCTAGCTGTGGAATAGCAAAAGCATAAAACTGTTTATTTTACTTTTTGTTTTTGTTGGGGGGTGTGTGTATGTGTGTTTGTGTGTAAAGAATACCAAAAACAGGTTTCTTCTTACAAAGGTAATCCAAAATCATCCAAAACTAAGTTTACTCTCTCAGAATACTATTAGGTTACTTTAAGCCATAAAATAAATCTCTGGCCTAGATGGTTAATTACTTCCAGTTATTTCTGAATAAAGTTTTAACGACTTCTGTTGGAGTCATCCATATCTAACAGGTTGGGGTGAGGGGAGAAAGTGATCTGTCTGAGCATTAGACAAATAACAGACTAACTGACAGAATAAAAGCAGAAGAACAAAACAAAGTAACCAAAAAGGACAGCAAACCAATTTGCTTCCAGCAGCATTTGAGGAAGGCCAAGGGAAAAAGTGAAACACCTAACAGTATCCAAAAGCCTTCAGGTCACTTTATTTCAGCTATATCATGCCTTAAGTTTTGGTAAGAAGAAATACAGGCAGGAAATTCTAAGAAGATTTCCAGTACATCAACTGAAACTTGATTTATCCTTAAAAAACCCAGTCTAATTTCTGAAAGCTTTGCAGCAGCTCTGGCCAGTTTTCAGAGCACTGTGGCACACAGGAGGTGAACTGGGTGCTGATGGAAGAGGTACAGCATGTGCTTGGGAGAAGGAAGAATCCCATGGAAAGACCATGTCCTGCTCAACATAGTTTGCAGATGACCTGTTATAAATGTGAGAATATATTTTTCAAGCAAAGTAAAAGGGATTCTCTCTATATTTAAACCTTTGCTTGAACTGACTCATAAAGCAGGAAAGCCATGAAAATGCAGAATTCACTTTGGAAAAACTTGCCCAGATAAGGATATATAAGGCTTCCTGGACAACTACACAATAACTGGATTATATGTATACAGAATGAAACACTGTAGAAATGGAGTGTCCTTCACATAACGCTGAACATTTCAGCATCTCTGTAAATTAGAAGATTGAAAACAGGACATGGTGAAATTCTTTTGTCCATTATTACACAAAACCAGCAAGAATTAGCAGTTGAAGCCAGATATCCCCAGATCTTAATCTTAAAACTGTATTTGCTTTGATGTTACTCATTCCTAGGACACATTAATAGAGCAGTGAACAACTGGTGCTGGTTGTCATGGCTTATTAGGCAGTGATAGATTTGGGCCATGCTTTTACTCATTTCCCATAACAAATATTTGCACATGGGACTGAAGCACTGAGAAGCCATACATGCACAGCTATTGTCTCAAGTCAACCCTTCCTTCCAAGGCCCAGTTCCACTCCCTCCATTAATCTCGCTATTTGCCTTCTAGTTTTGTTTAGATTACAAGTTATTGTCACTAAATACATGAAAACTGTAACCAAAGACAGTCTGGGCCTAACATAATTAATCAAGTAATTTCCAGCTAATGGTTTACTGTTTGCTTCACTTCTCCACCCACTGTCTGGCTTTTTTAGGGCAAAGACATAACTTCTTGCATGTTGCTAGAGGACTAAACACAGTAATGGGACTAAGAATGCAATAAAAAAGATTTAATGTCAGAGGGGATGAATAGAATCAATGAGTATTTTCCCTTTAGCAGAGAACAGTACATTGCTACTTCAGTGGCAAAGGCTCCTATGCCCAGAAGAAGCTCAGAACTGCCTTCTGTGAGTGCCAGGCCAGTGGAAGCACTTTTGGCCTGACTTGCATGTGTCTGCAATTCTGATTCTTCAATGAGACAATTCACTGTCTGTTTCTGGGGACAGAATGAATGGAGGAGTTAGATCAATTATCTGAGAGTCTTCAGGATACACTCTGACAGATGATGAAAGGACTCTAATATGTAATTGAAATACCCTGTACCAAAATACTCACATTAAACTTTGGCTGATTACACACAGGTCTGAGCTATCTCGGACCTTCAGAACAGGAATTGAGTCGTTTATCAGTGAAAGCCAAACTTCTAAAAAGCTGGCTGCCCACTACAGAGCCTTTGTGTTGGGTAAATTAGCTTCAGGAAGAGAATCAAAATGAATTAAAACCACATGGAGATCCTCTCCCTTTACCCCCCTTTTCCCCTTTCCTCTTGCTATATGAATCCCCTCACCAGGAGACAGAGGCCAGTTCAGTATAATTTAGTCCAGTGTTTTTGTTTCCTAAAGTCTCAGTCTTGGGCTGAGTCCATTAATAGGCTGCAGCTGATTTTAATCTAGATGAACTCAAGACTTCTCTCTTCTTTGGTTTAAAAAAGATTACAAATTGTGTGTTATATAAATAGAGGGAAAAGGGAAAAAAAACCAGAATAAGTAAAAAAATCTGCTCTCCATTAGCTGACCTGCTGAACAAGACTGTGATTCAAATAAAGATGAGAAATGAGAGATGTGGGGAGAAAAATACACAACTAAAAGCTCTAGTGATACTGCACCCAGACACAGTGGTAAGAGGAGATGCAGTAATGTCTGATAGCTACCATTACCATTGTAACAGCACAGAAGAGATATTAATGGGACTCCAAAAGCAACAAACCAGATGCCTCAAAGACTGTTCCGATAGTTTGCAGCAACTCCTCCCTATTAAACATAAAATCACTTTGATTAGCAATTATGACCTCTTTGTATCTCAAGTCTCTCTGCTAGCTAGGGTGGAATAAGTTGGTCTCAGACCAGCTCCTTGTAGATACTTTAGAGTGTGAAAGAATGCCATGATACTCACATGGACTGATTCAAGTGGGGTTTCAAATAGAGGTGCTGACACTAGAGAGAGTTGTCTCATATCGGTGCTGACAATTTTGGGTGGGAAGGGGCTGGGCTTTTTTTTTTTTTTTAATGCCAGCTTGAATGCTCTGTCTGACTAATGCCACTCTGGAACTCTACACACTGGATGGCTCAAGACTGCATGAATCCATGATTTTTAAAAGAATTGCTATAGGCTACAAATACGACACTCATTTTATTGGTGCTCAATCTCAGTGCTGATGTGTTCAAAGTCTCCATTTAGAAGACTCTCATGAACAGCTCATAGACAACTGCTCCATTTGAAAATGGCCACTGCAGCTGAGCAGCAAAGCCAAATATCAAGGCACAATGAACAGCACTGGAGTAGAATGTAACTACTCAGAGTACCCTACAGACAGGTGGCTCCTGGTGGAGAGCAACAGGATGGCTACCATTTGGAAAAACAAGAGTTACAGAACTCTCTGTAACAGGCTTCTATTATTTAACTTCTGTTATATAAAAAACTGCATTCATTCCATAAGAAAAAGCAAATGTTTCTTATAGCCTATGAGCAAGTGAGCTGTACTTGCAAAAAAAAGGTCCCAAAGAAGCTGGAGTCTCAATGTCATTATGATAACTTAACAATCTCAAAATAGCATTTGATTCCACAGGTTCCATTTCAGAAGTCCAGAAATGTTTTTCTCTGCTTGTTAATGCTCTCCTTTTTGGGTATTGCACACATCTGTTTAACACAAAGAGAGTTTACAAAGAGAGTATAAAGTAAAAATCACAGTTTTGCCATAAGAGGGAAACAAAACAGAAGTAGTAAAAGTGTTAGTAAATCAATAATTAATAGTAAATATGCAGAGAAATAGATATCCAGGTGACACCAGTAAGGGGAATCACATACTTCTATCAGATTTACCTGAATACAACCCCTACTAATAAGTTTTAATTGCAATGATTAACATGCCTGGATTAAACCCAGTAATATTTCATTCCTTGCTAATGGGGCAAATGTAACTTGGAAGGAGTCTGTATGCAATCACTGGAGGTTTTATTTGTATAACTTTTCTGGAGGTTGACTATGACTATATTTGATAGCATGTGGGTGGCTGTGGGACAGGCAGACAGCTGGGTGAAAAACTATGACAAAAGAAATCTTGTCCCATTTCCTGCCTCTGCTTCATTCACTAATGAGCACTGCTCTGGGTCATTCTCAAGATTTCTTCATCTGTTGTTGTCTGGTCTGCAAAGGGGCACCCCGGCAGTGGAGCTGTTGTCAGCTTGTCTTGAGAGTTTATTCTGCTGCCTCTCACCCTTGCAGCTGTGTGGGATTTTAAGTGCCTGGCTGTAAACAACTCCATAATTTGTGCTTCTTTTTGGATGACTTGAAGGCCAGTCTAAGGCCAGATGTGTTTGCTGGTGTAATCTGTTTCTCATTTATTCTGATAAATGCATATCTCAACAACTAATAATAAAGTGAAATCAGGATTTATCTTTAGTTGTCTCCTTCAGTTTGATTTCTATTGGAAAGAAAATGTTAATAAAACATAGCTAAGTCCTCAGTCTCTCTTTTCTTCCTGGAGTTCTTGAAATGTTCACTGAACATATCCCTACAAATAAACAACCAGGCTGGTGAATCTGATGCCATTAGATTCCTGCTGAAGCAACCAATATCCCTTTTGCTAGCTTGTGGAAACAAAACTATCTTGCTTCTTTAAAAAACAGAGAAGCAAACTAACACGGTGTCATCTATTTTCACTAACAGGGTGTCATCTATTCTTGTTTCTTTTGTCAGACCAGTTCACTTGATTTCATCCCAGTAACAGATTTACTCTTTTTAACAGGATTGTTTTGTAAAAGGCTTCTACTTGTGCACAGGTAGGATTCAACCTTCTCCTACAGCAAACTGTTCTGTTACCAAGTCTAGTCCATTGATGAGGAAATTTATTAGAGGATGCATGTAAGGACTGCACCTCTCTCCTCATGTCTAGGATTCAGTAAGGCTCTATGCAAGGAAAAGGAAGAAGTCACACCAAATTTCATTGTATCAAAGTGCTGTCTTTTAATTTGTGTTCTAAAATGGTATTGCATTACCCTTCCCCTTCCAAACAGGTATAAAGGTGAGGCAGTAGGAAGGGGAACCCTAGCCCCTAATGCTAGGCAGCAAAGGCAGCCTTGGGCTAAGGCAGGTTCCAAGGAAAAAGCTGTGGAGGAAGCCACATTGTGGCAGTTTTGGGTTCCCCTCGGGATGCCTTTTGGAGCTGCAGTGTGCCTGGAGCTCTGGGCTTTGTGGTTTTCAAAACCCTAACCCTAGGTGTAACCCTAGGCAGTAAAGGCAGCCTTGGGCTAAGGCTGGTTCCAAGGAAAAAACTGTGGAGGAAGCCATGCAACAGCTTAGCCTATCCCCGGCCACTAATGACCTGCAAGACATGTATTGTAGTGCAATTTATATAGTGCAATTTATATATATAGTGCAAATATATAGTGCAATTTAGCAGTTGCACTGCTGCAGTGCAACACAGAACTCTTCTGGTCATGATCCTCCTCTTCTTTCCAGTTAGATCATGGCCTTATCCCCTGCCATCCCTCATATCTATTATAATGGGACCCTTACTCTTAATTAAAACCACTGCTTAAGTGTGTCAAAGATATTGCTCCAACAGAAAGCAATTCCATCAGGCATGGCTTTGATAGAAGGCTTCCAATCCTCTTGTATCTGCTACATGGGTTTTACATCCTCTGCACGTTGAAATTATTAGATATGGATGGTCATAAAAACAGTTTATGTAAAGAAAGTCATAGGGTTGTCCTTTACCCAGGAAGACTTTCAGATAAATGCTCTAGTTTCATCCCAAAGGAGATTTTGCCAACCCCTCTAGCTCTAAGAGGGAGAGGAAACACTTTCCACAGTGCTAGGCAGTTCTAATTATAGATGCACCAAACCAGCACTTACTTTTATTGAAGATAATTGTTCCCTGACAATACTCAGAGGCTCATCTATTGTCTTCAGCCACACTAATGAATGTTAGTTACTCACTCAGCATTGCTAGTTCTGTTCAGAAAAGGGTTCACAAAAAACCTAAGTAAATTCTATTTCTTCCATGCCTCTTCAGATTTATTTTAACACCCAAGTACAAAAACTGTAACTGTATACATAAGCCACCATGACTGGCCTAACTGAAGACAACTGTTTAAACTGGCAAAGACACAATTTATTCTATTAAAACCACTCATGATGATATGTGAGAAGGAAAGAAGTCCTTTTAGCTTTTAAGAAACAAATAATTTCTAGGGATAGTAATTAGGAAAACAAACACAAAACATTTGTATTTGTAAACTGAGTATACTTGCTGTGGCCCGACTAAAATGTGCTAAATATAATCTTGGAATTTTTTTCTTCAAAAAACCTCCACACTTCAAGATGCTAGTAACATAAGAAAACTAAGAACAGGCAGAATTATTCCCCCACTGGCCCATCTGGATTTTCAGCATTTTACTGAGCTTTCCTATCTATTACGTGAAATAAAAACAAACCTGTTTTCAGAAGGCTACTTTGGTGAGTGGTTTGAATTAATTTCATTTCTTAATTTAATTTCTCAGGACATTCAGAGCTTTTTTTCTATTTTCTGTGTTGAACTTAGTGGGTTTTCAGAGCCACAATAACAACAATGCAATATGGTATCTATTTCTTCCTGTATCTAGCATGGTTTTACACACAAACCAATCATACCTCAAATATCTAATTTGAGGCCCTCATTCTCCTGCCTTTAATGGTATATAGTTGACTTACTATGACACCTTAAAGAACATTTCTTACACTTGACCCTCTCAGTAGTTTCATGGGATTCTCCCTATTCTCTTTGCATTCTTACCAGATGCTTTTTTCACTATGACAAATCACCAAGCCCCTCAGATCACTTACATTAAACAAAAGAAGGCTATTTTATCTAGGTAATGTTCTTTCTCTGTCTACAGTAATGTTGGTAGAACTTGCACAAAACATACTGTTGTGAGAAGAATTAGATTTCAGATTTATGGAAACCGACTCTAACATAAATGTGTGGAAGTGTCATTTTGTACATCAATGCAAGGATACACCTTGAATGGGAGACAAAGCTGATATATATTTGTGGGCTGCTTTTATTGTCTGTCCAGAAATTTCAAAGCATCATACATAAGGAGTGAACTCTGGATATCAGAATCAAAATATGCACCTACATTTTTCAAACATCCCAGCACCACAGCATTGCCTCTAATGGGATGCAAATCTGTTTCTCCAGTGTCTCTTGGAATGCAGAGGTAGTACATGGACCAGACAAAGACAGAGTAGAACTAACACACAGCAAGCTAATCAGAATTTCATGATTGCAGGGATATCTTTAAATTGTAACCTGAGGTTAGCTGATGACACAGTCATTGCCTGAATCATCTGAAAATCTGAAACAATGGCTCTGAGCATGGTAAACTTTATCACTAATCTGACGGTGTGTCATCCTCCTGACTTGAAAGATGGGGAGAGGGACGGCAGGAATTCTGCCACTTCAGCAGACAAATCTATGGGCAGAGCAGGAACAGAAAAGTACAGTAAACATCTGACTCAGTCTCTAGCAGACACATTCAGCAACATGACTGAACTTTACTCTCAGGACACTGGGTGCCTGTCACATTCAATAAGGAAATGGCATCTCTTACTGCTCCTGTGGTGAGCAACAAGGCAGAGGAAGAATCACATGGCAGAGAAGCAGCAAAGCAGAAGTACCGGGGTTCAAACCCAAGTTTTAAAAACCTCACGTGATCTAAATAAATACTAGCACTGCCATACCTGATTTGGGGCCGTCACGAAAGGGAAGCCTAGAGAAACAGAGTGTCCGCCCTTAACCTCCTGAACTATCAATTTTCCTCATCTAATACTGCAGAAAGGTTATGCTGCAGTGCCCTGCGCTTCCTCGCATTTAAAGTTAGGGTAGCCAAGGGCAACAAAGACTCCTTCCTCTCCAGCTTGATAGCAGAGCTCTTCCTTCCTTTTGTTCACATGAAGAACAAACACTGAGTTGAACAATAACAGTGGATGCTTCATTATGATGCTCTCTTGGGCACCCAGCCCTGGTTAGCATTATCTTACCCCTTGGTTTTGTTTTAAAGGAAACTGTGAATGGTCTTTTCAATTGCTGGTGTTTCAAGATCAACATTACCTCTACTTCCTCTGTTTTCAAGTTTCCTTATTTTACCAACAATACGTGGCACTATGAAAAAAAAAAAAAAATAAAGACACCCAAGGAACTGAGAAAGCTTCCAGTCTGAGGCAAGCAGTAACAGAAGGCCACTTAAACAAGCTTTCCCTGTAAATTAATGCCACACTGTTGGCTGCAGCCTTCAGTGAGCCAGCTTTCTTACCCCTTCAGCCTGAAGAGGCCTTGAATTTGCAAATTCAGTTTATGTATTAAGATTTCATGTACCCTTAAATGATAGAGCCATGTCCTTTCTGAGCCCAGGCAGCCGGGACCAGCTTGAGAGAGACCTTATTCCCTTTGAGCTCAAATGTGACAGTGGAATTTAGTTCATTCTACATCAGAGTAATCAGGGCTTGCTCTGACTTTTATACGTCACTTACAAACCTTTCCTAGGGCACAACAAATGTGGTAGTACATGACCAGACAAAGCCAGAGTAGAACTAACACACAGCAAATGAAAATCGAACTGTGACTCAGGTGGCTGCCCATCTTTGGTACTGCTAGCCAAATTGGACCACTTGGATAAAAAAACCTGTTTCTCGAGGAAAGCAAAGTATCCTGGATGAATAAAAGTTCATCTAAGTTCTGTTGAACTTGAATAAAGTTCTATCTGGTGTTACTCAGCTGGAAGGACTGCAGGGATGAAGCAAGGCAACAGAATTGTACGGGAAGGAAGGCTGAAAGGCAAAGAAGAAACAACATACCTTTGAGCTCTGGTGTGCTCTGTGTGAGGCCCTGCCTCTGTATCCAACATGAAGGTGGCCAGGATCACATAACAGAAATATCAAAGTTATGCTTTCACCATCCTGATTTAGTGCTTTTGGCTTTTACTACTGCATTCAAATACATTGGCTTGATTTTCAAAGGTAATGAGCACCTCCAGGTCCCACTGCCTTTGGTGACAGCTGCAGCTCTAAAAATCAGTTTAAGATAGTTTGCATATTGAGAAGAACTGAAGGAAAATAAAAGGCCTATTGTGTATATATGAAGAGTTAAAACACTACTGATTGGTGGTCTGTGAGTCCCTTCCCTTTTCAAATGAATTTCACTTCATGTTTTATTTGGTTTTCCTGTTGATGCATCCTGCACCCTCCAGTGCTAAGCTGGTGGGATCCCACATACTTTTCCTGGCATGTGGTGTTTAAAATAAGAGACCTCAGCAATCGGATATCCTCAGCATTTCCAGCTATTGAACAAAATCATGAGTGCTGTGATCCAATTTCAGAGCAGAAGAGGAAAGATATAGAGTAATATTCTCCCTGTGCTGGTATGGGGCAGACAAAAGAAAACTAAGCAAACAGGATGTTCTGCTCCTCTGTGGACTTCAGCAAATGCCACAGCAGACAGGATATGGTCTAGCTCACAGCTAGGACTCACAGCTGCAGTGTATGTGCCTGGCTGCCCAATACCTTGTTTGGGTAATTCACTCACAGCACAAATGTAGCATGAAGGAAAGTAAAAGATGTGGTGTGCATTTCCCACCTGTCGTGTCTCAAGGCTACAGTCCTTCATCAAGCATATGCAGTCTAAAGGAGGAATGTGGTATTTATATATGCTATTAAGAAATTATCTCATCCCATCCCTAAATTCACTCAGAACATCTTCACCAGTGCAACACTTGGTGCTCACCTTTGGATTTCAGCCTGCTTATTCACTGAACAGCAAGGCATATCTCAGCTGAGGTCTCCACAACAGCACACAGCACTCAGTTCAAACTACTCAGGCTCTAATATTCCCCAGCATTTTCTAGAAACATCACTCCTCACATCTCAGCTAATGTTTCTGTAGTTGAAAAACTAGGACATTTACATGAAAATGAGATTCAGTGGACAATAAAGTAAAATCTTTTCAACAACATCTTTTGTTGAACTGTTAATTGCAGCATCATTTGCCTTTGCTTCCTCTTCACCCCTGCAGGCTTGTGCTGCCTTGCCTATGTGCTGAGCCCTAAGGCAGACCCTCTAAGGTTACTCAGGTGGCAAACCAAGGCACAGCCTGGGCTGGAACACCACACTCTAGCAAAATGCTGGCTAACCTTGTTGCTTCTTTTATCTCTATAATGCTTATTTAACTCTATCTGGCCCTGAAATTTAATCTCAGAAGTTTTTCAGGGGTCTTCATGGAACTGAATGACAAATGACCAGGTTTGGTTTTATTACAACATAAACATGAGAAGCAGTGCTAAAGTTCAAAGGAACATTGCAGAAAATACTTTACAGTAACAGCCCAACATTAGGAATTTTAGGGAACGACTGTAATGAGAAAAAGCATTTGAAGTAAACCACTGTTTGCTGAGAGGGTTTATCACATGTGCCTGTTTCTAAGAAAGTGCTATATATTCCTATTCCATGTTATCAAGATAGATTTAAGATTATATGAGAAGATAATTTAAATCTGTGACAGGGCAAGTCAACACATCAGATGCAGAGATACATGAAGTTGTTCAGGGTGTGTTAATTCTCAAAACATAGAGGAAGTTTCAAAGAAAAACAGCACTGGGGTCAAAGCAGTGGAAGCCCTATTTGTTAAGTGTTATCCCTGTGCTAGTAAGCCTCTCCTCAGGCAAAGTTTCCTAGTTTTGATGAAGTGCTATTCAAGTGTGCTTGCTCACTCAGAATTGCACTCTGGAGACTTCCAGAGTTTAGACTGCGCGTAACTTTTGGATCTCCTCAGCAGAGGCAACAATAAAGTGTCCAATTTCTCTTTGGAAAACAGGCTGTACACTTCGGGATTTTACAAGACTTTAGTAATACATAAATTCCTATAGCTAAATAAAAGTTGCGTGTATTACCAAGGGTAAGTATTTTGGGTCATAGTCCTCTCTTTATTGCTAACTATATTTTCATAAGATCAAATGACACAGTGATGGCTTCACCAAACATGTTAGTGGTGAAGCCAGTACAGACATAACCTTTGAGGATAGCAAAAGAAATTTAGTTGTGCCTACATGAGAGAAGAAAAAATCACTGAGACTTAAATGTCTTTTACCTTCATAAGCTGCACACAAAAGCATGAGCCTTTACTCTGGCTGGAAAACAAGTTTTTGAACAGACATTTATTTAGCTTCCTATTCATGAATGTGTTCGCTTAAGAACATTAAGTCCATTTTAGGTACATTTGACCTTATTTTACAAATCTGTAGCTTGAAATATGTGACATCTACATTAAATCCAGGCAATTACTAGTAAAGTCTTAGTCTTCCTTGACAATGTTCAATTCCCAGAACAATATATTGTCACAAATCACAGACACTACCTCTAATCAACAAACAATTACACTCCTTATGTTAAAAGCCTTTTGGAAAAAAGGCCATTTGCTTTAGCACTATGCTGAAAACCCAGGGGAGCAGCCCACTTTGATCAGGAATTCATTACAGAGAGCCTGGTAAGGAGAAGATTTCTCTGAAGTGAGATCATTTTGTCCCAGGAAGCCTATGCCAGCCTTGAAAAGAGGGGAACAGACTTACACTCTTCAGTTAATTGTTTTAACAACACTGGATTAAAAGAAATTAGTTTTGATTAACACTTGTATAAATGAGAACAGATTTGGCACACTGCTTGCACTAAAACTTTTTTTTGTGTTACATTTAGTAGAACTTCAGACAAATTAAATGCTGGCACTCCAGTTGCAATGTAGTAAAGCACTTAGGAACATGTTTGGCTTTAAGTGCAAGACAGCAGTATCTTCAGTATCTTTACATGAACCTTTAGAAATAAGCAGGTAATTCAAAACATTGTGCTAAACTGGATTTATCCAGCATAATATCCTCACACAAGTTAAGCTCACAGGAACAAACATGGCCAGAAACTCTATCAATCTACTGCCTATGTACTATGCCACTATGTGAAAGGTCATGTTTGCAGAGAGAAACATTTAATTTTATTGAAATTACAGTTTATTTGGTTTCTACTGGCTCTAAACCCAAGATGCCTCTAGTCTTCCTTCACCATTAAAATGTTTTCCTTCCATTTCTCATCATAAACATTTTTAGTTGGTTTTGCATCTGTGCTCTGTTTCTTTGTCCTCCTTCATTTGACAGCCATGGAGTTTGGCAACTCCAGCAAGGCTTTGGCAGTGCTGCTGCAGAGCAGTAGAGCAATTCTCACAAACCCATCTAATGACGACACCCTCACCCAAGCAAACAGGTTTAGTAACCCACTCCTCAAAATGCCATGAATTGCCTGAACAAAAGGACATTTTCATTGATGTCAGCTATATCTGTGTGGGTGACGTTGCTGGCATTGGGATGATGGCAGTCTTATTTTTTCTCATTCCTTAGTCCCAGGATGGACTTAACCTACGAATTGATAGTGCTTCTTTGCTCTCATTATTACAAACCTGTTAGAAATAGCATGAGACTTTCAGCGTCCTGTGGGGAATACAGCAAAAACGGTTCCACCCCACAGAGATCCTAACAATGATCAGTTCATCTTTATCCCTCCAATAGGCCTGGAAATCACCAGTGGCACTGCAAATCTTTTACCATCTCAATAGCAATGCACAACTCTATTCCCATTAATCTGTCTTCCACCCATTCACACATCAAGAACAACCCTGCTTCATTTTACAGATTATATCCATGTTGCTCCAGACAAAGGTCACTTTATAGTTACAGTTCTTCAATTGAATAAAAGCTTTTGATGCAGTAAATCATTGTCTTTCACTGTTCAAACCCACACAATACAATACAAATAATGCTGCCCTTTCTTTCAGAATTCCTTTTCTACCTCACTACTTGTTTCTTTACAAAATAAAATGAGGCACTTTTCACTTGCTTCAGCCATAGAAATTAGTTCTAGCACTTTGGAGACAGTTTGCCATGCTGCACTACAAACCCAGACCCTATGCTATTTAGAGATCAAAATGAGCCTCTTTCATTACCTTAGTGACAAATGAAACATAATGTACCAAGGTTTCCCTAGATTTAGCTGTTACTAGATCTTTTCCCTACCGCGAAACTTAAGACACTCTCTTCCAAGTGCCACATTCTTTTGTTTCTACATACAATAAGTTACCTGCCTCAATAGGACATTACATGTAAGGTGAGCACATTTGTGTTCAGACAGGTTGCGTGCAGTGAAAAAGAGGGCAGCAGAAAGGGTGGATTAATAAACTAATTATTCAGTCCTGTGGCAAAAACCCTTAAACTCTTCCCTTTAGCAATACAAGGTATTTGGGAGCCAGTCAGCAGGAGACACGAAATTTTGAGGTTAAATTTATAGACAGTTATACCTTTCAAAAAGGAAGAGTAAAACATAGCAAGAGAAATCATTATGCCAAGTACACTCATGAAAAATGGCAACCATTTAACAGCAACACTGCTTTTTGTAGCACTGAAGGTCCTTACAAGAACTGAAGCCAAAAGCTGAAGGCAGACAAATTCTAATCTGAACTACAGAACAAGGGTTTTGCATCAAGGTAGCTAAAACTTGAAAATACCATCAATGAAAACTAGGAACTCACATTTCTTTATGTCTGCAAGTAATAGTGATTACTTTTCTAGAAGAAATTATTCAGTGCAACAAAGTTATCAGGTACCTGAAGGAAACATGTATCATATATGGGAGGTCAGTTTGGATGAACTGATAATTCTATCCATCTTTAAACCCTATGAAACTGAAAATATATCATTACTCAAAAGCACATACTAGCTCACTAATAGCATTTGCCTAATGTTTTCAGTGCTTCTGAGTTTTTCCATGAAGTGCAATGGTAATCACTTAGTTAAAGCATTGAGTCCCAACAGACTCTTCAGCTGGCAAAGAGCCACCGTGTCCCCGACTCCTTTCACAGCAGCCTCCTCTTGGTAACAGAAGGCATTTGCTTAAGTGAGATGGAATGAGATTTCCACAAACAGCTGAGCTGTTGGTAGGTAACAGCTAGGCTTGTTGCCTACTTGTATTTATACCCCAGAACACTGCTCCTTCTAAAGCTAGACTTGGATGATCATCCACAGCATACAGCTTCAAATCAGTTTCATTCAGCCTTTTTCACATATGTGTGCACAAAGCTAAGCAGCACCTTCTAGTTCAGCTGGCCTAACCCAGGATGCACTTCATTCAATTTCAATGAAACTGCAATTAGGCAAGAGCAGCTAAAAATTTCTTCTGTCATACCAGAACAGAATTACCAGCTAGCAATTTCCAATCAAAACAGAAATTATATCATAGCCAAGGAGAAAAATAATCTTACAACTTGCACTCCTAATCAAGTAGATCTGGAGCTCTTTTAATTTTATTCTTCTTTTTAACGGTATTACTTCACTCACTGCAACTGGTTGAAACAGGGAAGTTGCTGTTCAACTGGTATTGAAACAGGGAAGCGACAGCAAGTTCCTAGAACAGCAAACACAAGCTGACAGTAAAACTTCCTATATTTTGCAGTGCTTGATCCAGGTTTCTGCCTTTTTGTCTAAGATCTCTACAAAATAAAAATTGGCTGTCAGACTGGATTCTGCACTCACAACTCAGGTTCATCAAAGTATGACACTGGCAGAACATAACATGACACTGCATTGCAACATAAAGGCAACTGAGGGTACTTTTGGGGTTCCAGTCCACTCCTGCTATAGCACAGAGCAATTTGAAGCAATGAAGGGAGGAGGCTGAAGACTTTTCTTTGCTAATTTTCTGACTGTCCAATCTTGCCTTTTAATCATCACATTTCATTTCTCTAGTCTGAAAGTGGAAATAAAAGAGTGAGTGCATAAATGGATTCTCTTCATCCCTGAATGTTTCAGGTTTATAAAAGCAAAGAAGTTTTCTCCAAGGGACCCTTGGGCAGCCTGGAGATCTCCTCTGAGAATAAAAGAGAAGCAGTTCTGCCTTCACAAGGGTCTCCTCCAAAAATTTCTGTGCTTGCACTGAGGCCATGAGATGCAAAGGTACCAGGGAAACAGAGCAGCAATTTACGTTGACAAAGAGGATTTTGATACACTCCTCCAAATGGGGCAGCATTACCATCTTAATAGCCTTTTGCTCTCAGCCCTCTTCCTGAGGACGCTGGAGATTTTTGCAAATGGAGAACAGTTCCGCTTCCCATTTTAACTGCAACAATAGCAGAAGGGCTCCTTAAACTGCATCAAATAGCAGTCTGTGAAATCCCTAACTAGCCACACTGCCTCTCCTGCCGTTTTATTATCCTCCAGCCCACAGAACAAAGCAGGGGGGAGCTCCTCCTATTTTTTTTAGCCTATTCCACACATCCTAATCCCTCAGAGGTGGCAATGGAAATTGCTTGTGGAACTGTTAAATCACACTTTCACTTTGTCTTTCATTCCCCATTCACCCTCGCTAATCAGGGAGCTTCCAGCTACATTTTCCGATATCAATTTGTTTATGGCCTATTGGTTAATGGTCCCAGGATGGGACCCCCTGAGTAAAAAGAAAGAATCCTGGGCACTTCAGCCAGCTGCTGCTTCTCACCAGTTCCCACATCTACCCACTTGTTCCCATCAGGCACCCTCAATGTGCTCACCTCCTGACACCAAGGGAATCAAAGTACAAAGCCTGCATGGCAGAGTTGCCTTTGGGAGCGGGCTGGGGCACAGATCCCACTGGTTAATGCTCTGTGGCGTCCCTCCAGCAGCCACAGGCTGGCCCGTGGCTAGGTGCCTGACTGGCATCTTACCTTGCATCCAGCTTCCCTTTGCAAAGAAGCACCAAGCACAACTCTCAGAAAAACTCTAGCATGTTTTGAACAAGGCAGCCTGGTGCCACTTTCTGCGTCTTATCCAAACCAGACATTTCCTGGTGATTTGCTCACTTCCTGTTTCCACAGATATAATGATCACTGAAATGTGGGATGAGGCCATGCAATATTTACTTTTACAAATTTGTGAGATGGTTCATGTGTAAGTCCTTACAAGTCTCTGTAAAAGAGTCTGGGGCGCATTATTAGGGGAACCATACCCTTCTTTGCTACCCATCTTGGAGAAAAATATCTAAAATAGAAACATAATTATGTAGTCAGAAAGTAATAAAAGGCTCACACAGAGAAGATATTCTTGTTGCCTTTCAAAATGCACACAGAATGCCTGATATGAATACATCAATTACTTAAAGAAATCCAAACTGGTGTTTTATCTGTTTGTAGAAAAATGGCAAATGATGTTTTAAATGTACTGCCCAGAAACACAAGGGTGTAGGGAAAAGAGCAATTGCCACACTTTTAATGCAGTGCTGTTCTCCTATCAGAGTGCTCTTCCATCATGATGTGTAACCAGGCCTATTTGTTCTTTAAAGGTATGGTTCAGCCCTGGGAAAGCTATACTCATGGCTCACAGAAAAGAGCTGAAAAAATTAAGATTGACTCTGTACAAATTCTCTCTGTTTCTGAAATAGGAAAACTTTCTTTCCCAAAGTTTCATTACATTAGTGCCTGAGGACAGAGCAGGAAATTGTCTGCCTTTTAAAATAATGACCAGAAACATCTATGTAACTCAAGATATCCAAGACAGAAAAGTAGCTTATCATCTGCCCTATACTGAAACAAAACACATCAAGACCAACTCTTGCAAGTACTCTCCATTTAAACTAATAAAAATTGTTTCTAGTTCCTGTAGACTTTTAGAATTACTGGTACCAAATAAAGCAGATCAAGTGCCCAAAATGCTATCTAAACATACACTGAAAATAGTATCCAAAGGCTTAGGAAATGCTGAATAGACACCTCCCCCCTCATTACAATTACATAGCTGTATCAAATGGAAGCAAAAATGCACCATAAAACATTTTAATTTCGTTTGTTTTCTGACATTTTGCATTACCTGAGATGTAAGCATATAGAGTCACTAGGAAATATAAATATGTCATTAGTCTGGTACAGCCTGTTTGAATGTGAGAAATGTGCAATCAGAACTGTTCATATCCCTTAAAATGCCCATAGTGCCTCATGAGATCAGTGATTCTCCATCACTGGAAACTGAGAACCAGCTATACTCACTTGTCTTATTGCCCTGGCTGCATATCATAGTGTCCTCCCTGTACAGAAAGTGACAGGCACTGATAGTTTTATTCAGTCTGTTAAACTGATGCAGTGATAAGGAGCCAGGCTGCATATCAAAAGACATCAACTCAACAAAATTGATCTATGAAGGTTTGTCAAAAAGTAAGGATGTTTGTTGGGATAAATGGGAAAAGAAGGGAAGAGTTGTACTTCTCTCTTTGCTGTGTCTAGAAGTACATGATTCAGGACACAGCCACAAGGAATCCTAGTTCCCTGTCAGCATGGTATTAATATCCAGCTTTTCAGCATAACACTTCATATCCTAGAGAACCTGAGGATAATTTAAGACCATTGGGCATTAGCATTACAATGATCACAAAAATAGAAAACAAATATTAATTTTCTTACTGATGCCAAACCATTTGCTAAAGAAAAAACATTCATTAACACAGGCTATTAATGATAGATAGGTGTGTTTCTCCTGAAGAAACCTATTCCATCGGGCCCCATGTTACCCAAACCATTCCACTTTACCTTGGAGAAAAACAAGGAGCCCTGGTTAATAATTTCAGGGCCCATTTCTAGATCCATGGAAAAATGCAAGAACCAATTTAGGGTAATCAAGAAAAAACAGTGAATTCAGCAGAACATCCCCTTGTTAACCAAAATGCTTAAATGTGTGGGGTTTTAATTTGGTATAAAGAGCACAAATTTCAAAAATAGTTGTTATCTACATTCAGTCTGCTTAAAATACTAATTGAAAAGGCAAAACAACCAATGCTCTGGTCTTACCCTGAAGAATCAAGCCTGATTTCTCAATGGTGTAGAAAAAAGTGGAGAATGGAGCAACAGGGGATTTAGCAACCAGGAGCTGCAAAGCAAATACATGATGTAAGTATGCATCTTTATAACATACTGATGAAAGCTCAAATCTCCAAAAGCATCTCACCAGATTTAACTTCCAGAAGTAGTAAAGCACACTTCAGATATAACATGTAGTTATTGATCCAGCCCAATCACTTCTAAGTAGTTGAGATTTTCTCATACCCATATATAGATCATGCTGCAATTTTAAAAGGATTTGCAGGTCCTTAAACGCCTTTAAAAATGCCATTACAGCAGTACCTTTTGCTTGTCTTACTGGCATCCTGTTAAGCTTAACCATTCCTGCTGTTCAGGCTTTTGCACTCAAAGACAATTTTGAACAAAACTGCTATTGCCATATACAGGGAATTTTTAATTGCCATTAGCCATTCCACAGATATGCCCCCTTGGCTTCTCCAAGAACTCCACCCACTGTCTTTACCCTGCCCCTGGAAGCAGCATGTCCACTCATGTGTCATCACACTGGGGATGGTAACATGCCATTGCACGTATCTGGATGTCCTCTTCTGCAAAAAGGGTAATGACCATGTCAAGCTTTATTCAAGGATCTTGTCCTTGAAATATCAAAATAGGAAACGGAATTCCCTCAGGGTGGGTGTACAGTGCAATTAAATTTAGCTTGGTACTAGGGTGACACCAGAAATAAACCAAGATCCCTGGCTCCACTATGGTAGGATTGTCCTCTATGGAAGACGAGCCTGCAGCAGAACTGCAGAGACAGAAATGGGCAGAGTAGGGAATGTGGGACCTGCAGGTGGCAAACTCACATAAATGTGCCCAAGCTCTATTGCTTGCCTGTTTGATTTTTGCTCATTGACAAGGACTGTTCCTTCACAGCTTACCTAAAATAACCCTCATGCCGTCACCAGCATGAAAGTGGCATTTTTACAACATTAAACCAGGATATGATACTGTGAATACTTTGTGAATAATCCGAGTAGGAAACCTGCTGTAGTAGCACTTTCCCCTCTTCCATATTAATTACCATTCTCTCTGGGATTATCTTCTGGAGAAAAGGGCAGCAAGTCACATCCCACATGCCTGATGCACTCTAACAAAACCTGTATTCTCTTGCCTGTCATTATTACAGAATCACAGAATAAGCTGAGCTGGAAGGGATGCACAAGGTTCATCAAATCCAACTCCTCGCTCTGCACAGGACCATGAGTCACACCATGTACGTGAAGGCATTTTCCTAAACGCCTCTTGAACAGGTTTGACGCTGTGACCACAGCCCTGGGGAGCCTGTTCCAGTGCCCAAACACCCTCTGCATGAAGAGCATTATTCCAATAGCTAACCTAAAACTCCCCTGACACAACTTCAGGCCATTTCCTCAGGTCCTGTCACTGGTTACCACAGAGACAGCAGGAGGAAGACTGCCAGGAAGAAAGTAGAGTGAAGAGGAGTTGCCTCCAGGTGCTTCACACACTCCCTCAGCTCTGAAAATGCAAGGGAGAGGATGGGGTAGAAAAAACAGTGCAAACACTCAGGTAGAGTCTTCCACAACAGTTGGCTGTTTAATTGGAAAGGCCTGAAGTGAACAGTTACAATTCTGACATCTAAGGTCAAATTGTTGGCATTCCATGCACTACTATGCACATAAGTACTAACCTAAGTATGTATGTGCACTAGGCACAGTTATACATGCACATGGATAGACATTCAAATAACTCTATGTACATTCTGTTATTGCATTTTTATTCAGTTACAGTATATGCATAGCTATGTATAGCAATGAAAAACTATAATAAATCACTTCCTTTCAGCAGCACATCACAGGGCCCCTCTGAAAGGTGGCTGCTGCACAGCTACATCTGAGGCTCCAAATTAGCTTCCTTTCCAGTGAAATGGAAACAGCTCAGAATATTCAAAGGTATTGCTTTATTTTGAATGTTTGCCCACTGAGAAAAAGAGCCTTTTAAGTACAATTGCACATTTCACAAGCAGAAAGAGTACAGAGAATTCATTTTTATAACATCAAACTATAGTATTTAACATAACATTAAAAAAAAAGTAAATATGTATTTAGACTTGTTTTTCAAGCAAAATCAAAAAACTGTAAAAGTTCATTGCAAATTATCCTCTAGCAGAGCAGTCAACAGAGAGTAGGTTCTTATATGTATACAACGAACTTATAAAGCATGGAAGAAAATACATATCAAAAAAAGAAAATTATGTTTGGAAGGCCAGGAAATGGAAGTATAAATCAAGGATTACCAAAAATCAGCTGATGTTGACTCTGGAAAGATTATTAACAATAGCCAAAAGTAAATAAAAGTTGCATTTATAATGAAATTACATTGGGATAGTAATTATATATATTTCTAGATATCAGTGAAAAAAAAATTCTCAAGTAGGACAGTACTAAAAAAGAAGAAAAGGCAGGTAATGTGAATTTATCCATATCACATCGATACAGGAATAACAACTGAGTGGAATGAAAGTTCCAGGAATTTAGCATGTTCAGCAGAAGTAGATAATCTCTATCAGGAAACTATTCTAAGAAACAGCATGTGAATTCAGGCCTGATAGCTAGTATTTGTCACTTTCCTATCAACTTGAAGATGATACAACATAACTGAGAAGCAGCAAACTTAGTACCAATAAAAGAAGAGGAAAAAAATATAAGCTAGTGAGTTGATGCCTGCAACCTGATAGTACTATGCAGGGCTTCACAAGATATTTTGAAGTGAGGAACAACACAACTTGGACGCAGGACTCAAATGCATAATAAGGAAATTTGCTGATGATACTAAATTGTGAAGAGCTGTTGACTCACTCAGAGACAGGAAGGTCCTGCAGAGAAACCTTGAAAATTTAGGGGACTGGGCAATCACCAAGTTTAACAATGGGAAGTGCTGGGTTCTGCACCCAGGATGGGGAAACACTGGATATAAGGACAGACTGGGGAATGAGAGTCTGGAGAGCAGTGCCACAGAAAGGGACCTGGGGGTCCTGGTCTGTGGCAAGCTGAACAGAGGCAGCAGTGCCCTGGCAGCCAGGAGGGCCACCTGTGTCCTGGGGGGCATCAGGCACAGCATCACAGCCAGGCAAGGGAGGGGACTGTCCTCTCTGCTCTGAGCTGGGGCAGTGCTGGGGGCAGTTTTGGGTGCCACAGTCTAAGAAGCATACAAAGGTATAAGAGAGTGTCCAAAGGAGGGCTACAACGATTGTGAAGCATCTTAGGCAAATACGTATGAGGAGCAGCTGAGGTCACTTGGTCTGTTCAGCCTGGAGAAGAGGAGACTGAGGGGGGACTTCATTGCAGCCTACAACTTCCTCATGAGGGGAAGAGGAGGGGCAGGCACCAATCTCTTTGCTCTGGTGACCAGTGACAGGATGGAATGGCTGAAGTTATGTCAGAAGAGGTTTAGGTCGGATATCATAAAAAAATTCTTCACCTGGAGGGAGGCTGGGCATTGGAAGAGGCTCCCCAGGGAAGTGGTCCCAGCACCAGCCTGACAGAGCATTTGGGCAACACTCCCAGGCACATGGTGTGATCCTTGGGCTGTCCTGTGCAGGGCCAGGAGCTGGACTCTGTGATCCTTACAAGTTCCTTCCAACTCAGAATATTCTATGATTCCATGAACTAAAGTCTTGGAAAACGGGGTAAAAGAAAACATGGCTGTCATGCCAGACATAGATGACATCCTTTTTCAAAGAAGGATATCATCTATGTCTGGCATGACATAGATGACATGCCAGACATAGATGACATGCTTACTTTAGAAGCCTGATATAAATTTGAACTCATCTCTTCAGATCTCTGTAAAGCTTTTAACACTGCTAAATGGGAACTGGTAATGAAAAAAACAAGGATAAGACAGAAGCTGTAAGACAAAGGTGGAAACAGCTATTGGAAAGAAGACACTTCCTGGGTGTACCTGAGATATTAGTATCTCACTTAGATTGACCCATAAGGTGATGTAGTCAAGACAGTGACAGACCCAGTTGTATGGGGCACCACCACATATACCTGGTAAAACCAGGGACACCTGTGTGTTTCTGCACAAGATACCAGCAAGGTTTAATCTGGGAGACTGTGTACCCTACAGGTGACTTATGAACCCAGACTGCAAGAGAGGGGCTATATGCTGCTGAGGAGACTGGAGTGCTCACCTGAGACAGCACTAGAAAAACATTAGCTCAGTGATTCTGGCAAAAATGAAGGCTGACAGTGTCTGTGTGTGTAAGTGAATGGGAAAAGGGGAAATGAGAGAATGAAGCAGGAAGAAAGAGAAGAGCTTCTCAAACTGACAACACTGGCAGAAGAACAGATTTGCAGCCATAAAGACATTTTGGCTGGAAATTTAAAAGATCATAACTACCAATAAAATGAGACTCTGGAAGAGCCTTCAACTCAAAGAAGAAAAGCTAAAAAGTTAATCTTTGCTTTTAGGATTCAGATTAAAATATTTATGAAAGGGATATGAAGCAGTGCCTTGGGAGCACTTCATGACCTCTTAAGTCTCTTCAACTCCTATGGGCTTCCTACAGCATCAAAGCCCTGCCAACCCATGTTTTATGCTGATAGAACTGACAGAGTTGGAACAATGCATGCTAACAATGACCTTTGATGGCTGACATGCAACTAAGGATTTTGTGGTGAATAAACCAAGAAAAAGTTGATAGTTTTCAAATACAGAATCTGTAATTTAAAGGCTTCTCATCTAAATCTTCTAGTGAGCATCTGCTTCTCTCCATAAGATTCCTAACAGCCACCTGAGGATGTGGAGAATACATGGGATCTTCCAGAATTCAGAAGTAGGCAGCACAGGCAGACCAGGAATTTATAAAACTCACATATATTCAAGTATATGTCTTGTTTCAATTCTCAATCACTCCTGCCTGAAAACTGGGGAGAGTACAGAGAGATGTATTATCTGAACCTGGATCTGAATTCAGAATTATTTCATAACAAGCTGAAACACAGATCTCTTTCCACAATCTTACTTTATAAAACTTAAGATCATGAACCAAAATTTTCAGTCCAACATAGAAGATTTCCTTGGTTCCTTTTTTACTTCAGGAAAATAAAGGAAAATAGAACTCCACTAATATTCCTGATGTATGTAAAGCAATTTATTGCACTCTTTCCTAGCCAGGTAAGTGAAAGACACACTTTAGTGCTTCAGTGATAAGCACTATTTAATCATTAAATCACAATTTATTAATGGAATTTGATTCCAATTAATTTTGGAATCAAAACCAAATCCAGGCCCCACCATTTTTTTTCCTATTAACACTTCAGTGCAGTTGAAGTTGCACCAAAAGTAGTACACATTTTGAGATAAGTAAACAGTAATGGTTAGTAATAGGCTAAAGAAATTAACAGGCATTTTGATTACAAAAATAATTTTTTAAACAGTGAAATTAATAGAAAACAGACATAAAAAATGATGAAACAATACTGAGTCTTTCTAATTCATCCTATGATACTTCCGAAATGCTCTCCATGAGCTGCCCATGAGCTTCTGGAATGGAATGTAAAATCCATCAGCAGTTATTATGCTGCTGTCCCTCTAAAGTGCAAATGATGGAGATCAATGAGGGAAGTAAAAATGAAGGCTATTTCAAGTTTTGCCAAGTCCAACCTCTATAAAATGGTCAAATCGTAGTTTCCTTTCTTTTCTTTCTAGCATCACATTTCCCTGTCAAGAGGTTTGTAATAAATATTTATTATTTGACAACAATGTAGAATAAATATTAAATGACTGAAAAATCATTTCTGCCATAAGGCATGCTAAGAGCACAAAGGTACTATGTAAGAGGAAATATATCACCTTGATGAAAAGTGAATAGAAATTGGATAGATGCCATTAGATTAGATAAAGGAAGATAAATGTGAGACAAGCAGAGCAGTTGAAAGAGAATTGATGATGACAGCAGAACTATTGTACATTAATGTTTGCTTTAGTTAGGGAAAGCATTTTTAATAATACATTTTATTATTTATAAGCTTTATGGAAGAGATGAATCAAAGAATTGATTGCAGAAGCCCAGCAGAAAACAGTAATTATTGGAACAACGCCTCCTGTCAATAGCAAGGGAAGTGATGAATTGGAAAAGGTATTGGATGAACTTTCAGAAGGCTTCTGACAACCAGAAATCAAGGCAATGTTCTGCCAAAAAAAAGAGTAAAGATGATGAAGGGGACAGAGTCTTATATCAAATTAGTTATCAAAATGCCAGGATGATAAACAACCAAACAGTGAAATAACAACATGATTTTGACTGAGCTATCAGCTCTCATGTGACTGAAAAATTATGCTTTTATAATGGAAAACTACTGATTTTAACAAAATGAATGGACCAAGATATTTCAATGAAATACTTCAGAAAATCATCTGTATTAACATTAAATGCATCATTTCCATTTAGACTGGAAAGACAACTACTTTTGTTCCTATTTTTTTTATGGAAACTATTACAAGAAATTGGTTTTTAGCAATGACTGAGGAACACAAATAAAACAATTTGAAACCTCCTTTAAAGTATGTCAGTTTCTTATCAATGGACAGATTCTTCTCTTTTTATTTTATTCTATGTCAAGCTTTTTCTTACACTGTCTTTTCTCCTTGACTCATATTATTCTTGTCTATTGTACTGACAAAATGCATATAATGTGCACTAGGGACTGAATGAAAAGCAAATCCACATTTACAGTCAATAAATATTTTAGAATTCAGGTCTACTGACTGAATACCAGAGACCTGTGAAAGGAGTCTGGCTCTCATGACTCTTGTGGCCCTTACAGAAACAATGCTGGCTCACTGGGACATTTTGCTAATTCATGTTGCTGTGCAATTGCAGTGAACAAGCTTTGCTAAGAGCTGGTGCATTTCGGGAGAACTCTTCGCTAACACCACATTCAGTTGAAAGAGCATGAGAATTGAGAAGGAAGCCTACACCACTGACAGGGTCACTGAGCAGTGAGAATACTATCTCTCAAGGTCTCAAGGTTTGATTAGACTCATGTACTAATAAAATCAGTGCTAAGCTAAACAAATCTTTCCCATGATTGTGCCAAATTGACTGGGTGGACAATCTTCACGCCAGAATTTCCCCTCTTATTGTAGATCAGAAGGGCTGTTTTTTCAGCTGCAATAGAGCCCAGGAAAAAGCCAGGAAGGAAAACAACAAAGTTGATTTTGCATCAGATATCCCAGCAGACCTCATAACGGTTTTTTCTGCCCTCCCTTCTGCTACTTCTCAGGCCCAGTGTGCCGGAATTTGATATATTCTAGAAATGAAAGCAGCAGTCCTTATTCTGCAGATCATTTAGTTTTGAGTGGGAGCTGCAACTCAGTTCCCAGGGCCAGCTCTGTTTCTCAGTCCCACAGCTCACACTGCCTCCAGCCCACTGGAAAGGTACCCAAGGAGAGAACCAAGAGTTCCCTAAAGGGCACCAACACTGTGGTGGCATTAAGTCTTCACAGAGTTGTTCCCCACTCCCTCTTTACACTGAAGCATCCCTTTAGGGCAGTGGGATGGCTTTTTACAACACAAGAGAAAAAATGGTTGTGTTTCCTACCAAGTTTCCTTACTAAACACCAATGCTCATGGACCTCGGAGCTCTCTGAGGCTTCAGTCTCACCACGGGTTTTGATTTGACTGGGGAGATAACTGCCCCTTGCTGCAGAAACAGAGAGTGACCCTAACACCTTTCTAGTATTATGGTGGAAAAAAAGTAGATTCAGTCACCTGCAATCATTTACTAAGCTCACGAGATACACCTATAAACAAACAACTGATCTCTGATAGCAAATGATTCTTCGGACAACAACATTTTGTGCTTATATGGTGCCTAATCTACAGACTTTAAAAAGGCCTTAGAAGGGTGGGGAAAAAATTACCCTGTTATGCACTTGGGTAAATTGAAGCTCATAAATTAAATACAGTCCTAAAGATTTTACAGCTGATATCAGTACCAAAATCTGAATAACGTCATTAAATCCTATTGCCTTCATAAGCAAATCACTGTAGAGTTTGACTTTATCAGGACCTCATGTTTTCCTACAGAAACAATTATCCCCTGCTTTGTATCTTCCTTCAAACCCCACCACCAGGAAAGGCTCTCCATGCACAAATTTTCCTCTTTCAAGCAGAAGAAAGCTCAGCCACTCCAGCTGTACTGTGTGCACCCATACACTTGTCAGTAAGAAAGGCTACAGGCTGGGCATTTATTGGGAATAAGGAGGTAAACCAGGCAGGCTGAGGAAAAAGAGATATATGCCATCATTCTTCAGTCCTCCCAAATACACATGTACTCTCCCTGTTAAAAAAAAAAAAAAGAAAAAAGAAAGGGTGGATTGAAACAGGGCATGCTTAAGATGTCCTGAGCACTAGAGAGGGAACTATGAGAAGTGGGGCTACAAACATGCCCCAGTGCTGGGAGTACATGGGGATGTGGAGTCCCTACTGCTTTCATAAATGCAAAAAAAAAAGAAAAAAAAGAAGGAAAAGAAAGAAAAATAAAAAATAAAAATTTAAAAACCAATTATCATTTGGATTAAAATTATTTCTTAGGAAACTGTAATTTAATTTGTGCCATACATAGCACCTGAGAGATGTGGTTCTCTGAAGTCCAGCTGTTTGAAAAAGCTTTCATCAAGGCTAGGTTAAAGGGCCACAACTCAATAAAATTCTTTATAGAGCAGTTTAAATGGATTGCATCTCCTCTTTCCCCACAAGAAAATCCCACCTAGAGGAAACTGTTTAGGAGCGAGTTTCCTTTTTAGTACTTTATGGAAAAGCAACAATGGCAGCTAGAGATGGTTTATGAGAGGCATTCCAGAAACCCAAACCAATTAGTGGAGAAAAGTAGGCAAGCAGAGTTTGTGTACATCCTAAAAATGTCCATTAGCACACATCTGGAAAAAACAGCAGAGTGAATGGGCTCAAAAGGCAACTGACCATCCTGCTGTCGTCTCAATCCCTCAAAATGCAGCAGCACATCTATTTATTTTCTTTTAATTCAAGGCATACAAATTTTATATATTAAGAACATTGCTAAGAGTGCAAAGCCAAGAATTCCCTGTTTAACATCTTGAGAAAAAATGAGGGAGGGAGAAATGCAGATGCACTTAAGACATTTTTACAGGGAAAACAGCAACCATAGGTGCTGATTTGAGTAAGAAAATTAATGAAGAGAAAGTCTTCAAAAGCTCAAGGGCAAACGTGTAATGGGTTCAGCATGGGAGAAATAATTCAAAGAAATCTCTATCTTGAAATATCAGCATTGCAGTTATATTAACAAATGTAAATTACTATCAAGGAGATCAAACTTTCTCAGCCAAATTTCAACAGATTACCTTTAATTATAAGAGTGTAGCTAGTGCTAGTATGAAGCAGAGCTTTTGAAATATTTAAAATAAATCTCTAGAAATTATGAAGTTATGTAAGAATAGCCAAATTTCAGATAAATCACTTCTTGTCTTTTTGTTTCATCCTAGCAATAATTTCTAGGATACGATCATATATTCTTTTTTGTAAGCCTAGGCAGACCACCTTTCTCTCAGTGCTCCACTCTCAGAAGATGTCAATGAATAAAAATTCTACACCTCTGTATTTCTTATTGAAATTATTTGGGCTGCTTACATACCTAAGTTCTAGCTTAAATTTATGTTAAGCATATGTTCCTAACTCAACTACTAATAGTTTTATTATTTATGTTAGACATTAATCTTAAAGAAGTACCAGGAATCCTGGGACATCATGGTCTTGCCCATGGTAACACAAATATGTGATAACTTGAAACAAAAGAGAGGATTACTTATCCAGTGTGAAGACTAGAAATGCAAGTGAAAAATAAGCATTTTATGGTACCTTTTACTTGCCTCTTCTGAATCAGCAGAATCTCAGGCAGACCTGGCTTGGTAATGTTCTGGCTGTACATTCTATTATCCTAAGAGTACATGACAGTAGCCCGTGACTGTGCTTGCACTTTGTGCAACCACAAATTCTTCCCCAAGCACAGGTCAATTGAGTTGCTTAGGTGGCAGAGAGGTGGACAGATGGTTGAAAAGCTGACCTACAGAGACACCATGCAAAGAAGCTGAGGTGCTGAGATTGTACTTTTCAACACCAGACAGGACATTCAGGAGGTCGTACTAGTGTCTGAGCTCCAAACCCTCAACGTCTTAGTGATGGCAGCAGATACTCTCAGTGGCTGTGGACAAAACAGGACATTTTACAACAGAAAGAAAGCTCTCAGAGCAGTTTGTTAGTGTAGTTCTTCCTATAGTAATGAAAAACAGTCACAGGCAATGACTCCAATAAAAATAAACCATCATTGCATGCACATGTGGCTGGGCTTACTCCCACAGGAGACATTCAATACTTGCAAAGGAAAGAAATGGAAAGAAAACAAACAAAAGAAGGAGATAGAAATGAAAACCAAGAATCTTTTAAGAATAGAGGAGAAACAGAGAGGACAAGTCTAGGAAATAGGACACTGCAAATCTCAAGCCTGCTATACCTGGCTGGCTTCAGGTGTTCCTTATAAAAAGCAATATATGTACAAAGCACTTATTCACAGTGCACAATGTCAGGAACTGCAAATCAGGATTCATGAGTATTCTTCCTGACTTTGCCACTGCTTTTTGAGCAACTATGTGAAAATCATATATGGACATAAGACATCTGTAGCAACTTTACTGCACTAATTTTCTGCCAGGTAGGCACAGCTCCAGACGTACCCTACATTCCTGTACCCAGAGGCTACAATCCAGAAGGCTCAATAAGCAACAGTTCTGCTGTCTCTTTTCAGTGGGGTCCCCTCCTCCCCCTCTCATAAAACCAGAACAAAGGCATGTGTTTTGGCTGAGCCTGTCCAGGCAGTTGCTAGCAATGGATGACCAGTCTGCAAATTGTTTCAGCTCTTGTGGTGTGCCAAACATTGGATTTCAAGTGAGAGAGGTCAGCATGAAATATGTAGTGCCATTTAGGCATGGTTTTAGCATCAGGCACTATAATGAGGAGCTCTGAGTATCCTTGGACTGAGTAAACATAACTTCAGTGGAAGAAAACCACTGTACCAAAACCTCAAATGAGTATCAAAGACAAACACAGACAACAAAACCAAAAATTTCCAAGGTGAACTGCCCTGATGTGCTCCAGAGCAACCACTGTCCTGAATGCAATAGGCCAAATCTAACAAAATGCTGCTTTTCCTTAGCTGTCCTTTCCCAGACTGCCAGCACATTCCTGAGCCCTTATACCCAGAGAGCCTTTTCTTGCCTGATGTACCTAACAATACCTTCAGTGGCAGGGAACTGCATTACCCAGGCAAACAGCAAGTTTTAATTGGAAAAGAAAATGAAATCCCAAATGTGTATTCAAATGGTGTCTGAACTGCAGCAGCACAGCCAGGGAACTGCACAAAACCAGGCTGCCTCCAGTTTATTTGCTGAAGTCAGACTTCTGGTGAAACTTCCACTGGGTGAAATACAGGGAGGGTATGCAGGGTAGTCAGCTTCCTTCAGCTCATGAAACACCAGATTCTGCAAAATTCCTCTCCCCAGAAGCATTTTCTGTCTCCCTGCCACATGCCTTGTTCCCTAGTTTGTAAAATGGATTTTGTCACCTTTTCTGTTTCTGAGTGTCTCCTAATTTTCCCAGTGGAGAGTCCTCTATAGGCCAAGGAAACTTCACAAGAACTTGGCCATAATGATTGCCTATGCTATAATATTTCTGAGGCTCAAAGCCCTGATAATTGTCCAGTATGAAGGCTTGTAGCTTTTACTAAGCAGGAAAGCAGCCAGCCAGCAAGAGTGTCCTGCTTACCACAGTAAAACAATGCCAAGAAAAGGGATCTGAGGGTGGTGCTGTGGCTGGATAAAGTAGTTGGGCAACATAAACACAGACTCCTATGGGAATTCTCTTATGTGGCAACTTGTGGTCACTCACAAGATTTACAGAACACCAGGAGTGAGAAGAACAGAAAATAGTTTATGTAGCTTTTCAGAGCCTTGTGTACTGTTCCATTTCACTCCAGTTCTGCAAGTAAGGAAAAAGCTGACGGATCCAATACTTATTTACAACACATACTGGAACAGTGCTTTATCCCAGAGATCTTGTGTCCCAAATTGTGGAGGACTCCTAAGGGAATACCAGGACAATAGCACCAGGGCAGCTCTTTTCAGAATGCATGGCTGCTTCCACCCAGCCTGCAGCCATGGCTGGAAGCTCTGGGGCCAGCGGGGAGCACAGCTTGGAAGCCCAGGAGCTGCATGTTCACACAGAGATGCCACTGGCTCCTCTGCCCATGCCACTGCACAGAGCAAATCACTTGGTTTAATTCAGCAGCACAACATGAGGAATGTACATTAAGTGTGTAATGAGCATATAAATTGCCATCATGATTTATCACTTTTATTATTCTTTAAATATCTATAATAATTTTAGCAACATGCTTATCTTCTACAGATAAAAAGTATCTGCTGTAAATTGAACTTCAATGCCTGTTTCTAATGTGTCTGAAATCTTTATTTAAACATTCCTTCTTTAACTTTCTTTTGGTTTTCTAAATGATGAAAAACACCAACATTATTATTTATAAATTGAAAGAAAATGAATCCATTACAAAATAGCTTCAGAAGCGGGCTCTTCCTATTCTCCACTCATAGGCTTTGAACATCAATAAAAACAAGTGTCCTTCCTCGAGGTAAAGGCATAATCCTAAAATCCCAGACCTGGGCCAAAAAGCTTGGGATTCAACCAAGTAAAAGTCCTAGATCAAAGCATAAATATTTTTTACCCACACTAGTGGCTGCAAAATGCCTTTGACATGAAACAAACAAAAGCCCTTTCCAACTCTTTTGTGTGCTCACTTAGTTCCATTCCTAAAAGCAAAGTCCCTGGAGACAAGCTAATGCAATACTGCTAATTTCACGTGTGAGACACAGCAATTTGATGTTATGCAAAGCCTCAGCAGAGTGTATTTTAGAGCCCACTGGGCATCACACAACAAGGACAAGAAAAAAAGTCATACTAACAGACCTGTGAGCTAATATATACAGATGCAATATGTGTGCTTTTGGAGTTCTGTCACGTTCTACCGATCTTAGAAAAAAGGTGACAGAGTTAATTTAAAATTTAATTTCAATCTTTCTACAAGACTCAGATTTTCTCCAGCAAGAATGTTATTGGGAGAGAATTTACTAATGAATTGGAAATCATTGGCCTTATAAGCATCGTCTATATTGCTGAATGTACAATTGCTGAACAAAATTCTTGAAAAACTTTTCTCTAACAAACATGAACTGTTCTAGAAGGCTTTGTTTACATTTCTACAGGGCAGTGGATATCCAAGAAGCCCATCAGTCAAAGGCAAACATTCTTGTTCCAGTGCATGGCACAGATGCACTAAAGACTGGTCAGCCCTTTAAGACCTCAAATATGGCTTTATAACTCATCCGCTCTGAAATTTTTGATGACAACAATTTTTGATGCCATAAACAATGATCAGTAAGTTAAAAATATCTTTTTATGTTTGGAGAAGAAACAGAAGCAAAGATCATGTGTAATGATCATTCTTTTCACAGAATTACTGGGAGCAGCATTTATAGCTCTTCAATATTCTCTTGCATGGGGATTATGCTTAAGAAATTCAGACTTTAGGGATCCTAACTACATGTGAACTTTAGAAAAGTTTAGTTATATTCAAAGGACAAAAATATAGCCATCACTAAGAAAATGCAAAACTGTAGGGGGGGAAAAAAAACCCCTCAACCTCTTCTTTCCTGCAGTGGGACCCATATGGCAACCTTTAGTACATGTCTTACAGTGAGCTGTTTACCTTTCTTTCATATATTTAATACCAATTAAGTATATCTGGTATTATCTTAGTAAGATTAGTAAGAAACTCTTTGATTTTTTGTGCTTCTTTACACTTCTCTTTTTTCAGCTTGCTCAGTTATTTCAAATGAGATGTCCATTATAAGATCACAAGCAAGAAGCAAGGCAAAAACATATGAAAAAAGGAGAAAAAAGTAGTTTCCTCTTGTTTCTGATATGAAATGTACCATGACCAGTTGTAAATATTAACACAATTTAAGAGAGGATTAGGTGATTTTTTTATCTGTAGCTTGAGATGACTCTGGGTACAGAGTTTTGTATTACTGTTTGATAGATAAATAAAGACTGATGCTAAAAGAAACAAGTTCAGTGATGTACACTGAAGAACAAACATATCACTTGGACCAGAACCACCAATGTGCTGAAATAAATGTCAGTTCTGGCTCAGGCATGATAAGGTTTTATTGGCTCAGACTCCAAACCAAACCTTCCTGACCATTGTCAGCTCTGCACAAGGCCAGCTCAAGTGTCCTGAAGTCCATAACTTCCACTTCAACGCCGTGCAGTATGTAAACACCCTGAACTGCAGAAGATATCTGCACAGACAAATTAAACCAAATGGCAGAAAAAAATTTGACTGATTGTTCACTCAGGACTAGTGCAAGAACTTCTGCCAGAGATTCCAGACTCACCGGTAGGAAATGACTGATAAGAGAGACCATGAACCATCACTGTTACGCAAATGTGAAAGGGCCTTGCAAACCCAAGATAAATCTAATGAGCTCTTTCCAGTGCAGAACTTCAGCAGTGACTCACACACCACACTGCAACCTAAGTTTATCACTTTCTTTGATGGGACAGGGGGATTTATTGATAAGTGACCTCACTAGTCATTTCCAAGTTGGTGTTGCTCCAATATGAGTACTCAAGGAAGAAGTAATTCATTAACTGAGCTGTGCTTTATAATACTTCTAACCAGTGTTGGAAAAGTTGAAGCTACCCATCAATCACAGTCTGTCAGAAACACTGAACTTCAACACTGATTGAGGAATTTATGGCTTTCTGTTAATATGCAGCCAAAGGACATATCTCTCCTGAATCAAAGTATCTGTGAGAGCTGGAAGCAGGATGGCTCAGGTAGCTATTTATAATGCCTTTTACCTTTTAGTCCCAAGTATCTTCCGGTGTTTCCACCATATGGGTAAAATACACTACCACCCGCTGCACACTTCCTTTCCATTCCTGATTGAGCAGATGTCCCAAAATCCCATGGTATTTTTCCAACAATTACAACAATCAGTCCAAAGGAAGGTAATATTTTGAAAATTATCTATTTTATTACCTTCTTCTTGCATTAGGACGGGTAGGTATGATAAAGTTGGCAAGGCAGCTCCCATTAAGTCTGCAACACTGGAGATAACCAGAACCCCCTGTGTTTTAAAGTGCAGTCCATCTCAGGCAGCGGTATGTCAAAATGGGTTTTACTCCTTCAAGTGGGTCAGTAGCCTGCATTTGGTTCCTAAGCAGTTAAGGTTTTATTCTTTTTCAGACTGTTTTTACATCACAGCTAAAGGCACAGGAATTATAGAGATCAAAGATTAAAAGGTCTACGTAGAGCAAACTCCTCTAGATTAATTGAACCTACCCAAGGTAGATATACTGATAAAACTGAGCTGAAAACCCCATTGTTCTCTCTGCAGTAGATTTAAAAATCACTCACTGGCTGCCATTCTCCTGTGTTGTCAATCTAGAACAGTTCAACGACTTTAGATTCCTAAAACAAGCATAAAATTCAAGTTCAGAGTACAGTATCCTAGATATACAAACTCCTGACATGATTCTCCCTTAATATGCTTAGAGAATCATAAAAATTGCAATGCTGAAGATGAGAATCATGTCTGATCCCTACCTTTTCACACACGATGCCGTGCACTTTGCCCACTGAAGTCAATATATCAAAGCTTGTCTGGTTTTAAAGCTTTACCTAAGGTCTACTTTTTTTACCAGTGAGAGCTCAATAAATATATTAAATAAATAAATAAATAAATATATGTCAATAAATATATTCTCTCTAGCACAGACCTTGGCTGGGAAGAAAGTAGATGGAGAAGAAAGCAGAAAGAAGCTTCAACAAACATTTCCAGGCCATATACAGTATTCCAGAGATGTCCCCTGTGCCTTTCCACAAGGATACAAACACTTTTGCCTGATACAAACACCTTGTTTAATCTATTCTAGGATAACCCACACCCTTTTCTTGGTTACATTACAGTGTTGAATTAGTCTTTCTGTGCTAAACTAAACCACTCCAGTACATTAGCTTCACTTTGACCTTGTCTGCTCCTTAAGTAACACAGAAACTCATTTGTAATGCCCAATATTATTTTGCAAATTATTTCTATTAGCAATCTTATATTCCACTATATTTTCATTACTTGAGATTGTCCAGTTCACTCACAATGATTTTTTGATATTTTTCACTATTAAGAATGTCTTTAAGTATAGCATATTACAAGAAAGACTCAGCAGAACTTTTCTGAATAAATAACGCTTAAAGTTGAGTTAGGCGTTGCTTCCCTCTGTTTTCAAATTTAAAAAGAAAAAAAAATTAAAAAAGCAAAAAGGAGAATCTGGTAGAAGATAGGAGGCAATGGGATTTGCCACGTCATTCCAAGGATAAACAGCTTTGGTCTTTAACACTCTTTAGGAGTGATGACATTTCAGTTATTGATGAGAGAATCTGCCCTAGGTTAATTCTTCTCTGTTTTGAGGAAAAAACTCACACAGAAGTCAAATCAAAATCAGGAAAGTGATTCTGTATAAACAGGATGGGAATTTGTATCCATTCCCTCTGTGCAAAGGGACTTAAGCTTACAAACAGAACATTCTTCAGACAATTCAGACCAGAGCCTAAAAGTCCCATCTGGTTCCTTCTCTCTCCCATTTTTATGCTGTTTTACTTAACTGTAAGTACACTGTTTGTAAAGGGTGTTGGATTAATAGCATCAGAGACAGAAGCTCTCTTTTGTGTTCAGAACAGATTTTGTTACAGTAATCTTACTCCTCCCATCCTGACCTTTAAGTGGCTCCCAATAAAGAACAGAAGGTATAGCCCCAATTTCTGAAAATTTCTATCTGATTAACATGAAGGTGCACAGTTATCAGTTAGACCAAGGCAAAAGGCCATATCCTCAGTTACAGAACTGAGAAAATAGGTAAAAATTAAAACAACAGCATCTCTGTGACTAAGTAGGTCTCATCAATGGAAACAATTCTATTTTCTATGATGGGTTTGAAAGAGGGGAAAAAAAGGTATTGATAATACTAGAAATTTTGCATTAAACACTACTGGAGATAAGAGGCCAGACAAGCATTTTAATAATCTAAAAATTTAGGTGCTGGCTACTGTCTTCGTTGGGTACTTGCAGTTTAGAACACTTTTGATGTCTGCAAAGGGGAGAGACAGAGGAATGTGAGTGACTTCTAGAGCTGAGGCTTAGAAAAATCACCTCTGGTATCAACAGAAACTGGAAACAAGGAATTAGAGAAAAATTCTGCCATAAAGCTCCAGTCACAGTCCCAGTTTCATTAACCTTTGCTTATGAAGAAAAGTTTATGGCATGCTGAGGAGAGAGATTCAAGACTGAACTCAGTGACCACACTGAACACCAGTTCAGCAGGCGAGTTAATCCACTGAGCAAGCTCGACCAGGAAGCAGGAGTACCTTCACTATACAGTACCAGGAGATACAAAGACTTGCAAGTGCCTGAAACAAAGGCAATAAATGTTAAGCAAGATCAAGCTTATTGGCACTCAATGGCAGTGAAGAGGTTCCAGCTCTGCTCCCAGCTGCAAAAGCTCAGTCAGTTATGATTCAGTTTCCTTGGTTATGAGCACCTGGCAAGGGCACTGCAGAGATTGGTCTGCAAATGCTTTTGCACAGTAATTTGAAAATATGACATAATAGGAGATGGTTAACTTGGAACTGTGTAGGTTAGCAGCAACCAAGAAGCAGCCTCTTCTGAGAGTGGGCTGGTCTGTCAGTCAAAGATACCCACCAGAAAGAGCCCACCTCTGCCACCAGCCTCAGCAGGAAGACCTCAGTGTAACTTAATGACTGAGTTTGCCTCTCTGCCTCAGAGATGTCCCTGCTTCTCTGTTTAGGATGCTTTGAACTACAGGTGAGTGAGTTTGAAGCTTGTACAGCTCTGACAGCAGAATAATCCTCATTAAGAAAACTTGCAGTAGTTATTAAAGAAATAACAGAGAAGAGAACAAGATTAACTATTTCAAGGTTTCTTCTGGTCTTTTCTATTTGATATAGAGCCTTTTGATTTCTATTTAGATTCCTAGATAATAAATTGATTAGTGTTTTATAAGCACCTGAGTAAGTGAATTCTTGTTCAAGAATGATGGAAACATTTCTCTCTGAAAGTGTCCTGTTAAACAGGAGAGGGCCATACATCCAGAACCCAGACCCATTTAACGCAGACAGGGCTCCGGTGATGGCTAGATTGTGTGACCACTCCCCAGAAGTTCATTAAGAAGGAGGGTTGCTGCAAAGAGAGACATGAACAAACACTCAGGTCAGCCAAGTAAGTCACCTGGTGAGTCTGAGCTCCAAACACTTGCTAATGAACCCTCGCTGTTTTTCTGGCATCCTTTCATCTGGCACTTTGCTGGATTAAGTCAGTATCGTGCTATGTTGATAACCATCTGTTTATGCTACAGTTGTGCCTTGTGTCCAGTTTCATACTGTTCTCATGCTGTTCAAGATTATACTGCTGCTTATGCTTGTATTTGATCTATGGATAAGCAAAACACTTCTGTCATAAGGGTTATCAGTCAACAGCACTTTAATCAGAAAAAACCCCATAAGCTTATTTATGTATTTTTAAGGATGTGGTTTGTAAACATGCATGTAAACTTAAAGCCATAACAATATTGTGTCCTGATTCAAAATATTCAATTAACAGTTGACGCACAAGTCTCTGAAGTAAACTGTGCATCCTAGGAAAAAAAAATTTCTTTATATAGAAGGGTTTGCAGAATTTGAATATGTGCTTCTGCAGTCTTTTCACAGCTATTTTTTCAAAAGAAACAGAAGGAAGAGCTGTAAAAATTATTCTCACCACCTGAAAAAAAATCTACTTTTCTGTAAAATTTCCTATTATTTTTTTCCTTGCATGACTCCACACTATCACTTTTACCCTAAAAAGAAGTATAAAAAAATCTCTTTGTGTTTTTACAGAATTGACTTTCCATATGATAAGCATATTATATAAGAAGACGGCTCAGAACAGATACACACTTTACAACACTTCCAAGAGCCATCTCCTGGTGAAGTTATAGCCCAATATTTGTACATTTTTAAAGAAATGCTTTAATAACATGATAAAAAATGTAAGGTAAATAATTGCAAATCTCATAAATGTAAAACATAATCCTGACTCCCCTTTGCTCTTTTCCAGCCCTTCCCCTCACGCAGCAAGTAACCAGGGTTACTTCACCACAGTCACTTTGGAATGCTTATTCAGGGCTTAGTCATATGATAGTAAGCAGAGCAAGATGAAACAGCTGGTCTGTAACCAAGGACACAACAAAAGTTATGTCTGGCATTAGTCTGAACGAGATAAGGGGGTTTTGTTCTGTTTTGTTTTATTGAGAATGAGTCACCATACACTTATGCATTTGAAACACTTTACCTGCACACTTTACCATTTTACCAGGAAAATTCCTGCCCAACAGCTCACTTAGCACAGCTTGAAAGCTTCAGCCCATATCTCAATCCTAAAACCAGTTTTTCTCCAGATATTCAGCCCCTGATCTGGAAGACATGGATGGGGAGCAGAATGAAGACCCCATAACCCAAGGGGTAATGCCCAGTGACCTGCTTTGCCACCTAGACACACACAGAGGTCTCCAGGGCCAGGTGGGATCCACCCAAGGGTCCCGAGGGAGCTGTTGGAAGAGCTCACTGAGCCACTGCCCATCTGCTGTCACCTGCAGCCCTGGTCACCCAGGGAGGTCCCAGGTGACGGGAACCTGGCAAAGGGGGCACCATCTACAAGGGCCAGAGGGGGACCTGGGAAATACAGGCCTGTCATACTGACCTTGGTGCTGGGGCAGCTCATGGAGCAGACCATCCTGAGCACCATCACACAACACATGCAGGACAACCAGGGAACCAGGCCCAGACAGCATGGGTTTGTGAAAGGCAGGTCCTGCTTGACCAACCTGATCTCTTTCTATGACAAGTGACCTGCTCAGTGGATGAAGTCATATCTGTGGATGTCACTACCTAGACTTTAGCAGAGCTTTTGATGCAGTTCCCCACATGGAGCATTCTCATGGAGAAATTGGCTTGTCATGGTACAGGTGGGTGTACTGGTTGCTAGGTGAAACACAACACTGTCTGGCTGGCCAGGCCCAGAGAGTGGCAGTGCATGGTGCTACATCCAGTTGGTGACCAGCCACCAGTGGTGCTCCCCAGGGCTGTATTAGGGCCAGACCTATTTAATGTCTTCATCAATTGTCTGGACAAGAGGATAAAGTGCACCACCAATCAATTTGCAGGCAACAGCAAGTTGGGCAGGTGTGACAGTGTTCACAGGGGTTTTCAGGATGAGGGAAGAGACATAGATCTGACTCCATATTTCAGAAGGCTTGATTTATTATTTTATGATATATATATTCCATTATAACTATAGTAAAAGAAATAGAAGGAAAGGTTTCCTCTCAGAAGGCTAGCTAAGCTAAGAATAGAATGGAACGAATAACAAAGGTCTGTGGCTCGGACAGAGAGTCCAAACTAACTGGGCTGTGGTTGGCCATTAATTGTAAGCATCCAAGATGGGCCAATCACAGATGCACCTGTTGCATTCCACAGCCACAGATAACCATTGTTTACATTTTGTTCCTGGAGCCTCTCAGCTTCTCAGGAAGAAAAAATCCTAAGAAAGGATTTTTACAAAAAGATGTCTGCGACAGGCAGGAGTGTTGATCTACTGGAGGGTAGGAATGCTCTGCGGAGGGACCTGGACAGGCTGGATTTATGGGACAGTTATATGGCATTCAATAAGGTGAAGTGCTGGGTTCTGCACTTGCATCACAACAACCCCAGGCAATGCTACAAGGCTGGGGGAAGAGTGGCTGGGGGTGTTGGTTGACAACTAGCTGAACATGATCCAGCAGTCCTGGTGGCCAAGAAGGCCAGTGGCATCCTGGACTGCATCAGGAACTGTGTGGCCAGCAGGACCAGGGCAGTGATCGTCCCCCTGTACTCGGCACTGGTAAGGCTACACCACAAATCCTGTGTCCTGTTCTGGGCTCCTCCCTACAAGAAGGACATTGAGGTGCTGGACCAGGTACGGAGAAGGGCAACAGGGCTGGTGAAGGGTCTGGAGCTGATGAGGGGCGTGTGAAGGAGCTGGACTTGTTCAGCCTGGAGAAAAGAGGATTCAGAGCTCATTGCTCTCTACAACTCCTGAAAGGAGGTTGTAGGTGGATGGAAGTCGGTCTCTTCTCCCAGGTAACGTGACAGAACAAGAGGAAGTGGCCTCAGGTTGTGCCAAGGGAGGCTTAGATTGGGTATTGGAAAAAATGTTTTCACAGAAAGAGTTGTCAAGCATGGGGACAGGCTGCTCAGGGAAGTGATGGAGTTTCCATCCCTGAAGGTATTTAAAAGACACGTAGATGTGGCACTTGGGGACATGGTATAGTCATGGACTTGGCAGTGCTGGGTTAATGGTTGAACTCCATGATCTTAAAGATTCCAACCTGTATGATTCTGTGATTCTAAATGCTCTTTCTTGAAAATACCACAGGAAAGCACTGGGTTGCTATAACGCTTCTATATGCATTTTTCCTCTGAGAATTTCAAAACATGTTACAGAGATTAACACAATACTACAAGTCTCACGAATCCCTTGAAAATTATAAAATAAACCAGGCCCATAGAAGCTGCCATACCAGATCTGGGCACTGTCTCATTTAATCCAGCATCCTGCCTCCAACTGACAAGAACAAAATGTTAAATATAGCATGGCAATGTATTTAACCCTACCAAAGACAGCTGAGAACACATGAAAAACAGTAACCTTAAAGCCTGCTGACTCCAGTTCAGGAAGGAAGGATAATTATATACATAGGGGTAACTGAGGAGTCTGATAGTTTCTAGCGCAGCCCCGTTGGTTTTGGCCCAAACTCAGAGTCTGCATGTTTATGTATGCATTTCAGGAAAATAAATGTCATGGTTAGCTACTTTAAAGAGTGCTTAGGGAGAACAAAGTATCAGGATCCATAAAGATAATTCCCTTCATGAAGGTATTTGTGTGAAACAATTAACTTTTCCCATGTTCTCACATGTTCTTATGCCACTGTACTGCTGTTGAAGCTATGCAGCTCAGTCCCACCTCAGTAGCTAAAAGACTCCTGCTGTTGTCCATGCTTGTGGGTTTTGGTGACATAAATGAATTTAAATGCAGACTGGAAATTTCTTTTGGCCCTCCCCCAGTGGTGCTGCTTCTGTCCTGGAGGAAACAAAAACCAGAACCCTGGCTTCTAGAAGGAAGCAAAAGAGCAAAGTTCATCTGTTTGTTCAGAAAGCTGTTCCTCTCCTAGCAATAAAGCAAACCTAACTAATTTTCAGGCAGGCAGGACATCCCAGAAATTTCATTACTTTGCTGAACTGGCTGCTGTCTTATTAATGCTCACCAGACATAGGAAGGGTGGGGTGGAAAAAGGGATAGTTGGCTGGAAAATATCTACTGGACAAACAAAATAAATTTTTTACTTAATAGATAAAAAAATCCCAACCAAGTGGGAATTCTATGTTCAGTTTCCTAAGGTTTGTTACATACTTGCTCTGCCACCTGCTGCCCTGGCATTCCCCAAGGTTTCAGGAACAGGGACTGTGTCCATGAGTTTTCCCAGAAACAAATACTGCATGACTAAGAACAAGCATCTAGCAGCCCAGTGGGCTGTCCAGGAGATACCACAGCTCTGGAAAACAGCTTGCTTGAATCCTCCTGAACAATCACAGTATCACTCTGTGTTTTGAAGGACACCACCCTTGGCCCAGTGCTTCTCAAGAGGTGCTTTTTCTCTTGATGGGTGGCATTCTGCAGCAAGGATTGGCACGCTAGCTCTACTACCTTGGAAGTCAGATGTAATGAGGGAAAGTCTCTCAGACTGTCACCACCGCTCCAGCTCCTCCAGGGAAAGAAAGAGAGAATGTAGATGCAGAAAGAGAACGTTCTGGAGATCAAGTGACTGACTAAAGGATGAATTTTATCTTTTGAAAAAATGAATTGGATCCACTGTGGAAGGAAAAGGGACATGTATGTGTGGTGGAAGCAAGGTCAGATGACAGGGGAAGAATACAGAAATGCTATTGGCCATGGTAGGGGGAAAATTTGTGTGGTCAAAGGTCAATTGGAGATTAAGCAGACCAGAATTGTGGGGGAAAATACAAAGAGTTTTTTTCAAGTACATTAATGGCAAAAGGCAGCATAGAAATAACATCATCCCATTACAGGATGAGGATTGACAACCTCCCAAACAAGGACACAGACAAGGTACAGGTGTTTAAATGCATTCTTTGCCTCCATCTTCAACATGGATGATGAGCCATAAGGGCCTCTATTCCTGAGCCAGAGGACCATGACTGCGATCATTCCCAGCTGACCCTGAAATTGTGTGGGATCTGCTGCTTCAGCTGGATCCCTACAAATCTATGGGGCCTGATGGTACTCATTTGAGGAGCTAGCTGATGTCATCACAAAGCCTATCTCAATGATTTTCAGCAGTCTTGGGAATCCTGAGAGGTCCCACCTGAGAGGAAGTTGGCAAACATTATCCTGATTTTCAAGAAGGCCAAGAAGGAAGACCTCAGAAACTACAGGCCTGGCAATCTCAATTCAGTGCCTGGTAAAATAATGGAAAAGATTATTCTGGGAAGTGCTGAAAGACACCTGGAAGACAATGCAGTCATTGATCACAGCCAGCATGGCTCCATAAGGGGAAAGTCCTGCTTGTTGAACCTGATTTCCTTCTACAACAGGGTATCCTACCTAAAAAACCTAGGAAAGCCAGCAGATGTAATCCTCTTCGACTTCTGCAAAGCTTTCAGTATCCTTTTGGACAAATTGTCCAGGCCACAGATGGATAAATACATCACACACTGGGTGAGCAGCTGGCTGTAGTGAGCTGCAGTGAGTGGAGTGACATCAGAGTAGGGACCAGTCACTAGTGGGGTTCTGCAGGGCTCCATCCTCAGCCCTGTGTTCTTCAACATCTTCATTAATGACTGGGACACAGGATTCAAAGGGATACTACGTGAGTTTGCCAATGGCACTAAATTGTGAGGAGCTGTTGAGTCCCTCAGAAGCACGGAGGCCCTGCAGAGACACCTCATCAAATTAGAGATGGGCAATCACCAGCTATATGAAGTTTCTATGATTCTATGGAAACACAGCTCATTCCTTATACAGTATTGATTCTGTAAGGTTACAAATGTGGAAAAGCAGGAAGTGCTGCTTTTCACCCTAATCTCCAGACCAACTGTGTGCATTCAGTAATTCCTTGGGGCAAAATTTCACTTTAAAACCAAGATAATTGCAAGGTTTTTGTTTTGGTTTTTTTTTTGGTTTTTTTTTTGTTTTGTTTGTTTGTTTTGTTGGTTTTGTTTGTTTTTTGTTTGATTGTTGGTTTTTTGTGGTTTTTTTTTTAAGTATGAGAATTTGTAAATGTGATTGCTGACTTGGTAATTTTTGAATCTTCCTGTTAAGCTTCCTTAAAAAGTGCTGGCTTTCAAAGCACTGATATCTAATACCTCCTGGCAGAACCACTTCATGATGACTGAAATGGCATCTCAAGAACTGAGGCACCTTTATTCACAGTTCATTTCTGAAAGTGGGTTTAAAGCAATTATAAAGGAGCATATGTGTGTAAAATGATAGTAATTTGATCAATACAGTGCTGCCATAGGTAGGGTAACTCCAGATGCCTTCCTCTAACTGGAAACTGCAAGTCTAGCTGAAATATTTCTATGAGTTTCAGAAACAAGAATTGATCTGGAAAAAGGACACAGATATCAGCAACAGGAAAATACCTACAGGACATCATGGACATATCCCATTTCAGTCACGGACTTCACAGGCACATCACTATTTATATCACACTTCTGTTTCAAATTACTTTGGTTTTAATAATATATATTAACATTTACTTTAGGATTTTTTTTTTCACTGTAGCTTTAGTTCCTTTGCTTAATTAAAACAGAATGAGCACATAGCTTCACTTGTAAGCAAGGTGGTGTACCTGATAAATCCAGTAAGGAAGAGAGGAAAACTCTATTAAGCAGACCATAATTTCAAAGGCTTAAACAATTTTTCATACATTTGTGATCTATTCCTTCTCAAAAAAAAAAATCAGGAAAAACTACATGTAATATTTGAATGTTCTTTAGGAAAGCTGTCTCCCTTTTTCCACTACCAGAGGAATGTTCTTAATCTGTTTTAGCTGACTTTGTGCATCATGAAGTAGCACAGAGCCCAGTTTCTGCCCTTTACCCTCTGCCAACTCCACCTCTCATGTAACTCTGAAGTGATCCAGGAAATTTATGAACAGCTTTGTGTTTTGCAAACTTACTATTTCTGTAGAAAAGGAGAACTCATTACAGACCAGAATATGAAACAGTACATAAGAAAATTTCTAAGACCAGCAGCAGTAAGAGTATATTTCTATGCATAGCCTTCAGAAGTGAGTACAGAAGATGCCTTTTCTACCTGCATTTGACACACTTAACCTTCTACTTCAAAGTCCAGAGGACTACTGCTTCGAAGTAGTCAAAGTGGCCATGACTACTGAAGAAACAGGAGTGCTATCATTACAATTTTACTTCTAATAAATAATTCTCTAATTAAACCAGATGGCTTCCTCTCCTCTGGCTCTAAAGACTGCAATTTAAAACTGAGAAACTCTGTGTTGTGACAGTAAACCCAGGAGCACCAACCTGAACACACATGGGTAGTAATGGTATAGGAGTAAGATGGTACAAATATCACGTAGCAATTTTTCTGACAGCTCTCTACTTTAACTGGCAGGAAATCAATAACATTAAGACTGAGGGTCACAGCCTTTGGAAAGAGTTACATCAATGCAAAAACAGAACAGACAAAGCCAAAAGAGATTATAACCACAGATATCCCAAGGGACAGATGAAATCATGCATTATGATGTTTTTAAAAACAAAAAAAAAGTCATTCCCTCAATCATACCCCAAATGTCTGGTCTCTCAGTTTCTCAGTTTTTTAAATTTAGAGGTGAAGATTGCAGTGAAAGATGCTGCTACATTTCACTTAAAGGCATAAAGTCTCTCAGTGAAAAGGGTGACTATTCTCCTACTTGCAGGCATACTTCTGGGAAATTGGTACCATACTTACTGCTCAAAGTTAAGCTTGCTGGTGCAGGCAGCAAGCTTCTACTCATAAACAGCAGTCATAGAAAAGAGAGTGCTCTGTGTCCTAACAGTCACAGCTGAAATTGGGCACAAAGAGTGGACAGATGACAGCAAAGCAATCATGGCAGTGAAATGACTAGGTTCCTCCTGTCCTAAAATTCCTGTGCAAGAAAGCACTTTAAGGATTACCTTTCATCTCCATGATGTAGATGCTTTAAAGGCTCAAGAAACTTGTACATCTGTACCAACTGTGACTCATAAAGGCCCATCCTAATACATGGAGGCACTGGAATGCTGGTCATCCCTTAAAAACAAAGGACACTGACCGACCTCCACCCCAAATAAGCGACTGGGCTCTCGACTGCCAAGTTCTGGTTATGTAGCATTACCAGAGAGGCTGAAGGACACAGCCCATGTGACCAAGCACTGCTGGTGTAGCTTTATTTAAATTCTCTTTGCTGTTAAGTTCTCACCTGTCTTGTTGGCAAGTCATGGTACTGTAGTATGAGCCTGGTGTTGACGTTGTGACTCCATGTGTTGCCAAGGGCTGCTGTCACATAACCAGAATCCCTCTTCCCACTCACAGAAGATCCTGAAGATAAACATGATAAAAACTGTATCAGGACTGTGGCACAGAAAACAGCATTGAAACTTCATCAGACATCTCAGATTATTCCCTAAGCTAGGTAATTACCAATAGCACTTAAGAGATAGCACTGTTGCATTAATTTCCTAACTTTCTGATGTTTTTATACAACTGTAGTGTGTGTTCTCCGTCAACGATAAGCGCCAAGAATTAGGGAGATGTTGCTGATGTAACTGTACCCCCCTGCACCCCTGTTCAGAGCTGGAAGCCACCATTCCACACCACCAAGAAGCAATTCATGCATCCCTGCTTGTGGGCTCCTCACTGCAAAGGGCCCAGACCTTCTAGAAGTAGCTAATGTTGGCATAAAACAACCACAAAATTCACACCCAAACTTCCCTCGAGTCATGTATCTGTTATTATGTAACAGAAGTAGTAACATATTGCTGTTGCAATCCTGAGCCAGGCATTTAAATGGTTAAATGTCTGGAACCTGCTGCTATTATGCTATGGAGATATCGCTCCTCAGCAATTCCAAATTCTGCATTCCTTCAGGCCTAAAAACCTGTCCCAAAGTGAACAGAAATGTGTAAGGTTTGTGGCAGGACAAGCTAATTGCTGTAATTTATTTTATTTTCTTATACAGGAGAAAGCACACTGTACCATACTGTGTCAGCCCCTCTCTGAAGAGGGCAAATCCTCTTCTGTGAACTTATTAAAATTTATGACTTTGGTGCAAAGCAGTCAGCAAACCTGGAGAAAATTTACAGCAAAGACTTTTTGCATGGTGAAAGGGAATGCCTCACTGGAAAGGTTTCCATTTTATAAGGGATCCTCCTGTGAACTGATGCATGAGGCAGATATAGAGGTACAAGAAGTGAAGCAAACAGGAGGAAGCAGTGCCAGCTTTGCAAAGAAGTTCAAGGACAGTGACAACATGTGCTGCATTCCTTCTTCTTGCTCTAAACACAAAAAGATAGTAAATGTCTCAGAGGAAGGAAAGAGGATATGTTAAGAAAACAGATTTATGTTGATACATGGCCTTAAAAAAACTTTGGACTTATCTTTTCTGTTATTTCAACCACTACTTAGACATTATTGAACTGGACAAAGGAAGTGGATAAATAACACTGCTCAGTGAGAGTAATTTTTTTTCCAGCGTGCATTGCCTTCCAAACCATGATGTTTTCATCCTTAGAGATGGGAGTATCACACCAACATTGGCCCAAGAAGAAAACAGGCTTATAAGACTGGTCTCTGCTCAGAGGTCCCCGAACTCTCCAAGCTGAACCACGGCAGAGTGGTGTGGAGTGCTTATCCATGCTGTGGGGTAGATGCTTCCACAGCACCTACAATGTGCAGTCAGCTGATAAGCAGCAGTTCCAGTGTCTCCAGTGGGCTTAAAGTCAGTTCTTACTCCAGTCACTGCTGGCATCATGGTTTCTGTTCAGGACACAGGTGATACAGGGAGTGCAGGGATTAGGGAAAGTAAGAAAACAGAGCTGACATACAGATGAGAGAAAGGTGACATCTCAGTATATGCATGCAGTAAGGGAGTGGGTGTCCAGAAGCACAGAAATGGGATCCTAGCAAGGGGAAGCGAAGGCGAATGTTAGAAGGCTGGAAGATGTCTGAACAACTCCCTGCTTTCTGTATCAGGTCCAGCTCTAGTAAAATGGGTGATTTCAATTCCTGTAAACACTCCTCCTTCCTCACACACACAAAAAATAGCATGAAACTAATCTTCAAAGCAGTCAGGCCAAGGACTGTATGAGATGCCTGTTCCACTGTCTCCTGAGAAAGTGAACTTTTCAGAGCACTAGCAGACACCAGCAGACACCGTATCTGTTCTGGACTGCAAACACAGAGGAGGAACTGGCTGCTTCACTCTCACTGAACAGCTGTCACAAGTGAAAATAAAGCTGCTTGAGGTCTGAGTCAAATGCAAAGTAAATGCCTCTCCACAACCAGGGGAAAAACAAAGAAGAAAGGGTGATTCTTCAACTGTGGCCTGCAGTGCTGCTTCCAAGCAGAAGAGGCTTGCACTGGGCTCCAATGGCCAGGAAGGAATTGTCTGTAGAACTGGGCCACAACACTTGGCCCTACTTATACATGAGAACTAGATTAATTTTGTTTGCCTATCAATGCAATCAAAACAAACTTTCTATAAGTAACTTCCCTGTCACTGAGAGAAATGACCCATTTAGGCAGTATGGGGAAAGTGGTTTTATTTCACCTTCCATTTTTCACTGGAGGGAACAGAAGGATTAAATCTATTCAGCTCAATAGTGCTTCTGGAACTATTCTATTATGCCCAACCAGCACATTGCAAATACAGAGCTGGTCTCAAAGACCTTCTTGTCCTCTGCCTATAACGTGGTACATTTTAGAGACTAAATCCTCATGTAACCAAGTCCCAGTTGTTGCAAGTATGTTGGAAGGCGATTTAGTCATAAAGGCACTTCAGTTCCATTAGTTTCTTATCAGAGGAAAATTTGGATAACTAGACCAGTATCTTGAATCAAATGAAACAAATGTCCTAAAACAGTCTTTTTTAATGCAAGAAGTCTGTGCAGGCAAAATGTGACCACAGTCTTGATTAAAAAACCCCAACATGTTCCTTGTTGGTATAACTGCACAGAACAATTAGTTCCACCTTGTCCACATTCTCACATATTGATTTCTTTTTCTTCCCAGATGGACGTATCATTGCCTGGCAGGTTCATCCCCAACACTGGGCCTTTTGCAATGTCTATCAATTGGTAATTTGAAAATATTTTCTCCTCAAATGTTAAAAATGGATTGATGAACTAAATGACAGTGAAATAACAAAATAGTGAAGAAACAAGTTCCCAAATCTTTCAAATCTTAACATCAAACCATCCTGATAAAAGCCTGGCCAATCAAAAAGAAGGAAAAAAATCTCTCTGAAAGCACAAAGAAAATACTTATAAAGAATTAAACTACTGAGCTCAACAAAAACAGCATTCCATGCAATAAGAATGAAAGTACTTTGCCTCTCACTCAGGCTGTGCAGCTTTCCGGTTCACTGGCAGAGCTCAAAGACCACTACTTGTCACCTGCATTGCATTTATTTTTGTCTGTATTTTTGGTGCAGATCTCTAACAATGTGACCAGAAGAAAAAGAAGAAAAAATCCCCTTCAACCCCTAATCTATTTTTCCATCGTCACCTCTTCAGAAAGTACAAGTATAAAAATACGCAATGGTGGAAAAACCCATCTCACAATAAAAAACAACCCACAGGACAAACTCATCTGTGAAGTAACTAACCACAGCACTCTTCAATCTCCCACTGATGCCTTCTGCCCTTTTCAGCCTTTCTGAAGTTGAAAGGTGATTCTGATTCTCTTACCCTACAGTGGTGACTGTCTCACTCTCTGCACTGCTCAGCTAAGGTATGTCTCAAAGCACACTACTGACTTCATACAGCCTTTTATTATTTAGGACACATGGCAGGAAAAACAGTTGCTGCTGTAAGAAATCAAGCTTGGCCACAACACTAGCCATGGGAAAATGCTAACTTTTAAAATGCTTATGCTCTCCCTTTTATTATGAGAGGGAATCTGGCAGTTTTACTTCTAAAACATCCTAGTTCTAAATCTTTACAAACTACACTCTGTCCCCCTCCCCCAGATTATTCTATATTACTTCAAATTTCAATTAAGTAGAAATATTTTATCTGGAAGTTGGAGTTGTTCAGTAATCAGTGACATGTAATTTAGTTTTCCTTTTTTTTCATAGCACAGTCATCAAAATATACTTAGCAAACAAAGCAATTAAGTGTAAACACCTACTAATCCCCAGTTTAGAAAAAACCCAAATGTGTTATGTGCTGACTTGAGATTACACTAAACAGGCTGCTCAATTCAGCCATCGTCATCATCACGAGACCAAAAACCGCCACTTATAGACTCCAGGTGCAAAGTTCTGATGGAGTCAGCAGTGAATGCAATAGAAAGGGAATGAGCTCACTTCTCATTTTGGAGAACAGAATTCATTTATCTCATATGCTCCAAACAGGTGAGTTTTCACACTTTTTTGTTTATCATATTTATGTCTTTATGTGTACACACACTCTGGGTCTGGGTGATTTTAATGGTTAATGATGGTTAATCTGATATTAGATCAAGAATAAGGTCCTTTTTGCTGTTTTTTTTCCCAGTCATTCATTATTTCCATTGCAACAATGCCTAGAGCTCTCATCTTCAAGATGCAAACCACTAGACAAATAGAGAACAAAAAGATTGCTCCTGACCTAAAGATCTTCTTATCATGAGAATTGCAGGTTACAAGTCTCTTAGCTGCTGATGATTATTCCCTACTTACAAAGAATCTTCCCTAAGGGATGAGGGAAAATGTACTAAAATATGTGAAAGGCCAGAATAACTGTGTATAAATAAGGACTTTGAGTATTCTTCATGAAACATTAGAAGCTTTTTCAAATAAGTAATGTTGACGTTTATTCTACCCCCAAAAAATCAGCAGGGACCTTCATACAGCTCAAAATTTAGGAAGGGTCCATCAGAGAACTGGAGAGATGTTGGTTTACTTTTAATCCCACACCAGCATGCCTACTGTTACCAGTATGGTTTGCACCAGAAGATCTCATTCCTTCATTGAACTCATTGGTGAGCTCATGTCAATTCTCTTCTGAGTTGAGAAAGAGAGACACACATATGCTAGAACTAAGACTCCTGCCTGATAACCTAAAAAAGGAATTGACATTAAGAAATAAAAAATCCAGCTGGTCTGATTTCTTGCCAGACAACCTACCAGCCATGAGCAAAACAATCAGGTCTCAGGAGGTCTGTGGAGGTGGGAAGACAGCTGGTGGTTTACAGCACCTGAAACAGGGCCCAAATCAGGGAATTGTGGAATTGAGAGCCTTGGGAACAGATATTTCTTTTTACTGGTGAAAATGTTCTGCCTCTGTTGCTTGACACCACATCAAAAAGTGGTGAGTTTCCACCTCTCTCTCATTGCTGCAGTGCTACTGCAAATGACAGAACAAGCAGTGATTTGCTAGGAGGGATGGTGGAGCACAAGTAGAAGAAAGCAGTTAAGTCAATTTCTTTCTGTAACCAAGGATAATTTTTTTACCCCGCAGCTAAACCTCCTTCCCCTAACAGCAGTCTTTGAGAAATTCCTTCATTTTCTAAAATATAAAATTATGCTATAATTTACACTACTCTCTCAGTATCCAGAGATCTTTCCCACATTGCTCATCATTAAAACTTAAAGCAGCTTTTTTTTTTGAACCTCTCCTATGCAGTCACTTCTTCCTGTCCCTCCAAGACTAGCCAATAAAATCACAAACCATTGAACTAAGGGAAGGAAAAAAAAAACCCAAACAACCCAGACTGGCATTTTGCCTGCCTGCACATATAAAAGATACATAGGTTGAAAAACAAAGCTTGCCCAATCATGGCATCTGGCAATGCTGGGGCCCTGTGATCAAGAAAATGCTTTTAATTATCACCTCACCAATCGTGCTACAAGTTATTGCTGTAATTTTTTTGCTTAAGTTCCCTTAGGGAATTAAACAGATCATGATATTAATCAGAAGGTATGTAGGAGGGAGGGGGCAGAATGCTAGAATTACATGTATGTAGGTCCCTTAAGGCTTGAATAAAGAAATGAGATTTAGAATCCCACTGTCAGAGCAACTGAAGCCTTGCATGCTGCAAGCCTCAACCCTCTGACCTACACAGCCATGGCATTATCATATCTGATTTTCCCAGGATGGTTCATCTCAGCTGCTAAACTTCATCACTCTCTGCTAGTGTTTACCCATCATCTGGATTTTCCACTTCCCAACTTTCCAGACTAGAATTGAATAAGCCTGCTGTCACACTCACCCCTCTGTAACAGCCTGAAGCCTAGATGGCTGAATCCCAGAAAGGCAGAACAAAAGCTAATACAGCTGGGGGAGGAGAGTGAGATACAGCTCTGAAACTGCAGTGAGTTTCAGAATGCAGCTCACAGCAGTATGGTTGTGTTAAGATGCCATGGTCTGAGAGGCAGATTATTCTCACAGTCAACATTTTTTTCCCCATAAAATATGTCTTGGTAAAGAAACATTGTCATGGCAATTTAGCTCTCATACCCAGGAAACTGTCAGAGTGCAGGCAAAAGCAGCAGCACTCCGGTCTGCAAATGAACCTTAAATTCAGAGTCAGGGTGCAGCAGGGCGATGGGAGTAGGAGTGGGAGTCCAGTTTCTGTTGCAACACGAGTTCTCCAGCAAAGTGGCCAATAAAAGCACCAATTAGCACTAATTTACCCAGGGTGTTTCTGACACGGCTGCCCATCTCCCCATCTCCCGAGGAGTGAGCTGATACTGTGTGCCCACATGGCAGACAGAAAAGGACAGTGGGTGTATACAAGCTAGTTTTCAATAGCACTGACCCCTTCCTTGGTGAATATATTCTGCTAAGAAGCCACAGGGAGCATTGTGCTGCTACAGCCGGGTCACTGCCAGCACCTGAGTTGGCTCAATGAACACCAGTGCTGACAGTCAGCCTACACTGGGGTGGATTTTTGCAATATACTCAGCATAAAATGTCAAAATTAATAACAATTTCTGATCACAGCCTAGTAACATGGCTTTGAACTAGTGAATAAAGTATATGTCCTTTTTACTCCTGAGCGCAGGAGAATTTTAGCAGTATCTTTTACTTTTAGTAGTATCTTTCCAAATAATTTACAAATTTAATGACAGCTTCTCTATACAGCGAGTTGAAACATGCAATAACTAAAACTCCACAGTGGGGCTGTAAACCACAAGGACTATGTTTAAAAAGCAGTATTAAATAGTACTTCAGGTTAAGATTGGAATTCAAACTGAGCAAACTGCTTTACTTTGCATGATGACCAGCATAATTTCTTTGAAAATTTAGCTCCAGCATTCTTAACTCTGGTCCCATACATTAGAGTTGCAAGAATTCCCTCTAGGTGTAAATAAAAACAACAATCTTAGAGCTGTAAAGCTTGGATCATAAGCCAGAGCTATCAAAACTGAAATTCCAGAAGGAAGCAATCCTCCTTCAGCCTGCAACACGGAAACAGAGGTCAGCCAAACATTTGGGGGCTAGAGATGACTGTTTGCAAATTACAGCTGTTCACATCTGGAGTTCAGATTTGGCCAAATGTTTAATACTGTCAATCACAAAAGCTGAACTGGAAGAATGTTTTGGTTGTATGACTAAGAACGTAAAAGTTAGAAAATATTAAATGCAAAAAACCTCTATGTGCAATTTCAACTCTGCCTTTCAAACACAACAATGGGTTCAATTATTTCTCACAATGGGTATCATCACGGTAGACTGTGGCATTTCTTAACTGGTATTTAACCACAAGTCTGCACTTGCCAATATAGACTTTTCTGGCTGTATCTATTGCTCAGCACAGAGTGGTTCCTGACACAAGATGAAGGATGCAACCTCCTCTCTGACAAAGTTATCTTCTGGGCTGGCCCATCAAACCTTACATATAGACCTAGCAGATGCATCTGAGTACTCAGAGCACCTTCAAAACACAACTTGGAGTAGCTTCTGAACATAAATTAATTGGGCATCTTTAATTTTTTAAAATTGCACAGCCAATATACCCATGGATAGAAAATGTGATCCCTCTTACTGTAAGATGTATGACAAAACATTTTAGTACATGCAGACACCACAGGGCTCACTGTTCAGACTCATCTCCAAAGCTGAAAATACATATATATTTATGTATTTAGACACAGACACACACACACACACACAGCGGCAGTATGAAACATGCAGGATGTTAAAATGACTGATGATTACAGGAGTCTGGCTTCACTGCCAGGAGTTTCCCAGCTAGTCAGTCCCTCTCTGCACAGCACAGTCACCCATCCTGAAGCAGAGGAGGTGCAGGTTTTTTTTCTTCATCTCACTCTCAAAAAGGAATGACTTAGTTTATCTGAATTAAGCAAGTAAATTCAATTTTGGACAACAACCAAGACTGGAAAATTTCATCCTGATAAGCTTTTCTGACTGATGACAGAGGGTTAGAAGGGAAACAGTTATACACCCTTAACTATAGGAGGTTCCTTCCGCTCCTGCTGTAATGCAAAATATTCAAAGATGTGCCAAATTTTCACGGTAGCCTGCATCAGGCAGCGACAAGACACCAAAGTGCTCTGCGGAGATTAATGCATAAATCCAAAATGATCTTTTGACTGCAGTGACTCTTCTCTCCTGAGATGTATTACACTTTTTAAAGTCAGTGAAAAATAAAAAAATTGCAAAATATCACTTTTACTCCTTGGACTAAAAAATGGTTGAATCCTCCAGAGGCCAGTCAGGGCCAGAAACAATTTTTTTTCCCAGATTTGGGGGGGCAGGAGGAGGGCAAAGGGAAAGGGAGAGAGCAAAGAGTGGTTAGTTTCAAATAGCAACATTGTCCAAAAGGGTGAAAGGGAACAGATGGCCATGGAGAATGCAGCCTCAAAGCCCTAAAGAAAAGGGCTATTTTGACAGATCTCTCTGTTTCCTATTCAAGCATGAACACTCTGGCATGGAGAGTTAAGACGATACAAGGAACAACCTCTGTTCCCAGCAACTGACTATGGGCAACTGGCCTCTGAAGCGCTCTGAGAAAAACAACACGAGACGGACAGACAAACAGATATGGCAGCAAGCCCAGATCCCAGCCACCAGGAAAGGGAAAAAAATCCAACCAAAAACAAAAACCAAAAAAACCCCCAAACATCAGAAAGGCTAGAAACAGCTGCTTTTTCCTGGCTCCAGAGCAGAGCATTAGAAAGAGCCTGTCCAGCCTTTCTCATCTTCCTTTTTGGTAAAAACTTCTCAAAGAGGTCACCCTCAAGCTGTTGGTCTTTGCCCTAAGGGGAGGTGAAAAAGAGGACAGGCCAGAGCTCAAGTCTGGCTCAATGAAACCTGCTTCCTTTAATCACAAAGACCTCCCTCCAGCAAACTATGAAGAACTCTAAACATAAAAATACATCATTAATGCTGGATTTTTGCATGCAAAAAGGCTGAGAAATTAAAAATTGTGGCTCTCAGAGTATCTGTAATCTGTTTGCATAGAATACAGAAGAAAAGCCATTATATGTGAGGGCAGGGAAAATTGTATCTGCTGTGGGAAACACTGCTAATGTGTGTCCTGGCTTTTCTATTAATCTTATCAAAAGAGTGCACCAACAGCTGTTTCATTCGCCAGCTCTGGATATGTGCTATCACACAGAGATTTCAGTTTTGAAGGACAGCTTCACACCTACACCCAAAATTTAAAGAGGAACATGAGCCATTAACTGTAACCAGACACCACTGTTTCCAAAGTCCATAGAAGAAGGGACGAATCTCAGTTTGTGATTTTCTCTCATATTTCCTGTATTATTTTCATGCTCAAGGCAGAGCTTGAGGCACTGCCTGTTTCCCAGCCAGAGCTTGCCTATGGGCAGAACACTGAGTGATACCTTCCTTTTTCACTGGAGTGGGGACCAGAGCAACAGCAGTTTCACCCTACAGTTGCAAGGAGGGAAAGAGGGGGTATATGGTATAAATATTAACTATCTTCACAATCCTTCCCTGAGGCAGGGAAGTGGCTATCATCTCAATTTTAATATCCTCCTTTTTAAAAATCATTGAAGGAAAAAGATAGTAATGGACTGTGGGTGTTCACATGCCAGAACTCCAAATGAAGAAATGCAAATGCTACATACTGATCCTATCTGTGCCTTTGTTCCCTCATCTGTGAAATAACATTTGTTTACTTTAGTCAGTAAGTAGTAAAAGTGTAGAAAAATAGACAGCAGGAACAAACCACCTTAACATCCTTAGCAAGCCAATCATTATTAAAGCCATAATTTTCTACAATATAAATAAATATTTTGTGAGGTTATGTTGGTTTCACAAAGGATAGCCAATGCAGTCATTACTAGTTGTAATCATTAATTAGTAACTAAATAGATAGGATCTGACTAGTGGAAGTAGTCACACAATAAATAAAATACCTTATTTTAGTTTAAATCAGATAAATTCTGTTTCTTTTCTTCTTAACCATGAGCTTCCTAAGACTGAGTAACTGCTCCAGGCTACACTTATTAAGGGAAACTCAAATGTGGATTATTGGCTTAGTATTAAGAAATATTTAACTTGTGGATTCAACTTTCTTCCCCATGTTTCCTTGAGTAAAGCCAGACTAGTCCCCCATGGTTTGCATTCTGCTTTACTTTCAATATATGAGTCCTTCTGTTCACTGCACAAGTAACCAATAATGCTCACAAACAATTCTGTCCTTCCACAAACCTTCACGTTGCAGGACAGGTGGTCCCTCGGTATATTCCCACACATTCCAAATATTTTAAGGGTTCCACATCTGTTGTCTAAAACATTTTTAGTTCCCTGCAAGAACAGTAGGAGATGAAAACAAGAACTTATATATAACATAGCAACTGACCTTGTATACCACATGAGCTCTCTGTCATTTCAACAAGATTATAAATTTCAAAAAAGAGCTCAATCTTAATTCGTTATACTATACAGCTATCTTGCAGAGAAGATAACTTGAGAATTAATTTATGACAGCTGTAATAGCCCAGACAATAAAACTGAATCTAGAGATGACCTTTTTTCCCCCCAACAAGAATCTGTTGATCTACAGGGGATTTTTAAAAATTAAACAGTTAAGGTGAATCACACATTTTCTCACTACACAAACCCCTCTATCTACTTAAAAAATTCATGAAAACATCTCCCATGTACGTATAAGCAATCTTGGTGGGAGTTTTATAGGAGTTTAGTGTTGGCCTACTGCAGGTATGGAAATACTAGATGCTTTTTTTTTCCCCCTACAAGAATGAATCTAATCAATGTACTATAAAAATGTATGGCTGCAAGTATTCCTTTTCACTTAACAGAACCACTGGTCAAGATTTGAAGTGAGGAAATTCAAAGCACAAATTGCATCTTAACCAACAGGCTACTCATAGAAGGCAGAAAATAACTGCCTGGGCTGTGCTTGGGAGAGGTGGCAAGGGCTGGAATTTCTGCTCTTGCTCAAAGTGCTGTGAAATGGCAGCAGCACCAGCAGCTGGGAACCTGGTCTGCATCTTGGGCAGAAGCTGGCACATCTGGCTGAACGAGCACTGCAGCTCCACTGGGCACCAGCTTGTTACAGACTGTAACAGGAGACTGGCCCCTGCTGCATGGCCAATGTCATTTCCAACAAGGTAGTGACATTCCTTCAAGTACTTTGCCAGCACAAACCACACCCATCAGTTAGGAAAGCTAATATCTCATCATAGGAGATATTAGCAGTACAAATATGATCTCCACAACCATGCAACAGAAACAAGTGCACAGTCTTTTGTTGCTGCTGTTTTATTTCTTTCAATTAAAAAGAAACCTTCTAGCCTGAGCTACACTGAAATGTTATAGGAGATCCCTGTGTGACAGACCCCCAGGCATGCCTCAGGGCAAAGGATGCCACTGTGCAACCACGTTCAAATACTAGAACATCTACAGGGTAGGTGTCTAAGAACTTCCCATGGAGCCAGGACTGAAACTTAGGAATTTAACCAAACTTGCCCCAGTTAGTTTTGGAAGAGATAAAATGATGCTGGGTATGAATAAGGGTATAGACACCCTCACCAAAACCACAACTGGATATTTAGTAACTGGATCAGAACCACGAAGAGGAGGATTTTAGGGGTTTTTGTAAAAACAAGAAACTCAGACTCACTTATCATAAACTCCACACAGGCTCCGACATGCTCTTACCACAGCAAGAGCTGGAAAGACAAGATAAAAGGAAGAGGGACAACCATGCTGAGGATCATCACTGGGTACTACAGCAGAAGCCAGAGAGATGAGAACTGTGGGAGGTCCACTTAACTTCTAAATCCTACCTTTTGAAAAACATTTTTGAACAGAGATGTTTGTAGGGGGATACAGTATGGGTAAATGAAGGTGGCATAGAATGTAATCTTATTCCCCCAACAACTTGCAGCTGGACCAATTAATAAAGATTAGGAGCAGGCCTGATCTTAACAGGCCACACCTGTAGCCAATAAGAACAAGTGGTATAAAAGAGTGGATTGTGGGGGGATCAGAGCTAGATTACCACAAGGACCAGGAAGAGTCAGTCAGCTTAGAGGAGCTGCCTTCGAGAAACATCAAGAAGGTACGAAGCTCTGGCGACACGGAATCCTTGCACTATAATGATAATAGAACTCTTGCCATATAAGACAACAGATGTTAGCATGCTTAACTCTGCAAAACAAGAGGCTGCCAATGGCTGAAAGACCACTGAGAAATTAGAGTAAACTTGCATTTAAAAGGTGCTGTGTTCATGTAAACGAACGACGATAACAAAGATTTGCAGGAAGTCACACCATCCTAGCCTGGAAATAAACAGTCCTATTAGACACATAAAAATAGTACCATATGCCATGTGATAAAAACAATACCCTGGATTTTTCCTTTCACCAAAGAATGGCTACTTGGCAGATGACTATGCCAGTAGCACACTGCAAGGACTGTTCCCTAAGTTGTGACACATTTCTATCCTTTCTATACTACTGTTGCTCTGAACTTCTGAATTAGGGGTGACTTGCTAAGCTGCGCATCCAGTGATATGAGGCATGTGTCTGTTTTCCAGCATAATCTAATTGCCAGAAAGTAAGGCAGCTTCAGTCATTGACCAATTAGGTAATTCCAGGCATTTCTACTTCATACCCTTAATCCATCCTCTCCAAAAAGCAGCACTGTGATTTCACTATACGTCCTGGAATTAATGAAGCCAACTGACTTCTGCTTCTAGAAAACAACAGTGTGGGCAAATTCATTCTGCCTGATGTGACAAAAGAGATGTACAATGGGAAGACCATCTATTCCACATAGCAAAACCAAGTAACTGCTGTTTTACCCTCTGTTCTGGAGCTGCCTATCCTATCTTAGGCACAAACTCCATGATTTGATTACATTACACTTTGAAACAATTCAAATTTCTTCACACTTAGGCTAGGAGTATGTAAAACAAGTAACTTGAGTGCTGTGATGGAATACAATCCCTGGGGAATGCCACATGTGTTTCTCAAGCAGAACTTGTACCACGAAGCCTTTGAATTTGAAAAGTAAATGAACAAGAACAATAATTAAAATGCAAATGAACAAGAACTGTAATTAAAAAGTAGAATAATTATGAGATGAACTTCGTTACTAAGTAATGACATGATTAAAGATAATATACATGTTATACATAAGAAAGGACTAAATACAGACTAAGTAGTGTGTTAGTGAATGTGGTTAAACAACTTGACCTTGTGAAGTCAACTTTGAATGTTGCCCTTACATAAGCTGTCATGGACTGGTTGTCCATTTTGTGACCATTTTGATTCATCTTGGGTGTAGCCCTGGTTTGGCTCTTATGCTGCCCAAGGTGTATCCATTGAGGCCTTTTAATAAATACCTACTTTATTCTTTAATTCCATCTAGCCTCTCTTCTAGGTCAGCCTTCACAAGGCATCAACAGGGTTTGGGGAAGTGAAAAAATCTATTTATTATCTGCACATTTTCAAGACAGGAGAAAAGGACAAAAGCATATGTAGAATTGCTCTTTGAGGATGCTGCATGACAAAATACAACCAGCTTGCCATCAAGGCACAGGAAACCTGTCATAGTGAACTGTGACACTGGATTTTCTTAGAAGAAGGCAGGCATTCTTTTCTGAAGTCCAGTGCCCACAGCCATCTTATAGATGCTGGATGGATGCAAGTTAGTGACAGTTTAGGGAGCCTAGTTTGCTATCACTCAACAAATGACATGTAGAGTGTGCTCTACATATTCACTTGCCAAATACATTACATATTCAATAATTATAATAAGATACTTCATTTAATTATCATGCTATAATCATGATAAAAAGAAAACTGTTTAGAAGGTAGTAGTTAGGAAAGTGCCTTGTGGATACTGTTGATCATCACAACACTCTATAACTTCATCTACTGTCAAAGGGGGTGCACATGATGTGAGGCATATTGCATGTCACTATCTACTTAGGCAAAGGTTTCAGCCAGAAATAAGTAATGTCTAGATATTTGGTACCTACTGGAGCCATTCTTGAAACTCTTATATGTTGGTTCTAACAAATGTGCCTTAGTTCTTCCAGCAAAGTAATTCCTGGAAGAGGTTTACGATTGCTCAAACTAGGTAAGCAAACTAGACTGTTCTTCCCTAACTTCTAACTTTTGTTTTTCAGTAAGGAAAACTAATCCTCGAAATAATTTGTAAAAAAATCCTGCATGAAAATGAATCATATGAAATTAAACAAGTGGTTCTGTAAAAGAGTAATAGGATTTCCATGATTTATTTTGGAACAACATACGGGTATAAATGTTGCTCTTGCTAGTATCAACTTAGGTAAAATAAAGTTTATAGGATGTGGTCAGTTCAAAACTGCTCTCCTACTATCATCATGTAGATCTGAAGTCAGTCAACAATATCAAGCTACTTTGGAAACAGAAGGATTTGATAAGAGGTTCACCTTTATTATATACATATCTCCAACTTCGTTGTTAAAATGACAGCTTATGCACAAAAGTCAGAAAATGGAAGTGTTCTCCTGTAGTTGCTCACTTTAAAAACGTGCAGTGCTTGGATTCAAAGCCTTGTTACTAACTGCTGACTTGTATTACAGCTTTCTAATTTCCCCCTCTGGATAGGCACATGCACTCGGCTGCTTCTGCAGGCAGTAGGATTTGCAAGAATACCTTTGGTGGCAAATTTGGGCCTAATTTTATACCTGTAGTTTCCAGCCTTTGCTGGTGAACAGAAATGTATCAACAGCTTGCAGCCATGGCTAGCCTACATTCATGCCCACTGAATCAAATTAACAGCTTGCATATTCTACACTCCAATGCTGACTATGCCAGCAATATTTCCTAACCAGAGCTAGTAAAAAAAATAACCCTAAACCCTGATATTTAAAATCAATCTGTTAAAGAATAAATGCTTTCTGAAAACTTGTACATGCCAATAAATCTTCTGATGTAGACACAGGCCATGCTGATAGCTGATACCTGCCAAGCAGATTTCCTGCTGAACTTTGCTGCTGTCCAGCCCGCTCTCTGGCAGCCTGCCCAAACAACAGCTTTGGACCAAGGAACTAGGACTTCCAAGGAAACAGTTTAGCCAGTGTAAGAATAGGGGAAGGCATCCACATTCACAACTTTTTCAAAAAATATGTTGCAACTCTGAGTAGACACTTAAATACTTGCCTTTCCAATTAAAAGTATTTTCTGAAAACTCAGGAATTTTTGCACAACAAGGAATATCATTTACCAGCCACTCCTATTACAAAGAACAACAGTCTTAATCCTTTACTGGAAAGCAGATCAACTGCCTTTCAATTGCCTTTCCCTTTTCCCTCCCTTCACTCCACTATGAAATTTTCATTCTTACCTGGAGTCGTACTGCAATCTAGGTGACCTGGCCAGTCTCCTACTCTAAGACTACTACTGCTCTCCTACTCTACTCCTACTCCAACATCTGGTCATTGCTGGCTGGGACAGTGCTCAAACACTGTTCAGACTATAACCAAATGACTTTCAAGAAGGAAGAGGCAATTTGCAAGACCAATTTACATTATCAAAGGTCTGACAGAAATTGGGCAACAGGGATTCATCTCTGATAAATTATCAACCCTTACCTTTAGTTATATGCAGACATAATGTACCCCTAGAGTACCTGAGAAAGAACTGGTAATTACTACTGATCAACTGGTACCTACTTCCATGATACTTAACCCTGAATGTGGACTTATTTTGTACATGATATATGGGGGCAGCTATGGCTCAAACACATTTGCTGCTATTCAAAGGTCACAGTGGCAGAAATAGCATAAAGCTTGGAAAGATATGCCCAAATTCATAGATACTAATAAACTTTACCACTTTTCCTGGTATGTCCCTAGTCAACGTTAATATAATCCTTCTTTTAAAGGCAAGCCCTGCCAAAGAAAAACAAATTACTTGGCTAGGCTTGCATGATCAGGTTTCTGAATTTAGCCAAGACATGTTATATCCTATCTCTTGTAAGAAGTGCCACAGGAATTTCAGTAAGTTCAAACAGTAAAAATAACAGACTTGTGCTTCATGTGAAATATAGTGTTTCAGCAAAAAGAGTGCCTCTTTATGTCACTCCAGGTGACTGTCTCAATGCTAATCTAGCAGAAAATAGGATGCTTACTGAACAACCAGCATTCTTATTCTCTGCCCAACAAAAGCTGATCGTGATCGTTTCAGCCCTGTCCTACTTTATTTACAAGACCCAGCAAGATAAGAGCTAGAGGCAGCACAGTCATTTGTCAGTTAACACTCACAGCTGACTACAGCAAGAACTCATTCATGAAAAATTGAAATTAGTCATTCTCGATTGGCTTCTCTAGCCTTTCTCTTTAGATGCAGTGACTTATTTAAGCAATAATCATGGCAACTCTGGTGAAATTACAGAAGGTACAGAAACAATTTTCAAACACCAGTAACATTTAACTATATTGATATGCTCTTCAGAGGCATTACTGTGGGGCTAAACCTACAACGATAATTTTTTTTTTGCTTTGAGTTCATTAGTGGCAGTCTCTTCACAGAATGAAGACTGGAACTGAAAGCCATAGTCAGCGCCAGGAGGCTGCTGTCAGTGCAACACACCCCAGCTTTAGTTTTCCCCTTAACAACCAACATAGAGCAGTAGTGATGAGTTTGGCTAACAGAGCTGGGTGGTACCTTGTCAGCTCAAACAGAGACAGAAGAGTAAATAAGGCAGCGTAAAGGAATTTGCCACACCATATGTGTCTTGTCATATCCAAGGCAAAATGCATGTAGTATATGAATCAATTTGGAATATAATATTAAAAACTAAGATATGTATTGGCTGCAAAACACCCAAATTGTTTCTCATTCTAGCCGTTATCCTGTCTGAGCTTTTTCCCCTAGAGAAAAACACCCATGGAAAAAAGAAAGAAAACAAAGAGGCAGAGTGTTTGAAGCACTACCCTCGTGCTCTTGGGCCATCATTTCATTGCCTACAACTTCAAGCTCACCACCTTCAGGAACAGGCAAGGAGAAATGAACTCAGGTTCACTTACTGCACAGAACTCTGCAGTGAAATACATATGCAGAAACTTACCCATTCTCTTGTAAAACTGAGTGTTTTCCTAGCCAAACACAGCAACATATCAAACTCAGAACACATCAAACAGTGCTAATATTTATATCAGTGTTGATAATGACTTCAGAATGGAAGAATTCAGCTCCTTTCCATCCTAAATTTGGTGTTGGTTTTAAAACCATGTACATAAATTAGGTTATATTTTTCAATGGAAAATACCAAGTCTTGTTTGCTCCCACAACACAGCACTGGTATTTCCATTAGTGTTCTTGAATCTTAGTAATTATTTTCTAAAAACAATCAGCCAAAAAACTATGTTTCTCTGTAAATGTGTTCATGTTTTACTGCTTTAAACATTAAGGTTTTTTCCAAATCAATGTTTTTCACAGCTCCATCTTGAATCTCATCTGTAAGCAGATAAATATTTCAGATTTTATGTACTCTGACTCAAACTTTATTTAAGAAAAAGAATGATAAACATAAAGCAAATCTGACCATATTTGCTGGAACAGTCAGTCCATGCATAAAGCTCCTTTACACTCTCTATAGCACACAAGTCACTTCTTTTAATTGCTGTACTTGAGGCTGTAATTCAATACCTGCATAGCAGCTCCACAACTACTGTTTAGCAGCTTGGGCTAAGAAGTGAATCAAATTGTATTCAACAACTCATACCTACCAACCAGGAGAAACACAGAATATATATATATATATATATATGTGCAGAATAATGCAATGACCTCTCTCCCAAAGGTGACTCATTACATTGAGTACCTATCCTAAAAGTTAGGAAAAACTTTGTTATAGCAAGACATTTATACCAATACAGAGTGATTATTAGACATCTGCTATAACAGTCAGAAAGTTGAAGGGTTTGGGGGGGTGAGTTAGGTTTGGTTTGTTCTTTCTGGATTTTTCTTTAGTTTGACTTTTTTCAATTTTTTTTTATTAAGTGTGTAACTACAATGCAGGCACTTGTCCTACATTGCTGCTGTTTCTGGATTTCTCTTTTAAAGTCACACATGCAAAACCATCCTGGAAAACCTAAACCAAAGTTCTTTCGAAAAGTAGTTTCATCCAAATAGAACCATACCAAATAAAGCCATAAAATCAGAGACTGTTCTAAGTACACTGTAATGAGCCCTCAGATTAACTGAGTTTTCAATTAATTTTAAACACAAATAAATTCTGTGTACCTTTTGGATTTTCTGGCAACCACATCACACAGTCTTGGCTATTACCCATAAGGGAGTTCTGCCACACAGAATTGATGGAATTAACATGCTGCTTTTCTTTTGCTAGCATGAGTTCTTAAATTATTTTAAAGGTTTTTGTATCTCAGTTCTGCTTTCCATATTAAAGCTGGAGTATCTAGCAGCATGGCTCAATGAGGAGGACATGCACCATTTCAGCATTGGCTCAGAAGAATGCATTGCTTGGGATGCACAAGTTCTCCATTTGAGCAAACCCCAAAATAAGTAACACTGAAATAAATATTTATCAACTCAGCTATAACTATTTCCCTTTCATACTGGACAGTACAGGACTATAGACAGAATGGTAATCACTTGACTCTTCATTCTTTTTATATTCTCATTTAATTGATTAAAATCACATCAAGCACACATGTGTGGGACTTGTGAAGTCCCGCCTGCTCCAGTACAGTAAGGAAATCTGGTGCATGTGTTAACCTTCCCAGCAGAACATTACATCCCACTCTCTCTGCAAGATAAAGATTTATATTTCTTTCAAAAATTATGATTTAGATTCTTAAGTAGCTGATTCCCTGAAGTAAAGAAACTACAGTCTCCAGGGATCTGAAGCATGACTCTGAATTTTCTGACATTTGTAGCAGTATCTTTCCTTTTTCCCCCCCCCGCTTCTGCATTTCTCCCACTCCCACCCAGGACAAGTCTACTTTTTTATAGCTTCAGTGAGATTGCACAACAAAGTAACACTTCTCAGCATCTACTTGTGCCCTCTACTTTGTCCTGTTAAACTCCTAATAAATTGTCTTCACTATTATGCAACAGCACAAGTTCTCTATGACATGGAAAGTAATAATGTGGTGGATGCTCCCCTTAAAAGATTTTATCAGTGATGCAGTTTCCTAGCACAAAACTGCTTCACACATCTTGGGGGGGGGGAAGAGGGGGAGGGTGGGGTGCAAGGGGAGATAAATTGTCTGAGGTCAGCACCAAACCTTGCCTCATCTCCCAAGGGTGATGAATCACGCACCCTGCTCAGAATAAACACGTCCTCATCGAAGGGGACTGTTGGATGGATTAAATGGAAAACACCCTAAGAGGAGAATTTTGTTTGTCTGTAGATGCCACTCCAATGCATAAAGAGAAAAGAGAAATTAAGTTGCTGTCCCAAGCGTATCTCAGGCTGTCTCACTAAAAGCACGTTCGTTTTTCCCCCTTTGCAATCCAGTTTTGAAAGTATTCAGATTACCATTTACTTTGCACTGTGAACATCTCATTGCTCTCCAAGGTATTAGCTAATAGCCAGTTACTACCTAGGAATGAGTATTTTGCACAATAATCCTCTTACTTCACTTTTGGATGGCTTAAGGAAGAAGATACGCCAGTGGGAAGGGAAGGGAGGACAGAGAACAAAAATCAGAGTGGGGAGCCAAAACTGAAACAGGGTCAGTGGCAGGAAATGGAGCAGGGTGGGGATGGCTGAGCCTGTGACAGCAGGCAATGGTTAACTGGCTGGAGCTGGGAGAGCATCATGAGAAGCAGACAGGGCAGCAATGAACATACTGCACTCCAGGTCAGGTGAGGCAGCCATGGGAAAGAGTTTCTAGTGCTAGTAAAACAGTGTATTTTAAATATGTGAAAATTTGACTCAGATTGAATAAGAGTATTGCAAGAAATGAACCAAGTACTGATCTACAAGGTATCACAGCTCTTCCCTGTCATCTGCTCAAAGTCCAGAGGTCTCTCAGGTGAGACTGCATAACTTATAGACAGCTCTAAGCAACTTCAATGGTTTCCTTATGCTAGCAAGTCAACTGAAAAGCACAATAGGTACAGACTCCACAGGACTCTCTTTCAAGGCTCCTTGAACCTACACAGAACAAAGATATGTTTATGTACTGCACCTGTACTCCTAGAACCACACTAATTTTTAAAAAGTTTCTGATAGTTTTTTATTACACTGTGTTGATCGTATTCTGTAAAATCCATTGTGGAGGTTTTTGTAGTCTTCCTTTATCAGCTCAGAATTCTTTACGAGGATATTTTCATGCTTTATAAGGGCTGTGGAGATGCACTGGAAACATTGTCTCTAAACACCTCTTCATATTCTCAGAAATACCTCTTCATACTCACAGGAGATCCTCAAGTGTTAAGACTTTTCCCCACTTCTCCTTAAAAGCAAACAATAACCTGTCTTCTCATACAGAATGCACAAGACTTGCTGGGTCTTTGCATTGAAAAATAGATAGTATAGCCACAGCAATTTGAAATGCTTATTAGCTGAGCTCTGTAAGTCCAGCCAGTAATGAATTTAAAATAATTGTGGTTTCTTGCCCTTTTTTCCCCACTTCTCTTTACTTCTGTTAGAGAGGCATGTGTTTTGTGTTTACAGGCAGTTTAATTAATTCACAGTTTAATTAATTCCAAAGCTAGTGAAATAACTAGATCCTTGCCGTGGCAGCATCACTCAATGAAGCGACTGTATTTCCATCATATGTAAACAAGTGCATTTAGTGTTGTTCTTCTGCTCAGGCAAGCAAAAAGCTTAGGTGACATATTCCAAAAGACAATACCTGTTGCAGGAAGTTATGCAGCAGCAGTTAAGCAGAAGAAAGGGACATATCTACAGTTAGCATGGTGAAATTAGACAAGTTACAATTCCATTACTGTGGCATCTTCCTTGTGAGTCCAGAGAAGATGAAAATATGAATGTTTGAAGAACTCAGAAAAATGTTATTTGTCTTAAGAGATACCACCTCTTCTCCAGATCAAAAATTCAACTGTTGCACATCATCTACCAAAACTGATGACATACAAACACATTTATCCTTAATGCTGCATGCTAATTTCATGTATCCATCAGTCTTCTGCACCTGTCTGAGAGTACCTAATGACGGACACTCATTTTTGTGAGACAGCAGGAAGACACACTTTTTCCAAAGACTGTCCATTTCTTCCTTTACAACGAAATTTAACCTGTATTTTCCCCTAGAATTCCCAGTATCTCAGAGACCAAACTGTGTATTACTGTGGAGTGTCTGCCTTTTGCCAAAGTAATGCATTGGACACTAAAATCAACTAAACATTGTTCTGGAGGCAATTTAACACTTGCTCTATCTCATGTATTTGAAAGTGGTTGCAAAAAAGTGGTTCATTTTCATCTGGATAGTGATAGAAAAGGGGTTTGCATACTGACCCCTCAGCTGTCCAGCTTATAAATGCCAAGTAATCTCTAAAAGTCCAGTTGCCTGGCTTGAAATCATCTGACTTACTGTTTCATCTCACATTTTTGAGAAATTGGTTTCAAACTTTGCTCAAAATTGTTCAGAATCAGATTCAGTGAAAGTATAAGATGTAGTATAAGATACTTGTTGTGGAGAAAAGCACGTAGTAGTGCGTAGCTGAAATCTGAGTCTGTCAGTTTTGCACAACTGTTTCTTGATGTACTTCAACGTCTTTCCCAGGCTATGCTGTGTTAAACAGACAGCCTGAGTAAGCTAAGGAAAGAGAGGCCAGGTCTCAAGGTTAAGCAGAAGTTCACACCAGGACCATTACAACATCCAGGGATGCTGGGGGGAAACATGAAGCTGAATGATGTTAAGTAGTCAAGAACCACAACAGCCAAACAGACAAGTGAAAAAAAGAACTTTCTTTCAGCCTTGGCTGAAGTAACACTGTACATGAAACACACAAAGTCTTAACAGACCTGGACTACCAAAGCCATTTCCTAAAATAAGCCTGCCCTGAATTTGAACAGGGCCTCACAGACAGTCCTTTGAATAAACTGTAGCAAGAAGCTGTCCGGGCTAAGCAAAGCGATGGCGAGTAGGAAAAACTTCATGACCAGCATGAACCTACCCTCCTAGTCCAAGAACACAAGGCTTAAACAAGGGACAACCAGTGGAGCATAAACTTTTTGCTGCACAGAAGGCAGCTAAAAAATTCCTGTTTCATGTAGCAGAAAAGTTCTCCAGACTGAGGAGTGTGATTTTAAAGGATCAGGCAGAAGACATAGTATCTCAGACTAGAAGGACCACTGCTCCAAACCCCAGCTCCTTAAAATTTCATCATATTGTTTGTTCCCTATTCTTTTCTATTCATTATAGCAGGAAAATAGAGAAGAAAAAGGCCTCAAATTGCCCCTCTGCTTGCAGATTCTGTGATGTCCATGGCTTTGCCAGGGGGGTTGTTCTCACAGAGCTCTTGTGACATGCTCCCAAGTCAGCAGCCATGCCCAAGCACAGCAGCAGGCAGTGCTTGTGTTCAGCATAGGGGAGCTAAAGACAGCTGCCCCCTCCTTTCCTTGCTTGCTGAGTTTGGTCTTTCTGACAACTGATGTTGACCAGATGGGCCCTAGATTTTAAAAGCTATGTGAAAAGAAGAAGGGATGTCTCCTGATGTGCTTGCACTGAACAGAAAACACACCTCAGGATGTCACATGCCAAGAGTTGTCCATTCAAAAAACAAAACAAAAAATCCTGGTTGCTTTATATCAGTGGAAGCTGCAGAGTAGCTCACACTGGAACTGTGCACGCACACAAACACACAACAGGCCTCACAGTGCAAACCAAGGGGCTTATTAGAGATGAAAGAAGGCCTCACATCATCCCTTGTAAGGGACCATTGTCTCCCTTTCTGCTACAGTGGTCTGTGAAGCTGTGGGAAACAAATGACCTCCGAGCCACGGCGCTGTGTGCAACTGCAAAAGAAAAGGAAGGGGGAGAGGGTGGGGGTTCCATGGGAGGGCCAGCATCCTCACTCTCCAGTCTTTCAACAACATCCCCACCATGCCATCCCAGTGTACAGCATGGAGGTGTTTCACATGCCTCCACGCAGCTCCTACTGCAGCCCAGTCAGCAATAAAATGAAATCTCAGCAGAGAGAGCAAGACACCCTTCCCCACCCAGCACAAGGGGTTTTCCATCTGCCTGCCTGGTTGGTTACTCCAGCTTAATGGTTGAAGGTATGCTTCAGACCTTCTGCTTTTCATTTGTTATTTTTCATACCATTAGTAAGGAACAAAAAAAATCCTGCTTCACTTAGAGAAAGGGTAGATAGGACAGGAACAAACAAAAGAGAAAAAAAAAACCAAGTAAATGAAGCACTGGGAAAAAGGGATAGAAAATATTAATGTAGAAGACGAATTTCTACAGCTAATGCTTATCCCATGTACTTTACTGAGTTTTTGGTTATGAGAGATGCTGGGAGATGCAAAGGTGAGTTATACAGTACAGAAGCACATGCACTCCCCATACTACTCTGTATACAAACCACATTCATTTATTCTTTCTGGTCTCTTCATTTTTTGCTTGCTCCTCATAATCTCCCTTCCAGTTATTTGATCAGTCTTTAGTCTTTTACGCCTGAACAGAACACCATCCTCTGTTATATTCAACTCTGTTCCAAAGAACAAGACTATTATTTTTGATCAGGCTAAATTCTACCAAGATGTGAAGTCCAGCACCTTTGGAAAGTCCATTGGTCCAGGAATCTAAGTTTCTCCTAACTCAGTTTTCCACTCAGCATCTGATTCAAGCTTTCTGCCTTGATATTTGGATATCAGTCAACACTACAGGAGTAATCATTGCTCTGCAGAACCAAAAGTCAGACCAGGCTGCCAGAGTTAGAGGATGCTCCTGGCTGCACCATGGAGGAAACTATCTGTTGGAGAAAGAGAGAATAGCATGGATATAACTCTGTTCAGAACTATAGACAACATTCAACTTAGCTTTTACTGAATTTCTTCAAAACCTCTAACCACTACACCAGAAAGTTCCTGCAGTAAACCACCTTTGAAATAACCATCTTCTTTACAGGCTGAAAAAGAGTATTATCACTAACCTTATTTCTGTATTTAAAGATTTAGGAGATGCTCAGACACTTGGGTAGTGCATGGAGAAAACTGCATACACAAGGGGTTTCTTTCATAGACAACTCTAAAATACATGATATTTGTAATTAAAAAGTATACAGCTGCTTTACTAACAGCAACACACTTAAAAAATATTAATGTACTTTTCTGTGAAAAATTCTCTTTGGCTATTTTGTTTAATACAACTCAAGCTGAAGACAGGCTTTTAAGCCCAGCACTACACTGTCTGACTTGCAAAGGCATTCAGGAAATACTCAGGGCTAAACAAAACTGTTCTTGATTATTTTAAATTCATAAAACCAGCTCTGTATAAGGTTCTGAATCCCTTTTTAGTTAATAGAAATACCCCTACAGCTGGAACCCGGACTACAGCTCTAGCCACCTCTCTTTCCAATGTCAACAAAATTTTCCGCTTCTGTCACAAGATTTTGACAGTTCTTACAACATCAATGAATCAAGTCTTGTGGTCTCTTTAGAAAAGCTGCATTATCCACAGTGGACATAAAAGAGGAATCAGCAGAAAGACAACTTTGGGGTAGTTACAACCCACAGGTTACACTGCAGAGGGAAAAACAGAGATGGGAGAGAAGTGCTGCCCTTTTAGCAGGCCAACAGCTATACACATTCAAACCACAAAACTTGAATTAAAAGTAGTAAAATGTATCCAGGACACAGAGTCATGTAACAAGGAAAGTGAAAAGCTGGAAGAGTCCTCAACAGCCCTAGCTCACAATCCATCAGGGGAGAGCAGAATCCACAGAGCAGCACAGATTTGTACTGACATTTGTTATTCCCCAGAACAGGATTATGCACTGTACAATGTAATTTTGTAAAAACACCCACTTTCAAACTTTGCTTAAGTCCTTCAGGAAGTTGATGGTAAAGCCATACAGAAGCCAGGTCTCCAGATGTCTAGTCCTGCAACTTCAGAATACTTCCGAAAAAACTTGTGTACATTTGAAAGCAATGTCTATACATAATAAATGCATAAGTGTCACTACATACATGGACTCTATCTGAGAGTTAGGAACCTAACCACAGTACAGAGGTATGAGTTAGCAGCTGAGAAATGGGAAGTTAAACCTCTGTAATAAAAATGGGCTTTACATACTGCTTTTCATGTTCCCTATTCTTGGCAAACAACAATTAGACAAATGGTTTTCACTATCCATTCAGAATGAAAGGAAAAAAAATCAAATCAACAGAAAGTAGTGAACTAGTAAACAGGATTAAACACAGTCTTTAGTAGTCTCAGATAGGGAATTGTCTAATGCTTTCTATTTATCTTGCTGATGGTCATTTCAATAAGCACCTACACAAAACAAAGTTAATTAAAATGATTATGCAATCTATGGAATAATATTTGCTAAGCACAGTAGCTACACAATGACATGGGAAAGACAGTCCACAACCTTCAGATTAACTAGTGCCAAAGAACACTAAAACAGATTAAATATAAATATTGAAACCCAGGAGACCACATCCCTGAGTACAGTTATGCACTACTTATGTACTCTGCAGGTAGAAAAACATGATCATAAAAATCAACAAAACCAGTCTAAGGAGAATCATTTAAGTGAAGTGGGGCCAGCATAAGGTCCCCAATAATGTCTTCCTCTTTCCCCAGCCCAAAGCAAACAAAGTCATGACAAAATGGAAAATAGGCAGTGTTGACTGATTCTGTAAGATTTTTCTTTTTAATTGTATTTTCAAGTCTCCTAAAACAGACTAAGTCGATGGATCAGCTTGCACCAAAAATAATCAGGGCAGAGTGAAGGTGAGCTAAATACATACACATTATATCCAACAATTACTAACATGCATCTCAATAATTTCCCAAAGAAAATATCCCCAGATAGCTATTAGGTTGTTTAAAATTCTGTCCTACAGCAGAAGCACCAATCTGGCTCTCATTTTTGTGTTCCAGGAAACAGCTGTTTGTGTTTACAGTTACCAGCAAACAATTCAGCTTTTTAATCAAACAAGAGCTGCTTGGGTGCCTTTGCCCATGGCTATGGGAATCAAATCACTCTGGAAAACAGATCTTTTACAACATTACGAAGAGGCCCTCAGCGGATGTAGGGGATTTGAGAGGCATACTTTTGGAGGAAACCAGATTTATAGTTTGCAGCATTCTCCATCCTGGGTCAATGTACTGAGCTCAGTAACAAACTTTAAACTCAAAATGGCCCAGGGGTCAGTTTTCTTTATTCTTGTCTCTCCAAATTACGTTCTGTCTCATGTGCCAACATCCTCTACACTGCATATGCAGAAACATAATAAAATATTAGTTCAACTCTACTATAAAACAAAGTTGGGCAATCCAGAGAGGATGATGTAGTTTTTCTAGCAATAGACTACATTTTTCCAGTATGAACACTTGTATGATAGCACTTTCTTAGAGGTTGAAGAGAACATATGAGCTCCCCTCCATATTTCACTTCAGCTTTGTAGCAACTTTTCCCTAATGTTGGCCTGCTTGGAGCTGTTCCTCACAACTACAAGGCATGTACATATGCAGTACATGCAATTGTTAGTTAGTCACAAAACAAGACCAGTTCCTCATTTCTCTAGAAGTGAGTTAAACACAAACATATCAGTGGTGTGCCTCATAAGGAGCCAAAATGAAATGTATGCTGACCAAGATTTCTGTTTCTTGCACTGCTGTGTATATCAGCCTTTGAAGGAGAAGCAGGTGAGTTTAAATGCTGCAGCTCTAGACTTGGAAAGGCAAAAAAGGTGTATCTTAGTGAGAAGCAACTACCAAGTTCCTCCTCCTGATCACTGCCTAGCAGCATGCTCACCCTCTTGTATTTTGTAACAGAAACCTCTGAGCCAGCTCAGCTTCTTTTCTTCACAGAAAGAAATACTTATGATACACTGTGCAATCTTCGCCATTCCTGTCCACAAAGCTTCCCTAAAAATGGCTATGTAATCTATGAAAACAGAATTCTGTTTCTCCTCTTCTAGAAAAAGCCAGACTTTCAAGGATCTAATACATGAGAAAAACCCACTAGAAGTGATACAGCATCAGGCACTGGAGGCTTTAGTTGACTTGAAAGGAGCACAGCCTTTTCTCTTGAAGCCAGGTAACACGAGGTAGTTTAGTTAATGAAGTCTTCCTCATTCCACCAGGAATTCAGGGGCAAAATTGAAGACTTATGTCTTTAAAAAATTTAGATAGTCTCAGAGGCACTTTGCTAAACAAAACACTAGTGAAGGCCACAAAGGGAACGTAAACAAATTCACACTGGTCTACAGACTGATGGAGGGAGGACATCAATGCAACAAACAAACAAATTGTATGACCAGGAGCAGCTGGGTGCCAGACTCAAAGATTCCCTATGATTGTTGCACTAACAGGAATAGAGATTCTCCATGTTCTGTCATTGCAAGTGGTGCTGCAGATATTAAGAATCACTAAAACTTTGTTCCCCACAAGGTTACTAGATCACTGCTAAAAGACTCAGCAAGTGGCAACCTGGAGACATTGTGTTTTCATTTGATATGGCATCTGCTTCCTCTGGGATTCCCTAGCCAAGGTACTGCATAATCCTTTACAATAAAGCAACACTGTTCAGGCAATTCCCAAGACAGCAGCTAAAGGAAAAAATAATAACCCTTAGCAAAAAAATACACAAACAACTATCTACAATATAAAAGAAAATCCACTTTGATACAAACTAAACAGGAAACTGAAGTGTCTTGAGTTTAAATGAGGGGAAGTTGCAAATGAGTTCTGGCTCTCTAGAGAACAAAAGCATTTCAACCTGATGGCCACTAACAGCAAAATATCTTTTTTATTCTATCTCCTCAAAACCTCAAGTCCATGATCCTATCGAGTGAGCATGACAGAAGATTAATTCCCTCTTCATTACCTTCTTGGGTCTTTTGCCTTGAACACGAGTTCAAAATTGCACACAGCACCCTTATACAACAAGCAGTCCCTGGGTTTCATAACCTAGGTTATCCTTCCCAGGCAAATGCAGTTTATTACATGGAGGAACGCCAAAAGCTAAGTGTGTAAGTTTATACAGACATACCACACTATTTGTATTGGATTGATTAAAAACCCAGCAAATGAAAACAATAAAGAAAAGAATCTAAGAACAGAGCATTCTTTATATATTTGTAATTTTGGTTTCTAAATAGACACACTTTCACAAGTTGAATATGTAATTATTTTCAAAAGTTACAAATGAGCAGCAATGAGTAAGACAATTGGATAAAACATTCCAGCTGAACTTTATGTGCAACTTAGATTTAATTTCAAATACCTGCCTTTCATGAAGTTTTCAAATTTCTCTTACAGGAAAACATCACAGTGATACTGATGTCTATATTTTGTATAACTCAACTCATAAAGGTGCAATATACAACTTAAATAATTAAAATAACCCCTCTTCTGTTGAAGTGAATGTTGTAATTGTTATTGATGTAGAATGAGGAATGCACAACAACACTTCCTGATCAGGTCCCAGTACATTCAACACTGAATTTTGCTGCCTGCAGCTGCCCCAGCTAGAGCCACACTAACTTTGTGAGCAGCTCCCTCTTTCTCCTGTGGACATTCAGGTGAAAGTTAGGTCAGAGTCCTCCAAGGTGAAAGAGAACCCCACACCAAACCCAAATGTGTAGTAAAAAAGGAGCATTTAGTAAAGAACCCACAGCCATATCTGTCAGTTAAAAATCAGTTCCCTATTATCAGCGGTAATCCCCAACTTAGCACTGATTGGAAATTGGTAGATTTCTTTTACCCTATCATTCTGACAAAAAAGCTTCCCATGCACATAAAACCCTTCATGTGTATAACCCCCTCCTTCCATACTGTACTTCATCTACAGAATACAGGACCAGATTTTACATGCTCTACTCACAGGTAATCTCTCTGAATGAATCAAGAAACTTCTGACCTCTAGTTGGGAAAGTTGAAACTGAAGCACCTTAAAACCAGTGCAAACTCATAAAACTTCCATTATTATTCAAGTACTGATTATTCATAATAAGCTAAAACTGCTGGTCAGAGAGAGAGGAAGGAACAGGTAAAGATGAAAGATGAATGCACTGATTCTTGGCTCCCAGACACAAAACTCATCAAGCTATGGTCTGAAGTGATGAAAAAATGGTAATTCATAGCTAAAATAAGCCAGTGTTATACTGTTACATGATCATTCTCTTGCCCAAACATGGAAGAAAGAAAAATTTCAGATTAGTGATGTGCCTCCAGCTTTCAGTGCTATCTGTGGCCACTTCTCAAGAGCAGTGTACAGCTTGTCCTCTGCTTAGGGCTATTCTTGAAGCTGTAATTATGCAAAAGAACTCGATGCTAGGTCTGGAATTACAAAACCCACAACCCATGTTTTCTCCAAGGCTGTCCAGCACAAGAGCCTAACTTAGAAACCTCAACCTACATTGGCTATCATCACACTTGAACTTTAAAAAGAGCCTCCATAAAGTGAAGTCAGAGGCACCTCTGCGCATCATTGATCATCAGCACACTGATATTGGCTACATTCTAAAATTCTGCCAGTTCTGGCTCCAACATGGAACTGCTTGTATTTCCTTATTCTGGTAATATCAGCATGCAATTTGTTGGACAGATTCTGTAATCCACAGATGAAGGTACTTGTAGGTTTTGATTTTATCCAGCATTAACAGCCCCTAATAGCCTAGTTCAGCATAGACATAACAAATGGAAATGGCTTTAAATTATCCTTCCCTTGAGATGTAATTTCATAAGAGAACAAACTCTATATGCACAAAGAGAGATTTCCAATGTAAACATGTGGTGGAAGCGAAAAGCTTCAGTTAGATTTAGGGCAAAGCAAGGGATTAAATTTCAAAGACACCCATTTCTTTCCAGTTCACAATATATATATTCTTTTCTGCTGACTTTTCTGCCCTTTGAGCTCAAAAGATCATGTCTATTAAAGAAATCACTTTTTAACTTTTTGAGACCTTACTGAGCTTTGTCTCCTTTTTCCCCTCACACAACAACTCTGGCTGGAATAGAGAATCTACAGTTGTTATAAGGGGTAAATCATAAGCAGAACCAGAATCATTATCAGCATCTGTCTGTAAGCATTTTAAATTATCCTTTTTTCAGAAGTTGGGCTCTAGAATTTTAACTAACTTATTAGCTAAATTGAATTTCTTAAACCATGAGGAAAAAAGGAAGAGGTGTGTAATAACTCCAGTATTGAAGATTCTTCAGGTTTTTTTCTTTCTCAGGATTAATGTAATATAAGCCCTAGTTTTATGTTTGATAAGATGCCAAGCAGAGTCAGATAGAAAAGTGCTTTACAGAGAGAAATCCAGTGCTAATGCTAGAAAAAACTGTATTTATGAACATAGTATTTTTTCCCCTCTGACCTCTTATTCCTCTGACAAAAATACCTATGAAGACATTATATGCTAACCATTACTATTTGAAAGTTTGACCTCATCACCTCTCATAAAAACACAAGGCCAGATTTCCATGCAACAGAAAACTTCCAGTCATTTTGCACCGGTATTGACTTATTTCAAAACTTTAGATCCCTAAAGGTTAGTTACTTTTGTTGGTTTGTCTTTTCTTCAAAGACACTTTTTAGACATTGCTAACATTCAGTGCTGAAAGAGCACCCTAAAAGAATGCACTCATTATCTATTTGAAGATAATGCTGTGGTGTTTTTTGTGATTGGACACACTGAATCTGTTACAATCATAGAGAACAAAGTTTCTTTCCATCATCTGAGATCTGTGGTTTCAGACAATTGTGTTTAAATAGAAAAATCCATATTTAAATAGTCCCTGCAATTAACAAATTTAAGGATACAAAATTAAACAAAAAGCAGGGGGGGAAAAAGGATGAAAATGGCAAATCTGGGCAGAACAGAGGGGTGTTTATACAAGCCAGCATTTGTATGCAAGCTTTACACACTGTAAAGTGGCAGCAGGGTCATTATTACCAACGTTTACAATCCAAGAGAACAAAAGAACCCCCTGCATGTACAATGGACTAATTTTGTTAGTGACAAAGGTTTGTATGGGATGCAGCTTTTTACCTCTCTTAGTTGAAGAGTTTTGTACTGATGTAATTCTAGCTTTGTCATTAGTCCTGATACTGCACAGGGTAGTAAAAACAGACCTAATCATAGCAGAATGTTCCTTTAGAAGTTTTATTTTGATTGGCCGATCATTTAATATTATTTCTTTTTTAAAGAGAAGGCTTCATACAATAAGGGAAATTATCTGCTCTCCTTGTATTCCTTAGGGTACACAAGTCACTCCTTCAGCAAAATTTTTACCACATAAAATTTACTACCCACCACAACCTTGATTTTTTACTGTGTTGTGTTGTTGTGTTCTAGGAGGACACTGTTCCTGATATTTAATCCATAGAAACAAATTTCAAAGTTACCTTTTTTTTTTTTTTTTTTTGAGAACCAGGGCCTAGGAAGTTTTTTATGATCTCAACAAAGTTAAATGTCTTTAATGCTAGAATTGCAAATATCACAAGAGGCAAGATGTGAAGTGTATGATGTGTTCAGCTAAAGAATTGATAATGCCTGAAATTTCCTAATTGACAACACTTATGCATGCAAATTTTTTTACATATATTCTCTCAGAATTATGACTAGTGTCTCCATCTTCAAATCCCATCCTGGACAAATGCACCTGAAGCTACTGGTGCTTAGCTTTTGGCTCTAAAGGCCATTTTGGGGTTTTTTGTGGTTTAGTTGGGTGTTTAGTTGTTGTTGTTTTAAATCAATGAGTGGTTGACCACAGACTGCTCTGCAATTTCCCAAAGTATTTCACTATTACATGGAAAAAGATTTGATAATCATAATAACTCCAAAAAAAAAACCCAAAACCAAAAACATAAAAGGAATGACCATTCATCCAAATTGCCCCAACAGATCAATTGGAAAAGACTTCTTTTGCAGACTTCTGTGTGGTTATCAATTAATCTATCTACATGTATATACACATGCACAGGCACGTAGATATCTATCTCTTCTATTATATACGAAACCAGCTTTGTGTTTATTTAGGAGAGGTTGGTGGAAGGTGAAAGTCACAGCTGGTTCAGACACTCATCTTCTGAAGAATACATATATTCTGAAAGGAAACTACATATTAGAATTTGATACTCCTGTCTTTTGAAGAAGCCTAGCTTGAGCAAGTATGGAAATGGGATTTTAAATATTTTTAGATCAGCCAAAGCAGCTAAATAAAAGGGCTTTACAAATTCAAGCTGAGAGTCTCCTTCAATTTTACTGAATAACTTCCCTAATTTTTTTTTTCATTCTTCAACAGCCCCAGAACAAAGAATCATATTTGGAGAAACTATCTCTACTAAGCATTTTCTCTGAAAGAATATTAATATATCATTCTATGCTGCATGGCTTTATCCACTGCAACTTCACCTCCTTGACTTCCTGAAAAGATCCCTCAGATCAAAGATGATGATTAATTTCTATATGGAATTGTTTACAGCAGGATCAGGTATAAACAAAGGTGAAATAATAATAATAGAACCACACAGCACTTGCATTGCAATCTGTAACCCAGTCAAGCTAGTAATTGAGCATTTTAAACTATCCTTACAGACATGGAGGAGACCACTGCATGCATTGGGAAATAATTCAGCAATTTCAGTAACAATTGTGAAGATGAGCGTGGAGTGCAGCAACCAAATAGAACAGAAAGATCCATTATCCTTTAAGTTGGAACTCAGTCAAAAGGAAGTTGAAACCACCACTTCACCATGAGATACTCAGGAGAGACAGTTATTTCTGAGGAAGTGAAGTTGCACAAAAGTTCTGACAGATAGCAGGAAGCCAATAGAAAAATGAGATGCTAATTCACAGTAAGACACAAGTGACAACCTCCGTTTGCTGACTCTCCTGCTTTCTTGCCAGATGTAGCAAGAACATGCCATTTGCAAGACAGATAATGTTTTTCTGAATGCACAAAAATCACAAAGCAAGGTCACTTTTAATCTAAATCCCATTTCCAAACAGAGGGCTTGGGAATGTTGGGAAAGAAGTGCTGAGAAAGAAGTACCCAGTTCCTCCTGAGTGGACAGAGGAGAACTCCTAAATCTCTTCTCATTTGTGACCCTTCAATTCCTCCTACTGAGTAGGCTTGATCTGGAGTATGAAGTATAAGTATGAAGTACTTATTGGGAAAAGAAACTTATTGGGAAAAGAAAAAAGAACAACCTACAGTACCATAAGGCTTGATAAATAAGAAACTTGCCTCCCCCAAAGTCTTCATTCACAGAACATTTTAAAGGTTACAATATCGTAGCTGGTATTCAATTTAGATCCAGCAAGTAAAAAAAACTCAAGCAGAAAGCAGGTCTTATACAAGTCAGAATGTTTAAGCACTTGTGCAGAGACTATAAAGACTAAGTTGTCCTTTCTCAGTAAACTGTTTGAAGCAGCTTCAAAAATTTCCAGTCCCTTTTAGTACCTTCCATTAGGCATCATCTCATTAAGCTAAACACATGAAATTTGGTCACCCAAAGGAAAGACAAATCCAGAGGGTCTCTCCTGTGGTTTATTCTTGCCATATTTTAATTTATGGACTTCAGGGCTTCATTGGAAATTTTCTCTTCTGTAAATAGACTTAGCTAAAGTTTTTATGAGCCATGGATTGCCAAGTGAGATCCTGAGTACTTCTTCAGCTAAAAAACCAGGATTCAAGGCTCATTCTGTTACTTTCAATGGTTCCATGGTAAAAACATTTCTTGTCCTAAATTGACATAATATGGGAGAACACACTGATTTCTGTCAGATACCTCCAAATTCCATCAAATGTCTTCATCAAGAAACCAACCTAACGTTCTACTTTCAAACAACCAGAACCAAGTCCTAAATGGATACTTCAAAGAATTGGCCAATTTGTGAAATGTATCACAACACATTCATCTATAGGTATAAAGCAGAGTTTACCTGTTCTGAGAGAAGTTGGAACATTTGGGTTGCGTTCTTTCACTAGAAGGCCTTCACCTAGACCTAATGCTCTCAACCTTAAACTGGGAAAGTACAGTCTTTTGAGTACATACTGCTCAAGTTGCTTCCACTTTACAGTGTAGTTTACTCTACAGTCCACTGAGAGAACTTGGCCTACATAGGCATTTTTATAAACCAACATTCCTGGCATCAACATATCTTCAAACTATCCTCTGCCCATAACATAGTGAAGTAACTGGATATTACTTTACTATGTTAAAAACTAATCTCTTTTTTTTTCTTTTTTTTTTTCTCCTGAATATCAACTTCCAGGCTTCCAACCCAGTCCTGGTGTTCCTAGGCTGCCAGCTGACCATACTAGGGCACTGGGGACTCACACACTGGTAAATATTTCAAGAGCCATGGCTACAACAGCTGTTTTCATCATCACTGCTTATATTGTCAAGATATTTACAGTGACAATAATTTCTGCAAAGAAAAAAATCTTGAGTCATCTGTAGGGAAACCCAGACTATGCATTCTTTGTCCTCCTGCTGCTCTAACTGATCAGGTTCTTGAGACTGATGAGGGATGCTGGGCCATGCTCACTATTCACAAAATATCTCCTGACATATTTTAACATAGTTCTGTAATATGTAATGTGAGAGAAAAGAATAAAATCCCACTTTATATAAGTGGCTAATCTCACTGGGACCAGTTTCTGCACTGGATCATCACTTTTCACAGCAATAATCTACATCTGCCTATAGAGAAAACTACACAGAAGCAGACAGCAAAGGTAAACTCATTAATAGCTGTGGAAGTCATTGATGGCCTCAGTACAATTTAGAAATCCCACTTGGTTAGAGGCAGGTATTATTTTGGACATACTTTTAATGCCTATAGATCACAAATTAACAGCTTTTATAATGACAGTGACAGCAATCAACCACTTGAATATTCCCCTTAAAACAGAGCACACATCTACATATCTTGCAAACCTTACCACACATCTTGCAGATCTGACCTGTGGTTTTCATCTGAGCCCTCTGCATCCAGCACACTGGCAAACATACAGAGCTTCCTGAGCCATCCAGCATCTCAGTGAATCATTGTTTGTTTTGTAAATATTACTGGCCACAGCTCAAAGGAACTTTTCTATGCTTTTGATCTCCACTACAAATGCAAAGGACTGAGAAGCATGTGGCCAGGAAAAGCTGCATCCATCAAGAGGCTATGAAAACTTCTGCCTGGAGAGTCAGTAAAAAAGGAAGGTAAGCTCTTCCACAACAACTATTTATACAAAAGTACTACTTTATATATTCATAAACTGTAATTTTCATCCATCCATCCATCCTTTCTCAGAAACCCAGAAATTCCATGAGTGCATGTTTCAAAAGAACACATGGTTTGTGCCCCTCACCAAGCTCACATGTCACTACATGCAGAAACTAACATTATACACAGATGCTATCAGTGAGAAAGAATAAGTTACTTCTTAGGCATAATGCCTAGAAAATTGAAAGAAAAGTTTTCCATGAAAATATTCTATAAAAACTTCTAGAAAAACATATAAATACTGTTAGTGAAGTGCAAAGTTATAAGTATCCACTTTACTACATGCCTTAGGATGATTTCAGATCTTCATTTCTTCCACAGATGCATTTCTTTGCCAGGTTCTGACAAAACTGTTCAGAAACTGAATGATTACACTGCAAAATAATGTTATACCTTCATCTATAAAACATAGAAAATAAACTGCATTCAGCTGGTCTTTCATTTTCCAGTCTCATTTTCCCTTCCCCTTTCATGGCTGCACACAGAGCCAGCAGAGTTTCCTGTGAGCATCCACCCTTGTCTAAACCTCAAGAAGATGGGTTGAGGACTCTTTCTATACAGATGTTCCATGTGGTCTTAAATCTATCAATAACTTGCATATCAGCTTCAAGCTTCACAGGTGAGCTGCTCCAAAGTTGTCACCCACAGTGTTAAGAAGCTGTACCTTTCTAAGGCTGAAGTTTTACCACTTGTTACAGTCACTGCACACTCATACACATTTGCCAACCCAGGCTAGAAAACTGAACTGCCAAATAACAATTCCAAGTGTAACTACCACTGTAGTCTCACATTGTCACCAGACTGCTAAAGCCTTTTATGGAGAAGACTTCTCCAACATGGACTGGTTTTTGTGGTCTCCCACAGTATCTCCATACCCTGCCTAAACTCTGAGAATCAAAACTGAACACAAATTCCAGCAGAATTCTACCAGTCTTGGGTACAGAAACAAAGAGCATTCCTCCTTTCTATTTGGAAATCCTGTTAAAGCATATCAGGATCCCATCAAGGGGCTCTTGGACAGAGGTGATTAAAAAGACAGTTTCTGCTGAGGAAGTTTCAACTACTTTCCCACCCTGGGATAATCTCTGGATCATGGTTTAAGGCTGTTTCTTATGCTGTATGCACAAACTTGCATTTTTCCCTTGATTCACATTGCCTTTACTTGGCTACAGTAGAACTACACAGGATGATAGCTAATCTTGAAAAAGGAGCTAAAAACCAGACAAGGAGAGAAACTGAATAACCCATTAAATCCTAAACATGTCCTATAAAAGTTGTGTGCTAGTATGCTGTGAGTTAAAAAGGGGAAAGTCTTCTGTCCCATTGTCCAGCTTGGAAATTTCCTGGGAAACCATCACATTGAGGAATGGATCTGGCACCATTCCACAGAATTAAATTCAAAACTGAAAATTAATCTTCAAAATATTTACTAGTTGTTGCTGGTATTCAGAAGGAAAGTGTCCTTTCATTCTAGCATCCCAGCATTCTTGTATGCACTATTACTTCAAATAATTTGGACATTTTGGGGAGCATGGACACTTATGTTGTTAATCAGTTTCAGTCATATGCATTTACAGTTGTCTTCAGTACAGATTGAAACTTTTAGGGCAACAGATTGTATCTTGAAATGAAAACAGTCAAGAGGAGTGTAATACATGGACCTACCCTGTTCCCCTAGGGTCCATCAGATATTTATCTGTAAAGCCCAAGGGCCAAAGGCCAAACTTTAAGAACTATGTTACATTATCTTTTATTTGTTTCATTTTGCAACATTTGTTGCACAAGTATGAAAGTATAAACAGAATGATACTTCCTTATCAGTGACCTGTCTCCTCCAAGATTTATCCAGCAGCCAGAAGTAGGTTCCCCAGCACCATCACTGACTGACTTCACAGATACTGGATTACCCTATCAGTAGGCCTTCTGGGAGAACAGTCTGGACAGGGAGCAAAAGCCTTTGCTTACATACACATTGCTTCTTCACTAACAAGGAAATAACTAATGTAAGTATCAAGATTGCTTGCTACAAACACACCCATGCACACACACACACACATATGCATCATACACAGGGCCTTAAGCCTAGAACCACAGAGAACCTGCTGGTGGAAACTGTTAGTAAGAGATGCTCAGAAAATCAGGTCTATCTGCCAGCTTATGGCTGCAACTTCTCCAAGCTTTTTGTGCCCAAGTGCTTAAAGTTCAAAAAACTGTGGTTTACTGACTTTAGACTGTAGTTACTTAGAATTTCTGACTCAGTCTTTGGCTGAGTGAAGTACAGGTCTACATGGAGTGAAATACAGGTCTTACTGTTGGGTCATTAGTTTGGCCTAAGTCAACAAACTGACAGGCTGTAGAAGAAATCTTTCACTTTTAGGTCCCTGGTTTGCATCCAATACAATAGCCAGTAGTAGCTGAATGTCATAACCATCATGTTTACTGTCTGTTGCAAATTAATTTGCCAACTTACCAGTTTCACTGCATGCTGCAGGATCTACATTGTCAATGACCTTCACAACAACTTTAGACATTCAGCAAAGGACTAAATGAGAGCCTGAGCTTCCATGCTGAGTGATGGAATGTGGAGCCTCCAGAACAAAGCTGAAATACACTGATAAGCCAGTAGAACAGCTTGTGTCACCACTGCTTGGGTTCAACAGTCCCAGGACCAGAGGAAAGAGACTATGGTTTGCAGAGAGCTCAGTTTAGTGCCTTACAGTAATACTAAAATCTATTAAAAAGTACAGTCTGGTTTTAGCAAATATTTTCCTAACTACAGATGTAAGTAGAAGGCACAGCTGTTTCTGTCAATACTCTGAAAGCACCAAAACTCTTCATCTAACCTATATTAGGTACTAGGAAAACGTTAATGTTGACCATGAGGTGTGATTTAAAAGAGTCTCTTTAAACACACCTTGGTTACATCTAGTTAGTTACAGTAAGTTCAGCGCTGATGTTACGCCCAGTTACTTTTTCAAGGAATGTCAACATTTGAGGGCTGTAACTTACTGGCAGTTTAGTGTTATCCTGGGATTAATATGAGAAGAAGGAAGTGGGCTGTGAGTTACAAGGGGATGTGTACTGCAAGAAATTTGGCAGGCCAGAGTTCTCATTAAGCCAGAATTAGGGATGTCCTAGGTCTGTATGTATGCTATTAATCACTATCTGGGGCTTACTAACACAAGTAGTTTTTCCATTAAAAAATTCATTTTTCAAGACGAAAAGAATTATCCTATCTGCAGAGTTGAGATTTGGGGAAAAAAACCCCCAAAATTTCTTCAAGTTCTCGTAAATACATTCTAAACTCAGACAGAAGGCTTCAGAAGAGAAAATATTTTTCTACTCCTGCCTTCAAGCAGCACTATTCCATCTCAAAATTTATTATGTATTTACTAACCTGAGTTGACAGAAAAGATAATCTTCAAACCATCAGCACATTTAATAGCAGCATAGTAAATAGATTTATAACTAGGAACTAGCTATTAGGAGAATTAAGATCCCTGTCTTTTGAAGGAATCCCAGTTAATAGATCCAGTACATATCGGAGATTCATCAAAATGTGTAACCTTGTGTATAAATTGATAAATAGGTATAACAAACATAGTACAACAAAGAAGAGCATATATAGAAAATTACAGTAATAAAGAAAAGTACAGAACAGACTAAAATGCAGCATCATAAGCTTCAAGAATATTTCCGGCTGGAAGGGACCTCAGGCCTCTCATCCCACCTCCAGTATCTGGGACAGCTACCTCAGACCAGCTCACTCAGGCCTTTACCCATCCAGATTTTGAAAACCACTGATGAAACTGCTCTATGCAGTCTGTAGTGTTCAGAGTGTAAAGGGAAAGAAAAAAACAGGCAGTCCAGAAAATGCAGAAGGAAACACAAAAGAACCTCAAAGTGACTGTCACAGAAAGGAAAAAAAGGGTAAGGGAAGAAAGTACAGTTATTTCAAAAATAAGAAAACAAGTACAGGAAAACATTTTTAGTACTTTAATTTATCCAGAAGCCTAATGTGAAGGGTCTGATTCTTTAATCATTGATTTAATAAAATAAAACAACAATCCAAAACAAAACAGAAAATCTTTATGCCCTTTAAGCCACCTCAGCATAGACTCCAGAACCTGAGATACCTCAAATCACCAGCTGCTTTCAAACAGGTAGGCTGCAGCAATCCTGCTGAGCTGTGTTTGACACATATCTGCCAAAACTTTGAGGATAAACAATGAATGACACTATTTTGTATGTTGAACTTTGTAGTTCCATCAGCTACAAAGCTGATTGCGAGCCCTCCAACTAAACACATCCACTACATGGTTCTTTTAATGTTTCCCATGTCAAGGAACTGGGAAATTGCAGGAAAGCATGGCAGGGCCATTTTTAGGGCTGGTGAATTGAGAGATTTAGATAAACATTTTAAGTTTTGTTTCCTTACCTATTTGTTCTGTTATCACAATTCTGACCGCAGAACCTTCAAGCACAGGACAGCTTTAATGTTCTTGGAAAGGGGGAAGAGGAAGAATGCTTGCTATCAACTCTGCTGCCACTACATGGTCAAGCCAGATGAAGACAAAAATGGAAGAATAAAATTATCACCATTTGGTTTATTAACTGATAGTAACAAGGCACACAGGGCTATTACAGCTCAGAAACTGAAGGCAAAAGGCCCTGGCTGGAAGAGTTTATACTGATCACAATCAGTCCAGGCATCACAGGATTCTATGAGACTAAAAGGTAAAAAATATTTTCTCTTCAGACCCTGCTACCTTTTCTTACTGACATGACTTGCTATCACTAAGTCTTGATGTCTTGATTTAATGTTTGAAAGACCTGTGTGTTGTCAACCAGAGTGTGACTGCCTCAAAAATTGAATCAATATGGAACTGTGTCCCTGGAGATGGAGAGGAGACTGGAAAGGCAGCAGAGGCAGCCAATGAGGCAAATAAGAGGCCTTCTCCTGAGGTTAACTATGAGGGAGTGCATGTCATGTAATGTTTTGATGACCACCATGCTCGCTCCACAACAGACAGTACAGTGAGATAACATTAAAATCTAAAACGTCCTCTTGTTAAGGTTCAGACAATGGTACCAAAGGTAGCAAGATTATTTTAGCATTCAAAATAAGTAATCAGGTGATGACAGGAAGCCACATCTGAGCATCTGAACTAAGAACACCCCAGAGACCTTCAAGTGCCCATGACGCAGTCTTTTCCAACTGAGTGTAAATAGGACATGTCACTTCACCCAACACCCTGGACCACAATGTTTTGAAGGTAGCAAAGGAGGAAACCACACTGCAAAGAGGAAGCAACAAAACCAGTTTTAAAAAGCTTGCAGGCTTAAACCGACTGTATCATAACCAGAAACAGCTATTAAATTCTGAAGTAATAACACATATTAGCAATTAAACTGCTGGAACTGGACAGCAATTTCTCAAACATTTTCAATGGCACCATTGAGTATAGGAACTGTTCATGACTATATGCAAGGCAACCACTGGCAAGGTATTGTTTATCAGAGCAATGAGAATATGGCACACCACTACCACAGGTACCTGTGGAAAATGCAAGACAAACACCACATAATTTCATATGGAACTAACAAGTGGGGCCAACCAGGAAACAGTTTTATTTTTGTTTTATTCTTCTACTGATTTAGCAAAAGTAAAACATTGCAAAACAACATATTTTTAATTTGAAGCATGCAAGAATGGTGAGAGAGAGAAAAAAAGGAAACATCCAGACAATAACCCAGATGTTCTTTTCTGTAACATGTCTCTAGTTACGATCAAGGACCTCAGCCTTGTCTTCTTTTTGGGTTCAAGATTTTTATTTACCAGCAAAAACACATTTCCACAGAACATGCTACTTCTGATAAAACACATTTTTGTTTTCATTCATATCACAGTTGTCACAAAAATTTTCAGCACAACCAAAATAAGTACTTTATCATGTTGAGAAAATCCACTGTTTTACAGACATGGAAAGCAATCATTACTTATTTGTTTAAAATGCTTTTGACTCAAAATTATGCTGCTTTTGACTCAAAATTATGCTATACCAAAATGCAGGTGACCTTCTATCACCTTAAAAAAAACCTCCAAATCCTGGGCTCAAGCTATAATAAAGTCAAAGTTGCTCTATATTGCATGGGCACATATTACATACCAATGAACTTGCCTTCAATTACTATTCAGCCTACAGGACACAAATACCATGTTAAAACAAGGGAGGAAAACAAAGTATCCCTAAGGAAAATCCACAGCTCATTCAAATAAGTTTTCCAAGTCCTTTGCACTGTCATTATGGCACTAAGGTGATATAATCTCCTTTCACCCATAGGATCTTCTCGTCCAGGCACTTCATTTTAACAGAAGGCAGTGTAGATATCTCAGGATATATCTACACTGTGTGTGGTAAATGCTAGAAAGATTATGCTGTGCTGACCTCTGCCTCTGTGACTCATCTGCTGCTGGAACCCTCTGGATCCCAACAGCTCATTTTGTGCTAGCTCACATGACCATCACAGCGCTGACTAAGAAGCAGATGCACCCTCAGGAAAAGCAGAACTGGACAGTTTTGGATGGTAAGCCAAGACAAGGAATTGGCCAAAAGCCATTAAGGACTTGACATGCTGATTCCATGCTGCTCAGAGTTACCTCATACTAACCTGGAGGAAAATAATGTCACCCACCAGCTTTTGCTTGTTTGTATGATTTTGGTGCACAGTCGAAAGAACAAACTAAAGGCTCTATGAGGTTTTTGGCATTTTTAGCTGAACCCATTGTGAACTTTTCCTCTTGAGATTCAGATTCGGTCACTGACAGGCACTTTATTAGCTTGAAGGCACTAAAGTTTGTCCTAAACTTCATTCCTACCAAACATTAACAAGAAAAGATTTACAGACTTCTAAAGCTCAAAAAACCCCTGCAGGCCCATTTTCTTAGTCACTCAACCTTCAGTGGGTAGCAGTTTTCAGTGAGTAGCATAACTCTCAAACATGACAGGCCTAGTTTCAAGTCTTAAAACATCAACATTATCAGTCTGAAGTTAAAACAGAGGGGGCAGCAAGGAAAAAGTAAGTTGGGTGGTATTTATGAAAAATCATTCAGCAGCAGATGCTGATGATGACTGAACCCAGGAATTTGGTACTTAAAGGCAAAAGTTTACTGCCACTGAGATGTGACTGTAGGCCAAAGGGAGACAAAATGTCATATTTCATAGCATAAACAACAGTAAATGAAAGACATAGCAAGTCAGGCTTCAGCACAAATGAAGCTGTCAAATCCCATCAGCTAGGATTTGAACTGTTACCTTGCTGAAATGCCTACTGTTGTTTCTTGTGATCAAGTATTACCTGAGCTCAGTAACCACAAGTCAGACTACAGGCATTAACAGCTTATTATTAAACCTTCCTACTGATCTTTGGAAGTGGTCTGTATTGCCTGACTCACACAAAAACACACAAGAGAAAACACTTCATATTTTTGTTTAAGAAGCAAATCCCCATTAGCGAATAACTTGGCACAGCAGTGTCAGACAACCAAAAGAGTTGGTGTGGATCCCCCTCTAACTACCCCGTGAATGCATCATTGTTCTGTTCCAAACTTGCCTGCTCTGATTCCCTGTGAGAATGTCCCTATTCTGGCTGCAGCCTGATGACCTGCAATTGGCTTAGATTCTTCTGCCTTCGGGATAGCTTTGAGCACTCCCAGACAGCATGGTGCTAGCTAGCACCAAAATCGCTGGTTTAATTTCTTATAAAAGTTCTCTAGTTGATGCACATCAAAACCACCCCACATAATGAACAACCATGCAGTAAGCAAAGATCAATGAGGACTTGTTTCGAAATCTCAGTGAAAAGCCCGCTGCAGATGCAGACTGGAAGAAAGTTGAGGTACAAAATGAATCTTACTGGAGGAGTTGGTTGAAAATGGGAGTTTTCATGCTTTCAGTTTACTTGAAAAAATATAGGACCTCCCACACAGTATACATTCCCAGAACATCTTAGACCCAAAATCTTCAAACACTTGACATAGAATTCTGTATTCAGATTGCTTATAATAAATTTTAATTATACACCATCCTGCATAATTTACAGTTCTTCATTAGACCCAAATTACAAAATCCAGCCTTCTGTTTTGCTAAGCAAAATGAATAAACAATGAAATTCGACAAGTCAAAAATATAGTATTTAAAAAAAAATAAAATTGAAAGATAAGCAAGGGAAGAAAAAACTGAACGGAATCAGATATTCTAACAACTCTAGAATTTATTTATTTTGCGTGCAAGACATCAAGTTTTTTTCCCCATTCCTTCAAAGCTACAGAAGCATAGCTGTTGAAGCCTGAAATTGTAGTTCCATACCCTTTTGCTTTCAAATTAAACAAATGATCTCAGTTTTTGGAGCAGTTTTTGACTCCAGGGAAACTATGCCATTAAGAGAGTGCCAGAAACACATCTAATTGATGCATGTCCCAAGAACAGCTCAAAAGAGGGTAGACACACCACATATAGATTTCAAGGAAATTACTGAAAAGCCACAGAGCTTCAACAGAATGTGATATGTGAAACATAGCATATGAAAGACTCACTATCAAAAGGGTAAATTCAGTTCAGGAGATATTAATCTGATTACCTAAGAGGTATTATGAATTGGATATGCTCCTTTGTGCACCAAATCCAACCTAGACAGATGGAAGAGACTTTTATGCTCCATTTTCTGATGTGTAATTAGTGTTTAAGGGACGATCAAGTTACAGAGGCCAAGTTTCAAACAATTTTTTTTTACAGTACATGTACAGTGACCAGTAACAACAGATTTTTTGACCATTTCCTTGAGTGGCTTACACAGTCCACAACTTGACTTTGCTGTTCTCATTTTCAGTATCATGCTTTGTCTGCACCCACCTGACAGAAAATCAGTCCAGCAACATCCTTAAACAAATCACTTCACATAGAGCTCTGAAACTAGACTTGTGCAGACTGAATTCTGGGCTAATTTTATGCAATGCAGGTTTTAATCCAAATGATAGGCAGTTTTAATATTTTTCTGCACCATAACCTCCTCTTTCCTTCTTGCCATCATTGGCAATTTTCAGGATCTGTTGACAAAACTGTAAGTAAAAATAAATCACCTGTTGCAGGCTCCTCCCCTTGTTGGATTTACGGAACAATGCCACTGTCAAACTTCCATGCCTATAAATTAACAAGTCACTGGCCCTGAACTATCAGATAGCTATTAAAATGTTACTGTTTTCCATTATGGTAATGAATGCTTTCAAAAGAACAAATTTGAAATCTATTTTTGATTTTGTTTATAAACTCCATTTAAAATTGCGTCAGAAGGCGGCGTAAAAATCAGTTGTCTAATTAGGACATCTGTAACATGTCATTTTATGCTAAAAAGTCTGTCTGCATGGCTTATCAAGCCCTTAGCCTTGCAAGCTACACCAGCCATCACACAAGGCTACCTTCTGTTTATTTCTCCATCAGCATCCTACATCCATAAGATTGTGCTCATATACACAGGTATATGAATAACAGAATTAGTTTTACAAAATAGAGGGGAAGGCTTAGCCCATCTCCACTAATACTGCCCTATATAGCTTTTAATTACTTTTAACAAAACATTTAAATATTTCAGCAGGGAGAGACGGACATCAATCCCTTCGTTAAGGCAAGGAGCACTCAGGGAGAATGGTTTTGGAAAGGGTGGCTTGTGGCAGAAGTGGCAGCTGGTACCCATCCAGCAGCCGTGGCCGCGCCACGAGGGCGCCGGGGCTCACTGCCAGCCAACTGACAGGGAAGCAAGAGGGAGAGGCCAGTTCATGGAGAAAGACTGCGGCAGCGTGGGAGGACTATGACCTTTTGATCCCTGAGATGTTCCTGATGTACCAAAGTGACATGTCAGCTCTAATAAGCTGCACTCTCAGACTAGTGGCAGGGGCCTACAAATTACTGTGAGATCTGAAGGCATTTGTTGTGATGATCTTGGCCTGGATGGGGCATATCAGTGCTCGCCCAGCAGGGCTATCTGATAGTCTGCCCCAACAATTCCCAACGCCAGGGTTGTAACCTCCAGCAGGGTCACAGCCACACAGAGTGGGGTCGCAAGCCTGACAGAGATGTGATTGTTTGTGTTAGTCTTTGGGGTCGCAAGCTTGGCTGGGGTGAGTTCACCACCAAAAACAGAAGCACAAACCCAAACCATTTGGGAACAGCTGGCCTAACAGATTTTGTGCTCAAAAACAACTTCCGGATATTCAGCTAAAACATGCCCAAACTTCTGCCTTGCATATCCATGTGCCAGCCTGAAACAAGGACTCCCCTGCCAGGTATCAGACTGGCTCAAATTAGTCCCTAAGAATCATGGCTGCATACCCAGTAGTAACATCTGGTTTGCTTTCTTTGTGACAAATTTTCCATTGTTAACAGTGCAGCTATTCATACTTGAGACATTGTCTTTTCTACCCTTCCTGGTGCTAGTTAGGCATCAGCTCATGCAGGAATATTCTGTAGGTTGCCTGAGGGACTGGAGCAACAGCAGGACATTTTAGGACAGCAGAAATTAGTAAAAACATAGTTTTCCTTTAAGCTCTGGGCATTTTCTCTTTCTACCATTTCTTTACCCATCTTCCTGTACTGCACGGTGACCACTTGGGTTGCTCTCCTCTGAAGGCTTCTTTTTTATTTTTTAATGTAACTGATACTATGAGAAGACTAGTAGAATCCAGACTAGATTAATCTTGTTCATGTGAAGCATACAAAATCTGCTCATGCTCTCTATTTTAATTAAATCAAGAAATAATGCACCAACCATATACTGTCTTTTATTGTTGCGTTGTTTGGGTTTCAATGTAATATTTTAGTAGCAGACTGTCACTGGGAATTTCATTCATATGACAGAGCACCCAGCTTCAACCTCCAAAAGAGGCTAACAGGTTTTAAACTTCCATCATTTAAGACAATAAATTATTATTGCAATAATAAAGCAGGAAATAGACACAAATTAAGCAGAAACACCAATGTGCTCTTTTTACGATTAAGGGGAATCATCAATCATAGAAACCGCCTGAGATTAACAAGGAGCCACTTTTTTCAAACATCCTGCAGTAAACCCAGAGGAAACCCAGCTGGAACTGCTACTAGAATATAGGCATGAAACTCTAAAATTATCCTCTGTCCCCTCACCCTCACCTTCCCTTTTGGTGTAGCATTTGCACCTTGGATCACTCTTAACTGCTTCAAGTTCTGCAGGTGAGCCATATGTTTCATGTAATGCCAAATGTAATTCCCATAGTGATGTTTTCCTGTGTATCAAAATCCTTCTAGTCCCTTTCAGCTCCATCAGAAGAAAGATCCAATGATGGCACTATAAAACTCCAGAAGAAATGGGACTGAATGCTACAGATTGCTGAATATTTTGTCCCCAGCTTCTGTTCAGATTTAAGGATAACCCACAGTGAGTTAAAACAGAATTTAATTGGTCATTGTGCATGGGGGCAAGTGGTATTTAGTTTTTCTTACCCTTGAATTAATTTTTTACAATGTAATTTGAAGGATAAGGTCAACCAACACTGAGGTGCAACGTGTAGGGCCACAGAAGGAATTCGAACCAAGCCAGGCCTTATGTTTCTGACTTAAACCACTGATTTGCAGGACCACAGTAAAAAGTTCTGTATTCACCCACACTGAAATATGAATTAATCTTACTTTTAAACATTTTATGGCATAAGGAAATGATCAACTGTAAATTCTTACAGTACTTTACACCTACATGCCATCAACTGAAATTCAGTGACTGACCCATGCATGATCTCAAGCTTAATGCAGTTACAGGAACACAGGAGTAAGCTGAGGTGTGCACAAGGATTTATTCAGTGCTTTGCACTGGAAGGTGTAGTACATACCCAGTTGCACTTTTTCTCAGTGGAGGTAAGATACATAGCAGCTGAGAGGCAGCAACTTCTAACCACTCAACTATGACTGTGATCACTTCTCAGTTATTGTGCTTCTCATTATATAGATGAATGATTTCCAGCAAACGTACCTGAAGGGTTTTTGGATTACAAATTGTTGATTAATGATTCTAAGTCTCATCACGTCTTCAGAAAGATACCACAATAAAGCAGTAAAACTTTGTACGATCTCATTGTGGCAATTAGGATGTTTTCAACCTTTCTGTAGTCTAGATCAAGTAATTATGCATATGTCATTTAAGCTGGAACTTCCATAGACACATACAGTCTCTGTGACACTGTTTTACTGAGAGATTTATCTTTTGATTTAAAAGCCGTTAAAATTTGGCTGGATGTTATTATGTCACTACTTCCCACTTGGTGAAATATAGCATCAAAATTAGTACAGGCGAACATGGCAACCGTTATCGTGAAATCTAACTGCTCCACACCACCACAACCCTGCCTCCTGCAGAAACAAGCAGGGTATCATTTCCCCTAATGGTTAATATCATTCCTTCCAGGCCCTGCAATGATGGTGCACTTCCTTGTGCCGCTCTGTACAACCAGAGGGACTCTTTTCCTTCCACTAAAGCACAAGAGTGCAAACTCCACTACTGTTAAGAGCACACACTTACAAGAAATGTGAATACAGAGCAAACACAAGAATGAAATCCTATTTTGAGAAGGCTTGTTTTCCCTACTACATGTATTAATGAGTTCTATCAAGGTTGCTCCTCTTTTTGGTGCCCCCTGTTTACCTATCCTGAAGTGGATGCACTACATTGGCTTCCAGCAGGTTAAGGAACGTGAGCTCCTCACCTTCGAGAGTACATACAGCTAACAATGTTTTTAATGAAAACTGAAGTAGTGACTCAAAGACAGAACAGACTGAGGGAATGAAAAAGCTTGCCGCAGAATTGTTAGCTGGTGAAGAGTATTACAGAGTCTCTGCTGGTACAGATTCTTAAAATGCAGCTGAGACATGAAATCCAGCAACAAAATAAAGAATTAAAAAGAAACAACTCCAGCTGTTTCATTATTGAGCTCACATGCACTAGAACCAGTGACTTAAGCAACTCTATCACCTCTGACACTGAAGTCAGAGATGCCCAAGGCTCAGACCTGGAGGCAAAATCCTGTGGCTCACTGAGCTCTCTGGCCCCATCATGTAAGAGTTCCTGATATGGGCCCTAAATGCCAATCAAACCTTCAGGTGAGAATAGCAATTAATATCAAAGCAAACACAGATGCAAATCTCACTATGCTTCCCTGTATCATCAAGACTGTAGCAAAATCATGCAGCAAAAGCTACACTGTAGCACTTCCTTATCTCCATAAACCAAGAAGAGAACTGTATTAGAGAATCACAAAATCACAGAAGGGGTAAGGCTGCAAGGGACCACAGTGGGTCATCTGGTCCAACCTCCCTACTCAAGCAGAGTCATGCTAGAGCACACTGCAGAGGATTGCATCCAGATGCTTCTTAAATATCTCCAGCGAGGGAGACTCCATAATATCTCTGGGCAATTTGTTCCAGTGCATGCTCACTCACACAGTAAAGTTTTTCCTCATGTTCACGTGCAACTTTCTATGAATCAGTTTTTGCCCATTGTCTCTTGTCCTACTGCTTGACACCACCAAAAAGAGTCTGAGTGCATCCTCTTGGTACTCTCCCTTCAGGTGTTCATATACACTGATATGATCCCATCTTTACAGGAATGTGCTTTAATTTTTAGGGTTCACACCCACACACTAGTCTCAGTTGGGAAATTTACTCTTCAGTATGCATAGACATGGCCTAATTTACAGAGCATTCAGCTAAAATACTAAAGGCCAAAAACATGCCAAACTCCTATAATATTTTCCAATGCATTTAAATACATATCATTCTGGAGAACTTCACCAGGACATGAAGTATTCTGCATTAGCTTTAAAACTACACAAAGGAAGTATTTCAGAAACTTATTTAACAGCGACTTGATTCATAAACTCATGGTTCCTGAAAAACAGGGATGAATATACTTTTTTATTTTAATTAAGTCATCTATGGGTCCAACCCTAACCATTAAGTATATACATAAATCAACAAATAAACAAATCTAAACCAACCAACAGCCTCTGATCTCTGGGGGCTGCTCAGTTCACTTGATAATTCTTCAGTTTTTTCACTCCATTTGGCACCAGGACTGACAAAAGGAGATTTGAAGGGAGCGAAGTAATAAACTATAGAACTGATCTTACTGAGGTGAAGAGAAGGACAATTCATTATTTTCCCCATAGAAATATTGATATATTAAGGAAAATAATAATACTTGAAATATTAAGGAAAAAAAGTTGCAGAAGAAAAAGAAAGCCCCAAAAGGTATATAAAAAAAGGTAAACTGAGTCTGGAAGAATAAAACCATTTAACCAAAATATGTTAAGAGATCAAGGGCAAAGCAAGGAAGAGAAGCTGAAGATTCCAGCTTCAAACCTTCCACTTCTAAGTAAAAGTAGGAAAATCCTGTGGGTGGGAGATGTTATGGTAGCTTAGTGTTCTCCAGTTTCTACAACACAAAAGCCTACTTCTGCTGAACAGCTTAAAAGAATTCAAGATCAGAGCAACCAAGATGAAAAGGTCAGACTAAACTCATTGCTCACATTGTGCACTAAAAATATACAATGCTATGACAAACCACTTGATGAACACAAATGGCAGAAGACTGAACACTGGCCTCCCCAGATCTAGTGCAAGTTTACAGACAATTTTAAACACAAAATAATTCTGACTTTTTCAAACAAATATTTGAAAGTACTAGCTGAGACTGAAGAAGCCCAAGACAGCATTCCTTTTTTTTTTGCTTGACACTTTGTGCAGGGTGGGAGGAGGATACTGTTCTTGCTCATACCAACACACCCCTGAATTTTTTCCACAAAAGATGGAGTTTGGCTTTGATGTCTGCCAGAGGAAGTTAGAGCTTGCAGCTGGCAAATACATTAATAGCATAGGCACTGGTGGATTAGAAGGAACCTCAAGCAGGTCATCTTGTCTTATCTCTTTGCAGCACACAAATGAAACACAAATTCCCCCATCCACCTAGTGCTAAAATACACAGGCTTAGAATTAGTTTCTAAAGACTCATTATATTAGGTAAAATTTAGTCATGTGAACTTCACAAAAATAGCAAAAATAGCACAGTCACAGACAACTTGTTTTAAAAGACCTATCGCCAGTCATACAAAATATTTCTACCATTCATGAAGCCTAATGCAGCTTGAACCTTTTTTTTAATAAGATATTACTTTAATTGGGTAAGATCTATTTTTTATATTTAAATGATAAATCATTAGTTCTTAGGCTACTCCTGGGCTTGTCTGACCATCCCAGCCATGTAAAATAACTTTAGGCTTCTCCAAGTTGTCTTTGACTAAAGAACTAAACAGAGGCTATTCCACAAAGCAAGAATGGAAGTGAAACAGCAACATCCACCATCATCCTCCAGACTATCCCCACTGGTGACAGAGTTTGAGAGATGGCTATGTAAAAATAGTAGAGTAAAAACTGAGTTTGGTTCCTAGGGAAGAAGTGACAGAAGAGACATCCTCAGATGTCTGAGGATTTAAGAGCTAGAGAAAAATATTATTGCTCCTAACTCCTTCAGTTGATAATCTGACAACTATGTAAAGGCCAAATGAATGCAAGGACTCAGACTATAAGTAGAGAAACTTTGGCATTGTATTTATCACTTTATTTGTGGCAAACTATAATTTATTTTTTTTTGGCTATCTGGAAGCAGAAGTATGCACAGGTCTGGGAATTTAGCTGGACATAACCATTTCCTATAAGAAATACCAACAAACAGTTCATGAATTCTTACACTGCTACATAAGTAATGGGATTTTACAGCCAGCACTGCTTTTATAAATCCATTAAAGTTCTCATAAAAATCTAACGTATTTTTAGGACACAAGTTTTCATGCACTAGATTACAGCTTTACAGATGACAAACTCTGAGCCTGAAACAGCTTGACAATGTCCTTTCAGCCTGCTCATCAGATTAACTTTCTGTCACACATCAGATGAACAGCTTCCTTGGTTTCTTGCCTAATCTAACACATAACCCAAGCAATTCCCAAGCACGATCAGAAGCAAAAAAAGAGGACACTATAACATTCCACTTCTTCCTAATAGCACATTTAGTTTGAAATTTTCATCTAAGAAAGATTACCCTTTTAGCAAACCATTTATAGTGAAGGGACTCTGATTTCAGATAGGATTAAAACATATTAGACATATACAAACCAAGCAGTCTGAGTTGCTTACAGGACTAATAATGTGTTATGGGTCCTTTCACATCTAGGTCACTGGTTCAAATTCAGCTTTAGTTGGTGATGAGTGACATGGAACAATGAGGTAAGAACCCAGTCACAAATCTGGCCTCTTATCCTTGACTCTGCAACATATACTCTGTGCACTTGGGCTACTCACCTAACTACTCTTTCCTGTAAATTCTACAACTGTAAAAGAACAGTAAGTATTATTACTATCTTACTAACTCTAGAAGACAAATTAATTTAGGATTCTGAAAGTACAAAAAATTATCAGAAGTTTATTGCTACTTTCAGGCTGTTCAAGACCTAACATCCAAATACATTAAGTGGGAACTTTCTCAGGACAGCTCAACACCATGATGTTAAAAAAACCCACCAAAACACACTGGCCACACCTATGTCTTTTGATAGGAAGGCAAACATGGAAATCATATGTTGAATGAGCCTGAAATTTCACAGATAGACAGTAGGGGTTAAAAGGGATGAAAATGGAAATCCAGAAGCACCATTTTACAAACAGTAAAGATATAGGGAGAAAAGCCTGTGGCATGGAGATGCACTGTGTTCTTCCATTACACAACACAGGAAGTAAATGCCATATCAATGTTAATCAAGAAAGGAGGGAAAGAAGAGAAAGAAAGGAGTTTATCAGCCCTATATCCCTTGATAAAACTTGAATTTCCAAAGGAGCCTGCACTGTTGATGTCTGTACTATTCTTGTCCTGTGGCAAAACAAACATGTCCATTTTCAACAAGCATGATGCTGACACATTTTGCTACTTCAGATCCTTAATTAAAAATAAGGAATGAGAACGACAAAGGAATAAAACACAGAGCACCAATATATTTTAACTCATTCTTAAGCTAAAAGGTGAAAAGCAGTGGTGGTAGTTTAGGCATAACATGATAGATTCATGAAAAACCTGTAACTGCTAGAAAAATTATTATGCCATCTCTTGACTAGCCCTGATTCTAGAATATTCTGGAACTATGGCTCATACACAGCACCGAGAATCTTTTATATGTGCTGGGAAATTCAGAAACATTTCAACTATTCCGTGTGTTTTTCCTCAGTATCTTCAAATATTTTAGCCACAGGACAAAAATATGTTTTACTGAAAACATATTTTTTTATTATTCCCACATCAGAGTCAGCTGTGCTTTCTTTCCAGAGGAAGCTCATCCACAGCAATTCTAAAGGGCAAGGAGAAGCACGAGCACTGTGATCAAGACAATTTAATAAGACAAGGCACAACAACTTTGTGCCAAGAAGGAAATTATAAAGGTGAAAAATTATGCCTTTATCTTCCAAATCTAGTTACCAAATTTCAAATCTTTCTGCCAGAGGTAGGGAGCAGTATTTGAGACATGTACTTCAGAGATACTTTGGCAATGGGTGGAACCAATAAAAGCCACAAGCACAATTCTAAAGCTATTTAATGGGCCGTGATTTTCCAGACTCCTATTGACAAAATTATGAAGTAAGCTTATAAATCGGTGTTAAGGCATTGCACTGAAGTTACTTGCTACTCCCTGACATTCCGTTTAAATCTACCTTCAACCTCTTTCCCTTGTCCACTGAAATGAGTTGCAGAAATAATGTCAGTTTTAACCACTGCTTAGTTATTTTTGCCACTGACCTGTACTTGTGTAAGTAAGACACATAAGACAACGGGGTGTGATGAACCAGAACACAGAGAAGCTGATCAGAACCATCAGAAAGTGCAGCAAGGAGACAAAGAGGGGAAATACCCATGTTATGTGAAGTGGAAAGTCTACATGCAATTATCATGCCTTTGCAAGAAGAGCGTTGCTGTGCATCATACATTTGGATCTATGCATGAACTGAATGCTAAATTTTTCTCCATCTGCCCCTCACAAGGGTACTCTGACTATTCTTTGCAAGTGGGGAAAACCAAAATTAAAATATTACTTTGTAAACCTTGATTCAGAATTATCTTTTCTTTTTAGCACGCTACGTCCTCACTATTACTCAAAAAAGTGCTTTTCTCTAATTCTGCTCAGAAAACAAGCACGAAGATGTGAAGTAATATATGGCTTCACAAAAATCCCCATATTACATTCACACAACAGAGAGATGCAGTCTGAGGCAGTGTACTTGAAAACCAAACAAGTGTAATTCAAGGAACAGGACTGAGGATCTGCTTTCCTTCCTTTGTGAGCAGTTGTTTTTCCTTGGAATCTATGATAACCATTAGATAATATGAAATTTGCAGACCAGCCTGTGTATTTCCTCTTGTAGCAGCTTTAGAAGACTGACAAAATAATGCTTTAAATGCATGTGAGTGACAGTACAATGCTGAGAAACTGACATGGCTCAAAAATACATTCACAGCCTTTAGAAAGTATCTGATCCTTTTTAGCAACTCTACATGCTTTCTTTTTAATTATAAATGGATTTTCAGAGAAACTGGAAAATAATTTTGTTTCAAGACTGTGTTAGGTTAGACTTGATAAATTGACTCACTTAGCCCCCTATATTTCAACAGAAGACTGCAAGTTACAGCGTGGATTTGTGGCCGTGTAGAGTTTCAGTTCTGATAGAAGGGATTCCTTACCTTCAGACAGGGACACATCATCAGCTGGAGACACCAGGTCTGCCCGGAGCCCAGGGCCACTGCTCAGCGCTGTGGTAATCTGATTCGTCAAGATAACCTGCAAACAGACAAGGAGAGGGGGATGGGAAATGAATTGTTATAGCTACTGGAAGGTAGAGAGAAGCCCAGGACTGGAATCCTCCAGGCATAGCATCGAGATGACCCTCTATATTCTGATCTTTAGCAAATTTAACACTCAGAACGTTTTGAACTACCTGCAGAAACTGAAAGAGTCAATTGCAAAAAGTGGAGGAAAAGGGATATTGTTAAAGAGATTAAATACTGAACAACAGTATGTTGATACATACAGGCACCTTAAATGAAACTACTGCTCTGAAGAGCTTCATCTTTTGCTCATATTCCATGAACATTTTGATGCTCCTTACAAAAACCCACCATTTTCTTCATAGTCAAATAGAAAATCTATTTTCCAAGTAATTTCCGCACAATTTACATACTTTCTTCCTTTGGCTGAAACACAGTGCCATGGAGGAAGGTGTGGTAGGGGTACACTCCCATTGATCTGAAGCACAAAAGCACTAAATGTTACAAGGCTATCTTTACAAAAGGGGATTTTTTTTAGTGCTTTTCAGGATCACAAGATTCTGATAAACAAAACTATAGTGCCCACTGTGCTCTCCTCTGACAGCATGAGCAATAGTCATTCCTACAAGAGATGAACAATTTCTTGCACCTTTGAATGCATACTGGTTTTTAGCAACAGAAAACATTAAGCAAACGGTGCAAACACCACAGAGAGAAGAACATAGCTACAGCCACAGTTCTCTTGCAATGCTTTGGATCTCTAAGCAGTTGCACTTTTTGCAATAACAGTTGGTCTCCACTTTGCTGACTGACAAACTTCAAAAATTATTTTTTTTTTAAAGAACCAAAATGATTCTTCTCCTTGCACTGAGAGCAGACAAACTCCAAACTCTCTTACAAATTAATGGCCTGTCTTCAGATGTATTTGACACAGGAGAAAGGCAGAAAGGAATCCTACACAATACTTGGTTGAATGTAGCTTCACTGGAATTTACTGGAATAAATTAACAGATTGCCATTGCTAAAAGGAAGAAGAATTTCTCTGCCATTCCCTCCACTACTTGTCCCTCCCTCTGATCATGGCTTCTTCCTGCTTTGTAACTCTTTCAGCAGTAAGATACGACACACTGTCCCCTTTCTTTTCCCGTTGTGAGACCCCACACAAGCTGTGTCAGACCAACGAGCTGTGACTGCAGTGGTGGTGCTGCAGGGTATTGTGTCCTCTTCAGGCAGCATGACACAAGGTGCCAGCAGTGTGATGGAGAACGTGACCTTTACAGGACTCTACCTCCCTGCTCATGCCAGCCCACCCAGCTCTGTAATGCAAACAGGCATGATGGTGCCTGAGAGCTTTATGGATTGTATCAACAGCACTAAATTGAGCATGTAAGTAAATCTTCGCTTACCCAACAGGAGTTCAAGACCTTCAGAACTCCATAGTGATGCCCCTCATGCTCATCTGCTATTGACTACAAACTCTGAACGAACTTGAGCTAGCTGTGATCACTCTGCACAGCTTAGCCACAAAGGATCCACCTTAATCCCAAAGGATGCACCTTTTGGGACTGGGCATTTATGATCACTGCAGTGAACATGAACATGGTAGAAAACAGCCTTGCTTGGTCCTACACCTTGGCTAAGGTACCACTTGCAATAGTCCTAACAGCAAACACACGAGAAACACATTACACCCCTCTGCTGTTTTCCCCAGAGCTGCTGTGTGCACCTACAAGCACCCAAAAGCAGACAGCAAAGGGTCTGGTACACATACCTCCTTGCTGCCACTGATGGCTGACTTGTTCAGAAGAATACATGTTAGGATAATTCAATTCATTAACAAAGGGGGAAAAAAAAGTCACTTTTCCTTTTTTTTTGCTAGGATACTTATCTTCCATTTTAGTGAGCTAGTTCATCCTTGTGATAGGATGTGCATCAAAACCAGTTCAAGGCAAATGAAAGGAGTAGGCAGCCAGGAGTCAGTAGGGATAAGAAAGGATGTGAGACCTTTCCTTCTTGAAACCATTCTCACTTTGTTTCCACTGTGTCACAAAAGCCATAGACTCACATATCCATAGTACCCAGTGCTAGAAAATGTGCTGAAACAGAGCACACTAACAAACTTATACTCACACGTACTGGTGAGGTATGAAGTTTTCATTGGCACACTTTGCAATGATCACATAAATAACAAGTATCAAGCTCTCTAAGTGATTCAGTCACCTCAGACTCGTGCCAAGATAATCATTGTGCTGTGCCATCACGTATTTTATTATTTATGCATCACATTTTAAAGAAATGTTACCATGATTAAGGAACGTTTTTAATAGAAAAAAATACCTAAGTACACTATATTTCATATTGCTTTCCTTCAAAGGAAACTAACTTTGAAGGCTTCCAAAAAATCAAAAGAAAAATGAACAAGAAGAATAATGCAACTGGTTTTTTTTTTATCTTCCAGATTCCTCCTTAACCAGGAACTCCACAGCACTACTAGCTGTTAAGACTGAAAGTCTTCTTCACCTTTTATGTTTAACTCAAGCAATGCTTCTGAACCTAGACTTCAATTTCTGATGTGTCCTTCAGTAATTATTCAGTACTAATATCCTAGATTCCCTGCTATACTGTTTAAAAAAGTCATTTTAGAAAAGCAGAGTCCTACCCAAGTAAATGTTCCTCTCTGACTTGCTCTGAGGATGGAAATTAAGCATATTCTGAGTTCTATGACTTCACTGACAGTTACACATTTGCTTAAATATATATCTAAATACTATCTTGAATAAGCACACTTCCTCTGAGATGAAGCCATATGCATAATGCTTATTTTGGAATTAATGGAAAATTATTCCCCATTTCTCCAAGCCTGCAGAACAACACAGACGCAGTTCTCCCATAAGACAAGTCCAGCCACAAGACAAGGCTGTAGCTAAGCACTAGATTTGGCATCAAATTCCCTGTCACACTTCTGCAGCCTCAATTACTGCAAAATTCTTTCATCGGGTACAGGTATTCCTATTATCATATATATATATATATATATATATATATATATATATATATGTATATGTATGTATTTTCATTTATCTTTGTGCAGCTCCCTTAATACAGTTTGAACCTCACTTTGAGAGTGTGCAGAGTACTCCAAACTCTCACTAAATCAAACATGCTGTGGGTCACTAACAAAAGGAAAGAGCTGGTCCTTTGCTACAGTTATAAAAAGAAAGCCACTCAGATTCAGCAAGCTCCTCAGAATAGATACATCTATCTTCAAAACTTCAACCATATGCCATTACTGGAAAGTGCTAAGTTTTAGTTTTCCATGAGTAAAACTTTGGTCATGAATACTTTGGCAGTTAAAGTGCCATTCAAACAAGACCATACATTTTCAGCAGTCACCAGTCCTTACAGGCATTCAACCTGAAGCCTTCAGTACTGGTATCACATGACCCCAGTGGCACATTTAAAAACTTGATTAATTTTTCCCCAAATTCTCCTTCATGAACCTGAAAGACATGCTTACATTCCATTCTGCCATCCTTTGAAATGGTTTGACGTATTCAGAGAGCTGCAAATAGGTGTTTGAGGGAATGGTTAAACTTGTGGGTGATACGGAGAGAACACCCAGAAAGACAAAGGAGATCTGGTGCCAAACAGCTCTGTGAGTTCTGGTGAGGAATCACATTTGTGCATGGACAGCATCAGCTGAGTCTCACACATTGCTTCATACATGGGTGCACAGGACATCATGCTGGTTCTTATGTTAATGATGCTGTTTCTTACAAACCACCAAAAAGAAGGACTGGGTTGGTCTGATAGGTGCCACACTTGAGAGGAACTACCTGCTAAAAACTATCTGCTTGGAAACAAGCTGGGCTTCCTAGAGAGTCCAAGCAGACTTACTAGAGAGCGCTTTGCATTGAACTAGCAATAGCACTTCAACTCTTCATTGTAGATCTGCCATTAATTTAACCTGTTTAGCACAGGAGACATGCCAGATCCTCAGACTAAGTAGGTAAGGAAAATTTGCCTCTGTTGGGGTCCCTTTGGACAAATACTGGACAGCTTACCAGCCAAGCACAGCTTCCTTTCAAGAGGTTCAAAGCCAGTCATATGTTTATTAACTTCCAGCAGAACACTCAACAGTGAGAATATTGCTACATGGTATTTTGATGTTATCATACTGAAATACACAGTATTTTAAAAGATATTATATTTAAAAACACCTAGTATTTTAAGAGGAGCTCCTATTTCCAATATCAACGAAAGAGACAAAATATTGCCACTAAGACTTGCAAAAAGCCATCATACCTCTACATACACAACTGTGTCCTTACATGTGCAGCAGGTAAGGAAGCTTTGCTATTGCTTTTCTGTTCCTACTTCGTAATGAACAAAGGGTGTAGGTCTTATTTAGTCAGCAACTGTGCCTGAATGAAAAACACTCTCCACTGCTAAAAGAGGGAAAAAAAGAGTCAGCTAGACAGCTCAGTAACACTAGAAACATGCTTCAGTGCAGTCTCCCATGGAGTTCAACAAACCACTGCCTTTAACTTTCAGCCCATTCCCTTGCCATAGGTTAAGAGAGCTATTTAACAAGTGAAAATTTACAGTCCTCAGCCTTCCAATTCTGACAGAATTACCAACTCTTTGGAAATTCACTCGGATTCAGATTTCAAAATCCTTTCTGGGAAAAAATCTACTACTTAAAATACCACACAAATGATGGACTACACAATTTCCCAATCTTTTACTTCAATTCTTACTGCAGCATAGCTATCTCAGATTGTAAAATAACCCCATATAACAATTAGAAGTGTCATGACAGCAAGAAGTATTAGAAAACCCAGAGATAAACACAATAAGACAGCAGGAACACTTTTTCAACTTCCTAATTTTAGACATGTTAGAAAAACCCAACTTCCTCCTCTGATTACTTTCTCACTTTTTATAGGAGCCAATACCTGGAAAAAAATGGACACAAGGATTTCTCAAGGAAAACAGCACTCGGGTTCCAGATAGATCATTGTTACTTCTAAGATTTAATCTAAAAGTCAACAACAGTGTTAATGTCCCATTGAAATCTTCATATGTTGTTGTGAAAACAGAGCCACCATCCACTGATGTGATTTCAGTAGATGCTAGTTTTTTTGGAAGCATATTAGAAAAGTAAAAAAAAACTTACTTTTTGTGCCTAAACTCACAACTTTCCCATTTATTTGGAATAGCAAAGTTCCTGCATATGCAGAAAATCCCTGCAGGTCCTGGGAGAGAGTTGGCCTAAGAACTTCACAACAGAAGAATAAGCAAACTATATTTTGTTTGGTTATTTATACAGTACAATTTTTCAAGTACTCCTCCTGCCCATCCTAGACCACACTGAAATTACAAAACCTGACTTTGTCATCCTTGTAAATCCAGTTGAGTAAATAAGCTGTTTTCTGTAAACTTGTGGTCTCAGCCTCCTTGTTAGTTTATTGCAAAATTAAAGGGAGCTCAGAACAGAACTATCAATCAGTAACCAGTAAAGGTAGAAAGTCTTCTGGAATGTACCAAAAGGCAAAAAACCACACTATTTCATGAAATGGCTGTTTGTTAAAAGAACGAAGCAGAAATCCCTGTTTCGCATGCAACACTATTTAGGAAAGTTCTTATTAAAGGCTTCCTATTGAGCTGGGAGAGCAAGCACAAGAACACTTGCAATAATCTCACATTACTCCACCCTTATTAGCCTATGAATTTTGTGGTTTTCACTGTGCCCAAGAAACGTCACTAGAGAGCACCAAGTACGAGTGACGAGTCACTGGGGCTGGGATGATGACCCTGCATGCTGGAGGAGAAGGAAAGGAAGTTTTACTGATCCCCAGCCAATCTGTCTTCCCATCCCTGAGAAGGCACCTCCCTCCCTTTCTCTGAAGGGCACAGCTTTGCATGAGGTATTCAAGTAATGGCTCAAAACAATAAAGGACACTGCACCAAGCAATACCACAAAGTCAGATGGAGCTGACAGCAAGCCTGAAAACAGCAAAAGGGAACAGTGAGAAAAATAGGGTGAAAAATCATGATTCAAACAACTGTGAGAGCAACAGCCTTCTCCTTGAAAACCTGTTAAAGATCCTCAAGACTGCCGTCAGTTGGCTCAAGGAAGAATCCAAAATTACCACTATCTGTGACAGTAACAGGGTACTTGCGGACTTAATCTAAGCTACTGAATTAGCTTTTTCTTCAACTTCTGTTTCTTTGGGGAGATTTTCTTCAGCCTCAATGTCCGTTTGACACAAAAGCCATCAAAAGTTGTGCAAGACCTCAGCAGAACTTCGACTTAACACTCACAATGAATAAAACATGCTTAAAACTCAGCTCTTTTGGTGAAATCACAGAGTTACAAACAGAAAAAAGAAAGGTCTGAATGCAATACCGAGAGTTCCTAACCAAAACACGAGTTTTCAAGAGAGAATGTCAAGTGCCCACAGCTACAGCAGCACTTGAAGCCAGTTACTGCTCCACACAGCCTCACCTCACAGGAAACTGGCTTTTAGTGAGAAAAGCCTCTACACAGTCAGACAGCTCCGGGCTCCAGGACCAAATTAAATATTTATATCACAACTATAAAAATGACAAGAGATTAAATATATATATATCTTCATTCTTAGAAAATGCAAAATATTTTGGCTCACACAAACCAAATACAAAAGAAAACCCAACAGTTTATCATCTCAAATCCAAGCAGATCACCACACCCACCCAATACTTATCCCACTAAGTGTCTTGTATTCCTGAGCTGAGCAGCCACCAGCCCCAGCAGCTCAGGTTTCTGTGGGAAGAATATCAATAATGTCAAATACTGTATAAAGCCCAGACATCACAAATAAAAAACCTTCTAATACATGAAATTCCCATATGCAAAGTCAAACACCACTCCTGGTGTTTAATCAAGGCCTAACTAGGATACTCAAAAGTATTGTTACAAGTTTTACTAAAATGGTTGTAGCCCAAAGCTGCTTCACTGCAGGCATGAGCAATACACAAATGCCCACATTTAACAACTGTTGCTAATCCAAATCAGCTGAAAGATGAAGTACCCATACAGCCATCTTGCCTATAACATGACAGAGGAACAGGCTGGTAACAGGCTGGAGGGAAGCAGGCAGATATTTTCAGACACAGCATAGCAGCTACCCTGACTGAAGGCAAAGCCAAGAGCTGTTAGAATTCACATCTCAACCAATGTTACCAGAATTTGGCATAATTCCCTGAATAACAGATATATACACATAAACCACTGGAAGCCTATTGAGAACCACTTCCTAATCCCACATGCAATGTACACTCCTACAAGTGCTGGCCTTGCCTCAGAGGAATTTCAACTGCACCTATTTTCATCAGAATCCAAGGGGAAAAAAAATAAAAGCAATTGAACAGCACAGAAACAAGAAAGCATAATTCTCTGGAAGGCTCACTTACACCTTTTAAAAGGTTAGAGATCTGTTTATCAGGACACATTGTTAGTTAGCTGCAACCTTATTAGAGCTCTTAGGAGAGAGAGAACTTGCAGCTCTTGTTTTGCCAAGGTATCACTACCCAAACTTCTCCTCTTTCATCCCTCAGTGAGACAATTCATAGCAGCAGAGATGATTTTATAGTTACTGGATTTCATGGGGTATAAATAGGACTTGGAAGAAGCCAAGGTATCTTTCAGACACTTGTCACTGTATTTACATCACACTTATTCTGCTTTGCATAGGAAAAGTACAAAGTTATGCAATTCTATTCCATAAGCCTTTTGAAGAAGTGTCTATTCACATCTCTGCCAGCTGCTTAAAAAGCATCACAATGAATTAAAACTTCCACCAGAAAAAAAAAAAAGAAACAAAGCAAAACAAAAGCATGTTGTTCTCAGGCAGCTACAGGCCTTCAAGTTGAAATAGCTACCACCCAGCAACAGCCTGAGGTCTTTAGCCTTTCCTACTCTGTGAACGAGGAATGCAGCCAACACAAACGTAATGCTCAAAATCTCCACCAGAGCACCCTTGTGCTGTGCTGCCCAGGAGAGGGGCTTGTGTGCCTGCCCCGGAGAAGGGCTTGTGTGCCTGCAAGGCCTTCACATCCAGCAGCCTGCACAGACCTGTTTGCAGAGATGTGCATCCCCCAAGAGGGATGGCCACCCGCCTTCATGTCCCGGCAGGGGCCCAGAGCTCCCTGCTCAGTTTCCAGCTGATCTTCCTCTCCTCCACCCTCCCCTCCAGCCCCTGCTTAATGATGGCTTTCTGAATTGAGCTTTCTCATGTGTCTAGCTAGAGATGGCAGTAAGAGACTGCTCTGACACTGGCTGAGAAAACACAAAGTACCTCTCAAGAAATCACTGTAATCCACAGGCAAGTTTTACATTCAAACCTGCTGCACTCTAAAAGCACCACTGCTTAAAAGGGAGTTTTCTGATGAATGCCAAATTGTCTTGCAACAGAATAAATAAAATTATGAACTCACAGTTCACTCTTAGACTCTTTGCTGTTCTCTGCAACAGCACTTTTGGTTGGTTGAATTTGTTCAGTTTTGAAGGATGGGGAAGAAACTGGGTTGCCTGGAACACCAGCAAAGTCGTACAGAATTTCAGTTCTGCACTGGCATGTTCCAGATTGAGAGCAGAGACATCTCCTACACTTTCATAAGACTGCAAGGAAGTAAAAATTTATGCTCACTGTTTTCCCAAAGAAAAACCTAGTTAGGTTTATTGGCACTTGTCATTGGCAGAAGAAAACAGACTGAAGGCTCTTTCCTTTCACTTGCTGTGTTCAGACCTTCTGCCATGCATCTATCCTCCTTCATCCAGTACTTCAAATTTACCTAGACCTACACAAATTCTTTGACATTAAACCTCACTATCTTCTGGTGGAATAAATGTATTGTTGCCCCTATTGTATAGACAGATGCACAGACACTAAGCAAACTGACGAAAGGTAGCATGAATGTTTACTACCATTCCTAAACCCTAATTTTAAGAACAGAGTTAAAAGTTGGAAAAGGTCATACTCCCCCAAGCACTCTAGAACATCTCAGACTATCTAGTAGGTAGCTAGCAAATTATATATTTATAATTCTTTCCATATTTGGGGTTTATTTTAATTAGTTTTTTTTATACCTGTCTATACTTAGCTTAGCTTACTCCTAACAACTCAATAGGAATATGAAGTAACTGGAAAAGTACCTATTATTCATTACTAAACTAATGAAATACTCCTAACAAGGTCTACTTAGGGCTCATGGCCCATTTCAAGTTGATAATTAGCACACCAGCATTTTAATTTCATTTTATGTTTTGACAAGCCCATCAGAAAGACCATTTATACCAACATACACATGCAGGTCTTGAGAGATATAGCATATAAAGCACAACTTCATGTCATTAATTCCATTAATTCCTCAGATCCTTTCCAATTAGTTCCTTCAAGCCTTCAAGGCAGGGCTCACAGGAGACTCACTGAATCTTGGATACAAACTGAAACAGCTCAATGGCCTACTGTAATTTACAGCTTTGCTGAACAGTTTTAAAAACACTTTCCCTAGCTCCACCTTATTCCACAACATGACTCTATGCCAACATTCTTAAAAGGAGGACAGTGTTAGTTTAGACCTCTGCTTGATATCTTGTGGAAGCAGCAGGAAGTACTTCCAGGATGTGCTAGAATATTTGTTTCCCTTGTCCATTCATTAAACTTTACGTGCAGGTAACTACTACCGCAATCACATGGCTTATTTTTTTTAATACACAACATACTTTATCAGTACCACAGAAACAGAGCAAATCTTTTCTAGCCTATGGTTATGTTAGAGAACACAGAATGTTTTACACCACACCTTTTGGAAAACTTCTCTTACTGTGCTATGGCCTTTCACTGAACACATTTCAAGACCCAGGATTTTTATACTTGTCTAATGGCTATGCTTAGATAATCATGTAGGCTTTATTTCAGTGTATGTAATGGTCAGTAGGTTTGAAGTACAGAGTAACAGGGAATTTGGATACATAACTCCATCCTCCCATTTGCCCAAGCTATTTGACAGGTCTGTAGAGTATTAAGGCAGTAACTGATACTGCACAGAAGCCTGACAATCAATATATTGATAATTTTTACAAAACAAACTAGACACTGACTGTCGCAGCATACACACAGTACATGCTGCAGTCCAGAGGGCCACAATACACAGAGTATCACATACACAGAGTGTCACCATACAACTGCAGAAAGCTTCAACCCACACACAGTAAGAGCATACCACAGCAGAAGGTTTCAGGTGCCTGCTCATACACAGCAACATCACATCACTTCAGAAGGCTGCAAGCATCAGCCCCTCTTGTTCTTTAGCCCAGCCTTTTACACCCCTCATGTTGGTGCATTGGACCTGTGTGCCCTTTACTGATGGTGCAGTACACCTGGGCACTCTGTGTCTTACTACCTCCAGTGCTGCTCACCTGGCCCACACAGCTGTAGCCCATTGGGGATGAGGCTCAGCCACAGCCCCACTCCCAGATACCACAAACTGTGTGCCTACAGCTGACACCAGCATTTAGTGCAGCTGATTTAGTGAATGCTGTGCTCCTGCTGATATTAAAGTTCAGTTATCAACCTCTATGGCTGTAATGGCTCTAAAAAAGTGAAGTCAAAGAAGAAATAAAATACCCAGATGCTGAAACAAACAGCCTCTCAAGTTGCTATCAGTTTCCCTTCCTTCTGAGTCAGTGCTCAGAAAGGTATGAAAGAACAGGTGAGAATGAATTACATGTATTAAAAGTTGTAGATATGTATTAACATTTCATTTTAGACATTTTCATAGACTGAATTGCATTTACACCTTTAGAGCCTAACCTACAGTTTAGCCAATAATCTTTCTCTGCCAGAAATATTTGTAGTATTACAAAATTATCAGTAGCCCCAGCCTCCCTTAAAATACAACAATACAAATCACATCAGTCTGAGTACTGGGTAGTACTTTTCTTCTGTACCAGTGACTATTTTCATAATCAAAATATTTTAGTCCAAGTGGACTGAAAGTCAAAGTTTTACCACCTAGCTTTTTGAGCTTTCTAATATATCAACATACCTCTAAAATGCAGTGCAATATTTTTATGCAAAAGAAGATTACTTGGGTATATTTCATCAGTCTCCTAAACCTGCAGACTTAGACAGTTAAGAGCATTAACCTTTGACATTTTTCCTCTTATAATATTCAATCTAAACTAAGATATTCTGAAGAAAATCTAAAAAAATAAATAAATGCAACCTATACAAAAGGCACAGTGGTGGACTGTGTTACAAAGTTTAATTAGCACCCTTTGAAGACTGCTATAGCATTTTAGGAAGCCTTGTTACACAGTAGTAAGATTATCCTAGGTGCTTCTTCCACAAAAACACATTCAAAAAAAAAGCTAGTAGTTATAGATAAATGAGACAGGAAGAAAACATGCCCAAACACGTACATGTATAATTGTTTTCCAAACATGTCAGATCTGGTATCACTTAGAGGAAAGAAGAGGAGAGGGGACATAAATCATCCAAGTTTCTTCTCGTCAATATTCGGGGGGAAAAATAAAATTTTGTGGCATAAAACATTCTGGAATTTCAGTGGCATTGTCTTTGCCTCTGTAACCTATTTTTTTTCTAAATCTTTTCACTAGGAAATATAGTTAGTCTGTATTTCTCCAATAAAATTGCCCTTTTTATCACATTTTAAATTTCTATTGAGCTACCCAACTTACTTGGAGTGTATTTTCTTGGAAGCATGAATAATTAGAAACCTTTTTGACAGTTAGGACTCAAGATGGAAAATGAACTCTGAAAAATGCAAGGAATCATTTTTGTGCTGCGACTGCAGCATGACACACACCCTCTTTGGCTTGCTAATCACTGAGTATAGGTCTGCTGCTTCCAGTGGAAATGACACTGGGTCTACCAGTATCACTGTTTTGTTTTGTTGGCACCTCACTTTTTATGTAAATATTTGTAAACACTTAATAAAACAAACCCAAATATCTTTATTCAGCTATTTGGGTACTTTAGAATATTTACAGCTGTTACTAGAACAACAGAAATTTTAGTTAATGTCAGGTGAATATAAACAGGCTGTGGCACCTTCAGTGATCTTAAACTCTCAGAAAACCTTGGGAATGGTACAGGATTTCAGCTTTTGCACAAACTGAAATTATCTGTTCTTTAGGAATAAACTTAAGTAGGTAATTTTTGCACCTCATTCAAACAACCCAAGTGCAACAAAAATTTGCTGTCCATCCTACAAACTACACATACAGGCATCAGAGAAAAGCAGCTGGTGCTTTCTGGACAGCCAACTGAAATTTCGCAGCAGCTCTAGATGAATTGTTCACTGCAGCTAGGAATTTTTAAATATAATTTTTTCAACTTGTTCATAAAATTCACAGGCTCATGCATTTTCCTTGGACTCCATAGGAACTGCTTCATCTAAAGCCTTTCTTAAAAAAACCACATCAGAGTCTCCATTGTAGAGTTGCACAAAAAATTGCAAAGATAGTAATGCTAAAAATTAATTACATTTAATTTAGAGAAGGACTTAAGGACTTAATTTAATTTAGAGAAGGACTTAAGAGGAGCAAATTTTGCTTTAGTCAATAGATTCTGTTGCCCCAGTAGGTTTTCTGCAGCCCCATGACTGGAACAGCTTCTTCCAGTGAGGAGTGAGATACTTGGACAAACACATAGGAAACCTGGCCTAGATTAGAAATGCATTTCTGGATAGGACTGAAGTGTATGAGCAAACATAGTGGGAAATCAGGAACAAAAAGACCAACAAGATGTTTGCAGTCAGGCAGGAAGTGCATCTTCAGATGCACTGGATGTGGGTCCTGAGGTAGCAGCTACAGATGCTGAGACACTGGGATTGGTACTGACAGCAGAATAGTAGGTCAGTGACTTTCTCAGGAAAGGATAGGATGTACTTGCAGATTCTCTAAAACAAAGATTCAAGTAATTCAATGCAAGATACTTGAACTTGAAAGCAAGGTGCAGTACCAGAGCAGAGCGTGTGACAGATTAAATCTAATTGCTCAATTATATCTGAATCTCAGTGAAAATTTTTTCATGTTTAGCTGGATACTAATTTACAAAATACCTAGTGTGGTGTGGAGATGTATAGCTTCTGGGACAGAAGGGCATTTATGGCATACACCCCTTCAGTTACGCTGTCTGATTCCTGCCATCATCCAAATGTATCAACAAGGAAATTGTTTTCAGTAGTAGTGCTACCAATTCAATAAAGTTATTTTTTCATTGGCTATTCCTTAAGTCTAATTAAAGATATCTATAGCTTGTTTTGCAGTAAATTTCTCCTCAAAAAGTTACTTATTGTTTTCTATTTAAAACAATCCCTATCTGCTGTTACCAAGCCTTAAAATTCCCTGCATGAAAGGAACATCAAGTAATGGATAGATTATACTCCAGCTCCCTCTTAGACTGATCTCCTCCTCCAGAACATTAGATACCCACTGTAGAAAGTAGCCTGACGAGGTAAATTCTCATTTTGAATTTTATTAATATTACTCAGGGTTTTTTCCAGACTATGTAAGATTTATTGCAAGTCTAGTTTTATTGATCCTGAAGGAGTTACACCAAAGTGAAACACGATCAGAGATTTGTCTCTGTCCAGCTTCATCCTTTTGTGCATAAATACATTCACAGAGAAACAATCAGTTCAGACTTTTTCTCTTCTTATTAACTCTTCACCTCGATTAATATTCAAGCGAGAACAGGAGGGAGCAGAAGTCCAATCGCATGTTCTCTAATCCTGGTTCTGAGGCTAAGTAGCTGCAACTGCTTACAGATACAATAAATTCTTTGTGCCCTGTTTTCAAAGCAGGCCTAATGCCTACCCCATAAGAGTATTGTGGGATTCAGTATTTTGTTTTCCTAATGCTTTGAACTCACTGCATGAAGTGTGATTAAATCACAGTGCAGCACCACAAACCACCCTGTGTTCCCAGGGTCTTCCAATGTATAGCTGGGCAACCTCTAAATACAATTTAGCAGTAATAGTTGACCTCTGTAGGTTCTATGCATGGTCTTGTAACAAAAAGTCTTAAAACTTCCCTCCAGAAAACCCACTGGCTTTTTTGTTTTCCTTTCGGCATTTTTGGCTGGGTGGGGGGAGGAGTTGATGTGGTTTTTTAAAATCCTTTGCCTCTGCTTGAGTTGTGAGTGAAAGCATCACTGGTTTGCACTGCAAGTTTGGGAAGGATAAATCTGAAAAATTCCTCATGGCTCAACTTCTGGTATGTTGTACAACATTCTGTAAAGTATTAGCACTGTATTTAAAACAGACGGAAAGTAACAAATAGATGCCAGATTATTATTTAGATGTTAGCTATGATCTGTGTTCTTGGAAACAAGTTTTGGTCTCTCTTGAGCTTACTGAGGGTGTTTTAAAGAGCTGTTTAATAGAGCAGGGAGTACTGAATAGTTCCAGAACAGTAAAGACAACAAAATAACAGCAATGCAGAATAGCTTCAAATCAGCCCTGTACAAATTTATTTTCTGAACGGGATATCTCAGATCATCCCTGTGCCAGTAAAAGGCAAATAAATAGTTATTTTTTAGGGTGTTACAAGATCAACAAGTACAGAGTTTGGACTACTTTTAAAACATGAGGCTCAATAAGAAGCTGTATATATCAGAGTAAGCAGCAAAAAAAAAAAAAATTCTGTTCCTCTCTGCGAAAGCACAGAATAAAACACACACACAGAAAAAGATCATGTCAGTGCTGAAATAAAATACTCCACCTCAGATGTAAAAGCTGACTTTTTAACAGATTGGAAAAAACATCAGTGATTACCTAAATTTCAGTCCAAACTCAATCTCAACAGCCAAGAAAGAATTGTTGCTGAGGAAACTGCAGCCTGCAACAGCTCACCGAGAGCTGTGTCCACACTGAAGTTTCCGAGAGAAAGGGGAAGAGGCACAAAAAATTAAAGAGAAGGTATGATTTACAGAAAACAAATAAAAACTTCCTCCAGGAATGAACACTTCCTGGAATACCAGCAGCAAATATAAATGGGAGAAACAGGATTGGCACACCTAGAACGTGGTGGGACACAGAGTCTTGAAAATTGCTGCTTTGGACATAAAGTGCCTGCTTTGAGTTTCACACACTTCAAAGAATGAGGCCATAAATAGAAAAGCCATTCTCACCAAGCAAGAAAGCCGCCCACTCTGCAGTACAGACTGAGAACTGCTCTTGCAATGAGCATCACAAGAAACACTCACCATTCATTTTGCCACAGTTTCTATCCTGATTACAAATAGCAAGAGCCAGCCTCAAGAATAAATGCAGACCCACTGCAAACCAACACATCTAAATGCTTCTCAAGTTGATAAAAATGACCAATGCCTAAATGGGTCACAGTAGCCCAAATTCCACAGATTACTACTAAACTACAAGCTCTGTGAAACATTTTTCTGAAATTCTGTGTGGATAGCATCAGATTTAGGTGATTAAAGGATAATCTAGATACAGATAGTTGCCAACTCACCTTGCCAATGTGCAAGGTGGGGTGGGGGGGACCAGAAAACCAGGAAGACATTTCATACAAATGAACAAGGTCAAACAATGCCTGTTCTTCATTTTCCTTAAAACTTGAAGTACTTCGAGGATAGAAAGGAAGAGTTAATAATGCATTGTATAGGACTGTATTCTTATTTGCATTCTGGTTTGTGCCATTAGCAAATTCTCTCCATTCTTAGAGATTAAAAGTTTTTCATAAGCTCCCATAACATTAAAACAGCTACTGTAACAGGAGTGCATGAAACACCTCAGATAACCATTACTGTGGGATTCATAGTGAAATCTTGAGAACTCATAACACAAAGTAGAAAAAAGCTAACTAACAGCTCTGTCTGAACTACAAATCTAGTTTAGTAAGAAGTCTAGCCACAACACACTTCAATTCTGAAGCCTACAACCATAATTTGATAACATACACGTGTACACACAGCATGCACATGTTCTTTGCCCTGGATCATGTCAGAGGCTTGTCCAGGCATAATCACTCCCTTCCCAATTCCTCTGTCCCAGGTCAAACCAGAACTCAAAAAATCCCCTGCCTTGCATGGTGACATTGTAGGCTGGAGAAGGGCAATGCCACTCAGCTCTGTGTGCTAGCACAACAATTCCTTCCATCTCCTCTCTCAAACCAGGGACACAGCATTCAAACATAGGCAGAAGAATGCAGCAGAGTTATGCTTCCCCAGTAATTGAAGTATTTTGCTAAGCCTGCCACTCTGCTTCCCTGTACAGCTGCTTTCTTTGCCAGCATCTCAAACTGGCTGTGCAAAAGATGGGAAAGTATAAATTGAGGCAGAAGCCACCTTCAGACTGAATAAGTACTCAACAGTATGAACACTGTAATACACCCTATATATTCACACAAGCAGTTACTCAAACCATATCTCCATACATCAGCCACACAACAAACAGACTTATGTGGCAATGCTTCCCAAAACAAAAAGCCCAAACACAATAAAAAAGTGCCCTTGTATGAGATTTTTCAAGAGACTCTCAAAACACTACAAAGAGATCCTGAATCTGAAAAAAAGACACTTTAACGTTTTTCAGTTGACCAAGGAAAACAGTGGACATGGGGCTGAACAGAGAGGAAGCAATATTATCTGAGGCCATCAATGGGCCAACAAATCACCCTTAATAGGCAAGAAGCAAGAATATGTTTTATACAGTATATAAAAGCAAATCTGACATGTCTAGGACATTGAACATGCACTATGAAGTCAGGCACACAGTGTACTTCTTTGTAAGTCAGCAGCCAAGACATCCTGCATGTCCCAATTTTTCTCTTTTCCTTGAAGTTAAGAGGTTTCAAGTCAGGAAAAAAACAGAAGACTCAGATAAATCACATCCTTGCAAAAATTTTGCACATCTCCACTCTCAACTTTATTTTACTTGCCTAAGCCTGGACACTGGAGATACTTGAACAAGCTGATATGCAAAATTAGAAAGCTTTTCTAATTTGCACAAGTATTTCTGTTGGATCAAACCAAGTTTAAGTTAAGTTAAGTACTTCCAGGAAAACCATGGATCAGGAAATTGTAATAAATGCTCCAAGAGCTATAATCCAAAAGGGATGTATTCGTCTTCCTTCTCCTTCTCCCAGCTGAACATCATGGTTTTGCATGCACACATTCCTGCATCTATCTTTTGGACCCTTATGGACTTTGTTTCCCATCACCCATTCTTTTGACTTCACTTTTTTCAGAAATATTATTGAAACAAAGACAAAACACTTTAGAACACTCAACCAGGATTGGAAGAATTCTTGTAATTACAATTGAGAAGTCAGTAAAGCATTTGCAGATCTCTCTAAACCAGACAAAGCCTACCTCCCTTCAGAAATATAAGGACAGTTTTTCTGCTTTGAAAGAGAAAGTTGTGAAGTTCACTAAAAGCAGCAGAAGACTGTAAGGGAAGTGTCTAATAATTTAATCTAAAAAATTTAATCTAAAATTTCTTCTCAGTTCATTGGAGATAGTATAAAATGTTGGGCCCAGAATGAGTTAATACTGCAGAATTCACACATATTTCTAGAAAACAAAACATCAAAAGGAAGAGAGAAAAGAACTAAAGAACAATCTGAACAAGTATTCCTACTCAAGGCAGCACTTAAGCATGTACTCAATTTAAGGTATATACTTAAAACACTAATTAAAATATGTTTAAGAGCTTTCCTGAGTTGATATCAAAGAATTCAATCAGACATTGATGCAAAAATCTGGCAGTATTTGTAGCATTGTATTTAATACTGGAATGCAAAAAAGTAATTTAAAGACAAATTGCTGTATGAGGCAGAGGCTGTGTGTTCTTGCAAGTGTAAGTTGCAGCCAGCCTGGCTACTACACTCTAGAATTGTAGTCATAAGAATTATAACTTCAAAGGAAAAAAACATTATAGCAGAACTGGAAGATGGACAGAGATCACAGAAACAAGGTGTTTTCAAGAAAGTCTCACCAAGTAAATTCTTGAAATATGCACTTTTAAAAATACATCTACATTTACCATACCACTATTAAGAGCTTAATGGAAATGGTGTCAAATTAGAGGATGTAGCAACAGAACAAGATTTAGACAAGCTTTTATGCTTAAAAAAAAGGGCTATGGAACAGAAATCAGTATCTGGGTGCAGAGGAGGAAGTAGATTTTGAGTAGATCACAATAATACTGCACTGAACAAAGAGCAGATAACGTACTATATTTTGAATCTTCCTGAAGAGAAACTCAAGCCATGAAAATATAATGAGGTTACACAGAGTTATAATTCTCCTCCATACTTCAGGAGAAGGAGAATGAGCATAAAAGTTGACTCCAGTAACACCAAAACTCCTACTAACAATTAAGACAAGGAAGTCTATTAAGATTATTGCTTTTACTTGCTTCATTTACAAAACTGTAATCAGTGGTCAGCACTGAGCATTTCAGAGATACCTGGCATTACGAGGAAATATCACAAACAATCTGACAGCAGTATCCCCAAAACTGAAAACTTCAGATGCTAGCCTAGCAATGATAAATTCAGAAAAGAGAGATGAAGTTAAAAGCATTTCAGCTCCAAAGTTATTTTAAAAACCTGCAGTTTTTACAGAAGGACAACTTCTCAGAAAACACAGACAGCCCTAATAATAGGGAGGGGAAAGATTTAAACATCATTTTTCATAAACAAGTAGACCGTAGAAAATGAATATTCAGACTAATCCAGCTGATTGAGAGGAAAATAAACTACAACAGTCAATACATAAGAATAAAGTCTAGGGAGCTGTGATGAACTGAAAAAGCAAATCAATGAAGACATAAAATCAAACAAACTCCTGAAGTATGTCTAAAGCAAGTAGACAAAGAATCTGCTGGCAAGAAAAAAGAAAAAGGGGATAAGGCTCACTTAAAGAAGTAATATGGTTGTGTCAAAGTTTGCAACGAAAAATTGCACACAAATACTTATCCTGATCCCACAGCTATTTTCAAGTTACTAAGATGAGGTATTTCCAAGAATCAGGGGATCAAAAAAGATACTAAAGCAAAATGCATCAACAGGGTAGCCTGGGGGGGGGGGGGGGGGGGGGGGAAGTGGCAAAGCCCACATTCAAGTAGATGAACTCCTTAAAATTCCACTGTAAAACAAAAGCATCACAATACACATAAAGACACCCAAGTTTCTCTTCTCACTCCATACAGGCACCATATTCTTGCCCATTTGTACACTTATGCTCCATACCATTACTTTTTTCACAACACAAAATAAAATTCTCTTGTAAGCATTGGCATAAAGCCCCCACCTGCATCTCCCTTGTTCTCAGGCCTTCCTGGATCTCCACAAACTCACCATTTGATGCACCAAATGTGCAATGTGAGGTCATTTGGGCTGAGATACCTGGGAGTTGTTTTCCTTCTCCTTCAGAATGTTGATTGGTATAATGTATTATTACAGGAGAACATGTCACATTTCAATACATGCACTGTATAATAAAGAACATTTATGTAAGTTTGTGATATCTCTGTTTTGAGGCTTTGCCATCTGTGTGTAGGCCATTTTCAGCCATTGAAGATAATATCAAATGCAATCTGAATAGAATTTTTTTTCATAAAACCATTTTAGACGTGTTTTTAAAATAAGAAAACATACTATTGGCACAACTACTGCTCCTGTGCTCCCTTGGAGACATCTTTATTGGCACCCATTATGGGAAAAAGCCCCACAACTCTAATCTCTATGACTTCTAGTATCTTTTCTACACAGAACAACCACTATATGAGACTGTATTTTCACGTATGTTTACATATGTTTTAAATGGAGTAAGATGAGACTGAAATGAGAAGCTACTCTGCCCTCTCCTGTATCTCATTTCCCTCCCTGAACTGCTGCCATTCCATGCAGGAAGGCATTTCTGTGGACTTACACTGAACAGGCCTAAACTGATGCAGTTGCCCAGGCTGGATGGAAGGAGAAGGGGATGGCTCCTTTCAGTCACCATGCTGTGTTACTGTGTGCACAGAACATTTGTAGAATTATAGGATAGAGTCTACTCTAATGCAGGGGTTACATCAGGGCCAAAAATAAGAGAATAATATTCCATCACTGCTATGATTTCATACCTTCAAAGGAGAACAAAAATCATAACTGCCTTTATGTTAGGCTCTTTTTCACTGCTACAATGTGGGAAAACACCATTTCATTACAACCTTGTTTCTAGTCCTGATAGTTCTCAAAAGTTTAGACCAGCCAGCTATGACTGAAGAACTGGCTACAGTCCAATGTATACCTCAAACTATCATCCTGCTTGAGAAAGGTGAAGGAAGCCGTTACCTAATAGGCTGCCTATTTGTCCTATTTATTTTAAATGGTATTGTCTGGAGGTGTTCAGCATTTTGAACACTGGAACTTTTTCCCAGGGAGATGCAGATGAGAAAGCCAAGGAGCTGCTAAACAGACCATGAGATATTAAATGCAATTCACAGCTGCACCCTCCCCGTTCTCCAACCCACAAGATACATATTTCACATAGTCTTTAGGCTTTGATTGTTGAACAATGCTGGTCAAGATTTACTAGTAATTTCCAGGCAGCTTATTTCTTCAAAGATTACAGCAAAACTGCTGATCAGAACAATGCATTTCATGGTAGTATGTGTTTATAGATGCTTTTCTCTAAAAGGAAAGGATTATATCTACGTAATATTTACACAGACTATTTCTGCCGGAAATAGCATTTGCTGCACTTTAGCTGGTGACTAACACACTGTCCATTCTGCAACAGCAAGGCACCACTTACAATCTCTTCAGAAACTTTCTGTTTAATAAGCATTTAACTATTCTATAGAAAAAAAAAGCAAACAATCACATTAAAAACTGGAGAAAACCTTGTAGCACACAATTTGATGTGTTTGGGAATTGCCTGTTGCATTCTGTTAAGACAGCTATTTAGAAGAGCAATTGGTCACATCTCACATAGGGGCATCTGTTTTTCCTCTCTAAGTTCATTGAAAGAAAGTTGAGCATGCCAAGAAATCAACTTCTAGTGAAGTTATTCTGCCACCTGCTGTTGCATTTATGGACATACTAGATATTTACATCTGAATATTTTCAATTAAAAAAATAATTAAAAAGGAGATATTTCCTCACTGGGGAAAAACTGATTATTAATTATAAACCATTAATATAGTAGACTTTTTTCTTCTTTTTGATTTCTCAAGAATGTGATCCAAAATATGCTTATCACCAGGACTGAGGGGGTCAGGGGTTAGGAGGAGAGCCTTGAACAAGGGAAAAGCCTGTGGTTTAAAAAAGAAAAACAACAAACCAAACGACACAAAAAAACCAAACATATGGAAGGAAAGAATTCTAAAACCCCATAAAACGAAGTATTTTCATGAGTGTCATAAAATTCACACAGGAATAATTGTCTAAAAGCCTTCTAGTCTGAAAACTGCAATCCTAAACACTGCTGGATTACTGTATCAAATCAAAGAACAGGTTAAATGAAATACTGAAATTCTCCAGTTTACACTCACTGTCTAAGTGGGGGAGAAACTAGAGCAAGTGGTATAGAGAAGGCAACTCCTCTTACACCTTCAGTTCTATCAGTAATACAGCTGATGGTTTAGCAAACTTGACAAAGTCCTGGTCCAAAAAAGTAAGTGACAAGAAGGTGGCCATCCCAGCCACCAGCACCCACCACTTACTTTTGGGATATCAACAAGTGCCATCCCCTCATATCTGGCCACGTACAACGCCCTTCAACAGAACTAGAGGGGCTACATCATAGGCTGTCCTTATGTTGCCTATTGCTTTGCACGTGCTGAAATACTTGTCCACAGTGCAGGCAGGTAGCTGTAGTATAGGAAGAGTTTGGGGAAAGGATGGAAAAAAGATGGGACACCCAAAAGAACTGCAGAGGGAGGTCAGGGAAAGCAGAGTTACATGCTGAAAGATTATCTACTGACTTAAAGAATGCCTTTGGATTTTCAATTATTGTAATTAATGAAAGCTAAAACTCTAGATGTAACCTAAACTGCAGGACAAAAAACCAAAAACAAAACAAACAAACAAAAAAAAAAGCCTTGACCAGAGAAAGAAACTCTGAGTCCACAAAACAAATATCCATGCAACGCATCCCTATTCTGTCCCACAAAGGGTTCCTTACAGTAATGGGACAAGAGAGTTGCCTCTCATCCAAAAGACTAGACTAAACTTGCTTAGCTCATGAGACCAGAGGGGGAACAAGCAGGGTAAGCAGGGTTAACCACTCATTGTATTAAACATATCTACTTGGTCTACTTTTCATTTGGAGCACTACTAAAAGCTTGCTCTGCTTTGGCAGATGCCCACTGCCATTTGGGCAATGAATATTCAGCTGTTCCTTTAGGCTCTTCATCCCTTTGATATCCTATGGCCTGTTATGAATTAGACAGGAGTACAACCCCTCTTTTGCAAGCAGTACCTGCAAGGCAGCCTCACACTCTTTGAAATGAAGCCTCCCAGCAATTTTTGGTTTGGCCCCATGTCAAGTACAGGAATTAATTCTCCAGACAACAGCTCTGCATTCCACTGCTACTTCTTCTCAGGGAAGTGCTCCAGCAGCCCCCAAATGAAAGAGCAGCTCACCTGCTGCAGGGAGCCCCATACAGCTGTGCTCATTCCACTGGGGTGGGAAAGGGGGTAAGGACTTGTTGGCCAAGTTAGATGAGCTTGATGAAGGCTGACCTAGACCAGAGGCTAGATGGAGTTAAAGAATAAATGGATGCACCTTGGGCAGCATAAGAGCCCAGCCAGGGCTACACCCAAGATGAACCAAAATGGTCACAAAATGGACAACCAGTCACGAGGTTTCTCACTTTTACAAGTTCTGGTCCATTTGCACATTAGAGTTAATTGTCCAATTACAGCTTTAGGTTATGAAGTCCCATCCTTCTTGTTTTTCTCTCTTCATTCTGCACTTATTTATGGTCTTCAGCCTGAGATTTGGATCATTTGTCCTTGGTTCCCACCTAGAGAAGGAATTGTTTTGTCTGCCTACTCTGAGAATAGAGTAGGTAATGAAGCTCAGAACTACACACTAAGGCAGCATAGAATCCAAAAAACATAAAACCTGAGGCATCAAGCTCAGCAGTGGTTTTGTCTCTTGCTTACCTGATTACAAATAGATTTGTCTCATTGCTCAGCCCAGTGAGCAGAGTTGCAACATTATTGATATTATTAATTAATGAAACTGCTTTTCATTTACAAGTGAAATTCTATTTCTAATTTGCATATCATGGGAAGGAGACTTTAACCAGACCTTGATGTATTTCTATAAACCCATCTCCATGTGTAAATAATTTATATGTGTTAAGCATTATTAGCTCTATTTTTTGAAGCAGAATGGAAAAAGAGACTAAGACCTAAGCAACAAAAAGCCTGTAGCAGATCTAGTTCCTAATACAGATCTTGGTTTGTCTTTGCCTTGTAATGAACACTAAATAAACCTGCAAAATAGCACATTCATGCATAAAAATCAAGTTTTTTTAAAAAGTGTTTTTACTAGCTCTGGTTTCAGAGTTGTTTTCTGTACTAAAATGGAAGGTCATCCTGTACAAACTCAACTCAGTATTTTTTTCTGCTCCTGAATTTTGTTATCCTTTGCTGCATGTGTATATGCAGTTGTTACATTAAGGATTTATGCAGACGTGTCTCGGTCCCTCTGCGAGCCTCTCAGGAGCCCTGGGCCAGTCCCCGAGTCGGCAGAGACCGGGGGGCAGCCCCAACACGGCCGACAGCGGGGAGACACTCTCTGTGTGTGCCCCGAGGGTGCTGAGGGCACCTGGGCTGGGGGGAGACACTCTCTGTGTGTGCCCCGAGGGTGCTGAGGGCACCTGGGCTGGGGGGAGACACTCTCTGTGTGTGCCCCGAGGGTGCTGAGGGCACCTGGGCTGACAGCAGGGAGACACTCTCTGTGCCCCGAGGGTGCTGAGGGCACCTGGGCTGGGTGCCTTTGCAGCACAAGAGACACCAGAGACATGGGTAGAAGACAAAGGGCCGACTCTTAGCAGGGGTTAATCCAAAGTTTTTTTCTAAGAGTCCCAAAGGAGCTCCTGCACCTCAGGGGGCCTCCTGCCGAGAGCCCCGGGAGATGTGCCAAGGTCACATTTAAAGGGAGGTGGAAACCCAAAGTAGATAACATTTTACCAACCAATGAGTGACCCTAAGGGATGGATGCTGGGGGATCGACATTTAGGACAGCGTATGGGGCAAGGCTTGGGGGGCTGACTCCCGGCCTCTGGCTAATCACTCGATGACCTAGACCGAAACTTCTGGATGGAGGGATGGGAGGCTGAGTGATTGACAGAGAGCCAGGGTAGGGGTTTGGGGATGATCTCATCCCGGGAGAGGGATTACACAGGTAAAGGGAGGGAGGTACAGTCTGGGATAAACCATTTAGGAAAAATATGGGAATGCAAAACAAAACTACTTCAAAGTATTACAAAGTATAAAAATGCACTACAACACAGATGGTTTACTTTTTACAGTAAGACAATTCGCTTGTTTGGGCCATAGATGGAAGCCAACTAGCATTTCTTCCAGCTATTGCATTCTAACATGATGAATTCCATTTTTCCCCCCATAAGGTATTTTCCCATAGGAATTTCCATAAGGAATGTTATTCCTTGCAGTGCCCTGTTCATATAATTCTTGTCCCTTTCAACAAGGTAGATAATTAAGCACTTTTCCCCTAAAGCCAGATTATCTATTGATGAAACAAGATGTACTAACAAGGCCACACCCTATGATTAGATTAATTTGTTCTCTGACCCCTTTAATCACACTTGAGACTTCAGTTTTGTAAGGAAACACACCTGGACAGTGCACAAAAAGAGAGGGCAAGCAGATGACATCACAAGCTGTATCGTGGCTGGACTGCACATCATCCCTCCAGCGACCTAAAATATTTATATTCTTGCATTTAATATTACAGAAGTTACACATGACAGACTCTTATCAGAGCAAAGACATTTTTGACACAGCCCTCACCTCATTCAATGTTAATAAATGACCACCAGAAGAAAGACAAAATCCAATCCAACTGTCCATTACTGAGTTAAATAAAATAATCCATATCACAGCCATACCAGGAAGAAAATCATGATTCTTCCACCTTCCCTTTGATTTCGCTTCAAACTCCAGAAGAAATGCTTCTCTTAAGATCCATTAGTTCATTAATTCTTCCATATATACACTAAGAGATACTAATGAAGATGGAGCAGCAGAAGTGCTGTTGTCCAGCGCAATAAAAACTATCAAAGACCATAGAGAATCTACTGAATAATTTCTCATACACTGAAAAACTGCATTATGCTCTATCAACTATCATACATTGTCAAGAAATTATTTATACTGGTGCTGAACTTCTGCATTGCTGTGACTGAGTCATTAAACTACAATACAGTGTAATGCATATGAAACGAAAAGCAAAAGTCCTTCTGTCAAGTCAAATCTGAAGATTATTTTAGGGAAGAAAAGAGGGATGCTCTTTCAGGATTTATTTGGAACACTTAGGTCTCTATGCAAAGAACACTGGGTACCTTGGTGGGCACAAGATGTTGAAACCATGGGTTTGCATCTCATCCATCACATATCTCATCCATTACCCTTTCCAGCAGTAATCTTTTACTCCAGGACCTGGGCTCAGACCTGTCTCAAAGAGAAGAACACTTCTAACCAGAAACTGCCAGCAACAGCCCCCAAGTACAGGTTTGTTACCCACACACCCACCCTTCACAGGGCAGCAGTTGCCCATCCAATTACTGTCCAGACTCAACCTTGCTTCATTTGCAAATTGTGACAAAAATCACAGCCTGAGGTGGTGTAGCTACATAACCTGGACATTATGCATCTTTCATTAAAGAAAGTGTAAATGCAGTAACCTATTAATAAATACACATTGCAGGGCCTGAAAAATGTGAAAACAAACATTTCATAACACGTACAAAAAGGCTTTCCAATTAATATTCTGTTTTGAATAGTGGCCTCCTCACATCAAACCCGAATGTTACCTCCTATTTGCATACGCCATCCTCCAATCCACCCCAAACAAACTAAGGAGGCGTACTAGCCCTTGCCGCTTCAATTCTCGACTCCACTACTACACACATCAAAACTACGGTCAATAACCTTCCGCCCCCTATCAAATCCTATTCTGAACCCTAGTCGCCAACATCCTCATCCTGACCTGAGTGGGCAGCCAGCCAGTAGAACACCCATTCATCATCATTGGCCAACTACCCTCATTCACATACTTCACAATTATCCTAGTTTTATTCCCCCTTGCGGCCGCCCTAGAAAATAAACTACTCAAACTTTAATTAACTCTAATAGTTTATAAAAACATTGGTCTTGTAAGCCAAAGACTGAAGACTAAATCCCTTCTTAGAGTTACCCCATCAACCACCTCAGGAAGAAAAGACTCAAACCCTCCTCTCCAACTCCCAAAGCTGGCATTTTCAACCAAACTGCTTCCTGACCCTCCCACTAAACAGCTCGAATCGCTCCCCGAGACAACCCCCGCACAAGCTCCAACACCACAAATAAAGTTAACAGCAACCCTCCCCCCCCAATTAAAAGCAACCCCACCCCCTCTGAGTACAACACAGCCACTCCACTAAAATCCAACCGAACCAACAACGAACCCCCACTATTCACTGTCCCCTCCTCTGCCAACAACCCCAACACTCCCCCCATAACAAGCCCCACCACCACAACCAACCCCATCCCAAGACCATAACCAACAACACCTCAACTACCCCAAGCCTCTGGATAAGGATCCACCACCAATGACAGCGAATAAAAAAACACTATCAACATTCCGCCTAAATAAACCATAACAAGCACCAAAGAGACAAAAGAACCCCCTAAACTTACTAATCAACCACACCCTGCAACCACCGCTACAACTAGCCGCAACACCCCGTAATAAGGGGAAGGGTTAGATGCAACCGCCAACCCCCCTAGAATGAAACACATCCCTAAAAACAAAACAAATTCTATCATAAATTCCCACTCGGCCTCTCTCTGAGATCTATGGCCTGAAAAGCCGTCGTTACAAAATTTAACTACAGGAACACCTAACTACATCAGTCATTCCCACCCCCCCCCCCTTCCCCCCCCAGCATGTTTTCTTCTTGCTTTCAGGGTATGTATAGTAATGCATCACACTCTCTGCCCATCAGACTGCCCATGAAATTTAGGATAATCCACATTACACGTCATGCTCTCCCACCAAAAACCCAAATATTATCTCCAAAATGGACCTCATTCAGGCAACACATGCACCAGGCACATTCTTGTTTCAGGTGCCATATAGCCCAAGTGTTCCTACCCACAGCCAAGCCACAAGCATTACCCAAAGACCCAGGACCTTATCTACTGTACACAACACCCAACCTAGTAAACGAGGAATGTCCCAGTACACCTTTGAATTCCCCTAGTCTACAGGATACGCCCACCTCCTAGGGCCACAGTAACCCCTGGCAACAGTCTGCCAACATCTCAGCCCAGCATGCTTAGATACTTCTGGCAGTGTTTCCATTCCTCTACACATCAACAACAAGCCAGCTTATCCAGCTTACCTGATACATAGTGCAATGCAGCCAGGACCTCAAGCTATTTCCTTGAGATTAAGTCAAGACATGAAAATGATTAACCAAAATGAAGAGGTTTAAAAGTTGCAAGAAAATTGCCATAAGTAAAATCTCTGTAAAGCAAGGATTGCACCATTTGTAAAGCTAGGGCTTTCCAAAGACTGATAATACTGAAGTGCTTTGCTATTTCTCTCTTGACATTGTGGTAAGAACAGTAGACAGACAGACAATGGCTATTTATCTCTGATGCTACATTCAGCCCAAGAGATCTACAGGGCACAGCTCTGTGACCTTTTGTAGATGAACACAATCCTGCTGTGCCTGTGGTCCAAGCAGAATAGAAAACATGTTGGTGCAATGCCAAGACCAAGCTAACACACAGCACATCCCATCAGGCTTCAAAGCAAGCTACATCTACCTGCAGCCCTAGATACTGACATGGTGTGGAGGAAAATATCAGGAAAATGCTGTAAATGAGACACATTTACATTTGCTGCTATAGAGAGGCACCTTGCACCAGACTCTCCTGCCCAGCTAAAAAGACAATATAAGCAGCTAGGGAAGGTGCTGGTATTTGACTCCTGTGCCTGCTGGAGCCTCAAGGTAATTAAAGCACAGACATAGCCAGTATCAGAACAAAAAGGATGCTAGTCATCATTCTAGTGCTCACCCATGCAAATCACATGGTATTCTAAGTATGAATGCTCTAAGAGAGATGTGGCACTCAAATGATGATAGATTTTACACTTAGTTCCTGTGTCTTAAACTGCAAAGGTGCTATGGAGCATTGCATTATTTAAAGGGAAGAGAAAAAGACAAAGTCAACAGTTTTGAGGACTGACACTCAGCTACTCTTCTGTGAAAACGTGTATGAAACAAAGAAGCACACTTAGGCACAAGTAAAGAAAACTCAAAAGAATTTGCTTCCCTCAAAAAACCATTCTCTTTGATACAAATAAGTTTGATACAAATAATAAGTTTGCAGTGCTCAGAACTCTTACTTAATATTCCCCCTCATTCTATCTTTTACATATTTATCTATTTTTAAATATACATTTTAAAGTTAAAAACCATTTTAATATGTATAAACACGCTTAAAATTTATATAGGGAATTTCTCCACTTCTAGACAAAATGTATTGTTTCCAAATGTTGCCACTGTTATAGTCTTAGACAACAAGAGCTTCACCACAGAGATTATTTACAGCAGGGACAGGGCAAAATATTTTTTTTTCCATTCTACCTTATCACAGAGCTGCTAAACTACCTCTGGCCAAATTCTTCCTCTGTAAACATTAAATCCTCAGTTGCTGAATAAATGATGGTGTTCGTAACTTTTGCCAAATATGTGCAACAAATTTCACACACATGAAAGAACAACTAGATGACTGTAATTTCTGGGCACCTATCACCTGGCAATAACCAGAGGAGTATAGTTTACTATGTTTTGGCTGAGTGAACAGTCACTGATAAGACTCCTAATTTAAACTTGGGAAAATGAAATGTTTTTCTTGCTTACTCTTTGTTTCCTCCTTGCGTCCTTCCAATTAAGCTAGAGTTACAGTAGTCCTGTTTACTGAGCAAATATCCTTTCAATTACATTTGAAATGGCCAGAGATCATCACCTTAACAAAATCCAAAATACTACCTCCTAAAGACATTACAGGATCAACCCTTCACAGCCTCACAAAAGGTGGAGAAACCCAGACTCAAAAGCAGATTAGGAATATCAATTTATTCCAGGAGTATGGAACAACCACCCATAACACTGGACACTGTGATCACACCTAAAGAGATACTCAGTGACTTTATGAGGTCACCTACTAACAGGAAAAAATCAGTGGTGATCATTTACTTAAACTGGGCCTTAAATCTTTCTCTTTAATAGATGACCCTGATGAAAGAGTCTGCTTACAGACTTCAAGAAAAGCTGAATTTATAATGTAGAAGCTCCTGGCATTTTCATCACCTCAAATTACACAGTGATTTCGAGCACTGTAGAGGACCTAGAAGGATGAATTCTGACCTGTTTTATTGACTCTGACTTCCCCTACAAGCTCCTGACACAGAATCAACAGTGAGAACATTCCCTTCTTCCAAGATGACCTTAAATTCAGCAAAGCACAATCCCATCTCCTCTCCTCGTTAATGCTTGGATCCAAGTACATACATACACGACTTATATCCTGTATTTGGGATACACACATACATGACTTATATCCTGTATTTGGGAGAGCAGGGTGATTGATATGAGGCCCTGTAGACCCTTTCAAATTTTTCTCTATGAACACACACAAGACACATAGGAGAAGTTGCAAGGTGTCCTGTGTATCTTGCAACCTCTGTTTAGTTTCATGCAATCCTTCCTGACACAAATGAAAGCCAGCTTTAGATCAAGTTAGATGATCTTAGCAAAGGCAACACTTGCAAGAAGCAGCAGCCAGCCGACAGTCTGATGTCACTTTTTACTGGGGGTTCCTTCCCCCAAAGCAAAGCATGGGATTGCTTTCAAGCTTGGCTGGATTCAACACCAATTACAGGTTCATTAACTGCAACAGTGCTCTCAACTAATTAAAGGCAACTTCTACTGTAACTATTCCTGTCAGGCAAAGATATTCCAAATTTTATCTGCATTTTAAACAGCTCCAGAGGACATCACTCACATTCATTCTGTGTAGAAATAATGATGAGACTAGCACAGCAACTATAATTATCAAATGGCCTTTTTGTAGGGCAAGTTAGACCAGGGAAAAATCCCACATGAATGTGTCACACACTCCACACCTCCTCCTTTGGAAACATGTCCAAGCTTTGCTTTCAAGTTCATAACACTCTACATTATCACTAGGATACAGACATCTCCATAGTGTTAGAAACTGTGAAGCTGCCACAGGTAAGGAAAAGGGACACACTGTTCTTTACAAAGAGCCTCCAGACAAAAATCTCAGGTCACTGTGAACTTATCACACACTGCTCTTTCCTTCCATTCTTCCAACAAATTAAAATCCTTCATTTACAACAGTTAAGACAACTGTAATAGTAAAAGAAATGATTATTTGAAATAATTTCAGAATTTCCTTTCTTTTCATCTATTTTTGGCAAGCATCAGGAAATTAGAAAGACATACTCAACTCTCCCCTAAGAAATGCGAACTGCAAAAATCAGGGTGACTGAAATGTGTAAGGTTTATAATGCACCAGGCCTGTGTTAACTCTGCTTCTCTATATTTTCCAGATGCAAAGCAAAAATACTAAGGTCTTACCAGAGAACATGATTTAAAGAGACCTAAAGTATAAATTTTAACCATATGTTAAGAGTGACTGAATTCAAAATGTGAGTCTTCTTGCATCAGCATTATCACCTACTGAAATGATCTTATCCAGCAAGATTTCAGCCCTACTTTATGCATTTTGTTCACCTTGGACAGAAGTTGTACTTTGATGAATTTGTATGCATTTGTAGTCAATTCACATTCATAAATTATCACTAACGAAGTGACATGTGTGGCAAACTCTCAAAATGCATTACTTAAACCCTCATTTTTCAATAAATTTCTTGTACAGCAACAGAAATATGTCCCTTCACTGGAGGCCTGAAAAGGTTTTTTTTGGGCATTTTTATTTGCTAGAACTCAGCCTGGGACAACATTATATGTAACATTATAATACAGTGTTCCTTTAGGAAAGAGATGATTAACCAAAACTAACACCGTATTTATGCAAACTCAGATAAGGACAATAAAATCTCATACCTCAGAATATAAACAGTTCCACAGTTGTCATGGGAGTATTTGTCTACTCACCCCTTGACTGCAAGGACAGGGTGAGTAAGGCAAGAGAGGAGGTGGTGCCTTATTCTGAGCTAAACAGAATAAATAAGACAGATCTGCTGTATTAAATCTTATGTTCCTTAGCCTTTGCCATCTGGCAAGTGATCCATGGCTCATGTGAAATGAGTGGGTGGTCATGGTCTGGTTTGTACTAGACATTTCTTGGGATCACAGAAAAAGAAAACAAAACACTGCAATTGGCACCAAGCACTGCTCTTGTTAGTGGCTTTCTGCAGGCGAAGGACCAAACAAAACTGAAGACTAAACCTCGCCCTCCTACAGAACTGGTCACAATTTCAAAAGTCAATAAAAGCAAGTTTGTATAAGAGAGAGGGAAATTTTGCAATGCCTCTGAGTCTGTCATTCCGTTAGAGGTAAAGAAAGAAGAGATTTCAGCCCTTGGGATAATCAGTGACTTTACCATCCCCATTCTGATAATTCACGCTCCTGTGAATATCAGCTCTGAAGCCTCAAAGGACACATGAAATTTATAGCACTGATTTCTTTTTCTGAGTAGATATGATCCTAAAATCTTAAACTGACATTATATATAGTTATTAGCAGAAAAAATAATTCATCTTAGCATAACAGTTTAACAGAGGGGGAGTGAACAACTACATGCAGGACCCAAGCTAGGACACTGCTGCGAGCCTTACATTAGTTCTAATAAGAGCTGTGAAAAGTGAAAGGGTTTTTTTATAAAACTTAATAGATGAACTACAATGCTTAACAGCAGGTTTGCTACATTGAGGAATTACGTTTCAAAGGTTACCCCACTGGAAAAAAAGCCAAACACTACAGCATATACATTGTTTCACATTTAATATATGCAGATTTTCAAGCACAAACATCTTTAAAGGAAGCCATAAGGTGAAGGCAGACTTGCTTTCCCCTAACAACCTGGAATGTTTTCATTCTGAACTCTAAGTTAAAAATAGGTTCAGGACTGGATATCAGTCATAGAATATCTTGAGCTGGAAGGAACTCAGAAGGATCATCAAAGTCCAATTCTTGGAACTACAAAGGACACCCCAACAATCACACCTTGTGCCCAAGAGAATTGTCCAAACACTTCTTGAACTCTGTCAGGTTTGGTGCTGTGACCACTTCCCTGGGGAGCCTGTTCCAGTGTCCAACCTCTAGGTTGGTTCCAGTGTCACTCTCTAGGTGAAGAGTCTTCTCCTAAACCTCTCCTGACACAGCTTCAGGCCATTCCCTCAGGTCCTGTCACTGGTGACCAGAGAGGAGAGATCAGCATCTGCTCTGATGCTTCCCCTTGTGAGGATGCTAAAGGCCACAATGAGGTCTCCCCTCAATCTCCTCCAGGCTGAACAGACCAAGTGATCTCAGCCACTCCTTACATGGCTTTCACTCCAGACCCTTCAACATCCTCATGGCCCTTCTTTGCACACTCTGTAATTGCTTAATGTCTTTTTTTATATTGTGGTGCCCAAAACTGCCCCCAGCACTCGAGGTGAGGCCACCCCAGAGCAGAGCAGAGGGGACAATCCCCTCCCTTGCCTGGCTGCGATGCTGTGCCTGATGCACCCCAGGACAGGGTTGGCTCTCCTGGCTGCCAGGGCACTGCTGACTCATTTTAATTTGTCACCAAGCAGGACCCCCTAGGTACATTTTCACGGTGCCACCCATATTCTTTTATTTCAAGGAACACACATTTAGCATAGAGTCATACCATGAAATGGCACCTTTAGATATTTTTAATTCCATATACCAACTCACTGAGCAATTTTAAATCATATTTCAGCTGTGGCTGAACAACAAAAGCAAACCTAACCCTTGTTTGCACAAATAGCATCAAAACAATTACACAAAGGCAAGCTGAATAGTACTCTGTTTCCCATTTCAGGGAACATATATTAAAATAACATTTATTTACTTAGTCTTAATAATTTGCTCAGTATCTTATAATTTTGCAATAAAGAATTTAGACAAATAATTGAGTTCTCCATTGCTTTCCTTTCATAAACCAAAATTTACACAGGAACACTAAGTATCCAGACAAAAATGCCAATCTAACTAAATCTATATGATACTAATAAAAGAAAGAAAACTCATCAGAGTATCAGTCTGTTAAGGTCACATATTCAAAAGCAGCAGGTTTTCTTTTGCATCTATTAATTCCGAAGGAGAGGTGAAAAATATATTGCTAATGTCCTGAGAGATAATATATTTGTCTGATTTCAATAAAGAAAAAATAGCATCCACATCTGCACTGGTTGGGTTTTTTTTTCTGCTTGCACAAATAGTTTCTAGTTTCTCCAAATCTCACTGGGCAAGATTAGAAGATTTAATGACTGATCAGTCAGCCATGAGCCTAAACATTTTAAAAAGCAACTTATACAGGAATGGTACACAACTCAGTTTGTTATGACACATACAGCTTTTCTGAAGTCATCAGACTTAGCTACTATAACATTTTAAACCAGTGGACAAAGCAACATAGACATCATAAAACCTGGCAGGGTTCTGAAGAACAGGGGAAAAAAACCCCCACCAAAACAACCCAGAAAACCTCACTAAAAACAAAACCCCAGCAAGATCAAGCTGTTGAATCTCTGCCAATACACACATCCAGCAGTGCTCTGTGAAGGAAGGGGAGAGGAAGGTCACTGAACTCTTCTCTGCTGACTGCCCTGTTCTGTGGGTCTTGCCCTTAAAGCATATGTGCATGAATTAAGGATGGGTATTTCTCAATTTTAACAAACCACACATGTTATCTGTGGTTGTTACAAACAGGGTAAGTCCAGGGTAATCATTGTCACCAGATGGAAAGAGAGAGCACTTTTAAAAACTATTTTGGTATCTGAAGTAGTAGTTAAGGAAACGTCTTTGGATTAAAACACACAGCATGCCAAGAGCTGTTATACTGATATCTTAATTTCTAAAAGTCTTTCATTCCAAAAAAGTAAATTATACAACCTAATTCCATAGGCTTCATGTGGGCTGGATTTCTACTAACATTTTACAAGAGTGTAATGTGATGCTGATGGCAAATGGAAGATCAACAGCACTATTCTCTTGAAGGCAGAGAAAACATAAGCACCTTGTGAAGAGAGAGAATGGCACTGATTTTTCCAGTAAAGGTGTTCAATGAAAGACATTATGGAATTACAACCTAAAATAAATAGATATTTTGTATTTTTTAACACCTGGATGTTAAAAGATGACTCTTGAGGGCAAACATAAGTTCTATAATGTCACTGAAGTATAGCAACACCTGATGTAAGAAGAAAGCTGCTTTTCAAGAACATGCATGTTTCCCAACTGCTATCACAAATCGCCAAAAGCCATATATTTTACAGCAAGGACAATATAAGTAAAGAAAATTCAGCAACTTTAACAACAATCTGTGTAAAAAAACCCTTAAAATAAAAACTTTAACCATAGCAGCTAGTCTGGGCCTTGGCTTCATCTTTCTTCATAAAAACTGACTTTAAACCATGTAGTACTCTCTAGAATTCTATGCCAAGATCTGTTGTCCCACTATAGTTTCCTACTAACTATTTCTGTGAAGACTGCTCCTCTAAACAGTGTCCCAGCCCCATTCGCTCTCTCCCGGATTATTTGGCAAATTCATAACCTGATACCCAGCAATGCTGGCACTTCAGAATAACTGTAGCACAAAGGAAACTGCCTTCAAACAGAGAGCACACCCAGTCCCAGGTATTCTGAAAAGGATAGTGACAACTTGTCAGGAAAAAGTTCTAAAAGAAAGAAAAAGTTTTAATGACTGAAGAGATGGATGAAAGACTTTTCAGAAGTAATTATAGAGCTTCTTTAAATAACAAAGCCTAGGAGGAAGGACAATAGACAGTAAAAGAGTGTAAAGAACCAAAATTATCAACAGAGAAATTATTATTCTTCTACAATGAACTGTACTTTGGAGATTTATTTTATCATTTATATTTACCTCAGAAAAAACTGCCCAAAAGCAACTGAGCAAAGTTTACCAGCTGGCTTTTATGAAAAAATAAACAATAAAACAACAAATGCCTCATGGTAACAGAGCATCAAGGTGAGGAAAATAACTGACAAAAAATATACAGTGGAGAGAGACCAGCAGATATTTAGGGCACTGGACAATTTCTATCTACTATGGAAGGACAGAGGATTAAGTTAATTCTGCCAGAATTTGAGTCTTGGGAGTGGTTTAGAGCAATGTGAGTGGTTCCAGAGAAACAGGATTGAAAATGTAATGCATATAGTGCTATACTGGGCATGCTGACATACTCTTCTCAACAGCTTCTCAAAGCTAATCACATCACATTATACAAATGCTTGATTGGAATTTGGAAACCAATAGGGAGAAAAATACTTCGTAGCAATTGAAATGTTTTCCTTGTCACTTTTTAATCGCACTTTCTGGGAGACACAAAAAAAAAAATTGATGGTCAATTCTAGATTTTAGATCTTTCTATTTTGAAGGGAAAGTTTTTCTAAGCATCTAGTTCACATAGACGATGACATCCTGTCTACTTAACATATTAAGACTGTAGCTCAACACCAACCTCAGGTGGGCCTATCAGTTTCCTAGGAAGTGTCTGCATTTTCCTGCATTTTCCAGCTACAGAAACTCTTAAAACCAACTGCTATCAGAACTGCCAAATCCAAAAAAATTACTGAAAACAACCAGGAAAAATTTGGAAAAGATCACCCGTATAGCAATACTTCAGTCCATATCCATCTTGTAACACAATATAGGATTAGATACAATTTTTACATAACTGCTTGTGTTATACATAAATGTAGCAAGAACACTGAACTAAATCAAACACTGTATTCAAATCTAACACAAAACCAGAATGAGACAATGTGGTTTGTTCAGGCTGCTGCTAATGCCCTGTGGATCTCAGTCAATCCCAATCCAGCAGCAGGTACTGATCCCTGTGCATGGCCCAGAAGGCAGATGTCTATCCCAGAAGCTTATTACAAGCATCTGCTTACATTAGCTGGATTCAAACCTACAATTCCCACTTCAAAATGAAAATGTTCTCCGAATCAAAATATGGCTTAGAAATGTAATCCAGACTCTCTATATACCCTTCTGTCCCTCTCTGGCCTCTACTCTTCTTGAACACACACACCAGCTTATATGCGAATGTTAATTACAAAAATGTCCATTTGCACAGAATACCAGTCTGAGCAGGATCTAGGGCTGTTATTTCAAGACAGCACTCCAATGATTACAACCAGACTCTTCACTCTTCCCTCTCAGGTCCCCTTATGTCTGCAGTAGATCTTGCTCCCACCACACTGACCCTTCCAGCAGCCCAGTGCCCAGATCCATGCACCACCGGTATCATTTGTGTTATCTTAGTGCCCATAAACTCTATTCACAAATCAAGACTGTGCTGCACATCCTACGTTGTACAACTCAAACGAACAGAGGGACAACACACTGGACACGCCTGTCCTGCTTCAAAAGGCCTTCAGTGAGCACTCAGCAGAGAGCTCCAATGCAACTCTGCCTACTGCATGCTGTGCACAAGTAAGTAATTTCTCTTCACAGCTGGGTCAGAGCAATGGTTTATCTAATCCAGCACCCTGTCCCTGATAGTGGCAGCAGGCAAGCACATGATACTTTAGAAGGTGGCTGAGCTACTCCTCTTAAATGCCCTTTCTAGCTACAGTCATGAACCTAGGGATGTTGGAGGGCACCTCTAGCTATTCCCTTTAGAATCTGTTAATGACATGTGTTTCTGAATATGCTTGACCTCACTTGCACCAATGGATATCTGGATAGCATTTTCTTTAGGTTTTTTTTTTCATTTTCAATAATGGACAGAAAAATCTTATTTTAAGTTTTTCTGTCACTCACTTCTGGAATCAGTATAAACATGCTTTTCAGTCATCAGTTACACAAGTCTTACATCTGCCACACTTACGTCTACTTAGGTACACACATTATGTTACAGAAAAACTACATAAATGCAGCTCAAGCAATCAGCCATCCATTCCTATGTAAAAAAAATTACCCCTTCCATGTGGATAAGGACCAAAATATGTGGAAGGTAAAGCTCAAATTCACCTCAGCTAAGCAGTTCAGTAAACTGCATAGGCTTGGGAGCTGTCCCTTCCCAGAATTCCTTTGGAGTAACAGGGAAAGAGATGCAAGAGAACATTATTTCTTGGAGGAAACAGAGATATCTGGGACTACTGTGTAGTCATGGGAAGTCTGAAAAAAAATCATGTGCCACACAGACCCAATATAATATCCTGATTAATTCACTCTCTCCCCCTTTGAACTTGACAAACACATCAGGGCCTACAACAAAAAGGTACTTGTTGATGTTTACACTGCTCAAAGCTCAATAGCATTGCTCATTTTCTTAGACTAATCTATCAGTTTCATGGACAAGGAAACTGCACAAAATAAATAATTAAAAACAGCTAGAAGATGATTACTGCTTTGTAACTCCAACCCAGAAGCTTGAAACTTGAGCAGAATTCAATTTATTCGCTTTAATGAATTCTTTCTGCCGTGCAGCTGATTTCACACATTTCCTCCTGTTCTCATTATTAAAAAGGAAAAGCAGCTAGTATAAACATCAAAGAGTGGCATTATTGCAATGTGTGACACCGGGGTGTTTTCCAAAGCTCCAGGTTAAAAATGACCAGTGAACTTGGTGATCCCTTGGCAGGATGGGCATACAGAACAAGGTGATGCACTAGCTTCCTGAAAGGTATTACATACATGTGATGACTTTTAGGAAGCTGGGGCTCAGTGACACAGCACGACAACAACAGCAGGAGAGAAATACCACACACCCACACCACCCTTCATGGGAGTACAGCTCTGCTCCTGCTACAGAGATGAAAACATCACCTCATAATATTTTTTCCTTAATTTTCTACCCCTTTGAAACCCTACCTACACAGGCACATGTTTCATAAATTCACTCAACTCAGTATTAATCCATGCTACTTCTAACAATAATGATGTTTCACCTTTACTTTTGGTATAGTATAGATTGCATCGAGGCTTGCAGTCTCCCAAAAACAACAAACACCAGCAAGTTCTGCCACAAAAATAGCTGTGAACTGTTCTACTACTCATTTTACTCATCCACTTCCTCCCAGGTCAAAACTGATAACGTAGTAATCAGTAATATGACGTGGTCCTGGATTACACAAGATTGACAAAAGTAGAAACACTTTTTAAACATTTATTCTTACATTAACCACCCCACCCCCCCCCCCAAATACAATACAATACTGTAAAGTAGTGTCTTAAAGTAATGTTTTCCTATGCCAGAACCACAGACAACTCCAGTGGTCAACAGTTCAGACCTTTAATTCCTGCCAGAACATTTAATTCAACTCTATCAAGCAAAAGAAAGTAGCTTTAACTGCAGGACAAATTTCCTAGGAGATTCAATTCAATTAAATCAATTTCTACATCAAAGTTCCATGACTTGTATCTGCCATTTCTAAGGATGAACAAAGCAAAATGTAAATGAAGAAAGAGCCCTTCTAGCTCCAGAGCTGAGCAAAACCAGCGGCTCCAAAGGCCTCACACGTGCACACAGCTCTGGAGCAGGCTCCTCAGCAAGCTCTCAGCCTGAGGGCCCTAAAGTACAAATATCCAGGTGTTGCAGGTACCACCCTGAGTTAATCACAGCTGTGCCCATCTGCACCCACATATCTGATCACTGTCATGCATGTGACCCAAGCCCACTTGAAACCCTTTGTGAGATGAGGTCAGGCTCCCTACAGGACGAGGTCGGTTCCTCTAGATGCCCTCTCAGCCACACTTGCTGCAGGAGGATGTCCCAGAACCTCAGGCTAGAGTGGAGCAGGTTATGAATCTGCAGCTAAAAGGAAGTCCCAGCCATAAGCCTGTGGTGCATGTTTCAAAGTGACTGCGTGGCACCGTGCGCGCTCACGCTGACAGACACGGCTGACAGGGCAGCACGCGGCTCTGCCCAGTGATGGCCGAGCTCAGCAGAGGCCATTCCAGCTCTAATTTACCTTCTGTACACAAGACATGCTGTACAGCTGGAAAACCAGTGATGCTGCAAGTGTGGGGAAGCCCCATGCCATTCCTTGTGCGAAAATCAATCTACAGTCCACAGCCTAAAACATCATCTAGTCAGCAGCACACAGCATTCATCTGCTGCTCCAGTGTTCTCAGGGTCGCACAGCCAAAGACTGGGGTTACACAATCAAGATAACTTTTCTATTCCACCCTACTGTCAGATGCTTGCAACTTTTCATCTAGGGAAAAAAAAAATTTACAAAATCAGTATTTTCTTAGCTACACCCTTGGAAGTCTTGCTCTGCACTTAAGAGAAACTAAACAAGGAAACGTCAGTCACCATTCTCACTGGCATGAGACTGAGGGTTTCCGTCATACCCTAGGCCACATCCAACAAAACGGACAAAACGAGCAGAATTAGAATAACTATCATTTACTACTTCACCAGCTGTACACAGAGAAGCCTCCAGGAAAAAACAGCCTGTTTTTCTACAAATAAAGCACCATCTTCTCTGCAGTATGTTTTCCAGTATACCAACCTAGTTGTTTTTAAAAGTTCCAAATACGGGAACTTTTGCCAGCTCCAAGGAAAATTTACCACATCCTTTCACTAGTACTTGGATCTTCAGCCAGTTACAGTCACACATACTTACTGAACTGAGCCAGTAAGTCTTATGCTACATATGCTTCATCGAATACAACTTATTTCTAGACCTAATGCCATAAATCCATTTGAAAAGTGTTCAGTTGGAAAAAAATATTAGAAGAAAATTATTTCCATATGCAAGCATCTTTCTAAGGATCTCAATGTCAGTCTTCATTAACTTCAAATAAAAATGGAAATCAGGAGATATTAAGGTAGTCATATGTCTTGTTACAGAAAGTAGGAAACCTGCAGATGGACTGACCACTGCTATTTTTTAAGACTACACAGAAAACAGGGCAAAACCAGGAACAAGGTCAAGCCTGCACAGTACCCTTATCCACAGATTACACTGGGGATTTTCAAACTCAAAGGTGGCAAAGTTTCAAGGGGCCACTTTCTCTATGATATATCAAGTGGGAAACAAAGGAAAGGGAAATGGAACACCATGTGGAAAATCTCAAAGAACTATTCAATTAAGCTGAATCTGGAGGAAGTGGTAAATAGCATGAAAATATTTCCAAAGAAGATCAAGTGAATCATCAACAATTTAAGCAAAACTTTTTCTATAAAAGCATCACATTGGTATTGGTTTTATGCTTGGAAATGCTTCCCAGAACAAAGAGATTTTGTCACTGGCCTTTCTTCCCTTAGTGGAATCCTCTTGAAGAGGAAATGAGAAAGAAGACATGAAAGTATACACAGAAGTGAAACATCTGCCCTTCTTTTTGTTCTCACCAGTTTAGAAAAAATATAAGAAAATAAATAGGCAGTTTTTTCTTTCAGAAGTCCTAATGTGGAAGACTTTTGAATCAACAAACCTTACAGCTGTGCACAATGAACTGGATTTTAAGGACTAACAATAAAAAAATTGTGAATCACTTTTGAAGTCGCAGTTGAGACAACATTCTGCTTTTGTCCATACTTAAACAGTCTTAGTGCTAAAAAAAAAAAAAAAAAGAAAAAAAAAGGAAGTTTTACTTCATTAAAGGTTTGCTGACTTTGCCCCTCTCTGCGAAGGCTGACGTGTACCTAGGCTGATCCTCCTTCCCACCCAGAAATCACGGATGCAGTGGAAGTCAGAACATCTCTTCAAGCATAAAACTTAATTTCAAAGTTCTCAGTCTTTACCACAAGTCTCCCAGCTGCAGTAAAGCCACAAGCGTTTTACCAGATCTAGATACAGTGAAAACAACTCAATGGATATAAATATCATCACACATTTGCAGACACTGGGCAGAACCCACAAATCTTTCTTTCTGGACAGCAGCCAGTGGGAGTTTCAGAGCCGGTAAGGCTTTGCAAAAGGAAACAATTTAGCCTCCTATAACAAATGTGCTGTCCCTAAAGAACAGTGTCATGGAAATCGGAGCACATAGAAACAGGATTTTAAAAAATAATGTGCTACAGTCCTAACCAGCTTTCCAAACAATCCTTTAAATGTAATGTTATAGTGAGAAGTTATATAAAATGTAGAGAATTATTCCTCTCTTCACATCATTAAGTAAAGTCAGTGTACTTCTCAGAATCTAAAAGCTACTTCTTGGAAAAGATGGCTTGTCCCCTCTTGAGCCTTGCTATATCTTAAAACAATTGTTTCTACCAGAAAACCAAAGGGGTAAGTGACAAGAGAAGGTTCCATCATTTTTTTCCCTTATGGTTCCTGCCTAACACACCCAATTTACAAATCCATGTGTCAGGAGGCCTTTTTACCACTATCAGGCAGTAAATTTTACATGGAGTCACATCTCTGACATCATACCAGTAACGAAACAATTTTTCACTTGAAAATGAAACATTAATTCATGAAAGAGAAATAGCTTGAATGTACTGTTTTCTTAAAGGTGTCCTTGTCCCCCTGAACCAACCTACAGAAAACCTTAATTCTCCATATCTGACTTCCAAAATTATAGGTAAATGAATATCATTTTTAGTCAAATTTCTGGCCAAACCAGCACTTTAAACACACCCCTTCCCATGAAAAGAAAAGCAGAGGGGAGAAAAAGAAAAAAGGAATTGATGCTGTTAGTTGAGTTAATTGGTTCTAATGAAGTTCCTATCCATGTTGCAGTCATATGTATCAGATAAAATTTTACTTATCTATTTCCCACATTGTCATTGGCTGAAGAGGTTCAGTCTGGCACATACATTCACTGAACAAGCTGAAGGGGTGTTACAAACAAGAAAGAACAAACTGAAGTACCACCCACCTCATGTATTTCCATACTGAACAGTTAGTAGTGGACAAGCAAAGACATCAAATCCATTAACTGGCTTGTCATGCTTATCCACCACTGACATTTACAGGCACAAGTCTGTGAGCTGTCATTCTTCTCCTACAACACCAATGGACCGAATTTCACAGTCCTGAGGAGTACTTTGCATGCCAAATAGTTACATTGCACAGAAGCTCATGGAGAGTACCCACAGTTAGTTTTAATGCTTGAATAAGAGGGGCAGAATCAGACTCTAAGCTAAAAATTAATAGAAAAAAACAATCTCCTGTGAACATCTGTTTAATTGTGCAGTTTGAAGCAAGGCTGAGACCAATCCTCTAGATAAAGGTAGACTTTGCTGTTTTCTACTTCAACTTCTATCTTATGGAACAACTTCAAATAACTCAAATAATAAATGAATAGCCTATAAATATTGTTTTAACTTTCCCCTCTGTAACACAACACCTGCTTTTGGTTCTGTTCACACTTCCATTCATGCATGAAGTGTATGTACAAAGAGGGTTATTGTGTCATTGAGTAAATGAGCACTGAAATCAAACCAAAACTAAACACCCCCAATACTACAGTTTTCTGTTCCCTGTGCAAAGGCAATGAGTTCTTTCTAGCTAATTCTACACGTGCATCTTAGTACTGAATTGCAAAATAATAGTTATTTGCAAACCATTACTTCCCCCAGTATGAAAACTCTACCACTTAAAGGCAAGAAACACTGAACACATGGACTGCATTAAAGGGATCTGCTATTTGAGAAGCCAAACAGAATTTCACTTGTCGGCACGCTCCACCTCTCTGCTCCCAGTGCTCTCTTAATTAACAGACTAAATGTACAGGACAATGTTCTTAAATGTTAATGACAATGAACACCTTCCAAAAAGCACAAGACAGGTCTTTTATTTACAAACATAAAGCTTTTATCTTTACCATCTCCAACACTGAAGGCTGTGTTTGATTTGGTTATGGAAGGCCCAATGAGAACTTATAATCTGTGTTACTGCACTTCAATGCAGATTTCCTTCCCAGAAATACCCACTCAACACTGCAAATGTATTATGCTAATGGACTGGGACAGAGGGCATTAGGCACTTCTGCACCAGCACTGTACCACAGTCTTGCCTGGCTGACACTGTGGTCTCTTTGGGCCCTGCTGAGTGAAAAAGTATGTTTATAAAGTGGTAACTTCTATCCTGATGTGTTCCCACTTCTCTCTATTGTTCCTTATTGTCCATTTATTGTGAAAGTGGCAGGGCCATGAGAGCCACGGTATGGCTACAGCTCTTGCGGCAATTTGTTTTATAATTTCAGGCTTAGGAATGTCTGTGCTGGTTTCAGTTGGTTTAGAGTTTATTTTCTTCACAGTGGCTAGTACAGAACTATGTTTTGGATTTGTGCTGAACAGAGAGTTAATAACATAGAGATGTTTTTGTTATTGCTGAGCAGGGCTTACACAGAGCCAAGACCTTTTCTGCTTTTTTACAGCCACACTGGCAAGGAAGCTGGGGGTGCATGGGAGGCTTGGAGGTGACACAGCCAGGGCAGGTGACCCCAGCTGACCAAAGGGACACTCCAAACCATGTGACATCATGCTCAGTGTATAATGTTGGGGGAAGAAGGAAGAAGGGGGGACATTTGGAGCGATGGTGTTTGTCTTCCTATTCACCATTCCAGGTGATGGGACCCTGCTCTTCTGGGGATGGCTGAACACCTGCTGGCCCGTGGGAAGCACTGAATTCATTCCTTGTTTTGCTTTGCTGGTGTGCACAGCTTTTGCTTTCCCTTATTAAACTCTCTTTATCTCAACCCAGGAGTTTTCTGGCTTTTATCCTTCTGATTCTCTCCCTGATCCCACTGGTGGGGGAGTGAGCCAAGGCTGCTTGGGCCTTGGCTGCTGGCTGGGGTTAAACCATGACATTGTCTTACACAGAAGTATGTATAAAGAGTATTTCCTACACATCTGCTAATACAAAGAGTATTACTCCCAAACACATTATGTCTAAAGAAAACCCCACCCATCTTACATACAGAACACAGTAAGACACAAGAAACAGGGGTTGGTAACAGCATTCAGTAGCTTACTGACACTAACATCATTTAATACTCAGATATCACAAGGATAAAAAAAGTGTAAGCATAAAGCAGGAGAGCATATTAAGGTAGCTGTTGCACATGACAGAAGCAACTTGTTGATGCAGCTCCAATGGCAACTGCTATCGTATTTGATCTCCATTATTTTCTAAATTAAAGGCTTCATGTTTATTCCTCTAAACTACAAGCATGATAAAACCATAGTTTTACTGCCATATTTAACACAGTACAGAGCTACTCAGCTAACATATTCATGATACACTACAATGTACTATTTCACTAGACCTTAACACTGCCTGTTAGACTGTATCTTAGAGGTCCTGGATACATTTTGGATTGAGGTCACTGAGTGAGTGACAGTGTAAGTAAGGGAGAGTAGAGGACACCCCCATTACAAGAAAACATAAGCTCAGGAAAGCTACCTAAAGAAAAAAAAAACCAACCTGTTCAAGAAGCTGTTACTCCCTTTCAAAGACAACAAAACCTGTAGAAGAAAGCAAAGAGATGGAAGCAACTAAGGAGGTACTTTTCTTAAGCTCTTCTTTGCTGGCAAAACAGAAAGCAAAACTAATAAAACCTAAATATACATTCTTTGCAAATTCAAAACAGCCTAAGTAGGATTATTGCAACTCACAAGTACCAGGAGAAACCAGCTCTCCTTTCTGCTTTTAAAAGGAAAAAAGTTCCTCTTCATACTCTAACCGGTAACAGTAAGGGAAGGTGTTAACTTTTTCAGCAATAAGTTTTGTAATTGCACAACTTATGGTTTTGGTTCTAAATGCAAGAAATATCAGTCAGGAAAACTTCTTTGCTTCCAAAATCTCTTCTCTGACATATTACTGCCAGAAACTGTGCTGGTTTTCTCAGACAGACTGCATCATGCTCACAATAATTTGAGTAAGTATGAAAAGCACTGCTCTCATATTTCTTGAAGGCTCACTTTAATACCTTTCTTTAATTCAAATACATTGTTAGTGTTTTTCCAATAACTGCAGCCTAATCCTCTTAACATTATACACAATATCTTTTTCCTTTTTTTCTTTTTTTCGTCTGCCTACCACCATAAAAACATCTCCATGATTAATACCACAATCAAGCTCCTTCTACGTGCCACAGGAGAAAAGCAACATGGTCACCTGATCAAGATTAGACAGATTACACACATGAAAGTAGTTAGAGTGGTTAATCTGCTACTACACCTACAGTTACTGGGTGTAGCTGTGCCCTTTCTAACCATGTCAAGGTGATGTTGTACTGATTTAGCCAGGACACATGAAAAGACAAACAGTTTCTGGGAGTGAAACCTACCTCAGTCTATTTAGACCATGTGAGTTCTCAACAGTGATTCAGAGCAGGAGAAGCCTGAGGTCACTCCACAGCCAGATGTGATGACTTAGGACTAAAATATTTTAACTCCCTGTGAGTTGGGTTGCTTTTGTTTTGAAGCAGTGCCTCTGGCAAGCAGAAAGCAGCAATTTATTTAGTGTAATAGAAAAGAATTTTATTTCTAACCATAACGGACCTTTTTCTTCGAGAGACTGTTACTCAGAAAAAAATGCATATCACAGGTGATTCAATTGGACCTGGAATAGTAATAAAGGCAATACTATCAAAGAAGCTCAACTTCTGGAGGTTTAAGGTATTTTTACTTACTATTTCAATTAAAGGACATCATTTGCCATTTACTTATTCAGATATCAGATGTCTCTATACAGATATCTCTAAAAATTGATCTGCATAAAAGCAATTTTTGTTTCTAAGAGACATGCAAGACACTAAACTGCAAGAGAGGCTCCTACATTGACCATCCCACTACGTGCTTATCTAAACCAGACATAGAAAGCTGATATGGGAGTAGAAAGCAATAGAAAAAGCAATACAGTTTGCAATCAATCTTAAACCAATGTTTTCATTTCTTGTATTCTATGAATATCAGGTGAGCACTGCCCATTAAGCTATATAAATGAAATATTAAGCACAGGCATCCAGTGACACACACTGACTCCAGAATCAGATACACACAAAATATTAATAATTCTTACATAGAAAATACTAGAAAACAGCAATACTGAAGGGTTATGAGAAATTCACAAAATTCTGATGCACAGCTTTATCCCATTTTAACATGACTAATTTTTATTAAAATCTGTATTCAGAGATACAAACAGTTTTTCTATTAAAAAAAGGAAGATTTTTCTCAGCATTGCATTTCCTCATATTGTTTCTTTTCTTCTAGTACTGCTAGCAAATATTACATGCACTGCTGAACAGCTGTATTTTGTATTTCAGCAATCCTGAGAGAAAAAAAAGTAAGTGCTCTCCAAGTGTGCTTTGGTTTCCTCATGATGTAATGGCCTATAGACTGACTTAATAATTTTCAGAGTAATATGTTGAGTCAATCTTTACTATTTTAAACAAACATAAATCCATAGAAATGGTCATGAAACAAAGCTGAAGCCAATGCACTGCATATTTACAGTCACAAACTATCACAAACATCACAGCACAGTTTGGGGCAGAAATTAAAATGCTACAAACACATGAAATTCTGAGAAAATGTAGCAGGCAATGTCACTGAGACATGGATGAAACACAATCAACACCCACACTCATGGGAAATGTTACATTTGCCAAGTGCAGAATTTGGACACAGAATAATTACAGCATTTAGGGAAACATGAGTTTTTAATTAAAAAAGCAATTGAAAATAATTACTTTTCAGATGTGAAAGAAGAGTTTTTAGTGAAAGTCTTTTTTTCCATCCTAACAACTGAAATACTGGATTTCTGTTAGCTGTCTTTAAATTTCTGATCTGCTGGAGCAAAGCAGAGGTAGGCCACAAATATAAGAGAGCTGCAGCACCTCTCATGAAGAGAGGCTGAGAGAGTTGGAGTTGTTCAGCCTGGAAAAGGGAAGGCTCCAGGGAGACCTTGCAGCACCTTCCAGTACCTAAAAGGGGACTACAAGAGAGCTGGAAAGAGACTTTTTATGAGAGCATGTAGCGACAGGACTAGGGGGGATGGCTTTAAACTGGGAAAGGGGAGGTTTAGACTGAATGTAAGGAAGAACTCTTTACTGTGAGGGTGGTGAGGCACTGGAACAGGCTGCCCAGGGAAAGCGTGGATGCCCCATCCCTGGAAGTGTCCAAGGCCAGGCTGGATGGGGCTCTGAGCAACCTGCTCCACAGGAAGGTGTCCCTGCCCATGGCAGGGCTGCTATTAACAAGATAACCTTCAAGGTCCCTTGTAACCCAGGTCTGCAAAGTTCACTTCTCCTTTTCCTGTGTCCAGTATGCCCAAAATCTGATGTCAAGTGACTGTCCACATCAAATGGGAAAATAAAACATGAGAGCCTGAGCTGCACATTACAGATTAAGATGTGGCTTGTTCAACACTTTGCAGTTCCTCTGTGTGTCCACATCATCATGCTAAAACATTCTTTAACAGAAAGCTTACGGCAGACCTAAGTAAAACTGGGTGTACAGCATTTTGTCTGCCAGAATATTTTATATATTATAGGCAGTAAATGGCAAAAATACAGTCAAATATACCAGTTTTACACGTATGCTTTTAATACTTCCAAGTTTAATATATACTTCCAGCAATTTAGGACCTTCTCATTTATCAAAGACCCCCAGAGGCTCAGGCAATGCTTCCACAGATGCATCCCTGTACAGCAATGACAGCCTGAGCAGCTCACACCAGTACTGCTTCTGCAGCACCACATGTCAAGCTGGGACACCCCTCAGAATTTAAACTAACCCCACCTCTTCTCCTTTCTATACAGCCTTTTAAGATTCATTTATGTTTCTTGACCTAGCCCACAGGTGGCCCCTGAGAGAGCTGCATCAACCAAACTGAACCCACAAGAGGAGAAATGCATCACAGAAGTGGCCCTTTAGATGACACCAGTAAGTCCTGGGTGAAGACACCACAAAGATTGCAACAGTCCTTTTGGCATTTTTGGATGGGAATGATCAGTGTCAGGGCAGTTACATAATGCTTCTGTTTCAGCAGCAAAGCAGGCTTAAAAAATCACCAGCCTTACTTACCTTCAGCTACTCTTTATTGTCTCATGCCAAGTTTTTTCAGAAAGTTATTTTCAGCCTTGATTATTTCAGCAAACTATTTTACTGCATGACACCACAAATCCTTAGGCTGGCATTGAAGGGGCTGTGAAGCATAGCACAGAGAGGGGAGCTAATATCCAGCTTTTTAATTAGCTCCACAACAAATACCAGAGCTACCTGTAGTTATTAATATTTTAGGTTACTGCTACAAGTCATCCAAATTCTCTGTCTGAAAAATGCCAGCAATAATGAAATTAAAATAGTATTATGCAAGATACCAAAAAGATACCATCTGGAAGATTATGCTTTTCGAAACAGGATAGGACTTCTAGACTGCAGTTTCAGTGAGTCCACTAAACTCACACAGGATAATGAAATCTCAAAAAAGCATTTTTGATAGCAGCATCAACAGGCACATCAGGAATCAATTTCAACTTTCAGGGCTCGCCAAATGCTGGAGATCTTCTTCCCATGATTCCCTACTCAAATGTTTCCACTTGTTCACATTAACTTCTCTGTTCACTGAACCCTGCACTAAGCCATTTCAGCATGCTAACCCTACAGAAAATTAACCACTTGTTTTACTGCGTGTAATTTCTTCTTGTGCTAGTGCATACAATGGCCCAGCAGAAGCCCAGATAAGCACTGATGCCAGTGCAAAGGGGAGAAGTTAAGAAAACTGTCCAGGAAATTTTTTTTTCTAGGTACAGTGAACACAGAAGCTACAGAAAAGTATGTCAGAGGAGCAGAGCATGGGGTGAAAGGACTACTACATCATTCCCCTTTGCTCTTGGAACTGCAGCCTAGGTACAACTGAGTTCTCTTGAAAGATTTTTATGGGAAATTTAAGTGAAGGATTTCACTGCACATGCAGCAGTAGATAATGAGAACTTGACTGTCAAGTCAATTTGGACTGCTTCAACACAGATCCAAATCCTGCTTCCAATATAGTCTCCAAGGCAAAACAGGCACCAAAAATACATATATATATATATAATATTCCACTTCAAAATATTTTTAAAATCACAAAGATCAAGCCTCATTCCCACATGATTAAGTATCCCTCAATAGCTGTGAATCGCTTCCTTTTATTAGTTGTCAAGCATTGCTTTGTTAAGCAAGCACCAATGTATTTCAAAGCACTGTGTGTACACAAAAAAAGACAAAGCAAGAGGCCCTAGTTTTAAGTCACCTTGGAAAAGACTGTTTTTAATCAGGTTTAAAATAACTGAGAATTTGTGCATTCAAGATGATGGCTTTCACCATTTTCTGTCAGGGAGCACAACACTTTAATAGCCAGGTTTGTTGTTCTTGTGGTTATTTGCCCTGACATGTCAGTATTGGCAAGGGGAGATACCAGTTACCTTTCTGCAGGGCTCAGCACACATTACACAAAGAGCAGAGCAATTCACCCAGTCCTCCTCACCCTGCTGAGGGTAAGAAGGTTATCAGTCTGGAAGACAGGATTATGGGTTTCTCAAGCAGGCTCTTAGCAAGAAACACTACACAAAACCTGTTTATTATGTTTCTAAGGCACTAGCATTACCAGAGAAAAGAAGAGGAGAAAAGAAGAGAGGAGAAAAGAAGAGAGAAGCCCTCCTCTGCATCCACGCCTTATGATTTAATTCTGCACTTGTTCTGATTCATAACAACCTGATAAAATGCCAAAAAGAATTTCCTCAGAAGTGAGCAAACAAGGGACAATAAATGCATGACAAAGAGGTACAAACAAGCCATGGGAGTTAATTTTTGCCAAGGCTAAGTGCCTAATTTCTCTTTCACAATACTGGTCTGGCTGCCTGTGAACACACCCAGGTGAGCTTAAAGGTTCAAACACTGCTGAAAAGGAAATTACACAATACGAAAAGAATCCAGGAGGCATCCAGGAGGTCTCAAATCTCCCAAGCCCTTTGTCTTAGCCTGAGGCCAGCTCTGTGCAAGGGTAGGTGTATTTATAACTCCATTCACCCACCTTTCTGAGAGCAGATAGCTACAAATAGGAAGGTTTAATGTACAAATCCAGCCCAACTTATAGAGTGCCAGGCATGGTTTAGAAGAGGCTGAGAGAGAAGCAAGCAAGGCAGGAAGAAAGAAAAAGTTTCTTATCTCTGATTCTGAAATAATGACCTGCAGGAAAATATCCCCCAGGAGAATTAATCAATGGCAGCGCAGGAAGTGACCATCTTTGACACTCCCACTTGGTCTCTACCAAAGGATTCAACTTTGTTCCAAAAGAGAACAAAAGGAATGGGTGTTTCAGAGACATCCTTGTGCCCAGAGAAGCAGATCAGCTCACCTGTGTATTGGGAAGTTACTAAATATATAGCATCATCTTATAGCCGTCAAATTTGCAAAACAAGGGCTGCATCCAGATCAGCAGAGCAGCTGGGGCTGATGCATCTGGCCCTCCAGGAACTTCCATGGTCTTTGATGACACAGAATTCCTCTCTAAGTCAAATGCATCCTACAGACTTAGGCTCACTATCTTCCTAACATTTTCTCAATGACTCTGTAGTGCTGATTCCCAAACCATGGTCTGGAATTGGGCAGCATTTGGCAAACAGCATCAAGAAGCACCATGAAGAGCAAATACCAAATTTGTTTCTTTTGGACAGGCTGTATTAAAGTCTGAGAGATCACACAGTTCTTGTGGTAGAAACCACCGCTTCTGCTATTGTTTAATACACATTAAAACAAACTACCACAGGAAGCGATCAACTTCCAGCACACAGTATCTGTGGTTAGTCTTAGTACATTAGCTGTAAGGCTGTCCTAAAACATGCCTGAGTACAAGGCAGGCTACTTTCCTTTACATGCTTTATTGCAATGACAATGCCCATACTGACTCCTAACAACACTGCAGCTGGAGGTGTCAGTCCTCACATGTAGACCAAATTTCTCTTACTCTTTTCCCAGTTGGTCAGGAATCGTGTCTGCAATCTTAGGCACTGTCTGCAACAATGCAGCAAAGCTCCAGCAGATTCTTCCAGCGAGTGTAAATGCAAGGGTGAAATACACAATTGTGTATTGTATAAACTAGTGTCAACCTACTGAAAGGTACTGGAGAAAGAAGGCCATAGCTCAAACTAAAAGCCTGGATCCTTCAGCAGTAACAAATCACCTAAACAGGGAACAGGAAGGAGACTCTAGTGCTTAAGTGACATCCATTACTTTTGCTTGTATTTTTGTAGAAGCTGCTCTGTGTTTGACAGCAAGTGTTTCAGCTTGGCTGCAGACTTTAGGTTATCTTCACCTGATTAGGCCACACCACGGCCAAAAGGAGCAGCCCCTTACTGCCTCTGCCATTTGCATTACCATGTCCTCCTCTGTGTCAGTAGCTGACCACTGATGGGGATGACAAATAACACTATGAAAAGATATTTGCAACAAATGGCAGACTGAAAAATCCTCTCCAGTAAAAGACTTCAAATCCAAAAAACTTGTAAGATCTCTACTTCACCTGATGACCAAAGACAGAAATGATGCCTCAAACTCAAAATCACACTACAGAAAAAGCATTCACGACACATATACTGAACTGGGCAGACTAGGCTATGCCAAGACTACTACTGAAAATTTCAAATCCACAAGCAAGGAGTCATCATGGATAAAAGGGTGCTGGAAATGTCAATACTAATATCAAATTTATATCCAAGTTACTACATTGATCTCCTAAAGCATATTTTGGACCAGTATTGCAAGAATAAAGGTATTTAACAAAGCAGATATAAACTGAGGTTCATCAACAGAGCAAAGAACCCAGGAATGAAACATGGAGAGGTTTTGCACATGTAAATTCTGATATGCTGTCACAATTCAGCCAGAAAAATTTTCCTTGTTAACATTAAATTCCCATACAAAATATTTTGTACTGGCCACTTGTCACTGATACACTGCATATCTTGCTTTTGTTTCATCAATCTAAGTACATTTGAGTAAGTATATCAAAGACTGCTTAAGTGGGCATGACAGCTCAAAAATAATTTCTAAAATTTTTTTGCAATTACTACTACTATAGCTTCTTTTACTGTGTGCTTGTTGAAGAGCCTGGTGTAAAGACTGATTTAAAAAAGCATACAGCACTGACTGATAATAAATTTGGTCCACATCAGTCTAGTTACTGCTTAATGTTTGGATGATGCAGGAAGTTTGGCATTGGACTAGATGATCTCAAGAAGTCCCTTCCAGCCTAAACAACTCTGTATGAAAATGAATGTTGTTTAATGTGAATTCCTCTGCTGCTAGGCAGCAATGTTCCATTCAATCCCCAGCAAACCTAGGAAAAAGAAACTAAACTTGACACATATTTGCTCTGGATTTTAAAAAGAAGCAAAACCCTTGAGAAATTAAAACCTGCTACCTTGCATCATCTAAATTCCAGATTTCAAACAGCATACAGAAGGCAGGACTGAAGACAAATAAATACAGCTGCATACCAAAATCTGACCTGTAAAGCAGTGACAACTCTTGGTTTTCTTGACTGATATCTCTTCATGACCCTTGGTGCCACAGAAATGGGAAAACCCAGGCCACTGACCAGCTAATCTGTGATCTTGCTTCTAGCAATGACCAGCACCTGAACTTTCACTGGTAGGACAGAAAATTCACAGTAACCTCTGGCCTCTTATGTAGCTCTGTATGCACAGACATTGAGTTTGGCAGACTCATGCTCAGTACTTTGCAACCTGCTGGCTGATGAGAGCTGTCACACAGTTACCTTCATTCCTTTCCCAGGACTCACAGTCAAATGAAGAAATAGTCCACTTTCTCTTTTCACCTCTCTTCCCTAACTAGCAAAACACAATATCCTCATTTAAACCAGTCTGCTACAGCTAGTCAATGTAAATAAGGCATTTAAGCAGCAGCCTCCTACAACAATTCCTTATTTAAAAGATTTTACACAATTTTCGTAAAAAATTTTCAGAAGACACTGGTACATGTCTTGAGCATTGTCCTCTCTGCTTGAGATTTGAGGCATAATTTCCTCTCACCAGGATAGACCAATGATATATCCATGTGTTTTTCCAGAACTACCCAACAGCCTTCAGATAAAATCTCACTAGATATTTAAGCCTGATAAGGAAACACTCGTTCATGCATTCTAAACTCAGAAAACATTATTTGGAAAATTTACAGGGCTGGAAGTCCAAAGCAATCTCCTATCAGTTACTCAGGTTTATGAGGCACTGAAGCAGTGCTTCTGCCTGTAGTCACGTTCACAGCTGTCATTAGCATACACTGACTGCTAGTAAGAGAAACAGAAACAGCCCCTGGAACAGGGAAAACAACACATCTACTCAGAACTACTTGTGCAGAGATGTCAATTCAAGTGACAAAAAGAGTATGCATTTCAGTCTTACCTAGTTCATCACAGGTTTGCAAGAGCAAACCAACATATGACAAAAGATGAGAATTTTTTATTAAAATTGCCACCAAAGGGGCGTAAACCCAGGCTTCAGACAGGGCACATTGACCTCTGTCTGACCTAACATAAATTTCAGAGAAGCTTTCTAGTGAAAAACACCAAAGACTTTAAAGGAGTATGTAGATGGCACCTCTACGAGCCAGAAAAACTCAGAGCAGGGTGAAGCACTCTCTTTATTTGCAGTGTGCTTTACAGCAGCCCCCCAACACCACCCACAGACACAAGCTCACACTCAGGGATGCTGGGGCAGAACAGACACAGCAGCAGCAGTGAGAGAGTCAGCTTCCTTCACTCTCTGCACTACAGAAGAGTTACCTGCATGGTAATTGTTGACTTCTATCTAGCACTCTACACTGTGCTGTTAAAGACAATAAAATGCCTGATTTGAAGAGCAAGTGAGCTGATTTGGATATTACATTCTGAGAAGCAGTAGAAATGCTCAGTTTTGCTTTTGCTTTGACATACACATTGAATGATGTGGGCAACTACTGAAGCTATGGTTTCTTTCTATATTCTACATATAGAATCTTGTGAGCTACAATATCCCCAAAATTCCTAGTTAAAAATAACAAAGTCATACTTAAAACACTGATGTATACAAGTATTGTAACTACTAAATCCCTGCATTTAAGTGAAATCCACCATTAAAAAGTGCATATGACATTATTTTCTGTATCTTCTGGCCCAACCATTTTCTAAAACAATTAGAAAATCTTATTTCAGATAATATTTAGGAACCAGAAGGCAATTCTTCTGCATAAAGGGGAGTAGGGGCAAAAATTCAGGACAAGCAATGTCAGTCCTAGTTCCAAATACATTGTCTGGCTGGGAAGCAACTGAAAACATCAAGTCAAAGAATTCCATGTTTTAATTGCTATTCTCCCATGATTTACAGAACCTATTACTTCTTTTTTAGAAAGTGTGACTAGAAAATATAAGGTCAACACAACTTGCTAGTATCCAGGCAGCAAGACCACAGAGCAAAAAAGTAATAACCAGCAGAATTAAAATAGAATTTTTTTGTTTAGTAAGTATGTCAAATACTAAGTCATGGGGGGAAAAAAGTAAATATTTCTGAAAGGAGTGGTAAAACATTATGCAAGAGCTAGAGAGAATGCTAAACATTTGTTAGAAAATATTAACAAAGTATGGTCATATATAAACACCTGTTTAAGAAAATGAAACATGGTTTCATTAAGAAAAGAAATAATTAACTTATTTATCATCATGACAGTTCTTCTCACGTAATGTTGAGCTGTTGATGCTTGGCACTTTTCTTGCTATGTGGATCCTGTTTGAGTCATAACACTCATAACATAGTTTTTTACCTTATGCACAAGTAAAATGTGGAAAATACAAATATCTAAAAACCTACAAAAAGGTGGCAATGTAAAAAAACTGAGCATAGAATAGTTTTTTCAATTGTTTTCAAGCAACTACTATTTTTATGGTTTCTGCCTCAGTTTCTAAATGCTTAAGGCTTGCAATCTTCTGCTGTTTAAAAGTATAGCAAAGATCTGAGATGATTTACAGTAAAGGGTAATGTAAATGTACTGCCAAGAAAAATCCCACAACCATTAAGTTCATTACTTGGCTTATTTAATACTGGGGAAAGGAAATGGCAGTCGCAGACAGTGCTTTACCATCTGTACCATCCATCCTAGGAGCAATTCAGTGGACAACTGTAAGTTATGGATAGGCATCTCCCCTTTTTAGAAGAAACTGACAGCAATCTTAACACCTAAGCTGAAGAATAAAATGTATACAATATCTAGTGGTCAACTTGGTCACAAAAAGTGTAGTAGGAGCTATTCTGGGGCTCTCAAAAAACAATGTATCACTGTATGTTAGGCTGTTCAGACATCTCATTTTACTGTCTGCTTATACAGGAAGGTGAAGCTTTATACATAGCAAGGTGGCAGTGGTGAGGCTTTCACAGGTGTGGTGTCAGTATTTCTATCAACAGAGGCAAAAAAAAGAAAACATACAAATCATGTAAAGGAATTAATTACCCTTGGACGACAAACATCTAAATTATCTTGGAAGTCACAAGTAACCCCATGAAAGCACAGCTTGAAGCTGAGAATGGGCTTTTAAAAAACAAACTAAATTGAAAAAATATTTGAACAGTTCTACATTTCTACAAAACTCTACGAGAAAAGAAAATCAGTTCACTCATTTAATTAGATGGAAAATATACCTCGGAAAAACCCCATGTTTTGCAAATCATGAAAATTACAGTGCTATTTCCCTTGCAACTAACATACCATCACTGATTTCTGATGTGAAAGACTGTAAAACTGTTAGGTGGTGGAAAGAACAGTAAATTCTGGGTATTTCAGGATTTAAACAGAACTATTTCTGGTTTTATTAAGCATATCAAAATCATGGTTCAACCTCAGCAGTAGGCTTGTGCTTTTAGGAAAAACTTTGTTAAATCAGTAAAAGTTTATATTTCTTGGCACACAGGCACCATCCTAACAAGTCTCTTTAAAAGCAACTATCTCAGTGGAGGTACTGTTTACTGTACTTCTGGTTGTTAGGGGTTACCAAAAAGGTCCTGGTTTTCCATGACATCAGCTGCATTCCACCAGAAATGTGTGCCCAGGAGTCTTAGTAATGACTGTAGCCTCCAACAGTTAAAACCTTGGCCAAAATCCTCCACACCTGCAGACCAGCTGAGTAAAATGAAAAAAAAAACCACAAAGAATTTAACTGGAATTTTTCTGACTTAGCTCCTAGTAAAGAGAAATTATTATTTTTGAAAGATGTTTGGACCAAATTTTGAGTATCTGCTAATTGTTGCTTGTTCAATTAATTTCTTGGCTCAAGGCCTCAACTCAGTCTGTCAGAAGTGTAACACATTCCACACCAAATCTAACAGGTCAAAGCATGCTCAAATTTTTTCAAAATTAGTATGTCTTATCTGCCTTACATATCTCTCATCTGCTTCTTTTTCTAAAATGCTGCTGATAATATGCCATTGAAATACCATGAAAAGCCAACTATTTGTGAAACATACAGATCCTCTAGTCTTGGGTAAAATCCCATGAAGACAGGAAGATCTCAAGAGCAGGCAATACACTGAATGAAAACAAGCACAGAGCTACACTGTGAACACTGAGGACAAGCCAGAACACCACAGCAGTGGCAGAGATCATCCTCTCTGTGGACAGCACTGAATGTGTAGGTGTGTAAATGACAACCATGGCCACATTGAGCAAAGCGTGTCTACCAACAGCAAAGTAGTTTTGGACTCTTTTGAGTTCTGTGTATGCTACAGAACAATTAGCTGTCTGACTAGTGGGCAGCCCCCAGAATCTACTCAAGTGAGCCTGCCCCTGCAGCTCACCCAGCTACACAAAGCTTGCTGTGTAAACCCAACACAGCCACACAACCCTGTTATATGACCAGCAGCATCCAAGTGGGCTTATTGAACCTCGGGCCCAAAATAAAAAAACATCATAATGATACAAGATTGAAGACAACAAAATAGAACTAAGGATTTAGACTCGCATTTTCATGAATATCATGTTATCACATCACTAGGGCAGGCAATTCCTAGTGCAAGGAAAAGAGCCAGTAGCAGAATAAAAGGTGTGGGAATGTTTGCATTTTAACATGTACCAGTTCCTGACACTACTTCACACATGGCTATTCCATGTTCTTATTAAGCATCACCACAACTGAGAAAACTGTTTTACAAGGTAACTTAAAATATCATTATTTTGTAATCAGTAGGGAAAGAATTTGAAATCAATCAGCTCAGCTCTGTTCACATTTTAGACCAGTTTCCTTTATTGAATTTTCTTTGCTGATAAAAGCCTACTGCAATTAGTAACACACAAAGCACAGAAAAAAAATCTCAAGTGCCCATACTATATTTCCTGTAGAGCCAAATATTAATTTTGAGGGGGGAAAGGCCCTATTGACAAAATTATTTATAAAAGACACTGGTAGGCTAAAGAATTGTGCCAAAAATTGCTATGTACTTAATATAAACCAGTGTTCTTCAGGCAGAAATTATTCTATCATTGACAACACATTCACCTGTTACGTTTCCCTGATTTTGGTTTTCAGTCAGCATATGCTTTAAACAAAGTCTACTGTTTCCATCTTTGTTTCCTTAAATGTTTTTTTTAAAGAAGTCCAGTCTTTACTATTGAAAATTGCTATCATCCTCATTTTATATTATTGCATATCGTTGTGTCTGCAAAACCTTAGGTGGAGCTGCACTTATTTCCTGAAGGAAGTAGGCTCACTCCAACCAAAATACTATGAATGTGCAAACGGTAAATGGTTCCAATTTTGCCAGTTAGCACATCAGAAAGAAGAACAATTACACTTAAGAGCTTTCATCTTGCCCTTGCACTTTAGGTGTGCCAGACCCACTTTAATAGAAAGCAAGTTGTTCTCTAGTAGCTCAGAAAGAATTTGTGACAATTCTTAAGAGGACTGGCTTTGTCTTCACCTTAACTACTTTGACAATTAAGGATAAAAGCTGCTTTAACTACATAAACAGGAGGTTTAGAGATGTCATCAATCCATTGTCTTTTGGCCAGTTCCACCCTTGCACTGCTCAAAATTTAACTGATCTCTGCAGGTGCCTCTGAGGGAAGGAAAAATCACAAAGCACCCCCCACAAAGGTGTGCTCCAGGTTCCCAGACCACTACACACAGATCTTTGCACCACAGCCCTCAGGGATGAGAAAGCTATTTGTGCCATGAATTACCAGCAAATTTAGATTTGCTATGCTGAAGGAAACAGCACCAATGATTAAACACACAGCCTTTTGCAAGACCGTGTGTGGGAGACAAATGAAAAACGATTATCATTGTGTACAAACACTTCCATGAACGTCTGGCAGAAACAAAAGCGTTGTCACTGTTTGTGTTAAATTCCAGGGATATTTGACCTCAGCTTATCTCAAGGTCTTGTGAAGCTTTAACTGTACAGTGGATATTTGATGTTAGATCCCACAGGCTTATGCAATGCTGCTCTGCTCGCTCAAATGGCAGCTTTTCTGCCTCCACCAACTGGCTGCATAGCACATTTTAAAAAAAGACCCACAAAGCCTTTGCCACAAATCTGCATGCCAATGACCTAAAACGTCCTGCAAGACCAAGGCAGCTCCCAAGCTGGCCTTTTCCTGCACTCACAGGGCTCAGGCTTGATGCACAGGAAAAGGCAGAGAAGAATGAGTTTTTATACACATAAAGCAGGGCTGCGGAATAACACATCAGTCACATGATGAGGCAGATATGGACTACTGAGAGAGAAACTAAGACCTGAGGCTTTTTGAACAAGTCATTCTATAATTAGGATAGGATACAATTTAACAAAACTCAGAGGAACTCCTGAGCATTGATGGATGATATCTATGGTCAGTCATCCATTTAGAAAGTATACTTATACGGTGAACTGTGATGTTAATTCAGTCACTATTTTATATGTCAGGTAAGGAAAACTTTCTGGCAGAAAAATGACAGATAACATACATGAAGGCCTGTATATTTATTACTGAGTTTAAAGAAGCCAAGATCAGTTTGCACAGACAGTGTTGTTATTACTTTTTTAATTAAACAGGGAAAAATTCTGGTGTGTAACAACCTACCAATATTCAGATCTTAGTGCTTAGGACTCTCAGACCCTATCACAGTACACAAAGAAACTACTGTATGAGCCATAAAGTATATAATTAGTTACTTCCCTATGTTTTTTCACACTTCAGTATGTAAGCTCCATCATTTCTGCTTCACCTCTGAAATGCAACTGTACCTGAGAAAGTAATTCTTTAAGGAATTTAATGTAAACATTGTAAAATGAAAGAACTCTTACTCTTCTGTTGTTCCTCATACTACCAACTTACGTAGGTGGATAAAAGAGGTACATTTCGTGAAAGCACAAATTTTTAGGTCTGGAAAACAAACACGACCATGAATATCTGCTGAGAGTCTAGCAGCAATGAGATTCTCATTCACTACTTCTTTCAGAAACATATCCTCAACACAGTATCTAAGACTATATTAATAACTACACTTATATTGCAGTATCTCTTCAATGACAATTTTGACTAGCTGGTCATCTCCTCTGCTGTAAGCTCAGAAACCAACAATTCAGACTGTATCTGCTTTATTTTGCTTATTGTATGTATTTAGAGAGTTACAAATTTGTTTTAAACTGGAACTAGTTTGCACATACTTCAGACCTTCCACCAGATGATTTATTCACCATATACGCTCACCAAAGTATTCTATCCTTTGTCTGAAACAGAGGAGAGTGACAGGAAGCTAAAAGAAAAATACTGTCTGAATACCTCAATCCCTACCTACTGCATTATTCATTACTGGTTTTGGTGCCTCAGCTACCAGAATGCTGAAACCAAAACCACTTAATCTGACAAAAAACATTAACCACTGCAGTACCTTTTAAGCATTACTGTACACACACAGACAGGGCACCATTCTGTTGCCTAGATAATGGGAAACAACACTTATGTCAAAGCTTCAACAAGGATGAATTGCTGACAACAGATAAATGAAAAGATCTATCATCTAACCAAAAATTTCCACAAGGGTTGTCCATTCTTTTAGAAATAATGATAAATAACCATGCAGGAAAACAAAGAAAATATTCTTGGGTTCACAGAGACCACTTCAATTAGACCACTGACAGCAGTCTATTTATCACTATGGACAGCAATTTTTCCTCTATGGAGCACAAGCAAAAGCCATATACTTTACATGCACTTTTTGATAAAATTACCTGTACTCAAAGCCCACCCTCAGCACAACTGAAACAATCTGCATAATAGAGTAGATCTCAGTATTGGTTACCACTATCTTGTTGCACTAATTGATAATGAAATAAGACATATGAACCAAAATGTAGAAGTTCGTTTACCAATATTTGAGTATTTCTGATTTCAGATTTTAACTCTCCTTCAAATGTCCAAGCCTGTTCACTTAAAAGGGAATCACCCTTTCCCCCTTAGTCTGAGGAAACTCAAATTTGAATCAGATTCCAGATCCAATTTTGACAAATTCGACCTTGTAGATGAAGTAACACAAGAAATGTGACTTCACCTTTGCGATCTTCTCCCTTTTTCTCCCCTCCTCTGCACTCCAGGTTGCACACTAATTGGCTCCAAACCAACAACATTTTTTGGAGATTGGGCTAAGTATTCAGAAATTCAGAACAACTTCCCAGATCACAATAACTCCATGCATTATTTCTTTTGCAGCCATACAGAATAAATGTTGATTCATTTTGAATTTAATATTTATAGACATCTTTCATCATACATTACTGGTCTCAAGATCAGAAAGAAAATAAGCACACTAATGTGAGAGGGAAAAGTAGAGGGGACTTAAGCCAAACTAAAGCTGAGGTAGTGCCTCTCCATGCAGTTACGACAGAAGCTGTCAAGCCCAGCTGAACAAACAACTAACAGACAGAAATTCTGAATAGCAGCAGCAGCAGCTTATTTTGAAGTATAACACATTCATTTCAATCCCCATGGAAAAAGTAATCACCAATTGGCTTGAAACAGCACCAAGACTAGTTCAGCAGAACCATTTCCTTCAACAAACACACAGCTTGCTCTCAAGCACAGGAGGATAGAATGGCACACAGTTCGTTTGCTTTTGCTCTGCTCTCTCCACCTTCAAATATTTGTGTTTGGGATAATGTTGACCAGTGGGACATATGTTCCTGTGCCTCAAATTCTGTTGAGCTGAAACTGTGTTCTTATCTTGTTCTACTTCCCTAAAGAGAAATTAATTATACAGAAGGTAAAAGTAAGAAGAGGAACTTTTGTTTCTGCCATGCCTTTCATGTCCAATGACCTGAAAACACACAGCACATCTGGAATATAACACAGCAGCTCTTCTGCAGCTCACAGTAACAGCACACAACAAACTGGGTTAAAAAGTAAATTATTATAGCTGTATGCAACTTCTTCTTACTCCATCCTATAGTTATGGTAATTCAAGGTTCAGCCTCTGGCTATTTTTCCGCATTCATTGCTTCACTCCTGACTTACTTCTGACCCAGATGTTATGAAAATCCCATTCTTAAATCCTGCCAGAAGTCATAAATCTCAGAGTTGAAGCAATAAAAGCTTTGCAGTGGTTTAGAACAATACTAAAAAAAGCAGAAATGGGTCACAAGAATAAGTAAAACAAAGTAGAATTAAGGAAAATCAGGCAAGAGAAGAGTGAATTCAGAATGGTCCTAGAAATACAAGTTACTGAGTTACTGATGTACTGAGTATAATTTTTAAAGTGAACATGGATAGAAGTAGGAAAGTAACAGACTAAGAGCAACTGAATTCCAGTTATAAAATTACTGAAAGGGAAGATCACACACTCAGCTAGAAGAAGGGCCTAAAAATCACACCAAAACCTGTCATGAATTCTGTAGTATAAACAACCATGACAGCTGACAAGGAAAAACTGTTATCATGTTCTGCTATTAAAAAGCCAAAACTACAACATAATACCCTCAAAGGGCAAGCTTGAGGAAAAGAGCACATGAAGCCTAGAAATGGCCAGCAGGTAATTACTTATTATATCCATTTTTCCTTGACACTTGAAAGAAAAGATACAAAGAAAACACTTTTTGAAGGTTCCCTGGCAGACAAAATGCTTGCAAATCACTTTCTGAAACACAAGTCATTGCATGGTTGAAGTCAAACTGGACAACAATATGGGTCTTTTCAGGAGTTATGCATAACTGAGTATTAGTCTGAATCATATTTTGTGGTAGCAGATCTTACATCTTTCAGAAACACATGCTTCTGGATGGGAATAAACCCCTTTAGGAACAAAAGATATTATAGAATCTCTTATGGGAAAAAGCATCTGAAGGCAAACGAGAGAGCTACACCACATTGAGGAGCAGAGGATTCTCCAGCCATCAGATCAGTTCTGCAGCCCTGGACTTCAGATCAAGAATTACAGAGATTAACTCTTTTCTAGCTGTTTGGTTTCCCAGAGTCATTCAGGTCTTTTGGAGACATCACATCAGCACATCTGTGATGCCAGGGAGGAGCCAGGTCAAGATGTCAAGGATTTCAACATTGAACTGAGTCTGAGCTGTGCTACAAGATCCAGGAACAATTTCAGATTCAAGATGAAACAGAACAGGACAGACATAACAGCTTCCAACCTGGAGAGAGCAGTTAAATTCAAAAGGGAAGATACCACAGGAGCACAAAAAGGACAGTGGAAAGAGTACAGCGTTGAAGGATATGAGTACATAATAAAAGAAGCTAGAACAAGCCCCAGAAAAAAAAAAAGGAAAAAATGCCAAAACCTCATGAAGATAGTCCATAACAGTAACATTTAATCCGCATGCCATTTAAATCTACTGAAGAAAGTACATTTTTAAGTTAACACAAAGACTGAATGCTTAAAATTCCTCAAATTGTAACTTCCTTGTATTATAAGCTCTAAAATTATTTCTTTTTACCAGCTAAGAAATGACCACTGTGCTTTCCATTGCATCCTTCCTTCCAAGTGAAACAAATTTTGCAAGCTCATATCACAGTTGGCTATCCTTTCAGCATGGCAAGGAGGAGAAAAATTAAAACAAAATTAAAAGAGGCAAACGAGTAATAGGCTGCTATTAATGCCAAGCAAGTGCTAAACACAGAAGAGTGGAAAATAATTTGGATTCTTTAAATGCAATTTTACTTTTACACTTCAGAAGAAACAGTAAAAGGAACAATGCTTGTTACCAAATGATAAAGTAATGTACAGAGTCTTTATCAAATTGAGAAAGAAAACTACACCACACAATGTATCAAAGAACAAATCAAATGCCAATTGAAAAAATCTCTTTCTATTTCCTTACAGGTTGTCAAATCTGTCTATTAAATGGCTTGGAAGACATTGTGTCCCAACAAACAGAGCAGAAATCACTAACATTAACTCAGCACAGTAGTGCTTGTCCTGAGAAACAAACTGAGGTCACTCCTCTCTCTTTTTACAAAATCCCATGAAATCTTTGGTTTGTACCCAAATTCTCCCCAGGGAACATCACAGCTTAACTTCAGCTGCATAAACAACAGTCCTTCTTCCAAATAATCTAAAAGCAAATAAACTGTGCCTTTTAAGTATTAGTGATCTATAAAAATACTGTCAGTAATTAAAAATATAATGTGGTTTTCAGTACTCAGGCTAAACTCTAAGCTGGGAATTATTTCTAAGCTATTTGATGATAAAATGAGTTGTCCACAATTGGGAAAAGATCTCCTTTATAGGATGGGCCCACTCCAACAGGGTACACAGCAATGAATGGGAGCAGAATTAGCTTTCACAGTAGTGCACTACACTGTTCACAAGTCAGATATAGCTGTGGAAGCATAGGTCAGTATTGGACTAGGACAAAGACAAATCCTGTCTTTTGGAAAAAGGAAAGTGGTTTAACCCCTGTTAAACCTGTTACACCTCAGTTGCTGATTTAACAGATCAGGTGATGCAAGTGCTCCCATTTGCTTCAGGGCAACCTCCCATGTAAGCCAGCCCAGAAGACTTTCTGATGAATGGCCCAAAGAGTATTTATGCAATCTGTTTGCCAGCTTGATAACAACAAGCAATACCAACAAGCAACACCAGGGTAATTTCTTGCACTGTTACAGCTAAACATGCAGCAAGCCTGCCCATGGCATGAAGACCTCACAGAAATAAAAGGAAGATAAGGGAAACCCAGTGACTCAGGAAAGCTAAAATTCTTCACTGGATGTGATCTGGGTAACAGCAGCTTACGTACAAATCTTCTCAACAACAATTTCAAAAAGCATAAAAACAGGAGATCTAGGGTCCTTTCCAATTCAATGCCTCAGAAAAGCAGGCAAATGGAGAGCTCTTCTTGGACCATGTAAAGGAGCAGCAGCCAGGGGAATCTGCGGCTCTGAATCACCTCTAAGCATTAACGTACAACTGCCCCAACCATGTAGAAATCCAATCTGCTTCTATGAAGTGTTTTTGGTGTTTAGTTCATTAAACTTCAGTATCCATTCTTGTACAGCGTCCTGAAAGCTCTAAAGTAAAAAGATGATGCAAGACCTCTAGCAAAACCAGTCCAGTTTCCCTTCTCGACACTTCTCAGTAGGACAAAAAGTTGAGTTGACATTGTGCAATCTATGCAAACTGAACAAACCTGAATGCTACATGACAAAACCATCTTTTTCCCCACCTGGGGTGGTGGGGGGCGGGGGGGTGTTGTATATCTCCCAAAAGTGTAATATTACTTCATATTAAGCTAAGGAAGACTCAGGGCTTAAGATGCTCTTCTTTAGTTATTTATCCACTGCTCCCATGATTTTTCAAGATTCAACAAAGCTTCATAACAAATTTAAAAAGCAACTCATTTTATCTCATCTACTACCCGAAGCATGTACAAATAGTTATCTAGGGACTTCTTTTTTAAACAGCAGCAGAAAAATTGAATATATAAGGTATGAAAAAGACTACAGCAGACAGAGCAGTATCTGTGGGTATTTCTGTCTTCTGAACATTTTTTTTTTCCCCTGTTAAACTGGACTCAAGAATCCCTTTTCCTAAATTCATGGCCTGAAAAAATACTCCTGTGCCCATCCATACCCTAGCTTACTTTCTTGTTTTCTGGCTTCAAAAGTTTGTTAAGCCTATCTCTATGTTTAAGTCCAGTCATGAACCATCTCATGCTTTAAAGCCCTCTGTTCATATAAATATTTTCTATAGAACAGTGTATGACATGCCAGCTCTGGACACAAGGCTGAAATATTCCTAAACTCCAGTCTCAGTCCTCACAGCACTGTAGTGAAATCACTCCAGTCCACCACCACCTTCTTTGACAACTCTGGAAGTTAGGCAGTATCAACTTTAAAATTGTCTAACACTGCCAACACCAAATAATCTCCATTAGCGACCAGTGTCTACTCACCCACACAAATATTTTCATTATCTTTTAAACCGAATCAGCACTGAAGAATTAATCTATGCAAACAGAGACATCATCTTAAGTCTCAAACAAGAGCAGCAACATCAGCTATATCCTGGTAAAAACTCAAGTGTGACAAAGCCTTTTACAAGAAAAACCAGCTGCTTTAGTTCTATTAGGCAGCTACATAGTACATATGGTTTTCCAGGTTTTCCGCTTTACCTATCCTGATCACTTAAACTATATTTTCATTGAAAATGTAAAAAAATCCCAATCTTCAGGCTTCTATTTCATGGAACAAATATAAGAACTTTTTGTCACGTGATAAGAACAACCAATCTTTTAAAGAACTGTTCTCCTGGCTGACATTTTGATTTTTGAAGGTAGAATCTCACACTCCATTTGTTACACATGCTGATACCAAAGAACAGTTTTGGAGGCCTTGGTCTATGCTCAGATAAAATTGAAAACTCTATTGGAACTTAGGTGATCTGAAAAGCAGACTGCAATATCTCACTGCACATGAGTAAAAGGATTTGACAAGGAGCAAGACTGCTTTATTCTGTTTTATAAAAATCTATATAAACAAAGAGTCATTGACAATGAGTCATCTACACCGAGTTTACAGTCTAATCAGAAACAAAACATAATAAATGAGCATAACAGAATATGCAGCAAGACAAAAACATAGGATAAAGTATGTTGACATGATTACATGCATATTTCCTTGAATTGTGCAGAGATTTTACTCACGGAGGTGCTGCAATAGCCAATGAGCTGACAAAAATATTGTCAGCATTTTTATTGACTGACTTGATCATCATATACTTCTCTCAGCAGCAAAATCCTGATGAACTGCAATAAAGTCACAAGAAACTGTATCCTCCTCCACAGGAGCTGTCCTGTCACATCTTAGCTAAACAAACTTAATGAATTTTCCACCTTTGTCATAATGCAAGTGTTTCTATTAAGCATCACAGATAAACTTATCTGCTTGGTATTAGAGCACACAGTTTGGTGGTTATAAAAATAATTCTGCCTGCTCAACAGACCCTGGTAATTTTCCTCTTGAGGGTAACAGCTGCAGAACGTTCTGCAATGTATTCATTAAAATCCCAATGCAACGAGTGTTCTTTCAGGTCAGACAGGCTGCTCCTGCTTTTCAGCTAACCTACCATGAAATATGCATCAGCCTTCAAAAGGAGAAACCGCTGCAGATGACGAAAGGCTCAAACAAACATCCATTGACGATAAACTTCAGTCAGAAGGTTGAAAACTCCAGTATTAGTTTGTCACTAATGGACTGTCATAAGACTGGATTCTGTACTTGAAAGACTGAGCCTAAGTTGCCAGGTTTTTCTGTACAGACTTCATGGAGGTTACAGATTGACGTTGCTCTGCTCAGCCACACAAGGCCATAAATGGCTGAAGAATTCAGCTCTCAAGAAGTGGCCAAGGTATTTAATTTGCAACATGTCACTGACTTAAAAGACTTGGGGGTTTTGACCTGAATCACTTTTGAAAATTGTAAGTAGGCCATGAGCATCCAATTACCTTGTGAAATCTGCAGCTATCCCTTTTGGTATTTTTCCATAGCATGTAGGGAGTCTTCCATCCAAGTATGCATTCTGCCTCCACCCAACTGCCTTGGCTCTAACCTTTCAACTAAAACCATTTTGTTTTACTTTTGAAATCTGTCCTTTGCTGAAGGCTTCCAAAAATGGCTACAAAGTTACATAAGAGTCCATTATAATCTGCATATTTTGATTTGCAGCACATTGGGAGTTGTCTTGGGCTGACTGGGATTGGAAAGGTAAAATGTAGTACTGATTAAAGTCTTAGAACCTTTTCCCACCACCAAAGTTCGCATGTTTTTATGGAAACTTTATCCTGTTGGTATACATACACTCATCACAGAAAGCCATCTGCATGCTCTTCAGTTCCTCAGTTTGACGGGCACAATCCCCCCCATCAAATTTCTAATCATTAACTCTCCACCCCCTCCCTGAATGATGTTCAAAGGCAGTTTGTAAAGAAGAACAGGCATGGCATTGCTCCCAGACACAAACCACTGCTGTTCTCTTGCAGTACAACAGCTGTTACTAAAACATATAAATAAATAAATCCCCAAGTGAAATATTTGTCAACGCAGAATTAAACCTGTTTTTGCTGAAATAAACTAGATTTCAGAATGATTATGTCTACAATAGATAATCAGTCTTTTAGGCAGGAAAGCATGAGTATGAGAAAGATCTGTGATTGACTTGTCTGACTCAAGATGGGATCACTTATCTTACTTGGCTGGAGATGTTGATCAGAGAAATAGTTATAACTTGTTTAATATGAAATACATTACAGAAGAACTCTAAGACTTAAGTGAAGAAAAGACAATTGGGAGTCCTTTAAGACTCATTGTAACAATTCCAGCTATAAAATATGAAAAAATGGAGCAATTCCCAAAAAGGAGCTTTGTATAATGTGGAACCAGTCAGTTTAAATTCTGTGAAAAGTGGTTTTGCTTTTTTTTTTTTTTTTTCATTTAAACATTCAAGTTTCAAACATGACACATTTTTCTGTGTTAACAGGCATAAGTTAGGATTGCTTGACAAGGTAATGAAAGGGCTAACTTAAGCTATACCTCCTTTTTCCCCCCACTCATTAGCTTACTATATGCATTAGTATATGCATCTTGTAAGCTCCAGCAAAAAAAGAGACAGAGGCAGATTCAGTTGCCAAGAGCCCCAGTCATATTATTAATGCATATACTACTTATGGTCATTATTCATCAACCTCACTCAAGGTTGCTCAAGTATCAATTATATGCTTCCTATCAATGTGGTGGCCCATGTGCTCCCTATCCTCATGCCATTGCTCCTGGCTTTCTTCAAAGTCCTGCATTCACACCATGCAGCAGCACAGCAGTTAAAGATGGCACTAGAAGATTTATTATCTCTTTAATTGATTAATTCATCAATATTCTGCAATTCTGAAGATACATTACAGGATACCAAGAAGAAAAAGAGACACACAATCATTCATCAGCCATTTTTCCAAAGCTGATCCAAAGCTGTGCTTTTTCTTTTCCTGGACTGTTTGCTGCCCAAAGGAATGGCATCTTTACTTTTTCTAGAAAACAGATTCTTTTTGCACTGGAGAGGTTGGAGAGAAAATTGAGTAACAGCAGTTCTTTAGCATCACCTCACAAGTACTTCAACTTGTAACTCTGAAAACAAACATCTGATACTTTCCTTTCAAATATCCAAACCACAAAGTTTTCCTCCAGGTATCAAAGAAACAGATTTCAACCATACCATGTGCAGGAATTCAGACTGGAGTGGTGGACTGAGAGGACACAAACGCTGGGAGTTTTTTTCAGTTAAAACACAAACAAATGCTGAAAGGTATTTAAGAACCTAAATAAAAATTCAGCAAAAACAAACGCATCAAAATAATTACATACTACAGGATAATGCCTTAACATCAGTAGCTCTTGAATCAGTTGTCAGCTTTTGAAAAATATCACCCCTATGATAATCAAATACTTCTAAATGGAAGGTAAAGTTCAATTTTAGAATGGAAGCCCAGATTGTCAGTGTACCTCAGCTTTCATCTGCAGAGCCTGTACATTTTGTATTTCTACAGAGCAACCAGTTATAGTTCTAATTTTCAGTTTTGACCCAGGGTTTCTGGCTTTAGCAATTAAGGACCTAGGCTATACAGTTCTTTTACAAAAATCACAGCCTATTAAAACTCTTTAAATTGTTTTCTATATATCAGATATATGTGACCTTTCAATAAGAAATCACAGGGAAGTTACTGAATGTATCCTGAACTTCAGTAAACTCCCTTTTTACTTCAGGGAACTGACCTCTCTAGAAACCTCTGATCCATCCTATGCAAAAGTCTGGCAGGAATTAATAGCTGAGCTCTTAAATATTCAGCAGAGCCAAGTGCACATACATATGTTTCTGTGTTCAGTCTACTACTTTCAACCTTTCCATCTATTTACTGAACCTTCTTTTCCTGTTTTATTTACTTAGGCTCCAAAGACACATGGTAAATATTTCACAGGGCAACCAGATATGGCAACTTCACCAAGCTCAGCAATGATGGAAAAAACTGTAAAGCTGCTGCTCCTGCTCCTCTGTTCTGTTTTCTTTTAATGGAGTGCAGCTGAAATGCAGCTGGAAAACATCTGTCAGCTTCAATTTCCCAAATCTGCACTAAAATAACTACAGCTTGATCATATGATAATTACCTCTGAATTAGTGCCCTGGATTTGAGACATTACACACAACGAGAAATTAGCCAAGAGCCTGAGGATGACAAACACAAGGCTGAAAAGCTTGGGGTTTTGGACATACTCCTCTTCAATATTTGTTAGTTCAGTGCATTTTTCTATTAGGTAAACATCTGAGGAACAACATTAATGCTTTGCTCTTCCTCAGTGTTTTTGAAATCCTGTCCTCAAAAAAAAGCCTCTACAAATACCAGAACACTCCACTGTGCAGTAGGTATGTACATGAAAAGTGATCATCTGAAGCTAAAGGGAACCTTAGCCTTCATACTGCAAAGCAATCAAATTCAGTTTCTATTGGTTGGTTGTTTCATCTTTAGAAACTACAGGTTTTTTCAAGTAATTTATTAACAGAAAGCAGCTAACTGCCCTCCATTTTTCTACGTAATAAACTGCCTTGATGCAAAGCATAATAAATGTTTTAGACAAATATAAAGATTTACTTTAAAATACTTTACGAAATAAAACAGTGTAGTCTTTCTGCTCAGAGATATGGGTTTATCAACTAGGCTCAGGAGATCAAAAAATTTATCTGAGTAGATTGTTTCACAGAAGATTAATTTGGTCAATACATACAAGCTGACTATTGCAAAAGTGTACCTGCACTTTCCTCAAAAGGAGGAAGCAAGATCTGCAACTCACTCTGACTTGAACATTTCTTCCCATTCTTTGTAATCTTTTCCTGTAACCATGTCATCTAGCATTACTTGCCACAACTTTACAACATATAAACATGACTAACTCCAGAAATCAGAGGCAAGAAAAAAAATACACCAAAAAATATGCTCTTTGCTGACCCACTCTGACCATGACATCCACTAAACATCCCCAGCAAGTAATTTTTAGATTTTAAATATAATGAAGCACAGCAGAAATGAAGTGACAATAACAAGTTCTACAGATTAATATAAATCACCACTTCATAAATATTTACAAAAATAATTTTGAAATAATATTTTGAAATAAACAACATTTTTGGCAGATTTAAGATCTCGGCAGAATTAATTTCCCATTGATATGCAAAAATGCAATAGAAGCTAGATGACTTCATAGCAAATGCATTATTGTATTACAAATGACACTTAGCTATTTATATCATAGCTATTGAATTTTTAAGAGGACACCAGTGTCTCCCATTTTACCCAAGATTAAAAACTAACTCAAAGAAAGCATTTTGCACATGGTCCCTTATCATGTAAACAAAAATTCTGGGGGAATGCTCAAGGACATGAGTTACTATAGTTTTCACATGGCAGTCAGCCCTTATTCAAATAACCAATACACTGAGGTACCTTTTTTAAGCATCAGAATACTTAAAAGATCATTACACTAATCCTGAATATGCCTCCTTTTAAAACACGTGAGGTTACGAAGAAAGAAAAAAAAAAACTCTTATGGAGTTTGAGGGATGCATTGTTTACAAAAATGGGTTTTTAACATAGAAAACCAAATATATTTGGGTTCTGTTCTTTTCAATGACACTGCTGTTTTCAATTAAATTATTTTCCATTGTAAAAAGAAGTTATTTCAAATACCTACATCTAACTTCAACGGTTTCTCTTTAACCTTCATATCCACTGATGTTACTCCACAGTGTCAAAACAAATTTCTTGATTAAGCATCACACTTGTTTCTGCCCAGCATAACACCAGACTTATTAATGCCAGCCTCCAGCCAGCTCTTCTCCAACAGCTGTGCTGCACTTCATTGTTATGCAACTGAAAATAATTCCAAGTCTTCCCTGTGAGAATGATTGCAAAGAACTAATTTTCTCTGGCTTTAGAGTCAAGATTTAATGCAAGTATGTCAAGCAATAATCTGAAACCAGCCACCTTTTTCACACCCATCTCCCAAGTGAAAACTAAAAAAGCAAAAAGCAAGCTTAAAAAAAGAGAGGTAATTTACAGCAGCAGTTTAAACTGACAATGAAGAACAAAGGCCAGAGGAGAAACTTAAGAGTAGAAGGCAAAAAGGATTTTTTGCAGAAAGCAAGAAGTGCCTAGAAGCAAACAGTACAATAAAGAAAAAATTGTTACCCTAACACCTTTCGTACATTTTCCAAGAAATACAAAAGCAAAGCCCATTCATAAACATGGACCAGGACTGCAAGGCTCTGGCAGAAGAAAAACGGGATTTTGTGTGGGGTTTCTCTATGCATACATGGCATGAAGCTCTTCAGTGAACAGGTTTATGACTTGGAAATCTCATTAACAAGTAACTCCAACAAAATTTTGAAATCCACCACAAAAGCAGTGCAAGCAAGAGTAAAGCCAAAAAATGGACTAGTAAGAGTGAACTGAATTTGTTTCCTATATGCTTGGACAAAACACAAACCCAAGTGGCAAAACCATACCCAGTTAAAAGGAGTTTGACAGAGTGTAAGAGGAATTTCAATGTCTGCCTGAGCTGATGAAGAACTCTGCAACTCACATGACCAAGCAAATTTACAAAAAAAATCCCATACCTTTATACAAATTTTTAACAGCTTAAAAGACTGGAAGATGTCAGAAACTAAGATTATTGACCTGAAGCTCTGCAAGGTATATGTTTTCGTAGATCTAATCCTGAATGTGACCTTTAGTTTGCTTTGAGAGGTCCATTCTTTAGACCCCAATAAACATTATTGTTCTTTGAGGATTATCTGACAAAAGCAGCAAACAGTCATGATACTACATTTTGCATAAAGCAAGAACTTTTATTCTTAGAGTTAAAGAAGAAATTTTTGTATAAGACACAAACTATCACTGGTAATTGCACAGGCTGATAGCAGAGTCAGGCCAGCAGAGAAGCCAAAACTTCCCCTGGGAGATGTGTGTGTTTTATGAACACTCTGCAGAGTCCACCTTTACATCAGGGCATGTATCGCCGAAAAATCAGGGAGTCAGGAGTCACCATCTGATCTGTCTAGGTTTAGTACTGAGACAAATATATTCTGGTTCAGTTTAGAATAAAGCGTGGGAAAAGTTAAGCCCTACTCTTTTTCCATGCCTTAACTTTAAGTCTTGATCAATATGTGGTAAACGTTTCTTCCTTGAAGGAAAACATAAATGAAATAAAAATGCAAAGCTCTAATAATACAGTACAAAACAACACAGTTCCAGATACAGCCCTTCCAAGTTCCTTTTACTTGAGTAATTCCATAAAAGCTAAAAAAGATAAGTAGGCCTTAATTCATTTGTTTTGATGTTCTCTCTCTCAATTCATATGAATCAATATAAAACCCAACAATATTTATTAAGCAGGAAGTTGAAAAGCAAACAGGATCACCAGAGACAGTAAAACAATGCTGCAGGAAGAGCTCTAGTTTACTTGTTCTAAATGCACAACTCACACTTTTTTGATATATTGTTATGACACATACATTGTGTGCAACAGCAGGACTCAGAAACGTGGACCAAGTTTAAAATTCACATCTCTGAGGGCACCTCTTCCATGCCTGATGAGCATCACAGAACTCCACTTCTTATCATAAAAATGGCAGTTTCCCACATTTACACAGCTGTTTAATTCATAAAGCAGACCTGACATGTTTTTGAACACTATTCCGAAGTTTTCTTGACTTCTGTGTTCTAAGTAAATAACTTTTTCTACAGGCATCAAAAGACATGATTAAAAGTCACGGCAATTTTCTTAACAAACATATTCCAAGAGCTATTGCTTCCCATTACTCAAGGCTAAGGGCCAGACATGTAGTTCCATTATAAGCACCCTACAGAAACATATAAAAACACTCACAAAAATGCATTTGTTTATATGGCAAAGAGATATGAATGCAAGAATGCTTGTCATAGAAACTACCATAATATTATTAGAGTTTATTCAACCTGCAAGAATTTTATCAAATCTTAAATCATGTTCCCTTCCTTCTTTCCTCCCCACATGCATCAATGGACTCTTGTGTTATGGTTTGCAAATATTTAAAGTGGTGTGTCAAGTCCTGCTGCAGAAGCCTGATGGTCATGCTATGTTATGAATAACAGACTGAAAAGCAGGGAAAACAGTTCCTAAATCAAATTACAACTCTTGGGGATAAACACATTTCCAAATGATGTAATTATAACAATATGTCACACTCTGCTGAAGACCTCATATAACATTAAAATAAAGAATGATTGGGTAGGAAATATAAGCAAAGGATGACATAATATTGGTCTGTGCCAGTTTCTGCCTGTTTTCAATCAGGCCAGACATCAGAGAGTAACTTGGGAGGGGGGGGAAAAAGCCTCACTAACAATCAAGGGAATTTCTGTTAAAGTCGGAGGCCTGTGTACCAAGATCACATTTGACCTTGTAATATAAATAAAGTAACCTTAATGAAGTGTGTACAGAGCCTGGGAAAGACAAGCCCCCCTTGCCTACCCCCTCATACTGAGTCCCAAATAAACACACCAATATGACTTAAGACATGCTTGCAGAAAAGTTTATTATTTTATTTTCACCTCTGTATATATCCCATGCCAGTAACAACTGATGCATCACAAGCTCTTAATTTAGTCCCTTTTAGACATAAGAGGAACTTGGATGGTTGATCCTAAACATGCCTGCACCAAATAACTCATAAATGAGCTGACAGAAAACACATCTCAAACTCAGTTAAATGCTTTGTGTGCACAAGTGAAACAAGTCCTATCTGGTTCAGACCTGAATCCTTGCTATGGTAGTAAATCACATTATCAGCCTATAAAGTGAAGTCACTTGATTCTATCAAAACTGAATAAACTCCATTGTGGCTTTGCTATAATCCCCTTATGAGAACTGTGTGCATCATTATTTACCCAACTGTTATGTGGGTGGAAACAGGAGACATTCACCTCTGGCAAATGTGTGCAACTTCTCTCAAGTCAATACAGTTGCACCTGCTTAGACCAGCAATGAAGCTCATCTCTGACGACAGAGATACTATCTAGAGGTAAAACAGTTCCTGTTTTGTCTGAAAAATTAAATACTTCCAAACATGTCAAGTTACTTGCAAATGCTGCCCATAAAGGAAGGAGGAAAAACATTTGGAAGTATTAATTCCATAATTAATGGAGCTTCTGGAGCTGGAAATCTTGAGGAGATTCACACCCTCCCCTGCACTCCCTTTCTGCTAGGAATCTTCCATGACAGTTCTGGAGCCTGACATGCCATGGTTCTTGCTTGCACAACAACAGTGTCTTTATTGGGAGCCCAGAAAAGCTCAGTGCTGAAGAGAACTGCCAGAGAAAAAGGAGGCAGCTCTCTGCCTATGTAGTGGCATCTTTCCAGGTGCCTTGAGGGAAGACAGAAGGAAAATAACTGCTGACTAGAAAAGAAAGAGGGAAAGGGAGGGAAAGCAACGACAAACCAGCCAAGCACATTTCCTCTGCCAGACATCCTTACAGATTCAGCCATTCACACACACCTCTTCCCTCAAACTCCCTTCTTCATCTCTATCACTCTCAGCCTCATTAAAAAACCCTTTTTCTCTAACAAGCCTGAAGTTTCTCCCAAATCTGGCCATTCTCATATACCCAAAAAAAAAAAAAAAAAACCAAACCAAAAAACAACACAAAAACCCAAACCCAAGAAAACCATAAAAGTCGCCCCACCTTATGCCATTACCTACTTAACTACTCTGACCACACTTGCTGCATATTTCCTCTTCCTTTCACATGTCTGAGTTATTTTTCATAGTACAGACTTCAAAACACCTTGCACGCTTGGGAACACCATGATGTAATTATGTATTTTAAGGATGACTACAACCAGGATTATAAAGACATCATAAAACCAAGTTTCCCTTGAGTGAAATTCCTGCCTTCCAACCAGTTTATCAAAGGAATATGGTTCAAAGCTCTCACTGTTGACTAATAAAGACAGCTGATCTACCAGAACTTCCATTCATACAGAAATAGAAGCTGCCCTTTAAATAGGACCTGGCAAGAAATACTGGAATTTCTACGCTTTCTGATCTTAAAAATGCCAACTAAAAATTGAGTGAACTCATTCAGCTGACATCATTGGTTTGTATTTCTGGTACTTGTCTCAATTTTAATGGAACACATACCCCAGTTTTAATGAACTGGCTGTCCAGTGATGGACCAGGTAGTCTGAAAGCCTTGCCCAGCTCATTCTGATTTGACACAGGTTGGTTGAGTGCCAGCAGCATGAAACAGCACCCAGTGAAATCTTCATGTAACATTTTCTGAAGTACATGATAAACTTTTACTATTTTATATGATCAATTACAACAGCCATGAGGACAAACCACTTTCCCTATGTAAGCAATGCTGCATCTGCAGAGAAATACAGCTAACCAAAACATGCAATTCCCAATTATTATGGGGGCCAGGTACACAAAGATTTTGTTTAACTAGTTGCTGATATTGAAGCACAGACTTTTGGAGACAACCACTCACTGAAACTTTGCCAAGATTGCATTCATCCTCCTCCTCTATACAACATATAAAAACACTGATCTCTTCCTTGTGGTGACCAGCAACAGGACCCAAGGGAGTGGCATGAAGCTGAGTTAGGGAAGGTTTAGGCTGGATGTCAGAAATACACTCTTCACCCAGAGGGTGGCTGGGCACTGGAACAGGCTCCCCAGAGTTACAGCACTAAATGTGACACAGTTCAAATAGCGTTTGGGCAATGCTCTCAGACACAGGGTGTGACTCCTGGGGTGTCCCGTGCAGGGCCAGGAGCTGGACTTGATGATCCTTGTGGGTCCTTTCCAACACAGCTTATTCTGCGATTCTGTAATACATCTAATAAATAAAATACCTACAATAAATACAGTGAATACAAATTCACTGCATCCTATGAAATTAGGCCTAAGCACCAAAATAAGTGCCTGAAGATTAGTGACTGACAGAGCAGTCAAGTAACTTCACCTGGTCCTTCAGCCTCCGGAAATTTCCTACAGTCAAGTGAACGCTGCTACAAAATTAACAATAAACAGACTATAAATTTATGTGCTTTGTTGCATTTTCTATACTATATCTAGTTAGCATTCACAAAAAGTAGTGAAATTTACTTATAGTTGTTTTCAACATCAGCCAAGTACTTCTTTTTCAGCACTTTAAACCAAACAACACTACCTTTAATTCCATAAAATTTTTCATGCCAATGCATCACAAAGCTCTTTGTTCATTTACAAAGCTGTTTGTTTACAAGGAGTTCTTCCCTATACTTTAGGACACAGAGTTTCATATTACACCTAATTAGGCTGAAAAGAAAATCCTGTACAAAGCACCAAGGTTTTAAACACTTGATTCAACATAAATTGCCAGTATTTCCTTTGTTATTATTCCTTTATATCCTCTTAAATGGTGAATATGATGTGTCACACATGCCATAGAAGTAGACAGAAACATGTCGAAAAATTTTGCTTGTATTACTTAGAGAGGAGTACTTCATGTTACACAGTGGCAATAAATCTTCAAAAGCTACAAACTGGCCTCTCTATGTGAATTTCTACAACCTAAATATAATGACACCCCCCCCCATCTCCAAGTTTTACTTAACACCACTTCCTTTTTCATTTTGCTTAAAGCCTCTGGCCCAAAAAATAAACTCAAAGTAACTGAATGACACAATTCCAGCTAACAGTTCTAATTTGTTCTAAGAAACCCAGATTTTGAAAAGCAGTTCAATGTCAAGGTATTTTGTCACTCGAGTCAATTGAAGTAGCTAATTCTCCTGATTTTGTGAGTGAATTAAGTCATTTGGTATCCATCTGGCATGCACATGCGTAAAAGACCTGGTAAAAGGAACAGTGAAGTTTCTAAAACAGAATAAAACTTCTTTTGAGTTCCATGAAATGCAGTTGATCCAAACTAACTGCTCTTCCTCTCTATTAATATTCTAAGTGAAATGTTGTAGTGCCTCACTCTACATTAATTTAATCATCTTTTGAAAGAAATAGGCTTTTCTCCATATATAAAAAATCTACAAGCTCAAAAACTGTGTTTCTGACTTGTGACTTATAGTCCAGGTATCTCCCCTGCAAAGGACAATTCATTTATGTTTCATTCCTTCAGGTGCTTGTTGAATAAGCTGTCATACTTGGATTAAATGAGTTCTTCTCATTCGTTTGGCAGCTAATAATGCAGGAAACCAAAAACTCTTCCAGTCTTCCAGTTGATTGAGTTCCCTCAATGGGAGAGCTGGCATTGACTCACACATCTCCATTTAAGTGGAACAATAACAGTATCAGGTTACCTTCTAACAATAGCTCCAGTGTTATTTGGCATTGCTGTCAAATGTCTCAAGATGAAGACAAACATGCAAATTCACGGAGATCTCCCAAGAATGTTTTCCCATTCAGAAAAAAAAAATAAAATTCCAAGAATGATAACAATAACAATGGGGGGGGGGGTGGTTTGTTATTCCTCAGAAATAAAGGATTCTTATAAACACTCCTACCTTTAGAATTAGTACCACTCACATAAGAATTGAGTGTTCTCAACAGTACTATTTCATAATTGAGGATACAAAACCTAGAGGGAAATAAATGTCAATGACACTTGAACAATGACTAAACTACAAGGAAGACATAACTTGAGAATCTCAAGTTTTCAGAGCCTTGCCACTGCATAGACTGTTCTAGGGATCTGGAACACATCAACTACTGCAGGGTGTTCTTGTCTTCTGATGCTGAAGAGGAAGTTGAAGGGAGAAGCACAGTGTCAGTGACATGGGAAGATGATTTCCGAGCATCACAATCACCTACCGGATCAAGGCCTAAGAAAGCTGCAGTATCACACACTGAGGAAACAAACAAAAAACCCCAAAAAAGGCCTTGGCAACATAAGGGCAACTGAAAACCACCCTCCCCATGAATCCTTTTCTTCCTCTGAATTCAACTCATTTTGACTGCAAGATCTGGACTTAGATGGAAAACAGATATTGTCTTTTGTTAAGTTATGATGAATTCTTCAAAACCACTGAAAGAGGCAAACAAAATCATTATTTCTGTATTATTTCATTTTACCTTACTGATGTGTACAAAGTTCCTCACAACTGTCAGTATTTATATTTGTCTCTTCACATCTAAAAGCTTTCTGAAATTTTATTAGATTTTTCACTCCTTAGCAATTGTTACTCAGCATTGCTCCATTTCCTTCAAGCAAGTTAGAATGATTTATAATAATATACCAACAAAGGAGGTAGGAAACAAGTAAGGATAAACAAAGCTGTTAGAAGCATGTTCAAAATCTGTTTTTTAACTCATGCTGACCCCCATTTCAGACACAGTCAAGATCTAGGAATGCTTATTAAGACCAACAGCAACAAGCTTAGCTCAAAAATGAATACATAACAGGACAGGCTGCTTACAGCACAGTTCATTGCCCCTCCCATACCTATATGCTACACATATGTTGAAGAAAACAGAATCTCCTTTAGCCAAATAACATGCTTCCAGGTTGAGAAACATCAGCCAAAAGCATAGTCTTTGAGCAAATACTAGCAGCATGGCCTGTTGTAAAAAATCAGTAACTAAAACACATTGGCTCAGATATAGCTCAGCCACACAAATGTGGCTTCCAATACAGTGTGTTATCCACACACTACTAGTCAGCAGACGTTTCAAACAGTTGCCATTTCAACCAGAAAAACAATCATGGACGGATGTTTGTTATTTTAAACTCCTATCAGGCATCCCAAGCTACAAAAAGGGAACAACTGGTATTTTTTATATTTATGTAATTTGCTAATCTGGCTGTTACTCCAGAAACGGGTAATTTATCAAGATAGTCCAAAAGAAAAGAAAAAATAAAGCATAAGGAGCAAACTTCCAGCAATTTACTAACACTGTAAAGGTGCTCAAACATATTTGTTCCATCAAGAGGCTGTTTGAAGCCTTGTTAATTGCTTTATCTGCTAATCTCCAAGGATGACGTTTGAAGTGTTCAATGCAAGGAAGGACGTCTGGTAAAAATAGGTAGTGGCACGCACAGGAAGGTGCTCACATTCAAGCCAGCCATTATAAATACAGAAGGCTAAAACAAAACACATGAAAATACTAAATAGGGATCCTCCTTCTCCCTCAGCCTCCCCCAAACCTAAGAGGAACAACCTTTTCCAAAAAGGTGCTGATGAGTTATAAAAGATGAGCACGATGTGAAGAGCATGCTTTGAGACACATCAAAGGTACAAGCAACACTTCCAGGCAGTGAACACTTGAGGATTTCTTGTCCTCACTTCCAGACTCTCCTGATACAGGGAGAGAAGGAAAGCAGCACTGAAGCAAATTAAAACAGAGTTGGGTTGCAAAGTTTATAAAAGCCAAACCAAGGAATATAACAATAACAAAAAAAAAAAACAAAACAAAAAAAAAAAAACCAAAAAAAGAAAAAAAAAAACAACTGGTAGCTAAATGATTTAAAAGCAAAAATGATATAAAGTACCCAAAATATTCCAATCCATAAACTTCAAAGGTCATCACTGAAGAGAAATACAAGAACAAAAGTGACACTAACATCTCTTCTCCCATTTTCATAGTTTATTAAGGAATAACAAAAAGCCAGATGCCATTAGTCAAATGGTTATTGGTTTTAGTTGCCCCCATGACTCCTAGTGCTGCACACACAGAGCAGCCAAGGCTCAACTCTGAGGAAATTAAGGCATATCAGACACAGGAAAAAATTTGTATTAGAGAAAAATTCAAAAGTATCAGCAAGCAAACAGTTTATTGACATAACTGACAGACACAGATGCAGTAACATCAGAACACTCGCAAAACATATGAGAAAGAAGAAAGAAAACTGGGAATTTTGGGTATGGAAAAGTCTTTTTCCAGCTGCAGTACTTTGGATCCAAAAGGGTCTGAGACAATAAAGCAAATACTCATTTTTCTTCACAATTAATCCAGAGTTCAAATGAAATGCAGAGTTGAAATGGCACTTTGCAGTTCTTTTACAACTTACTTTCTTTAGAGAGGGTAGCAAACTTACAGTTTTTAAGTAGACAGGTATAATCCCTATTTCACAGCAGGACCATGCTGTGACCTGTCTATACTAAGAACTAAGTCTAGGACAAAGGCAGGAATAGATTTCTGACCTTGTGATTTCCTAATCTTAGCTGTATTGACACAAAGCAGAGGTAGCTTTGTGGTGACAGTCTAGTACCTGTGAAATCTCCACAAAACTGTTGTTCTGAGACAATTATCTGAACCTGCCTCTTATCAAAGATTCAAGAAACTGACACAGATTTCACAGGGTGTTTGTGGGACATGTATAGGCAGGAAACACGAACAGTCTTAAAGAGAAGCTTTAGCAAACTACAATCCACAGTTTCTCCAACAAAAAGCAAGGAAGAATCATGCCTAACTGGTATCAACAAGATAGCCACTGCAGGAAGATAGCACTGCTGACATGCACAATTAACACGGCAGTGCTCCTTGTTGGTCGTGTTCTGTGGCACTTGGGCAAACCTGTTCCTTCTGTGCGCTCTTTAAAAAAAGCTTTTGCTGGAAGTCAGACACAAAGGTTTATTTCATATGCTTCTGTTGATAATCACATAAAAACCCCTGTTAAGTTTAAATACTCATCCTTAAAGATTATTTACCATGCCTTGTCATTGGTGTGAGTGCTTACTGAGAATCACGTAATTGAAGTATGGACACCCTCTATACTTGGACATACAAGAAAACCAGTACTGGGATAATGAAAAGACAGGGCCTGAGCAGCAAGGCTACAATCCAGTAAAATACAGACATAGCACTTGAACTATAAAGGTGGAGGAATATGTTAAAATCCTATTTAAGACAGTCAACAAAGGCATTTTTGCAACTTTAAAATAAAAATATGTAACTTCTTTTCTGTCCACAGACAGTTCGAAGGTCAGTAAAAGGCAGAAAGGCAGACCCTCTTGATACTTTTGTATCCTGCCTTTGAATAACAAGGGAAAAAAAAATTAAAAAAAAAGACTAAGCCTTGTCAGCATGAGCTCCAGTCCTCTTCTGGCACACTGTGCAAAGGCAAACAACAGCACTGGGAATACCTGTTATTTAAATGCACTAAGGAACCGCAAACCTCTGAGGCCTTCTGCACTTTTTACTTCCAGTTCATACTTAAGGATAAATGCAATGTACCCAACAGTATATTGTAAAGGAGTCTTAATACATGTATTTTTTTCTGAAAACATAAAAAGTCTGTGCTGCAGATGATTAAAGAATTCTGGATTGCCTAAGGAGAGAGGCAGCATATACTTTGGTACAATAACAGCACATGTAGCAGAACTCTGCTATTGATCCCAGTCCAGGAAGAACTGGAGTGTGAATGACTCTGCTGGGACCAGTGCCCCTACACATACATTGTGTTTCTGTTGCAACACAACATCCACAGTATCTCTGGCTGAAACAACTGAATTAATTACATCGAATGAATACTAGTAAATGAGAAATATAAAACTTACATATATACATATATGTATGTAAATACATAAAGTATATAAATACTTCGAAAGTAAAAGTATTTATAAATACTTTTTTTATAAAAGTATTTTTATTTTTCCTGTTTACCATCACAACTTCCAAAAAGTCAAAGTTGCTCATCATGCCAGTACAAAGTCAGTATTCCCAGTGTACATAGTAATTAATTTTTAGTAGGACTGAAATATTCTCTAGTCATTACTCTTCTCAGGTAGCCCCACCTCTCTGAAGATACTCATTATTTTACAGACAGACATTCTGAAAGCTACACCAATTTAAAGCAGTCAGATGATAGGGTGCAGTAAGAGGAGCCCAGCTGAGTTGATATGAGAGATCAACTGCTGCAGGAAAGAGGTCCCATACTCCCTACTCCTCTTGGCATTCCCCTTTCCAGCCACACATTCCTGACGCTTCCTTGTACAAGCTATGATTCATGCAATCCCTTCAGTAAGCCAACTCACTGGCAGAAGCTAATTTATCCAGAACGAGCCTTCTGCAAGCTGATAACTTAAATCAATTTACTAAGGGATCAGATGAACATCAGAACAAGCAAAGGAGGAAAAAGATGAAGGACTGCTCCCAGCAGCAACAAAATGCTAAGTCTGCTTGGCTGTCCTCAAACCTGATCTTGAATCTCTCAGGAATACCACAGAGCAAAAGGGAACTTTCATAATGAGTTAAGTTATCAATGTATTTTGTTGCCTAAAAGGATCCCACCCTATATTGGAACTCAGCTAGAGATTCTTGCAGCAACTCGGTTCAGTCAGTGTTAGAAGAATGCCACATATTTGCAATCTGCTATTCTTGCACATGTTAAGCAGTAAATTTTTTTCCTACAAGTAGCACTAGTGAAGATGGTAGAACTTTTCAGAACATGGTATCGTTTTACAGAAAGGTATTAGAATCTGGTTGCATTACAAAATGTGAATTCAATAATGATCTCTCTCTGATACAACTGCTATTTAGTGTTTTCTACATAAGACACAGAACTGTGGAGTCATAACGTCACACAGAGAATGCACAGGACACAGAAGAGCTGCTTGGTAATTTACTGGCAAAAATGTAGCCATTGAGTGCCCTTTTTCTTGCAGTGTCTGTAATTCAATTATGATGAATTTGTCTTCAAGATAAATTAATCATTGTTCATCATGACTCATGCTACCTCACCACTTAGTTTGGTTAACAACACATTATTTAAATTAATTCCCTGATTTGCTGCATACTTTCATCAACACTACTTTTCCCATGAGAAATTGATTTGCCTCTCTACATGTACCTTATGAACAATTTGGTAAGAAGTAATTCTTGCCAAGTAACGTTTATGCTTATGTATGCAAACACATAACTCCCATTAATTAAAAAAAAGTTATCAATGATGTAGTAAGATTTGAAAGTCTTTTGCATGCTCTTATTTAATATCGGGGAAACTTAAAAAAAATACAAAAAGGTGTACTGTTATTTAGAGAGAGAATTTGTATCATTATTCCTACTCTAATGAACTTAAGATTATTCAAGAATAATATCCTCACTAACATCATTATCTTTTCTTAGTTTTGTTATATGAAAAATGCTATCTTAATTTTTGGGAGGGGGGGAATTCACGTAACATAAAAACATGAATTCTGCCTTTCTGTAAGGCAGATCTCTGAACAGAAGTGTAAAAATGGTCTCCCCAAAACTTCAAAGTAACTGGATAGAATTTACAAGCTAGGAGTCCCTTTCTGAAGTCCACATATTGCTCCTCCCACCAGGGGGTTCAACCAGCATCTTAGCCCTGCTGACCGTACAAAGTGCCACCAGAGGGTTTTGCAAGCACATGCATCAAAGCAAATTACTAAGGACTCAGGGAAACAACTTTTAGTTTAAGCTTCTAAAAGGTTCATTTCCAACATAAGCAAAGACACTCGAAGTAACACCTGCTGCTTTTGAGTAACTCCAGCATGCTTTTCACACTGGAAGGCCAGGGGTAGGAGCCACAGGCTAATTCATTACATATAAAACACTTTAGCCCTCCATAGTTCATAAATTACATGCATACAGTTTGAAAAGAGTACACTATTCTTCAGTAGAGACAGCATTATCAGTAACATCAGTACTCCAAGAATAACAGATTTGAGTTCATAAGACAATTCAAAGCAACCAAAAGGGGGTAATCTGCAGACAAAATGCCAGTCCATTCTTTCATAAAGATAAAGAAATTATCAGGAAAAACAAACACTAAAATTTCTGGATCAATGGGATCTTCAGTTATATAAAAAAAGAAAACATCACCACCACACAAAAACACCCTGAACAAAAAAAGAACCAACAAAAAACATTCATGCACATGCAGTGCCTCAAGTAAAGTAATCCTTTGAGTTAGGAGAACATCAAACTACTGTTTATTTAATCTAGAGACCGTTCTCAAAGCAGGACTCAAGTCAACAATGTCAAAACTTCCATCTAGTTACAGGAATGTACAGCCATTCCCCACACACTCGCCACAGTCTGCCTTCTTAAATAAGCATTACTTGATTCAGCAAAGGAGCTCAGCTCCTCTTCTGCAGCAGCCCTGTGAAATGCTGTACAATGAAGTACAAGCTGCAACAGAGATCTGAAAATTCAAGTCCTCAACTTTTCGTGGTCTTCTGCAAATGCATCTTAATTAGATGCAACACCAACACAAACCAACTGCATGCTGATGGCAGGAAGTGTGGAACTATGTCTCAGGTTTTACCTAGGTACTTTTTGATTTACTATGTGATACTAGGCAAGTCACTTCCCATTATTTATTTATAAGTTACATCTAATTATCTAGGAAGCCTAATTAGCTCATTTGGAAAGTGATTTGAAATGCACAGATGAAAGATAGTGTGTATTTCTCAACTCTTGTCATCTGTGCTAATAAAATACCTATTTCACAATAATTAGCTCTAACTTTATTTTTGATAGCTACTGCCTCATCCCTAGAAATTCCAGCTCTGGAAGTCACAAATACAAAGACTCATTGGGATGCAATGCTAACAAAGTGGTAGGTGAAATATCTAGAGATAAGGTTAATATTCTAAAGGCCTTTGTGCAATCCCTCAGCATGCAAAGAAACTTTCTTCCAGTTGGGTTTCCCTCAAATGAAAACCAAGAGATTTATTTTTAAACTCTCATCTGTATCACAGTAAGCATTTCCAGCACAGGTCTGTGTCTGTCTGGAAAAAATCCCAAAAACTGGCATAGGAAACTAAATCTAATCTTAAGACTGATTAAAATGTTCTAGAAAGCTTTAGTAAATGTGTCTTATTACCTCATGTAGAAGACCTACATTCACTTTTGGAAAATTTGTCAAACATTAATAGGACCCTCAGAAGAGGCAAAAAGCTTGACTTTGGGGCAGGGTGAAATGGGCTGAAGTAAAATGGGGACAGAGTAAGTAGTTCTGAAGCACTTTGGGGGTCACACCTCCAGCCCCAGGGAGGGATCCCAACAGCCCACAAACAGGAGAGAGGCTCATTAAACCCCACTACTCTTTCCAACCAAATCTAGTCTCCTGTCCCTACAATAGCTGACATGGGATCTTTCAGACAAAACCCGAAGAAATTATGTGGGAAACAGTTATGGAGTAATCAATTCAGTATGTGAATCTCTGCTTAAAGAAATCAAAGAATACATGTCCTAAAACACATATACCCATCTGTTAAGGTTTTCTACATTCTAATCCTGACTATTTTTAATGAAGAATTTTTTCCTTCTCTGTATGAACTGGGATTTCCAGACAAGCCCAAATTTCAAAGTTCATTTTGACGATAAGCATTCTGCAGCCCAAGGCACCTCATCTTGTCTATATGTACCCACTTTAACATAATGTTAATTGAAAATCAGCCTTATTCTACCATTCTACATACCACTGGAATTAAGAAATTTAAATATAAAAGTAAGTAGGGTCAGTCTACTTGGCAGGGGTTTTTTTTAAAGCCAAATTATTTTCAAACACAGACAACATTTTAAACAACACAAAACACACTATTTTAAGTAAGAAATTGATGCAACTTTTAATACATCATAACTAAGAAAAAACCACACGGTTTACAATTTCCTCTACAAGAGTCCTATCTCAATACTTCATTCACTCCTTCAGGCAAATGAAAAGAAAAAAATCTTCCTTCAATTTACTCTAGTTCCTTGCTGCTGCTGGTAAATATATCTGCTGTCATCTTCCTGGAAGATGATCTCCCACAGAATCAGGGAGGTGGCTGCTGCTGCTGCTAACAGGACTCCAAAGTAACAGAGAGATCTGGCTCCATCAGCATGTGAATGAGGTGAGCAGGGAAATCTGTGACTGACTTGATTGCACAAGCAACCACAAACACAGTCAAACCAGCTCGCCGTCTTTGGATCTTTCCTCTCTGTACTTGTCCATGCTTCTGTTACTTATGATTCCCACCACGTTGCACATAGATGAGAAAGAAAATTAGATTATTTTTTGTTGTTGGATACAACCCAAGTGGAAAATACATCATTTTCTCCTCCCCTGCTAGACTCCATGTTTCTCATTCCCTCATTTCAGCTGCATTCCTGTTTTCTCATCAAGTCACAGGGTACAGAAAATGCTGCTGCTGTTTAAATTGTTGGGCCTCAGAGTATAATAAAATCAATTTTGGCTCAGAAAACGTATGGCAAGATAAGTATTATTGTTCCTTTTCAACAAAACAAAACTCCTATGAACAGCTTATCTAAAAAAATCACTGCACACACACCTGACCACTACAGCATAGCTCTGCTTGATGTATTTCTCATCAGTGATGGGTGATCAGTATTTCTTTGCAACACAGGTATTAAGTATATTTTATTCTCTGAATTTCTCATAAGATGTGGTAGAAATCAATGAACAAAGAAAATTAAATATGGCGATCTCCATGAAATCTTCTGTACAGAATGGACACAGACATGCTTCTGACACAGAGTGAGGACAGGGGTGCTTAAGTGAATTTGAAAACTTTGGTGCACTTCTGGGACCCTATCTGGTGTGCCTGCACACTATCAGCTAGCTACATTCTCTTTCTGTCCTGTCCACAAGATTCAGCTTCTGCACCCAATTCATCACAACCTTCAAATATCAGCAGCCTATCCCAAATTTACTGAAGTGATGAAAATTCAATATACTCCCACTTTTAAACTGACCATAAATAGGAGAAATAAGGAGTTGGAAATACATCTGACATTCAATAGTGACTATACCTGAGTCTTTCAAGTTATGTAATAAAGTCATGAATAAATGGTGTGTAACTAACTGGGCAGAGGAAACAAGAGGACACTTGGTGCCTCTTACCTTCAGGAGCCAGGAACACAGTATGTAACACAGAGTATAGAGCTCATTCTTACATCTCACTAGCAATTAGGTATTACCAGCTCTACTGTCACTATAACACGATGCTCAGCTACCCAAGTGGTCAGGGAAATAACAAGGCCATCAGATTATTCCATGTCCCTTATTGCCACACAACCCTACTAGGAAGAGGTGCACCTTTTATTTTTTTTCTCTCTTTCATGCTGTAGCATATGCCTGAAGGGGACAAACTAATAGAGACATACAAAAATATCTGGATGCTTTTGTATCTGCTACCTTAACAATATCTATCATCAAAGAGCATTTTCAAGGAAAAACTTCTGCCTTGCCATTCTATCAGGCACTTGAGATCCTAGCCAAAGGGCAAAAATAGAATACAGTGCTTCTATGTGATGGGCATGACATATGTGAGTAAGGTTTAGCCATACAGTACATGAACAATCATGAAACAGGTTGCTGGTGATTCTGCATTGTTTCCTTTGTGACAATTGCACCCTTTTGCCTGGGCCAAACACACGAGAGCATATCATTCTTCCCTGCTGCAATACCAAACAAAAGTATTCTGCTTTGCTGCACTTTTAATTACTAGCGCTACTGGGAATAAACACTTATATTACAATCACCAAATAGATAATGGTTAACTAATTACACCACGTAATTTTGCAAACTTTAAAATACTTTTCAAGAAAGTTTTTCCTTGTTTTCTCTTACTAAAATATAACTGTTTTTTAAGAGTATACTTCTCTGCAACTGAAAAAAAATGGGAGAATATCGTTATCTATCTGTTTCTGCATTTATATTCAGGCATTTAAAAGGCAATTCCCTGCAGAGCACTTCCCTGACATATAAACTACACTTTAGTTATTATTTCACTAATTTAACATCAGCTACAGTTAAAATATAAACAGCTCACTGCGTTCAAAACAGGTGGCACTGTTGTGACAAGTGGACTGAGTGGAAGATGACCAATTAAGTTTTCTAATTTTTAAAATGATTTTTCAACAGCTTTGTTCCTCTGTTGTGATTTCAAGCTGCCCTGTCTCTGGCAGGGTACCCTGTCTCAGCTGGGCATTACCGCCACCAAAACGGTTTGCAGTATCAGCAGTCCCTTGTCTGTTTCTTCACAATGGCATTTCTACACTGTGACTTAGAATGGCAAAGGCAGATGTTAAAACAAACTCGCAGAGCAAATGCAAGCTTGTGACAACAGCCTTCCTATGGCTCCCAAAGACACCAGAGGCAGCAGTGGCCAGGAAGGGCTGAAAGACACACAGAGTCCCAGCAAACCACACTGCTCGGGCTGCTCAGCTGGCTGAAAACATATGTAAAGGCTACTGAGGCAAGGTAAACACATGGCAGAAATTGAATTGACTGGAAGGGCTGCATTAAAATAAGCAGCAATGCAGTTTGAGAAATTAGCCTCATCGTACTCTGCAGTTTCCAAATATCCTTCAGTATTATGAAACATTAATATTATACTTAAAATATTAATGCACAAGAACACTCATCAAGACATCACGTCTAGTCTCCAACTCTCAGAGCTGCAAAAAAGTACAGTACTTTCCTCTGGCTAATCAAAGGACATTTAAAAATCACTACTCTAGGCAGACATTTATTAATATATTTTAGAATGCAAAGCCCAAGACTAGCCCCAAATATGCTTGGGATTCTACATTTCCCAGATTGAAGCATGAAAGACTCCTCACTGTTGTTCCCACACATACCAGTATTCATTCAGATATTTAGGTTTAAACACGAGAGACGTGCAGAAATTTAAACACCTGCAGAAGCATTTCCTGGATCTAAGTCTAAAGGAGAAAAGTGGGGTTTTATTTTTGGCTATTTTCAAGACCTCACCTTGCAATGTTCATACTGGACTGAGTTATACTTCTTCCATGTGCAAACAAGGGAATACAATCAATCTATAATAGAGGTACACCATGCCACTTAATTAGGCTCTAAAGTGCTTTGACTTCTTCAGATTCAAAAGATGCTAGATAAGAGAGAAATAGCATTATTGCTGTTTTCATTTCTCTAGCAGACTTTAGTAGCAAATATTTCTTTCATCCTCATGCCCTGTATAAACTAGAGACATCTTAGCAAGGACCATATATAGCTACACTTCGGGCTCTGGAGATGCTAAAATACTTAGCCAGTACAAACAGATTTCATTGTATAAGAACTGCTTTTTTCTTTTAAAAATCAATGCTATTGGCAGATGTGCTAAGCTAGAACAATCTAGAGCATGCTTAAATTCTCTTTCATACCTTAATTTGGAAAGTTAGATTAGCACCTTCTGGAATTAATAAATATTAAATCATATTTGTTGATTTCACTAATAGTCTGAATGATGGCCAATATTGACCAAATTTGGTCTATTTTAAAACTGGGAAAAAAAAAAAAAGGAAAAAACCCCGAAAAAAAACTACCAAACCATAAAAAAACCAAACAACTGTTTTTTACCAAGTGTCCAAACAGTATTTTAATACTCTATGTTCACACATTTGATTCAGCTTTCTAGATGAAGATTAAAGCATAAAGTACTTCTTTCTCTAGTTAAGCTTGCCCAACCTTGCTGTAAAGCCAGCAGCTGAAAGAGCAAAGCCCAATGCACAACCAGGATGTCCACCTCCACCTTATTCTTACACTCTGACATTCAGGTGACTCAGGCTGGAACTGCTGCCCACATGCAGGAATCAGCATGGGCTGCAAGTACAGCCTTCATATGTGGTCCTTTCTTCCTCAAGAAAAAGACAGCAGGATACAAATTTTCTCAAAGATTTAGTCCATGAACTACCAGCTGGAACACATAAATGTATAAATGCAAGTGTTTCAAGAAAAAAAATCACACCTCAAAATAACAAGAAAAAGATGACAAGGAAAAAAGTTAAATGTTTCATAACGATAAGCATATAGTAAAAAACATGACTGAGTTTTGAACCACTGTGAATAAAAACAAGATGTAATCATGTTCTATACTTACATCAAAAGGAGTCTTTCTACATTTGATCAATGTTCCTGCACTAATCACAAAGGCTTCACTTATTCCTCAGGTTTTTCCCCTGAAGCATAAAAATCAGGTCTTCGAACAGAACTCATAGTGTTTTCCCAAAGGTTCTAGAGCCAGAACATGCTTTTCTACACCCAGAGTATTTTCCTCATTCATTTGCAATAGGTTAAGAATTTTGAGGACCCGTTGAATGCTCTCTCATGGTTACAGGTACATAGAGTTTTTCATCACCTTCTGACACTGGTCATCTACTTTCACCATATTTGTAGGAACTTTTTTTTCAAATCTTCTGACAAATCTGGCTGAAACTGGCCAGAAGTTCAAAGGTAATTTTGCATGCCTATTCAGGAGCACATGCATGTGATCCATTATCTTTGGCTACAGGTATAAACTATGAAGGTTGGCAAATGTAACTCTTGAAAATCAAAAAAATATCAAAAATAGAGAAAACTTTTCCACCCATTCCAATGCTTACCTATATTTTTTCACCCTCAGATAGTCGAGATACAATTTTCAGTTCATTTCCCATCATTCTGTTCACAAAAAAAAGTACACAGCAATACTAAATGGGATAGATCAATGTGCTGAATAATTCCTAGAGTCAGGTTTCAGCAGCTAGTCATGAAATCAAACCCATTTTGCACACAGACCTCTGTCTACAGGAGTCTCTCTTATGTGGTTGGGTTCTTTCATGTCTTGTTCTCTTTTTCTGCTCAGTAATGGTAGAAAGAGAGCAGGTCCATTCCAATTCTCAAGATCTTGTGCTCATTGCTAAGCCAGTGTATTCAAAATGCTTTGATAACATTTGCAAGCCTAAAGAGATTGACTTCACTGCTCAGAGCCTACCTGTGTTTGCAGGTATTAATTTGAAGACTATAGAAAATTCATTCTAGGCTTTTGGTCACGGGAAATGTGCCAAAAGATTACACATCTCCAAAAGCCTAAGTTCCCATCAGCTGCAGGGTGTGAATACACATCCAGAGACCTCTGCCTGCCATTCAGAACAGATCTCAAAGCTCCATCAGGCATTCTCCATATTCATAGATATGAAAGAATTGCTGCACATTGCCAACTTAGCTTTTGTTACAGTTTAAAAAAAAATTAAAAAACAATCAAAATACTAGAGCAGTTAATCCCTGGAAGGCCTTGTGATCACATTCCTTGACATGTTTGATAAATATGGAAATAGTGAAAATGTTTGGACTTGCCAAACTTGCAGTCTCTTTAAAGCATTTCTTGGCCCCAACATGCACAGACTGCTGACTTGGCACACCCAGAGGACTTTTGCTCACCTTCCTCAACAGACCCACACTGATAAGTCTGAGTTTCCCCAAGAGCAGAATGAAGTCATGCTTATTAAAATGTTTACTAAATTCATAGAAGTAGAGCAGTGCTCTCGTGAAAATTGGTATGTCAGAGCAAATCTCCATAGGCCCATGTATGTAACTATAGACGATAAAAAATTAAACCGGAATTTGAATTACTCTCATTCTTTAAAAACAGACTGGAGTATAATGCCTTTAAGGTTTTACGGAACACTGACCTCTAAAGAATATAACCTGCTTATGCATACTAATGAAGGAGATAGAGTAACAAGACTGAATAAAATTTAACTCACAGTTATCATTTTTACCCTAGTGTATAATTCACTAGCCACGGGTTTAAACAACAAAAAACATGTCCAAGTAACTTAGATCACTACATATAATTTAATTTGCATAAACAGGCATGGATATATTTATGAGATTTAAGAATATCAAAGCATATTCTACAGTACCTTTTACCTTGCCACACCAATTTACTTTTTTACACTAAGCACAGTATATTGTTTCAGCCATAGGAATAAAAGAGCATAATATAAAAAGGAGTGGGGGAAAAGACTAATGCCTACATACTACTGACTACTAATTATTTTGAAAAAAAGAAGAAACAATCAGCCATAGATTATTGCAAGTTGTGCTCACTAAGCTATTTTCCAAGGGAGGTGTCAAGATGGTTGATTGTGTCTGCCTAGCTTTCAGCTGTTCTATTGGAAAACCAAAACATTTTTTGACACTTATAAATTAGGTGTTTTTAAAAAGTATATGGCACATTCACAAGCACTTCAAAATGGAAAACTATTTCCATCACACAAGGTAATGTTAAAGGATTATGCACAGTCAAATCACTTCTCCAGTGAATGTCTGAGAAATAAATTTTTAAGAAACTGAATTTGCACAGCTGTATGTGTTGTCTCACTTACAAAATAAGAAAAAACACTCTGCACCTTCATCCTAGAACCTAGATATCTGCCAATCATTATAGCCAAGACTGTGAGAGTAAAAAATTTGTAATATAATAACATATTTTCAGTCTGAATTATATCCTTAGACAAGTGGTAGTGAGGTAAGAAACCAGCCAAACTATTTAAGCCATCCTCTCAAGGTATGTCAAACACTAACATTCAGCCTTGCTGTCCTAGGAGTACAAATTTCCTCCTTATTCAGCCTATTTGGATTAAAACTTTAAATGCTGTAATAAAAAATATTTTATCTTAAGCATTAATGCAGTTATGCCAATTATTAACTAATGATATTGGCACAAAGTTTTGTATTGAAAGGATGGTTTATAGTAGAAAAGTTGAAAACAGCAAGAACTTGCTAGGAGATAAAAAAACTAGACCATAGCCCAGTCTGGTTTACAGATTATAAAAAAGTCAGCACTGCATTTTGCATAATTTTCCACGATTACTGACACTTATTTTAGGACTTTAGCTTAAGTAATCACCTACAGTTTAAGCAGGTTGCACAGATAAAACTAAAACCAGGGTAAATAGAAAATTTGCCCAGCAGTTAGTCCCAGGTGGTGCATAAATCCAATGCAAGTACAGTGTATTCCATCTTACTGGGGTGAAAGGAGGAGAACTTTGAATTCAGAAAGAAAAACTTGGTTATATTAAATTCCTAGAAGTACATTCTAGTTATGAATCAGATGTCAGTGAATCTGATTATACTATTAACTTGAATACTAAGAAAAAGATACGTGAACAAATATTCAGCAATGCACCAGCAGGGCTCAGGAAAATGCAAACACAAAAAGCTCAGAGAAGAGAGCAAACATTGAATACCAGCATGGTTAAGTAAAATAAACACAGAAAGTACAAACACAGAAGGAATAAAGAGGAAAGTTTAAAAAGCAAGGACAAAAAATCCCCACCAAGGCACACTCAATATAAATATAGAAAGCATCCACAAATCAAGCAAAGATACAGGATACCATAAAAGAAGATCATATTTCACATTTACATTACAAAAGGCAGAATTATACATGATTACATACATATTTCATTTAAAATGAGAAAGAAGAAACCCTTTTCATGCATACACTTCACAATTCAGTGTATCAAGTATTTATGAATGGCCTATGTGCAAATAAAAAATAAGCACATATCTAAGTGAAAAATAGAACTAAAAGAAAATTAAGAAGAAAAATACAGAACATGGAAAGACACAGATGAGCTCAAAAGACCTCAAGATAATTGATTTTGAGACTGAGCTATAGACATCACCAAAGAAAAACTTTTGCCATAAAAAACCCAAAAACTTTAGCCTTCACTTTACACATATTACAATACTTGTCACAAGCAGAGATACACAAGGGAGCATCAACTGATTCGTTGCCTTTTTTTGAGATACAGTTTTGAAAGAGTTTTTTTCTTGAGGACACAGACAAGGTGACTGCAAGAGGATAGTCCCTTCAAAGCCTACCAAAATCAGTCTAATCGCTTGCAAGAACTGAGCAAATCCAAATGCATATGGCAGTTCTGAAGCAGTATAAAATCTCTGCTTTACCTCCTCGTACAAGACTCTCTACAACCTGAATGCTAATTCTGCAAGTGAAAAACTCTACCACAGAGCAAACTTATGAAGACTGACAAAGGGAATAGAGCACAAAATTTGAAGGATTTGAAGCTTTTACTAACATGCAGAGTGTTAACCTTGTGTTTTCTGGTGAATGTTTTCTCTAAAGGCTTCAAATGAAGAACTGAAAGCTGTTTTGATATGAAGTTATGAGACTGAGTTACAATCTGAAATGTTTCTTAGAAGAGCAATTAGACTGGCCGGAAAAAATAGATGTAAGTAAAAAATACAGCACTGTAAATGAGGCTCAAAATACACAAATGTCTTTTTCTTAATTTTCTCTATAAGTAACTTCAAAGCACAAACAGACCATAAACACCATCAAGGAGCAGAGCACAGTCTTGAACACTGTCCCCAAGGAAACAAGTAGCTGTATCTAGAAGCACATCTAGTGAATTCAAAACCCTACAGATTGATGGATGGCACAGAGTACAGTTGTATGATTCACATTTCTAAAAATGAGATTGGTTGGTTTAAAAATTGCAACTGTTCAGAAGAAATAATGTTATAAATTATCAAATTACAATAGCTCATTACAATGAGCACAAACAAGATTAAGAGCAAGATGAAAAGTAACAGTAAAAAGAAGTCATGAATGGTATCTGAAATTATTAACTGGTATTAAGACCGTAGTTATTTTCAAGTAGAAAAACTAAAAGCTGTAATCTTTGGTAAAGACTCCACTGCGGAGCAAAATGCACATGATCAAAAGTAATATCACCTCATTCATATTCCAAATTATAAAAGGAAGATGCTAAGGAAGAGACACAGTTTAGCAATTAGCTGTAGAAACTTGAGACGGTATCTGAAAAAATGCCTAAGAACAGAAAGAGACAGCTAGAAGCAAAAAACCAACATCAATGAAATTAAACACCCCTCCAAAAACGTAAACAAACAAAAAACCAAACCAAAACATGAAAAACCAAACCCAAGTTTAAGTAAAGTCATAAAATTAATGATGTTTTACTAGCTAGCAGATTTCCAGACCTTAATTTCATTAACAAGTCAGTAACAAATAGAAGAGCCTTCTTTCACAGGACTAACACACATTTCAACCTTCTCCAGTTTGTAAAGTTAAAATCTTTCAATTCCCTAATTGCCTAATACAACAAGGTCACCAAAATAAAAGATCCACATATCTTGTCCTACCCTATTACCCCCTGAGGATCTAAAATGATAGCAAATACAATATTGAGAATGTCATAAACAAAGTAATTAGAACTCCCTTTGGTGGCCTGGTAATTTCAGACTTGGTTAGGACAGACAATATAGAAACAGAACATAGGTGCACAAAGAGGAAAAATATGCACATTTTCCCTTTGCTGTAGTACAGAACATTAAGCTTTTCTTCAGTTTGAACAAAAAATGATCTTTGATTGCTTGGCATTTCTTCTCTGGACCAATGAGATAGGGAGAGGCCAAGGAGTGCAACTTATTAAGGGGCACAGAGAAAGACTGTGTACAAGTGACCTCCTGATGTGATAAAGCAGACTGGAGAAGAGGAGTCAATTAATTGCTGGATATTCTGCAAAAACAGACTGTTAGATCCACAGGATCAAAATTAACTGCTCCAGCAAGTACTTAGGATTGATGGACAAAAGGCAGCACATCCCAGCATCTTCAGTCTTGGCTGGACTTTCCTCTATGTAGCTCACACTTCTGCAGTGCAAAGATGATCAAATAGATCTAACAACATAATGCTACACTCATAGGTAAAGAAGAATACAGATGGTACATGATTCCACTTCCTGTGACACTGCACTGATTGGTTTTATTGTGAAGTCTATTTATACAGCTGATTATAAATTCCTAGTGTGCTTTGATTAATGCAATAGCAGCTGGACTACTTCCTTTCTCTTAGCACTTAGCTGCATTCTTGATTAGCGAGTGGCATATGAAAGCTTGTGAAACAAGTACAGGAAGATCAAACAAAAGCAATGATTTCCTCTTAGACCACTACATTACATTAAACCTGCCAACACTAGACCAGTTAGTCTCTGACCTGCAGCAGTTGGGAGTAGCCAGATTCCAGATGGTCCTAGAAAGCTGCTTTTGTATGGTCCTTGTCTTATTTGTACCTAACATGGAAAGAAAAAAAATCAGAGCAAGCTGTTTGGGCAACTCTGTGATAGATTACATTTCCAAATAGAGCACATTTCCAGTCATCCCGTGTGTATATGATGTGTACAAGATCTCTAATATCTATCTCTACAGGACTATCATCACGACTGAAAGTCAAATCCACTTCCACTACACTAAAACATGTATATACGGTCTGCACGCCACTGGCATCTCAAGACAACAAACCACTACAAAATACTCTATCACATCTATCCTGGATCCTCAGCTTTCCAAAGAAAGGGGAAAGGAGAGAGGATTCAAGCTCTAAAGTTTATGTGTGCATGCCATAGTATGTAAGATTTGCAGTGCTAACCAGAAGAGCAAGCACAGGCAGAAGTCAGCATACACCTGACTCAATATATTTTTATTTTCAAACCTGGCAGATTGGTGAAGTTCTAGATATGGTTCAGAATTATCCAAAATGTGTACATGTGTCCCCTTTTATACTGCAAAACAATTCAGAGCTAAAAACTTGAGGTGTTCTCCCCAAAATAGTGTTTTTAAACCTGAAGCAAGTACAGAAGTTAAGCGGCAACTGCATTTGGCCTTGGCTAATTCAGGTACCAATACATGTAGTGAAGGATATATCAGGATAAGTTCAGGATAAATCAAAATATGTAGACAAATTCAGTAATAAATTTAAGTTTACAGGCACATAACTGCAGTCCTACTGCCCTCAATAGTGTCTTGATATTTTTAAACACAGTTTTATATTCATTTTCACATGGGTTATAGTAAGATGACTAATATTTATGCATTATTCTGATTTATTTCAGTTCATGGTCTAGATGCAAATAGCTGACTTTCAGGTGAACAACTCAGTATTTCTTAACCAGCAGCCAGAATACCTCTAAGTCTGGAAGCTCTTTTCATGGTTTATCCAACAGTGCTCTCTAATATTTAATTTTTCTCTGTTAAAATCTGTTATGCAACAAACAAAATTTGCAACAGCTACATTGCTCTCCACTTAACAAACAAACATGCAAAAAACAAAATAAGCCTTCTTGCTATCTAAAGTAACTGTCTTGGGAAAAATGCAAAATATGTGTACATGTATACTGAAAAATATTAGACAAAATCACAAGTAGAAAAAGAAATAACACGTTCCTTGTGAAGCACACTTCACGTAATACACACTGAATAACAAAAATTCCATCCATAATTCACAAGAAAGAATATTTATGTAAGAAGTACATTTGTTTGACATTTAACTCTAAGTTTTATTACCTTGGCTCCATCATAGGCTTGTTCCTTATATGTATGGACATAGTTACTTAATTACTACCACATACTTCAGTAAATTCTTGACAGTATGAAATTTTTTCAGCTTCTAAACATAAATCTATATAGAATATAGAAGCTGCAATTTTTTCAGCTTCTATATTCTATATATAAAGAACTAGAAACTGCAATCAATAAATATTTTGTTTCCATTTGGACCACTGTACTTCAGCAGAAATTCTTCCTGCAGGCTGATTTATGAGTTCAAATCATCAATTACTATAGTTGAATGTACTCACTTATGAGCATTGCAAACACACTTGAGGACATTAAAGCAGATTAAAGCTACTACAGCAATTCAAGGAAGTATTATGTATTTGTATTTTAACCAAAACACAAATAGACAGATGACTGCAGACACTTATGCAAGAGTGAAAAAGTTGGTCTTGTTTTAAACATTGCATATGACAATATCACTTCATATTGCATTTGGTCTCACTGCTAATTTGAGATCAAAATCTTCTGACATTCCCAACTATTTCATCAATACTGGGTCTGCCACTGACTCACTTAAGTAATCTTTGAATCAGTACTTAATGCTTCCCATGCTTTAATTACCTATCTATATATCAATTTTTTAATATGTCAAACAGATTTTTAAAGGAACATTCATTTGCAATGTGCTTGGAGACTGTAAGATGAAACACCTTAAACTTTCAAACTTTAAGTCTTGCTTGGTCAGGACTTATATGGTATTCCTGTCAAAATGAGTTACAAATATAATCCCTAAACTTCACTAAACTCTGTGAGGAACAAAAATTAGGTACCAGAGTCGTGTAATTTGCATTACCTTTTAGTGCTATCTCAGCAGATGTTGCAAACAAACTTTGCTGTGGCCACACAAGGATCTGAAAGCTTGCTAGAAAAGAATGTGGTGTGCAACAGCTAAGAGTATCTCCAGGTGTCTGCATAGACATGTTTGTTTACAGAAAATCAAGCTATTCAAAACAATTGCTAAAACATATAGCTTTTAGAACCTTCAGTGTCAACACTTCATAAGAAACTTTGTATTATTCTTGGCAAGAAGCTGTGGAAACTAGTAAAAAAATAACCAAGATACCTTTGTATGTAAGTGAACTGCAATTTTTCACAGAACAGTTTCTCTTGTAAATTTGTCTGCACCTAGTTTAATCAACAAAATTTGCAGCTGTTAACAGGTTGTGCTTCCATGCTACATATGTTATAAGTACATTTCTTTAGACAGAAGCCTGTTTAGAGTCCAACTGCTTTAATTGGACTTGGTACCAAAAAAAAAAGCGTAAATAATAAAGCTAACCATCAAAAGAAGTACAATAAAGAGCAGGTTACAGGAAAACTGCTTTCCTCTGACTTACGAATGTGTAAGCACAAGGGCAGTGGAGGCTATTTAGCTTTGCTTACATACACATCTCAGGAGAAATACTTCCCCTCATTTAGTGCCAACGGTGGATGGTGTACAATTAAGATACTTTGAGCAAACTTGAGGTAATTACTGTAATATTACCAGAGTACACTGCATAGTCATAGTATATAAAACATCTTCATAAAGGCTGGTATTTCAGCAAGGTGCTACTGATTATTTTAGAGGCTAAACTTTGTTATTTGAATTTCTCATTGCTTGCAATCTCTACCCCATCTTTCAAAAACAGGAAGGGAAGCAAACTTGCCTGTAAAAATTTCTTAACTTCTTAAGAAGGTACACCTGTTTGAGGCCTGAATCATTCATCCAATTAGTTCCACCTCGTTGTTTCAGACTAATTAGATAGAGGGTGGGTGCATGGGAGTGTACTTTGGGTTACTGTTTGATTTCTACATTACATTCATTATTAAATTTACTGTCCATTGCTTATTTTAAAGCAAAAGTAAGTTGTTCATCAGACATACTCAGACTTCAAATGCCCTACCACTGAGAATTTTGCACATTGGTGATACTTGTTCCTTGGCTGTGCTCTATCTATCTTACTCAAGCTTACTGACAACTAGGTAAATTTTAATTTCTGTAAGAACACAATTTCCTTCGAGCTAAGTCCAAACCTTCATTCATAGCTTGGCAATAATCATCAGAACTGTTCCAATCTAATCCTCTTTAGTTCAGATTTTGTAGTGCCTTACACCTGTAAGGATAAAAGAAGTGAAAGGCCGTAGAGATTAGATTTATCTCTATTATGGCCTTTCCTCATCAGAAACTCAGCAATTTACAAACAAAACATATCCCAACAACTAAAGATCCCCAAGTGTACTAGCCTCATGCTCTGCCCATGCTTGATTGGCATAGTCCATTAAAGGAGGGATAAACCTTGAGGACAAATGTTGATATTAAACTGACCACATGACTTGTTGTGAAAATGAAGCCTCTGTTGGCTTTGAGCAGTCATTGCTCAAGACAAGGAAATCTAAATTCTTCTTATGACATGACCAAAACAAATCCTCAAGGAGAGAAGGACATTTGTATAAGAAACAACTGGAGATTTTAAAAACAAAGGGGAGAAATAGAACAGGTTTTCGATTGTTAACCAAACAAATTAGAGCACACTGCAAAAAGTCATGAATTAGAATCTTGAATTAAGAATGTTAAGATAAGCTAGGGAGTGTGAAGGACTGGCTGCCCTTAGGTAACTTATGCAAATAAAAGAAGATAAGGACCATGAACACTGTCTAGATGAGAAAAGTCTCCATGCTTAAATTGTTGATGGACAGGTTTACTCAGAACCAGGTGATATACACACACAATCAGCTACATAATTTATAATTTACAAGAGTCTCAGTGCTGTTACCGTCACACTGTATTATCAATGTGCCAAGAAAGGAGGAGGTCGTTTGGAGAGTCCACTTAAAATGCAAGGTCTTCTTTTAAATACAGCCATTGTTTTTAAAAGTATTTTCATCACCAAGCAACTTTGTTAAAAGTAACACTTTTATTTTCAGAAAAGACATCAGCAAAAGTCAAGAGGATTGTTTTTGCAACACTAGTAGCATGGTCTATCTTTAAATATGTCAAAGAACTGTCAGGAAACTTTGGACAGAATGATCCATCAACTCATCCTGTTCAGATAAAGTTAAAATAGTTTCCATCAGAAAACTACCAGCTTCTCTGATATATCATTTCTCTTCTTCCACCTCTTCTGGAGAAATAAAAATTATAGAGGCTTTTCTGCTAGAAACTAAAAGCTAGTAAACAAATGCTTCTCCCTGCCCCTTATTTCAAAATTATCCTGTTACAGTGGCACACACAGAGCAATGTTCTATAGCAGTCATATGGATATCACCATGAAAATGTAAAGCTCATCATTCTCACATGAGTATTCAGGTAAGAGTCCTACCCTCCTGGGCTTCTATTCACACCAGTGAGACTTGGGGATGCACAAAACTCCTGACAACACATTAATTTTAGTACCATGGAGCAGCTGCTCTCAGAGCAACCAAGTTTGAAAACCTTGAGAATAATCTTGGCTTATAGACTGATTTCTAGGACAAATTCACTACTAAGTGCCCTCTCTATCATCCAGTGTTGTCCTTACAGAAAAGTTTTGCTTTTCGGCTCCTTCTTTATCTTTTGGACCTTCTCTCGGCCTCGCTGCACAAAAACTACCTGCCCAGTACTTGCAGTCATTCAGTTATATGGAGATTAGGCAAAGAGGGAAAAAACCAAAGAACCAAAAAAAAGGCATGTGTTTTCCTCATTCTACCCAATTTTTTATTCTGAATCAAGCACAGTTGCTTCATAGTGATGTTGAGAAAGGAAGGCCTTTTATAGTAGTATTAAATTTTACAAATGCTTTGCAGAGGTAATTCTTCACTCCAGGTTTGCATATGCTCATTTAACAAAACAATTACTTTTAAAATCCATTCCTTGGAAGAAGAAACAAGTTTACATGTCTGAGAAAGAAAGTCCTTATTTCCCTTTTGGTGTCAGTTTAAGCTAGCTGAGGTATCTCTAGAGTACACTAGCAAGATGTAACAAGATTGGTGCTTGATGATGCACTTCTTCCAAAATGCCAGTGCTGAGGGTTTCCAAGCTACCTTTTCAAAACCTATGCTAAACTATTACATTAGAGAAGCAAGGCGCTACAGGGAGATCAAATAATCAAATTATATCTGCACATTTGCTTTTTCTGCAGATCAAGGCAGAATGTCCCAAAACATCTGCACTGCTCCCAACCTGAGACAAGTAGACACAGCACAACATCACCAATAAAAGAACTTCCCACAAGATGATCTCCTGGAGTACAGAAGTAATCTTAATCTCTGCTGCACTATTTTGTAAATGACTTTAGCATACAGCAAGAACAACAATTGTAGTAACAGATATTTGTCTTCTGCTTACAGCTTTAAAGGACATCACAGATGTGCTGAGCTTATTCAAACTATGGAGCCAGCAGTTTTGAAACAATGCTACAAATGCTACACAGGTACTAGACACAATAGCCACACCATTAGGTGCTGCAAATGAAAAAAGAGATATTAAAGAGAACCAGAAAGGACAGGTCTTCATGTTAGTTGCAAGTTCAACAGGGATAGAGTACAGTTGTGTTTGACTTTTGGGTTTTTTTTTTTTAAAGGCAGCAACCACAAATTTGTCAATACAAAGATGTTAAGAGTTGAGCCAGTGACAGCTTAACCTCTCTGACACCATTTATTTAATTATTTTCTTTATTGTAATTCTTTCAGCTTTAAAACAGCTTGAACTTGGGGAACTCCTATTTTCTGTCATTTCACAACTCATAATCTGCCTGGCTATTCCAGTTAGAATAAAATGGTAGAAAAGTGAGCAACAGTAAACCACTACACTGTGCACTTAAAACTCTCAAAGTGAAGAGCTGGAAAGCAGAGACAATTCACATAAAAACAGAGAGTAGGAGATAATTTGCTGGTAATGGCACAGAACTGTAAGTTAATACATCTGGGTGCCATTCCATACATTAAATGTGAATAACATCATGCGCTTTGCAGAAGTGAAAGGAGGTTTTATTCATCAGCCTTTATAAAGCATTTTGAGATCCCAAGATAAACTATTTTGACAAGACAGAAATTACTGCATGTTATTTTATTTTGCAAATTATTTTACAGAGCAAAACAACAGTTTAATAAAAACACAGTCTCACGTTCTCTCAAAGCCTCTGAAAACTGGCAAGTATTTTCAAATAGCCATATTAAAAGTCAGATTACAAAAAAAACCCAAAAAACAACAGGAGTAGACACAGAAACGTAAAGATACAAGATACATAAATGTAAGGGTCAAGATACATAAATTATACTTTACAAAAGCAAAACACATACTTCAGGTGGTCCACTAACATAACTCAGATGCCTATAGGAAGTCAACTTTGTTTCAGCTAATCAACAAGTCTTTCTCTCCATGAAAGCAGAAAATAATCCATGGCATGAGTGCCAACCACAAAGAAACTAGTCTGAAATTTACCCAAAATAGTGTAACAACTCAGCACTCAAATAGCAAAATGTCGCAGCATATGTCACAGTTGAGACTACCACAATACACAGAGTGTCACCATACAACTACAGAAAGCTTCAAGCATTTACCCAAACAGAGTAACACCATACCTCATCAGAAGACTTCAAGCATCCACCCTTCTCATGCATTAGCCCAACCTTTTATACCCCTCATGGTTCACGCATTGCACCTGTGTGCTCTCTGTTCCCTTTGATGATTGGTCAGTGCACCTCAGCCCTCCAGGTCTCATCACCTTCAGTGCTGCTCACCTGCTTTTCACAGCTGTAGCCCACTGGGGATGAGGCTTGGCCCCAGCCCCACTCCCAATTACCACAAACTGTGTGCCACAGCAAAACACATTGGTCTTTCTACCTATCACATCAAATTAATGGTCTAGAAGCCAATCCCTCTCCATTTCACCCTTTTGACTTTGGCAGGAGAATCCTGTCCCAATACCCTTCCCTCCAAAGTCCCACACAGATAAAATTTAAAGCTTAACAGTACAGTAATACTAATAAAATATCAAATTATATCAAATACCGTATCTCAGCCTGACTAATCTTAGATCTCATTATTTTCACACACTACTAGCAAGTAGGTGAGGTATCCTTCCTAACATCCCAGTAGAGTCACTTGAAGCTTCAGTATATCTACTATCTCTTCAGTATGTTTACTATTGCTTGGATGCTGACTGAGCAGTGATGAGTGACTGCCTTTGCATCACTTTTTATTCTTTTTTCTCCTGCTTTCCCTTATTAAACTCTCTTCATCTCAACCCATGCAATTTTCTTGGTTTTGCTCCTCCAGCTCTCTCCCCCATCCGAGGGGAAGGAAGCAAGCAATTGGTGGGTGTATAGCTGCTGGGCTGGGTCAACTCACTAGAGAACATCATCAAGAAAAGGCACAGAAAGACATTTTATTGGTAAATCAGTGTCTGAGGAATATCCCATTTTGACTTCAATTGCTTTTATAAAACTAAAAACAAATCTTTCTGATATTTTTGAAAGCACTGAATAATTACTCATATACAAAGACATCTGCACTCACTGTATCGCTTCCAAGCTTGACTCAAAGCTGGTTCAAGATATTTCATGAATGGAAATATCAAACAATTGCACACCAGGTCCTCAAGAACCTGAAGTTCACAGGACAGAAGTTCTTGTGTACAGAGAATGTAAACACAGGTATCATGCAAAGAAAGTCTAAAACCAATCACTGGCTTATAAATGGTGGTTGGTTTAGGAGAATCTAGGAAGGAAAATTAAAGGTTTAGGAGAATCTAGGAAGGAATTCAAATGCCTTGCTGATAGCTGTTTCAAACAGGTATGTGTATGTACTCATGCGAAGAAAATAACAGATAGAAATAAATAGAAAAGGAAGTTCCAGAAAATGTCTAAAACTTCCAAAGAAAGAATTTTTGAGAAAAGGATTGACTGATAGTAACTCTGAAATATTAGCAAAGAAATTGTCTGTCTGATTCTGCTCACACTCAGGCAGGAAAAAATTGGTCTATGACTTACAAATAAGCAGCTGAACATTGAAAAAATGTGTCTCAGTTTCTCCTCACATGGCTATCACCTGCAAGAACCCATGGGTTTGGCTAGAACAATTATATTTTCCTCTGTAAATTTAAACACATCCCAACTCTGTTTTACAAGGATTTAATCTACTCTCAGACAACATCAAGCAGCGCTACTTATCTGTGACCTAGAAATTGCTCCTCAAAACAATATTATTAATACTATCAGCCTTGAGCTTCTGCAGGGATTTGGAATCTAGGGAGAAGACATAGGTGCAATTCAGAATAGGAAACAACACAGTGTGATAGATGAAGACCTAGCCTAAGACAGTCACCCAAGCTTTCAGATCCATTACAATGGGCCAGTATCCAAAAGGTGAGATATACACAGATTAACCAGTTTCTTGGGGAATGAACATTGTCCTTCTGAGTCCTTTCTGACTATCAGACAAATAGCATCTATCACCTTTTCATTACATAAATAACCAAACATCAACATTTAATTAAGAAGCCAAAATACTTCCTGAGTACGAAGTACTATTTTGAAGACCTCCCATAACTCCCCCTTTATTAAAAATACAACATATATCAAACAAGCTCCATTTCATTGACAATAAGGCTGTGAAACACAAGCTTACAATGGTCCAGGAAATACAGAGTCATAAAGATGCAGTTTCACCCCAAGTCACTATTTTTGGAACCTAATTTTTCTTTCCAGACACAGAAATTGGGTGGTGCCAGTGGTTCCATTTCCCTCTTGGTTTCCATCCAGTAAAAAAACCAAGAAATAAACACACTTAAGAGCATGAAAGCACACAACTTTAAACTGTCCACAAAAAACAAGAAATGGCCAAAAAGATAAAGGGGAACAATACACCACACTGCACTGTATTCTTCAAAGGAAGAAGACAAGAACTTAGCTGTAAGGTGGTTTTAACTTAACCAGCTACAGGTATTTCAATCCATACTTAATGCTCCCCCTGGCTACCTGATGCATTTGAAAGCCATCACAACGTCATTCACAAACAAGCAATTTATTCCCACAAGTGCTGAGATTTGGTTTCAGACCAGTATATCCAAATGGTATATGCATTACAAGCGAGAAGAAGGAGGTTTCCTCATTAGGTCTTAGGAAGAAATTCTTTACTGTGAGGTTGGTGAGACACTGGAACAGGTTGCCCACATAGGTCGTGGATGCCCCATCCCTGAAGTGTCCAAGGCCAGGTTGTATGGGGCTTTGAGCAACCTGATCAAGTGGAAGGTGTTCCTGCTCTTGGCAGGGTGGTTGGAACAAGATGACCTTTCAAAGTCATGTTTCTATCATTCTGCTCAACCACCACCATCTGTACACAACCAGGCAGAAAAAAGAGAGCCTACACTCAGGTCTGGATATTTGGCACCACTACTCAATGGGTTGTATGTCTTTTTCTACTCCAAATTATTGTCCCTGTCACACACGCCCCTGTGAGAAGCTTTAAGATAGCCACCACCTAATCTGAAATTAGACATTAAAGAATTTTTTAAAAATAAACTGAAAGCATTTTCTGGAAGCCTCCATAATGTAACCTTGGAAAGATGCAAGGAAGCCCAGGCAGCCATGTTACAGATGTTCAGGATACTGCCAGTTTTCCAACTTCGTGCGTGGGCAGGGGAGGGGGGTACTGGGGAAAGTACCTTAAAAGGAACACACACACACAACACAGTAGAAAACATGGCTGTCTTAATTCACACTCATGCCACTGCAGCCTGGTTCAAAAAGCTTTTGCTGAGTGATTACCAGAGCCCTCTCTTCACTCACTGTACCTGTGACAAGCCAAGATTGGGATGCTAATTATTCAGCCATTTACAAGAAAAACAAAACAGAACATGCCTTCAGCAAAGAAGTGAAGCTCCAGGTGAATGAAGCCTTGCTTAAGAGGAGATTTGCTTCATAGAAATTCCATTTCTGTATTTGAGACATCTGAGCATATAATTAAGGATATATTCAAGGTGGAAAATGCCTAAAGGGAAGTCTGCTATCAGAGCTGGGATCTTTCCCATCCACCTTATCTGTGGTGACAGCAGTGAAGAGCATATTCACTGATGCCTGCTGATAACTAGATACAGTAATATTTACTTCGGAAGATATCCATGAGCTACCAGGCAATGAGACCCCAGGCAGCTATCCCATCTACATAAATATATTATCACTGGATTTATTCCTCAAAGCCATAGAGATCAGCAGGGCAAGACACAGTGTATATTGCAGAGGACCTCCTTAAAGGGAAGCCCTGGCCTTAAATTTTCTCCTGGCTTTTACTGTGAACAGTATTTTATTCCATGATTTTGTTGGCACTAAACATCTCAGAGAAGTATTTCCCATACTCTTGTGAAATTAGGAAATGTATTAAGCAGGGCCATTTCACAGATTAAGAACTTGCAGACTTCTTCCTTGGATGTTAAATTATCCAACATGTTGGGGGATCCAAGAGTCTCATCATTTCCTGAAACAACCTTATACTTGTGAGGTAATACTTGAATCCCAGTGATCTTGAAACACAGTTTTAGGACAAAGAATATCTTTCAGGCAGGCTGCTAGCATGAAAGAGAATAAGCTGTATTGGACCAAGTCAGCATATATCTATGTAACCTTTTGCAGGCAGATGACAAGGATGTGTCCTTAACAGAGGCCTGTTCTATCAGCCACCCTAAGCTGATCACAACACAGCACCATGCCCAAGCTAACAAATGCTCCTAAGTTACTTGAAAGACAAATGCATCAAAACTGTTTCCTGACAGTGATCATCATTTTGACTGCACCTTTTTAACAGGAGGTGAAGAGGTGACCAAAATGTATTTACCTCAGAGAAACAGCTTCTGATGGAATGAGCAACAGAATATATTTTAAATTAGTATTTAATACGATTGCAGTGTAGTTTTTGGAAAGTGACGCCTAAGATGCACATATGGGCCACAAAAGCCAGACATTTGTCCATTCAATGTTTCAGGTTTAAGTGTATCAAATAATTCAAGCAAGAAACAAAGCTTTTTTATTTTTTAATTATTTTTCCTTTCTTGGAGCCCTTGGAGTCTCCTTGGTAAAGATTTTGACAACTGTCCTTATTTTTCTCAGAAGAGCTGATGTAAGAAATTACCATGAATTTTTATACACATATTCTAAACAACTGCAAGGAGCTTTGAGTTCAAGACTAATGAAATAATCACTTTATAAGTAGAGAATATTCAAAAGCACCACTACTTACTGCCTAAGGAAGGGGACCAAAGACTACATCAGAACCAGAAACTCCCAGCTATCAAGCACTGGAACAGGCTGCTTAGGGAACCCCTTGAGTCACCATCCCTGAAGGAATTGGAAAGACATGTAACTGGGACTTGGTTTAGTGGTGGGCTTGGCTGTGTTAATGGCTGGATTCAATGACATTAAGGGTCATTCCAGCCTCAATGATTCTAGGATTAATACAGAAGAAACAATAATCTGACAATATATTTTGTGTGCATGTGCGATTTTCCAGGGGAAAAAAAAGCCCTGCTTAGTGTGATATGCAGCTCAAAAATATAAAATTACATAACTCTTAAAAGTTAATCAAAACTGTGAGCTATGAGAACTCTATATAGGAATGTATTTCCCTGTGTTCACTTCCAAAACAGCAGTTAATTCTTTTACATGTACTGAGATGTTGAACCCTGCAAAGATAGTAAGTCTGCTAAACTCTTTGTCTATAGAAAATAGAAACATCTCCCATATCCTTCTGGTTTTGCCAAACTGGCTACAAGCTTAAATCTGCAGAACTGTAGGGATCAAACTAAATGAACTGCTCATTATTTAATACCTGTATTGCTCTGAGACTCTCTGACACTTTCTGCTTTCTAAGCTATAGGCTTAGAGCCAGTCCTGCAATCTCACTAGGGGAAAAAATTTCTGGAATAAATCATTTCATATGGCAATATTCCTCACTAAGACAATAAAATACAGCTATTTCCTCTGGGGACTTCTTTGTGATCATGGAAAAAGTGCACATCTGTAAGGGTTTAATACTACATACACTTCATTTACATGAAGGCTTTTTAACAAAGATACTTTTAAGTTTGCCTACTGGACTGTAACATTTTTCTTTTACCAGGGCACTATCATCTACCTATCTATAAATCTTGTTGAATAACTACAAAAAATACAGTTCTGGCATGGATGAGGTTTTACAGCAATGAAAAAGGATGAGAGTAACTTCAGAACCATTAATTTGATGTACTGCTGGTCAGTAAGGCCAAAAAACAAATGTATTTACATTCCTACGCCAGCCATAACAAATAGAAACATATTTTATTACATTTCTTACCAAAGAAACTGGAAACCTGCTTTGTTAAAAATACCCAGTTACAGGTATTTGTTTACTAAAAACATAACAACAAAACAAAGCAAGTTTTCCAGAAAACACAAAGTTAAGGTAGGCAACTTCTCTGTCACAACAAAGAGTGTTAAGAAATATCTCCCTTTCGATGGACATGAAGCTGGTAACTGACAGAAAAAATTAGCACCCAAACTAGTTCATGTACACCACAGTGCTAAATCACAGCGCAGCAGCAGGCCAAGCAATATGCAGCCCTTTTTTAATGTCATATCTGAGAAAAGCAAGCATTTATCTCCCATACACAACATTAACTTGGTTATAAATTGATTCCTTGAGAAGTTTCTTTAAAATTCAGGAGTTATCCTTAAGAACTGCAGCCAGACTTTCATTTTAGATATTTATTTACTTATTTTTGTATATTACGATTGGTTGCCAATGGCATCATGACCATTTCAACTCTATCCACACCACATACATTCCCTCTCACTCCTTTCAGTGAGAGGCTTAGGCCAGTATTACAGACAAAAGGTAACTGTCCAGAAGGATGCTACAATTGAACTGGGGGCTGGGGGGCAGAATGGAGTAGAGGGGGAGGTAGGAAAAAGTAACACTAAAAGATTTCTGACAGTGCAGGATGAAAGAACATGAGCATCTTGGGTCCCCTAAAGATATTTGCTACCAGAACTTCAATTTTCCTTCTGTGGAAACAAATTCAAGGAAAGAAAAACTAGACGCAAACAAATGGTGCTGAAAGCAGTGAAGACAAAAGTGAAAAGACTTTATATAAGAAAACAACTTGAAAAAACAAAATTTAAGAATTGTGAGTGAAAGCAAGCCAGTTAAGGTGAAAGTATACTTGAAGCAAACAAATACAAATCTTAGAGTAGTTCCTAACTTCTTAATACTGAATAATAAATTAGAGACATAATAGTTAATAGAACTTAGAGATATTTGGAACAACAATGAAATTTTGTACAGGAGTAGTTAGTCTTCAAAATTTCCCTTAAAAGATAATGACTTGGTGTAAGAGATTGACTTATAAGCTTCTTTAATATTGCTACATTTAAGAAGTGAGATTCTGCCCTATATACCTTTCAGCAGATGTGAATTTTGCTCTTTATTATATCTTATGCACAAGTACTTTACACAAAAGTATAGCTAAGTAAGTGAGCTGCTATTAACGTCTGAAAACTAAGTATTTCTCAAATTATATTACTTCCCAGCTATGCTAATGACATTATTTTGAGAAATAAAACTACAGGTATTTATTTAGTATATAATTTCAGATTCTTTTGTAAGAATACACATTTTCAACAGAATAGAAAGTAGTCAAGTAATATCTTAGATTACCTTAATGCACAATAAAGAAATAAAGACAGCAAATAAAATAGCAGAGGTAGAAACACTTCCCTCATTTGATGGAAACTTAGAGGACCAGATTCTGGTAAGAAAGAGAAGTCAGTCTCTCCCTGCCACATGGACCTGATGCTACATGTTAATTTTTCTCTAGCACTACTTGACAATGACATAACTTTTTAGTTTTGTTTATTCCTCTACAGGCTGAAAACAGACTACAAACTGGAGAACTATGCTCAGCTTCTAAATTATAACTGGGATGCCTGGCAGGATCCTTCATCTATCTAACTAGCTTTATGGATGCATTTACTCTGCATTCATTTTCATCCCTCTAATTTAATCCAAGGCATTCACCAATTTACTTTAGTTCACATGCCTATGCATATTGAGCACAGATAAATCAAAACCAGAGGGACCTCCTGCCTAACCAGCATCTCTATAAATCCCCTGAAATATATTTAACACAGTATGCAGTTTTCATCTGTATGAAACAAGATGATAACAGTCGGCAAGGTGGGAACTTGAAGCTAAATTCATAGTTTTTAAAGACAGCTCATATTCTGTCTGTAATTGTCTGCAGAATTTTGCATGCAAGAGTCATGAGAAAAACCTTAGCACCACAGTGAAGCAGTGTGTGCTGTAGAGATCTGTTTATCCCCAGCCATCAAAGACTAAGCTACAGTTCCTATTAACACTGATCCACCTGTTTCATTAACACATCAGGCCAATGGTATCTCCAAATAAAAATAAGACAAACTTCAGAGTCAAGGAAATACCCTTCCTTAACAGAGGTCCATACAACTGCTGTTACATATTGCACAGTGTAGACACAATAAATGCCCAAGTGTGACCGTGTTCACAGGGGTTCTTGGATGAGGGAAGAGACGAGAATGTTGACTCCATGTTCAGAAGGCTTGATTTATTATTTTATGGTATATATATATTACATTATAACTATACTAAAAAGAAATAGAAAAGGAAAAGGTTCCCTCAGCAGGCTAGCAAAGAATAGAAAAGAAAAGAATGATAACAAAGGCAGCTCTCTCGGACTCTGTCTGAGATAGCTCGGTCCTTGATTGGCCATTAATTATAAACATCCAAGATGGGCCAGTCACAGGTGGACCTGTTGCATTCCACAGCAGCAGATAACCCTTGTTTACATTCAGTCTCTGAGGCCTCTTAGCTTCTCAGAAGGAAAAATCCTAAAGAAAGGATTTTTAGTGAAAAGATGTCTGCAACACCCAAGGGCTAGCAGTGCTGCACAGCACCACACAATCACTTTGTTGCTTCAAGTCCTAAACAAGCCCAACAGATTCTGTGCAGTTGGTAAATTCTCCATTGCAGGAGAAGTGTGTGTATGCACCTGGACAAGCAAAACTTGCTTTAAAAGTAAATTCTAGCAAACTAAGCATGGGGTAAACTACTGACACCATTCTTCTGGTCTTCCCATCCTACTTCATCACTTGCCTGGTCCACTTTAACGTCTCCACATTACAAAAAACTAAAACAAATTCACATTCCTAATTCTCCACTAGGTACCTTATTCTAGTTTTACTTAGGCTCTGACAGGAAAGCACTACCCTAATGTCTTTCATAAAATATATGCAGCACATACAGAAGGATGAAAGGAAACAGCCACTCATCACCAACTGTGGAGTTTAAAACAAGGAAAAGTATCTGAACTGGCAAAACTCAGCACAGTCCCTTCATAACAGAAGGGCTCTCTATGCTGTTCTAGCTGACAGGCTTTGGGGTTTTTTACAGGAAAAAGAAACACTTTGAAAAAATTATTCTCAGCCATAATTAGAACAGATGGAAAAGAAGTCACACTTGGGACTTACTCACAGTAAGTAATGTCAGACTTGAACCTAAGGTGCTGAGAGGTCACAAACTTGTTCCTTTTACAGTCTCAAGACTGATGTGCACCTTGTAACCAGACTAACCACAATAGATTTTAGAGTTTAAAAACAGCCTTCCATTACTTGAGCATTTATAAAATATAGCAATGACAGCTGAATATATGTTTGTTGCAATAAATAAAAAGCCTCAAACAGATAATGACCAAGCAATATTGAAATTAAAAGAACAATAACTACAAACTATGCTTTAGGGTCAAGTTATCAGGTGCTGCCATTTTAGCAAAGGAAGATGAATATTTTTAACAGTCAAATGAATAGTTAAAGGATCTGGTATCATCTACAGGAAAACTTTAATCTTGCCCTTTTGCTTTATTGCTAAAAGGAAATTACATTGCCCTGTAACTTCAGGGCAGATCACTATACTTAAACAACAGCACAACAGTAATTTTATTTCTGACTCTCCTATCTTTAAATAAACTAAGAGCCACACATTTATCTTGTATGTAGTTTTTCTCCCCATACCTACAATCTTACAGTTATTTTGTATTTAATAAAAGAAACAACAATCATCTATGAGGGCCATCTATCAAAAAGAACAATATTTTAAAGAGATAAAACATTAATGGTAAGCATCCAAACACACATTTTAAAGAGACTGTTTCCTTGCACAGTGAGCACTGCAACCTTTTTGCAATTTACACAGCCAAGAAAGCTTTGTTAACGGAAATCTTGTTGGACAGACCACTGTTTCACTTGAGTATTATTCTCTGTGAAATACATCCTGCTGCTTGAAATTCCCAAACTCACAACACCCATTAGTCAAACATAGCAAAGCGCCACTTAAGCATTCAGGAAACCAGTGATGTTTACTTTGAGGTTCACCTTCAAATGAATAAAGAACCCATATACCATTTATACTGGTTATCTTTGTTATGAAACATTTTCAGGTTTAGCCCACTGGGCATGTTGAAATGATAAATCATGTTTGGCTGTATAAAAAAAACTCACTCAGATTCAAATGCCCACAGGGAAAATAGCATCTACCTAAAACAGCACCACATTTTAGCCATTCCTTTAGGTTTTAAACCTAGGCTGATTCTGCTTTAATATCTGCAAATTCCACATCTTTGACAAGTAAATACACACACCCCCTTTGTTTCCCACTCCTTTATTTATTCTTCTCAAACCTTCCACTCAGCCAGTCTGTCTTGAGTATGAAACACTAAGGGCACTTGACAAAATACTAAAATATCTGCTTTGCAATGAAAAAAGTGGCAGGGTGAGGGGAAATGTGTAATGCTATTTTGTTGTTGTTCTTAAATCTTCCATTTGTGTTTGCATTTCAAAACAAGAATATATGATACTAAAAAAAAAATTTAAAGCATTCCCATTGTCTTTCTTTCCTTCTCCATTTATCAGCTGACATCCAACTAGATTTACAAGGAAAATGTTGTTATTCCATTAAATGCTACAGAGGAATGACCTCTGTAGCATCTGCATCTCTCTGCCTCAAGTTTCAAATACTTAGACTCCGTAGAACCACAGTTTCAATCTGTGTCAGGATGCAAATGAAAGCAAGTAGAGTTTACCATATGAAGATCTTTCAGATGAGGCTTAAAAAACTTACTTTCGTCTACTGATTGAACAACAATCTCACAGCATTTCTAATGAGATCAGCAGATGTGCCCAAATCATTGGTGATATTTTTGTGTGCACTATTTGACTGCTGTCTCACCTTAGAGATCTGACTGCACTACTGTAACTGGGCAGTATGTGCATAAGCTGGCCCATATATGTGCAGTTAGGATCAAATTTGTGCAGAAAATCCACTTACTTTTACCACTTAGCATTTCTATGCAGTTTACTGAGAAAGGCTGGCACACCCATAAACAGCTTTTATTTGAATGATAAGATATAAGGCAAGGCACAGTAGAAACTCCTTGCACCATGACAAACTGGGAGGACTGCCAGTCTTCATCCTGTCTTAAACCAGACCCCTTTCAATTCTTGGGCATTCACATATGACTGGACACTCAACACTCACACTAGCATTTGTATTTCAAATTACCAGAGACACTGAAAAAGCCTGAGCCAAGCAAGATTTTTTACTTCCTTCCAAGCCATCCAACAACCTGCAGGACTGAAATTCTTTAAAAGCAATAGCAAAGCATCACTTGTAGTACTATGTAGGGATTATGAGATTCCTTTAGCAAGCAAACAGTCTAAAATAGTCTATGATAAACAGTTATTTCCATATGCAAGATGGGTAGATACAATTTTACACTTATCTTGGAATTTTCAAATATGATTTTATTTGATTTGGAGCCACATCCAACAATTCCACCTAAGTGTCAGCTGTTGGGAGCCACTATCATAAGAACAGCTTCAATGTGAATGACAAACCCCTCTTTAAGCAGTTAGGAGTAATCAGAACTGTTACAATAAATGCATTTGTTACATCACAACAGTTTAGTGGCATATTCAATGTGGCCTAGCATATATGAAAAATACAATAGGGTATGCAATCTAAAAACAGCCAAGACATTACTCTTGCTAGTTATCACCTATTTCATTGCTGCTCTTCAAAATCTCAAGAAAGATCAGTTTTACAGGAAACTGTCCTAACTATAACAAGAAAAAATATCTCTCAAAGGAAGTTCCCACCACCTGAACCAAAGACAAGGAGCATATAAAGGTAATACTATTTAAGGTGCATACTCATATTTTTTCAGTACTGACTATCTGGTTGTCTCAACTTGTTTCTTAAGTTCTGTTTGCTTGCTTAAAGGCTATAAAGACTTGCAGTTTCATTGTTTAAAGGAGAAAAATTTACCTGATATATTTCAACATACTCTGCTATACCATGGAGTCACCTGAGACTTGAACTGGTTTGGCTTTTCATAGTCATTATCAAAGGTAAGATGTATAACACCACAGAGTAAATACAGCATTATGAAAGCTAGATTCCACCACACTTGAGAAGAAATCCTGCACAACTCCTATCTATTTCATTCATGCAAAATGCAACAGATGCAACTAGATAACCAAACTAAAGAAACTCACAAAAGGTATTTTTGGAATGCTGCTTGTAAAATAAACAGCAGCTAGCTAAAATTCACCAATAAGGCAAAGCACTAAAAGAGGTCTCCTTCCATCCACCTACTAGCAACACCAGTGGCCACAAAGCAGCTGCATTGGGGATTCTCAAGGATGGAACAAAACAGGAAACACAAATCAGGAAACAGGCAAAATGAAAAGCTAGCAGGAAGACATATTGTGGTAGGAATTTAAAAAATAGGTAGCTGTATCATTGATCAGGCAAATTATCATGGAAAAATCAGAAGCACAATCTCCTTCACTTGAAGGAAAAAAAAAAAAAGAAAATAATGATTGGTTGCCAAATAGAGATCACAAGTACAGCATGCATGCATAAGCATTTTTGTGCACTGAACTGTATCAGAAGCTCCAGAAGTTTTCTGTTTGTTTATAAAATATAAAAGGGCACATATCCACTCAGAGACAAGAAAAGCTTAATGGCAACATAGCTTAGATGAATTCTAAAATATCCCACTTCTAGAAGCAAAGTTCAAATCTTGGTAATGTCAATATAAAGTTTTATTTTTCTAAAGCAGATAGACCAGGCTCCTATACCTTTTTCCATATTTGCCCAGCAGCTTTTTGGCAGAAAATTTTTTTGGATAAGACTTCAAAAACTTAGTCTTATTTGGTTTATGTTAATGTTTTCATTACTTTTCTTCAAGAAATGATGGTTGGCTTGATGCCTCTGACTTTAAATTGCCATTTTTTTCTTTCTAAAGCTTGTAGTTTCTTTCCATCAAAGAGGACCTGCACAACAAGACTATACTAATAAAAACCTGGTGGAAGAAGAAAGACTATTAATCAGTAATACAATCAGAGTAGACTTCTGGCATACTTCAACATCCAAGTTGCAGATACAATGCGAAAAATGTACATGCCAAGTCTCTTGTGCTTAATCACAAAAACAGCATGATGATAAACTGAGGCATAGAACATGTTCACATAGGAAAAGGGAATTTAGATGCCAAGGTAGGAGTAAAAAAAAAAAGATTTTTCAAATAAGTACTAAAATTGGCTAGTTCATCCACCAAGGCAGAGAAGTGCAGGAAGCTGTTGGCAACAGCAAAAAGACAGCTCTTCCAATAAATCAGAAGTCACATGGAAAGAGTGGGACTAATTCACAGTGAAGGAAATAATCTGTGAAGATGCCTGAGGCAGATTTCTAAAACAATTCTCAACTACATCCTAAAATGAACGTGAAGTTAGCGAAGATACTGGAGGATAAAGAAAGTGATTGGGAGAGAAGAGGGAAGAATGGAGGAAAAGAGAGGATGGGAGAGATGGAAAGACTCCCAGTGGAAAATAGGAAGTAGGAGTGACAGTCAAACCCTTTCCCAACAAAATAAAAACCAGAAAGCATAAACCATATTCTACATTGGTTTACAGGCTGAGAAGGAGAGGAATTAAGCCATATACTGTGGCAGGTTGTTGATTCAAATCTTAAAATTTAAATCGAGTTACTAGATCAAAGGAAGACTAATTAAAACAAAAATCAAGTACAGGGTGTGCAATTCCTCTCCTTAATTACTCCAACCATAAACCTCAGGGCTTCACTAAGTACTTCACATTAGCTCACTTCTTCCACAGCTGAGCTGTTCCAAAGGCAGCAGCAAAGGGATGGTTGCCTGGAATTAAAATGAAACGCCTCTAAGTTCCAGTATAGTCTTTGTAAGTGGATGTGGGTTTTCTCCAACCAGCAAAGCAAAAAGGCACCTCCTGCTGGGAAGACTCAATCAAAGAAGAAAAAGCTGGCTTCTTGGAAGGAAAAAAATATGACTAGCTGCTAAAAGGATTTTACTTTCTAGCCTTAATGGAACATCCTGAATCAGGGACAGATGCAGCTACATCATCAGAGGACTTGTCCTAATCGTGGAATGAAGACTAGCTAGTAGACAGCTACAATAATTTACACCCTCAAATAAAATTCCCTACACTTTCCTATTTGTATGTTTCTCTCCAGCACACAGCCCCAAAACCTGTCTGAAAGAGCAGTACAGGGAGATGAAACCCACTGGCAAATACTCAAGGCAGAATAAGCCAAGATGTAAGCTCCTTGCAAAGTCACACTGTTCAAACTCAGTGCCAGGTAACATCTACTTAACATCTACTTTTTTACAAATGTAGTGACAAATCACATCTACATTGGTAGAGCATACATAATTGTCTATACCAAGTGCACTCAGGTCCTTGCCCAAAAGCAATCACACGGAGGTGGGAATAACCCAGACTGTTTTCCCCAGTATGTTTTTAACACGCATTACAGGAGCTTTATCTACTTCTACAATACATAAAAATTTTGACTGGGCAGGGCCAGCCTGATTGGCAGCTCATCTGGTGTTGACTAAATAGGCTTATGTTAAATGTGTATCCCAGTGCTTGAAAGTCACACCAAATGTGCTAACTGAGGCCTTGGCTAAATGTGTATCCCAGTGCTTCCAAGTCACACCACCAACTGCTCTTAGTGTAGTCTTTAACAACCCATGACATCATTGCATCTTTCAGAGTGTGGTGTAGCATAGAGAGTGTGTTATATCCCCTCCCAGCTGTGCTCTGTGGCCCAAGTGTCTATGAAGTGGTTTTGGGGCTCATTATCTGATTCAATTCTTTCTGGAGTACCATGTTGCCCTAACGCTTTTTTTTCAAGGCCCAGGATAGTACCCCATGTGGTGGCATGGGACACAATATACATTCCTAGCCATTCTGTGGTTGCTTCCACCATTGTCAGCACATGCTCTGACAGGTTTGGGAGAGTGTGATAAAATCAATCTGCCAGACATCCCCATATTTACATTTCAGCCAAGATAAAACCAGAGAGGCTTTACCCACTTGGCCTGTATTCCCAAGCAATCCAACTCCAAGAAACCACAGGGTCAGAGTACCAGGGGCTGCTACAAGCCCCACACTATCCATGGGCTGCAAGCTTGATCACAGGGACCTGGGTCCCAGGAGAGCATCACCAGGGAGGGGCTACTCTGCACACCACATGTCCCATGCCCCACCACAGGGCAGGGATTTGGCACTGGGCTCACAGAGACATGGCATGGTGCAGCTTCTGGAAGCCTTGGAAGTAACACTGGGATCTCCTTGTATTTTAAAAACATCAGTTAAATAAAATAAAAGATAAAGTTAGAACACGGTCCTCTAGTAAATAAACATCTATTTTTGGCTTTCAAACACTTTTATTAACCCTAAAACCTGGAATTGGCAGAGCGATAAAACAACATAGGAATACAATACAAATGATGCTCATTTCTAGGTCAAGTCTGAGAGCATTTTCATTAAAATAAGTATTATAAGACCATCAGCAGAAAGGCCAAAGAATGAATCATGGACTAAATCTGACTGAACCTTCTTAACTCAGCAATAAACTTTAGTGCTGAATCATAGTGACAGGATATTATTGGAGAAGTCCATACTGAACTCCAATTCTGAAGACTGGCAGTCCATTACCTAATGCTACTACTGAAAATATTGAAAATCAACAAATGACAAACAGTACTGTCTAAAAGTACATCACCAAACACAGCATAAGGTAACTACTTTGGAATACCCTAAATCAAATGTTTACATTTTGATTAGCAGAACTACCAACATATTCTTAGCTTTGGTTATCAAACTTAGCCACAGTAAGGAACATGGTATCCAAACTGTTCTGATAACATGACAATATTGTTAGACATCCCCTTCATTAGCAGATTTTTATCTTTCACCTGCTATCAGAGGTCACATCACAAATGTTCTGTGGGAGTAAGCGAGACTAGAAATAAATAAATAAAGAAAGAACTTCTATTAGAGAACAAGCTGTAAACAACATATTATGAAACCAAACACTGGCAACATGTTTGAAAGGAATCTAGCACTATATATTTATGATTCATATTGATTATGATTCCTGTCCAGTATTTTTTTTAAAACTTCAACAGACTCAAGGACTTGGAGATGGCCTGCTTGTACTGAAAAAGAATTTATGCATGTTTTCCTTTTTTTCCAAGGAGTATTTAACTGACAGAAAAACTTTGAAACTGTTCTTTCATGAACTGTGCCTATTGCTACAAACAGCAAACTCTATAACTGAGTTCGGCTTTCTTTCCTACACCATAAAATTAGTAACTCAAGTGCCATCTACTGTGTCTGCACTCAAGTGAAATGGAACACAGTGCCAAAAACATCATACAGAAATAACACATCAATTTTATGCCAAATTTGATATATATCTTCAAGCATTGTCTTCCATGCAGATTAACATACACACTATCCTCAGAAGACTAGACAGTCAGTTTTGTGGTATGAAAGTCAAGTTAATATAATGGTCTAAAGCAGATCTTCATATTTTCAATTACATTAAAAACAGAAGAAAGAAAAAAACCCACAAAGAATTAGCCTGGTTTTCCTCTCATCTTGATTACGCTCTTAAAACTTCCTGTTTTCTTTCACAAGATCAAGGAACTCAGATATGGGGGGAAGAAAAAACTAACAGCAAACACCAGAAAAACAGCATTTGTCCAGAGTCCCCAGATAACTGTCACAAAAACAACACTGCATTTTACACTGTTGAAAGCCCTGCTACACAAGGGCTTTCAATAGAAAACACACGGTATCTCAAAAATCCCTGGATTATTAAATATTTTCTTTTAAGTGTACTGCTTTATTAGGGGGAAATTCCAGCACTTCTCTTGAAAAAAAAGCTTCCTATAGAAGGAAGACACAAGTAAAATATTACAGGAAAAAATACAGCTTGGAGTTATTCACACAGCACACAGCTTTAACTGTCTCATACAATGTCCTTTATTTCATGATGTACAGAATTGTGCATCAAAATTGCTTTGCTTCAGCAAAAGCAATACTCAAGGCAGGTGTCCTTGCAACATTGCAATAAAGTTTGCTGGTGGATTCCTCTCAGCTTTCAGCTGCATCCTTTTTCATCACATTCTATTAAAAGAGGGCTCATGGAAACTCACTCCTTTTTCTCCCCAAGTCCCTCAGCATGCAAAGAAAGTTAAGATTTGGGGCTAGAATTACCCCCACGTGTATTATCAACTGCAGAGCATGGGAGCAGCTCTGCTGGGATGTTATGGGGAGATGGCAGGTTGGGAGGAGTAGCAAATCCTGATCTTATACTTGCTTATTCTGCTGTAATTGCAGACATGTGGGAAGCAAACAAAATAAGGTCAGGGCTTCAGAGCTATAACCTCCTTCTGCAAACACAGCTCCCTTCATTTGTAGTAGATGGAAGAAACAAATATAAAAAGACTTTCCTCTAATGTTACTCTTTCCAGAAGAGCTCCCTCTCCAGCTTCACTGGCACATAGAGAGAAATGATACACAATCCTTTAAAAACAAAATAGCCACTCGATCACTGTCACCACAGGGAACCACAAACACCAAGTTTAGGTGCCCAATGGAATCCAGCCCCAGAATGGATGAGAGGCTGCATTCAAATGCCATCTGTGCTCCAGCATTCCTTTAAATATCAACTTTTTTTAAGTTCAAACATATACATGGTTATCAAGTAACAGGGAAAATTCATCCAGACTAATAAAATATGAAAGGTTGCCTCTTACTTATTGGTTCCAAAATAAACACGAAAATCAGCATGTGTGATTAAACTTTGCTTCCAAACTAAACACTGTGTCATGCACACAATTCAGGGTTTAAAATACCACAAATATTCTGAAGGGGTCACAAGGTACATAAAGGCAAACATAAGACCATTTTAAAGCAGGAAATTTGGCAGAGAGGTACAAAGGGAGTGGTTGGGGGGAGGGGGTTGAAGGCTTGCTGTTCTGCAAGAAAAGAAGTACAATATGGTGCACACCTGGTTCTCCTTCAGCCCTGATTACCACTGTAACTGGAAGCACACACAGCTAGAAGGAGGGCCCTGCACAGATCTCAAAACCAAATTATTCTAATGTACTCCAATGGCTGTTTGTCAAAGCACCATGCTATGAATACTCAAGTGTTCAGTCTGAGCTGACAACAGCCCTTTTCCCTATCAGCTGTGTTTTGGATTTCACACTCATTGCCAGAGGGTTCACAGCTGGGAATTACATACAGGTCATGTGAAAACCTCTTTCTTTATAACAGTTCTGTTCTCAAGTCTTATCCTGCAATAGAGGGCAATATCTGAGAACATATTCCAGCTGCCTCATCTTCAACTGGATTCACCTTACAAAGATAAACTATGTACAAGAGAACAGCCAAGGCTATGTCAGTTCCCCTTTGCCCACTCCCCAAACTGCAGACCCCTTGCCTAAAGCACTGCACATTCTTCCATTTTCAGGCTCCTGCATAGTTCCAACAGGGTGACCCAAGCCTGATGAAAAAACTGTTGTAATTCTAGGTATGATTTTTCTCTGGCAGCATATATCCTCCCTGATCTGTACAACTTCAGTATTTCAGGGAGAATCTTTTCATGATTCAGCCAACATGGCTCAATTTTGATTTCCAAGCCATTAGCTTTCTCTTCTCGGAACTTGTGAGTATCACAGTCAGTTTGCAACCACAAAGGCTGGAAAGAACAGAGAATGATAGAGTTCATTCTACATTCAGGGAGAAAAGGATACACTCACCTCAATATCTGAACTTCTCACTTCTGCCAAGCAACAGGCAGAAAGCCAACACAACTTTGTAAAGAGAAATTCCTCTCCCTTTTGGTGATGAAAAGGCACCACCTAGTGGATGTCGCTCTGTGTGAAAGGCTTCACCAACTGGCAGAAAAGATTCCGCCAGTATAGCCAATCCCCAATTCTGTCAATGGGCCCATCAAAGATATGTATAATGAAAAAATCACTACTGAATAACAAATACCAGAGCATGTTTCAGCTAACAAAACACTCTGCCCAAATCAAGTGGTAATTAAAGCATCGTTGTGTTCAATCTCGAAGTGAATACTGAAGTTCGCCAGCTAAATCAACTATGCAAAATCTTAACAAGGGAAAGAATTTAACTTACAACATAAGAAAATAAGCTTCTTTACAACCCCACCTGTATTTATTATTCTCCAGCAAGCACTTATTAGACACTTATTGCAAGAATCTAAATTAACAATGTATTTGATCATAGAAATAGTACCAGTTTTTCATAAGCAATAGACAAATGGCAGTCACAGTCAAAAGCAAATTTAATTAGACCCTGTGCAAAATACCCACTCAATACCTCAGTCTGAAATAAACCACCCAAAATCACTGTAGGACAGTACATCCTAGTAGGAATATCAGTATTTATTTCAGTCATTGTGCAAACAAGATTTGCCACTAAGAATTCTGCATCCACAGGCCTGTTCATTAAAGGTTCTTTTTCCTGTGCATATCAAACTTGAGCCAGGGGAGATACCAGACAACACAGCTAAGAATATAATCCAAACAACTTCTAGCTACTAGAATAAATGCTTTCCTATCAAAAGGCAATAAACATCTTCTGAAAAGCAATTGATAGAAGACAAAGCTAAAGACAATGGGCTGGTGCAACACAAAATGAGTATCAGAATGCAATACCTATATATTTGGTATTCTGAAAATACAGAAAATAAAAACTGCCTATGATTCATCTTTTAAAAGGTTGTTGGTTCCTTTCTACATTATATTCTACCACCATTGCCATAGCATTTCTGCAATTTACATAGAATGAGCAAACAAAAAATCCATACTAATAAAAAAATCCTCTAGCAGTTCTTGAAAATGCTTCTATGATTAGCATTTAATGTACATGCTAGTATTTCAATGTCCAAAAATCTGAAGAAAAAATGGATTGCAATGACTTCTAGAACAGGGAATTAATTCTATCCAAGTTTTGGTAACTCAAAAGCCAGTACCTACAGTTTCAGTATAATTAAAGAACTTTGTTGAAATTATTTCTTACAAATGATCTGCCATACATATATTTTATCAGTATAGAAAACACACCTGAGAAGAACAAGCACATTTAAGCTTAGTTTTAACCCACACAGCTGAAAAACACATCTGTTGTCTAATTAGTGCTCTAACTGAAGTGAGAGGAACAAATAAACCACAGCACAACATCCAATAGCACCAAAAATCCCCTGTACTGTTCCTGCTAAACACTTGTGCATCAGCACCACAAATGGAAGGAACCTAAATAGGTCAGGTTTTACATTCTAGAAGGACTCAAAAGACTAGAGAAATACTTACAAAAATAAAAAATGGGCAGGGAGAGATGGATTCAAGAGAGCAGAAGCTGATACAAGGATAACTAAGTTAAAAAAAAGACAGCTTAGCAACACAGCTGTTCCTTTCAAAAGGGTGTAGGAACTATAGCAGAATAAAAGTGAATAAGTCAAAAAGAAAGGATATTGCATCCTGTCACCCTGGTGAAAAGTTATTCAGGAAAAAAAATTAAATACCTCATAAGATAAAGTGCATATTTATTTGTGTATGATTATATATTTATGCATACAAAAAAGTCCACAGCATTGTCAGAAAATCATGAGTGTTATTTCACCGTCAACCATATATGTAAAATATTAGTGAGTCTAAATCTGATGAGTACAGCCTGAATTTTTCAGCCACACACATTTTTATCCTAACTGGCCAGGACAATGTGGTTGTGCTTATTTCAGAAAACTAAAAAATCCAAGAAATTCAACCATGACTAAACAGGCACTGTAAACCAACAGCTGTTTTAAAGCATATGGGTAACATCTCTTCAGCCTTGAACAGATAAAGTGAAGAATGTAAAGAAGGGAGTGGAAAACAGAAGACTAGCAAGAAAATCACACAAAGGGGTTTAACTTGAATTTAGGCTGCCACTTTCTTCACCATTTCCAAGAAACTTTCACTCTTTATTGAAATTAAATTTAATTTTGAGAATTGTATAACAAGGTGGTAGATATAAAGGTGTCTGTAGACACCTAAATTAGAGGGGCTAAGAGGAAGGATAAACAATAAAAGACATTCACCTTCAAAACAGGAGAGGTACATACTGAAGGAAAGGAAAAAGAAAACCTTTAGGAGAAGGACAGATGTTCTCAGCTGCTTTATACAATAGATGAAGCTCCATGGTGATGACAGCAAAAACTCAAGAGAAATATCAATGTCAGTTCTCACTTCCAACTGCTTTAAAATTTGTTGCAGGAAGATGGAGGAGGGTCAGCTTTCTGCTTCCATTTCAGTATCATCAAAAACTGTAAGCTGCTTGCTCTCCAACATAACTTTAAAGTATTTGTATTTAACAAAAACTCTGCTGTCTCTATTCTTCTGATAAAACTTCCATATGCCTACACTGGGAGAGTGGATCCAAAAAGGAATTTATTATTACCAAATGATTAAGCATATCCGTAGTGTGCACTTTACTAGATCACTCACATTCAAAGGGATATAAATAACCACAAGCATTTAGTGTCTTACAGTGTATTAAAAGCCTGCAATTTAAACATAAACAAAATTTCCAGATTAAATGTCAGAGCAAAAGTAGGAAAGCTTAATGTCTCTGCTCAGCAGTAACTCCACAGAGTCTAAACTAGACAATGCAATTTTTACAGGCAGAAATACTCTTCTTTACTAGACCAGCTGACAGGCAGGTTTCCCCAGGCTCCCCTTTTCCTGACTGCATCAATTGAGCTAATTAAAAAACCCCAAACTTTAACACCTATCAGTATTTCTTCACTTTACCTCATCAGTTACAACTCTGAATTGGGAAGGAGATTTATTGAAGCTGAGAAAAAATCTGGAGTAGTAGAAATACTCTGAGGTCACAAATTTTGTTAGTACATGAATTATTGAAAAATTCTAGCATTGATAAAAAATATTTTAACACTATAACTCCATCTATAGTTCCTGAAAGAAGCACATGACAGTAATTAAGTTTGTGTGTATTTTTTAGATTTCAGGAATACAACCTAAATGACGTTTACCACTGATACCACAGCATGATGAACCAGGCCTCTTTGTCTGATACCACAGAAGTTTCATCTTCCTTGAGTTTCTCTGCACATTTAGCAAAATTTATGAACCAAATCTAAATTATATTTTGCTTAAAAAAGAAGCCAATTACTTATATCATTCCTTACACAACAGAATCTTAAATGTCAGTTATTGAGCTGCTAGAAAGAAGGCAGTTTGCTATGCCACGACAGCCAATGTTGTCTATCCTTCGGATGAACTGGGGTAAAGTGACTGCTCATTCTTAATGATCAGAATTTCTTTGGACATGATCAGTATTTGAGGAACACCACAGTTACAAAAATCCAAACTTATGCAATACAAATAATACAGTTCGGTTTAATAGCATCAGTTGCAGTGTTTGAATGACATAAATAGGCTTTGGGCATGGCTACAAACTCTTAGGTTTTCTGCTCCAAACTCCAGAAGGCTCTACAAGCATATCAGGGCTAGGTTCACATTTTTAAGCAGTATCCACCACCCAGGCTGCCTTGCTGATTCCAAACAAGTTGGTGAAATGTACAGAGTTCCAGCAGTTTACTGCACTCCAGTACCAGCAAATTAAATTGTGTGATTGCTATACAGACTCTCATTTCCTGGCTATTCACAGATCTCCTGTGCTTAGTATCTCCTTGCATTTGGAGGGCTCTATGAAAAAAAGGCAGTAGCTAAGTCATTGTACCAATACTCCATGACATAATCACCAGTATGCAGAAGACTCAGCTGCAGTGACTCAGAAGAAAGAGTGCAGGCTTCTGCACAGATTGTTCGGCCTTGACAGGAAAAACACACAACTATTATTCCTAGTCAATTATTCCTTCAGAAGGAATGATTGCAAAGCCAAGTGCAAAACAGCAGTGCCTTAGGGCAAATAGAGCTCAAAGTAAAAATGAGCATTAAAATAATTGAAAAGAAGACATTCTTTCAAAGTAATCCTATTGATGAACACTCCAAAACCAGAAAAAAACCAAGCAAACAAAACATGAAGGCCACTGAAACACAACCCTAATAACAGACCAGTCTACTACCACTTAATGGCTGGTAATAAGTGGCCCTTGGCAGGAAAATAACTTGAAGGCTTTGGGAATTAATGGACACCTAACTTGTTGGGTTGTATTTTAACAGCCAGCATCTTAGACTGGCAAGAGATCCAGTCAGAGGTGAATGATTGGACCGAATCATTATGCAGGTGGCACAGTCATGTATGCATAATGCAATTTTTTCCCTACCACCTTTTTTAAAAATATGACAAATATTTCATTCTATCCTATCAGCAAAAATTATGTTATTCTAGGAGACAAGAAGAAAATTCTTTTAAATTTATGCAAGTATTATTACTCTATAATTGAAAAAACTACACATTTATGCTGACAGATTTTACCTGGCACTAAAAAATGAAAAAATCTATTATGATTCACAAATTGTGGTACTTGGAATTCGACAGCACTGAAATTTTAAAAAAAGCACATGCACACAGAGAGGACCACACAAATACTTCTGGAACTCTGCATGTCCAAGTAACTAGTTTGTAACTATTTTGCTTTAGCAATAATTTGAATTGTTATTCTCCAGTAACTGTTCAGTATCAAGCACAAAGTACTTTGGCAATCTACATACATGCTACTTTCTACATCAATTGCTATCTTTGCTGCAAACAGATTAATTTTCATCCACCTTTTAATAGAGGATGTCAAAAAGCCCCACACATACTACCCATAGCCCCATTTTTTTCAAATCAGACCTCACTACAGGGTCTATCTTCAGAGCAGATCAGCAGCTAAAATTTGCGCAAAATATTCTAAAAATAGAATGACAAGATACAGGACTACAACAACTACATACAGAACCTCTCATGAGATGAAACAAGCCACTATTACTTGAAATAACTGCTGCAACCAACGTAGTCCAAACAAAAGAACAAAAAAAGTACCACATGCCAAGTAACTTAAATCAAGATCATAGACTTTCACCTGAACTTGAACTTACAGTCTTGGACAATTTAATAAGTTCTCAGTAAAATTTCCTCTTACTAGCAGACAAAGGACAGGAGCTGGAGATAACTACATTATACAGACTCTTAAAGCAGCAGCTGCAAAATCTTGGGTAATAGTTCAGCCATAGCACACTGACAGATGGATATGGAACTATTAATAATGAAGGAATGCAAGCATGTTCTGAACCGTACCAGCTATTCTGTGGCTTGTTAGACATATCATTCTGAATTTCAGCACAGGAAGAAATACTGTGGTTTGAAAATCTACTATTCAGCATAATTTCTGACCTCAGCTATAATTCATTATGCATGGATATATTACAACTCCAAATAGAGCATATTATGATGCATTTTAAAACCAGAATGCACAGATTAAAACCAGGACACTGACCTAATAGTGCACAAAAGCCTTAAGCAGCGTAAGGATAGGTTGCATACAACCAGGCATCACCTTTAGTCAAAGTACAAAGCATTACAATAATGGTATGTTATACAGGCCTTCCTAGAACAGTTCCAAGTTTAAAGAACATTTCAAGCTTTTTCTTTGCTCATTCTGATTAATAATCCCTCTAGCATTTTTACTCATGCTATCCTTTTTACTGAAAATGCAGTTTTACATTCAAAATCTGTGCTGCTGCCAGAAACCACACACTCCTGCCCCTCCTTTCTGCCTACATTAGTGCCTGTTCAGCTGAATGATTGCCCACTACATTTTTTACCCTGGTTTGCTTTTTCAGCTGGTTTACATCCTTGTCCAGGTTCATAAGCAAGCACAAACCAGTTACAAATGTGACAGTGAAATTAATTACAAGGCAGGTAGGAAAGAAAGAATCCCTGCCACTTGTTGACCACCTCTTGGATTACTCACACTTTCTGTAAGCAGGCAATTAAACTACTACCCATGTGTCACTTGTGATTTGCACAGGTAATTTTTTCAGCTTGCAGTTTTTACCCGGTGTCTTGTTTACTAGGGACAACTTCAGAATGGCAGCTGCAGATCAGTGGATTGCCACATTGCTAGTGGTGGCTCTTCTGTGACTCCCTTAAGCCAATCGAGAAAGGAGATACAGTGGTAAGTTCCAATCCCAAACAGGATCTCTACAGTAACTATTTCCTTTCCTGTTGTCAATCTGCTCCTTGAAAATATGACAAGCTTCACAAAGTGTTCCAGCAGCCTCTTTGTTTCTTGCAGCTCCATGTTAGCAGTATCACAGAAGCAGAATAAAACACATTTGCTCTAACACACAGTGCTCTAGCTCTGTGCACATGCTGTGTACCCAAGGCCCCCTCAGAAACTTTGTACTCACTGCCCAGGTATGACTGTTTCCATTACAGTTCCAGAAAGAGCTGTGACAGAGCTCTTCCATGCAAACACAGGAAGTTATACAAGCCCAAAACACGCCAGCCTTAGATGACACAAAAATTTAAGACTTAGAGAAAGACACATCACCCTATACTGAACTTCAGCTACCCATCTGTAAGTCACTAGTATTGTTCATAAGCTTTACAGGAAAATAACTTCAGTTTGCTATGTCAAAGACTGCCAATATCTGAAGCCATTTTGCTTAAATTAATGTTCTTGAGAAGCAAAGTACCTAGAGCACCAGCAGCCTTAAGCAAGCCCCCTTCCTCCCTATGGGAGATCTTTATATAAAGTTACACAAAGTAGCTAAGCAGTAAACACTTCTAAAGCAATTTTTCTCTCAAGAACTAAGTTTTCAGATGCATGAAGGAAAACCAGTTCATGTATTAGAACTAATCTTACTGATCAGGACATAATTAAAAATGTAATACCAAAGACTGCCAAGAATCCAGTCAAGACCTTGGATATTCTTGAAGAGAAAAGCACTCTGTGCCTAGGTCAAAAGTGGGAGATATGATAAATACAAAAGTAACGTATGGAAAATACTGGAATCTAGAGACAAAGAAAGTTATTTTAATGCTAGGTTGGGCAATATAGCTTATCCAAATTGGAGTATCAAATGTTAGGACTATTGAGTTGGAAAGAAATACTGTCATTATTAAAATTCAGATGTAGTCTCAACAAAAAAAACTAGTGCCTCATTCATTCCTGTCTAATCAAAACTTTGCAGAAAACTGTTCAGTCCTATTCAAGAAAAACCTTGAAATCTCATTTTGTTTACTAACTATATACAGCAGAAATGCTAGACTCTCAAATGAGATATAGCTAAGCATTTTGAAGAGAGGCAACATGACAGTTTTGATGAGGCTGCTGAAATCCATGTAGACTCTCAAAGGAATCTGTATTAGAAATGGCTCTCCCTCTGTTTTATACTATATGTCTGCCAAAAGAATTAAAAGACTATTAAAATTATGGGTTTTCTACTTTAAATAGAAAACTGGGGTGAAAAAAATCAACACATATAGCTGAAATTTCATAGAACAATGATATAAAACATGCTTGTTCTCAATAAAGAAGATGAAGTCTTCTTACATAAAGTCAAAATGAAGTTTCTCAGGAGACCTTATGTTAGAGCTCGTAGATTCCAATTCCAAGCAAAACAGAGTGAGGAAACCAGAGCAATACAAAGAACTCTTCTAATGCATAAGAGCTTCAACAGCAGAAGAAAAAGTGCATACTGAAAAGCTTGCCCTTCAAATGTAGATACTTCTATTTTCAAGGCAGCACAGGATCCTCAACCATCTAGCTGCAATAGTTTAGTCTGGCTTTTATTACATGTGGAAAGAAGGAAACTTTGCAGACTGCAAAAGGCAGGTTCTGCAGTTAACAGTAGCAAGCAGACTGCATCATCATGGAGCTTCCAGACCAAACCTGATCAAAAAGCAGCCCCAGCAGCACACCTAGTTCCACATGACTGCAATGTTCTCACAAAGCAATCCTGTAGACACAAAGAGGAAATTGGTACCATCATTTCTATTACCCCCAGTTTCCAAGAAAGTAAAATTTTACTTTTGATCTCTGGGCACATTTGTATTATAAGAGACATATGCATTGCCCAATCTTAATTTTGTTTCATCCCCATCCCTTTATGCCTCAGGGGGGCTGGTACAATATTACTTAGGAGTAACAATTGCAGAGCTGGTCCTCATTATTCCCAGAAGTCCTGGGGCTGAGTAACCAAAAAGCAAACTAACACTAGAGAATATGGAAATCAAATCACTAATTTGTGTATACTGAGCTCATACATGAGCTCAAGATTCAACAAGGAGCTCAAGAGCCATCAAGATTTTTCTAACAACTTGCAATCTGGTCAACTATTCTTTGCATTGCTATCCTGTCTAAAGACTAGAATCCCTTTTAGCTATAAATTAAGCTATAAATCATGCAAATCCAGAAATATTCCTAGAGAACTTACAGTTTAAATAAAATCAGAGGACAAGAAAGAAGTACAAGAAAAAATTCAAAAAGCACTGAATACTCAAAACCTAAGTATTTCTTTGCAGAGTCACAAGTAGACCATTGGCCCAAAGGTCCAGGCAGTTTTTCATATAATCAAAACAGTACATCTTGTCAAACCCTAAACTCCCAAGACAAGGCATAAAAGCCCATCAGTACAATTAACTGTTGTTTTTTACAGCACATACAAAATAACACTGTGATAGGGCAGGGGAAAAAACAAAACAAAAACATCGCAAACAAAAAATCACAGCATTTTTATATAAATACTGTATTTTTATTTTAGCAGTAGAACATTATATATAGGTATGTTACTAAAACTAGAAAACTATAACCTAGATTAATCTATGCAAAGTTTATTGTAAATGACACATAGCAGTTATCAGTGTTTAAAGGTCTCTCACTGAATAAAATGGTACAGTCTGCATGAAGTCTGGTTCCACCCAATAGTTACACAAAGAATCTGTAACAGATTAGAAAGAAGAATCATTTTTCTTGCAAAAACAGGTTAGCAGGGAGGAGACTGCAAGTAAACCATGAGATCAGAATTCAAAATCTTGGCAAGTCAGGAAAAATAACATTAGAAGGAGCAACTAGCTAAGCAGCAAAGTCAGCAGATGCAGATTCAAGATTTTAATAATTGGTAAGTAAACAGCATCAGGTTGTTGCAAAGAAAGCAAACTGTGTTATGATGCATAAACACGAGGATGTCCTGCAAGGCATGAGAAGAAATCCTTCTCCATACCTAAACTGTGCTTGAGATTCATCTGGAATATTGTCCACTTCTGGGCACCTCACTTACAAGATTATGTCAATCAGCTGAAGGTAACCCAGAGAAGTGTAACAACAATGAGGGTTAGAAAATCAAAGAAATTGTTTATTTACTTTGGAAGAAGTCTTTCAGAAATTCAAATCAAGGCAGATATCAGAGAAAGTGCCTGCCCTACTTTATAGCAAATATTGTGCATAATCATATAGCAGATAAAAAAAAAAAACTGGCAGTAAAATCTGATTCCTTTCAACTCCCTCTCCTATATGTTAATTCTGGTGTGCTCCTTCTACATAATTTCATATGTGCAATTGTGCAGAATGATAGCTTTTGGCAAAGTCACTTGCACTGTAAAATGGAAAAAGCAATGAAGGGAATACTTTAAAAGAAAAAACAAACTGTATTCAAGTATCATATAACTTTAAACTACCTCCTTTGCTCTACTTCACCACCACATGAAAACAGGAAACATTGCTCTAGCATTTCTAATTCCTTTTCCTCAGCAGTAATAAACATTTTATGGTATAGATGGTCAAAAAGGAACAGTGTCAGGCCATAAACTGCATAAACATATATTCTCCAGACACATTTAAAAAAGAACACAAATGGCAGCAGTACTGAAGGTAGTTATAATTACATTTTAACCAGCCATTTTAAACTAAAAGCTGTGCACCTTCTGAGGATAATTTAGAACAACCATGAGAAGACAAAGCCATCTACCTTTACCACTCTAACAACATTTAACAGTTAAATTTACCCCCTTTTACCAAAATTGGTTTTTGCTCAATATTGTAGAGTGGAGGAATAATTGAAGCATAAACAGTCTGCCAAAAAAAAACTGAGTTTATGAAGTTTCAGCAAGGGCAAAGAAAGAAGGTTGTTCTGTAAGTTCCCATTAACCATCTTGGTTTCCCAAGTAAGCAACAACAAAAATTAAAATTCATGCCAAATCACACTTTACAAATAATACTGCTCACATAAATGTGAAATTCTGACATTTACTTTTTAAGTAGGTATTTGTAAAAAAATAAAGGCTAACATTATAATACTTAATTAAAAAATCCAAAGCTATGGACTCAGTTCTGGACATGAAAGTACTTCTAAGTATAACATGGTAAGAAATCTTAAAATCATAGAATGGTTTGGATTGGAAGGTACCTTAAAGATCATCTAGTTCCAACTCCTCTGCCATGGGCAGGGAACCTTCTGCTAGATAAGGCTGCGCATCCAACCTGGCCTTGAAAACTTCCAGGGATGGTACATTGCAACTCCTCTGAGCAACCTGTTCCAGTGCCTCACCACACTCATTTCACAACTTATTTGTTACTTAAACAGATAAAGCACTCTGAACAAGGTTAGGTGCTCCTCTTTAAACAAAAAAAGATTATGTTTAAAACCAAAAGTTCTGATACAGCTCACACACATGCAATTTTCTAATGCTGTTCAGTTCACCATTTAATGAGGATATGAACACCAACATGAATTTTGGTGCAGGGGAAGTGAAACATCTTGAAAAGAACAAGAATTGGTTTTTTTTAGAAGAAAGTTAGTTTTGGAAGTAATGGAAGTAATATGGCTAGTTAAATTCTGGAAACTCAGTTCCAAAATATTTTCTTCTGATAACATTAACTCATTTAATTTCCCACTTAACATTTAACTTCATTAAAGAAACACATGATTCCATGTGGTGTAACTTATAAGAGATTTCTCTTTCTAGAAAACTTCAAAGTGGAACCAATTCTCTAAGTTTTACAAGTAAAGTTTCTTTTATTCTAGTTTTAAATAATCTGTAAAGATAATTCAATTACAGTTTCTGTAACACTGGTATTAAACAATTTTTAATAGCTAAGAATAAAAAACTAAATTTGCATTTCAGCAGCTTTACAGTCCCAATATAGACAAAACAACCTGAAAGTCTAATGCATCTCCATAATTTGGGAAAGTCATCATACAGCACTGCTACATGATGTAACAACAAATCAACTATGTACTTTTACCAAACTCTATACATATTTAATTCAAGAGGAACTAGCATCTAAACAACTTTTCTTCAGGAATCTTTTATTTTGGAATCTGTTTTGCGTTCCATAAACTAATATTTTCAAATATCAGAACAGCAATAGCTAAAGTGCAGAGGAGGTGGCAAGCAACCATCTATGTGGGAACAGAATAAAAAGAAGCAAGAATAAGGCCAATTGATTATAAACAAGTATTAACATATATAAACAAAAAGAAAACTAACAGCTTGAATATTCCCTTTGCCAACAGAAGCACTTCAGTTTTGAGACACTTTACTGCAGGAAGATGAGACAATTCAAGTTAACAAAAGACAGCAGAAAAGGCACTGCAGATGTCAAGTAATTTCTCCATATGAAGTGATTTTGAGACAAAAAAACCTTACTCATCCTAAAAGCAAATATACACTTAGCTAAACATCTGGCTTTCCAAAGTAAATGAAAATGTTGGGTATAAGTTTAAGGAGCATAGCGATTGTGAAGTACTGAAATTAAAACCTAGGAGATCAGTGTGAAAAGAAAATTGACTGTTAACAGATCTGTTGTCATAAATATTAAGTGTAGTTTTAGTTTTTAAATGGAGCATGTCGATTCTAAATGGGGAAAAATATTACCTGTGGAACTTGTGGGCTTCTTGAACTACTGTTAATTTATTTAGCATAGAAAACAAAAACATTGGAGAATAATTACATAAGGTTTGTCTTTCATTTGCTCTAGAAAACCACACATGAGAGATTAAAGTCTCTCATCCTAAGTTACTTCATATTTTCAGAAAGAATAAATAAAAAAAGAACAGACCATACTATTATACATTTGCTGGTAACAATAACCAATATATTGATCATAAATAACAAAGGTTCGCTTCAGTGATCTAAGAACATAAGCCAGACAAAAGCATAAAGGACAGCAAATGTTGTAATTTGATTAGCCTGGGCGTTTTACAAAGCAAATTTCATCATCCATCTCAATTTGACATTTAAAAGAATGCTTAAAGCAGTTTGGTTTTGCAACTGCTGCCTCTGGAGTACTTTTTCACAGAGATGTTGAGCCAGCTTCCCTTATTTTCTGAAGTATTAATGACTAGAAAATAAGAGTCTATGAACAACAAATTTTAAAAGGTAAAATATTTAAATCTCAACAGTAATTCTTGTCATATTGGGTTTTAGTTTTCGCTCATTACTGAAAATGAGACATCTCTCAACTAGCACAAACACAGTATTTGTTGAAAGTAATTCAATCTACTAATAATATACAGTTTCCTGTGAATATGGAAGGGAAGAAAGAAAATCCAAAGCATATTTTACTTTCTTTTTCAGAAGGCTAAAGAAATCAGAAAGCTACACTGGAAGCATATAGGACTTATTACTGTTGCTTAATTATGTAATCTGGTGGACAGCGTCCACACACATTCTAAGAGAAGACATTCAGATCCAAATGCTCTCAACTACAAGGTGCTCTATTAACATATAAAGGTAACAAATTTTTCATATAGATTTCCATATTCACTGGATTTCAAAAAGAAAGGGGATTTTGTTTCATTGGTAATCAAGCTGCCCTTCTCAGTTTCCAGGAATTGCTTTTGATCTGACTGGCTAGCTCCAACCAAACCTGGGAGAAAAAAAGTATGTTTTGGTTACAATTCTGTGCAGGAAAGGGAAAAAGGGACACTGCTACATAGTGCCCCATGGAGGCAAAAGCTTCAGAGACTGTTCAGTCATCAGTAGGGCTTGCCAGGTCCCCTGTCAATTGGCCATAAGTGAACTAAACATTGTGCTGCCTCTTGCCCTGGCATCACAGCAAATGCCTAGAATGAACCTGGGCTTACTGCTAAGTTACATGGAAAAAATGATCTAAAAAGTCTATCAGGCATCATACTTCACTTTTTGAGAAACAACTTAAGCTTTACTAATGTCCAAAATTTTTTTTTAAAAAGGCAACTTTGCTTTTCTTTGTACTTTACAAACAACAACAAAAAGAAACACAAAAAACCTCCAACAACAAAAAATTAGGTCAAGCAAAAAGTGGCAATCACAAACCATGTTCACTAGCTTCCCTCAGTGGTTAAGATGGTAAAATTCAATTAATATGCTTATTATTTTTTCTCATCTCAAAACATGGATTAAGTTTTCATTTACTACAACTGTTTTAAATTTTACACTGAGGATGGCAACTGCTACTTTCCAAGGAGCATCTATATATTGTCCCATACTCAGTACAAGATCCTTATTAGTAATGACCCTATCTTCACAATATCCTCTCACTGAACAGTTCTGCCCCATTTTACAACCTGAAAATAGAAGTGCAGAGAAGTTAATGAACAACCACCATCTGAACAACCACCATCAGTTTTGGTATAATCAATATCAACTTTTTTTCCAAATAGAGCTACCTAGCTTTGAAACAGCTCCCCTTGAATTTGGTAAAAACTATGACCCCTAACCACTTCTGTACATCCAACTCAATAACCTGACACCACAAACACATAATTATAAACAGTTAGAGAGTTTATAATGCCAACAAAAATAACTGCATTAAAATCCTTTTAACTCTGGCATAACATGGTAGCACAGGGTTTCCACAAACTTTACCCTATTTGAACCCGTTTCCCTTTTAGGAAATGGGGGAGGAATGCCCACTTAAATATACTCATGATAAGCAGCTATTTATGTTTAGTAATGCATTCCAATGATTAATTAGTCCACTAAGAACACACCTCTTATTTGAAGTCTGACCTTGCTTAATTCAGCTTCCAACCACAGAACTGTGGTACACCTGTGTCAGCCAAAGAGAGCTTCTATCAAATACCCCTTCACTGAGTAGGTGCATATTGACTAATGAAGAAGCCCTTAACATTTCCTTAGCTAAGCTAAACAAAGTAAGCACCTTATGTCTTCTTCACTTAGACTGCTCTCCCCCATTCATTTTCAAGGCTGTTCTCTGGAAGCTGCTTTTTCATCACCCTCTCTGCACTGTCAACATCAGATGTACTGCTCCAATAAGAGTTATGGCTGATGTCTCCTCATTTCCAATTCCCTTGTTCTACTACTCACAGTTTTTCACCAGACCCTTAGCTACAGCCAAAAGGATTGATTTCAAGTTCAAATCCTATCAGCTTCAGATTCAATCTTCCTAATTGTTGCCCAATTTAGCATTTAGTTGCACTGATTGTGCCATGAAGAGTTATATTCATGTGTCCAATTTATTAGTGATCTAAATCACTTTGCAACCTTATTAATGACCTTAATCCCAAATTTATATTTATTATTTTCTAGGTAAGTAAAAACATCTGAAATAAATGCCAACAGAGTTATTTACAGTGAGAACCTCAGATACTCTGTAAGGGAAGTTATTGGAACACATGGAACAGCAGACTGATTTTGCAGTATGCACCAACACTTGCAGATGCACAACACACTCCAGCCTGAAATGTCAGAGATTCAAATCCAGCTCAGCTTCATCATTTCAGTGAAAGTGGAGGGCAGGGCAGGGGCTATCTAAAGGAGAAGAAAATGGAAAAATAGAGAAAAAGAGTATTTTCTCATAAAACTTCTCCCCTTTCTCAAATGACTGCATAATATTTTATCAAAATATCAGAGTGCACACTATTACACACAATTCTTTCCGGGCTTTATAAACAGTCACTATCAACTTTACTGGTGCACTGACTGGGATGCTATCTTTTGTACATGAACTTTAAAGGCACTTAGGCAGGGGTTAATCTTCTCTGCCAGAAGTCTTTAGAAGTCGCATGCAGAAGGAAATCCATTCCTCTGAAGTTACATCAGCCAGTTCCACACTTCCTATTTCTGATGTGATAGTTTCTGTGACCTCAGAGGCATCAGAGTGAACAAGGTCCCACCAGCCTTACTCACATTCTTACCCAGCTTCTCTCTTACACTGGAGTGATGAGTAGGTTATCTATACCAGGAAATACTTTAAAGAGTTGAGTTTCAATGATATCTTTTGAAATTACCCTTTGTGGAACACAAAATCAACACAGAGACAAATACATATACACAGTTTACATCTTCTAAAGCACTTTACAATCAGGTCTACCAAGTCTTTGCACTGAGTGTCCATGTCTTCCTTTGCATTTTATGGGCAAGTCTACAGACAAGGATTTGCTGACCTGTTACCTTCCCTTCTGCAGGAATTAGCATACATTACCAGATACAAAAGGAATTCACACTGTTCCAGAGCATAAGCCTTTTTGAGATTCTATGAACTTAAGTAAAAGATACAGAGGCAGAAAAAAAACTTCACCTACCTAGAGCATGCATTAGGTAGAGTGTCAACACAGTACAAAGGAACCATTAGGACAGACAATATTAAATGGCAAGAAAATGTAGGATTTAAGGAAAAAAAAAAAACAAAACTAAAAAGAAGCACAGAGACAGCTGGAGACTTAATATTTTCTTATTTCAGATTCCAAATTAACAAAAAATTAAAATAATTTCTTAGAAATTTTAAAAAACAAACAAACAAAAACCCACAGAAGAAACACACCAAGCAGAACCATTACTATTCTTCTATTTCCCAACTATATTCCACCTGGTACTTGCTTAAAGATTCCTGCAAGAATCATTGTCTGGTTTCTTCTTCCTGTCATTCTCCTTCTTCTCTATTACTTGATACTGTAAGGCAAAAACTTAGAAAAGGAGGAAGAACTTACTGGTATTGAGAACTCCTCTGCCAAATACTTCAACACTGATGCTCCTCTAGTCAAAAAGTTACTTCTCTCTGCCAGATTGCCCTGGAGTTTTGTATCAAACTCCTTTCTGACAACTGAAGCAACAGAGTCAATTATTACAAGTTTAACCTTCTTCAAAATAATTTCTTCTTCCAAAGACATAATCCTAAAAAAAAAAAAGTCACTTATAGCATTATTTACACCAAAAAAATTTATAACACTAATATGTTTAAAATAAAGATTCATTTAGTAAGCTTAAAGTCAGCCCCTCTTTTTTCATCCCCACACACCACCTCCATTGACATCTGCATGTAATGAAGAGATTTGGAAAGGAATCTGAGGCTCAGTGGGCACAAGGCAGGACCTCTCTACAAGAGAGTTTTGGAAGACCTCTGCTAGCAACAATATGCTGTAGAACCCCTGAATGGCAGACAGCAAGTAAAGTGGGCATTGAAACTGTGCCTCGCTGTGCTCTTCCAGCACTTTAAGGGGATTAATAAGTAAGAGGGAGAGTGACTTTTTACATGGGCAGATAGTGATAGGACACGGGGAAATGGCTTAAAACCAAAAGAAGAGATTTAGATTAGAATTCAGGAAGAAATACTTTACTCAGTGGGTAGTGAGGCACTGGCACAGGTGCCCAGAGAAGCTATGGATGCCCCATTCCTGAAAACGTTTGATGCCAAGTTGGATGGGGCCCTGAACAACCTGACCAAGTGGGTGCTATCCCTGCCTATGATGGGAGGTTTGGAACTGGATGACCTTTAAACTCTCTTCCAACCCAAGCCATTCCATGTTTCTTTAATATGCTACTAGCTGTTCTGTGATAAAGCTGTATTAGGGGGCAAAACTATTCTGATAATAATTCTCCCACTAACATAAAACATACCACATGATGATAAAATATAACTCCATTAATTTTCATTGCAATATATGTTCACAAATTAATATAACATAACAACATGACAATACAACACTGCACTCAGGCTGGTGACTGCTAAACAACTTCTCCCTCTTTCTGCTGGAGGAATCCCCATCTTCCTGGAAGTAAACTGCTTTGGAAGAACAAACTTCAATTTCATGGAAAACGTATCTCTTCTACTATGGTCTATCCACAACCCAAGAGAATACCTGTCTCATGAACATTCCCCTTTAAAGGCTTACAAGAATCAGATCACATAGAAATTGTCTATCGCAAATTAAAAATCATCAAGTGGATTAGTCACATGCTATGAAATGATAAGAGCAACGTCAATCTTTCTGTAACAATGTTACTTTGTTGGAGACCATGCTGGTATCCACATGAAAAGGTCTCAAATTAATTATTCTTCATAAAACTTTGATACAAAAAAAAATGTTTTCGACAATCCAGTCAAAATTGTCTTTTACTGAACTCTGGAAAAGAATACCTCTTCAGCACACTGCAACAGGTCAGCTCTCGGTACAGGTGGATGCTACGGGTCATGCAGAGCAGCTTTTCATCTGAGTCATAATAAGTAGGGAACCTGTTTGCTGCTATCTCAATCAACCTATTAAAAAAAAAAAAAAAAACAACAAAAACCAGAAGGCATAATACTGCAAAAAAGAATACTACAAGCTAATAAGGCATCAAGTATCCAGAAAGCAAACACAGCAAAGTTCTGAGCCATAAGCAGATACCAACTAAGACTGGAAATCTCTTTAAAAGGAAAAGCATACTGTATCAGCCAGAGTGAAACAGTGGAAATCAGAACAGTTAGATTCTCCTTCCAGTGATGCTGAGTCAGTGGTACACTAGGGAAAGATATCACGTGTCTGTATGCAAAGAAAGGGCATGTCTCCTCTAGAAGGGAAGTTTACTTACTAAGTTCTTCAAGTTTTTTACCAGAGATTCCACTTAATGACCAATCATTTTCCTATTCTAATTATTTTACATAAATATTAATTTCATTTAAATAAAACTACTCTCCAACTCTAACAATCTTCCTTTTCACCTTTATCTTGCAGTGAAATCATAGATTGGGCTTTGTGTCACCAAAGAAATCTAACAAGCTGGTAAGAAAGAGAAGATCCATTAGACAGAAAATTTTTTCCACAAAAAACATTTTAATTTTTAGTAACAAAAAATACTTAATTGTTTAAATTTTAAGCAGACATATCCCACCAGCTATAGCTTGAGAAGAGTGGCATCTAGTGGATTATACTTGTGGGCACAACTTACTTGCTATCTCTCTTTAAACTTAGGCTCCTTTCATTAAAACACAAAGTTAAAAAGATTTTAGGGAAAACAAATTTAAAATCAGTTTAGAAAAAGAGCTCAGGAGATTTTGAGGCAACATCCTGTTCAACGTAGTGCCAGCTATGAAATCAGAACAAGTTACTTGAGTCTTTATTTCAAAAGCCTTCAAGGATGGAGGCAGCATCACCTTTCTGGGCAAAGCTTTTTCACCACAAAGGCAGTTAGGAATTGTAAAGCTTCTCCAAATACCAGCCCAGAAATGAAGCTCAATGTATGCCTGCTGTGTCCCAGCACACACTCCTGTGCCATCTCCTTCAGGCCTCCTCACTGGCAAGTGAAGGCTACTGTTATATTGGCCCAATGCCTTCTCTCCACTCAACTGAGCAAGTCCTTGGTCTCTCCACAAATGGCAAATGCTCCAGCTCCCAACCACCTTGGGAAAAGGGGATATGCACCTCCCTGGCCCTGATGGTTCAGCTCCTTAGAGGATGCAACACAGAAAGTATAAGATATAGTCAGTCTGCTGAAATTGTGTTTATCGTTTGCGACTGAGCAATACTAAATATGATTTAATACATAAATATTCTCATCCTTAATAATATTATTTTTGCCATGTTTCCTTTCTACATCCTATTCTATTTTCAGCAGTCTCAGTTTCATCTGCATCTGCTTTCCTTTTCTTTAGCACTCATTTCTAAGTGACAAGTCTTAACTCACTCTTTAGGTCCTATCTTTTTTCATTATTTACATTTCAGGGACCTGAAATAAAACTTAAGTGGTGTGTAAGGAGGAAGCACAGTACTTTACAGAACCATTGCTTGAAGCTTTTTTTCTTTGATATGCTTCAAACTTCTGTGACATTAACTTGACAAAAAGCAGGGTTTGAAGTCCCACCTTCTAATCCATGATAACTTGCAATGAATAATCAATGGAAATGCATTTACCTTAATACTCCAGAATCATGCCATGGCTATAGCTACTAGATCATCTGAAATATATAAATTATTTCACTGAACCTCTTTCTGCCCATTTTTCTACACTAACAAGGATGAGACTACTGTACTTCTTGTCCTTCCCCAGACCCTTAATAACTTTTGAACTTGCTCATTCCAAACAACAGGGACCAAGGAATTGAAATCTCAAAAAGATCAAAGCCACAAACTTTAGCAAACTTTCGTAACTAAGTAAAATAAATTAGAGCTACATTTAATGAAACACTGCAGGATTATTTCAACAGTTAATCAGACAGTTAACATGGGAAGAGCAGCAACCAACACGCGTAACTCAAGCAATCCAGCACAGCACATCCATTCAGCACTTGAGCACACCAACATGCACAGCCAAGCCATTTGGGTTGCATGGGCCAAGCAGGACATATGAGAAGAACCAGATATGTTACAGAGATAAGGTATTACAGTACTGCATAGCTGCTAGGGATACAGGAGATGCAAGATTACTGCAGAAGGGAATCAGAAATGCAGGAGGGTATTGAACAGAAATAGGATGGAAATCTGAAGGAAAACTGGCAACACCAGTCCCACTGTTCACTGGAAAACCTCCACTGCCTTTGTAGCCAAAATTGTAGCTCTGCCTTTACATCCTCTAATTAACATCCTGTTAACTCCACAAATCAAACTGCAAAGCAAGATTTCAGGTACTAATAAAACCATTTAAAAATTAAAGATCATGCCATCCACCTTGTCATACCAGAACTGGAATCTGCAACCTCATACAAATTAGGAAGGTGAACAAACCATTTTATTAAATTAATTTCATTGTCTGTGGAATAACTGCATAAACCAGAGGAATGTTTAATAATTACCAGCAGTATTTTAAAATGCACAATTATTGCTCAGAAAATATTTGAAGGTTCCAGGATAAAAGGTGCTAAGAAGTTGTGTGTATTTTAGAATTTTGCACCTTACCTTTCAGCACTGAATGCAGACTCTGTGTCGATATATATAACAGCCCCATCCAGTCCTCCCATGCTTACAGGAAGCGTAGCCAGAACACTTAACATAATACAAAACTGTGTTTTGCCACAACCTGGTGGGCTAGTTATCTGGAAGGAAAAGATTAGCAACATAACATTCATTTCACCATACTTCTACTTTTATCTAAGTCCCATCAGCCTGTGTTCCCCCAATTCTGCTCTTTCAGTAACCAAAGGAGACAACAGCCATGAAAAGACAGAACATAGCCCACAAAGACCAATTTGCAATTACTCTTGGATCTGTACCTTGCAGACAAATTCATCCCCTGAAGAATAAAAAAAAGCTTTTCAGACAGAGCATTATGCTTGTACTTTCTTTGACATCATTATTACCTTTCAAATTTGAGGTCCCCTACTTTCCCCCTCACCTCACAAGATCTTCCCTAGAGACACCTAGCTCTCTTCCATCTGTCCCTCTGCTACCTTCTAAAACAGAGCAGAATTAAAAGATTCACAGTTGACATTCACATGTCATCAATGGCTTTTAGAGCTGAAAACTAAGTCCAGAGCTATTGAGCTCACAGACATAAACATCTCCTTAGAAATCATCATTAACTTGGTAAAACCAGGTCTCTCCTAGAAACACAAGGCTAATTGCTTATATCCTATAAAGAATGAATGTTCAACATGAACCACATATATACATTAGACAGATTTTATCTGCCCTAGAGACTACACTCTGCCCTATGCAGTGTGTGTTTTTTCATTGATGTTAACTCCCTATTACCATATTTCAACACCAACACCATTCAATGATCCAGACCAGATCCCCAAAGCTTCCACCTGTGCTCACTAAAAGCCCCTGTGGTGAAGCAGCATTCAAAGAGAGCACGCTCAGCTTGTATGAAAAGGTTCCAGTATGATTTTTGAGGAGAAAAAGGATCCAAAGAACACATCGTTTGATGAGATCACCAGTTTCTGAGAGCAATATTTTTCTACTAGAGATGGCAGTCTGCTGTACTTGATCCACTGCAGATCTTCCAGAGATTGTGTCTGAATGCTGGGTTCTGTGTTCAGATAATTGCAAGTTCATTACTACTACAGGGGGTCTTTAAATACAATATCACATTGTCACTGCTTCTGGGAAGGGAGTTGGTTGATGAAATCATAAATACGCGGAGGGCCAAAAACCAGCAAAAATAAAGTGACTCTAGGCAGTGGAAACAGAGTAATGGGTTCATTCTTATGCTAGTAGCAACAAACTAATAATGCAAGGTGTAAAAGCAAGCCTCTCCAGGTAAGCTGAACTGTAAAACAAAGCATGCTGTCTCAAAACACCGAGTACTGCCAGAACATAGGCCTAAACACAGAGCTATTGTTTTAAATTTAAAAACAACATTTACAACAGACAGACACTCAAAATCAAACTGATTTTTGAGACTACTTGCATGACAGTTTGGTTTCAAGCACAAATACTTTCACCAGAATACAGTATTGCTATGGTTTTGTTTTAAGCAGTAGCACCATGACTTGAAGCACAGAAAACATACAAGGAAACACTGAAGGATCATGGTAGCTACAGTTAAAAGTTGGTTAAAATCCCTTTAATCACCTTTGTCTTTTCACAAGGCCTGAAAGTCAAGCTATATCAACCGATCTACTTGAAGCTTTAATACAAGAGAAGCATTAAATGATTTTTGTTTAGAAGGACACACTGCATTTGGTGAATTCCAGATCAGGAATCAGTAATTTATGCAATTATCTGTTCCCCAGGCAGTGCGCTTAAATTACAAACTATCATATCAGCAATATCTGCTACAATTTAATGTGAACCCAAAGCATATATAAAAAGTACAGAGGCAATACACATCCCTCAGACTGTGATTGCCAATTAATCTCACCAGTTGTTTCTTGTTAAAAAGAGGACTTGAAATGAATGAGGGGAGGGCATCAATCCAGTTTGTGAAATTAAAAGGTTTGGACAACTGTGATGATACTTCATAAAAACATTTGTAGTTTCAGCCTTGCCTGGGAGGTGCACTGGACCCAACATCCATTTCAGTGGCTGACACAGAAGCCAATTCAGCAGAGATGCTATAAAAATGTCCGAAGTTATGAGCATCATATCCGAGAAAATGAGGGAACCTTGCAGCACAAGGGAAGCAAGCCAATGGAGCAAGAAAGCATTTGTATTCCCAAAACCAACAATACTTAATCTGCATTCCTTTAAAGGGCCTTAAAACAGGCTTTCAAATAATCCACAGTGAAGAATTTTACAAAACTACATTTTATTGTAGTTACCCCTGGTTCAGCAAGTGTTTAGAACAACAGAATTCTACTTGCAATTCCTCTAATAAATTTAAATTCAATGTCTGCAAAAAATTTGTTTGGTTTATTTTAGTCCACATTTGCTCTGAAAAAAAATCACCCAGATGGAAACATGAAAAACATGAAGACAACAACAGTTTTTTAAAATGTATTTTATTAGGCAGAGATAAATTATTTTTCAGTAAGTTATATACTGTTTTCTCTGGCACATCTGTAGGGTTTGAATGAAAACACAAGGAGCTAAATCTTCATCTATCAGAAGATTAAACTCTTCAATATTCAAAAAAGGAACTATTTTAATTCTTCTCATAAAACTTGGAAAAAAGCTCTGACCACAGAATTTCAGCTATGATTTAGTCTTCAATTTAAAACCTAATAGTGGCTTGGAAAAAAAATGGTCTGAGACAGTGTAAAGCAAATCAAATCCCTCTGGCACTCGAAAAGAAAGGAGATTTGGTTATAGAAGATACCACCAAAAGTCTTAATCCCTCTGATCAAGTACTCAAATTCCAAGTTTCCAGCCACCCTCACTGCTGGGTAAAGTAACAGAAAGACAATAATTTAGCCCTAGCAGTCAGGAAGTAAATGCTGCGTTCAGCATACTTTTGAAGAGAACTTCTGTCAGACTTGAAATATCTGTCTAATTCAAAAATACCAAAAGACAATCTACTTGTCTGTTATGCTCCAGTGAATTGTGAAAAAGGAAATTAAAATTGTTAAATCCTAAAATCACTCAAATCCAAAAATAAAAAACAAACCTGAAAATGTTCACAAGATGCAGTAGAGCATAAAAGCAGCAGAAGTACAGCATCAAACCAGCTGCAGGAGTAAACTGATAGCTTTCTACTAAAATTTCATCTAGCAATCCTAATGAACATTCAGTGCTGCCAACCTTTTAAACTACTTTAGATCAAGACTCTTGCAAAAAAGCTTTTTAAAATCCCTTGAACCAGGCTTCAAAAGAAAAGATCAGTTTCTGTATGGTTAATGGTTATCTGCCTTTTCATTTGCTGAAAAATCCCTAATAGGTGCCCTAATTGCTTACCACACTTAGTAGCTAAAAGGCAAATAAAAAGCAATACACTATTTTATTTTTTCTTGGACACATCTAATCTTTTGAGTTATTCATCACATTTCTGGACCTTACCTAGTTATCTCTATATTATTTCTGACTAAATAGTTATATATCAGTCACCTACCAAGCCCAAGGTGCAGGTGGAAGGGCTTGCAGTTCTGGTCTCATCCACTACATGTCTTGTACAGATGTCAACATTTCCCTCCCTTGGTGAGATCTCCCACTGTAGAGAACTGCACCAGGCAGGTTGTTTCATTTTTAACCAAAATATCATAGAATACAAAAATCACATTCAGAAGCTTTTTCTAGAAGAAAACTTAAAGTGCAGTATTTCCTTTCCTGGTGCCGTGCATTCCATGCATGGTGCATATTCCATTGTCTACAAAAAGAAATACTCAGAATCTTTACAAACTAATCTTTAAAAACCCTCATTATATAAGAGATTCTAGAGCAGAAGCTGTTTAGTTTCAACTTAGTCTTGCTTTAACTCTAGTATGTTGTAAATCACTGTTAGAAATGACTTACAAAATCAATCAGGAATCAAAATCAATCTAGCTTGGTTACAGGATGCGAAGAAAATGTATTTTCTTCATAGTAAGATTTTCATAACTTCTCATTTTTATTCCTCTACTGTGACAATTTGCCACGGGAGACAAAGAAAAGCACTGGGCAAGACCTGTTTTCATCCACACATTTTTGTGTATTTTGTGTTTGAAGCACCTGACACAAGATGGTCCAACCTATCTGTGACTTTCAATTTCTAGGCAGAATGCTCAACTAAAGTAAAATATATTAAACAAATTACCTCTGTGAGGGATCCACAAGGCACTCCACCATGCAGGACTCTATCCAAACTATGAAGTGTGGTGGATAAAAAGGCTGAAGAAGGATTGACAGACTTTCTTAGTTTCATTTCATAAGCCTACAAAAGGAGGGAAAATAGCAAAAGAAAACAAGCAAAGCAGAAAATGCTTTTTTTAATGGAAATAGGAAAATTCTATTTGCTTTTAACAACCTGATATGACTTAACATTCAACAATGAGCGAAGTACTGTTATATTCAGCTATAGTCTGCCCTTAGCTCATCACCCTTCCTTGTATTTATATTCTATTTATAGCTCAGAGAGTAAATTTAAGTCTTTTTTCTCTCCCTTACCACAATATTAAATAATAAGCCCTTAATCATGATGAGACAAAAACTGTCTCTGCTCCCATTCAACAAGGTTTGTTTTCAACCTGTAAAATTCCCTGATCAGTGTTCATTAACAATTTACTAGCTTAAGTGCATGCAGTAAAAGTCATACTAATTCTTCTATAACTAATTTTATTGCAGCACATTAGTGAATTTAAAGTCTCACAGAATTACTTCTATAATTACTATGCCAATTACACATTTGGACATGGATTATTTTTGCAAGGAATAAAAAGGGGGCTGCATTGACTGAGGTCAGAACTGTCTGTATCCTCTCTGTTTTAAAATACATCTTTTCATATGAATTCAAAAAAGAAAAGAAAATGCTGCCACTGTGTTGCAGCCAACATGTTTCCTTCTTGCACCCTCCCCAGTTAGGCTACTGTAGCCTAAGACACACAACTTGTTTACTCGGGTGGGAAAAGCTCTTAAGTTATTTTCAGGATCACTTCAATTCTTGGCATCACTTTTATATCTAAACCAAATTTATACCAAAATTCTTATTATTTGCTTGTAGTAAAAAAAAAAATTATTTTCTTCACTGCAGGATACATATTGCTATAAGCAATTGCTATAAGCAATTTTTACATGCTGGATTGGCAGCGAGTATGACTTATTTCCCTGCTGCAAGCCTGAACAATCTCATGGGGCTATAATACCTAATAAATGTAACTGTATCAACCTAAAGTGCATCAAAAACCTACATTTAAAAACAAAAACATTTTGTCATTGTGAAGTAAAACTGAGACAAGTCTCCCAGCTAAAAAGATGAGCGACAATGTTCAGCTTTTCCAGATATTGTATCAAAAGCAGTACCAACACAAGCACACTTACTGTCTGCATTTTGGGAGCACAAGCTCGGCTGACTTTACAGAGAAGCTTCTGCACCTCATAGTAGCTCTGTCCTGTCACTTTCATTAGCTCCAAGAGGGAAAGACATAAGAAGTCCTGAAAGAGTACAGAGCAATTCAGAGAGCTCAACCTAGAAAACCAGCCTGGGGACTAAATTGATGCAATCTGTCCAAAATTAGTACATATTCCACAGGTTTAGCAACTCTCCCTTCAGATACTTTTACACATTGCTAAGGTCCCCTCTCAGTTCTCTCTCCTGGAGGCTGAACAGGCCCAGCTCCCTCAGCCTTTCCTTATAGATGTTTCAATCCCCTTGTCATCTTCAAAGCCCTTCACTGGACCAGCTCCAGGAGCTACATCTCTGTCCTGAGGAGCCCAGAACTGGACACAGGCCTCCAGGTGAGGTTCACCAGGGCTGAGCAGAGGGGCAGGATCCCCTCCCTTGACCAGCTGGCCATGCTCTTCCTAATGCAGCTCAGGATCCCATTGGCCTTCGTGGCCTCAAGGACACACTGCTGGCTCAGGGACAGTTTGCTGTCCACCAGGACCTCCAGTCCTTCTCCACAGAGCTGCTTCTGCAACTTCCCTACCTCCACAGGGACAGTAAGTACATAGAAGTTTAAATGTTTTAGTTAGGCATCCATGATTTTAAAGCTCTATTTTTACAAGGCAGCAGGCCTGATTGAGTCTGAAATGCTCCCTACTTTGTAAAAAGTAAAGCTCCCAGTTTAATTAAACTGCCAAAAAGTGAACACAACATGCATTAAAACAACAGTCACACACAAACAAACAAAAAAAACACAAAGAAAACCACCAACCTACAAAAAACCCACTTCCAAAAAAGCTGCCACCAATCCCCAAAAGACCAACCCCTCACAAACAAAATAACTCTTTCACCTGACAGGTGGTGATCTGATAGCGACTCAGCCTTTCACACATTTCCTGAGACAACTGTGCTCTTCTTAGTTTCTTAGCAGCCATGCTTCCCAATCTACAGAGCAGACAGAAAAATGTTTGAAAGATGATTTGAGTATGATTGTGTGGACAATTCCACTAACTCCCTGCTAAAGATCATATGATGTAATGTGATATAGATTTCCCATATAAGTCTGTGTCACACTTAATTATATTACCAGTCTGAATACAGTTTTTTTTAATTACATCTCATATTTGACCGTGCATGAGAACATTCCAGTAAAAACAGCAATGTCTATAGGACAAATGTTGCTCAGACATAAGCTAGAAATTAGACAGTCATGAGCTGAACAAGAACTCCTCATGCTATATGGCACTGGCAAGAAAGAATTAACTTTGGATGTCTGAATTTGAATTGTAGAGCAATCTCAGTAACCATTCGACCCTAGAATATACACTGCTGGAATACAACACTCAATTTTGGTGAGCCAGTAACATTGAATTCTATTGCACAAAATGCTGTCCAGGCCAGTACAATCCAAAGCACACACATATGTATGACTGACCATGTCGCTGTTTCACACGTATTATTTAGGCAACATTCCCAGTATTAATTCATACAGACATTCAGGCAAAACAAAGGTTTTTATAACATAAAACAAAGTGAAGTAAGAGCAAATATCGCACATGTTTGCCATAACACGAAACTGCTACAACTTTGCAGATGCACAGGCCTCCACATCTCTACAAGGTGGAAACTTTATTGCCCCATCTACAAAATTCTCCCTCAACAGGAAGGACCCCCAGACTTTTAGGTTCCCTCCGCCGCATCAGCCTGGGACACGAGGATGCGCCTGCAGCCGGAGACCCAGCCCGGCCCCCTAGGCCCCCGGCAGCGACAACCGCGGACACCACAGAGCCCGCTCCCGCCGCAAACCAGCCTCACCCCGCGCCTGGGGGTGTCCCGCAGCAAAGCCGTCCCAGCCTGGGGCTCTCAGCCGAGCCGAGCCGAGCCGAGCCGAGCCGAGCCGAGCCGAGCCGGGCCGGGCCGGGCCGGGCCGGGTCAGCGCCGCTGCGGGAGCGGATCTACGCTCCCGGCAACTTTTCAAAGGCCCCCGCGGCGGGGGCCAGGGGGCGGGGCCGCCGGGCAAGGCCTGCGCTCGCCATTGGCTGCGCGCGAGGCATGCCGGGAGTGGTAGTTCCCGGGAGCGCGCGCCTGTGATGGCGGCGGGTAGTGTCCCTCTGCCCCCGCTCAGGCAGGAGGCTGCTCTCCTTTGCGGAGACTGAGGGCACAGGGGGGTGTTCAGTGTTCCTTCTGCCCGTGAACGTGAGCGGCCTCCCGGAGATGGGAGCCTTGCACGGCGCTCTTGTACTATAATGTAGGAATTCCTTCCGTCACTGCACAAAAGCGTCTAAGAACCCGAGAGCCTGCAGCATGGAGTGCACCATGCACGAGGTCACTTGTTAGTAAAGAATATTGGAATGACGTCCTTGTCTTCATATTTAGGGCTCACAGACACCTGGTCTGCTGCCAGTTGTGAGAGAAATGCCCCATTATGTGAATCATGGAATCAATTAGGTTGGAAAGGAGCTCTGGGGTCATGGAGTCCAACCTGTGACAGAACACCACCTTGTCACACCCTGGCTCTGAGTGCCACATCCAGTCTTTCCTTAAACAACTGCAGGGACAGTGACTCCACCACCTCCCTGGGCAGCCCATTCCAATGCCCAATCACTCTTTCAGTGAAGAATTTCTTCCTAACATCCAACCTAAACCTGTCCTCTATGTCCTCATATCCTGTTGGTTACCTGGGAGAGGAGGGCACACCCCACCTGGCTACAGCCTCTTTTCAGGTAGCTGTGGAGAGTGATAAGGCCCCAGCCTCCTTTTCGCCAGGCTAAACAACCCCAGCTCCCTCAGCTGCTCCTCATTGAACTCTAGAACCTTCACCAGCTTTGTTGCTCTTCTCTGGACACCCTCCCATACTTCCTGAATTGAGGGGTTCAGAACTGAACCCAGTTCTCAAGATATGGGTTCACCAATGCCAAATACTGGAGAAGAATAATTTCCCTATTCCTGCTGGTCACACTGTTCCAAATGTAGGGAATTTCTGAATGTAATAGGGAGAAGCAGTCATCAAATGTGACTGGCATGGATGTCTATGGGGTGTGCTTTCCAACTCACTCTAGGTTATACTAGAAAGTATTGAACGTAGTACTATAAGTTATCTGCATAATCCTTACAGTACTAAAAAATAACCCAACTGAAGAAAAAATTGATCAAACTACCTTCTGAGAAACTGAACACTAACTGAGAAATTGAGCACTGCGAACTGCACGGCTGGGCTTTTGTCTATTCTGATAAACAAATGCCACAGCAAAGCTGCAAAGTACAGAACACTTCAGCCACTCTTCCAAAAGACTGAACAGCAGAAGCAGCAAGAAGCTATCTCAAAATGCCAACAACCCTAGTGTCAAAAAGGTTCAGGGAATTCACGTTTCTTTCCTACCTTGAAGGGAGCTTGCATGCTCAGAGAAGTCCAGAGGATTTAAGAAACTGGGCAGGGAGTAAGCAGCCCATACAAAAGCACCTCAGAGCTGTAGTGAAAAGGTAGCTGAATAGGGAGAGATGGCATGGAGGAAGAGCTCCTCCTAGTGTAGTCAGCCTTTAAAAGTTGACTTGAAAGCCGTGAATCACATTTGAGAAAAGGTGTCTAAAGAAAGGGAAAAGATGTCTGTGGCTGCAGTTTAGTTTCAATGTAAAAAGAAGGACATGACCACAGTATAACTTGTCATGAACTACAGTTTCCTCCTCAGCACAGGGGTAGCAGAAGCCCTGCCTTCCCAGCAGAGGAAAGGGGAGCATTGCCTTGATGACTTTTCTTTCCTCCCACAAACGCATCAGGGCTTTCCCTTCACCTGCAGGCCAACAGGCTTCCTCTTCACTTTCTACACAAACAAAATACCTTTATTAAACCAGACAACTGTTTTGGAACATTGAGCAAGGGAAGAAAATCTTACCAGCCAAGTACTTTAGAAAATTTGTGAGCAAAATCAATATAGCCAGGTGCCTCTCCTGCAAGTTCTTTGAGTCTCATTTCTCAGAAGTGTCATGACTGCTCCCCAGTCTGCTTCTCAGATATGCAGATACACCTTTAAACCTGCTGTCAAATAATTGTGCAACATCTTCCCCATGTTAGGGAGAGAACATTCAGAGGATAACCAGAGATGTGTTCACATATGCTTAGTCACCGTCAACGTTCTCAAGCAGCAACACAGCAGGCACATCACAGCTTCCATATGTTTGACTAGGACAGTAGTCACTGGGGAATCAGGACACTCTGCAAACTGCTCTGCTCTGTGACCTTGGTCAAGCCCCTTGACAACAGGGTGTCTGTTTTCCATCTTGGCTTTGGTTTTGCCCATTTAGTCTGCAAACAGAGGAAGTAGTTCCAGTCCAATAGACTCATGTGTCGGGCATGATACAGCAGAGAACTGTGCTAGTCTAAGCCTTTCGCTGCTTCTGGAACTTAAAATAATAAAGGATAAATAAAGCTAAGAGATGATTACTTTATAAGAACTGAGTTTCACATTAACATAAGAAGGTCATTTAAACTGGCAACACTGGAGGAAGAGTCACGGAAGGGCAGAAGTATAACAGCAACAACAAACGAGATCTCACAGAATCAAAAGGATCTAACATCAAGCACACCAATTAAAATTAAAAAGGAAATGGTGATTAGCTGTCTAAGGGGCAAACAGAAAGGGATAGAGTCTGATTTGAAGATGAAATACTTATCAGTTCTTACCCAAATAAATACTCAGTAGTTAATAATTCTGCAAGTCCCTAGAATTTAAAAGATAATGGTAAAATGTTTCCTTTCTGGAACAGATTCCACAGAAAAGTTTCTTCCTCAAACCCAAGACAGTCTTTTGTGAGCATTTTCAGATAATAATTTACATTCTGGGACGTTTCAGATGATTCACATTATTGCTAACACAGTGTCAGCTCACTGATACTGACTACAATCCTCAGGTATATTACTATTTTCCAGCTATCAATTCTTTCCTTAAAATTAGCAGTGTTCCCCTGCTCCTGTGAAAATGTGTCCCCAAAGGAGTCTACTCCAGCAGAATACAGCAACAATTCTGACTCACAAGGGTAATCCAGATATTCAGAGCAATTCCCCACCTTATGCTTGCTGACTAGTGTCTAATTAGTCTAATATATTCTTATTCCTTGGGGTTACCTACTTGATGCCTACCACATTCTTTAATAGAAAGAAATGACCTGTGAGCTCTGGAGACTGTAAAACACTTATAGAACAGCACATGCTTTCCTGGGATTAAGGTCCCAAGAGGTTGCTCAATAACAGCACACAAAGGAACCTCCAATGAATTATTCTGTCTGTGTCTGTCTCCCCAAAGGAACTCGAGATTTATTTCCAATCCTTTGAGGTTTCCCCATCTCAAAAAAAAAAGAAATTCAAAAGATCTCATAAGGAGGCCTGCACCCTGGTTGAAAACACTTTATTTTTCATGCTGTCCCCACCAGCACAGCTTTAGTAAAGCTACTTCAACTTGAGATTTTGCCAGATGCATCTGCTCCAGGGATGGGCTGGAGCAAAGGAATCTGCCATTCTGTTTTTTCTAGAAGCTGCTCAGCACTGTTGCCATTGGCTATAATAAATTAAGAAAAACAGAGCTGTGAAAAAGTAACCCATCTTTTCATTTTGTCTTATTCTTCCCACTATGTCCCAGTCATCTCAACCATCTGTGGACCAGATAAATGCTTCTCCCCGAGCAATTAACCTTTTTCCTCCTGCTCAGGAAGGATTAAACCCAACTAATAATGAATCCTCCTCAGGTATTAGTACAGATCTGTCTGATGACACACCTTTACACCCAGGAAAAAGATTTTTTTCCTCAGGACAGGCAGAAGGCATCTCTCTGTTTTCTGCCTATTCACACATGCTGCTGTGAATTCAGAATTATCCATAACCTCCAAAACTATTTCAGAAATATTCAATAGCAATGTTTGCAATGCAGCTCCCTTTTTTTGAAAGGGAGCATCTGTACCTCCTACCCTTTTTACAAAAAAGCAGACTGGCCACATTCAATGCTATTGCAGCAGAAGGGCAGCCCCACCTTCATGTTACAGCTTTGAAAAACTCATCTGCATTTGCTTTCTGCCCAAACTACAACAAACAAATTGAGAGACTTCAGGGATTATTCCACTTTTAGCCTGTACTCATCTAAGAAGATTACCCACCAAGATCAGCTTCCTACTTGATTTAGCTTTTTCTGGTTAAAGGGACAGGAGAAGTCATTCAAGTCTTTGGAGTTTTTATATTTCCCTGTTAAGTTTCTGTTAGATGAGAAGGCCATAAACTGATACAGCAGCTCCATAATAGTCTATGTGAAGTTGCTGTTACAGAGCAGATCTTTGCCTGTACATGCTGAACCAAATTTACCCTACATAAAACAAACCTGACATCCTCCTGCCTTTCAGCACCCTGTGCCTTACCAGCACCCCTGAGATGGTGAGATAGACAAAGAAGTGACAGATATCACAGCAGGGGCCTTTAGGAGCATTGTGATCCTTCACAGCACCCAGCCTCTATTGAGAAGCTGCAATTAGACTAGAAAAATCAAAGTAGTGATTTTTCACAGTGACCAGTAGTGAAAGTGCACTGTGTATCCCTTGTCATCACACTCAGAGTCAGACACCATGAAATTAGCATGATGGTGCCTGGTTTTAGCAATTAGGGTAGGACATCTGTTGCTTTCAGGTACAGCCCTCGCTCCATCTGTAGAGTTCTTCAGTGGAGAAAAGAGACAACAGGAACCAGTGGACTTGACTGAGAGATGAGCTTTTTTGCTCAGACACCAGGAGAGAAGAATAGATCTCAGACACTCATCTCTGTGCAGTTGCCAGAAATGGGGGAAAATGAGTCTTCACTTTGTGATGTTACAGATTGATTGCTCTGATAACCCAGCAGCTGATGTCAACCCAGTATTATTATTTCAAACAACAAACACAAAAACCAGAAAGCAAACAAAGCCTGGAACACATCATTCCTTTAATTGTTTCGGTCTGGGGCCTTTGGCTTTTGCATGGTTTTCATTCTACTTATTTTTAAAGCAATGAATGAGATCCCTATGGCTGGAACTACAAAGGAAACTGCTCCAGACATCCTCACCATTCTCCCCTAGAAGATGCTTTTGAAGTGTTTCCAAAGGTGGCCAAGTGGCCTGGAAGACAGAACACACCACCAATCCTGGACAGAGAAAGCAGAAGAATGTCTCCACTGCCACAGTATTTGTGCTTGGCAGTTTTCTGCCTGCCTGTGAAAGAATGAGACATCTTCACACTCTGCAATTGGATGTTACTCATGCTCACACACACCTACAAGGAGCTCAGCAGTCTCAAACAAGATCAAAACAGAGACCCAGTGTCCTGTGTCTTAGCAGTGTCAGAGAACAGATGGAAGACATCTCTCAGTGGATAATTAAAGAAGATTTAACCACAGAGGAAAGAAGAGATCAGGTTAATTCTGTGGTGATTATTTTTTTACCTTGAAGCATGGCACTTCAATAATTTATGCAAATATCACCCCAGTACTCCAACACCGCAAATTCAATTACTATAAAGACTACCCAGGCAAGCATGTTTGTCACTCAGTGTTTGGGTACAATGCTATAGCTGAGATCACATCATCCTCACCCTGCACTGACTGCCCATGACAAATTGATTTTTCAGAGGCATAGCTATTTTTTAAATAAATCACTGCAGCAAATTGTATTAAATTAACTATGCAGCAAATTAAGCCTATACTTAATTGAAGTAAAATAGGACATTTGTACAGCAAGAAGCTGAATGCATGATTAGCTGTTTTACTGAGCCAGGGTCCTATTAATTGTCTAATACCCGAACTTTTGTTTTAGTAGTCTTTAGGATAGAGGCTTATAAATCTGCATGAAGCATCAGAGTCCAATCCAGTTCAAGCACTAAAGAATATTATCCTGGACCTCAGTTTTCACACCAAAGAGGGAAAGGGTATGAAATGAGAACACTCTCAGCCTTGCAAAATAAAATGCACCATAAGGAAAGGTGCCACTGAGCTGACAGAAGATGGAGACATCCTGCATTCATCACTGACTTTCATCAGCTGTGCTGTCATGGCATCAGTAAGGACAGGTGTATCCTGGGCTGTGTGACCCAACAGCCATATGGTACCAAAATTCAAGTGGCTCTCATTCAGCTTCCACTGGGAGCTGTGTGTTTCCCTGACCTCACAGTGGGAACTCGCCAAGTCACATACAAAGGCCAAATGATTTTTTAAAGTCTCTGATTTGAGCTGGCTTTATTTTAGGGCTTTCAGCATGAAATACCTTCCTCCCCAGGGGTGCACAGCTGACATACTTCTAACTGGAGCCATCTGAAGAGAATCGGGAGAGAAATATCCCAGAGTGGTAAAACTTGAGTCACTTTAAATCTATAGTCACTTTTCAAATATCTAGGCTTGAATGATAAGATCAGGAATATAGACAAATCATCACAGCTGGGGAATAGGAAAATGAGCAAGATGACTTGTTTGTCTTAACTCTCAGTGTTATGTTCAAAATATTTCAGTTTTTAAATATATCACCCGACTTCCTTCTTACATTGGTGAGGATTCAGAATGAGGTCAGTGAAGTGAATAAAGTTACAGTAAATCAGGCTAAGAACAGAAGCAGAGGTTTGGTATTAAAAACACGGACCATAAACACACAGTTTTGATTGTTTCTTTCTCTCTGCCTTTAATCTCACTGGGACAAAAAGAAGCCAAGAGGATGAATGAATGTCAGATGTGAAGAAAATCTTTTGAGCTTTCAATTTCCAATTATAAACCAGGACTATAATAGTAAAAAGCAGCAGAGGTCAGAAATGAGATAGAGTGGGAAAAAAAGCAGCATTCACCCTCTTATTCCAGAGATAATGGTTTCAATCTGCTGTGTATGAAAAGAGACACTGGGAGAGAAAATCCAGAAAGAGCAGAAAGTTTTACAGGGCAAGAGAAGGATACTTTTAATTGTACTAGACCTATGTATGGTTTGCTATGAGGTTTTGTAGGTGTAATTCTGCCATCCTACACCACAGTCTTGTACCTAAACCACAGAGAGAGTGTCCAGGCCCTGCTTGGCATCTGGGAAGAGTCAGAAGATGAAGAACAATTCTGGAGCCATCCAGAAACCAAGATTTCTGTGTCCATCCCAGCATACCCGAGAAGGGCAGATGTTTGGTTTCTGTTAGATTAAACTTTTGGCTGGAGATTAAACTTTGCTGTGGGTTAGCTGCTATTCCTTACTGGATAGTTTGCCTTTCTATCTGCCAAGAATGCCTAGAGTAACACACTGGCTTTTTTTGTGCACTCTGTCAACAATTGAAATAAACACATAATATCAAAAACTATGTATTTTAAATGAAAAGAAAAAAAAAGGTTGGTCTGGGCAGGAATTCTCACAGTCTTTCCTCCCCACTGCTAATTTCCTCTGCTTACAAGAGCCTCCATTCCTCCTTCTGCCTGTTCAAAACTTGAAGAAAAAAGGAAATTGATGACACCAATTCAGCCACGAAAGTGTGGATATTGAGGGAATCCAGGAAGAGCAAGACTTTCTTCTGTACTCCAAGGTGGGAAGACTGATGACTTGGTAAAGTGAAATTTATTATCTACATTCCACCTCAGATACACTTCCTGACATTTATCATTTCTCACACCATTAACCTCTGTGCATGAGGGTAGGGGGAACATAGTGGGGCAGTTCATGTTTTTAGGCCAGCAGCACTGCAACGCCACACTGATGCCCTATACGGCTCTGCAGGTTTTGGAGGGCACTTGCTAAAACCAGTTCCTTTCTCTTGTGCAGATTTCAGTACTTGAAGTAAATCCTGGTTTCCTTGGTTAATGTTCTTTCTTTACTAAAACATGGACATTTGAAGCAGCTTTGTCTGAGGCAGGATTCCCTTTGGTTCTTATCCAGTGCTAATGATTTCCCCATTCAGTGAGCATAAAACATTCCCTCTTCGATTTAGTGGCATTTTACACAGAGCCTGCAAGCATGAGACACAAAATAACAAAGAAATTAGTCCAGACTAAGGATACTACCCTTTCCTTTTTTTCAGGGAGCAGCTGTAGGAAGGCCCATGTCTGTGCTGGTGCATGCTTTTGTCTTGCAAGCAACTGGGCTGCACAGGCACTCCTTGTTGGGAGTGTCCAGCTCCAGCATCTGCCAGAACCTGCCTAAGTACCACCTGCCTGTGCTGGGCCAGGCTGGTCCCAGAGACTACTGAGCACCCTGGCTATGAGCTTGCACCCTGGAGTGCCTGTATCTGCAATTGAGTTGTACTGTAACAACAATTGAGTTGTTACAGATATTTCAGGACTGGATTTTAGAGGGGCTGGTGTCAAGGTTTGGATTGCTAAATCTCATGTCACTTCTTATTCTAGTAGAGCTTCCTCAGTCTTAATCCTTCCATGTACAAAGCAGATAAATTAACAGTCATGCAGGATTGGGAGTAGGAGGAGGGAGCTTCTTTGTAAAACCTCATTAAAACATCTCTGTCTTGTCAGTGTATACAGTGAGAACCCCATGAGGGCTTTCATTGCATCTTTGGACATAATTGTCTCCCTTGCATGGTCTTCTGAGCCAGCCAGCTAATGATTTCCTTGGCCAAGATATCTGCATTTCAAAAACACCATACTGTGACAAAGTGCCCATTTCTGCCCACCTTTACAGAAGCAGACACTTTTCCCACACAGAAATAACCTTTTAACAGTTCAATGAGTAACTGCTGCTCCTCTGCTCAGGCTCAGCCCCAATACTTGGTCTGCAAGGTGGAGCAGCAATGGGGATATTTGATCAATGCTATTGTTATAATAAAAGCTGTCCCTGACAGAGCTGTAGGTAAAATATCTCTTGGGAGCAGCATTTCCTGCTGAGTACATATAGAAGGCTTGGCAGAATGCCCTGTGCTTTTCAGATATTTTTTGCTGGTAAAAGAAAAATTCTCCTGCAGGGCTGTAGAGCCAACCCCCTAAAGCCCTTGACCCTGACTGTGTAATCTCCCTGGAGACTCAATGCACATGAAGAAACATAATCTTCTTGAAGCATCTGCTGTCTGTATTGTGTTAAACTATGACCGGGATGCAACTGTCAAATCTCCAGCTCACTCCTTGCAGAATCCTTTACAGGGCAATAAAAAAAGCAATCTCTCTCTATTGCTTTAAGGAGGGGTATTTTATCGTGGCTGCAACCCGAGAGGTTTCTGTATCCAGCTTTGTGTTCCAGGAAGGTAACAGCACACAACAGATGGGGAACAGAGCCGTTTCGCGAGGTCACGCTCACAGCATCACGTGCAAATCCTCTGCCCACTGGGACCTCGTGGCGCATGAGCTGTGCTGGGGAAGCCAGGAAGAGCTTTCCTGCTTGCCCAGTGACAATTGGCAAGGAGGCCTGGGAGGACAGTCCTGACAAATGGATCAGTCTGACAGATCAGCTTTCCTGCTGGGCCTGAAAGGGAAGGAGAAATGTTTCTTTTCATAGAAGACTCAGAGAAAAGGGGTGTCTCCTGTTTTTTAGATTTCTTTATATATTTTTCTGAGCCAGTTAAGGACTTGGTCTCTGCTCTGAAGACATAGGTGTAGGGAGCAGAAAAAGAGTGCTTTAAATATAGAACTAGCAAGGAAAGAACAATCAATATGGCTTGCCAGTGATACTCAGATCTGCTCTTGTTTCAGTTTGCTGTATTTTTTTTCAACACTGTAAACTCATCTCCTTGACATCTGCCCTGCCCTTGCTCTCAGTCTCAGTCTTCCCTTCCCCCACTTCTCCCTTTAATGCTGGTGTCCTCATTTCCCCTTTTGTACATATGACCCTTTCACTATGTAGGGATTAGTATCTCACTCATAAATATGTGAAATAGATACACAGCTGATTTAATTTGCTGGGTTTCCTAGGGCTAGCGAGACAGACTGGCATGAGGAGAAGGGTATTTTCTAGCAGGTCAGCTGAAGAAAACATCTTGGGTGCAGGATGACTGATGTGAAACACCAGCACCAGTCCAGGAGGGAGAGAGAAGGTAGTAAAACATAAAGGCTGGGCAAATATGGAAGAGCAGAAGACAAAATCAAAGATGTCTCTGCTTCTCCCATTTGTTATGTATCTTCCAGGGAGAAAACTGGGGGACATGAGAAGAAAAATGGGGCCAGAAATCCACCCTGACTGCAGTGGTTCGAGTTGTTGGTAACTCATTCAGGAAGAGATGCCAGAGGAGCCAAGAATAATGCTGGTCTAGTGAGATGGTGGCAAGCTAGGAGGCAGACAGAGGTCTGGGACATGGGGAGGAAATGGCAGTAAAAGCTGTGTAACTGGATGGGGGTGCCCAGATTGGGGACACAGCTGATCTGAACAGGGATTCCTGAGGAGGGGGAGAGTGGCTGTGAGGAGGTGACAACAAAGAGCTGGAGATAACAATGATGTGAAGCCTCAGCCAAGAAAAAATTGTCAAGTGGCAAGGATTAAGTCACCAGATACAAAACAGTAAATAGAGATGAACACTATAGCCCTAACAGGCAATAAGACCTTGCCAGGAGGCAGCTAGTGAGGCAGAGAGGAAGGACAGGATGGGCAATGGAAGATAAAGCAGAGAAATAAGGTTTAATGAACCATACATGACAGCAGTCAAGGCCAGGCTTACTGCTGGCTTTGCCAGCAGCCGTAAGGTTGCAGGCAGCCTTGCTGTAACACCACAAGCTTCATGCTGGGTGCATGCCCAGAGGTCAGTGGCCAGGAGAACTGCAGCCTGTGCTGTTGTTTGGAGATGTTTGTGCTACTTTCAGCAGTCATGCAGCACAAAGCCCTACCATAAGCAAACTGCTGGGGGCCATGCTGCCCTTACTGCAAGATCAAAGGACAGCTGAGCTTTGTCATCACACTTGTCAACCAAAGTATCATTATCATTACCATGCTAACTCCAATCAGGCCCTGCTGAAGAGCCAGTTCACCATCATTAAAAAGCTGTTTTGCTAGAGAATGCCAGCATCTGGCTAAGGTGGACACCTGTGTGTCACCTGAAGAGGAGTTGCACTGAGGTTTCTAGTGTGCCACAAGCCATGCTCCACTCTGGTGTTGCTGACATGCTCAAATCTTTATCAGGGATTTGCCTTCCTGGATGGAAATCCGCTTTCCTAGATGGAAAGTGTCAACAGAGGTACCTCTTGGACATTTTGGTTACGCCCTTTCATTGGTGGAACAGAGCTGGGATGTTTACTGTTATCCTTGAAAATTTCAAGGAACTTTTTTTAATGCTTACTCTCTCTGATAACTTAGCACTTATAGATCCAGTTAGGGACATGCTTACATCAATGTGACAACAAAGGCACAAGGCCTGGCCTGGACAATTTGCAATGTGACTGAGATTGGAGACAGCAGACAGATCCAGTGGCCAAAAGATGGAGCAGCAGAATAGGATGTCTAGGATCAACATTGCAGCCTGGGTGGGAGTACTTTTGGTTGATGCCTTAGCTGAGAAACAGAAGTGGATGGGATGGGTTTGACTCAGCAGGATCCACAGTGCTCTCCTGAGCAATAGTAGAGTGCATACAGACTAGAAGTCAAACCCTACCAAAGGAACTAGAAGGTCCCCAAGTGATAACTCCCCTTTTTATAAAGATGATAGTATGGTATATAAAGAGGATAGTATGGTATGTTTTCCTTAATCTGATTTAAACACCATATGTTAAACATGTTTGAAAAACCTAGGCCTAACTTCCCTCTCTGAGCTGACTGCTCATCAATTAGGTCTTTCATCCACTGATACATGTAACTGAGGCCATACCAAAGCACACAGACATACAGCTTGCAAGGTCAAGAACATCCAACTTAGATTTTAACCTTCTTCATATGTATATGGGCTTTATTTTGGCTATTCTCTGGATTTCATCTGCTCAAGAAAGTGGCAGTGAGTGGGCAGCAAAACAGGGGATGGCTCTTTTTTGCTGGTAGAAGCTACAATGCATGTAAGCCATCAGCTATGTTTGTGCATCTAAACACACTCACTATATGTATACACATTTATATGAAGGATGAGGTGAAATTATGAATTAGTCTACATTCAGTGAAACTCACAGAGATTGACCAGAGAAGCTTTTTGCTGAATTTAGCCATGAAAACCTATTGTGTACCATTGTGAGAAAGGTAGAGCAAACACACTGAACAGTAATTTCATACTTCCTGCTGTACTTGTGCCTGAAGGCAACTGTGTAAAATGTTTTCTGCTTTTCAAAGCACTGACAACTGCAGCAGTTGGGGGCTTCAATGGAAGGTACAGCACATGAGCAAATATTTAACACAGCATTTTTGTTCAACTGCCAAAGGTGGGGTTCAGACTTGGGGTAGGGGAGCTTGGGTACCTCTCACTGCAGCATGGGCTTACAGTGGAGATAAAGGATGGAAAAGGACGGGATACCCCAAAGGAGCTGCTGGAGAAAGAGAAGTAGTAGAAAGAGCTGCTGTGGTATCAGATGAGTGGTCTGACAACAGAAACAGCATCACAGCTAAGCTCTGCAGTAACTGCAACACGAGCTGATAGAGCAGATGGTCACCTCAGTTTAGCCTTTAACACAGCTTGTTGCCCCTAGCAATATTTACCCAAAAGTCCTCTACTGATGGAGATGGGATTATGTAGCAGACAGAGGGAATCAGTCCTATTTTATACAAGATACTGGGCTGCCTATCAGCTCTGACAGTCCCTTCATGTCCTGGCTTTGACTTGGGCAGACAAAGCAATGTCATGATATGCACAACCATTTCTGGGACAGCTTCATATGGTGGAAACCAGGTAGCACTTCCCCAGTTTCCCAACTTTGTCGGAATATTATTACCTCACTCCACAAATCTGGAAACTTGATTGAGAGGTAGTGTTAAACTCCCTTTTCTCTTTCTGAAATGACCTTTTGGGAACTGTCAGGACATTTTCATCAGCTCTTGATCAGTGCTATTTGGGGTTAATTCTGAACCATTTCAGTAATTCTTCAGAAGCAAGAATTATTTCATCAGTTTGTGAAAACTATTTCAAAGATCCTTCAGTGAAATGTGAAAATACTTTTATTCTCATTCTCAAAATACTAAGGTAAAGAACCACACTGAAATAGCAATATAGAAATGTTGCAAAGGTGATTAACTACAGTGGAAAGCAACATTCTTCACTGGAAAGTGTCCCATATTTGAAATGGGACATCTCTAAGCATATGAATATCTCACCTATTTAATGAATATTGTCTCAACTGCATGTTTATGTATTTTTATTAAAGAGAAAATTGCTTGTACTTCCTCCTCTTTCTTCTGCATTATAGCATTAAAGCAAGATCACATGCCAAACAACAGTATAAACAAACAGCATCACCAGATACTTAAGGGTCTTTAGCTCCTAAATTGACTAAAGCATAAATACAAACTGACGTCAAACATTTGGGATTACCATTTTAAAATTGCTATTTTCTGAGGAACTAATGAAGGCCATTCATATCAGAAAATTCAGTGCCTACAGTAGGAGGAGTGAGCTGCCCAGACTCCAGAGTAAGGAGTCAAAGAAATGGTCTGCATCTCTTAGAATAAAAACTACCAATTTGCTTTAGACCTATGAGAAGTACCAGATACAGAGAATAGAAAGAGATTCTTTCAACCTAACTGTTGAAGGTTTGGGAGTGTCACCATCAGTCCTTGCTCCACCACCATTATCAGCAGTGTTTTTATCACCCCCCCTACTCATCACAGTCCTTGTATGACGGAAGCCTATCCTGGCTGCGGACTGGAGCTGCACAGCACACCCCATGTAATGCAGAGTGCAGTTGTGTGATGATACTGACCTGCTCCAGAGCTATAAAAAGTCACCTTCACATTTGGTCTTCAGGGTCTTAATTAAACAGCTGAAATCTTAAACAAGTAAGAGCACAAATAAGATAAGCAGCAGTGATGAAGCTTATATAGGATCTCTTTCTCCCTCTTAAGCATGGAATTAAGAGTACATTTTATAAGGCAAAATGAATTCCTGAGTAGGCGTTGCTACTATTTCAGGTCCTGAAGTGGTATAGCCAAATGGCAGCACACTGTGAGGTGTGTCTATTCTGCTTCTCAACATGATTAACTCAGCAGGATGGAGAACAGCACTATACGGCTCTTAAGACCTATATTGGTTTAGTGAGCATTAGCTTGCACATCCCAAGGTGACATATTTTTCCACAAAGTTTTAAGTTGGGAATCACCTAGAGAGAAAGAGGACTAGAGATTTTGAACACTCCTTCTAGTTCAGAGTAAGTTCAAACAATCATATACTTTGGGGCAAGCAAACATTTGTGTTTCCACAAGTAGGGAAGATTGCAGTGGGAAAGCACAACTTTGTATTTGAAGATGTGGTGCCTTTGGACACAAACGAACCAGTGCATCCCCAGCACCTTTTCCTTCCACATCTGTGCTGGTTGCCCAGGGACCAAAAGCAGAGCAGGTTCTGGGGGCACTACCTGCTTCTGTAACTTCCCCTCTTGTTCACAAAGGTTTGACCCATGGTCAAACCCTTGATGGAGCAAAACCTTGCCATCCTAGAAGATAATAAGCTACTACACATGGTACAAATTCACTATGAGGTCTATGGAAGCCTTGGTTGTGTTGAGCCTGAAGTTCAGAGCCCTACAGCTCTTAAAATCAAAGTTGCTGTTCCCAATCGGAGACAGACCTGTGTTAGCATAAAACCTTGAGTGGTACCAAGGCCCCTGAGCAGCTGCAGAGCTTGCTCCATTCTCTGGGACAGAAGGTGGAAGGAAGGGAATGTCCCTTCCTCAGCAGCTGGCTCAGGACACTCCAGGAGAAGTAAGAGAAGACAGGTTCAAAAGGAGGCCATTTTCCAAACAAGGACAATGCTCATCTGTTCTCACCAGCTCTGTGACCCAAAGTGGTCTTTAGGTGCCAAAGCAGCTGGGTAAGGTGACACACATTACTAACAGCTCCTGGTTTGGTAAGAGGCCACATAAGAAGAAAAATTTCCTTCTACAACAGGGGATGGACAGAGGGATTTGGTAGCTGCCAGTGTGCAGGAAGGAAGGGGAAAAGAGTATTCTCCCCCTCAGGTGGTTCAGCTGCACTTTGCAGGCAGAAGTGGATGAAAAGAGGTCAGGCCTGCAAGCCTCCCCCTTGAATACAGGGCAGATTGCATGTAATCAGGGCCTCAGATAAATTAAAATAGAAAAACATTTGGTTTCAGTTCACATCTTGGTCGTGGCTCATGTTTTATTTACAGAAAGGGCAGAAGTTTCCATGAGTGAAGAAATCCCCTTTCTTTCTCGACAGGTTTTAGAAAACCAGTCAGCAGCAGAGCTATGCTAACCTCAGGACTTCAGTCACCTGCTTCCTAATTCTCAAAGCAGCTAAAGCCTTGCAGTCTTTTTTTACCTTTTATAGTCACAGGACTACTCAAGCAAAATCTTGATTGGATTATTCTGCTTTAATTACAAAACGCACTCCGACCAAAGGCGCAATAGTACCTGGTACGTATGTACACATTTCTCTCAATTATAAGACAAAATACCAAAATGCCATCTGGTCCTGCTGTAGATCAAACATTCCCCTCTGGCAAGATCTTTGGAGTATGAACAGATACCACAGTAATGCTTGAACTGCCTCTTGTGTGTTGGACATCAGACTCTGTATTTATTTATCACACACTTTGAGATCCTCTAGGGTGGACTGTACATGAGACAAGTAAGAGAGAGATGCAAAACTGGAACATTGGGGACTCCATATCCCACCACCCCCTGGAAAAGAAAGGCAAAGATCAGGGTCACTTTCTCTTTGCTGCAGTTAGGACAAGGTAGATAAATCACAAGGGTTTTTTTATTGCTGGTGAACTCAAAACAGGCAACTTTAATCTACTGAGGAAGATACACATACAAACAAATGTTAGGCCTTGTGCGTTTTTTTTTTTTTTTTCTTCTTAATGTAAATGTCTCTTCAACTTCAGTCCAGCTCCCTTCAGTCCAGCTCCCAAGCTCTCACTGAGCTGCCACTGAGATCCTGGTAACGTGCTCTGGGCAGTTCTGCAAGATGTTATAAGAAGCATCACATGTATTAAAAAGGGAGATTTTGCAGAAAAGACAAAGCTTTGACAGCAGCCACATTGCTCAGAAAGGAGAAGTCTGGCTAATCCTGCTGCATTAGGTATGTGGTATTATACATAATTAAATTATTTAAGAATTTTCCAGGTCCTTTTCTGTTTCTGGTGTGCAAGCTGCAAGTAAAGTGCACTTCTGGGTATAAATTACCACTCTATGAAGATGCAGTAGCTGGGTGGTACACATCAGACACCAGTGGAAAGCAGACTACAACAGCTGTTTCAATGACACAGGCAGTAAGAACAATGCCCTAGGATACTAGATGCTGCTGGGAAACCCTTCCATATTTTGAGCAGTTAAATATTACATCACTCAGCAAAATACAAATAAAATATCATTTATATGGGACCTTCTTAAGTACAGACAATAACAGACACAACTGCTATTGCACACCAGGTTAGCTCTGCAGACAGCCAGTCCTCCACACCATATTGCCAACTCCTTTTAACCTTTCCAAAGAGTTTTGTAACAGCTAAGGAGAAAGCAGGGATCCTAAGGATCTTTCTATAAAGCTGAGGGTTTGACATGATGTGGGGGTGGTGTAGGAGGCAGCACAACACCACATTTAAGCTATGCTGCAAGAGGACAACCCAGCTTTAGACACTGCATTTGATGATCATGACATAACCAGGGCCAAAATGGTGTGATCCCAACTCTCATCTGCATCTTGCAATTCTTGTTTTGCTCCAGCAGAGCTCATCTACATTATCCCCCACACAAAACTCCTTTTTTTCCCTCCATGTACAGTTTCAGGTGACTATTTTGTCCGGGTCTGTACTCCCAAGACCAACAAGGCTGATAAACTACATATTGTTCCTCTGATTTCATAACACTGGCATCACAGCATCAAAAGAACTATCTGTTCAGTGTTTGTTCTCTTTTAATTTAATGAACTGTAAAAAGGGAACTCTAAATACCCACCTAAGTATTCTCAGTGATTTGGGATACATTGTATATCCAGGGCATATTCGATTAACTCCTTGCCATCACAGTTTTCATGTGTCCATTGCCAGCAATGGATGCCATATGAAAAACGGAAGGGAAGGAATAAAATAATTGCTCCCTGTGTAATAACAAAGAAGGATTAACACTGCCCTGTAACAGCAGAACCAAGAAACAATTCTACTCACAGGGCCAGCAGTGGTTTTCCTCGCAGGAGTGGCTGCACCAGGGCAAAAGCAGGTTCATAGCTGAGCACCCTCTACCAAAACAAGGGACTTACACTGAAATGGCCCAACTATTTCCAAAAGAGTGGAATCCTACAACAGATTTGCATTTCAAGACAAATTATCCCTGGTACAGTTCTGCTGACTGTGGTGGAAGAACAAAGAAAAATTAATCTGGCCTTATGGGACAACTCTGGCAAACCTTCCCCATAAATCAGTTCAGGAGTGAGACATGTGACTGCTGGAAGCTCTCTGTATCTTGCTAACTTCAAAGGCCAAGACTTGACAGAGGGAAATCCAAACTTGTGGCTGCCACTATCAAACACCTTTCCTGCACCATAGGTGTCCTTGTTCTCTGTAAGTGCTCCCAACAGCACTTAAATTTCAAACTGTCTCTGGTGCAGGTAGGTCTACAGTGAAGCCACAGCAGTTCCTCCTACTCCACCTCTATACTGCTGCTCTCACACCCTAACTCAAAGCCTTATTCAGGCAGAGAGCATGAAGAAGTGCATGCTTTTCAGAGACAGGTGTTTTGTTTTTTGTTGTTTTTGTTGTTGTTTGCCAGTGGTAAAGGAACATGGCAGTCAGTGACAGAGGACCAAATCCTGGGTTAGCCACATGAAAGTTTTGACCTTCAAATACAATGAGCTGCAGCCAGATAAGTCATCAACATCACCAGAAACAGAGGAATCCCTGGAAAGGAAGGCAGAAAAGTCTTGTGGGCTATATAGTCTCTACAAGGTTTGCATGGCTGAGATGGGAGCTGGAATCTGCAGCAAGATCTGCTTTGGGGGAACAAAGGAGATGGGAAGACTTACACTATTTCTTGTGCCTTTTGCCAAGATTCAGATAGCACAGATTATGGTAAAATTCACTTGGCAAAAAAGGCCTTTTTAGAAAAAAAAGTAAGAAAAAAAAAGATAATATTTCTATTGAGTATCAGAAGTATCAGGACTGAGATTTCAAAAAGTACAATATCCATATAAGTTCAGCAAGATGTCCAGCACCAGATTATTTCATGGTGCAACAAAGAACCTGGGGAGAGGCCAGTGGGACCTGGTGAGGGGAACACCATCTACCTCCCCAGCAGACTGCCAGTCTTAGGTACTTCTCAACAGCAGATGGATTTTGCTTGTTCCTGCAGCATCTCAGGTCCCACGGGAGGTATTGGTTGCAAGCAAGCACCTGAATATTGCCTAATGGAGTAAGCCAATCACTAACTCAGCTGGCATGTCCATGCCCATCCACTGATTAGGTGGGGTTTTTTAGGATGCATTTCTGCCGTAGCATTTCTTTTTTCTTCTTTCTCCACTTTAAAGTGTAAGCAAAAGGACTGCTTTCATCAGTAATAAGTTAAAATCAGAAACGACCTAACTAACAAGTAACTGATATTGGTCCTTGGAGCCCAAAGAGTAAAATCCATAGAAAATCTATTGGTTCCAATTTTTCTGGTATATCCCATGCACACCCCCATTAGAAAAATGGGGTTATGAATCTTATACAGCAAGGAGCAGTACCTCAGAGCCAGAGCTGGCTGTCAGTGGTAGAGATCTGGGCTCTCTCAGATTGCTAAGTATGGCTCTAAGTGGCTGCTCAATCTGTCTTCACGTGGCCATTGGCCAAGGCAACAGGCGTGGTGGGGGCCCCAGGCTCAGCAGTCTCATCAAATCGTAAGCGCAGGGTGTTTCTGATCACCAGCTGCTCCATGATGAAAGAAGCACAAAACCATGGGATGGCATACTCCAGGGTGATCAGGCCCATGAAGTCAAAATCAAACTGGGAATAGTCCCATGGGCAGGCATTGAACTGGCGTAGGATGAGGCCAGTGGTGAACTCCCAGAGGTATGTCCACAGTGTGTAAATGAAGCAGCGCACTAAAATGTTACACTTGTCTTTGAGATACAGATACATCTTCTCCACAATGAGGATGGAGGTGCCATAGATGAAGAGTGCCCACACACTGGTGACACCGGGGAACTTCCAGTTGAAGTTGACCACAAACTCCCAGGCAGCTGTGAACATCACCTCACAGAAATAGCCGTGGATAGCATAGAGGTACCATCGTGAGAAAGCGGTCAGAGGTTCTGCCGCAGCCATTCTTCTGCACTGACCCCAGCAGCACTCTGAAAGGAAGAGGGAGAGAGAGGGAGAGAGGAGTCAACGAGGATGTCACAAGTCCTTGTCCCCCAGATGGCAGCACACAAATTTGTAACAATGGATAAATCTGAGAAAGAGTGACTCTCATTTTCACCACAGCAGATTTTAAGTCCTGGGGAAAGGTGGCATCTTACAGGGCTCCATGACTCAGGATGAGCCTGAACAACATATACTGCTCTGCCCAAAAAAGGGAACACTGCTGGTATTACATTGGCGATAAGGAGGGAGTTGATAAGTACAAGGGCTTTGCCAGGAGCAAGGTTGCCAAAGAATTTACTGGTTGCAAGTCAGCAGAAAAATATAGTCATCCACAAGGAGTACACATCGCCTGTTTACTCTTTTCAAGAAACAGCAGTATACCTTACTTTTCTGATTCTACTGTGGAATAGATTAATTAAACACAGCATTGTAAAACTGGGCCTTTCCAGCTTTTGCTTACAGTCTCGATACCCAAAATGTTTACTGTAGTCTAAAACTGAGCTTTGATGGGAGCTACAGCAAGGGAACTGGAGGAGAAAATTCAAAGGACAGACACCATACCTTGCATTCATTATCCAGCTGAACTTTTATTTTGCCTGTTGAAGAACTCATCCATATTATGGCTAGCATTTGTAAAATAATTTTCTTATGGCGTCAGACTTCCTGATACCAAGTCAAAAAATACAAAAGAGCCACTGAAATCCATTCATATTTGGCTTCAGGACAGCAAAGCACAAAGGAGGAGAATAAAAAGGAACAGCTGAGCCTAGAGAGGGGTAGTTACTCATGATCAATAGGAAATGAGAACAAACTCTAATTGTCTATAAAGAAAGAAACTGGTGAAGAGTTTTTGAAAAGGCATAATTTCTTATCACTGAGCTGTTTCATCACAATTAGCTTTTACACTTTCTGTAGAGATTCACAAGTCTGCCATGCTACAGTCAATTACATGAGGTGATTATAAGCATAATTTTACTGAAGCTTTGCAGATTTAAACCACAGGATGAATTTGACCTTTTTCCTTCTTAGAAATTTACTCTTTCAAGTTGAGTTTCTCTGGACTCTTTACCAAGCACTATTTAACTTGCTCTGCACTTTTCAGTTCTGTGGCACAATGTGCTAGGGAAAGGACCACACTAACTTGATGTACAGTCACTCCATGCCATCTGGAAAGAGGCTGTTCCTGCCCTGCCCTGTAAACAGAGTGCTTCTCTGAACAAAGTATTAGCAAGCAACTGACATTATGATAGGAGATAAGAGAAACTTCTCTAAGGAAAACCAGAACTATAATAACAAACATGAAGAAGATATGCACAGGGGAATACTGAAAGTGAAAAGGACAGAGCTGTATCCATGATCCGTTCACACCTCTCTTAACCAGACACACAAACAACCAAAGCCTTGACAGTTCATATGATTTGGGTGCTTGAACAAAAACCCATTTACTAATGGCAGAATCCATTTTACACAGGACACTGAGCCATCATTACATGCTACAGAGAAAGGTCAACAGCACATAGTGAGCTTATAGGTGAAAGAATAAAGAATCACTAGAGATTGCCTCATGTCTCCTAACAATTCAATCCCAAGAAACCCTGCAAGACAGCAGGGAGGTGGCATATGAGGTGGCATATGAGAAATATGCAGGAGATGTATATCCACACAATCTATAAGAAACTGATGTGTAAGGGCACTGCAAACCCAGGAGAGTTTGTCAATGTAATGTTACTTGGTTAGTTTGCCAACACACTTGATAAGCTTAGGACTCTGAATCCTCATATCATTACTCCATTCTGACATCATTTCAAGAACAAGTCAAAAATCAGAGATACAGAAGTCAGGGAAAGCAGTAAGAAGGTGTCATGATTTAAACCCAGCTAGCAACTAAGTACCAGACAGCCACTTGCTCGCTGCTCTCCAGTGGGATGGGAAGAAGAACGGGGGGGGGGAGGGGGGAGTAAAACTCATGAGTTAAAGTGAGTTTAATAATTGAAACAAAGTAAAATGTAATAATAATGTAATTAGCTCAGTAATTAGCTCAGGTTAGAGCATGATGCTAATAATGCCAGGGTTCTGGGTTGGATCCCTGTATGGGCCATTCACTTAAGAGCTGGATGCTTGTGGGTCCCTTCCACCTCAGAATATTCTGTGATGTTTCTGTAATATGTAATGTCATTATCCAGAGAAGAAAACTATTGTAAAGATTTTACTAAGTTGCCAAGGGATTGTTGCTCTCTCTTCTGAGCCTAACTTCCTTCTTACAATATGCTTGCAAGAGTCCTCATAGACTTCCGGCTGATTAGGAGCAAGGAAGACAGGGCAGATGCCAATCTGTGGTAGCCCAAACATAACTGGTTCCACTGCCCGAGGCACTAAGCAAATCCACAAATCACAGCTCCTCCTGTAAAATATTTCATCCAAAATGTAACAAAAAGGACATAAAGGGAAGTGAGACATAAAGGGAATGGAGGATACATTTAGGGGGGCTATCACAAGCCACAGTACATCACTGCACAAGCTGGGGACCGTACAATTTAATGGTTACAAGTCACTTGAGCATTTACAGAACAATTAAAACTGCAGCTTTTCCTAAGCATTGTATTTCCCAGCCACACCAAATTATTTGGTGCTGGTAAGCAATATTGCACAAGAAGGTCTCAAGAGGGACATAAAGGAGAAAAGTGTTGTTTTCTTGGGCAGCAATTCATGATAAAAGAATCAAGCTGAAGAGCATGAGATTAGTGGAAGAAGCATTCAAACAGAAGGCCAAGACTGGATTCAGTAAGAAATGCAGATTTGTGAAAAGCCTTAAGTAGATAATTGAACTTGGTGATGCAAAACTTTTAATGGAGTGACAGTAATACTGACCAAAAGGCTCTGAGCATATGGGAGCTATTCAGTCTCCTTAGGAAAACAAATGACATTCATCACTGAGGCACTTACAATGGGATGGGCAACAGCTTCCTGAAAATCAGAAACACAGCTGCCAGCTATGCAATTGCCTCAGCAGAGAGCAAACAATGCATGGAGACTGCTCATGGATGACCATGTTTGCATTGAGGCTGCTCGCACTGTGCCGTTTGGGGGAAAATAGGGAGCTTCTACATTCAAAGTTTTGAAAATGCTTTCCATCAGCAGCAAATTATATTTCAAATAGTTAAAACAGAAATAGTTCCTCTAATAGAAAGTTATTAGGAAGCCTGAGCTAGGCCAGCGCAAAATCTTTCCTTCTTTCTCTAGCAGGACCTTCTTTTCCAGCTTGCTGAGAAAAAAAAAAAGAAGGAAAATCTGTGGAAACTACACATGGACCTCCAAGGAAAACTCAGTCCTTTCCCTGACTGCTCTGCCTGTGCATAACTCTGCTGGCAATGAAGGGGCCAACCAAGAACCCACTTCACCTACAGGAAACAAGCACAGACCTAGCAGGGGAAAGTATATAAAGGACTGGGTTTCTCTATAGAAATCTGGTTGCAGCAACAAGTTCACTGAGGACACAAAGCTGAGAGGAGTGGCCAATATCTCCTAGTGCTGCACAGCCCTTCAGAAGGATGACAGGTTGGAGAGATGAGCAGAGAAGAACTGCCTGAAATTCAAGACAAATGCAGGGTCCTGCACCTGGGGAAGAGTAACTCCATGTAAGGACAAGAGAAAATGGGCAGAAACAGAGGCATGAAGTTCCACCTGAATATGAGGAAGAATTTCTCTACTCCGTGAGTGATCAAGCATTGGACAGATTGATCAGAGAGGTTGTGGAATCTCCCTCACTGGAGATATTCAAGAACTGTCTGGATGCAATGCTGTGCCATGTGCTCTAGGATGACCCTGCTTGAGCAGGGAGGTTGGACCAGATGACCTGCTACGGTCCCTCCCAACCTGTCCCAACATTCTATGATCAGGGCAGGACTTTGACTTATGGCTACAAGAAAGCATCAAGATTACACTTTAATATTTTATAATTTCAGCTCTGAAATGGATATTAATAATCACCTAGGTTGAGGTAAGATACAGATAAAGCTGATGCACCAGGCCAAGTAAGGAGAAAGGACTTACAGACTGCCCCACTTCACGTGAGACCCCTCAAGAGGAGCACTTCCATATTCACATTCAGCCTTGCAGGTGATGCAGCTTTGGCAGGCAAGAGGGAAGGGATCAGAAGATGGACTGATGGTAGACCAAGGAATAATGGTAGATTTGTCTCACACAAGCACTGCAGGGGAGACCTCAGTGGATGTCATATTCATGCCTGATTAAGTTCTTGAGCACCGCCTGGCTCATTTTTTTTTTCAAAGCTCTCCTTTGCAGTGGCTTCCTGCCCATTTCTCTGCTACCAAGCCAAATTGTGCTTTAAAAAAGGTCTCTTACAGATTGTCTTTATTCCCTTTAATCCAGCCAAATTATTTAGATGCTCTGGTTGAGTGTAATGAGACCCCCTCAAGAAACTCTGAATTAACTCTGAAGTGCTAATAAAAGAAAAACACAAACAAAAACCTCCATGAGACAATTCCCCTAATGAATTCTGAGTCTATGAATTCTGTCAGCTAATTGATCCACTGCAGGTAAACTTGAACTATTGCAGCATGTTTCATACTCATAATGCCTAGTTATTTCTGCAAGTTAAAAAGCTACAGCACAGTATTATTTTACAAATTAATATTTACTAATATTTAGTTCTATAACATGCATGTTTCATATTTCTAAGGAATGCCTTAGGGATCGATAACCCTATGTTATATATGATAATTACTCTTAAATTTGAAAAAGTGCTAAGGAGACACACACAGAGTAGGATACTTTAGTCTCTACAAATGACAGGACCACAAGTAGTGGGCCAAGCTGAAGTAAAGGGTACTTTCCTCTCCCTGTCCATGAGCTGTACTGCTAATGTCCTCCTTCCTCAGATCCTTACTACCCAAACAGTACTTATGTAAAAATTAATGTTTCTCGTTACTTTTTAATTCCTTTCATTGGCACATCATTGTAGCTAGTCTGTTCTTTCTTCAGATTGGGAGAATCAGATGTACATCTGCTTTTCTGCTTTAGCAAGGATTACAGTAGATACGAGAACATGTTGGTGAAACTTGACGTGCATTTTTGGACAATACCTGTTTAACTGTAATTCTTATTTTGCATTTTCCCTGTGAGTAAACACCTAACAAGCATACCTTTGCAACCATGGACAACATCGAATGAATTTGCTGCAAATCTGGCTTCAACATTTTCACAGAGGTATCACACATTAAGAAGTGAAGATTTACAGAACAGTAGATGTGTACAGAACACTATGTACTAAATTTGGCCCCAAGACATTAGTTCATCAGTGTTTAAAGATTTATACAGCAAAGTCTTAGTGGTACTTATGTGCTGAAGTCATAACTCTGAGGAGATATTCATTCTTCAGGTAACTGAGAGCCTCAATTAACTGTGGCTCAGAAAATAGGATTTCAACTGTACTGAAGTGTGGAAGAGCTCCAGCAGATCGATTAATCAAGCCCTGCAATGAAGCTAAAAGCATGCCACAGATGTCTCCAAATACAGACTTCTCAGTGCTTTCAAAAAGGATCTGGAGCCTTTGGATTTTGGTCAGTTCTGAGTCATCTGTTTTTGCTGCTTTTTTCCATCAGGATGAACATTGTCTCCCTTCCACACATTGCGGGGTAAGAAAGCACAGTCTATTTCTTATCTGTGTTTTCCCCTCATTTTTGTCTCTAGCTCCTTTCCCATAGAAGGCACATCATTTCCCTGCCACTCCTTGTTTTCTTGTTCCTTTGCCCAGTTCACTTTGTACCTGCTGGCAGCCTCTGATCCCTATCTTTCAAATCTGGTCCAAAGGGAATTGGGATACAGTAAAAAACCATGACGCCAAAAGGAGATTAAATGAATCCAATTACCAGCCTAACCCAAAGGGATGGGGAAGTGCAGTTCTTAGTGGTAATGCCTGTGTGTGGGCTGCCCAGAAGGTAACATTTCACAACAGAAAGGAGAAAGGTAGGGATTTCTTAGGAAGGAGTGTAGAGGGAAGTTGACTTCTCAGAGGACAAAGAGAAAATATGAAGACATTGTTTAAAGAATAGCTTTCTGACTAAGGTGATCTCGTGAATTCCTGTAGAAGTGCAGCAAGTGCAGACTTTCCATGTCCTGCCGCACACATAGCAGGAAATGTTACATTACATGAACACACCTTAGCCCACAGTGACCACTCCAATTTGAGAACAGATTAAGGCAGTAGCTCTTTACTTACAGAGACCAATAGAAATGTTTTCTTTGTACCTGACAGAAGTTAAGACCCCCAAGAGTAATGCAAGTAGCAGACTTGAAAGTTACTATGAAAAATTACTGAATCCAAACTTGACATTTACAAGTATTGAGCCCAAATCTCCCCAGCATCTCCTTCAGGCAAGGTCATGTTCTTCTCCAAGCCTGTTGCTGTCAGGCTCTTGTGCATTACCTGTTACCATTCCCTGTTTGGAAAAGCTGCCCCGAGTTCCCAACATTTGCTGATACTACTTCTCAAAAGTAGTTCTCAAAAACACCCAGCAAGAGCCCAGGTGCCCCTGATGTGGCCCCAGTACAAAGCAGAGACTTGGATTCCAGGACTCTCCTGTAGGAGCAGGTAGAGCTTCCCATTAAAACTGAGGAGGGGGGAGCCAGCATTATGGGAAGTCTGTCCTCAAGGAGATGGCATGCTCAGGGAGCACAATCGGCTCTGAAAATCTTTATCAGCCATCCTTCAGTTTTGGGTGCTTAGTTGCCGGATTCACAGTTATCTTAACCTGGACAGTCGACTTCTTTCTCTGCAGTGAGAGCAGACCTGAGTTCCTAGAACCCAGTTTTCAAAAAGTGACACAGGTTCACACACTGTGACTTCAGGCCCAGGTCTGAGCACTTCGGAGCTCCTGATGGGCAACTGCCTGACTCGTAAGCTCCTCCAAGCTGGGCCCCTTCACATCAAACCGTGCATTCAAGTACAGTGCCAGGGAGATGGGTCATAAGGATGTCTCGTGAATCCTCAGACTAGACCTGATGCCACCTTGGTTCTTTTCCTACGGTTTCTGAGTTTCTTATTGCCTCTCTCCCATATCACAGAACACTAGACTGTTCTCTAGTTTGGACTGGACCAGAGATATCCACTTTAAAGAAGGCAAATCAACCTGCTATATCTACATAAATTTGAATTCTATCTACAGCTGTATAGATATATAAAGATATAGAGACACCTGCATATATTGTCCTATTTTATTTGCTGATTTGTCCTCTTTTCCCCTCTACTTGAAGAGGATGGATCTTTTTCCTTAAAACTGCCTCTTCTGACTGTGTGCACTTTTGTGCTAAGGTGAGCTTTTACAAACAATACACCACTATTGGATACTATTGGATTTATTGTACCTTCAACCTAGCAATCATTTATCACAGCTTCACAGATCCTCTCTGAAAATAGATCCATTTAATATTATGTTTATACCCTTCTTCCACATTTCCTGTTGTGACTGCAGTGTGTCCAAATGACTATGTCCTACTGAACAGTCTCCACAATAAAACCAACAGATTCATTGCTGAATACTGGAAAGAATTTTCAATCTGTATCTATTAGTCAACCTAAGTGTAACACTTTGGGTTCCTTAAGACAGAAAAGTCTGAATGTATGTGCAAAGGGCTGCTTCAGAATATTCTAAATGCCTGAAGTCTAGGAATTTACCTTTCACAGTACAGCAAGCCCAGATCATGAAATAAAGCAATACCATAGCTTCAGACTGCTTTACAGATGTATCAGTTTATGGTTGAGATCCAACTCACACCCCTTTTCTGAGATCCAGTCTACATATTCAGCCTTCTGAAAAATTCTAAACATTTCTTGCTAATAGCAGCTAACATGTATCTGATTCAGGATTCATGGAATGTAACTGCATTGTGTTACTACCACCAACACCTTAACACCTGAAAAAGGAATTAAGTGTCCACCTTAGAAAAGAAAATCCTTATGAACTGCTAACTCTAATCCTAAACTCAGCAAGGATGTAAAAATACTACTCACCTCTTCACTCAACTGTCAGTCAGCACAGAAGACATTTTCCATTCTCAGCTGCAGAAAGATGGTACAGGTGCAAAAGGTCAAAGCACAATGATAACAGGGGACTTGAATTTGAGTCCACACACACAGCTACTGTAGTAGAAGACAGAGCAATTTTCTTGCTTGTGTATTTGTATTTATTCAGTTTTACATGCTTCAGAAAAGAAAATTTTCCAAAACACACACAGCTCTTTGTACATATTAATTTAATTCCCAGTGACTGACAATACATTCTCATAATTGAAACATAGGCACTAACTGGCCAAGATCCTTGGCCATCCCAGAAGAGAGACAAGATAACAATGTATTCTTTTAGTTGCCTCTGGAAGATGCTCTTTCCAGAATAGAAAACTCATGTTGATGCATAATGCAGAAAGTTCATGTTCTCACTATCAGACTTCTCTTTCCTTTACAAAAGCACTGATGTTTCTCTGGACAATCCAGACAGTACCTTTCACTGACCCTGAATTCCCTTTACAAAAGTATTTGTGATGGTCATGCAGGTGACTTAGGAACACATGAAGACACAAGTGTGAAGAAGGAGGAGTTGGTGGCCCAGTGTCTCCATCCAGCAGGGGTTGTGATGCACAATCTTTCCCCACTGCAGGCTCCACAAGAAAATGTTCATGGCAGGAAGGATAAGCTACTGCAGATCCAGACTATGTTTTCAGTAACTTTGATTTTACTGCTTTGGTCAGATCAGAGACAGAAACATGATACTCAACTTCAAACAGCTTCAAGCCCAAAGATGGCTTGAATATCTGTAATTTACTGGCCCACTTCCATCTCCCTCTCAGTATCAGCTGACTCAGAAAAACCTATCACCTCTCCTTAGAAAAGGGAATATTGAGCTGAACAGACTTCACCTGGTTTCCAGAAGAGGCTTATTTTTGAAGTCTCATGGCAGCCTAGTAGCTGAATGCTATGAAACACAGGATACCCTCAGCTGAAACACTTAAAGAGCCATTTACACCAGATGGGAGCATGTAAAAGGAAATGGTAAGACCACAACTTCCCAGCCATGAGGTTCAGTTCATTCTTAACACCTCCTATACTTAGTTTCTCTTTTTGCCAAGGACTGAGCTTCCATTAATTTCTGTCAGCTTGTCGGAGGACATTTATTGCACTCTGCACCTGGTTGGAAAGACTCATTTTCCCCATAGGGCATGTCAAGTACAACCAGAAAAGAAAACAACTATGGCTGTGTCATTCTCTGCAGCATGGAGGCAAACCTGCCATCCTGGAGTCTCATCCACAGTAGAGGCTTTTCAATGGATGGATAATTTAACTGGCTTCCTTCCACTGAACTATAACCTAAGGCTTTACCTAGCTAACATGTAATTGTGCTTTTGCATTTAGACAGGGGAGACAAGAATAAGAGAATCTCAGAATAGTTTGGGTTGGGAGGGACCCCAAAGATCAATCCAGTTCCAACCAGCCTGCCATGGGCAGGGACACCTTCCTCTGGACTAGGTTGCTCAGGGCCCCATCCAACCTGGCCTTGAATGCTTCGAGGGATGGAGCATCCACAAATTCTCTGGGAAACCGGTTCCAGTGCCTCACCAGCCCTCACAGTAAAAAAGTTCTTCCTAATATCCAGTCTTAACTTACTCTCTTTCAATTTAAAGCCATCACTCCTTGGCCTATCACTAAATGCCTTTGTAAAAGTTCCCTGTCCCACTCTCTTGTAGCCCTCTTTAGGTACTACAAGGTGCTGTAAGGTTTCCCTCTCAGAAACTCCTGTTGCCCGGGCTGAACACCCCGGCTGTCTTTGTCTGCACAGGATAGGTGCTTCTGCCCTCTAATCAACTTGGTGGTCTTCCCTGGACTCATTCCAACAGGTTGATGTCCTTCCTGTGCTGGGACCCCAGAGCTGGATACAGCACTCCAAGCAGAGTCTTAGGAGGGCAGAGGGTCCCAGCACAGACCCCTGAGGAACACCATTTGTTCCTTGACGTCCATTGGGACTCTGAGCTATTTGACCACTACCCTTTGGATGCAACAGTCCAAACAATTCCTTATCCACTGAACAAATCCATGTCTTGCCAATTTAGAGATAAAGATGTTGTGGGGAGACCATGTCAAAGGCTTTACAGAAGTCCAAACAAATTACACTTGCACCCTTCCACTGATGGAGTCACTCCATCACAGAAAGCCACTGGGTTGATCAGCCAGAACTTGCCCTTGGTGAAGCTGAGCTGGCTGTCCTGAATCACACAAGCATGTCCTTCCCCATTAATGACTGGCCACAGAATTCCCAAACTGGCAGAGCTTTCCCAGGGTCACACTATTTTCTGCCCAGATCTTCATTTGTGGTGCCCTTAATACCCAACCTATGTTTTCAGCTTTCATTCTACCATCTCAAGAAAAGTTTAAAGATAACAACCAAACAACTGGTTGTTATTTTAGGAGGCACTGCTATTTAGCAGTTGTTATTTAAGCAGTGAGGAACTGATACCTCCTTTGAGCAGACACTGAGCTCTCACTGACCAAAATGCACTTCTGACAGTAACTTGTTTGTTCACCTCCAGTAATCTGCATTACACCATTACTGCACCAGGATACCATTCTAACAAATTAATTATTTGCATGATATGGTTTTACAAAATTTTGGATTTTGTATAAACATTTCATACACACATGCATAGAGAGGTGCAAATTAATGAATGAATTTCAGGCACTTAACAAAGGTACCTTACAAGCTTTGTTTCCCTACAGGTTCCCATTTGTAGTTACTAGAGCCTGTGAAGGCAGCTAGAGATGGGCACATTCTGAAGACAAAAGTGGAGTTTGATCGTTGCTGATGCTATCTTTCCTACATCTTTCCAGCACCTACTAAGAGGTGCTTAAAGCATATACAACACTGATTTATTCACCTCTGTGAAATACTTTAGGTTATATAGGGTAATTTCAGGTCTTATCAAACAAGATTTTTTTTCTTTATCTTGCTTTCCATTCTGGGCAACAATAGGCACGTCATGCCTCTGGGCAAAATGCCAGTTTAACAAAGATGCCATTTCTCATCTGTGTGTTGGGAACTGACTTGTATTAAGACTAGAAAAGAATTCCTCAGTTTTAAGTAAAATGGTTTGATACTGCTCACACTGGCTACCAAAAATAACCCTCTTCTAAAGTCCCAAATCTTAAATTCTTTTTAAACCATCTTTAAAATCTGGAGCATCAGGTGGCCCATAGCAAATAGAAGCAGAGAGGCACCATATGTTTTCTTGTCCATGTTTATGTAAGATGCTTAGGAGTTGTCATTTTCATGCCTGTATTTTGCATCCACTATTGGCAGTCCTGGAGACACACTGGTCAGCTATCCATTCTTTTTTATCCATTCCTGCAGCATATCAGGACTTCTATGACAATCACTAGATATTAAGCAATACACTCTTGGTAGAAGGAGAAAGAATGTAAGTTTTTGTCTCCTGCTAAAACAACATAAATATCATTCCATAATATAACTAGTCTTGATACATGCAACAACAAACCCATCACATTACACATAGACCAAACAGCACTATCTGCACAACAGTTCATAGCAATGTCAAGGTGTTCGAAGTATTAACATTTTCAAGTGTGCTTGCTTTGCATAGGCTCGTACAAACTTAGAAGCCAGATTACACTGCAGCTAAGCAACTTGCTTCACTTATCTTCACTGTCTCTGACAGTTCCCACATCTGTAAAGATATGCAAACTTAAATATTATATATGCAAAGTGAACTTTTAAATAAATGTGCCTCAGCCAAGGCAGTGCTGCATGCATGGCACACAGTGTATGTCTGTGCCTAAAAAGAAATGGAGGGTGACTTTTCACATCCCATGCTGATAGTACGTTTCTTGGGTATTTCCTATATCTAAGTCATTCTTCTGAATCACCTGCATTTAGATACTCTGCAGCACAGTACAAGATGCAAAGTTTTGCACTGCACTCACAACATTGACAGATCTTCCTTCCTTCTCCTGCTGAGTTTACAATGACCAGTATATAAAGGAATAAGGAGCATCTTCTTATGCATGGAAGCAGCCCCCATTTAGCAGCCTTCTCTCACATTTTCCCTAGTACAGCCACAGCACGTAAAAAGTTCCAGAAGTCTGGCTAAGAGCAGACCGGACATCAGAAGATGCTGACAAAAAGTGAAGCTCTTCTACAGAGCTGCATAAAGGCTCAGCAGTCAAAAAGCAGGGAATCTTAGAGATCTGCTCCAACTTTCATCCTGGGAGTACTAAAACTAAAATATCCACTAGACTACAGTAGCTCTCCCAAAGCAATTCTAAAAGGCATTGAGACTGATAGATAATACAAAGAATAAAAATTTTCAGTTCCCCCAAAGTTGCTAGGTGGAACTTAAAGACTAACTAGCAAGAAAAGATGAAAGAATGTAAAAGTATGCATACAGGATGATAAATGTAGCTGGAACCAGTGGATAAATAAAAATTAGGAATATACATGGGGTTTTGGCAAGTTATGTAACAAGAAGGAACATGCATGCCAAAAGAAAAGTTCAAGGAATGGTCATATTGGGGCACTCAGTAACTACAACCAGAGATCCCTTTAGATGACCCTCCAGGATCATAAAAGATCTTCCAGTTGGAGGCAGAGGAATGCAAATTAGTTCTAGGGTAAGTGATGTTTATGTATTAGTTAGGAAGTAATTGTAATGAATGTATAATCATGACAGAATAAATATCCTGCGGTAAAGTTTCATGACACACATTCAATTAGGGGAGATATCCTCCTAAAGTGTCCAGCACTGTAGTAAAGAATGCCTGCTTTCTAATATTTCAAATTGTGTTAGAAAGTTTACTTTCTGTCGGATTTTGGTATCACTGTAACAAGGAAGTGAAGCAAGTAGAAGACAAGACTCAGATGGAGAAGCAAAAGGACTTTCCTAAGACAGTGCCAAGGTGGCTACATAAATGGGGTTGTTGAGCAGCTGTGCTGCCTCATGAAGAAATATGCAAACTGATGCAAGTCTTGTAATGAACTATGCTGGCCCTGAGAGGCACAAGGGGCAAATAGTGCAGTGAACTAACACAGAACTGATGAAACCTCTGCTTTATTACTAGGTTTGCCATGATCTGCAATGTGACCTTGGACATGTCACTCCACCTCTCAGTGCTTCTGACTGCCATCTGGCTGATTAGGCTAAACTGTTTGGTGTAAAGGCTGCATCTAATTATAGATTGGGCTGTCAGGTAGCACAAATAGTTACCTATACTGACAAAAGTCATCAGAAAAACTGAAATACAAAGAGCAAACTGCATCCAGTCACTTGCAGAAGTACCAAATTAAGGTGCAGTCAAAAAAGCTGCACAACTAGGCTTCTCTTACCACCAGTCTCATTTGCTCAGTCATCTGTGTCACATGGATTCCCAAGTTTACCAAAATATTTCTTTCAGGTACCCTGAAGGTGCATCTTTAAGTCAGATACAAGCATTTGTATTTAACAGCATATTCAATAAGCTTCTTTGTACAGGACTTCAGAGTGAGTAATTAAAGGAAACATTTCTGCAGTAGAGTTTCTCATTAGCAACCTAATTAGCCTTCTGAAAATAATTAACATTCCTTTCTATAAAGGGAAGAGACGACCCATTACATCCCTTAGACAAGCAAAACAAATGCTGAAGGTAAGGAAGATTTGTTCAGGGAGACAGCAAGAAAGCATTCAGCAGCAGTACAAGTAAAAAAGAAAAAGATGAGGCACAAATGCCTGTGAACCACGAAGACTGGACAATGCAAGTGTGTGTGCAACACTAGTATGTGTATAACTGCCTGATGTGTGCATGCAACATTCGCATCGAGCATTTTCCTTCCCCTGCCTTTAGGACCTACTGGTAATCTCATCACTGAGATGCTGAAAAATTCCACCTCCAACGTGTTTTGAAAGCCAGAATTAATCATCCATTCACAGTCAGAAACAGCTCTCTCCACAGGCAAAAATTCCCCAAGGATCATGTATTTTGACTATTAAAACACTCCCAAAATGCCCATTAAAATAAAGCATGATGTAATGTCATATACAGGGACAAGTGAATTGATGTCTATAAAGTTCACCTGTCAGGTTTCACAGGGTGATGTTTGACCAGTTATCATGCCCCAAAAGAGTTACACACACATTTCCCGACCAGTGCATGTTTGATATCAGTGTGGCTGGAGAGTCACAGGCACCAGTGTTGTGGGATGTGTGCGTATATACCTATGACAGAAAGCAAAGGACAGAGGTCAGTATATCCCTGCCTGGCGCAGCAAGAACTGTGGTATCAATATAGTTGAATGCAGAACAACAGATAAAGGAGAAATGAGCTGAGCTTCTAAACATCCACATATTCAGGTAACACAGCAAATGAAAAATTCATGAAAATGTAGCTGCATTTTCAGCCAGTTCCATGTTGGATACATACTTACATTTCCCTGGCAGGAAAGCTGAACACTCATAGCTTTCAAGTGTGATTGCAGTGAGGGCAAAGCTCAGCTGCACAAAAGCTTCCATAGCTACATCACTATGGAAACCACAAATCCATTGCAAGCTCTGTTTGTCTACTTCTTTCACTGATGAAAAACAAACAAAGAAAAGGTATGCTTCCAGTTTGTCGCCTTTTTACTTCGGTCAAGACCATAGGACGGCAAACACATTTTACCTTCTACAGAAGCAACCCTTTCTTCCCTGACAGCTCTCTTTGTGAAACCGACTCAGTCTCTCAACCCAGCAGGGCAGTCATTCCCCTCAGCATGCTTCCACCACTTTTTTTAGTGAGGACTCTTCAAATGCGGTCTGGGATTTTATCTTAGCCTCCCGAGTTTCCCTCAGCATCTGGACTAGAACAACTCCAAAGGTGACTCACTCTAGGGCATATCCAGCTGGCTGACATAACGAGAAGCTGAAAACTGCTCTGAACACAAGCTACGGTGTCTTGTTTTGACAGAAGTAATATTTCCTTCCTTTCCAAGAAACTCTTTGGGAACATTTGAAGTGCTCTCAAAATGCAGTAGGGCACATTACAAGATAGCTGTAAATGCAAAGGTTGAACTTCTGTTTTAAGAAGATCATAATTTCTACAGCTGTTGCTAGTTACAGGTAGCTTTTCCCACACTAAAAATCAGAATACATCTCATCAAAAGCCTAATAGTTAAGAGCAACTCTGAGAGATGCAGAAGAAAAATGGGGGAAAATGCTAAAGAATCTGTAATATGGCATGGACAGTGCAGCCTGGGCATGCAAAATGGCTAGAAAGAATCTTCATGCCAACCAGTGGGAAGGAAAAGCAAAAAAATAGTTAAAACCCCTCTTCAACTAAGTATGTGCATTCTGTGCTGAAGAACAGCCTCTGAACAAACCTTCAGCAACACCTTCTCTCACAGTGGGCACCTCTTACCTGAGCCCACAGCAGCTCATGGAAGAGATAGAGGAGAATTGAGCCTCTGCAGCTCTGTAAATCTTTGAATGCCTCTCAAATTCAACTGCCAGCTGACAACCATTACATAGACAAATGCCTACTAGTAAATTAGTTGAGAAAAACTATGTGTTACAGATGTTCCCAAACAGCCATTAAAATACACTCATCTTCACTAGAGCACTCTGCATGAACAGAGAAATCCTGCCTGTGCTCAAGGAACTTTTAACAGAGAATACTTAGGCTTCTCAGCAAGACGGAGCTAGGAACAAACGGACATAGTCTAAATTTTCTTACAAAAACCAAAGCAATGCTACACAAAAGATGTGGCTCTCTCACCTCCCTTTTGCAAAAGGGGACAGAGCAGCCAAGGCTTCCATCTTGCTCCTAACTCATTGCCCTCACCTCAGAGACAATTCCAAGCTGGCATTACCAGATGTGTTCCAAGTCCATTGGTGTTACAAGTATTCCTACCAACAGCCCATGGAATGATAAGAGGTTACTTTTGTGCCCTCAAGGATGTGACAACAATGCCCACGCCAGCTTAATGAAGGACAAGCTCAAGAGTGGTGATGACAGTACGCAGGGTCTTGTCCCCATGGCTTTGAAAGCAGATCTGTCTGCATCTCCAACAGACAGCATCCTGAACAGCCTGAGTAGATGGAACCTACAGGAGGCATTGGAGGAATGAATAATTCATAGTCTTGTTCTGCTGCCAATGCATCTATGCTTTCTTGTGCCCATGCGGTGCTCGGTTTTTGTTTTAACAGTAATAGGAGACTTCTGCACTACATTTGATGGTTCTTGAGGCCAGCAAGAAGTAGCATTTGCTCTACTCACAGCAATAGTACCACACACCAGAGCACTTGCCCGACACAGCTTTCTTCAGAAATACTCATGGCTGCATCACTGACATAACAGCTGGACTCATACAAAGCTCATTCCATCACCAGCTGCCTTCTCAGGAAGCTGCTGACACTTCCTTTGTTATAACATTGTAGCACTGGTCTGGACTTTGCCACTCAAAAGATGACACTTGGTGACCAACTGAAGCCCTGTAGTCAGCTACACAATGGGTAGCACAATCACAGCTGGAGCTCTAGGCAGGAGCTGACCCTGCTTATCCACACTGTTAGCACTGCCACAATTAAGTCTTCTGCTTTCCTTCAGCAGCTGACTGGGTCTGTTTCCCAGTCTCAGAGAGGATCAGGGGTCTATCAACAAGAATACCCAGAAGAGTGGGACAACAGAAAAGCCCAACACAGGATCTCCTGGGCACTACAACTAGGAGAGGGTAATGAGACAACTGAGACAGGACAGACTGAGGGATGACCATGCTACATGTATCTGAAGTTTATACATGCAGCATGCAGATATTCAAAGTGAGTTCCCAGCTAGAAATAAAGTACTGTGAACAACCTACCCAGGAAAGCTGATCCACAATACGCAAAACAATATTGTAGCCTGAACTATGCCACATACTGCTAACACAAAGAGCCTGTCAAAAATGCTGCAGGGTCTGGAAATTGTTCTGGTCCCACAATGTCCACCCCACTAACCAGAATCAATATTAAGTTTTGCTCTGGGATATAAATCATCCTTCCAAATTGATAGCATTTTACATGTACTACGTCGAAGTGTAACTGATTGCCACAGCATACAGGAGAGTGGCAAGATGAGGCTAAGAAGATTAGTAGAGTAACACACTGGTGAATCAGGTGCAGAGACTGCAGTGCTTGTTAGGGCCAGGAATAGACTCCTCATCATCCAACTCACACCTGTGCTTTCACAGGAGAGAGCAACCCTCTGTTCTTTACCTACTGCTCTGGTTTAGCTCAGAGAAACTGCTCCACTGTCCTGATTGTTTTAACTGCCTAAGTCTATCAGAGTGTGAGGTTTTAAAGAGACAATAATACTGAAAAGTTTGGCTGTATAAATTACAAGCAATCAGAATGATGTGACTCACAGCAGACAGAAATCAAAGGTGATGTGTGCAAATGGCAATCTTACACCTCCAGAAAACAACTTGGGGTTTAAACCAATAGAAATAACTTTGCACTCTACATATTTAAATTTCAAAGGTCCCATCTACAATGCAGTCAGCTCTGTACTCAGACAACTGCTCTGTTTTTCTGGTCTACAAGTGCAGTCCCGCCACTTTTAGCCTCCAGACCTTACCTTTTCCGGGGAGGGATCCTGGAGCTCTCCCACTCTTTGGCTAGCTCCTAATTCACAACATCCGCAGGTAGACTAGGCTGCTTCCAGCAAGTCCAAGGGGTTTCAGATGCCAGTGGTTTTCAGCCCAGGTGTGTGTGACCAACAGTTAACACAGCAACCAGACAGCCTTCCTAAACCAAAGAAGTACATTTTAATCTTAATGCAGCACAGTGCAAGAGAGGTTTTAAACACAGAACGAGCCATGTGTATGGATAGCTTAGCTCCAGTACATTGGGCCCTGGAAGACCTGACTTCTTCAGAGCCCCCACACAGCACCTGCCCCTTCCCCAGGGTAGCACCCTGACAGCTGCCTCTCCTTGGGTGAGGCTGAGCCTTTCTGCTCTCCACTGTCCTTCTGGATGTCAGCCACAGCAAACACACAGAGCAACTGCATTAGAGTCAGTGACCAAAGGTTCACTGCTACCGTTTCAGCCAAGGTCTCAGTTAACCCTTGGAGGGCCTGCCAGAAATTGCTTTACTTCTATTTTCCCCATCAATGTCTCAATTTTTGAAGCAAGCTTCACTGCTGACACCTCTCCACCCCCATCCTAGCTCTCCTAATATTGCCTCCTTATCTTCCCAGATCTCCTCTCATCCTCGCTTCTCCAATCATCACACTTTTCTTCTCCCTTCCCCATTCAGGACAGAGTTGCACTTCATGTAAACAGGCCCTTCCCAGTGCCACCCACCCAGCACCCTAACCTGTTCCTAACCTGTTGCCAGAGGGGCACTGGCACTGGCCTCTCTGCTCCAGTGATCTGACTGCCTTTCACCTCCATGTTGGGCTCAAGCAGCACAGCTGCATGGTCCAAGCCAGTGGAACCCATGAGCTGGGGCTCTCCTCTTCAAATGCTGACATTTGGGATGCCACATTCCTGATTTTCACAGAAGTCATGCCTCGAGGTGACAGCTTCAACACACAAGTATCCAACACCTTATTTACATCAGCCTCACAGATCTTACAATCCAAGGGTTTGTCTATACATAGCATTTTTCTGGATTAATTGCATATGAAGAAGTTAAAGCAAGGACATTTATGTGTCAGACTGTATAACAAATGAGTTCTTCATATTATCCTAATGAAGCTCAGCATTTCTGTGCACCAAAATCCAAGAGGAATTCGAGAGACATGTTTTCCTTAATAAACAAAACAAACATACGCTGTTTTTATTTAGATGACACAACTGCAAAACCACTCCAATTAAAAATGCAGATTAAATAACTAATCCTCCCCCCAAAAAATCTTCCCAATGAGATTAATGTAGCAATGAATAGCATAAACCCACTAATTAAATCAATGTAATATGGGTATTATTGAGACACATCCAGAACCTTCTGCCTATGCCCTGAAGCTTGCATCTACTTTGGAGTCTCTCTTATAATGAGAAATAGTTGCTATTTTACCAGCTACATATTTATATATCAGACTGGGAAATAACTTTTTTGTTGTCTAGCTCTGGTATAAATTGTTGCTGCATCAATGTTCCTAAAAATTATTTGCACAGAATCCATTTTCCTTATATGAATTTTGCCACTGTTGGATATTTGCCACATATTTCTACTGAACTATTTATTAGACATATACAAACAAAATTTCAAAAGGCATTTCACTAGAATCACAAAAACACTGAGAATGCTTTTTACATAGTCAGATGCACTTGTCTATAATTTTAAATGTAAAAGACTGAGGAACAAAATCATACAAAATAAGCAACTGCAACACACTTCCAACTCCTTAAATGCAGAAACATGAATACTACAAAAGGCTTCAAGTCAACCTAACTTTAGAACAACACAGTCCTTCTCAGTCCATCCCTTTCCCTGGCACCAGCACTCAGGCCACCCATGGGGCTTCACCTGGAGCCAGACCAAGGAACTTATCAGCCCTCTGAATGCTACTCCATGCTACCTAAAGCTTGCTAAGTTTTCAGCTGTATCATTATCTCAAGATTTGGCTCACAGCACCCAGCCTAGCAGGAAGAAGCTCCCTTTTCACAAAATACTGCATGACTTTGAACTCAGAGTGCTGGAGAAACCATACCTTTGGTTACAAATGTATCTACACTTGAAAAAAAACACTCATTGAAAAAAACCTCCATTAGTAAAGACTATGTCATAAAACACGTGAGCAGAGCAGTAGAGCTGAAGATTTGATCTTAAGGCTCACATGATTAATACAAAGCTTAAACTGTTCAGAAAAGGTGATTTGTTTTTTGTTTGGTATATAAATTGACTTTCTGTGTCAAAATACTAATGATTCAAAATGTGTAGTGTTTGTAGTAAGGGAAAATCAAACAAAAAACCAGACAGAATAGTGTGAACATGCACTTGCATATACAAAAATAGTTAAAAACTAAAATCGTAGACTTCCCAAAACAGCACTTCCTGCTCTGGCTGCTCCTCTGACACAAACATTCCTGGTGTCAGCAGGTTGGAGACTATACACGAGCATAATCTAGCAGAACTGCTCATCAAGTGAGAATACAAAGAAAAGCAAACAAAAAAGAAAGCAAATTCCTGACTGGAAAGTGATTAGTTGAGCGTTCCTTCAACTGTCTCTTTTAGTATTTACATCCCTTCGTTATTTCTACAATTCTCTACAAAGAGAGCTAAGGCCCATGCAACTAACCGGTGAAAAGTTGTGCAACAGAAAAATCAAGTCACAACATTGCTCTGTGACTTATCTGGGATTCTCCTGAGAAGAAAGTGCCAAATTTGGAAACAGAAAGTGAGTCTGTGTCTTCTCAGAAACTCCCCCTGTTTTGGCAGGACTTACACAGAGGATGATGCAGATTTCCCTTTTAACTGAAGTCCCACCATGTCTCTTGATGAGGACTTCTGAACCTCTTCCTACACTGGACTGAAATACTGCAGAGGGACATGTAGGACACCGTCCCTCATCTCCTGAAATGCAAATGCCTTTTGCTCCTTCTGGAACAACAGAAATGTAATTGGAAAACCTACTCCGTAAAGCAACAACTTGCACTTACCCAAGGAAAACAAGTGATTTCAAGGTTATGAGCATCCTTTCCCAGATATATCTAGGTGGGTGCCCTATCTCTACTGAAAACTTCTGTCAAAGCCCTGAGAAGCACATTAGACCTCTGGAGTTTCAGATTTCTTCTAAAAGCCATGCCACCACCCAACAGCTGAAGAGGCTTGGCCAGATGCCTGCATCCCCACACAACTACAGTCTCTGCAAATGCTTCTGTGGCTATTTATTGCCAAAACCAAAAATGCATTTAAATAACTTCCAAAAGTCTTTATTTTTTGCTGTTGTTATCTTGCAATATCTTTGAAAAATAAATTAAACTCAGGTTTCGAACAAACACACAACTGAATTCCCTCATGCTGTCTTCCATTATTAGACTATCACTTTTTCCTCTGTGTACACTCATCCCTTCTTATGTTCCTTCCATTCTGCTTCTGCTAAGGCAATAGAAATGAACCAGCTGGATTTACATTAATATTTTCATGAATTACCCTGGCTCTCAATATTTTTGAGCCAAGGGGCCACCATGAGTGTTTTGATACTTATCACAACTTGCCATGCATTTCTGTCATCTACCTTTTAACATAAATCTCTCACCCTTTTTCTGAATTTTCACGGTCCCCAAGGATGAGCTCTGACCTACTTGTTGTAAGCTGTTGAACCATCAAACACTCACAGACCCACTGCAGGGAATGGTTATTTACTCGTATATGCTCACATATAATTCATTATCTTTGAGAGCTCATCTAACTTCCTTGTTGATTTTGTTGATTTCAGGTTTGGTGAACGCTTTTCTCTAAAACTGGGGTCAAATCTGACCTCACAATGTGGCAGATTAAGCAGCTAAGGAGTTAAAAAGGAGCAACTCTTACAAAACTCCACCTACACTTTCTTTATGAAGAAGTACAGCACCCATGTTATATCATGAAAGCACACTCACTGGCGTTTTGGTAATTGAAGGCAGGGTACTGTTGCCTGGCAACTTATCTGATTACCATTTTTTCAAGTATCACATGCACACTTCGATATGTTGCATAATAATGTCTCACTTTTATGCAGCCTAACCCAATGGGAAAAAAAAAGAGGGGGATGGGGGCAGGAAAGCTACAAAAATTCATGTCTTTCTTTTCTGGAAAAAAAGTACAAGATAGTAGCTCAAAAGCAGGTTGAAACATTAGTATTCCTGAATTTTATTCCTGCTTTTCCTGGCTTGCTGAATGTGCTTATACAAGCATTTTACTTTATCTACTTGTCTGCAAAATGACACTAATAATACCAGCCTCACAGAGACACACTGAAAATTCATTAAGAACTGAGAGATTCTCAAATGAAAGATGCAGTGGAAGTGCTGGTGTTTGCACTTACAGCTTTTTAGTACTCCAAACGTTGCTAAGCCATGGTCCTTAAGCATAGCAAATGTTCATCATTGTCATGACATTGTCCAGTCCTTGTTTCTCAAACCAAGGAAACTATATTTCTGGCATCAGAATGGGACATTTTCCCACTTTCTATGTCTGATATGTAGCTGGGGAAAGAAAAAATAGAACAAAAAACCTACTCCCACTGCCCCACACACAAGGCAGCATACCCCAACTTGGAGTAACTATCTAAGAGAAGGACATGGATTCTAGAAGTTGACCTTTTGCACATCCACAATTTATAAGGCAACATAATATGACATAATGAATTGCCTTCTTTCTATATGCACCTTAGTATTCCACTGCACAGGAAATGGCTTAGCTACCCCGGGCACTCCTAATACCATGCTAACCTCTATCAGCTCAAGTGGCTGAGGCTGATGGTTTGGAAAGTATCTCATCTCCATGGTAAAGTATTAAGCAGCAAAGGAAAACCAAAAGCAACAGCAGCCAAGCTCAATATTGCTAAGGAATCATTACATTACCTTCACAGCAGCTTTTCTCTCCGTAGTTAGACATTCAAGCATTTTTATAAAATGTATCCTACATTTATAAAATGTATCCTGAAGCTCCTGTACAAGTCCACTTCCAATTAAAAGCTTAATTGTGAGGTATGTCTTAGAAAGAACTGCTGGATCAAAATAAATAAAATCACATGGTATCTACTGTACCACTAGGGGAAACTATACACAGCTTAAAAACAACAGAAATTACAAAAGTAAATAACTCTTCTTCTAGAACTTACTAGAAGCATCCTTACCATAAGCCTCTGCTGACACAAAATACAAAGAAAACACGTGACTCAAAGTGTCCCATGGGTTAAGCAAGTCTGGCTTTGCTAGGTCAGTTAGCAGGAGAGGAAACAGCCAAATCCACTGCTACCATCAGGAACACTGTCGCAAGCAGAGAGGAATGACTACCTAGAGCTCTGCATAGACACAGCCGTAGCCTAGATTTCTCAGTCCAGATTAGGCTGGTGGAGCCAAATTATTTAGATCATGATCTGTGCATACATTCTGGATGAAAGGAATAAAAACAAAACAGACTCCCCATCCCCAGAAGGCACTTGGCAGTACATACAGCACTATGCTAGAGCTACCCATACTAAAGACAGAGCTCCCCCCCTCCAGAAGTACTTCATCATACTCCCAGCAGAATCATGAAAACAGGACAGAGAGGTGCTCCACAGAAGTTCTTCATAAAGACTACATCCAATAAATGGCACACCTGAGAGCAAAGATCCAGCAAGGAAGAAGTGAAACAGCAGCTTCACCACGCTATGCTATCAACACTCACCTAGTGACTACTAATGCTTGTATCTTATGCAATGAAAGCAAGACAGCATTTGTAGTAGGGAAGATTCCTTCAGTCATTTAATCCAGCTTTGACACAAGCATGTGAGGGCGGGGGAGTTTCAAAATAAGGTTGTGGTGAGCACTGACACCAACAAAAATCCAGAACAAAAGAAAGGGTAACATAAAACACTTCCCTCTTCTATGCAATGATTAGACACCTCTGACCTAGTAACTGATAGGTATGCTCATTCAGATATGCCTACAAACAAATCTCTAAAGCAGTCTAGCTTTTATTTCGCCTCTGAGGACATGTTAACGAGCAGCATGCACCTGCAAAGCCTTTTACACTCATTTTAGCTGGACTGTAAGGTGCATAAGCTCTGGCTCACAGCAGACATTATTGGGTGTATCATTTACAGCCAGGAATGTAGTGCTTTGACTAACCAGAAAGAGAGCGTTGTTCTGAATTGGCACAGATGTTGGTATCTGCTCCTGCAGAGCCAAAGCCTTTGCCCAGTCTGGCTTTCTTTCAAGACTTCTTGTGGTCGCCTGCACAGCCACCTTACCGAGGAACTCAGGAACCATCTGGATACTCCTGCCTCACATATCATAAGAGAAATGTGAAAAGCAGACCAGATCATTTCTGACATAGACAGCTATCAGCCCTCTGCTCCCTCACCCAGTCTGTACTGAGCCTGCAAAGCTAAAGCAAGCAGCATGGTCAGGTGAGAAAGCCACCAGAGAATACTGAAACACATACAGAAAGCAGATCTGAGAAGGGATCATTTACAAACCTTACCAAGCAAGCCACAAGCAGGTAATACCTTTTATGTTGGAAAACATTAGCTAACTAGATGATGAAACGTCTTTCAAAAGAAGCAAGGAAATATACCATACTTTACCTTTCACATCAAGCAAATTTTGTTCTGAAACAGAACTCCCACTTGAATTGTTCAATTTCATTTCTTTCACTCCAGAAAACAACTCAGGAACACCACTGGACACCACCTCATCTGCAGCTACACAGGAACACGCAGGATAGAAGTGACCGCATATAAGTTTGCTCAGGTGCCACTTCCCCATCTGCAGGGCGTGGCTCTGGCACCTGAAAGCTTAACAAGGTACTGCAACTGCTATGGAGGTAGGAAGTGCTTCCCACAAAAGGATGGTAAGGAGTGGGAATAAAGGCTTTTCCTACCTCCTGCTGGTAAACAATTTCTTTAAGTAACTGACCCATTTTCTAGAGAATAATTAGCCCTAAGGAATGAAGCACTGCTGCCCTTTAATTAGCATGTTGTTACCTCTCCTCTTACCATATAATAGCATGCTGTCTGAGACTGAAAAAAGAAACAAATCAACACAACAACTTAATTTCATTTTCTTAAACATGGTATTTGTTGAAGGCAATCCAGAAACAAAGAATCCTAAGGTACAATTTGCAACAATAAAATTTTCCATTGCTTCTATGATTTCACCATCAGAACAAGGTCTCCTCCACACCACCACTCTTTAAGCCTCCCCAATATATTTTCTCCTTTTTAAGAGCTTTTTTATTATGCTTTCCAGTCATCTTCCATGAGGAAAAATTTCTTTCCGTTGTCAGACAGCTTAACAGAAAGGACTCTTTTGCCTAAAACATAGTCAAATTTCCTGCAGATAATTTTATTAAAATTTCATTAAGTTTCTTGCAACATAGGTCAACAACTTGGATAAGGACAGAAGTTCTTTAGTCTAAGGAGACTAGAGGTGCATACCATGAACAAGAAGCACAAGAAAGCACACCACAGCCAGTGAGGTAACTCCAAAACTTGCAAAGAAGGACTCTTCAAACAAGTCTCACAGAGATGATGCTTAGTGACCGATTCCATGCTGCAGAAAAAGGAGCTGCTTGGCCCCAGACTCTGTGACAAGTATGATTCTGAGGATACAAACAAGACTTGCCATCAAAGCATGTGATGATAGCAAAAAGCTGGGGGTTCCCCCCCTCCTCTCTCCCCACCCTCCACAGGAAGAGTGCACAGTCTCCTCTCCTCCCCCTCATTCCCCCTCCACACCTTCTTCCTGGCATGATCAGTCCCCAACTGCAGCTCATTTCTAACACTTTGGAGAGTAAAACTTAAATTCAAGTAAAACTTGTAGGTAAAACTTTAATTCATCTGACTAATTATGCCATGAGAAGAAACACCCCTCCTGGACACAATGCAGCACCTGCCAGCAGCCCTGAAACACCTGATCCAAGAACAGTTACTGCCTTAACCAAGCAGACAGGTATTAAAAGCATATTTACAATGCCAGAAAACAACTCCTCTCCCCATTTCTTGACATGTGGGAATAAGTAGATCTCAAATTACAAGGCCAAAGGGTTCCCTACATCTTCACGCCCTAGAACATCTCCAAGATGCTGAATAAAGTATAGATTGTAAAAAGATATCTTAAAAGACTCCACATGCTATCGAGTTCATAACCTTATCCAAAAACCTCCTCCTGCCTTACACTCTAAGCTAGAAACCTGCATCTCCCTTCAAGGTTAAATTTGCCTTTCACTGTTTGGCACCACATGTTATGACATTGCCAGCAAAACTGCAGAGTCCCCACTACCAGGTACTATTTCCATTCAGATGCAGAGATCTAGGTTGCTCTCAACCTACACACCTGTGCTATCCATACCTCCTGGTCTAGACCCCTTTACCACTGCTGTAAACTACTACGGGATCTTGCCATAAGAATTCCAAGGTTTGAACTCTCCAAGGAAGCAGCTTGTTTTCTGCCTCCACCATCAGCCTTCAGTAGAGTGGGCACAGCAATACTGACCAAGGCTACAGACATGCTGCCAGAGCCTCAGCAAGAAGTTATGCGGTAGCAAGCAGTACTGCCTCAACTTCTGCTTGCCCCTCCATTTCCTTTCCACCAGACTATACTACATGCTTTTTCAGTATTCCCCTAATCAGAGGATCTCAGAATGTTTCACTTTGAATCAGCTGCTTCTAGCACTTTTGCTGAGCTTTGTTTAGAAAGCTGCTGTAGCTACTAGTTAACCAAAGGATTTGGAGTTAAGTCTTGTTTCAATTTGACAAAGACCTGTGAAATGCCATTTTCCCCTACCTCAGTTTCCTGTTCTATAATCTGGAGACACCCATGTTCTTCAGTGGCAGCCTGAACAGAGAAGTATGAAATTCTCAGATATACATACCGAGAGCATATATTCTCTGGGAGAAAATACCTACTTTCAGATTTAATGAAAAATCTTAACTTATCCACAGTAGTAAGCTGCTGTTACTTAACACGGGAAAACTGATATTTCTCTGTGGAAGAAGTCATACCTTTTCACTGGGACAAGGTGCTGGGATTCAAAGAGGACCTTCAGGATGTGTATGGACACAAGAGTATCTTACAGATTTCCTAAATAACTTTCCTCAGTGCTGGCTGAAAGTGCCTACAGGCATTTTGGACTCCATGTCAATAAGTCTTTATTTTCTTTTCTGTTTCCTAATAACTTACAGTTATTTTTGTTTTAATTACTTCCTATTTACCACCAAACAGTAGCTAGCCCTATCTCTAACTGATGCTGTACATATATTAATGCAATTTTGCCCCTGGAAAACACAGACTGGAGCTCTTTGGGCAATCTGTTCTTCTTGCAAATCCCCAATGCACAGTCACAGATGTGTTACCACCTTGCCTGTGAAAAAAACCAGCTCCTGCAGAGTCCGCATTTTTCCTCAGAAATAAGAGAAAACAGGAAAACATGTGAAATAAACAATGCCAGAGAACAATACAAAGTATTTCATGTAACAGAGTTTTTCTGCATCTGTTGTGTAATTATGACGCTTAACAAGTTTGTACATCCCCGGTAATTTTGGACCAGCAATGTGAAATGATCTCTAGAAGTCCCAGTGTAACGGTCAGCTTAAGATGAACACGACAGGGCAGCCTCCCCAGCATCCCTGATCCTAAGCATCCTAAGAACAATTTGCAAAACCCTAGAGTAAATGAGTGAATGGGGAGCAGAAGGAATCAGATTTTCCATTTTGCAAAAATTCAGCTATTCTGAATATTTTTCCATTCCAAAAATGGAACAAGAGTAAACATCTTGAGACCAATTTAATTTTTTTTTAATAGAAAAGAAAAAACTCATTTTCAGCTGACTGTAGTACCTGTATCCCTGACCTCTGGCTTTACACACAGGAGTAATTCACAAGGTTGCAGAAAAGTCACTGAACGGACCAGAGCCAGTTCCCACCTCCCAGTTCAGCTCTGCAAACGCTGGGCTCATTCAGAGCCATTTCCCCTTGCCTGGAATAAAGTTTTACAGAAATCAATACAAAAAGATGTTTCAAGACATTCCTTTTCGTGGGGAAGGAAAAAAAAAAAAAGGCATTGTCCAGCGAAAAACAGCTCCGATTTCAACAACCCCTTCACCCTGCTTTCCCTGAGCCCCGGAAACTTCGCAGGCGGGGTCGGGAGCTCCCGAGCAAAACCCCCTCGACGCGCACCGCGCTGCCGCCCCGAGGAGCTGCGAGGGGCGGCGGGGCCCGGCCCGCGGGGCTGCGCCGCTCCCCGGGAGGGGGCGACACACCGGTGCCCGGTGGCCCCGCGGGGCCCGCCGCTGGCGGGGAAGCTGCCGCTCGGCCGCCCGCCTTTGTCTCGCCCCAGCCGGCACCCGCCCGGCGGGGACGGCACGGCCCTCCCGCCGCCAGAAAGCGAAACCAACGGCACCGGGCGCCATCCCCGCCCTCCGCCCCGGGCAGCGCATCCCCCGCGCCGCTTGGCTGCGGGGAGGCCGCCGCGGGCCGCGCGCACCCCGTGAGGGCAGCGGCCGCGGGCAGCTCCCGGCGCCGCCGCTCGGCCCCCCGCCCGGCCGTGGCTCGTGTCCTCACCGGTGTCCATGGGTGCCCCGCGGGCGGCGGGAGGTGAAGTGTGCCAGTGACACTCGCCCGTAGTATGGATGCGGTTTCAATCTGCACATGCTCGCTCCCGACAGCCAGCCTGCCCCGCCACCTTCCCTTAACTCTTTCCGCACTGCCTCGCACCGCCTCCCCCGCCCCGCGGCGCCGGCCCCGCGTCCTCCTGCCGGCCTGCAGCCGCTTCCCTCGGCCCGCAAGCGGGGGGCCGGCCTGGCAAGCCCTCCCGGGGCCATCGCGGGGCACAGAGCCTGAAGGCGGCGAGGTAGCCCCAAGGGAGGGACCTGCGTCCCCTGGAGAACCGGACCCTGCCGGTGCGGGCCGGTGTGTGCTCAGGTGAGTGTCGGGAACACCCTGCCCTTCCCAAACGCCTGGAGTGTTGGCTCCGGCCGGGAACACGAAGTGGCACAGTGCGCCTTGGCTGGTGAGCCTGCAGTACGAGTCCTTCATATTTACTCCTCCAAAGAAATCCGTAACAAAAACAAATAAACACTCATACCCCATCAGCTGAGGGATGTAACCCCCATGCGCCTTTGTTGGATCTGGACGCTGACAGGACATCCCTGCAGTGCAGGAAATCAAACACAGCTATCAAAGGAAGTATTTGTCTGCAGCTTCGGTATTACAATAGGGAAACACAATCTCTGAAAAAAATGGTTTTTTCCACCCGGAATGATCTCCAGATTCAGAAAATTGCCCGAGGAAGAATAGTAAGAAAATAAATTTCAAGCACAGGTAGTAAAAATAAATTAAAATCCTTTCTCTGGCTACCTTAACTCTTTGGCAGCACAAGAACACAGAAAAAAGGTGCCCTTCTTTGGAATGAGAAATCGGGAGAGTGCAGTCCTGAACCAGGGTTCAAGCAAACAAATGCCCTCTCCGTACCTTTGGCTTCCCTCTGAAAGAAGGGAGGTGGAGGTAACTGGCAGCTCTTTGCGGTTAGGGGTAGCTGGGTAGTGCCTCTGAATGCCTTATAGTCTTCAGACAAAAGTGAGCAAGGTTTTTCCTTCTGTCCATCTCCACAGAGAGACAGTAACATATTCTGGAGTAAAATGGTAACCTGAAGTGACACAAATGCAGAAATGGCAATTGATCTTGAACCCAGAGATGTGTCTTTAACCAGCACCCTGCTTTTCCTAATGGGTTACTGACTTAGGGCTCTTGTCTGATCTTCCCAGGCCTCTGATACAGTCCACATTTTCCTTCTCACAGGCACAAGGACTCCTACCTTCTGTAGTATCAGAAATGATGAGCTAATGCTTTTAGCAGAATAAGGATATTTTTATGACCTCTGTTTAATGACTCAGCATTTCTGGTTTCAATAATAAATAGTCCCAATAATGAGGCAACATCGGATCTGTGCAGGCCCCAAATCAATTTTGATGAAGGATTCTCAAGATGTCTGGCAGCAGTGGCTCTGTTAAAGGCAGGTGCTCTCTGGAGAGGCGGCTCCCTCGGCCCCAGAGCGGCAGGGCCAGCAGACGCTGCGCACACCGGCGGCGCCGCGGCCGTGCATTGATGGATCTGCGTAACGCGGAGTGCCCGGGCTGCTGCCCCGCGTTCCCTCTGCTCGCCCGGGGAGCTCTGTGTACAAACCTCTCTAGCTGCTCCGAGGATGCCACAATGCAGCAAACCAGCCTGTCACCGAGTCACCTGATTGCACAATCTCACTGTGAGAGCTTGAGATGCAGAGAGATGGAGCGTTTTAAAGGGGAAATGGAGAATAACGCACAGCTAGTCCTGCCTCAGCAACCGAGCTGTGCAAGCTAGGGCAGCGCTGCTTATGTCGGTGACCTCAAGCTGGAAAAAAAACCCCACAATTGCTTTGTATAAATTTCAACAGAGCTGAGAAGGAAAATGGTAAAATAGCTAAGACATCTTTGATGTTCTAAAGAGCACCTTAAAATACCATATCCAATTAGGCAGTTGGAGAAGACAGCAGCCTGAAGCAGTGCTTATGTATTTATTGTGAAATAGCATCCTTTAGAAAGCACCGAGGACCATGCTACAGATATAGTCAAGAGAGCATGAGAGAGATAATTTCACAGTATGAGACAGCATGAATGTTTCACAGCATGAGAGGAGAGAATGCCTTACAAGGAGCAGAGAAAAGGTCAAAGACAGAGGAAGAAGTGAGCTGAGAGATACTCACCTATAAGAAGGAGTTATCAACATCCAAAGATGGATCGTAAAAAATGAGAAGTACATGTAGTGAATACATAAATCTGTATTCTCCTGTCTAGTCACATCATGTAGAGAGAGGAAGGAGGAGGTAAGGCTAAAGGAGAGGGCTCCCAGATGAGAAGAAAGGAAGGAGGAGGCAGTGAAGCAGGGTGAGGGGAGTGAAGACACTGTGTGTACTGTGTTGAGGGGAAAGGCAGGAGGGAGAAATGTCAGAGTGAGCACCTGATGGTGGTGCTGTATACCTGGGAGCTTGTTCAGCTCTTCCTAGCTGCATTAGCTGGTCCAGAAGAGCTGTTATTATTCTATTCAGCCTTGTTTCTTTCAGCTTGAGCTAGTAAAGGAAGAGAGAAAAAGAATGAAGTTGAGATTATAATACAGTGAAAGTGGGAGTAGGATGAAGACTGGGGACAAAGGCAGACAATTTCTAGAACTGCCCTTTTGTCAGGTGTTCACAAGGAAGCTTGAGCTCCCCAAGGCCTCGTGCCAGGAGTGAGCACCATTCTCTGCAGAGCAGCCAGGCTGGGATGCTCTGTGTACACAGGAAGCTGGGTCCAAGATGAAAAGAGTTTGTGGTGACATAAGTGTTCTCTGGCTCTCTGCAGCCACTTGTAAACAGGCACAGGGAATGCTGCTGATCTTCATGTGTGTGTTGTCTTTTTCTGAAATAGCACAGATCATATATAATACCTGATCTAGTTCCTGTATGTGTGCCCAAAACCAGTTCAGATGTTTCTGCACCAGCCTGTCTGGTTCTGGAAGGGTTTCTTCATTTGGGTCTAGCATAACATGTGGCTGTATGGAAGCATCTTAGAAAGTGGCATAATCATATTTGTTGCAGTATCTGGACATGATAAGGAGTGCAGTGCAGCAATACCCAAGCTGGTTCCTCATCCATTCTGTGACAGGCAGAGCTTAATCCCTCACTTAAATTTTATTTGTGTGTTTTATTTGTGGCACATTGTTACACTGAAGAAAAAAAATTACTTATGTCTTCAGGAACACTTTAATGTGGTTATTACACTGGTATCTGAGTACATCACAAGTACCACTGCCACTGTAGTCATTCCCAGTGAGGTAACATCTTGCTCTGCACACTGGGCTTTGAAGTTCAGACGTGTTTCAGTTTAAAAGAACTCTAAATTTGAGATTCATAGCATCTCTCTTTCCCCAAAGAATTTAGTTTTATGTGGCTCCTTATATTTAAATTACAGTTTAATCCAGTGGGTGTTCATCCCTTCTGTATATCCAGTCCTGGTCTTGAAAAAGATGCACCTGGAAATTAGTCTTACTGGTTTAGTCCAAGTGGCTTGTCTGATATTGCTTCAGAACTACTGAGTAATGGGACCCATATTTGCAGAGCAGGGTTTAAGGCCGGGTTTATTAAGTCATGTTTGGCCTAATTTCTTGATTCACTTTAAACATGCTAACGGGTTCTGCAGCAAATTAAATGAGAATCTCAACTTATAACACTCCCCATTCTCTACACAGCCCAGCCAGTGCTTTGAAGGAAACATCTGTCATGAAAAACTTCATCACAATTGTTTAAAACCTGTCCAGATCCAGTCAGGGTTTTTCCCTCCCTGGGGAAGTTTGGCTTTTTCTGTCCTGTTTTCCTGAGGAGGTCCCACAATTGGAAATTGGGAATTTCATCTCCCTGAGTGTCTAGAATAAAGAGTAGATGTTCTGTGTTTATTTAATAACCCCCCCATGGATCTACATCCAAAACATGGGCTTCTCTGACAGGAAACTGAGGAACAAAGAGTCACATTTAGGCCTGCAAGGAAATTAAAGAAGGAACTATTTTTATTTTTTTTTTGCCTGAAGGGGCCCCAAGCACTGTGGTGACAAATGTTATTCAAATACCTGAAGTAGGAAATGGATTTTGAAGAATACACAAGTCATGTACTGTCTCACATCAGCTTGCATAGGTCTTCATGCAATACCATAGAAATTGCTTTCTTTGTCTCTTTTTCCTTATGGTGCAGGTAGAAAAAATATAAGCCATGGATTTGCTGAGCTTTTTGAAGAAAACATGAAGGAAATTTTCGAACATTGTTCCTTCAAGCTGGAGGAGACTCCCTGGAATGATGGCTCCTCTCTTTCTTTTGCTTGTGTCACGGCCTTGGGTTTTTTCTATGGTTCAGACACTAGCCCCATATTCATCACTCCTGAGAAAGTAGTTGACTCATAAAGGGATAGAGGCAGAAGTTGCATCCATGAAGGGTCTTAACTTATCTCTGCACAAAATTGAAGCCACTTAAACATTTGTTCTTCTAATGGTGCCTCTGCCAGTCTCTGTAGTATGGTGCAGTCCTTGGGATCAGCTTCAAAATGTTGAAGGCTAGACAGCAATCCCCAAGGAAGCCAGAGCTGTTTTTGAAAACTCTAGGCTTTCTCTCTGTGACTGCTGAAATAATTTCCTTACTTAGAGCATTTTTCTTTCCTTTAGATATAGATAATAATAGTAAAGCTTACATTAGTATTTATTTTTTCTTTCCTTCAAAGCATTTTTCTCTAACAGATACCTGCCATGCCTTTTGGCTTGGTAAGAGCTTGGCCCTGAAACTAAACACTGCAAATAGGACATTTTTACTCCTAAGAGATGTGACCAAAGTGCCAGGCAGCAAAGCATTTCCCTATTTAGGAAAGCTCTCTCCATGGGTGTTCCTATTCAAGGTATCAATGGAAAAAAATGTTAGTAAGACATTATTTCATAGGGACTGTCAAAGCTTGTGAGTTTCCTCTGGGATGTTCAGGGATCATCTCTTTGGACTGACAGAAAAATTTCTCAGCAGAGAACTAGTGTCCTCCACTAGCTTCTGCCACCTTTGCCTTCATGTGGGTTAGATGCCAGACAGGTCCTTTGGAACACAGCAGCCTGAGGTCTGTAGAACAAGCAGCAGACAAGATTTACCTGAGGTGTGACTGATGTCTGACTAAGTTAGCCTGTGTTTGCTTGAATTTTTAATGACAATAACTAAAAAGAATCCTTCATGGTTTCTATTCTAGATTCAAGGGCAGAAGAAAAGCAAATCTTATAAACATGGAAATTACAGAACCTGAAGGGTTTGGCAGCAATCCTGTTCTCTCTTATTTTGCCAGGTTCAGCAAAATGCAAACATAGGTTTGGGGAGAGGCAAACCACTTTACAAACCTGAGCATGTCCAGTCCAACTTGATCCAATAATCTGTTTTGGGGAGATGTGTTTCCCATTAAAAATAGCAGGAAACTGGAGGCTTGGAGGCTTGGGTTGTACTCACAGATGTGCTTCAGGCCTTCCCAATGCCCTCAAATTCACCTCTCTGTTTTTCCCCTGCTGTAAAAGAGGGAACACATTTCCTTTGCTAGAAGGCTTTGAGACAAGCCAATGGAGAACAGGGAAAGTGAAGTGTTACATTTGAAGAGTTTCTAGAATGGCAAACAGCCTGATGCACTTCATTGATGTCTTGTAACTCTGAGCTAGCTAAGGAGACAGAGAAGAGGCATTGCACATGTTTTACCTAAAATGCTTTTGAGTGTCAGCGCCAGAGATGGGATAATTGTAATAAATAATTATTTTTCATAAAGTGTCTCTGTTACATATTATACTGCAAAATATAACGGAGACACTAAATATTTTTGGAACAGTAGTTTTTATTTATACGATGCGACATGTGCAAAGTGCTCTGATCAACAGTAAAATGACAAGTCTCTGCTCCAAGTCACTTACAATGCATTTCTCAAACATCAGTCAAGTAGTGATAATAAACTAGGGATTAGAAGGGTATGGATAGGGTGAAGTGATGGAAAAGGCAAGGATTACAGTTTAAAAACAAAGATAAATGAAGATGATTGAGAGAAATTACATAATAGGAATGAAACTGAAAAAGTGTTCCTCTGAGATTTGAAATGATGCGGCAAGTGGATTTGTCAAAGGAGTACATAAAATGATTCAGAGATAAAAATCATGGTTTGACTCTCTACTTTTATGTTTCAAATATCCACAATGAGCTGCCCAAGAACATTCCACAGGCCAGGAGCTTTTAGAACAACAAAAACTTCTGAAATAAGGCCAGGTTACTTAATTATCATAGATGCATGTCACAGCCAAGGACATTTCTAGACAGAGGAACAAAGAAAGAGAAAGGAAGTCACCCAGCAAATTGTATTTCCTTTGATTATGATAATCCACCTGATAAAGGGACACTATACTGGAATATCTAAAGAGAGAAAGTCAGTAATGGACTTTTACAGTCCTCCAGTTTCCATCATCAGTTATCTTGGCAACCTAAATTCATCTTGTTATCATTAAATTGTAGCACTTAAAGGTTCAAACAGAGAGGAAGTTGCACATTTATCTACCGCTTCTTGACATAATCATAATAATAAATAAATATATCTTTCTTCTACAACGTAATGTATCTCAGGGATTATTATCACCTAGAATGACCTCTTAGCTATCATAGACCATTAATTTTCATGGATATATTCCAGTATTAAAAGCTACAACTCATTCTTGACAACTTGCAGTTGGCTGTAGGCTGATAAAAAATGCCTAATTTTCATGAAGACATAAGGAGATGAAGAATTCACCACATGAGCTTGTTCTAGTGGTTAATCATTTTCTGTGTCTCATTCTTCATTTGAATTTGTCTGGCTTAATAGCTCCTCCACTCAGTCCTCAGTACAACCTAGTCTGCTCAGAGCCCTTTCCTGCCAGTATTTTATGCCTCCAACAGTACCAATTCATTAATCAAGCCATAAATCAAATCATCTCCTTTTCAGTAAGTCAGACAGGTTGAGCACTGAAAGGTTTCTACAATAAGGCATTTTCTTTAGATTCTGAATAATTACCAAGCTTCCCTTGCACCTTCCCCAGCTTTTCAGCAACCTTTGAAAATAAATATCCTGCATATGATTAGTCTAATGAGTGCCACAAAGGGAAAAACAGCAACCTGGTACTGGTACTCACTATTCCCATGTTTATGCATTTGAGGATTGATTTCACCCTTTTTGCCACAGTATCTCACTGGAGTAAAACTGCTCCATACTCTGATGATCCTGATCCTTTTCAGAGTGCTGTTTTTTCCAGGGTAGAGTTTCTGATTACACATCTTCTAATCTCCTATCTGGTTCCCACATGCATAATTTTGCATTTGGCTGTAGTAAAAGGCTTTTTGCTGGAATATGAAGATGATCCTTCCTGCCCTATATAAATGCTTTCCCCTCATCATTGCCATTCCACCAGGCTTCCCAATATGTGCATATTTTATCAGCAGTGAGTTTCTATTTACTTCTAGGGCAATGATAGAAATACTGAATAGAACTGAACTTAAAACTCATCCTAATGCTACTTCCATGGCTTTTGCAAAGTGACATGGCTTTATTTTTTACTATGTCCAGCAGACAAACTTGGTTGGACTATTTTCCTTGTGCTTCAACCATCCTGTGTCCTGTGTATTTCTCATAGAATGAGAGTGATCTAGTGTTGCTCCTGATCCTGATTCAGTGACAAAATAATTAAAGGAATAAAATCAAGCAGGATTCACAACCCATACATGTATTCACTCTTGTCCAGTCAGGACTTTCTGTGGGTTACCATGTTCTGTCTTCATAGAACTGCAGAAGGTAGGGCTAGGAAGAACTTTGAGAGCATCTCTAGTCATCTTCTTGCTTATGGCAAGGGTGCTTAAATTATTCTTGCCTTTTTTTTTAAATTTACTTTTTAATCAAGATTATTGTGATGCTGGAAAATACATCTCTTTATTTTCTTGTTGTTTGTCAAAGAATTCTTTATCAGTTAATATTTTTTTCCACAAACTGCTGTTAGCCTTGCTAGTGCACATCTACTGTGATTATTGATTTTACCATTAAAAAAAAAATAGAACAGACACTCCTTTAGTGTTCTGCTACTTCCTTGCTGTTAGAGGATTTATGAAATATCAGCATCAGCAGGCTAGAGATCAGTTAAATAAGCTCTATTAGTATGCCCATGTAAACCATCCACACCTGCTGATTTTAAAATATTTACCTCCAGTACATACTTTACATTCTTTCTGGTCACTAACAGAGGGGAAAATTTTTCATCAGCCCATGTGATACAAGTGCATCATCTTTCTTCTTTCCAAATGCAGAACAGAAATATGTCTGGAATATTTGCCTTTTCTGCAACTTTATCATTTCCTCATCTGCATCGAGCAGCAGCATGTACCCTTGTTAAGGCTTCTATAGTTCTTAATATACTCTAAAATAATTTTATTTTCTTAAGGCCTGCCAGCCAATGATTTTCCTCTGTTGTCTTTTTAATTTGTCTATTTTTATGTGATGTAACTTCCAATTTATATTGATTGCTAAATATTTCCCATTTTATCTATTTGCTTTGTAGGCTTTTTATTTTCTAACTATGCCTTCACTTTATACATTGATCCAGGATGGCATTTTAAATAATATTGTTCTCTATTATGCCTACAAAATTGGGGCTTTTTTAAAATCCAGTGGCTCTTACACAGTTTTCAGTTGTCTGCCATATTTTTCTGTCTGAGTTTCTCTTCATCAGCTTTAATGTGTTTTGTCCTATTCTCTACTCTGATTCAGTGGTCTCTGAGAGACTCTTCTTCTCCAATGGTATCTTTTGTTTTGTTATTATTTATTGCATTAAGCCATTATGCATGAAAGCACCTGTGGGTCTGAGTTACTAATAATTCTAAAATTCCGGGAGGTTGTACCTAAAACAGAGCATACACTCTCTTTCTCATACTAGTTTTTACTTTTTCATTGGAAACAAAATAAACCACATAATTTTACTGTATAAATTATTGCAGCCATTTTCAGAATGCTGGTTCAATTAATTTTCTTCATAGCAATGAATACAGGAATGACTTTAGAATTAACATAAATTAATATTATTCTTAACAATCAATATTTGAGGTATACAACAGTTTCACTAGCAAAAGAGTTCTCTTGCAGTCTCCACTGAATACGGTCGCTGATATTTCACTGTTACCTTATTTTTGTTATGTCACTTTCAGAATATTTTTCCCATTTAACCAGATAGCCTCAGGCCTAAAGAAGTTTGAAGTTCATCACAGAGGACTGAAGACTATCCAGAAGCCTGAACAAGCAGTCTCCTAATCTCATTGTGTATTTCACCTGCCATATACATGCATATGATGAAGAACACATTAAAGTGATGCACAGGGAGGTTAGTGCACTATTTTAAAAAGTAACTCCTTCCTTCCTCTGTTTTCAGATCTTGTTACTGTCCTGGTTGCAGCCCCACAGTAAACACATAAGCACAACAAATGTCAGTGGGTTAGGCAGGGTGAGACCTAAATGGTCCCAAATCTTTTTGATGACTAAGAAGAGTCAGATGAAAAAGACTGTCTCTCTACAGATATGCTAAATAAATAACTACTTCATTAAATATTCATCTATATCTTACACAGCAAAGTTCCCCATCAATAGGTATTGCCCCAACATAAATTGCATAGGGATTGTCATAATATTGTCTAAAGAGTAAATCTTCATTTTGGAAAATTATTAAGAAGAATTTTTGGTAAATAATTTAATGAAATTAAGTAAATACATAATCCTGTAGAATGTTTAGTTCATGATTTGTCCAAAAGAAATTAGATTTTTCTGTTATATTGTAATTTACAATTATTGAATATTTTACACTGACTATTAATGCCTGCTTAATGATATTCAGTCCAGAGATCTATAGAAGAGACCAGAAATTATGTTCCAGGTACCAAATAATCCCTGTCATCCTGCAAAGCTCACAGTTATAATTAGTAAAACTGGTGCTGATCATTAGAAATCTACTTCAGAAATATAAGCACAGAACCAATCAAGTGAGCTGAATGTGAGCAGAGGTCCTGCTGAACCTTTGAGGTCTGCTGTAAAAGTCATCTGCACAATTAGTTGTCACTCTTTATCTATGGACAGATTCAGAACAGTACAGCTGCAATTCGCTGCTTATTCAGTCATGAGAACTGGACACTTCTGCATGATGATGCACTCCATCCTAAGGAGACTAATCAAGTTTCCCTATCCTCACTGATGATAGATGGAGCCACATGAGTAGTTCAGGTTTATTTCTTGACTCCTGGGTAGCTGAAGTCAGGCAAAATAATCACAGACTGATGGTCAAACTAGATACATTCGGTTTTATAACATCCTGACAAACTACACGAGACAGATCCTAAAATGGTCAATGAGAGTCAGAAGGAAGCCCAGCTTAGGCTCTGATTCATAAGTAAGACTCGCTTTCATAATTTGACCTCTATCACACCTATGCCACCAAATGCTTTCAAAAGTTTCTTTTTCGTAATTGACTTTGCAAATGGGAACTAAATGACCTCTTTTATATTATTCCAAAGCAAAAATACAAGCTAATAGAAGGGGAATTTGAGAGTAAAAGTGTGAGGACTGAATTTCACTTCTTCAGAAAAAAAAATATCCATAGTTGCTTTTTGGTTCAAAGCCATTTTAAATTTTCTTGTAACATTGGGCATGCTATTAAGGAGAAGGATTCTATTATACTTTAACACTGCCAAATATGATATCAGTTTATAAAATCCATTTGGAGTCAGCTGCATTTTCAGTAGGCTTTTTTCTAAAGGGATGTCTATCCTAATCCAAGCAATTAAGGGTTCTTTATTAGCCCATCTCAGAGGTACAGACTTCACCATCAATTGATGTTCTTCTCAACTCCCGCAATAAGACCAGAGGACAAAGAAAAAGTACATCTTCCCCAAATAAGCTGTTTCTCTAGCACAATCCCATGCATGAGCCAACACAGTACAGTACAATACAGTACAACTGTATTGTACTGACTAGAAAACATTTATGTACTCATAATTCTGTGAACATTTAGCTGTTACTTACTTGCAAACATCACTGCCCCATGAGTAAAACTTGGATAAACTAGGAAATCCCAAACCCCACTTTGAGAGTCAGACTGTGGTGTTGCTTGCTTTTCCCTTACACTTCACCAGGTCTCTACGCCCCTAGCCCAATTTTTACAGTTCCTGTATTCTCATTGCCATTGCTCCACGATCAGGATAAGGAAAAAAGACCAAAGCTCATTACCAGGTGGGCATCTCAGCAGTCAACACTTTCTGGCACAGCAACCTCACTAGACTTGTGCTAATTATCTTTTTTTAGGGCATTTTTGGCATAGCAGAACACTGTTTTCTGGAATTCCCAAGAAGCTGTGCTTAGACTACCTTAGAAACATCTAAAACTGATGTGTACATGATGAGTAAAAAGATACAGGTAGACAAGTCAATGTCCAAGCTGCCCCCTCCTGCTGACAGCAGGCCTGTAACCCCATCCTGTGTCCCTTTGTCACCACCAATGAATATCAAACACTGTGACACCCAACTCCTTTCTTTCCGAGAGAGAGTTAAAAATGGTGCTGCCATGTTCCCTGAGGCTGGCAGATAGTCATATGAAAATTAGAGCAACTGGATACACCCTGCAATGTGCACAAGCAAATCAGGCATTCCCAGGGAACACTACAACCATTAACCCTATAGTTCACTATTTGTGTTGCTCTCCTCCCACCTGCTGGATGACAGAAGGAGAGAAAATTATCTGCAGAATTTGTTTTTTTAAGTGTCTGAGCAGTTCTCTGTGGTTCTTGTCCATGCTGATATCTGGGTATTCAAAGGTAATAATTTTTTTAAGTACATGTTACCAGTCTGAGTAACAAATACAAACTCTGTCACTGACAGGAACTAATACAGATTTCTCCATGACACTTAATAATTTCCAACAATCTTATCTGGAAGCAACCTCTACCATCTAGCCCTTATTCAGACTCCATATCTGGCTAAGCACATGGTCTTTTAGCTCTGTCATCTTAGGAAAACAGAACAGTTCTGCAGAGCTGTCTGCATCTCCATGGAGCAGGAGGTCAGGGGATGTAATGATGTATGCTTCATAGGGGCACCCACTGATTTTGAAAAACCAAAACATGCTGGAATTACCTCAACAAATTTCAGTCCCTGACTCCAGGGCTTTAGAGGCACTGGGAGCTGAAAAATGAAGCTTTGCTGGATATTATATTACAGGATCAAGGATCCAATTTACAGTGACTCAGACTTGTGGTCTTAGGTTTATCTCAACAAAGCTTTTTGAGGAAAGGTTTTATGCCAGGTTACTTTATACTTACCTGCAGTTGTTGGAGTGTGTCATATGACAGTGGAGTTTTTCCTTTAAAATAGGCACCAAAGCCATTTCAATAAGGGGTTCTTTTGTTCACTTCAAAAGACAAAAAGATTTCTTTTAAAGAATGTGAACACATGGGTTGTGCAACTTCACAATATATAGAAAATTACACAAAAATATATAGCCACAAAATATTGGAATTCAAAGCAAATAGACCTGCTTCAGGTCATCATACAGTCTTCATTTTTGTGAGTAATGTTGTCATTAGGAGTAAGTTTGTGAGATGGAAATTAGGTCAAAGTTTCAAGGCTAGTAAGTGAAACAGATTGTAACAAGCTTTCTTGAAAGGCTGAAAAAAAAACGGCTTTGCCTTGTCATTCTATGTATCCTGAGACTGCTCCAGGAAAGAAACTTGAATCCAGGGTCTATGCTGTAAGGTAAGGAAAGTATTTGTAATAGCATAAAAAGGGACCAAGTGCAAACCCACATGTTTGGATGATCATCATTAGTCAATGGCATTTATGGTGGGCAGAGCTGCATGTGTCATCTGGTATTTTTTTTATTCTAGTGACGTACATGAGTCTTGATGCTTTGTGCAAGTGATTCTCCAGGCTATGTTTGGTTTAATTTCTTGAGTGTCACTTTTACTCATACAGAGTGGCTCAGGTTTAACATATAAGGCTACTTTCCACTGGAAAGAAAAAGAAAAAGAAAAAGAAAAAGAAAAAGAAAAAGAAAAAGAAAAAGAAAAAGAAAAAGAAAAAGAAAAAGAAAAAGAAAGAAAAAGAAAAAGAAAAAGAAAGAGAAAAAGAAAAAGAAAAAGTCTTGAACTGCATTGGGCCTTGATATGAAATGCTCCCCTCCTCTGTAGCTCCAGAACAGAAGGAGCTTGGTATTGTTAAACAGTAGCTAATTAGGATGGGATTTCACCGTTGCTAAGAGCTAAGTCTTTGGTATGCAGAGCCAAACAGCAAGGGCAAAGTGTAACTATTTAAGGCTGAAGTTTGCTATTTAAAGGAAAGTGTTCATCCTTGCCCAAATGTTTGTTGCAGTCAGGAAAGTGTTTCTGTTCTAATGACAAGATGATGGGCTGTCACGATCCCATCCAGTCAGTCCAGATCAAATGTACTCAGGATATAAGCCAAGAGATTTTTTTTTCCAACCTGCCAACACCAAAAGCACCATCTGTGATTGATTTTGTGATAATGGTGTAAGCAGCTACTGGAAATTCAGGACACTTCCCAGAGATTTTGGTCTCTCTTATGCGCACATGGCTACAATTCACAGACTATGTTTTATTGCAGCAGGCTTACCTTAAACATAAATCTAAGCCCAGATAGAGCACTGTGGACACTGATTTCAGACAAGATTATGGAAATCTGGAGTCAGTACCTTGCATTACTGTATGGCCACACACTGTTTTGCAGAGGGAATGTAAAGCAGTTCAGGCTCTGAAACTCTCCTAGATATAAAAGCAAAAGCAACCCCTCCCTGCAGTAATGGTGGCATTACTTTGGCTCATTAGAAGAATGACATTGTAATTTTGATCCAGCACAAAAATGTTTTGTTAAAATTCTTAATTTATGAAAGGTTTAATATATGGCTTTCAATTTCTGTGATGTCTTCAGAGAAGCAAAATAATCTTGGGGCAAATATAAATAGTAATGACTTATGTCAATTTGCTCTTATGTGGAAAAAATCAAGGCTGAGAGGAGACAAGTGGTTTCTACCGAAAAAACAGGCTTGAATTTTGACCTGTTTTAAGAGTGGGAGGTGGGTCCAATTTTAATGAATATTACAGAAAAAAGTCTTAAGGGCTTTGCAGATTTGGGAAAATAGAGAAAAGAGAAAATAGTTCTTTGAATTAATGGCTGAACTGAACATAGCTAATTTATGCAATCATTGACTTAGGAACACTTTTCCCTTCTCCCTTACACAGTCTCATATGTTTATCTAGCAAAACAATCCAATGCTTATGTGCTTTTTAGGAATAATTACCCAAGTGCCCACTGAGTCAGGATTATATGTTAGCATGTGCATCCAATGTCTTGGAGACATGGTTTGGGCTAAGTCTTAAAACCCCTCCAACAGAAGCCCTTAACAAATTATGGCCATTCATACTCCCTTTCTCCACAGACCCCCTAATGTTCCCTAGAAACAGCCTGGGTGTTTGACTGATCCAAGGTTTCTACTTATTCCAGATGAAGAAAGACCCCGATGAGTTTTAATTAGCAGAGGTTGCGTTTATGTCTGTCAGAGGGCGATGCCTCACTTTCCCGCTGGGAAGTCTGTTTCCCTGGTAAGGCAGAAACCAGCCAAAGGCGTCGCCCACTCTCAGGACGCGGTCTCGGAGGGTCCCCCCTCGGTGGCCCCGACCCTGGAGCCAACCCCGCCGTGCGGAGCGCCGCCCGCCGCGCCGCCTCCCGCCACCAGGCGGCGCCAGAGCACAGCGCAGCGCGCGGGCCCGCTGGGCGCGGCATTGCCGGAGGAGGCACAAGCACAGAGCTCATTGGCGGTATGTGCTATAGCAGATACTAGTGGAAAGACAGTTCTGACAGAAAGGAAACCCAAAAAGGGAAAAGTTGAACACCCCCAGTCCCCCCAAATTTAGATACCCAAAGCAAACCCTCGTATGTGGGACAGGGGTGGAGTGCCCATACCTGCCTCGAGAGGTACCTCTTGTGCAGCCAGCAAGACGTGCCAAAGTCTATGGCCCCCATTAACCCTCTTGGTAGCCCTCTGGATGAACTTCCTATACTTCTTGTCCTCTTTCTCCTTCTGGTCCAGAAAAAAATTCCCAGAATTTCATTCATCTGCTGTGAATGAAACTAACTCTGTGACACAAAATGCAAATCCCCCTCCTTCTCCTGTTCCTTGACTAGAGTTTCTAGAACTCACACTTCACAGCCAACTGAGCATTTGCAGGCAGAGTTCTGACCTCCTACTGTGTGCAATTAACACTAATTAAACAAATAAGTAAAAATTACTCATTACATCCTTTGCAGAAGGCCCTAACTCAGTTTTGTGTTGTAGCTGCTGGAATTGTTTTAATTGGCTGTGTGTCTCGTGCTGCATCCTGGCATGGGCTTCTGAGAGTGCAAGGAGACACAGAACACCTCTACACCAGGACTGAGGTTACACCTCTACACTGAGACTGAGGTTACAGGGCTGCCCCAGAGCAGGGGAGGCAATCACAGACAGAGGGAGAGGCTGGGCAGTGACCTTGGCTTCAGAAGCTCCCTTGTGGACCCACAGGACTCTGGGCAAGGGAGCACAGCATGAGGAAAGGGGTGGGAGTCTCTTACATTGCAGCAGTCAGTGCAATGAAAGCCAAGCACCATCTAAACCTACAGCTAAGGTGCCATTTCTCTTACAAGGATTCCTGCTTCAGGCAGTGCATAGAATGAAAGACAAGTTCTAGATCAATCTTTGAGCCTCCCAGGGAGAGCGCATTGATAGGAAATTACAAAATGAAAAAAAAAGTTAAATTAAGATAACATTTTCAAAACTGGCACCTTTTCCAGGTCACCCTGTTGCAGGGTGGTGCAACCAACCCTGGGGCTGGTTTTCAGAGAAACCCAACCCTTGAATTTCCCAGCACCTTTGAAACCAAGCCAAGAACATTTTGCCCAGAGGTGGAGGCACTCAAAATTAGGTTTCCTTTTTAAGATGCATGTTGGCTGTGTTTGAAAGCCATATTATCCTTTATAATTTTTACCCCTCCCCTCCAGAATTTTCTGGAATCTTAAGCTGAATCACAAAAATTATGCAGATCAGAAAAATACCCTTCAACCCATTCCCCCATGTCATTTCATCCTGGCAGCTGTGCTGTTTGGCAATTGTTGCTGCATGCAAAGGAGTAGGTGGGTATCAGGCAGGCACCTCCAAACTGCATGGGGAAGAGGGTGCTCAGCAATACTTGTTGCTTCTGTAATGAATAAGAGGGTAGGGTCAGATCTTGAGAGCAGAGGGTGAAGTCTTGGTGGCAAGGTACTGTGGTGGTAAGATTGGGTTTGTTCCTTGCCCATGAATAGTTTTCATCTATGACCAAGGATAAAAGTTTGAGATTTTGTCCATGTGCTTTCAAACATAGCAGGAGAGAGGACAGGGTGCAGGTTTTCTCCTGAAATTTACAGGTATGTCATACCTTTGTATGTTCTTGCATGCTGGACCATGCTGTGATACATCCTGAGCTCCTCATCAGTGCTTCCCACTAATCCCAAGCAGTCAAAGTACTATCAGACACTGTTTGGGCTGCCTGACATCACTTGCCAGTGTTGTCCGCAAAAAACAATTTGCAATACCATTTGAACCTTCTTATGGCAGCTTGTAACATCTATAAGTGGGAGCTACTGCTTTGAGCCCTTTGGCGAAGGGTACAGAAATGCTTTCCTTGCCAGCTCAGGAAGGGAGTGGGGCAAGTCCCAGGACTGACCCTACAACTCAGCTGACAGTACAAAAGTGCAGATGCACTATCATGTTCTATTATTTGCCTTCCCAAAGAGATCTATGCTGGTTTTTTGGATCACCATGGAAACTGCCAGAAACAATCATGCCAGGGAAGCTCAACAACCACTGTTCTGAGAGTGTGCTGTCTGAGGATCTCATCTGTGTAGAGATGGTGCTCTCTCCAACACTGCTCACCCAGGGATGACCCCTCCTGAGAGAAGCAGGCAGAGGGATCTCTGTGGGAGCTCTCAACATTTCCACCCTCCTTGTGGATGTGAAATAATTCCTCCCTTTACACAATGCCTTGACAAGTCTGAAAGATCCCAGAGCAAAGATCACAAATGTCTGGAAACTGTGTGCCTGGCTCTGGTGTGAGACCAGGAACAGAGCCAAAAACCTCTCCAGCTAACCCTCCTGCACTCTTAGGAAGGACAGCCTGCACGCTGGTTTCAGCAACAAAAGCTCTGCAAGTAGGAGTCCTATGGCAGGGAACCATGTTCTTCTCCACACCCTATGCTGACATCTGGCAGCTGTAGGCATAACTTCAGTGCAATGCTGGGAAGGCAGCCAAAACCCTTCCCACAGACTAGCCCCATCTCTAGTGTCTTCTCTCCCCCACCAGGCGGTACAGACCTCCACTGGTTGTGGAAGGGCAGGGATTCTCCATCAGAGACTGTCTTGTGCAGCTTCCCCTGCCTCTTACCACACAGCTGCCCCAAGTGCCCATTCCAAAGTTCTTAGATGAGCACCCAAACAGAGGGCAAGCTGGGACCTACTTTGGTTTTTACTAGAAGTATTGATGTAACATGTCTGGAAATAGTATTTTCCCCCAGCTCTGCTATGGACAAGGACAACACCTTCTCCTAGCCTACCCAAATTTCTCCAATCCAGCAACTCTTTTCACAAATCTGGCAAGGATCAGACTTGGGTTCTCTCCCCATGATCTCTTGTGGTCTGAGTTTTTATGCTGAGAAGCTATTTTTAGTGATGGCTGGGTGCAGAACTGTAATGAACAACAGTAGTAATAGGGGTCTATGTTCCATGGAGCTCTTCTGGCTACCTGCAGCACAAACTATTGCCTCCTCAGCACTCCCCTAATAAACATGCCCCTCAGACAGATGATGTTTAAAAATGGGGCTGAGATGACCAGTTTGTCCATACAGCTGCCACTGCTGCTGCTGCTTGTCAGAGGACAGCTGACCAGTGGTTATTTCTTTTACTTGGTTTGAATTCAAACCAGTAATCTATAAATGAATTGGCACCCTGCTCCCCACGTTATTTAGATCTCTTTCTCCAGTACAGCTTTTTGCATTGTGCTTCCAGAGACAGCTCTGTAAATAGGTATTTTCCTGGCATTTCACAGGATACCTCGGGAAGGAAAACTACTGTAGGTTGTTGACTACTTTGCCTGAGCTTCCCTCCCCCTGGGAAGAAAGACCTGTTCCTGCTATTCAAGGAAGTTCTAAGGGATATGGACTGTCCCTTGCAGCAGCAGATGTGGCCCTCTCTTACAGAACTGGGGCTGCCAGAGCAGCAGGTCCAACTTTCCAGGGCTCTTCCTGATTCCTTCCAGCACTTTGTCATAGCTCCACCACCCTCTTTCTATGCAGCATCTGGATTGACACAGTTTACCTGTGACTTGCATCATGTGCAGCACCACTTGCACTGCTGTAGCCTGTGGACTCAGAAACAGATTCAAAGTGTGCTGTGGTATGTGGGAACCTTTGGGGCTGCATACCAGCCAATGCCAGACACAAGAAGACCACACAAAACAAATACACTTGTAAAGACTGTTTTCCTTCTCTGCAGCTTGAAGACTCCCACATGCCATCCTCCTTTCTTCCCTGTTCTGAAACAGGAGTTGAACAGGCACACATGAGCATGCTCATAACAATCCCAAACTGGCTTTTTAAGATCCAGTTGTCTGATTTATGATCTAGATAAACCTATGGGAATACAAGCATTAAAAATATTAATTACTGTGAGGGATGTTACATCTGTGTGTATTTTTATAGAGAAGAAAGTTAAGTTTTTTATCACAGGCTATTTTAATGATAGTTAAAGACTTCTTAATGTATTGGAAAAAGACATAGTGAAATCTGGTACTTAGAAGCTGAAACTGGAAAAACCCAGAGATGAAACAGGGCAAGAACTATCAATACTGAAAATAACACTAGAGTTGGCCCTGGGATGAGTCCCCAGGGAAAATGGGAATTCTCGATTGTTTTGCTCTGCGCCAGTCAAGACAGTATATATAAAACATATGTTCTTGCTCAAGTTCTGGCTGGAATAATACACATGAGTGTCTGTGTGTGAAGTGTGACAGGATGACCACAACATGATCAAAACCAGCTGACAGAGTACTGAAGGGCAATGGTTTCCTGGCCCTCCCACTGGGTCCTCCCACGAGCAACTGATTTATGCAGCAAGGTGATCCACAGCTGCCAGTCTCTTATTTTAATGCTGCATGAACTTGTCATTGCTGATTAGAAGAGAAGAAAGGCAGGGGTTGCAGCTCTGTGTTGTGTCTATCAGCACATGCAAACCCGAGAGAAAGAGAACTAGACACAAAGGCCATTTTCAACATTTTTAAGCTTCTAACACAGGTGGAATTTAGAGAACTACAATATGAAGTCCGAGCTGCTTGTGGAGAGCGACAAATACCTCAAACAGGTGTTTCAAGGTACTGGGGTTTTTTTTGTGCAACTTTTTTTCCTACACAGGATTGAGCCTTCAGTGGGGCTCTGACACGTGAACTTTTGGTCTGGCTGGTGTCCTTGCCCATTTGGTAAGTTTTCAGCAGCACTGTGTCTGGAACACAGTGCTCTCTCCCACCTGCAGAGCTATGACAACTTTGCTTACCAAGACAAAGAGTTCATTCTGCTCTCATCTTCTGACCCCTCACTCTCATTTATCTCTTTGTCCTTCTATTTAGGTATCTTGGATATGGTGCTCTGAACAAAGAAGTCTGTGCTTGTGTTGTGATAAGGATAGTCTAACAGTGTAGTCTCACAGTGCCGAGCTAGTTCTCTTGGATCAGCCAGAGAGTTTGTTTTGTCAATAAGGTACTTGCTGTTTACAGTAAATTTCACGTTTTGCTGAATGATTTGTCTGCAGATTGCAAAGACCTGACATACAGTGCTTGAGCAGCCATATTAAAGACAACTGCCCCGGGAAATAATTTGGGAACAATGAGATACTACTGGTTGTTCTTACAACCTTCTCCTTCTGAAGATAAACTGTTTTTCTATTTGCATCATTTAAGGAAAACCATGATTTTTTTTTTAATAATATTTTTGTTAAATACTAGAATAGAAGTGACAGAAGATATAAGGAGGCATATCTTTGAAGAATAATTGCATTAACTACATGGCAGAACATTGTTCTGTGAGTGCTGATGTGGTTCTGGGCCTCCAGGGGTTAAAGCAAGGTGTGCAGAGGCAATTCTTAGGGAGGTACTTTATACAAAGTTCAGTGGCTGAGGAATGTCCTGGCAGTCAAGCTTCATTGCCTGGGAAAAACACAAGGCCAGATATTGACATTTCAGTGTGTGATATGATCCGTTTGGCTTTGCTGGTGCAAATGAGAGAACTTGACCAGTGCCTTTAAGGGAAGAATAAAAACAGCTTATAAAATTCAGATTAAGAAATATTCTACTTGCATGCTGTAGTTGAAAGGAGCAAGAATATGAAGGGAATAGCTCCTTTTCTCACTTTGTCTTTGGCGAGCCTCAGTTCAGGAGTGGACTCTGTAAAGCATGAAGCTACATTTTGCCCTCTGAAATACCTATAGGAAGTCACAAATTGTGCTGGTTATTTATTACAATTCCTTGATCACTGGGCATAACGATTAATACAGACTCACACACAACATGCAGACTGTAGGCAACTGGAGCTCCTTCTACTGGGAATTGCTGGACAAATCTTTATGGATGATACTGTCCCAACAGTCAGCTTGGTCTCTGCCTGTCCCTGCTTACCTGTCCAAATGGGAGAGCCCCTCACCAGATGCCTGTTTCTTTTCAGTTCTTTGCCTATCTCTACTTGGCTCTCCAGCCATCCCTTTGTAGTGAATTCCTGCTCTCTGCCTGAACCAGCTCTGTAATGCAGGCTTTGTCTCTTAGCTAGGAACAAGCAGCTTCATTCAACCAAATTCCCATGGAACTGGAAACAGATGAGAAATCTAAAGTGAAACTATCTTTAGGGAACTGCAGGGTCCTCAGAGTCTTTGGAAATCTGACTACTTATTTGGATAATGAGGTGTAGATTTCAGTCTGCCTTTATTCACTCCAGTGTCCAAATATTGACCTTATGTTTTTAGTTATATTTTTATATTTTAACCACTTAATCACATCAGTGTTTTCATTTTTGCATAGTAAGTGATTTGGTACCCAATGTTTCTCTGCTGAGACATCAGTGAAAGCACACTATCAGTGTGAGGAAGAAGTTTACAATGAATGTTTAATAAACAGCAGATCTTGAACCAAGCAGTATCTATGAGCCAGATAACAACTCTTAAGATCTTGTTTAACCATGTCTAGTGAATTGTGTTGCTTAGTGTCCTAGGAGATAATTTTGTTCAGTTCTTCTGTGTGCTTCCTTCATAGATTGTTGAAGCCTATTTATTTCAGACTGCCCTGTTTTGTGTGAGTACCCTCAAGAGGTGCCAAAGTAGTTTCAGAGCTTTCATGGATCCCTCATAACCACTCAAGATATCCTCATTCTGGTGCAGCCCTTCACCAACAAGCCAGACTCATTTTCTCGAGATGAGACCAACTGTCATGTCAGTGAAGGGCCCATGTGAAAGGTCCATGGAAAATCGCTGGAAAGATACACATCAGAACGACTGTTGTTATCTCTACTGAGGGGAGCCTCATATAGACATTTTTAAAGTATTTCTGATGGAAATAATGAGCCTGATAATGGAATAAGTAACAAGTAGTTGCTAAACCTGAACCAGAACAAAGGGTCTTTTGCTTTAAAACACACTGGTCTGAGGTCCATATCTCTGGGGACATTTAGTCCTACCACACCCATCTGTCTCCAGTCCCATTTTACTGCCATTTGCATGCTCTGGCCTGCTCAACACAGAGAGAGAGCATAGAGCATAAGCTTGGCTAGCCTGGGGTGGCAGGGAGTGGCCAGGGCAGAGGACAGCAGCCAGTAGCACATGGTGTGTGCATTCACTCACTGGCCAGTGCCCAGCCTCCCAGGCAGTAAGATATCACCAGTTTTTGGTATAACACAGGCAATATACTCCTGTATGTCACCATATATTCATAAGGCATTGCTGCATGAAAAGTAGCTCAGTAAGTGATGGCCTGATGTCTGAATAACATATTTTGTGCACTGGCAGCTATCATTAGGAACGCTTGAAGCCCTGGACCTGTTTGTTTAAGCCATTTTACGTGAGAAATGGCCACAGTACATGTATCGGTTGGTGTCTTCTGCTCAGGAGACCACTACACTAGTTTGGTTTTCATCTCTGTCGTGGCACTTCATGCCCTGGAGTTGCCTACAACGAGTGAAGGGCGCTCCTCCGAAGTCTGGCACATGACTGCCAGAGAGATCTCGGGAAACTCGGTGGCAGTCCCTGAGGGTGCAAGGTGGGCGGAGAGGAAGATGTCCCCGCCCGGGGCAGAGCGCGGCTGCCGCCGTTGAGTCCCGGGCTCCAGGCACCCTGCGCTGCCCGCCCCACCTGCCTCGCCGCTGAGCCTGGGAAGGGGTTAAAAGCCCGGGGCGGCTGATGTCAGTTCCTGCGCTCCTCGGGAGGGCCGTGTCTGATATTTGAGCCGGGCTCTCCCGCCCGAAGGAAACCGGGGAGGGAATAGTAAAGTGCTGAATGGGACAGGAGCCGTGCCGGGCACCTGCCTACCGCCCGGCACCGCGCAGCCGCCCGCGGCCAGGGCCGGCCCCGCCGCGCCGCGGGTGGGGAGCCCCGGGACGCCGCCGGCTGCGCCCGTCCTGCCCCGCCGGGCAGAGACCTCCGCGCCGGCCAAGGTGAGCGCGGCGGGGACGCGCCCCGAGCCCCCCGGCGGGCGAGAGGGCGGCCGGGGGCTCCGGAGGGCCGGTCTGCGCGGGGCTGGCTGGCACGGTCTTCCTCCCCCGGCTTGGCTTTCTTCGAGGGTCACCGTAAGGGGACTGGCGGGAGCATTCTGGGGCTGATGTTGTGGCATCTCTGTTAACTGAGGTTTGCTCTCGGTCTGGGACTTTGGCCCTGAAGAGGCAGGGAAGAAGCGGAGGGAGGAATGGCCACACGAAGGGGGAGATGCAGTCCAAGACTAGATGTCTGTAAGCTCAGCGGTCTCTTCTGCCTTCCTGGTACGCCTCGGTGTGCAGGGCAAGACCTCTGCAGGTAGAAGAGCACAACTGGGAGCCCTTCTTCCTGCCTCCAGGCGCTTTTACTAGCTAAGCCACCTGCGCGGATATATAGGGGAAATTATCCCCCGGCTCCCTCCCACCCCAGGCCCGCGACAAGCCTTTTCCTTGCCCTTTCCACAGCTTTTTGTGTTATTTTCTCCCCCCACGCCCCTCTCCGCCCATGCTCTGCACTTCTCAGGCCGCGATCCTCAGCGGGAAATGACTGCGTGGCTGAGCAATTCCAATGGCCTCGGTGCTAAAAAGCTGAAGGGTGAGGCGAGTTTGAAGTGGAAAATGAGGTGGCTGGGGACAGGGTGTTGATTAATAGCAGAGGATTTCCCCCTGAGTTTTGCCCATTGCCCGTACTGCTGAACCCCTTGATGCCAATTCAGTGACATGAGAAGAACTCTCTTCCCTTTCATTTATCACTTTTCTAGTGATTCCTTTTGTAGTAATATGGTAGGTGAAAGTTAGACCAATATGCAGGAATGTTGTTCAGATACTGGTGCTTTTTATGAGCAGGTGCTAAGAACTGCCGTCCTGCTGTGCTGTGAATCCTCTATGACAGCCTGCGTTAATCTGTTGCTGAACTGAGCAGTCTCACCTGGAACATGGAAATAGTGCTTTACTTGTCTTTATTGTTTGCACCGCATGAACAAAGCTGCAAACACTTTACTTGCATTTGGATCTGCACCTGAAAGTCTTCACATTGATTGATTATTTTGGCTTTTCAGGTGGAAATGTACAAAGTCTCCTAAGTGTTTTGATTTCTAGTTCTGGATCCACCTACATCTGCAACATCAGCTGATTGTAGTCTTAAAACACAAAGAAAAACCCCCAAACACATGACATCTTGATTTAAATTTCAGCTTTATCAGAATTACAACTGGATATGGACATTACAAGTAAATATAATCATATTTATTTTGGATATGGTATTTAGGGTCAGAACTGTCTCTGATGTTGGTCAAAACTTACAGATACATGCATGAGACCTCTAATTTTGACTGCATTTAGCAGATGGTTGGGTCATTTTTCCCCCACAGAGTTTTAGGGTCTTTCTATCTGCCATTATTGTCACTGACAGTTGGATAGTTAACACTGAAAATCAGTTGGATACTTAACACTGAAAATCAAGTTGCTCTTTAAGAAGTGGCTGTATGCATTTAAGAATGAAATTTTGAAATCTCAGCTTGTTTGAATAGAGTGGCTATCTCCTATGTTCTGAATCCCTAAAATAAGAGTACTGCCTCTGCAAATATCAGGCTCCTACCTTTTTCTTATGTGTAAGGGTTAAAAAAAGACAGCTTTATATAAATATATCCTTATAAATTCTTTATCTGATTTGAAGAGGACTAATATGTGGGAGAGGAGGGGGGATCAAAAAATGTGCTGAGAAAAAGATGGTTAAGACTTAGTAAAAAGGACATCTGAAATGGCAGATCCAATGGAAGTGATTTAAAGTCAGTCTGTCAGAATGAAGTTGATATTGGAACTCACAGAGTACAGGTGAACTACTTACATTCAGAAGAACAGGGGAGAAGGAACAATGTATTTTAATGGTAAATGAAAATGCAGAATAAGTTTTGTAAATAAAGTTGTACTCTAGAGATAAATATTAGACATTGTGATACAGTATCTTTCTCTGAAAAAGTGTAAGGTTTTTGCTAGGGGGAAAAGCTTATAATTTTAATCTCTAGTCTTCAGAACTCATTTGGTATGATGACACATGGGGAAGTTATTAGCTTAAGTGGAGGAGATGGTGATTAATAAAAGAATGGTAAGATAGACAAATGACAAGAGAGAATGTGACAACACAGTGCTGAAGAGGGGGTGGTTAGATGGTAGGTATTTTACTGGTAGAATTGGCTACTGACACGGGATTAATCTAATGACACAAAACAAAATCATGCATTCAAAGAAGTAACAAAGTGGGCACAAAATCTGGCAGAGCACTCTTTAAAATTAGTAGAGGAGGAAAAGACTCAGTTGCATAAACAGTAAGACTTCTTCCAGATACCCAAAACCAAACTGTGCCTTTTAAATGTTAAAAATACTGCCTATAATTAAAAATATAACCTATAGTTATACTAATCAATCATAGGGTTACCATGGGCATGGTGAATTTTGCAATCACAGAATGGTTCAATCACAGAATGGTTCAGGTTGGGAGGGACCACAGTAGGTCATCTGGTCCAATGTCCCTATTCAAGCAGGGCCATCCAAGAGCACATTGCACAGGATTGTATCCAGATGGTTCTTGAATATCTCCAGTGAGGAGTCTCTACAACCTCTCTGGGCAACCTGTTCCAGTGCTCAGTCACCTGCACAATAGAAAACTTCTTCTTTATGTTCAGATGAAAGTTCCTGTGCATCAATTTCTGCCCTTTGCCTCTTATTGTGTTGTACCGCAATGGCCTGTAGTACAGAGAATTTGATCTTTCAGAGATCTGGCATAGACCTGAGCTTTAATAATCTGTTCCAGTCCATTTGTAATTACCCTCCTGCTCTCCCACATCTGCCATTTACAAAGGAAAAGTCCGGTGAAATTCCTCTATTCCAGTTGTGTCGGCTTGTCTGTGAATGTCAACCACCACTGCAACATGGTTGTAAAAAAAAAAAAGGCAATCAGATGAGACCTTCCCTATGAGAGGGGAAAGTGCTAAATGCCTTTACACTAGGCTTTTTTGTGGGTGCATGCTGCCTTTCAGATGGAGTTGTGGTCACCCATGGCTATGAAAGGGAGTGAGAAGAGCCAGCTCTTTTATATGATGTGTACTGAAGCTGGAACAGGTGCAGAGGGAGAGCAGGGAGCTTTTCTTATGAGATTAAAGGAGCCCCTTGTCTCTAGCCTTGCAAATTGAGGTCCTTAAGGTAAAGCTTTTGATATCTGTAAATATATCAAGGTGTAAATATGAGGGAGGAAAAAAAACCCTAGCTAAACTGAAGGGTAATAATCTACAAGACTTAACAGATACAAGCTGGTTATGGTTATGTTTATGCTGGTAATTAAAAGGCAGCTCATTAGATACGTGAGGTTCTAGAATAATAAGAATAGTGGGAGAACTGCAGCATGGTTGTAGGGAAGGGCAGTTCATTTATGAAAAGGATTATAAAATGCAGTAGTCTGTGGTAATAAAGAATAAAATGCAATGATTCAGGACACCTGTCCCATCCTAGACCCCCTATTCTGAACAGGGGTATTTGAGTTCAACCAGAAGTTATGGTCTGTGTGGAAAATTACTTTTGCTTTGGCACAAGTTGTTTGGTACATCAGTTTCATTTTGCTTTCTGTCATCCCATTCATTTGTATATCCTCTTTGGATTTAAACTTAATTCATAAAGACCAAAAGCCTGTATGAAAGGTACATAAAAATATGAAAAATACACTTGTATGAAAGAGAACAGAATTTCATTTGAGAGCTGAATTATTTGTGTCCAAAACAGTGTTAGCTGTAAACAAAGTTAACGGTATTGTAGGATCCTTCCATGACTTAGGGCACTCTTTCAGCTTGAGAAGGACTGATAGCACTACCTTACAGGGAAACACTGCAGTGTTGAAAAGTGTACCAAAGGTAACCTGGTTAAATACCTGGCAAGGACTTAAGGCTAGAGATCAGAGCAGTGTGCTGGATGGGCTGTGGAAAAGGATGGCCTCTATTTCTCTAAAGCAGTAAGTGTGCTGCTTGCAGGAAAGTGGTCTTCTTTCCTATTGTGGAGTGTTTTCAGTGCTGAACATGAATATGCCTTTGTCTTGTTTTACTGAAACCTACCTTCTGGAATAGTAGTTCACAAGTCATTGGAAAAGAGGCAGCCTGCTGTCTGGGAAACTTTCTATTACTGAACAAAGCAACCTGAATATAAAATAACTCGCAGTTAATGTTTATAGCCAAAGGGTATAAAATGCATCTTCCTTAACTCGGAACATGAGAGTACTCTATCCAGTATAGCTGGATAGAGGGGTTTGTTGTGTTATGTGTACTCACACTATTCTGTATACTCACGGTAATTTGAATCTCAAGTCTTACATGCAAAACATGAACCAGATATCCTGACAAGTGGATACAATTGGAGGGACATCTTAAACTTTTTCCTCTCTGCAGAGAGATGCAGATGTAGGGGCAATGAGGCAGAGTGACTTTGTTGCTTTCTTGCAAATCTCAGACTGTTCCTTCATCTGTCACAGTTTGGGACTTGTGAGTTTGCCTGTGAGCTGGTGAGAAATTCCTTTTACAAGTAAGGATTTTATTGTTCTGATGAAGCTGAGCTAACAGCTATTCTAGCTTTGTAAACATTTGTTATTGTTTGATAATATAGCTGGCTGCTGAACTGCACACACTGAGTTGACCTTTTTGTTCATGAATACCTGAATTTGGTTAAGAACATCTATTGCCTAGGTTTTTTGGGTCTTTTAGTATAAGTATCTGAAATGTCTAAACTGTTACTGAGTAGGAAAGTAAAAGGTCTTCAAAAACTACAGCCTTCTCCTCTTTCTGGGGCTGTATATATTTTTTGATGTTTACAAGGACTTCAGTAGAACAGCATATTTTGTCTTTAGCCCTAAGTTATTCCTGTGTGGATTCTCTTTGTTTTAACAGAGCAATTGTTTAGATACTGGGGCACTTCCACTCTTACTGTCAAATGAATGTGTCAAGTAGTTAGGGATTGGGAACAGTTGCTTAATACATTGCATCATCTTAACACAGTCTAAAATAAGAGATAAAGCACTGATGACCCAAGCTGAAAATGTGTGTGTGATATCTGAGGCAGGAGGATTTAGTGATTTGAGGGTTTACAGCCATATTGGAACAAAGGAGGCAGGAGTAAAAAGTATTCCTAATGTCTGGGTAGAGGCTGAGCAAGACTGTAAGGGTGGCAGTAAGGTTGTTTCTGGAATATACAGTATAATGCATTAGTAAATTATTTACTCATTCTAAAGGTAAACGTTTATCCATTAAGAGTGACCTCTGGCAGAGGGCAATATCAGTGACTCAGGGTAGTACCACTTCTTCTTCTGCTTGGAGAAGAAATGGCCTTTGTTACCAGTTCTGTAAGAGGGACCAAGGAAAACTAGGCACAGAGGTGATAAGTTTGTCCTTCTAAAATACAAACTTATTTTTCCCTTTGATTCTGTAGGATTTTTAGAGCACCTCAGACGACATCCTAAATGGATGATTAGCATCACAATGGCAGAACTCACAGTGGAGAATGGCAGCTGTATGGACTGGCAAAAGCGATGCCTTGTGTTGGAGTCCCAGCTCTTCAAATTCCGCTTGCAGGCAAGCAAGATCCGAGAGCTGTTAGCTGAGAAGGTGAGGCAGAGGTGACTTCTTCTACTTTGCAATGAGTTATGACACAAAACCAAAAAATCTGCAAATGCCAAACTATCCAATATATCTGTTACTTGCAGTGAGGATTTATTTCTTGATTACAGTACGTCTTTGCTCTCTGCTTATCAGTTGAGATGCAGAAATGTGCCTGTCATGGTGTAAAGTGGCATATAAAAATTAGCCTTGCTTACTGCAAAATCACCAAGTATTTGGACTCTAGTGGAAAACACGGTACCAGCAAGATTCTGGATATCTGAAGTGACTGAGCCAACAGCGGAGCAAATATGGATGTTTTGGGTAAGAACAGCAGGATCATAACTTGGGTGGCAACAGAAAAGTATGGAGGAGTGAAAATTGTGCTATAATGTTAAAAGCCCAGACAGGGATACATGTATTGCCATAGTGTTAGAATAACACTTCATATCCAGGCAAAACATTCTGGGGATGCTGAAGAGCAAGGCCAGATATTTTGAGATCTGAATGTTAGAAACTTAGATGGCATCTGTGGTTTTAGAGACATCTTCTACTAATGTCCTTCAAGTGCCCTCGTGTGAGTTTGTTTGCATTCTAGAGGAGAGAACTGGTAAAAATCTGGATTTTATTGGACTTATTGGAGTTCTGGTTTTTTGCTTGTTTTTGTCATGGTCTGAATATTTTGTGATTTTTCTTAACCTTAAATGGTGTTGTTTTTCAATTAGAATTAACACTTTTTCACTAAATTTGTATGAAGTACAAATTTGTAGGTTGCTGGGGGGGGTCTCCTTCTTTTTTTCAAAATGTGGCTTACATTATCACAGTTCAGTCCAAGATTGCTCAGATATTCAATTACTGTATAGGAAAGTGAGAACAGTTTACTAATGAAGTCAAAATCTGTACAGCTGACTGCAGTTCACTATACCCAATGACAGGTATGTTCTAAACTCACTTTTGCTCCATTCTGTATTATGTAACTTCTATGTGTATATTCTTGTTTGTTGGTTTTGAATGTAAAAACATCCAGGTGACAGCTACTTGAGAGTGGCGTAATTTTTATCCCTGCTTTCATTGTAATTACATTTTCACTATTGCCATATACTGCATGAGACATTTTTTCCACCCTTCATATTTTAAGGAATTGTGCAATTTTAAGCAGCTTCTTCATCTCCTCAAATTAATTTCTGAGATGGACCTTAGTGATTACTTACTTACCTTGAAAAACATTGAAAGTGGTTGTAAAGTCCATTTAGATAAAGGCACATTAGAAAAAAAAATCATGTATAGATGTGGAACTTTAGATGTGCTAAAGACAACCAGTATTCATATGCAATATTTGTAAGTTTGCTGCATTATGAGATCTGTGTCCTTGTGCTTTAATAATTTCTGCTTTGAGAAACTTCCTGACTACCCACACATGAGACAAGCCCACCTACCAGACTTCCTTATAGAGAACAGACTTGCCAGATATATTTTGACTATCTCTTTAGTGAAGTTTGTGGGTCATGCCAGAGAATTAAATTTTCATCTGCTTCAGGGGCCTGGCTGTCATTTATCCAGCCTTTTAGTCAAAGCGATGCTCTCTTTGCTGAGATTAAGGAGTAGCTTGGTTCAGTGGTCAGGTTATTCTGTAACTACTTCTACAGTGCTGTTGTACCTTTACTTGAAGGGTCAAAGAGCTAACAGGCTTGCAATTCCTAACTCCAGATGTCATGTGGGAAGGGGAGAGCCTCAGCAGGAACCATGGGGCAGCTCCAGCAGGCTCTCAGACACACAGTGCTTATGCTGAACGCTTCTCTTGGGAAGTGTCCTGAGTCTCAGGTTCCCAGCTGGTCTGTAATGACTTGCTCAGAGAGCTTCCTCCCCTTCTCCTCAGTCACCACAGGACACCCCAGCAGTCACAGCAACAGGGGCCCCTGCCTGCGCTGCATCCTTCTCACCCTCACGTGGGTAGCGACACAGAACCGAAGGAGATGCTTGGTTTATGTCTAGTGATGGCAGCTTCAGGGATTTTTGTCATACATTTTATAGCAACTGTGATTTTTAAGGTTTTTTTTCCTCATTATGAGAATGAAGAGATTCAGATTTACTGGAAAGTCCTGCATTTCAAGGAAGGTTTTTTGGGGCAGTGAGGGGGGGTGATCTTGGAAAAATGTGACGTCTGCACAGTTTGAAGCTATGTGCCAGCCTGTGGTAAGCATTGTCTTGAGAGCTTCCCAATATGGTTTGCAGTAACAGGAAATTTTTTTAAAATACTTTTAGATGGTGAAAGTGAAGAGCAGTGTTAACAGGGGTGTGATACTTGCTTACCAGCTAGGTTGTCATAGGTGTGGAAGTGACTGAAGGGCTTGAAAACCTGATCCCCACATTTTAAATTATTTTTTATAACTAATTTTATTATTTCAAGACAGGTTTTACTATTTTAACTCACAGAAAACCGAACCACTCATGCCTGGCACTGGTAGTACAATGTGCTCTAACAGTTTAAATACTTGAGATTTTTAAAATCTGCTTAGATTGAATAATCTAGATCGCTGTTCAGAACATGGGGAATTTAAAACCAAGTGGTTTAACTGCCAATGCCCTAGTTCACATGGTGTGAACTTCCACATTGATAGCCTGGTGTCAGCTATCAAACAGAGCTGCCCAAGCTGCACAGAGCCTGGCTGGGGGTTGGCGTGGCAGAAGAGCCTTAGTCCCTGGTATCCCAGACAAAGCTCTGCCATCCTGCTGGACCCCACAGGGCACAAGACCCCTGAGTCCTACCTTGTGGACATTAGCAGGGATTGCTTTGGAAACAGGCAGTTGTTTTCACCCTATTTTTCTTGTACACACGCAAGGAAAAGGGATACTCCTCAGCTGGTGAGTGACATAGCAGGCCGTTGTCTCGGCAGCAAGTTGACCTGGTTAAGAGTGAGCTCTGGAGCAGAACAGCAGGAGAAAAATGAAGCTGAGAGGTATAGGAACTTTTTTAACTCAATTTTATGTAGCCTCTTCTGAGCTATCAGGAGAGGGAAAGCCTGTGTGAATGGTTGATGGGAAGATCTTTTGCAGTTTCTAGAAGGGCCATCTGAGTAACTTAACCTGCTTCTCTTATTTCAATAAACAATGAAGATTTGGAAAAAGGATCTTTTGTCTCATGCAAGCACGGCTATTCAACTGGTCCTGTTTCTCCCATACAAGCTGTCTGGGCTAGTGCTTGAAAGAAGAGTTCCGTGCATTTGGCTCGGTTATTAATTTTTTTGTGTGACTTGGGTCACATTGCTTAGTAGCATTTGTCAAATTATAAAGCATTTTGAATGAAAGGACCCATGTAAATACCAAGCATTATTATTAATTCATTGAGGGATTTGAAAGAGCCTTACAAGCATGTATGTATTAAATCTGAATGTGCTCCAGTGCGAGTGCTGACACTGGGGATGAGTGAAATAATGATTTCATGTACACCAGGAACACAGCAGTTATTTAACAGTTCTTGGTAGGACAGCTCAGCAATGTAGTACAGGAAATTAAGACAAATACAAGTTCATTTAAGGCTACAGAGGGAATTAGGGTGACAAAAGTAATTGATTTGGCTGGAACTTAGCAAGGTTGCCCTGCTTGCACAAGTTTCATAACTTTTTAGTGATCAGGAATGGTCCCAACATAGATTCTTTATCCTGATCAAGATTCGTAACTGCTCACAATGCAAAGGAACTGTTTTGGGACAACAAGGAGTTCTTCAGTCAGAGCAGTGCTGTCTTCGTAAAATAACCTGAGTCTTTCATGGAGATTGATCACCTTGTGGAGGACTGAATTATTAGTTAGAGGATATCTAGTTATTATTATTAGTTAGAGGATATCTAGTTATATCCTCTAGTTAGAGGATATAGAGGATTAGAGGATACCTTGGTAAAAAGGCCCAGAAATTCATCTCTGCTTGAATGTAGAGCCTGTCAATTAATCAGAAAACTAGGAGGGACCAATGATTCTAAAACTACTGTCTTAAACACTCTTTGTTTCACAAAGCATGTTATGTATCCCCAATAGTTATGTTTAGCATCTTTATTTTGCCAATATGTTTTGCTGGTACCTGTCTGTGGTGATGACTGTCCAGAGACCAAAAGATAAATGAATGGGTGCATCACTATTCTGAAGGGGACTCATACTCGTGAAGCACAGACCACTGTTATTTGTGTTAGATTGCCTGGAGCTCAGTCTTCAAGAAGGCTCTTTGGTCAGAGCAGCTTTGTATGGCTGCAATCCTCTGTGGCATCTCTCTGTTCCTCTGCCAAAGAAGCATCCTTGATTTGGATATTAAGTTACAGAGACTGTTGTATTTGATTGTTCCACTGAAAAAGCAAATGTGATAGGTATCATGCTAAATGTAGCAGGTTTTGATCTTCATGGTTTTAATCTATGTCATTGCTTTTATAGTTATGTGACTACTGAGGTGTCTACATGTATGTGCCTTTTGATATGTTTGCTGGTAGGGGTCAGTGTGCTCTTGTGTCAGTGAGAATGTATGGAAAGAAGAGTTGTCTTGCTGCCATATGAAGGAAGGCAAATGGAAACGGGAATGCTGCCACGTCCATTCTGGTTGATCAACCCAAGAGGAATAAGTCCATTTTCAGATATATTGGTTTGGTCCTGTTAGTTACCAACCTGAATACTTGGCTCCAGTGCTTTATCAAAAATGCATTGGAGAGAGAAGGAGCTTAGTTCCCTTTATAGTTTTTCTTCTTCAAGCATTATTCTTTTAATCTTCTGAAGATTCTTCTATGTCATTCTTTCCATTGTAAAACATAAGTACAGCAAACTCCATGAAGTGTTCCTCAAATTTTGCATCTTGGTGGATAAAACTTAGTGTTGCTTGAAAGAAGAGACTTTGTATTACTGGGCTTAAATCTGAGACCAATTGAAGCAGGCCAGGTGAAGATGACCTTGGCAAACATCAAATGAGAGGCTAGGTTGATATTTAAAGAAAAATTTAAAAAATGAAACAAACAATTAAAAGAAAAGCCCCAAAACATCCCCCAAACCAACCACAACCCACCAAAAAAATGGCTCTACTGGTAAATTATTAGAAGAACCCCAGGTATATCTGAATTTTATACGAATGAAGTGACTTATAAACATTTAGAATAAAATTCAATTCAGTGTCCTTTAACTTGCATAGCAGCAATGTTCAGATGTTGAATCACATAATTGTCAGTTTGCAAAGCTCTTTGAAAGAAAAAGAAGCATTGGAAAATTAAGATTGTTGTTAATCTTGTCAGTTATAAGTCTATGATGCCTTTGAAGCCAAAGCAAAGTATTCAGTGGTTTTAATGTGACATTATAGAGAACCTGCTGTGAGCTTTCCAAGATACATTCATTTTTATTTACCATTGTGAATGAATCCTAGCTGAAATAAGATCAGGGAAGAATGGTGCACTGTAGACAGGCTCCTTGCAGGGACAGCCCACGGTGTGTAAATTGTAGAGATGAGGTCAAGACTTTGGCACTGTTCCTTTGACCCATGTAATGAATGATGAGGCTCACTAATGAGAAGATGGTTCCGGTGTATTCAGAGTAGGGCAGAACACTGGAAAAGGCCAAAGGCTTTTTTTTCTTGGTCAAAGCTGTCCAGTTAACTCAAAATATGCCAAAGATCTGTAAGCTTGCACAAATGCTGAGTAAAATATGAAAATATGAATGTCCAGGTGATGTTAATTTATTTTCTTTCTTTCCCCCTCTTCTTTCTTTTCTGTCTCTGAAGATGCAAGAATTGGAACAGAGAGTGATAGAAGCAGAGCAAAGAGCTGAGGATGCAGAGAAACAGGTAAGAGATTCTTTGATGGTGGCTCTGGTACAAGTGCAGCAGTTAACTCACTCTAAATTCCTTCCAGTCTAGCATACAGACAGCAATCTGCAGTGCTATTCCCTTCTAGGGAAACACTGATTTACAGTGGTGAATGGATTTTCTGGTCTACTTCCCAATCTGTGAGCCTTAGCTGTGAGCAGGTGCCTGAATATGCTGAACCCTAAGTGAAAACAAGCACCTTACACCTTCCTGTCAGCTTCACAGCCTTTACCCCCTCATCCATGATAGGCATGCTTGGTTGTGGAAAAGGAAGGGGATGTTGTACCTCAGGATTAAATTGCAAAGATAAGGCTGCTTGGCAGGTCCTCAAGAAACAAATACTTAAAAGTACTGGTGAGGACTTGTCTACAAGTAGAAAAGGTTCTGTGAAAGAAGCAGGTTTTGCAGACACACCCTTATCACTTGTTTTGGACATTTTAGTAATTACTGCTCTGGCTTCGGGGCCCATTGAGAAAAACAGTAAGAGCTGAATTCATTGTCTATTGCTGTAATCATCTAAAAATTAGACATATTGTCTAAACTAGTTCTTCTATGTTTCTTGAATAATGGAGAAGTGGAGAGAGATATTCAGCTTGTGAACAGGCAGTAAAAAATAATAGACCTTTGAGAAGCAGACATTCTGCACTCTAAGGAGTATTATAGAAACAAAAGAACCATGATGAGCCAGGTGGTTTGAGCTCTTGGATCACTGCAGATCACTGCTGAAGGGAAGGCTTGAAGTGAATGAGATCCCTCCAGCTGGACAAGAGCTGCAGGACTGAGCACTAAGTCACGGGTTGAAGGCCAGAAATAAAAGTCACACAGCCAAGAATGACTGTCAAAGATGAATTCAGAAGTTAAGGACTGAATAGGCAGTGACATAACACCTGAGAATCAAGAACTTGGAGTACCTGGAAAGGTGTTCTGTCTGCAGAACATATTTTTCCCCACCAGTTTGATATTGACATCAAGATTTTTTACTGGCCGGCTTAACTCTAGGAAAGATGCTACGTCTTGACACAGGGCTGTTGGCTTCTATGCTAGACCAGCAACTACCAGTGAAGAACAAGAGTTGTTCTCGAGAGTGGTATCAGTAAGTTCACACCCAGCCAAGACAGGCAAAGGGTAACACAATAGAGGCAAAAGTGACAGCTGTGACAGCGCCATCAGGAACTACAGTGATTGTCACTGGCCAGTGAAGGTTTCATACCAGCGGACACCTCAATGACAGGAGTAGAGTGCCCAGGATATGATAAGATGCAATGACAGCAAGGGACAGGATGGAGAACAAGTCAAATCCATGTCCAAGAATGGGCAGAAAAGGGAGAACTTGGCTGGGAGGGTGTAGCAGAAATGAGGGTTGCCTCCACTCATCTGCCACCAGCAGTTCTGTAGCCATATGTTGGCAGGTCCTAAAGACTAGCAACCCCTCAATGTTTGCCTTTCCAGCAGCCTTATCCACATTCAGAGATAAGTGTTCCTAGAGAAATGCTACATTGCTGCCTGACAGCCTGGAGAAGTGACAGTGTAAGAGTAGGACCATTCCCTTCCACTAATGAGTACATTCACCGTGAATGAGAGGCAGCCAACAAATGAGAGGACTCCACATCAAGTGCAAAATCCCTTGTTATCTTTCTCTCCAGGAGTCTGGGGGGGTTGGATTTGTTAATTCAATGGACTCCCTGTAGCTGCCAACCTCAATTAAGGAAATCACATGTTTGCAGTCCCCTCGCTGAGCCTCTAGTACAGAGTCAGCATTTGGGCATCAGACAGGAAGGAGGGGCCATTTCTTTTTACTATAATCACCCTAAACTCTAATGAAAGCACATCCGACTCAGCAGGCTTAGTTTTCTGGCTCAGATGTTGGGTGCTTACCTTTCTGATTTGGTATGAGGAAGAGGCAGTTTGCTTCTCTGCCTAATACAGGCAGACAGGGGGACAAAACACAGCTTCTGCAAGTATGGAGCGTAGGCTGCTCAGCAGAGCATGATTAACCCTCTTGCACAGACTCTGTGAAGTGCTCACATTGCTCCCTGCATTCTGTCTTTCTGGTTCTAAGTTCATGCTAAATTTATGGTATTTGGAGTTGGTTTCTTTGCAGATTTAGCTTCTTTGAGGTGTGTTGGAACCAGAGATTTTCCCATCATCAAATGCTGCAATTAGTATGTTTGAGTTACATTGAAGGTTTTCCATTCATCTTTAGAATGAAGTCTTATAATCCATTGTAATAGAATGAGGTAATGGTAAAATGGAGTGACATTATTGAGAGACAAAGCTTTTGGAGAAAGTAAAGAGATTTTTAAAATGTGCTAAAAACCTAAAATGCATCAGTAGCCACTGGATTCTAGTTGATTGAAACTTCGTCTGTAGTGAAGGAGCACTACAGTGATCTTTCTCTTGCTGAGATGATGAAGTCTTGGCACTGGCAGGAGCTCAAAGACAGTCAAATCTTTTGAAATATCAAACATTGTAACTCCTTAGCAGGTCTGGAGAGAAGACTTGCCAGAAAGACAGGAATTGCCAAAACAATGTCTTAAGCTGGGGACAGGAGGATGAAGAACCTCCATAGTACATTTTCATATAGAAATTTTAATCTGAAGTAAATGGTCAGGGGGTTTTGGTATGTATCTTGGTAGTGAATGAGGTAAAAAACTGGCCATGATATTGCAAAGGAGAAAGGTGGGATGTACCATGTCTGTATGAGTATGGAGGCTATGGTGCCTGTATGGTGTCTTTGATTAATAATTTGATTGTAATATCTCACAACCCATGATGCATTTATCTGTTCATGGTTCAGTTTGCATCTGTTATTGCTTCAGCATTACAATGATCCTTCCACAAATGTGAATATAAACTAAGTGTGACCTGAAGGATGTTGTGGTTTTTGATGTTTTATTTTTCCTTTCCTGACTTGAAAAATAAGAAACCCACAAATATTCTCATTTATTTTCATTCTCTTACCAATACACAAGTAGTTCCTTGATTTACATTGGTTTGTTTTGGTGGTTTTTTGGTTTATTCAATTTCCTTCTGATTGCCATTACAGGTCAGAGTTATGGAAGAGAAGATAAAACTTGCCAATGTGAAGACTGGTGAATCTGACAGCACCCTGCACAAGAAATACCAGGAGCTGATGTGCACAATGCAAGCAAAGGAGGATCTGATCAACAAATTGGAGACACAGCTAGCAAAACAGGTAGGGATATTTTCTACAGGGAGGCTTGCAGATTTCATGAGTTAGAGGGATTCTGTCATGTATATTTCAAAGATAGGGACTATGACTCATTACAAGTTAGTCTCTCAGTTGCCTCCAGATCAGCTAAGATGATGCCCAGCCCAGTGCAAGATCCTCTCTTTCCTTTTTGGACAAAACATGCACTCAGCTTCAGCAGCCCATGTCTCTTCACCATTGGAGATCAGTCAGTTTGCCTAAAGGCTTCCTTACGTTGGTGCTGAGACCCTAAATTATAATGCTACAGCCTGGTCACAGTGTTTCTCTGGCTTTTTACCACAGTGATTGCTTTGCAAAACCATTGTGTAGCCCATCTCTGTTCATGCTGCTTCTTGGGAAGGGTCTTTTCCCAGCCTTCAGCAGTCCTCCAGCATAGTTCATCTCTTGTCAGGTGTCATTATAAAAGAGCAGCTGTTTCTCAAGTCTCTCCCTTTTTCAGTTGGTGGAAGGAAGGTGCTACATTTCCAGCAGGTGTATTTCAGTTCTAGTAAAGGCCTTGCCCTGTGGTTTTTATAACATGAGGAACGAGGTATTCTTATGCATTGTTAAGTAAATAACTTAAATAAAAGTAAAATTTTACCAAAAAAAAAAAAATTACTCGGCTATTTGAGTTACACTGAACTAATTGCCACCTAATTCAAGGGCTGTCAGTAGAAATCTTGTTCCAGCAACAAGAGGCAAAATGAGCTTCTAGAAATGAAAGCCAAAGCTTGGCAATTCCAGACAAGAAATACTCATTATCAGAGTCACTGGTTTTATTTCAGAATGGGATGAGATGGTGGCAGGGCTAGAAGGTTACTAAGGGTCCCTGTAAGGCATCCTGTTTGTTTTCACTGGGATGGGAAGAGCCATGGAGTTCAGAGCATCGTTAAGAGAGCACTGAGGTCACGTCCGGGCCACACAATACTGTGGGACACTAAGAATCTCTAATTGCTTTTGAAACGTAAAGCACAATAACTGCATCTATGGCTGCTGTGCCTGAGTGAATTGGCTCTGCTTAGAGGCAGGGCTTACTGCACATGGTGACAGTGCTGTCATCGTGTCACTGTTCTACTTTAGAACCCTAAATAAAGTCTTGGCATTGCAGTTCACATATAGTGTAGTGATCTGAATCTTTTATCTCTTGGACCGTGTTCCAGGACAAGTCCAGGTCATTAGGGATTCAAAGCCAGCTTCCATGTGATGGACATTCAAAGATGGTAGACCTACTATATGTGCTAGATCATTTCAGACCTGTAGGCACATCTAGTATGCTAACTCCTGCAGAGGTTGAGACTTGATGATTAGGAGCACACACAGTCATATAAAAGGAAAAAAAGAAACCTAACTAAATAAATCTTCCTCTTGAAGCATCTGATTTGATTGCTTTTATTTCTTTATGCTCAACTACAAATGTTATGGCTGCCTGAAATGTTGCTTTAAAGTATGCTTCGCATACTTTAAAGTCAGCAAACATACTACAGCGAACAAGAGCGCTTAAATGTGCAGTTGTAGTGATAAATAGCATGTGGTAATTAAGAGTGTGAAAATGTCGGGAAAAGATGTGAAAATTTGGGGAATTTTGCGGGGTCTGTTTATCCATGTGAAAAATTTAAAGTGGGGGGAAGGACTGACATTTTTTATAATTATAATTGGTGGCATTATTTTACTTCAGAAAAAACAATAGAACAGGGAAACCACCAGCTGCTACCAGAAGGCATTATCTTTGCCCCTTATTTGGAGAAACCAGGGCTGATGTGACATGCAGCATATTGTCCTCCTCTCTTCCTCCCTCTGTTGCTCTCGGAACTGATTTCTTCTTGCAGTTGTTTAAATCATTAGGCAGTTAGGAGAGTTTTCAGTGATGTTGCTTCTGATGAAGCTACACAGAAGATAAAACAGAAAGCTTCAGGTGATCATAATGTTAATTCAGCATATTTCAAAGGAAATTTCCAGAAAAGTTAAAACCACAGCTGAGAAAACACAGCTGCAAAAATGATGTAGCAATATTACCCAAGCAGATACTTGGGGGAACAATGGTCATTGTGCAAATCAACAGTATTGCCATAACACCTTTGTGTGGACTAGAACCTGTTCTAATGGATATGTAAACATACAACCACTTATAGCATCTGAAATCCTCCTAGCAGATCTTAGGCATGATCTTGATATTTTTCAAGGTCAGGTTGTGGAGCTTTTTTTTTTTTTTTTAAATTTACTTTCTCAATGAGAATATTGTGTGTGTGTGTGTGTGTGTTAAATTTGTTGTTGGTATTTGCATCTTGTGCACCTTGAAAGTCCACTCTAGACTCATGCTTACAGCATCTGAATCCCTTTTGCTTGGAATGATTGGTATTTTACAAATCAGTTATAGGCACTGCTTAATTCTTATTAGCTTTGGCCAATAATGTGTTTGTAGGCTGGGGGAACACTACAGATACTCAACAGCAACCAGCAACATTGCAAAACCATCTGAAACAGAAAAAGTTGCAGATTCTACTCAAACTGTGGTAGGTTTGTTACCTGACCTGGATTTTGCTAGTACACAACAAACTTTTGAAACTTCTGAATTTCACTCTAGGGACCATGTAAGACAAATTAGAGCTTGATTTTTTTCAGATGCCAGCTGAAAAATTGTATTCAAATAGCAGTCTCAAATCTTATGTCTGGAATGGGATCTTCTGTGTTTCAGTCACTCCTGATGCAGTAACTCACTGAGAACAGTTGTACTCTCCTAATGCATCTAATGTTGGTTTTGGTTTTTTGGCACAGAAACAGCTGAGGACTGAGGAAGCCAAAATTGTTCAAGAGAAAGCTGCCAAGATCAAAGAGTGGGTAACATTTAAGCTCAGGGAGGTAAGTCTCTGGCTTTCTACCAGGTTTCAAGGCATGTGAGTATGTACATGTGGCTGCACTGCCAGGGGTTTCCTACATAGGACAACAGTGTGGGGACAGTCAATCTGCCACAGGGGCACTCTGCTTGTTTGGGCCTGCACATACTCCATTGTAGGGCTGGGGTCATCACTCTTACCAAGGGCTATTTACTTTATCGGGCAAACTATAGATGACTGTTAAGTCACCAGTGCCCAAAAGCAGTTTCTGAAGATTGACTAATCATAAGTGTCTTTCACCTAGCTTTCTTTTACCTCTCCTTTTCTCTGTATGCAGTTTCTATTCATTTCTGACAGAGCACCTGTTACACAAACATGTCCTTTGCTCTTCTATAATTTACCATCTCTGACTAATGCTGTTTTCCTACTGCCCAGTATTTTTTGTCTCTGACCTCTCTGTTCTATCCATCCTGTGGATTTATGCCTCTATCTGGTCCTACCCTCTAGGAAAACAAAGACAGCAGTGGGTCAGCATGCAGTTTTAAAGATGGAGTAGTAGTTTTCAGCTGGGAGTGGGTAGCCTGGTCCTTTATTCCAAGTTAAAAACATGTATTTCCAAGTTTATGAATTTGGGAAAGGGAATTTGTTGGAGTTAGGAGAAGCATTCTTTGTGGGCCCTGATTAGGTTGTGATGTGACTTTGTAATGTCATTAGATTACCTAAATAATCCACTGAACTCCTGTGCTGCTTCTCTACCCTGTGTGAGATAACTTAAAGTGCATTTAGGTTACTGACTGGTGCAGCACAAAGGAGGAAGCAGGGGGTTTGATTTGGTGTGACCTGCTGTGAATCCAGGACCATACACTCACACTTTACTGGCAAAGAGGTTTGTGCCAGATGCTGATTCGAGGTGCATAGCATGCACAAGTGGATCGCTGCCAGTTGGAGAACTTGGCATCTGTGTTGCCAGTGGGTTACTCGAGACAGCACCACAGGTGATTCCTTCAAGAGGAAAGTCAGTCTGGGTGTATCGCTGCTGTGTTTAAAAATGGATGCTGAGACTCTTCAAGTAAAGGTATAAAGCAAATTTGCAAAGAATCTCTCATGCCCTAATTGGAAATGTAAATGCACCCTTAATGTTGGTTTGGTTTTTGCTGTTTTCTTTGGTCCTCTGGATCCATGGGATCTTCTTCTACTACATTAAGGGTGAGATAGAACAAATGCTCCTTCTGGGTAATGTTCTTTTGATTCTCTCTTTCATGAGCGTTATTTCTGCAACAGGAGTAAATGATAAGCTATAGCAGGGAAGTAAATTTAAAGGTGTATTTGTGAAGTGCCAATAGTTCATATAGAGGCTGTTTGAGAAAGCACAGCAAAATATTTTAAGTGAGTGTTCTAGTGATGTTGCCGATTAAAAGGATTCGAGGTGACTGGTAGACTCATTTTTTTTCCCTTTTTAAGAAACTTGAAAAGTAATAGAGATAAAGGCATGTTCTGCGTAGTGGATCACATGTACTCACAATTTTGTATTATATTTCTTTTTTTATTATTCTTCTTTCATAGCTTGAGCTAGAAAATTACCACCTGAAAAACTGTAATCAGAGACTGATGGAGCAAATTGAAGCTCTTCAGGATACATTGCAAGGTAAATGTGTTCAGCCTAGTAACCACCACAAGACTGGAAGTCACCATTCCTCGGTTGTATTCTTAAGTTTGTCAGAAATTCAAACTTGTGGCAGCAGGCAGTAGAGTTGCTCTGTTCCTTTGCCAGGTCCATTTTTAAAATGGGAAAAACATGCTTACCTGCCTTAACTCTTAATTTTTTTCCCACCAATTCACTGTAGACTCTTTTTTTTTTTTTTTTTGTTAGAATCTGCATTTGCCATAAGCCACTAAGCTCCTGAGTTGGAAGCATTCATTGAAATACATAGTAGAACTCTCCTTTCACTGATGTACTTCAGTGTATCTCCATGTGTGAATTATTCTTACCCCCACAGAACCTCTTCTGGTATGTGATCTGAGTAACTGAATGAGCCAAGGTAGCAGCTCTTTGGTCTGCCTTTAGGAGCTGGGTTTCTCTGTGCCATCAGGTTGGGTTGGAGAAAGCTGCTTATGGTGTTTTGGGTTTTTGCAGTTCTTTGGTGGCTGGATGGAAAACTTTCATCTCTAGGCTTAAATTCAGCACGTTTTGTTGTAATGTGCTTTGAAAAAGAAATTATCTCTTTTTTTTTTTTTTTTCATTTTTCTTTTTAAATGAGCTTGGTTTGGTCACAGTAAGATGAGCTAGTTTCCAGAACTTCACTGGGCATGTGGGGAGGGGACATTTATTTCCTGTGGAAGGCATTCCTATTACTCCACAGCAAGGGAATAGGGCAAAATTCTTTTTAAATCCCACCGCATTTCTAGTGAAATGCTTTATGACTGGGTTTCTCTCATCCCCTCTGGCTCTGACTGTTCACAAAAAGTGAATGCCTGGTAAGCTGCGTTAATAATCTGGTATTAAGTGTGCCCGGGATCCCAGCTCTCTGGACAGTAAACAGCACTGCCCTCTCCTCTTATCCATCACTAGTCTCAGTATGCCAGGCTGAAGTCAGAGGTCTCTGCAGAGAGACAAATCTCTTCTTCTTCTTAATCTCCTGTCACATCTAGGAAGCTGCAAAAATACCAGTAATGTTGAAATTTAATGGCATATTTTCAGTCTACACTAATGATTTACCTTAGGGTCAGGGGAAAATATGTGTCAGGATTTGTGTGTGCCATTGTTATGTGTTAGCTTTGCTAACATTCACTTCCTTGTGAATCAAGTGCCAAGGTCATGCTCTCATGATTGTCTTTTTCTCAGCTGTTTCCAGGAGCAGGTTTCATCCTCTTTACTGCCAACAGTTATTTATTCTGCTGTTTGCTCTTCCCTCTGTAACTTTGTGTCTTCAGTATGTTTCTATTTCCTTGTGAATCCCATGGGTGGTTAAGCAATACCCATGGAGTTTGCTGTTCAGGCAGCATTTTCAGCAATAGTTGTGCAGAGTCACGCTTGCCCATATTTTGCAATTTCCAAAGCATTTGGTTCTTTTTCAGTCAGGCTGAAATAAATATAAATACCAAGGTCAATCAAACATCCTCTGCCATTCCAAGTTTTATCCCTGCTTTCTTATATTCTAAAGCTGCTATTTGGTGGAAATTGTAGAACTGAGATAATCTTTAATAATAATGGAAAGGAAGAAAGTATAATAAGTGTACTAAGTAGAAAGGACAATCTAGTATCTATCTTTTATGTCATCCTCTAACATAGCAACTGAAAGGGCATGGAAAGAACTAAAAAAGAGAAGATTTTACAGCAAAACCATATAAGTAACTATTATAAAACTTCATGACATAAAGCACTGTGTGGGTCATATATCACAAAAGGATAACAAAAAGCTCTAGGGAAATTCTTGAAAAGTGAGTAAACCCCCCAGTTGCTGTGATGTTTAAGAAAGTCTCCATACCTTTGCTGGAAGCCCCATCTAGCCCCTGGGAATGCATGGAATCATACCAGATTTTTTGATGAGTTAAATCACTGTAGGTCCACTAAAGCCAAAAGCCATGCTAAGCAGTGTTCTGGCCACTTTGATGTATTTGACAAAACGTTGTGTGGATAGGTGCACTTCCTTCTCATGTTTTAAAGAGAGGAGGCATAATTATTTAGGTAAGAATAAAAACTCCTATATTGCATTAGACTGAAAGCTTGCCTAGGCCAGTATCCCAGATCCTGGTTGGCTGTTCACATTCCATGAAGGACCATACAAAATAATGCAAGCTGTCCTTCTCTCCATATACACTTCCAGCTTCTGCTCTGAGTAGTTTAGGAAGTTCCTAGGCCAGAACTCCTGTACTACCAATACATTAGTTTTTTCTAGCCTGTCTGCAGCATTCTGTTTGCTTTTTTGTCTGGGAAAAAACCTTTCTTCTGTAAATTTCAAACGTGCTGCCTAATTTCATTAGGAAGCCCTTAATTTCACTTTTGTCAGAAGCAATGATTAATCATTTCCTATTCATATCTTCTGTGCTAGTCCCACTTATAAATGTCTAGTACTTTGGTTATAACTGTCCCCAGCCATCTCCTTTCTGTTCTGTATAGTCCTAAATAGGCCAGGATGGTATTGAAATACAACTGAATGTACACTAGGAAGCAACACTGAAGACATCAAAGCGTTTCAATGCCTTAACCATATGTTCTCCTTCCTTGTAGATATGACCAGCATTCCTCCCTTTGAATCTCTTTGGAGCTGTGATTCCCTGAAGCCCCAAACATCAGAAGCCTCTTTTGCTGAGAAGATAGAGGAGAAATCTGTGCTCCTTGCACCTAGTTTCAGAGATGTGTGTCAGACAGGACCTTCCAAACATGTCCTCTCTTCAAGAAACATAGTCCTTGCCAATGACACCTTTACTGAGAATGGAGAGGATAAATCTCCGCTTTCCCAGAGCATGCTGAAGCTCATGTCTGACCCATCAAGCTGGAATCTCTCCACAGAGAGAAATGTGTTTCCAACTGTAAGTTCTGAACATGGTTTAGGGTGCTCTGGTCCCATATCACTGGACCCTCCAGCTGAAACCACAAGAATTCTTGAGGCTTTGACCTTCCAATCATCTCTGGAAGGAAACTGTAGTGCTGTGAGCACCTTGCAACAAGTGGGTTTGGATAGCACCTGCTTCTCTGATGATCTGAGTGCCAGATTCCATTCCCACCAGCTGGACTCCTCTTCCTCAGCAGAAATTATGAGCATGCTTGAGGGACATCTCCAAACTGCTGAGCCACCTCTGGTTGTGTCAACATCAGCTGTTACAGCACATTCCTTCTTTCCAGGCAGGGACTGCAGCCTTGGCAGTAGTATGACGTTTCCAAAAATACGAACACCCAATACACCAAGAGACAGTATCCAGCTAGCCAAGAGACATCACAGCCAACCACAGTCAGGGGCTAATTCTTTCCATCGTGTAATGCACTTAGAGACTAACACTTTCCAGCCCATAACAGACCCTCCAGTCAGCTCTGGGCACGTGGAGGAGACAGACATTGATGACGATGGAGTAATGGAGAAGATGGAGACAGAATGTGGCCTGCTGAGGGGAGAAGCTGCAGCGTGTGAGGGAATGTACCACTCACCTGCAGAGCAGAGAGAAGCTGTGAGTTCTGAGTCTGGCACACTTGACCCGGGGTGTAAACCTCCCACACCACCGCTGCACCGATTCCCATCGTGGGTAAGAAATGCATGGACAACAGTATGAGAATGCCGCTTATCTTTGTGCCCAATAGTTAGGCTACTACACTTCTTGTGCTCAAGGAATTGTTACCTGTGGGTATCACAGGTTGCATTCCTGAGCCACCAAGTCAGACTGTTCCACATCATGGGGCATGCTGGTTCTGTTGACAATTTTTTTCTTTTATCTTTATAAGAGGAAAAAGATCTGTTGAAAAAAAACAGTATATAAGAATCATAGGAATAAAAGTGAAAGTCAAAATTTACTGCATTGTGGTTTGGGTCATCAAAAGTTAATCCTTAGTTCTTTTGTCATGTGTTTAAGATAGAAAAATGAATCATAAATGCAGTGGACCAGACCAGATAGCTCCAAAGTGAGAAAAAGCCATGGATACTAGAATAGATACATAGATTGGATCTCAGCATTCCTATCTCATGGTATGCTCCTCCTGTTAGGATAGTTTTGTGAAAACCTTTGGTAAAGTGAATATGCATGTCCTGTCATTTTTTCTTACAGTTACTTGTGAGATCAGATAGAGGAATTGTTTTTTTAGTCCTAGAATTGTTTAGGATGTAAAATGCAGCTTCTCCTCATCCACTGAGCAGGTCACTTGTCATAGAAAGAGATCAGGTTGGTCAAGCAGGACCTGCCTTTCACAAACCCATGCTATCTGGGCCTGGTTCCCTGGTTGTCCTGCATGTGTTGTGTGATGGTGCTCAGGATGGTTTGCTCCATGAGCTGCCCCAGCACCAAGGTCAGTATGACAGGCCTGTATTTCCCAGGTCCCCCTCTGGCCCTTGTAGATGGTGCCCCCTTTGCCAGGTTCCCGTCACCTGGGACCTCCCTGGGTGACCAGGGCTGCAGGTGACAGCAGATGGGCAGTGGCTCAGTGAGCTCTTCCAACAGCTCCCTCGGGACCCTTGGGTGGATCCTACCTGGCCCTGGAGACCTGTGTGTGTCTAGGTGGCAAAGCAGGTCACTGGGCATTACCCCTTGGGTTATGGGGTCTTCATTCTGCTCCCCATCCATGTCTTCCAGATCAGGGGGCTGGCTGCTTGGAGAGCAGCTGGTTTTTCCATCAGACTGAACAAAGAAGGCATTGAGTACCTCTGCCTTTTCCTCATCCTTTCTCACTGTTTCCCACTCATATCCAATAAAAGATGGAGATTCTCTTTTTTTTTTTTTCCTCATGTATTTATGGAAGTCTTTTCTTGTCTTTTATTGCAGTAGCCAGGTGAAAATCTAGTTGGGCTTTGGTCCTCCTAATTTTTTGCCTGCATAACTTCCTGGTGTGTTTGTAGCCCTCCTGAGTCACCCGTCCCTTCATCCAAAGATCACAAACTTTGAGTTCAGCCAAAGCTCTCTAATCAGACATGCTGGTCTTCCTCATTGTCTCATCTATCAACACATGCGGATGATCTGCTCCTGCACCTTAAAGATTTCCTTCTTGAAGGATGTTCAGTCTTGCTGGATTCTTTGTCCATCAGAACTGACTCCCAAGGGGCTCCCATCAACCAGGTTCCTAAACAGGCCAAACTGACAAACCTGGTGGAAATCAGTGTAGTATCAAAAGAAGCAATTCTGGTTTTATTTACTTTTTTAAAGGCATGGACCAACAAATGATTTATTGAAACTGCAAAGTTAAGCACTCATTGTTAATTCTTATGTCTTATAATTTTTTTTTGTGTGCTTGACTTTGCAGTCTTAGGTTCTTTCATGTATATGTATTATGTGTGTTATTTCCCAGTGAATTTTGGTTGTATGCTTTAAGGAGCACCGAGAGGTTTCCTAGCTTTGGGGTTTATCCATTTCACATTAGTTGATGTTGTAGTCATAACACTGCATCTAGATACAGACTTGGGTTCCCCCTCTGGAATTTTTATCAATTCATGAAGCACTTGGAGATCCTTTGAACTGAAAGCTCTGTATGTTGTTGTAACTGAGACACAGGCTTATTGAGATCATTCCAGGCATTTCTTTCATTCCCTTATTACAGAATGGGCATCCTTTGCAGCTGATAACTCAATGAATTGTTCTGGTATAGGGCTGTTCTTAATTCTTTTTAATGCATCGTTTATAATTTGGAAAAATCCCATCTCCTTCCAAGCTGTGATACAGTAATTTATTGATAATTGTCTGTAAGTGTTCCAGTGTGTGGATGTCACCTCTGTAGCTGGGAATTAGCACACAGTAAGATGCTTCCATTAATGGTCATTCACACAACATATGGTGGAATTCAGCTATCTTTGTTAGAGAGCTCCTCCCTCTGCCCAAAGGTGTGACTGTGGTGTGATTCTGTGACATGGGCATTTCTGTTGGTAAGAATTACCTTTTTGCCTGATCACTGTTGTTCATGGTATTATTGTTCCAGGAGAGCCGAATCTATGCCGTGGCCAAGTCTGGCATGAGGCTGTCTGAAGTGGCCATGGTGAATGATACTTCCAGCTGCTGTAAGTTCTGGACTAGATCCATCCTTAAAGGGAGTTCATGGTGACAGTGTGGGACCTGAGCTTCTGGCTGTCTGTTTCTTCATCTCCTTGCCTGTTTTCAAAGTAAATTTGACCTAATAGATAGCCTCGATAAAGGAAGGGAGGAGGATATATCTGATTTTGGGGATGGTTGGTGCGGGGCTGTTTGTGCCTCCACATTCAGGGACATCTTCAGGGATTCTATTATCTCTTCCATCAATTTTGCAGCCAGTCTTCTGCCTCTGCATGTCTGTGGCCTGTTTTTACTCTTCACCATGATTTTGCCTGTTAGGGCTTTTTTCTGTTTATACAGGGTACACCAGTTTGCCATTGTACCATGGGGAGCACAGGGTGGGTAAGGTGTCTCACAGGCTAAATGGCGGGAACATTGCAGTTCTCTCTCTGGGAATTGTATAGAATTAATAATGCATCTCCTGGCCTTTCTGAAGCCAGACTGTCCAGGATGGCAGTTCTCCATGTGCTTCTCCATTAAAACCTCCTCCTTTTCACCAGTTTGTATTATGTGCTCTCTTGCTTTCTCTTTGAATTTCCCCAGTTTCCAATTTCTCATGTTCAACTTCTGGGCCATTCACCTATCTCATCTACAGAAATGTCACAGTGCCAGTCTACACTACGCTGAAAGGGGTAAGGGGTCACCTCACTTTTCCTGTTGTGGAAAGCATGGTCCAGATCTGCTAGTATCTTGAGACAAAACAGGATGGAACTGTGCAGTGAAGGAAAGAAAATTAGAGAATGTCAGGAAGTACTGGACATCAAAAGAATGCAGAAAGAGTAGCAAATGTTAAATATATTTAAGAACACAGAACATTGCAACAAGTTTTGGTCCAGGAAGTTGCAGTGTGCACTATGAAACCTAGAGGTGACAGTTGGTGTAGCCTAAGGAATGAGATGGAACATAAGGGTTGTGGAAGAGTAGGAGGGTCTAACCAGAGGATACCCAAACAGATCAGACTAGAGAGTCCAACTTGGAAGTTCTCAGACTAGAAGGGGAGGAACTGAGGAACCCTGGGGCAGAAGTGGGCAAGGCAGTGTGGAAATGAAGGGCATGGGTTGCTCTGTCTCCTGATTGAAGGGGGATTGTCCTGGGGAAACTCTTCTCTCACACACTAACCATACAGGTCTGTTTTCCAGAAAGCCACACAGATCAGCAATGTGCCTTTCTTAGATGAGTCTTCAGGCTCTGATGATGACTGTGGCTCCCATGCCAGTTTCAGGACTTCTGCTGCTGGATCTGAGAACAGGAAAGCTAGCATGCCAGGCAGCCCTCGGGCCGTGAAGAGAGGTAAAATGGGGGTATCGCTCCTGGGCAGGATGAACTCTGTCATCAGAGCCAAGATGCCCTGAGCTGCATCATCAGTGACCCACAAATGCTCAGCCAGAGTGTTGCTTACAAGGAGTTCTCCCAGAATGCGTGCAGACATCAACAGTAGAAACAGTAGAAATCTGTTCTTGTAGGTAATTTTTACTGCTGATAGAGTTCCATTCAGGCAATTGCTAAGCTAAGACTGTGGGAAGGATTGCCCTCCCAAATTCATCACATATCTAGTCATCCATACCTTTGCGGTGGCTTCTCCTTGGAAGCAAGCTGATACTGACACAGTACAGAAAATGCTTTTTTGTCTTTGTCATTGACTGGTAATTTCTTGACCAGTAAGTACATCTCACCTATCTTTGAGAGCTATCAGGTACTTTGAGTCCTGATTAGGACTATTGTTCTTTCCTGCTGGCAGGACTAAACTGGAATGGAAGTTGAATGGAATTTTTGTTACCAAAGAGACAATGTGAAATACAACTCTATTTTAGAAACAACCAAATTTTGTTGGTTGTCTCTAAAATAGAGTTGTATTTCATGTAGTCTTAACTTCTGTTGTGACGCATTGGCAGATGTGCCTGTGCATTGCCATGTACCTGTGGTAAAAGATTCACAGAAAGCAAAGCCCTATTGCTAGTGAAGAAGACTTTTCCTTAGCTGAAATCAGAGGGGGTTGAGGCTTTATAATGGATGTCCCCAGATGAAAAAAAGCTGTCTCTCCTTCAGATGACAAGTTTATTGATTTTTTTTTATATATATTTTAATTTTTTTAATGGTTTTATTCAGCAATAAATTTATTTCACTGTCAGTATCCAAAACTCACTTTTTACTACTTGTCTTCCTAGGGAAATAAAAAGAGGCCTCAGAAGTCATGTTAGTGGGGTTTGAGTTTCCAAAGTCTGTTCTTCTTGAACCAAAAGAAAAGGCTTAATGGTGAATGCAGAAATGTTTTTGGAGTGTACAATATTCAGTGCATGCTTTTGTCTAGCCATGACTCTCATTCCTTCCTTTATTTTGAGCAGGTGTATCTGTGTCCTCAATGAGCTCTGAGAGTGACTATGCCATCCCTCCTGATGCCTACTCCTTGGATGGTGACTATTCAGAGCCAGAGCTCAAGCTACAGCGAACATCTTCCTATTCCACTGATGGTGGAATCTGCTCTGTAAGGCTTGCACTGGATCTGCTGTGTTACACTTGCACAGGGGTGCAAACAGAGCCTTGGCCTTAAAAGAGAATAGTGTAACTACAGGATTTTGAGTAATCCCCCTGCAGAGTGAAGCTGTAACAGACTGGGCTATTGGTCCAGCTGATTGGTATCAAAAGACACCATCTGGTGCTTCAAAAGAAGGGGTAATTTCTTTATGTGGTTAGGTAAAAGTATAAGCATCAAGGGTGTATGACCTATATTGATTTCCTGTAGTTGTATTCTACTTTAATGATGGCCTTACACTTTTGGGGCAAAATAAATTTGGAAATTCAGAGGAAGGAAGGAGGAAGGAAAGAAACCTCACAACAGGCAGCATTAAAGTCTGTACTCTTCAATATAAGAGATCAAACAGACAAGGAGCCGGAGTCTAATCATGGTGTAGAGACAGCCTTCTTGATCTCAAGGAATCTCACTTTTATTTGGAAAATCAGTGCCTCAATAGGAAGAGAAATAAGTTTACAGAGCATCAAACAATCAGTGAAATGATCTTTGAGGGCTGCTATTAAACAAAGCAGAAAATTATGGGAGATGCAGCAAATGGCTGGGCTTGATTTCAGCACACTTTCATTTGTATTTTGAGAGGTGCAAGATGACCTCCTCTCCCCTTTCCTCTGTCCTCCAGGAACCCATGGAGAAATCAGGCTACTTGCTGAAAATGGGCAGCCAGGTAAAGATGTGGAAAAGACGATGGTTTGTTCTCAGAAACAGACAAATCATGTACTACAAGTCCCCGGTAAGTCACTGGGATATATTTCGTCCCCTCTAGAGGCACAGAGAAATTTAGGATACTAAAAAAACCCACTTTTGGTTAGACATGTCACTATTTTGAAAAGCATTACCAACATTAGAATGATTCACTATATGCATCAAATGAAGAACAAAGTTGTTATTAATAAACTTGTCATTTAACAAGTGTCTAGTTGAATCTTGAAAACTTCTGAAGGTGGAAATTCAGCCGCTGTCTTGGTACCTATTGTATGTTGTACTGCCTTCCCACTTAGTAAGGGTTTGGTTTGTTGGTGTTTGTTTGGGCTTGCTTTTGTTTTATTGATCATGATGGCCAATCTGAACTCCATAAGACAGCATTTATTAGCACTGCTCTTGTTATATTGTCTGCCACTATTGAGGAGACTTTTGCAATGGGATCACACAGTCTCATATTTCACCTGGCAGCCTTAGGCTGTCCTTTCTAGCTAATGAATGCAAACTCCAACCTGTACGTGCATATTATGCTGTATTTAAGTAATCTAAGACCCATCTGAGGTTTCCTACTGAAAAAATTGTTTGCTTTTCTTTCCTCAGAGTGATGTTATCCGCAAACCTCAAGGGCAGCTGGAACTGAATTCTTCATGCCAAATTGTCAGGGGTGAAGGGTCCCAAACATTCCAGGTAGGTGTTGCTTTTTTATCCTGCACATAACCATGCACTCAGCAGCTGGGTGAGTGAGTACTTAATTCAGACTGAATGGTACTGTGTGTCTCAACTGATATGAGCTAACTTTATCTAGTCTCTGTTTCCTGGTACAAAACAGGCAGTTAGTCTAATTAATAATGAGGAAAGAGCTAAATTGTAACCCAAATACACCCTTTTGAAACTGAAAGAAATCTGCATTTATATTTGTCCTGTTTTACATCATAATGCTTTCCCGTTTTTTTTTTTTTTGCAGGAGTTAGCACTTGAAATCTGTGGGGGAAAATGATTCTTACAACAATTAAAACCAGCTAGTACCTAAGATCTTTCTGAGAGACTTCTCTCACAAGATATCAAGCCTGACTTTACATGCCTGGAGGCATGTAAAGAAACATCTGAATAGTTGATTCCTTTTAGAAATTGACTTCTAAATTATTAGAAGTTAGCCCATAACTGGGTTCACTTTTAAGTTATTATTGACTTAATTAGAAAGGCAGCATTAAAGTTTTTTCATACTTTGAAAGGTACATGGCCTGGCTTGTGAGCTACCTTTGGCCCTTATGGAACTCAAGTTGCTAAGGCCTAATACTATTAGATTTATAGCATCTTTCCTCTCAGTCACAGGGTAATGAAGGCAAAACACAATACAAAGTGAAGGCAGCAAACCCCCACATTTCACCTTTAAAATGAAAAACTAGCAGCAGCACTGAGAAACAAGAAAGGATGAGAGAGGACACAAAGCCACAGCAAGAAAGCTTATGGGAATTTGATTCATCTGAGTTTCACTTTTTTCATTTGGGCTTTAAGGATTAGCACCTTTTTTCTCACCCTCAAAAAAATCTCTCCTGAATGACCAAAAACTCTTTATGGGATAAAGAAACTCAGCAACTAAAGAGAAGATTTTTAGATGTGCAGCTATGTACTTTCTCACTCACTTTCCTTCCAGCTTGTGACAGAAAAGAGAACCTACTTCCTGACAGCAGACTCTCCCAACATCCTGGAGGAATGGATTCATGTCCTGCAGAGTATCCTGAGAGTACAAGTGAGCGGTCCTGTTGGTGTTCCTCACAGTGATGCTAAACCTACTGTGAAAGGCTGGCTCACTAAGGTAAAATATTTCATACTTTGTTTAGCTCAGAATTGACAGTGTGCCAGTTTCTTGTTTTGCACAGCAAATGTGAGCAAAAAATTAGTATTTTACTCTCTGTAAGAGTAGGGAAAGAAGGAAAAGTGGCTGTAGATTTCTGTATTTCAGAGTGAAACATTTATATAAGTGATAAAGGATGGGACAAACAAGGCTACTGAAAGGTACTGACTGATAAGTAGTAAGTAATAACAAATATCTAGCTTATGTATGCTTTTCTTCAGCGGAATTCACAGCATGTCACAGTAAAAAAGTCAACACTCTTGAGTGTCACATTTAATTGATCTTTAACTTGGTGATATAGGAGAGTTTAAAAAAATGGCTTGTGTGGTTCTAGGTTAGCACTTAGTTCTGTCATAATAGTCTGTAGGTACTTTAGTACAAAGTACAATGGCAGAAAATGCTTATTCTTTATATAATTTCCATTGATTACTTGCATTTGACATTGCAAGTTACTGTGAATATTTTAATGTAATTATTGTCAGGTTCTAAGATGGCTAAAGACAACTTGGATCTGAAGGTTATTCATTGCAGTAGGAAACAGCTGTCTAGACTATAGTTTGACTGGTCTTTTCTTGCTGAGATGAGCTGATTTGTTTTTATAATCTTTAAAAGGTCATCCTTAATATTATCTTTCAGTATACAGAGTTAAAAGTTACTATGAATGAGTAAAACACTTCACAAAATCTTAGACCCATTCTCATAGCGCTCATGTCCCATGTTCTTGGGTGGGATGTACTTGCCTGTTGTTGGAGGGGGTGCCCTGTATGTTTTGAGAAGTGCTTATGTTAGCATAAAACAAAAAATATATGCAAAGTATTAAGGGAGAGTTGAATAGAAAGTTGAAGTCCTAGAAAGTCATTCTGGCAATACTGCTGATAATAAAAGCATGGATGTGTTTGTCCTCCTTACAGGTCAAGCACGGTCACTCTAAGCTGGTCTGGTGTGCACTGATTGGAAAAACTTTCTACTACTATCGAAATCATGAAGATAGGGTAATTCCTTTTTCTCCTTTTATTCCCAGACCCTCCTTTCCCATTTCTTTTGAAGCTTTCTTTACTGTGCTTTACTGCTTCTGTGTCTCAGGTGTCTTTCTTGATGGTACTTCTCTTCCAACAGGATCTGTTCCACAAAGAGAATCAATATTTCTCTGATTTTATTTTTTTAAGCTTAAATGACAGCAGACTTAAAAGGCAAGTGATTGCTCTTTCTCAGATCACTGTACATCTTGTTCCTCACTTGCTCCATTTAGTCTTGTGTAGCCCTCTGAGCAGACTTTTATACAGCAGCTGATAGATCCCACATTATTGTCATGAGAACAGATATCATCGACATTCTGGGAAGAGGGTGGTAATCAGTGTAATGTGCTTCCATTTCTGGACACCTCGCTCAATAGTCCATTACTTTGCCTTGGTGACATCAAACCCCAAGTTTTAGAATATCAAACAGTGGTGTGACTCATATTTTGGATTAACCTCCAGAGTTAGCACAGAAGATATCTTCTTTTTTGTCTGAATCTAACTACTTATGAAATTTTCAAAGTATTTCTTTTCCAGTAGCAAGCAGAAAGTCTAACCAGGGTCAGAAAACAGTGGCTCAAGATACTAAGCAACTGACCCTCAAGTGCAATGGGAAGAAAGCAGTATCTTATGGGAAAAAAATATTTCTCTTTGCATTGTCTCATTCTAACCTGTAGATGCTTTCTCAAGAAAAATAAAATTAGTGATACACTTTGTAAGTACCTTATGAAAGAAGAGATTCTTTAGAAGTGCAAGATTACATTAGCTAAACATTGAATTATTTATTCCTTCCATTTTACAGAACTGTCAGCATTTTCACTTGGCTTTTTTTTCGCAGTGTTCCTGGTCCATACTGGGAGATGAGTTACACTTATCTAATGTGCTTCTGCTCCTCATAGTGTCCTTTAGGACATCTGCCTCTGCGTGAGTCCAAGGTGGAAGAAGTAGACCGTTCCTGTGACTCTGATGAAGATTATGAAACTACTGGTGGAGGACTTCTCTCATCCCACTGTACACTGGTGATTCACCCACAGGACCAGAGTCCCACATATTTACTTATCCGCACCAAACAGGAGAAGGTAAAAAAAGCAGTCTTTTTTTGGAGAGCAAGAGTCTTTTGGTAAATGGGCCCTACAGGCTTAACCTGTTTGTAGAAAACAGGCCTGAATTGACCCCTCCTGTTCTCATCCTTATGCCTAGAACACCTGGCTGTACCATCTGACCGTTGCAGCTGGTAGCAGTAATGCCACAGTGGGCACATCTTATGAACAACTCATTGGAAAACTATTGGATGCAGAGGGAGACCCTAGTAAGTAAGCACCACAAACTCTTCCATGGTAGCAAAGCATAAGGAAGAATAATTTCAATTCCCAGTTTAATACAGTCAAAGGTGAGGGAAGGAGATTCCCAGTAGTACATCATATGGTCTCTTGTTCTCAGACAAGTCCACCACATTGTCACATCATTTATCAAAGCCTCTGAAATGTCTGTAACAGTAATTCAAATCAAAATAAAGAACTGGTGCTTTAAATTTTTTCCTGTCTTTGTTGGTCTTGATTTTCCTTTCCAGGAAATCTTGACCATACAAACATGTGCTCTTTTATTTAAATACACTCAAACACATTTGCCCTCCCATCTGTTTCTCTGTCTGCACATATAAACCTTTACACATATATCCATCCTCATCTTTGATACCTGCTCATGCATTTTGTTTATGCACCATGTTCTCAAATATGTATTAACATTTGCATTCATACCTAAAACTCTTTTCTTGCACTCTCATATATTCTGGCCCCATACGTGAACCTTGCTTCCTGTTGAATAGAGATTTACACTAACAAAGACCCCCATTGCAGGCAGCTGCCCCGGCAGGGTTTGAACACACACCTGGGCAGCTTCTCACCAGAATCCATCTGACAGGAAACTCTGATGTAGCAGGACTGAGGATACCAGTACTTCTTTCTGCTGATGGTTAATGTTGCTGGTGACTCCTTATCCATGGTGGGCTTTGCTGAAATCAGTGAAGTATCACCAAAGATAATGTGGCCTAGTGCAGTGCTACTTCCTCTGGTGCTTTGCCATCTCAGGAAGGCTCCTTGTCAACATAGACACTATTCTCTCTCTCCTGTTTCTGACACTGCCTGTTTTTGCCCATCTGCTACCTCAGATTCTCCTCTGTGGAAGCATCCTATGTTGTGCTACAGTAAAGATGGGTTGCACACATCCCTCACTACTCTGCCATCAGAGGCTCTACAGACTGAAGCCCTGAAACTTTTTAAGGTATTTAAAGGGGCATTGCATGGTTTTCAGTTATTTTGCTGTGTTGATGGGGCAGTAACATTGTTTGGTCATGTTGTACAACGTTTATTGTCACTGTGGGTTGCTTTAGACAGGCTTGCTGGTTCATCTAATTACCAGAGAACTGTTGGATTTTAAGTGACATTCATTCTTTGGAGATTTAACTTCTCTTGTGCAGAATGTGGGCTTAGGAGTAATGCTCCTCACAGACTTTATGCTTCAAAGTTAGCTTTGTTCTTCTTTTTCCTCTCCAATGGTTGGATTGAAGGAAACAGAAACAATTCATTGGCAAATTCAGTTGTCTCAGTAAGACCAGTGGTGAAGCTGCTGGAGATGCACTCTCCAAGTATAAGATCAAGAATGAGACTGGACAGTGTGAACAAGATAAAAGACAGGCATGGAAGGCAGGAAGCATATTTTGCCCTCAATTCTTTTGCTGACTTGTAAGTTCCTTAGACTGGGGGAGGTTGAGTAAATTTCATAGTTGCCATAACTAAGGAAGGAGGAATAGGAATTGAGTATTGACTCTCTTCCCTCCTCTCAAGGTTATTTATTACTGTCTGTAAGGTAATAAATACATCTGGTGAACCTGGCCTGGAAAGTACCAGAGAAAAGTTGCTGTATTTGTGGCATTGACTAATTTCTACTCTTTCACAGTCCTGTCAGCTGTTCATCAATGTTCCTGTGGAGGCATCCTCTATTGATTACCATGTGTCACTTGCCCAGACAGCACTGCAGGTGTGCTTGACACATACTGAGCTGCAGAATGAAATTTACTGTCAGCTTGTTAAACAGACCAGCTGCCGACAACCCCAGAACCACTCAGTCATTCAGGTCAGTTCCTTTTTATTTAGTGCCACTCTGCAAAAACTTTCCATTTAATCCCATGGTTTTAATTACTAGGTATTGGACTGGTTCTCCTAAAATAGTGCTTATGTTAAAGGTGTGCTGGGGGAAAGAGAATCTCAGCACTGATCTGCAAAGAAGAACACTAAGAATATAGCTACTTGAAAAATAAATTTTAGTTTAAATTTTACTGTTTACCACTTGCAAATAGTCTATTCAGACCATATTCAGAATCAAAGTTCATAGTTTATGTTGTCTTGCTATAATTGTCGCATGGTATTAAGTTTGTTTTGCATTTTAGATAATCAACAGCATACAAGTCATGAATATTACTATTAAACATGAAATCTGAATCTTGCACTGTAATTATTAGGTAAAAAATTAATAAGTTACAGCATGAATGTAAATACGCAATTACAATATTCCCAGCTCAAATGAGACATTAAAATCAGGTTGAATAATAATGGATCTAATTTGAAATAAAATTTCCAATGCTTTTTTGATTATGATTTTCTGTTACATAGTATTAATTTAAGTCTTAATTGTTGACTCAGTTGTAGTTACACTAAAATTTTCAGAAGTCAAATGTTCAGAAGTAGCCAATGATATAGAGCTCTTCTCAGAGTCCAGACTGAGCTACTGAAGAGCAGTCTGACCACTACTGCCTCTGAAACATCTTGAACTACACATCCAGAAAGGGTCACTCCAAAAAGCACTAGTCACTGGCCATCATTTTGGCTGTAGTAGTCTGTGAAAGACAACAGGTAAGAAGTACAGAGCAAGAGTGATTTCCAGTTTTGCTTTCACAGTGCTGGCAGCTCCTGGCTTTATGTGCTCCTCTATTTCTGCCTCAACATCACTTCCTCTGGTACATCAAACAGCACTTGCAGCGACATGCAGACCCCAGGTAAGGACTGCAACAGCTTTTCGTTCTGCTCAGCTGACTGCCTCTTGCACCACTGCAGATAAAAAGGGGAGCAATTCTGGAACACACACCTACAAATATATATTGAGAGGGAGATCAGAAGGTTCCCAGTAGAATAAAGCTGTGCCACTTTGACCATTCACATTAATATGTCATTTAGATGAAGCTAGTTCACAAAACTGAGTGACCTATACTAGCAGAAGAACTTTTTGTAGATATAACTGGAGCTACGTTGGGAAGTTTTTGCTTATGCAGCTACTTTCTTTTATTGACAGAAAGACAGACCAAAGTAATTACTTGGAATGAATTACTTAAATTTTAGGTGATTACAGTCTGCTGTCAGGTTAGCAGGCAAAGTGACAGAACAAAAGTGAGGCATAAAACATCTCAGGGAACTGTAAAAAGTTAAGAAAAACAAACAAACCTGAAACATGTGCTAGTAGTGTTTTCTCTTACTTCTTTTGTGTGTAACTATGGTAACAGCCAGAAGTTGTTATCCATTGTTCATGCTGTGCTCTTTGTTTGTTTCCATGGTGATCTGGTCTTCAGTATATCTCACTGTGTCCTTAGTGGGGAGGTCAGAGCCAGAGATGTTTAGTTGTCTCTTGCAAAAATACACTGTTTTAAGACAAAAGTAAAAGAGTAAAAGTAAAAAATCCTGTCAAACAAATATTCAATTAATAAGCCTAAATCTGCCATTGAACTCAAGCTAAAAGTCTCCTGACACTGCAAAGGAAATGTGTACTCCTATCAAGTATTTAATTTTCTTAATGTTGCCTCATATTTGCTATTTCTTCTCAAAAGCAAAAATACAGGTATTGGGCACTCCACAGTGTTCAGGTTCTCTTTCCATTTGCTAAGACAACATGTTAGGGATCTTTTGTCTAGTACTAGGAACCATCTCTTCAAACTTGTGCATTATCAGCTCCCAGACAGGCCCATTTGTCCCACTAGTGGAGATGCTCTGCTGTTGGAGACTGTTGAATTTCATAAGGATTTGCTGGGCTGTGTGAAACTGATTTATTACATCAGCTTCAAGCTCTACTGTGCTGATGGTCTGCCCAAAAGCAACTTTGTGAACAAATATACGTCAAGCAGAAACAAAGAGTAAATTTATTTATATGATCCAGCTATGAAGCCATTAGGGGTAGACAAAACCCAGAAATTACACCAAAAAAGGCCTATGTTCACCTGTCTTTTAGCTTAGATTTGGAGCAGTTGCTAAATGGGATTTAGCATGGCTCCTTCTCCCTAGCTCTAGGAATACTTACCTCTCTTTGGATGGAGTAGATCCAGCTGTTTGTTAAGTAGATATACTTTCCTTGTTTCACACAGCAAGCAAGACACTAGAATGTTTACACTGCATAATGCATATGGTCTAGATCTATTCTAGGTGTTAAAAGATCTTAATTAGAATAATTATAGATCTTAATTCTAAGTATTGTTTTTGTGAAAAGTGATTCAGCATACATGTCCAGTCTCTTAAGAGAGGAGGAAAAGTGGGGCAGAGAGTTCTAAGTGAGAAGTCACAGGGCTCAGGAGCATCTGGAAACCAGACATAACAGCTTCTTGATGAAGCAAGATTATCTATCTGAATATTGTCTGAGTTCATTACTGGGGAGGTGAGAAATATATTGCTATAGTGAAAAACCAGAACTCTGGACTTCCATGTTGCTTGTAGGGATTTAATTGTAATCATGTCCTGAGCCCCTGAAGACATCTTGAGTGGAATTATTTTCCCCTGGAAAGTGATAGCACAGTTACAAATCCATACAAATACTTCAATTTCAGAACTTACTGAGTATATATATTCCTAACATTTTTGTGCAAAGTGCAGTTGACCGTTCCTGCTTGACTTTGGAGACACTTACATCCTTTAGATGCTGTTCAATGGAGCACTGTCTTCAGTAGACAGTAAATTGATCATCTTCCTAACTATCCCTATCCTGTATTGAACTGTCAACAAATCTAAGCTTGCTTGGAATCTCTGTCAAGTGTTTTGGTTGGCAGATAGGGTTAATGGAAACTTACAATTTGTACAACTGTGTAAATTAATAAACACAGCTTGTAATGCATCAGTCTCACAGGATTATACAACTCAACATTTACCAGGACTTGACACAATAGTAATTAAATTCCACTGGCATGACAGCAAGTTTGAGGGTGAATTGATCTTGACTTGACAGATGCTATGATGGCAACAGGGTACAGAAGAGGGTATGTGTCCAGTCCACATAGAAGCAGGGAATACTCTTGTGTTTCCTAGAAATTCCATTGTCTGCCTTAGTTTTACAGATCCTTGGAGCTCAGGTTTGTGTTGTAGCTTTTCACTTGAGCTGTTAGTCTGTTGAGATGAACACTGGATCTGCATAGAGGCATATCTTTGCTGGAGCAAAGGCCTGAGGGAGGAATGCGTTGCCATGGCATGGGAATTGAAGAGGACATGGCACTTGGAGTATGTTTGTGGTTTTCTCCCCCTCTCTGCCTAGGAGTGAGATAGGCAAGTATGCCATCTACTGCCAGAGATCTGTAGACCGCACAGTGCAGGCTGGAGAGCGGGAAGCCAAGCCCTCCCGGATGGAGATCGTGTCCATCCTCCTGAGAAATCCCTACCACCACTCACTCCCCTTCAGCATCCCAGTGCACTTCATGAATGGAACGTACCAGGTGAGCCACCACAGCTGCCTTTCTGCTGGGCACTGGAGGACTGCACCATAACCTGCCTCCTTCGTGTGTGTGGGTGGCACCATGGTATTTATATGCATATCTTCAGTATACATACTGGGAGATAAACACTGCTTCTCCTCCTTGCTGCTTTAGCTGATTCTCCCCAAAAGTGAAAGGAATTCACCCCTAGCTCTACAGATCTTAGGAAGAAAAGGTAGCTGAAAAAAAGGGAGAGATGTTGGAAGTGTCTCAATATGGGAAAGAATGTGATACAAAGGGAGACAATACACAGGTGTTGTCACTGGAGCTGGCAGTTCATCCTGAGATGCTAATCCATATGAAACCACCTTCATTAGTTGTGATACCCATCAGTAGTCACAATCCTTGTGTCCTCAGTTAAGTCCTCTTTCATTGCAGGTTGTAGGTTTTGATGGTTCCTCAACTGTTGATGAGTTCATCCAGAGACTGAACCAGGAAACAGGAATGAGGAAGCCATCCCATATGGGATTTTCTCTGTTCACAGATGATCCTTCTGGCAGGAATTTGGAACATTGTTTGCCTGGCAATATGAAGGTATTTATTTTTCGCCTCTGCTACCTTTAGTATACATCTTTGAAGGACTGCCAAATGATTAATAAATCTTTCTTAATTAATTAAGATCAAATAAGCTTGGGTATTGTCTATCTAGATTCATATTCTCAGGTGAGATATTAATTCCTGCACTTGGGTCACAACAATCCCATGCAGCCCTACAGGCTGAGGGAATAGTGGATGGAAAGCTGCTGAGAGGAAAAGGACCTGGGGGTCTTGGTCAGCAGCCATCTGAACATGATCTAACAGTGTGCCCAGGTGGCCAAGAAGGCCAATGACATCCTGGCCTGTAGCAGTGAAGCCAGCAGGAGCAGGGAAGGGACTGTCTCCCTGTACTCAGCACTGGTTTTAGGGCCTTCACAATAAGAAAGACATTGAGGTGCTGGAGCAGGTCCAGAGAAGGGCAGCAAAGCTGGTGAAGGTCTGGAGAGTCTGATGAGGAGCAGCTGAAGGAGCTGAGGTTCTTTAGCCTGGAGAAAAGGAGGCTCAGGGGCCTCCTTTAAGAAAGGGCCTTCACAATAAGAAAGACATTGAGGTGCTGGAGCAGGTCCAGAGAAGGGCAGAAAAGCTGGTGAAGGTCTGGAGAGTCTGATGAGGAGCAGCTGAAGGAGCTGAGGTTCTTTAGCCTGGAGAAAAGGAGGCTCAGGGGGATCTTATTGCTCTCTACAACTGCCTGAAAGGAGGCTGTAGCCAGGTGGGAGTTGGTTTCTTCTCCCAAGTAACAAATGACAGGATAAGAGGAAGCAGCCCAGAGTTGCACCAGGGGAGGTTTAGAATGACTATTAGGCAAAATGACTTTGCTGAAAGAGTTTCTCAAGCATTGGAACAGGCTGCCTGGGGAAGTAGTGGAGTCACTGCCCCTGGAGGTATTTAAAAGATCTGTAAATGTGTCACTTGGGGACATGGTTTAGTGGTAGACTTGGTAGTGCTGGTTTGATGATTAGGCTTGCTGATCTTAAAGGTCTTTTTCAAACTAAATGACTCTATAATTAGCTAGCCTAATCTAATATAGTTCTTAATAGAAATATCTATTTTAGTAGGTGATAAATTGGTCAATTTTTAAAAAGTCTAACTCAAATTTTAGTACATATTAAAGTTTAATTTGTCTTCACTACAAAATTGAAACATGCCTGAGCTAGGCCAGCTATGATCAGATATCACAACTGACATTAAATGTGACACTCCTAATTGAGACAAAATTGTTAGGCTGTGAATCTTTTGGCATGTCTGTATAAATTCCATCTGTTGGATTATGAAGTATCTCCTCGCTGTCTCCAGATAACTCAGGCTTTCATTGTTGATAAGCGTACAGAGGGGAGAAAGCTTGACTGAGTATGGCTTCACTGTAAGAGTGTTGTGCCCTAGATCATGGGAAGAAGAAGGCAGATAAAAGTGTTAGCACCTGTGACTTTCATATGGAGATTTTTACCCATGCTGCAGCTGAATGACTGCCTTAAATGAGCAGGCTGGCTGCCATGAATGAGACCCATCAGATTTTGGTACAAATCTGTGAGAATAACTTGTAATACAGCATTAATGGAGGAATAGTTGTAGTGCAACTTCAAAGAGGTCCTGATAACTGTAGGGAACTTAAAGAATCAATTTTACACAGTGTAAAATTTCACATTAAGCAACAGAGGAAGAAGACACCAATAACTTTGAAGTAGATGGTTTGAAGGAAAACTACCACAGACGATGCCAAATTATATCATTTGTTTTCATGGCCTGATATAGATCAGGTAATCTGGAGCTTTGCTGGTAATTGGACTATCTGGAGAGATGAAGTATCAGAGTAAACAAAGGAGCTTGAAACAATCAAGGGCTTTGCCTTGGCAAGTAAATAATAACCAGTAAATCTCAGTAGCTTACGAGAGGTTTAGAGATCTGATTATGTATTTCATGTGGCTTCTTAAGTTCACATTCCTTTCATAGAGATGCCATCAAAAGAGAAGTAGGGGCCTTCATTCGACCACTTGAAAAAGAGCTAGAATAACCAGGAGAAGCTGAATGGAAGAAAAAACCAAACAAACAGAAACCATGTTATTATGAAAAATGTCTGAGTTACAAAGTTGGACTCTAGGACCAAATGTTCCCAAAATTTGGACAGACACATCCAAGGGTTTGGTACAGCCATGCACATTCTGCTTCTGTTCAGAGGACATTAGTGCTTTAGTTTGGCTCAAGAGGGGACTTGGAAGTAAACCTACCAATCATTCCTATTAACCATGCTTTGACTCACATTAAGGAGTAATCTGAGAGCATGAAATTGATTTTTTTTACATGAAACACGAACTGAAGATGTCATCCAACATAGTAGAGGACTTTGAGGTCACTCGGACTACTAGTGTGGGCATGGGGACTTAGGAACGGGAGTTTCTCTGGGCAGATCTGTTCCTCCTGAGCTTTGCTACTTGCTAACATGGACATAGCCACGAGAATTACTACCAGACCAGAATTCATGTGTGCCCCTGCAAGTTAGAGCTGGAGTTTTCAGTTGGAATGCTTTAATTTTTACATACTGTGCAAAGGATGTGTTTTGTCACTTTGAGCTGTGTTTATGCTGATCCAGTCTGTCTCTTTATCTTCTTTTCACAATATTTTATTCACTTGCTTTCCCCTCAAGCCTTAGCTATATATTTCACCTAAGTTTGTGTCTCCTCTCTCCTTGATATTTTTTAAAGATTTGTGATGTCATTTCTAAATGGGAACAAGCCTTAAAAGAATTGCATCCTGGGAAATATGAAGGTGGCACAAGAATTGTAAAGTTGACCTACAAGAACAGGTACTGTTCTCTGTTGGGTGGCCTTGCTACTGCTGTTAATTAAACATTCTAGACTGCATATATCTATGTAAATGACCAGCACCATTGGTACTAAAACTATTTTAGCTAAGATGCAGTTAAATCCTACAGGAGATGTGATGGGTTTTGTCTGTTGCATTTACAAAAGCATATGACCTAGGGGTAAAACCCAAACCACTTTGCAATAGCAGAATAGACTTAAAAATAGTTAACAACTAGCTGTAGCACAATAAGGCATCCTTGGCACAATTTCATTTGCCTAGATCCTAAAACACAGTTGAAGAATATGTGTTAGTTGAGAGGAAGAGAGACCTAGAGGAAAAATCACTAATGAAAACAAGTATGCCACAACTTGCAATTAAGTGAACAATCACAAAGAGGGAAAAGATACAAGAACGATGTTCTAAATCATATGAGCTGTAGAAGAGATATGTAGTAGCAGTGTCCAAACTTTATAAAGAAAAAACGTCAAAAATAAGATGATGAAAGATGGTAGAGAAGGGAAGTAAAAGACAAAGATCTAAATGAAAAATTGGAACAAGGTAATCACTTATAATACAGGTAGGAATTCTGAATTACAGTAAATCAAGAGCTGTATGAGAACAAGGAATGAATTCTCTTTGCAGGCAAAACAAAGGCTGCCCCAAAACTGAACAGAGAGTTCAGTATTGAACATATGAAGATTTTATTGACTGTAACGGTGGAAACAAGCTTCTATCAACTTTGTTAGTTGGTATAATAGAGCTGAAAGCAGAAGTTACTGCTTTTGACCCAGAAGGTTGTATTTGTTTCAGGAGTGAAATTTTGCAGTATTATTTTGTTGAGCTGGAATGTGCATAGGCTAGACAGCAAGGATGTTTTGATATGGTCTTTCCAAGGCTGGACTGTTCTAACACCAAGGACTCTGATAAGACATTTGTAAGGTCAATATGGTCCTAAGAGTGTAGTTAATCTCAAAGAGACATAAAAATAAATAAACTGATCCACTGGAATGAATATCTCATGTAGTGGAATTTATAGCCATAGATGCAGCTTGAAATTAATATATGAATTAGTTGCTGTGGACTGTAAGTATGAGGAGTGGTTCTGGGAAGCATTCCCCAAGCTGGTGTCTTCAACCTCAACTAGTAATCTTGCTATACCACTTCAAAAAAATTCCAAGTGTTGATGGAATACAAAACAATAGCTTTGATTTACTAGCATGTTTCCTTGAACAAAGTCTGCTAATTTGGTCTCCTATGTCCTGCTGAAGCAAACTGAGGCATTTTTTAATAAGCCTTCAGTGTAAGTGGTCAAATCCAAGCTGGCAAGTCTACAAGGCTGCCTCGGAGAAGCTTATACATGTAGAGGAGAGGTAGTTCTCTTTTCTGTGATAAGCAGAGAAGGCCGTAATTTAAATATTGCCTATCTGTGCTTGATTGCGATGAATGGACACTGACTTATCTGTGTTTAATAAGGGTTCACTGTCTAGAAGTGGCTGGTTTACTGAATTCAAATAGCTTCCTAAGCTAGAATGCATGTTTTGAGCCTCCTTGCTCAAATCTTGTTCATAAGGGAAGCACCTCAGCTTCCAAATCTGTCCAGTACCCCCTCAGTGGAAAAAAAAAACAAACAAAACAAACCACACTTTTATTTTGCCTCACCTTGATTTAAGTTCCCAGCTGTACTTCCTGTTCACAGTATCTTTTTACCTTCACAATCCTCCCTATTTTTTAGACTGTATTTCCGGAGCCAGGCCAAAGGTGAGACAGACCGTGAGCGGTTGCTACTGGCCTTCCAAGTGAGCAATGAAATAGCCAATGGAAGGTTTCCTGTTAATAAGGAATTAGCTCTGGAAATGGTGGCTCTAATGGCTCAGGTGAGTATGGCAGAAATCCTCTCTTTTGTCCTCCTTCATCTATACACTATGTTTGACTAAGCAGCTCCCTTTTACATCAAAGGCACATCAAACATACAGTGTGATTTGTCAAGCAAACACACCATCAGATGAACCATGACAGATCCATTATAGTAGCATACCTATAGCTGTAGGGAAATTTGCTTTAGCTGTGCCTCTCCTTTCCCTCTCAAGAAAAATATTGGAAAAAACAGAGTGAGGCTGAACCATCACTGGACCTGCTCCAATTAGTACCTTAGCAGAGATAGGGAAATAGTACCACCACTAGAATTCCATTAATAGTAAAAAATTCCCCTCTTACACTGCCAATACCCTCTTACTCAGGAGGAGCATCTTCTAAGATCCTCTATTAGGTCTCCAGGCTTGCATTTGGTATTTTACCACATAAAACACATGTTGTGGGTTGTGGGCATGATAAGCAGTATAATAGTATAATAATTTTTACTGACCTGAAACTGAGTGTTGTATTTGTTAAAACAGTGTAAACTGAGGTAAAGAAGTGGGGGATGTGGTCCAAACTATTTACAAATATGCTGTTCTTTTAATTGGCCAATTGAGAATAAATCCCCAAAGCCTGGAAGTTTATACAGATGTGTGTCCTCACAACACATACCTGGCTGAGATCATGTTCCATTCTCTTAGATCAGTAGCTAATTCCTTGGGCAGTCATGTCCTCAGTGGTTACTCTTCTGTATGCATTTGCTCTGGTTAATGCTGTAGACAACATTCCCCAGCTGTGTCTTTTTGCATGCCTAATAAACACAGTAGTTTATCAGTATGGGAATTCATGGAATGTTTTACTGCATTAAGGACCTCATAGTTCTGTTGCCCTATAAACTATAATGTTGTCTTAGGTGGAATATGGGGATTTGGATCGACCAGGATCTTCAAGTCCTGGGGGACCATCACAATTGAAAATGCAGCATCTTCTCCACCAGGTTTTAGATAAATTCTACCCCAAACACTACAAGCAAAACATTACTCCTGAACAGCTCAGGTAAGCTGTTGGTTCTTCAATATTTTGTATTGAAATCAGCTTTTGCTTGCCAAATTGCCTTTACATTTAAGAAGTTTCAAGGAGCCCTGTCAAGATTATTGATGTAGAAATGCAAACAAAACAAAAGTGTCAGGAAAAGGCTCCCTTAAAAGAAAAAGCAATATAAAAAGAGACAAATCACCAACTAGTTTTGCCATAGACAAGAAGTTTAGGCCTTTTACTTCCAAATTAGGCATCTCAGTTTCAGAAAACTAACCCAAGCCTGAGATGAATTCTGAGTTTTATGTTTTACACTTCCCCCAAGTGAATCCAGATGCCTAACATTTTCAATAAGCCATAAAGCCAGCTTACATGGGTTGCTTTAGGCCATGCAGTAATTCTGGTAGGACATATTTTGGCAGGGTTTTTTTATGTTTTGACTTAGACAATGCAGAGAGCTCAAATACAAAATTCAGATGTTGCCACAGATCTCAGATCTATCTGATTTAAAGTGAGAGAATGTTCTTCCTACAGACCGTAAACTACTTAGGGATGCAGTGGTGGAAGTAACACAGTTACCTCCTTTTGGAAGCAAATTCCATCTGCATGTAGCAAGGTAGCTGCCAAACCATCCCTAGTGAGCCAAATCAAGAGTAAGTTAATACATATTGCCACTCCTTATAAAGCATACTACAGGCAAGGTATGAGGAAGGTAAGCAAGTATGTGGAAGTAGAGAAAAGCTAAAATAAATTCAGGTTGTAGAACTGATAGTGCTAACAGCCCCATCTGTAAGTGCTGTGTAGAATAACCTTTTTGGAGTGAAGAAGTACATTTATTAACTGTTCCAAGTTTACATATCTTTCCTTGGAAGACATTAGTAAGTAATACTGTCTTGTGTCTTGGATTCCTAAAGGCAACTGACAGACAGGCTGGTGACAAAGTGGATGGTGCTGCAGGGATGCTCTCCACCAGAATGCATTCGAATTTATTTGACGGTGGCCCGTAAATGGCCTCTCTTTGGAACCAAAATATTTGCTGCTAAGGTAACTGGAGCACACGTTTTTCTGTTTCCAAGAGTGAATTATCTGAGAAGAGACATACCTACAGCCTCTGGTAACACGAGTTGAAAATGCTTTTATTTCAGAAAGGGAAAAAATCAAACAATTCTGTTCTGAATGAGCAGCCCTGGTACCATATAGGTTGAAAAAGAAGACAAGTATATTCTAAGCACTAGGGGTTGCTAGTGTTCAGTAAATAAATACTGAAGGTTCCCTGGTTGTGTCAGTTGATCATGGTGCAGAGCACTTATTACCTGTCCAAGCCTTGCCAAAGCTTTCTGAGGCAGCAGTTTTCCTGGACATCAAGGCTGCAATGGTAGTTTAAAAATTAACATTTACATACCACAGTGGGGGAGGAAGGGAAGAGTCACCCCTAAGTCACACCTGGTAGCTAGTGCCAGCTATAAGGAGAATTGCTACTTCAGTCCTGTTCTCTGCTTGACACAGAACTTGATGCTTTCCTTGCCACATGGGAGAGGCAAGTACTCCTAATGTCCTGTTGCAGAAACAGAAATAAAAGTACACATTGGGTAAGGTACCAGCCTACAGGCATCAGTGGGAAAGAACAGCTGCAGGGAGCGGTTCCCCCAGCAGCTTGTACCATCCCTCACCCCATTCCAGGCTAGAGCTCTGTACCTGTTGCTCATGCCTGAACTAATTTCTTAGCACATAATGGCTGTCTGAGAAATCAGACAGGTTTTGGCATTAACCATCTTTCCCATCCCAGCAGAAATTTCTGCTGTTGAAAGCTTGAGGGAGATCTTCTTCATGGTTACATGTCTCTTGTTTTGAAGTCAAAGCTGCTCTGGTTACAGAAGAAAAGTCTAATGGTGAAAGGGACCTCTTGAATAAATATACAAGAAAATAAATAGTAATAAATATACAATATATTTTTCAAAAGACAGTTATTTCCACTGTCAGGACTAAAAGAGATTACTGGTATTTGAGGTTACTGACAGAATATGTAATTCAGTATACTGAAGAATCAGAATATAGAATAGGTGGACCCACAGGTGAAATAATGTTGGTATTCCTGATGATTAATGCATGTTATAACTTTTCAGCAATTAAACAGCAAAGCCTATGGCATTAGCCATGTAATAGCAGATTCCCAGGAAAGATTTTCTGTTGTTAATCAAAACAAGTCATCTTCAACAGACAATTGATGCACATTTGCTGTAAGATTTTGTAAGAAACAAAATGACATTGATGTGATGGTACTTGGTATAGAAACCAGCAGGTTTCACTGCCTTCCTGACAGATAGGAACAGTATAAACACGTATGTTTATAACTCTGTGCTGAGCAGTGTTGCCATGCTGTTGCTCTGTCCTAGCATTTCCTTCATTTTTAACCACACTGATGGCATCTAAATAATTTCAAAGGCTTTGTTATCCTTGTATCTCTTGTGCCACTACTCCAAAAAGTATATGTAAATCTGAAAACATTATTCCAAATTTTGGGGAGAGCTGTCTTAAAAATCAAACCAGGTCACACCAGTAAGCCTTTAGTAATAAGCCTTTAGGATTTTTTCTCATCTTCACTTTATCCTTAAATCTCAACATTTATATCAGAAATATCATTCTGTGGTGTTCAAGAAATACCTGAATTCATAATTTTATTTCTCTCTAGCCTATTTTGCCTTCCTCATCAGAAGACTGTCCAGTCTGGATAGCTGTGAATGAAGATGGTATCAGCATACTGGATTATAACACAATGGTATGTTGAGGAACACATTTTCAGAGGAATACCTTACCTAGCACAGAAAGACATTCCCCTGAGTCCAGTGAAAGTCACTAACAGTTTGTCTTTAACTTCAAATGTGAATTATTATTAGAAGTTAGTTTGTAAAAGTCAGAGATGAGGGAAGGCAGTGTTATGTTTGAACACTCCACAGACAAAGGAAAATTACATCTGCTCAAGGTAGGGCAGCAAACATGTTCATACATCTTGCAAAATCTCAGTGGTGTGTGCTTTACTACCACCATCTGGAATATAACAAAATCTGTACTATGAAGTAGTGAGGCCTCGAGCACACCAGGAGAAAACTAGAAATGCAATTCTCACTTGAGCTTTCTCTGCCAGCTCTTACCTTTAGAGCCATCTACTGCCCTTCACTGCTGGAGATCTGGTGTTCTTGCAGGAAGTAGCAATATAAACTAATATATTAGTTTAAGGTAGACATTTGGAGGTTTTTACAGAACTATGACTTTTTCAAACTCTCTGTCTGCAGCATTTGAAGGTCTCTTATTCATACTCTTCTGTGCTGACCTTTGGAGGCTGTCGAGATGACTTCATGATTGTAGTCAGTAAAATGAAAGAAAGAAGTTCTGGAAAAAATAGCACTGAAAAACTCCTCTTCACAATGGCAATTCCAAAGGTAATTACTAATGAAAAGTGAGTTTCTTTCCAGCTGGCAGCATCAGGGCTGGGTGTTTTGTACAAGCCCTGGGGACTGGTACTTGTGGCTGCTGCAATAGCTATATATATTCAACAGATCCTTTGTAAGCTGGAGCCTTTCAACAAGAGACTTATTCTACCTAACTCTTAAAGACAGGGCTTCATTTTAAAACTGAACAATTCCATGGGAGAAAGCCATTTACAAAAGCCATGCGGTCAATAGATCCTAAAAATCAAAGGGCATTCTTACCTCTAATTAACATACAGTTAATCATTTTCTCTTTTCCCCAGATTGTTGAAGCAACACTTCTGATTGCCAGCTACATTAACTATCGTTCGACTCCTTCACTGCTGTGTTCCACACAGCCCTCACGAAGCCAAACACCTGCTAAGAAGCCCTGGGAGACTGAAAATCGGTGCTTTTTTCCTTCCGTGCCCCGAAGCACAAAGGGGCCCACCCTGCTCTAAGGGCTTGTTCCACATGAGCTGATTTTGTTGGTTATATACCACAGATTAATGCAGGCTCTGATTCCTTTTCCATAATAATAGAAAAAGTTCCTTAGAGGTAGAGGCAGTGTACTTTCTCTTAAAAAAAAAGTTGATTTGGGGGACTGTGCGGGAGTTTCCTTTCTGTGACACATTCCATCCAAAATACCATTCCTCAGGTCATTTGCCTGCACAGTGCTCCAGTCATTACAGCTGCACTCATTCTTCCATCTCCTACTGTACTGCCTTGCTTTACAAGTACATATATTTTCTTTGATCCCTCCCATTTTCAGATTTCAAACGACATAAACTTTTGTGTTATTGCTCAGACATGAAAGAAAGACATTGCTAAGAAGGAAGAGGAATTAAACTCACAAGAATAATTCTGATGCAAGTCAAGGGTGATTTCAGACTTGAAATAGTGAGTATAGAATTAGAGTTCAGCAGTGCTTAAGAGTATTTTCAACTTAAAATAAAGGTGGAGGAAGCCTAGGGTCTTTTCATGTTGAGTACTGGGAACAGCTGGGACCTGGACAGTGTCGGAGAATGCCCTGGCACCTACAGGACCGGTGCATTTTAGAAACTGACACTGTTCTATGCAATAGATGAACATTAGATTGCTCCTGCAGGACAGGGCTCCGTGTGTCATGTGCTCCACTCTCAGACAAGCACTTTCTAAGACTTCTGATAACCACTGTTGTAGATGTGTTTGGAACTGCACATTATCTCAGAAAAAAGAAGACAAGGCAAGCAAATTTTGTACTTTTTCTGTCTTTCAGCAACTAGGACAGATCTTCCCAGACAAGCTCTGCCATTCTGACTTGACAGAAGCTGCTTCTTTTAAACTCCTGCTTCCTTCATGTACCATAAACAAGGAGGAGGTAGTCAGCAATTGTGTACTCATGTTCTTCTGACTTTCCTAAAGAATGTTGGTAGGTTTGATTTTTTTTTTATCTGTTTCAAAGTGACTTCATTATGAGAAGGTAATTGAATTTTAAACAAATAAAGGAAAAATATCAATTCTTCATAAAAAATCTAAATCTACTTGGTTTAAGTTCAGCTATTTTGAGAAGCATTAAAAAAGCTAAGGAAGAATAACTGCACTTTGAAAAGTACCACATTCAACTTCATAATAATTATGCATTCATGGGCAGCTTTCCCAAATTAATACAGTATTAATCCAACCACTAGACCAAAGTCAGTAATAGCAAACCAGTTATTTGCAAATAAACAAACCAACCATACCAGTGTTTTTACTCCTTAGTACCTGCCACCAACCTTGACACATCCAACTAATGCACATGGGGGAGCTGATAGATCAAGAAGGATTTTTTTCGTGCTTATGATGGGTGCAAGGCCACAGACTAAAAGAGAAGAGCAGGGGGCAGACAAAAATTGTTCTAAGCAATCCCTCATCAGCATCTCTGTAATATAAAACAAAAAAACCCAAACAACCAAACAAAACAAACCCAACCCCAAACCGTCCTCTGGTGAGTGATAGAAATAGTATGGCAGACCTAAGACAGGAAAAGATTCTATGAACAGTGACCTGATTTGCACATACTGTAATGTACCCACTTGTTATGAATTTAAAGACCATCCCTTGAAGGTACAGAGAAGGGTAGAAGTTTTCTGAGCCGAAAATAACTTTAAGAAGATATTTAGTAATTTTTGTTTTCCATTAGATACTTTCCAGTCTCTCTGTGTCCTGATAGTAGCTTGTATTTCCCCTCTCTCTCACAATTATCTTAGTACAGCTGTGTCAGATAGAAAACACAGTGTTACTCCTCCTCACTCTATCACCTGTGCCTGACAATTTCTCCTGTATCTGAAGGTCAGTTTGACAATTTGCTTCTGGTATCCCACCAGTAACAAAGCTGCTTCACAACAGGCTGGAGCTGTCATCAGTGCTGGCAATACTCAAGGCATAGAAGTCCCCAGGCTGTATTTCCTCGTGTCCTCAGAGACTTGAGGAGACTTGTACCAGGGCAAACAGGAAGCAGAGATGTTAAATAAACAGCAGCTCTCCTGAAACTCATTATTTTTTGCCACAATTGCACTTTAAGTTGAGAAGCATGATACACAAAACTTTCTTTCTTCCTTATTTCTTAAAAATATTCACCAATACTTGAGTGTTTCAGGGACCACCCCACTCTGATGGATGCACACACCCCTCCTATTTATAGCTTACCTGTCTTCAAACACCCCACCCTGTGTAGATACCTACTTTGTATGATTCTTTGGTAGAGAAAATAATTTTTTATTTTAATCAATGCTTTTGGCAATGACTGTTAATGCAGCATAGAATGAGATGACAAAAGCCTTTGTGTTCCTAACTGCTGTAAGTAAAAGGCTGTCTGGAAGATACTGTGAAATTTCTGTTTGGTCTTAATAAAATGCAGCTTGTGAATTAAAAACCATGAATTAAATGTGTATTATTCTCAGAATGAAATAAACTATTTTAAAAGCCAAAATATTCTTGATGTAAACAAAAATGAACATAGATTGTGTTTGGTATCCAGGCACAAACCATAGCTGGTATAAACCTGCCCTAGACTGATTCCTTGTTTCTCTCTGCTGATTTCCTCTTAGCTTAAGTGGATGACTACACCATGGGCACAGGATGTTCACTCCTTCAAAAGATTGCTGAAGCTATCTTTCAGACTTCTTGCTGTGACACAGCTTCTTGGTAATTTCTTCAGTGCACATTCTGAGGACTTCATAGGACTTTTACAGCATAGTCAGCACTCCCAGCACAGTCTTGAGCCCATGACTCTGTCCACTCTGTTGAGCCATCTTTTCTCTTCTGGCACAAAAGGCAGCAGCACATCCCCAAGCTGCTGCCTTTCACTTGGACAACCAGAATACTTCCTGTGACATGAGCTACCTAACCTGTCTTTCAAACTTTGTAGGACTGTGGAAAAAAACCCCATAAATCCCCTTATCTCTACCTTATTGCATGATGGTATGGTGCCAAGTGTTCATTTACAGATTATGTGGACAAGCATGGTACAGCATTGTATGCAAAATAAGCATGAATCCAGGCTCCTGCCAACTTGTGGGTTTAGCTTTTGACACTTCAATCACCTCATTAATATTACTAAGGAGTTGTGGAATATAGAGAGAAAAATACCAGTTGAGTGTTACGGTAACTTTTAGCGTATCAACAAAGAATTTCCCAACCTTGACTTACTGCAAAAGCACAGATTAATAAAACTTCATTCATGTTGTCATTACCATCATTTTCAACAACACATGTGCCTCATATTCTGAGAGTAACTCGGGTGGCCTCTAAATGCCACATCTTTTCCACGTCCCGTGTCAACAGGCCCTGCCCCATTCAGCAATGGGTTCACACTTTCCCTGTGCTCCTTTTGACAGTTAAGCACGTACTGAAACCATTCTTGTTGCCTTTGATATCCTTCAACTGATTCATCGCCAGCTGGGCTTTAGCTTTTCTAACTGCATCTTGAACAGTGTTGCTATATTCCTCCCACATCACCTGTCCCTAATTCCACCCTCTGTACACTTCCCTTTTGTGTTCAAGCATTGCCAGGAGCAGCTTGCTCATCCATGCAGGCTTCCTGGTATTTCTGCTTCACTTCCTGCTCATTGGGATGGACTGTTCTTGATCTCAGAAGAAATGATCCTTGACTATCAATCAGCTTTCTCAGATCCCTCTTCCCTCTAGGGACCCCATCACATGGGACTCCTTCAAGCAGATCCCTGAAGAGGTCAGTCTTCAGATCTCTTTGATGTTTATTCCATTAAACATAACTGAATGCAACAGCTTAATTTTCTGGTTTTGTCCTTCTGAAATTCTCCTGTCTTCAGGAAGTTACTATCTGATCCTACACATCAGCTTTGGTATTTAGAGTGTGATTTTCAAAGGGTTAAATAAAAACCAAAAAATGCATACTTATGGCAATCCAGCCAAGGTTATTTTATAATTTTAGCATAATTTTCAGATGCACGAAACAGTAAAAAATGGATGCATTTTCTTATCTCCCTTTACCCTATTTCCCCATAATTCTTTTCTGGAGAGGCAAGAAAAAGCTTCTTCTGTCTGAGCCTAAAAAGCTCTGCTAATGGGCCAGTTTTTCTTGCTTTCCCATGTGTCCCTCTGAGTCCTGCTGAAAGTTTGCTGTCTTTTTTTCAGCTATTTTATTTCACTTGATTGTGGAGCTGTCTTCCTCTGCTCCAGGATCTCTTGACAACTTTTGTACACTTCTATCAAGCAGTCCAGTCGTGGCTTGGAGCTCTAGAAGTCAAACAACAGAGAATCAGGCTCTGAACTGAAATGCCAATTAATTTTACCCAAACAGCAAACAGTGGTCAAAGTACAATGATTTTTCAGCAATTCTAACCTGGACCAGCTTAAAACCAGCAAGGAAGTGAAAGTTTCATGGTCCCACAGTCCCTATGATCCTGTAACTTTTGAGCTCCTGCAACAGCATTACTGTGTAAAGTCCATCAAATGCCTCCTTGCAAGAGCTGCTTGAGAGAACAAAAGGTCAAATCAGTGCAGTAAGGCTCCTGGGCTGAGTGATATGGGAAATTGTATTTTTGAAGGCTGCCATAACTTAAAGAAACCCAGTGAAGGAGACACAATAAAGGTACTAATCATTGCTCCTTCAAAACTAACATACTAACTTGCATGTTAACATAATTACAGACAGGCACTGCATTTCAAAATGGAAGAGTTCCATACCTCCTATGCTGCTGGAGTCAACTCTACCAGTGCTAAGATATTTCCATGAAAACAAAACTGGTCAGAGTTGAATGGTAAAAAAAAAAAAAAAAAGGAGAAACAATACAGCAATAGAGATGCCAGGCAGACCTGGAAAGCAACGTATCTAACTAATATCAGGTACTTGAATGCAGCTATCTGGAATTTAGTAGTTGTTGATTTCCAGCAAATCCACTTTTCCCCTTGTTTATATGTGAAATATCTAATTTATATTACTGTTACTAAAGATCTTTACAATTGTGGGACTGAGTTAGCAGAAAGTGTAATGAAATAGACTATTTGTACTCCTAAGTATTCAGACTGACTGTATCGAGTCACAAACTGATCTGTTGGCAGATTACAAAACAGTCACCAGCAGCAGGTGAATTAAGGACAGAGAGGGCTCTACAGCTCAGCAGTCTAAGAAGTGAGGTACCTCTGTGCTGCTTACCACCCCTCATGGATAAGGGCACTGTTGTGTTAGGCATGAACACACACAAAGCAAATCCATTCCAAAAATGGGATTATGAACAGTCAGAACACGTTAGTGAGAGAAGAGAGAGGGGAGACGAGGTAACAGCAACACAAACAAGTTATGATACATTAAACAAATTGGTCACTGCTTGTACCATGATCTTTGTCAGCAGGGCAGGCAGGGGAAGTCATTCCAATGCCAAGGAGGATTTATGAGAACTTTTGGTACACAGAGCTAAGGGAAAAATCAACTGCAGCACAGTGCCAGAGTTATGGTGGTAACTGAGCACAGGACTGCACAGAAAGCTCTACAAGTCCTCAGCACCCTATGGGAGCCAAAGACTTTTAGTTCATGCAAACTCCTGGCTGGGTTCAGATTGACACAACTCCCTGCTGTTTGAATGGAGAGCAAATAAAAAAACCCATCCCCATTATGTAGTTCTGTGAGACTTCAAGTGCCACCCACCCTGACAGCCCAGCCAGGGAAAGGCAACTGTCACCAGCTACTGTAGCAGAATAAAAATATGCTTAGACAACTGATGCACACACAGAGACCACCATCTGGATCTCTCCACCATTCAGTCAAACTCACCTGAAAGAGTGGCACAACCTCAGATACTGCCTGAGGATCTTCAGGGTCCTGGAGGAGGATACAAAGGTAGTAGATAACTTTTTGCTACAAGACAAACAGAAAAAAGTCATTGGAGTATAAAAATGCTATCAAACTGCCTGGAGTTAGCACAGGAATAGGGTGTTTCAACTCACTGGGCTGAAGGCAAATCCTGCCAGGTCACAGTCAAATCTACACATTTTTATCAATAGCTTTCACTCAATAAAGAAATCATTTTGCCTATTTTTTTTCTATTAAATTTTTAACCTGAAGAAGACACCCATACTGGAAGGGTAAGGTCTGCTTTTCTACAGGAGCTTTGTAGAAAACCCTGGCAACAGGAAAAATGATTGTTTGTGTTGTCATAACTTCTCATCTCCATCTTGATTACATATGGAGCTGGACATCAGGATTTGTAAGAACAGCATAACAGAAAGAACTAAACCCATTAGCTCAATGCCAGTGGCATTATCCAAGGGATGGATTTGGCTTTTTGAGGTTATTTGTTTGGTTTGAGTTCTCCTTTAAAGGTGAGAGATGACAGAATAAGGAGAAAAATCTGAAATAAAGCTCCTGATGCTAGTAAATCTATGGATGGTGCTGTGTTTAATTACTCTGGTAAATCATGCTCATGAAAATACACTGGCTGTGAGTGTGCCCAGACACAAGAAGACAGACTTTGTATGATTACCATATGGATGGCTTCATTGATAACCACATCCTTCACTTGACCCATCTCAATGAAGGTTGTGCTCTCTTTCCCTGAGGCGTAGGCTGAAGTCACCTGAATGCCGAGTGAGCCGATGACCAGCAGGGATTCCTGGTCAATCTTCACGAAGTGCAGGTATATGATCAGGCCGAGCAGTGTGATGAAGATGGCAGCAGAGAGCACCATGCTGTTCTGTAACACAAGCCAAGAAAAGGCAGAGCTCTGGTACTACAATCACTTTAACACAGCTTTAGAGAAAGTAACATTGCACAGTAAATTGTAAATTAAAGCTACAGGTGCAAAGCATTTTTACTTAGGTAGAGTCATTTTATTCACCTGACTGGCTGATATATATGTAGTGAAGTTTAAATCAGTCTTTGCTGTATGCACTTAAAGAATTGGGAGCTGAAACTAAAAACTGCAAGAAAATTCTATTTCCTTCCAAGTTCAATGCAGAAATCTCAATCTAAACAAGCCACTTGTGTCAATGAGAGTGTATTATGCCAACTTCTAAAGATGATGTCACTGACAAAAAAGTGTTGTGAAATGTTTACAGGAACCAAGGGTGGATTTTCACTGTGGAGGAACCTGCCTTTAGAATAAACACTGCCCTGGTGGTTTTCTTACTATGAACTGCCAGTCTAAACTTGTACAAACCTCAGCCTCTTTTTACCTTAAATACCAATGCAAAGAAAATCTGCTTTATCCAGTACTTTTTCTAAGGATCAATGTCTTTTGCATGCTGCAATCCTGAGATTGCTGTTACATTTTAACATATAACTGATGACACTATAGTCCCCCGTAAGTCATCTGAAGACCTGGTAATAAATTCTAAAGGTCCAAAACCTACCATCTGTTTCTGGTACATGTTTTAGAGAACTCCAGGCCACCTACCCACTAATGAGAGTTATAACAGACACTTCCTAAAGAGCTGCACGGCCCCGCCATTCAAGCTGGGCCTGTACCACCATGTGAGCTAAAGAAGTCATGGCTTCAGGAAGTATACAGGACTTCTCCAAAAGTTTGCTATCACAGGGGAAAAAAACAGTCATGAAGTACAAACAGTGAAATTCACAAAGAGAGAGACTTTCAGACCTGATTTCCTGGCAAAAGGAAGAATTGCAGTCACTTGCATGTAGGCTGCAGGAGTGTGTGTAAAGGCAAGCAGGAAGGCAGTGGGTGGTAACCCACTGTATGCTTTCATAAAAAATGAAACTCAGACATGAGCCATCTATTCCAGTCTGACTCCTGACAACTGACTTATAATGCAATCTCTATCTTAATTTCTTAGGAAAGATTACTGAAAAAAAGGGATATGCAACAGTCAGAGCATGGGTCACAGTGACCAGCTTCTTTGGTTAAGCTACTGAATTCAGTCTGGACATAACTGATCTGGGTCCAGTTTTTGATAAATCCAAAAGCATTAGTTGAAATATCAGCAGATTTTTAAATCTGTACTGCAAACATCTTTCTGACTCAGCTGTGAAAACTGATGACATTCATGGTGCAGTGCTGAGTCACTCAGAAAAATTCCTTTTGGGGATTAAAAATCATTCACCTTCTTCAATTCCTCCTTAATTTCATATTCTCACAACTCATCTCTCCAAGTGAGCACGTTTTATCTGGACTCACAAGTATGTGCCAGGCATCACTCAGCACGCAGACATAAATCTGTCTAAGAGGCTACAAACCAACAGAGGCACCCGAGAAGACACCGGGGCAAGCAGGTGGCAGCCCGCGGCCTTGAGGCTGGCACAGCTCTCCCTTTGCCAGCACTCCCCATCAGCTCGGCGTCCCCGGGGCGCGGGGGATGCCCGGAGCGGCGCTGAGCGCCTTCCCACGAGCTGCGGCCGCCCTCCATGCCCCGGGCGCCGCTAGCCAAGGCCGCCCAGCCCGCGGGGCTCCCCCGGTTCCCCGGTGCCACAGCGGACACGGGCTGTGGGGCGCAACCGAGCCGGGCCCGAGCCGCGGAGGGGCCCGAGGGCGGCGGCGGGGCCGGTACCTCGCAGAGCGCGAAGAGCCCGTAGGCCGCCAGCCAGACGGCGGAGGTGGCGGCGCTGAGCGAGCGCAGCTGCAGGCGGGGGCCGCGCACCGCCAGCTCCCGGCAGGACGCGCTGTGCTGGCGGCGCCGCAGCGCGATCGGCACCCCGGAGGCCGAGAGAAAGCGCCGCTCCTCCGCCATGCCGGGCAGGCGGGGCCCGGGCCGGCCGGCCTCCCGCGGGAGGAGCCTGAGCCGACGGCCGGCTCCGCGGCTCCGCTCTCTCTCCGCGGGCCGCCGGCCGGTGCTGCCAGTGGGCTGTCCCGCTTGATGTACCTCGCCAGGCGTCCGTCCTTAAACCCGATGACATCAGCGCTTTCTGCGGTTTGCACATGTTGACAGTTGATTGCTTGCTCCCTCTGTTTATGGAGTATGTGTTTTAAAGGGCACACGGTGTAGTGGGGCTGCACGTGTCTCTTACCGTGATGAAGAGACGGAGGTTTTCATGGAATCACAGACTGTTAAGGGGTTGGAATGAACCTTAAAGAGAATCTAGTTCTACACCACCGCCTTGGAAAGGGACACCTCACACTAGACCAGGTTGCTCAAGGCCTTATCCAGCCTTGCTTTGAACAGTGCCAGGGTTGGGGCATTCACAACCTCCTCGGGCAACCTGGTCCAGTGTCTCACCACACACAAAGGAAAAAATTTCTAACCTATCCTAAATTTCTGGACCTAAATATCTAACCTAAATTTCCCCTTTTTCCATTACTCCTTGTCCTATCACTACAATTCCTGATGAAAAGTCTCTCTCTGGCTTCCCAGAAGGCCCCCTTTAGATACTGGAAAGTTTCTATGAGCTCTCCATGCAACCTCCTCTCCTCAAGAAGGTTCTCTTTCCCCCCTTTGTCCTTACCATCTGCAACTCCATAAATGTATTTTCTCATCTGTACCACACTTAGGTACAAGGTCTTTGGATTTTTTTTCCCAAGGTTTAAAGCAGAGTTTTCTGGTCCTTTGCCATCTAAATACGTGGTAAATTGGAGACTTGGCTTTGCATAGAGACTTAATGAGTCTTTGTATTGTGCTCCCTTTAATGCATTTCAGTTATTACTTCATGTGACTTATGTGGCAGTAATACAAAGCTACAGCTCTGTGGCTTTCAAACTGCCATCCTGATTTCTTTGGCATTTCTATTTTTTTCCCTTCTACCACAGTTTTTGAGCATTAGCTTTAATTGCAGTTGCCATCTTTCTGTGAGCAATTTACTTAATTCATGGGATTGTCAGAGCTCTTGGGTGGATACTATATATATAAAAAACCAGTTAATTTGTTCTCACAGGGGCAGCAAAGGAGTCTTAAGAGACGTGAAAAACCAAGGGGCATCAGAGAGTCACTGCCAAGGTCTTTGCTTTGCCTGGAGGAGTGGCTGATGGCTGCCATCCGTGGGAAGTCTTGTGCAGTATGTCCAGGATCTCACTATGATACAAGAGACCAGGTGGACGGATGGGCTTTCCTTTTCTGCTGAAGAGGATAGGTGAGCTGGGCTGGAGGGGAAAAAAGTAACAGCAGACAATGAACTGCAGAAATGGAGAAGAAAATACTGAAGTTCAAAAGAGGATGAAAGAAGTTCATCAATGAAGTAAAAAAAGACAAAAACCCAATAAACTGAAAACCGGCTTTTTAAAGAGGGAAGAAAGGTTTGAAATGGTGAGAAGGACTGAAGTAAATAAACATGAGTTATGACAGCTGGTATGACAGCTTCAGAGGTGGGAACAGGAAGAAAGGGAAAGAAAAATCAGAATAGGAGGTAGAAGAGGTAAAAGCACTATGAACAGCCAGGTCAGTAAACTGGACAGAAAGAAACGTGAGCTCCTGGAGGAGTGTTAACAATAATTCACATTCACAAGACATGGGGGAGTTACTGACATAGAGACGGGAGGAGAACTTGGAAATCTTAAGAGGAAAAAGCAAAACTGCTTGGATTTTTTTGTGTGTGTCACTGGGAACTCCCTGTCTAACCATTTTTATGCTCTGTCATGTCATGAACTGTAAGCTTATCTTTCAAGCTTATACAGAAAGACTGCACATTCGACAGTGGGAGTCATCTTGCTTTGTCACAGCAGGGAAAGATGGGGACTTTAATTTGTTTTTAACTCATTTGTTAATCATCCTTCAAATGTGCCTCGAATAGGAACAGCTGGAGACCTCTGAGAATCGTCTCAAGCCACGATGCTCCGAGACCAATATTCGAGGCAGGTGCTGGATAGGTGGTCCTTCAGTGCTTTATCAAGGCCATCAGGTGATGAGCGCCACCCGTGCTTCTCCAGCGAAGCCACGGAGCAGCGTTCCCGCACGGAGGCTCCCGGAGCTCGCTGTGGCCAGCCAGGGAGCCCGGCTGAGCTGCTGCTTGTCTGCGAGCCCCCGCCTGTGTCCCGGCGGGGCGGGTGCGACAGCGGGACAGCGGCTGCCCTCGACCTGCGGAGAGTGCGGCGGGAGGCCGTGAAGGGGCGGCGGCCCCGCGGGGCGCGGCAGCGGTGCCGCACCGGCGGGAGGCCGAGGCGGCCGCAGTGGAAAAACCCCGGGCGGCCGTGAGGGGAGCGGGGCGGGGCCGCGCGGGAGGGGGGGGGCGGGACACACCTCCGTGCGCGCGCGCTGCCGTTGGCCGGGGACGCGGGGGCGCGAGGGGCGGGGCGGCGGCGCGCGGGGGGCGGCGCGGAGCGCTGAAGAGAGCGGGGCGCGGGCGGCGCGCGGCAGCAGCAGCGGCAGCAGCAGCATCAGCATCGCCCCGCCATGGCCTTGCGCGGGCCCCTCGCCCGCCTGCTCCGCGCCCGGCCCCGCACCCAGCCCCTCACCGCGCTCCCGCTGCGCCGCCGGGCGCACTCCGTGGCGCTGGTGGGAGCCCCGCTCTCCAGGGGCCAGGTGGGCATCGCGGGGGGCGCCGGGTGCCGCTGGGTGCCGCGTCGCCCTGCTCTCCCTCCCCGACGGGGCTCGCGTACCTGGCTGCGGGCAGCGCTGTCTGACGCGTTCCCCTCTCTTTGTCTCGCAGAAACGGCGAGGAGTGGACCACGGCCCCGCTACCCTCCGCGCCGCGGGGCTGGTGGAGCGGCTGGCCGGGCTCGGTGAGCACTGCGCGGCGGGCGGGCGGGCGGGCGGGGGTGGCTGCGGGGCTGCCCGCATCGCCCCCTTGCCTCTCGGGGCAGCGTGACTCAGCCGCTCCCTGCGGCGGGGGCAGACGGCTCCTGCCTCCCGGGACTCACGGAGCGCACCGTGCCCCGGCGATGCCCGCAGCCTTGCGGAGGTGCCGGCAGGGAGAGGCTCGTCGCATTTCGTACGGGAGGAGCCGCACGGGGCCCTGCGGGGGTCCCGAACAAAGAGCGGCCGGTGGTCCCGGCTGCCCGGAACAGCGGGACGCACAGCGAGCGCTGCACCGGCACACGGAGCGTGTGCTTGCTGCTCCCGTGCTGACTCCGGGAGAGCCGGGGAAGCGAGAGGCTCTTTGCAGCTCTGTGTGAGCCTATGGCATCCAGACAAGTAACTGTGATCCTCGGCATATCACACACTGTGGGCTTTGCCTTTTCTTTTTTATTCCCTTCTGTGTTTTTTACCAGGTTGTTCCTAAAAGATTCGTATGCTTCTAGGTGATGAAATTCAGAATTTTCTGGAGAAGTCCTCGTTTTTATGTATGAGGTCTCGTGTGAAGTCTTTGAAAACGCTTGCAAATACCACTCTGTGAACAGGCTGTTTCTGGTCTTTTTGTGCAAGCAAATCCATGCACTTAATTGTGATTCAGCTTCTCACATCTATTACTTCTACAAGCTGAGACCTGCAGAAAGCTGTACCACAGTTACAAGAAACAGGACACAAGGGATAGAAACTTGTAAAGCTGAACTTCATCTTGGAGAATCTTTAATCTAAAGAATGTTACTGAAAATGGTGTGATGAGGATGGATTGCAGGGATGGACCACAGAAAGAACCAGTATCTGCTCCCTGGGTGGTTAGTGTCAGTGAGGATTAGATGCATAGAGAGATAATTGCCTAATAATCCTCTAGCAATTTTATTCTGAATTTAAGAACTCTTCAAAACAGAAACAATTGCTCTGTGCAGCCCTGTAGGCATATCCTGCATATCTTATGATTCACAAGCTGAAAAGTCCCACTTGGCAGCCACATGAGTAGATACTCTTTTTCTCGCTTGTTTTGTGCAAAGTAGAGACACTTGCCGTCATTGGCAGTACTTAAATTCTAGTGAGCAAGTGCTATAACCTCAGCAAGTGTGCAAGAGGGCATCTAAAAGAGCTTTGTACTGGAATAGTTACTGAGCCTAAAGTTTATTTGAAACTAACAAATTGCTAGGCTTGAAAGGAGCATGCTCTTCTAAATAAGTCCATAGGCAGCAGATTATTTTGTATCAATGACAGAATTTTATACTGGAAGGCTTGGAGTTCTCTTTCAAGTGGTTCAGAGCTAATGTTTCCAGTTTGTAAGAATTCTTTGATGAAAACTCCAAACCCACAAAACCCAACAAAATTTAAAATTAGAAGAAGAAGCCCTCTCATTTGCCTGACACAAGCTCACTTCAATAGGAGCTTGTAGAAGGTAGAAAGAAAGGGAAATTCGAGTCCTTTCTGGATTCCAGCATCAAAATGTTATGGGGATAGAAATGAAGCCAGCTAAACTAAATTAAACAAATACTTTCACTGCTTAGTTTCTTATGGGTTGTTTACTCATCAATCAGTTATGCACATGGAGATATCTTCTTGCTGTTCCCTTACAATTTTTAGAGGCTCTTCCTTCTGCAGTTGCAGTTTCCTATTGCTGGCATGTTCTTCCACTGGGGTGGGGTTGGTTTGTTTTTTAAGGTGGTGTTGATGTCTATTGCTGCTTAAATCTCTGCAGCCCTTTTAAGAACAGGTTCTGCTGTGAGGGCCCATCCTGCAACGATGACAGTCACCAGCATGCACAGAGGAGTGGTTTGCAGTGCAAAGACAATCTGCTTGAGGGGAGGGTGCTGGATGGAGGAGGATGCTGCCATGTAGCCTTTTGTACTGTACACATTTGTTGTTCATGGAAACTTAACAAATTATTGTTTTTATATGTGGCCTGCTTATTTTTCTTCTCTGGGATGCCAGGATAGCTTTGGCTGCAGTACTGTTGTAATAGTGCCATTGGACCATTATTTGGAGTCCTGTGGTATGCTGAACTGGCAGTAAAACTTTAGCTGCTTTCTCTGTCTTTCTAACACTATGAATTTTCTGCTCATACTTTTAAGAAGACCACAGTATGAATGGAGCCACAGTATAATTCTAATTATTAATTTGGACAGTCTATTTATCTGTTTTATTATAGGAGTTAATAATTTTGATGGATTCTTGATTGTTTTCCATTAACAGGCAAACTGTATTGCAGCAGACTAGGTTTCTCCTTTAAGAATAAATATCATTTGTCTAAGACACAGGGCTTCTTCATCTGTAGTGGATAGTTTTGAAGCATTTGTGACCACAGGGTCTGTGTATGTGAGTGCATATAGAAACTGTTTGTTACTTGTCCCCATTCCCTGCTTGGATATGAAAAAATGCTATAAACTTGATTTTCCTTGTCATTACCAGTTTGAAACCAAGTATGAAATGTGGAATGATGCTTCCCAGTACAAGAGTGAGGCTAGATTCTGGGCCATCTAAAGAAGCACAGATGGGGGAAAGAAGCAGTATTCCTCTGCATTAACAGTAACTCTGGAAATTGCCCTCACTGTCTTTCATGTGGAAGAGATTTCTGGTGATCAGACTCTTCTCTTTGCCTGAAATGTTAAAATTTATTTATTTAAAGTTTTGATTTATTAATTTTCCATTTGTAATTCAAGTTCAACTCAACCTGTATAAAATGAAGGTGCTCTGGAGGGTTCTCCAAAAGGCAGCATTTGGGTAGTAAGATGCATATACTATGTTTGTTGCTTTGAATAAGAAGCAGCCACACGGCTCTTCACATGTTTTTCTGCCTTATTTAGTGACTTCTGTTGATAATGCTCCAGCCATATCAGAAAGAGTGAGAACACTAAACTTTTGTTTCCACTTTTTCCATTGTTTTCCACTTTGCTTTCACTGTCTGGTGCATTTGGGGGGCGGGGGTGGTGGAATTTTATTGTTCCTTTGACCCTATCCTAATTTTTGTTCTTTCATAGTCCTATTGCATGTTCTGAGCTGCTATTCCAATTTCTATTTTTTGGGGGGAATACCTCCCTTGACAGATTCTGTGACCATACTTACATGGTATAGTAACTTCTTGGCTGCCTCAATCAATGACTGCCTGTGAACTGCTTGTTTATGCTTAGGCTGAAATCCGAGGAGGGAGCACAGAGGCAGATGTTGTTGCTAGTCTGTACCAGACTATCAGAGATGAATCTGAGCCACCAATATGACTTTTTTCCCCTTGTCAGGAGCAGAGAGATCAGTTACCTGTTGGTACTAGCTCAAGGGGTACTCAGAGTTACTGTAGCAGGAGTCCCAAGCCAAAAGCAGTGGGTGTGCAAGTCTAGCAGGAGTAAATTAAAGTATAATTTACTCTGCCTGTGGGGATTTTTATTCACCTTGGAGATGTTTGTCTTTTGGCTTTGCTTCCTCTCCTAAGGGAAACTAAAATATTATCAGTTTAAAGGACATGTTGCCAAAGAAGTAAAAGTGCCATGTGAAAAGAGACCCCACAGCTCCTTGGCATGGGAGAGAAAAGGGTGTAAAGCATGTAGGTCTATGTATTGCTCTAACAGTAAACAGAAATGGGTGCAATATGTGGAGGCTTTTGGACTTTTTTTGGCTAGGAGTGGGGGAGATAGGTGGCAGATACATAAGCTACTGAAGGTGCAAAGTATGAAGTTTTTTAAAGTGAGAATTTATTGGGCCTCTCCTGTTTGCTGCAGATTAGGCAGAGAATCTGAGCAAACTTCAATCCAAAGTTTTGCCTAATCCTTTTACTTGAGAAGAGAAAGGCCTTACTCAGTGTTAGACTTAATAGAGAGCTACTGTTTCTTTCTGTAGCCTTTGAGGTGACTTAGAGCATCTGTGCTGCTGCTGGCACAGGAACAACTTTACTGTAAGATTTCTTCCCAAGTATTCATTCTTGTGTGTTGACTGTTGTTGATTGCTGAATTAAATTTTTTTGGTCTTTATTTAGAACTGCATGCAGCTGGGTTGCTGAGCTTAGTCAGGCTTGGATTTGGGTTAGTGTAGGATTGATTGGCAAAGTTTGGATCTGAGTTGCTGGCTTGACAAGTTGGTGAACTGCAGAGACATGTGGCTTACACACAGAGGGGAACTGCACGTGTCAGAGAGAATGAGCATCATATCACCATTCTTCTGTTGGACTGGAAAAATTCTTCAGTCATAGGTTTCATGAGGTCAGTGCAGTGACTCAGAAAGGAGTAACCTCCTCTAAAAGAGGAGTGGAGCTGTTAATCCCCGTGTCTCTGGAGTTACACTACGGCTTTGCCCAAAACCATTGGACTCCTGTTGACATCTGCTGCCATAAATAGCAATTCAACTTTGCTTCTTCACCAAGACAGCTCATATCACTCTTAATAAATCATGAGGCAGCTGCTTCTACATATCTCCTTTTTTTTTTTCTTTGTCCACCTAAATCATCTTCAGTAAAGAGTTTAGAAGGAAGATAAACAGTTTTTTAGTTATGCACCAATTATGCATAAATAAGTATAGGTGCTGGGATTCAGCGGATTTGGACTGGAAAGAGTTGCAGCTGCATTGTTGGGAACATAATGTTCATCAGTCCATCCAGTAAATGTGTTTAAAAAGTTACCTGTATCCCTGAAGAATTTGACAAACTGTACCATTCTGCTTGCCCTGTATTTGAACTGAAATTGGATTTACATGTTAGAAACAAGATCTGTTAGGAATGGATTCTTGGATTCTAGCTTTGTTTTGCACTAGCTTTTACCTCAGTTGTTTCTCTTCAAAACTCAGTATTTTAAACTTGTAAAGACATTTGTACAGCCAGTCAAATATCTCTAATCTCTAGAATTCCAATAAACTCTAAATTTGTTGTACGGATAACATCAAGATCTGACTTTTTTTGAGTTATGTTTTCTGCTGTTGATGAAGTGGGAGACAGGCAAAATTCTAAATAACTGCTGGCATTTAAGCAGCATGTTATTTAGTTAAATCTCTGCATTGTTGAGGTAAGAGATGGTACTGTTTATCTATTTTTATTTCTGATCACATCTGGTGCTAGTATTGTCAAAGCTAAGTATTCACGTGCTAGGAACATCCTCAGGACCAAAAATCAGTTTGGATATAACATTAAGAGGTCAGACTAACAGCTTCTTCCCTACAAAGCAGGAATAGGAATGCATTTTTTTAATCCAGGAACACCCTCTCCCCCTCCTTTTCCCCTGAAACTAAATGGGTAAATGGCAGTCCTCTTTCCTTTCCCTAAGACACAAGCATGCCCAAACAGTTCTGTTTAATAATATCAGTACAACATACTTATGTAGTACTGCAACTTATTTCTGGAACCAGACTTAATTACCTCTTTTTATTTATACAGAGATAAAGATCCATGGGACTCTGCTTTTCTTGTTTACCTCTCAAATGTGGATTAGCCATGATTGGTTACCTTCAAAGACCAGTGGTTTGTCAAAAATCAAAGCACAGCCAAAGGGGCCGATTGTAACTTGCATTTGCAGTGAGTGTTTGAAATGATGCCACTTGTCAAAATGCATCAAGGGCAGGTGCTGCTCCAGTCTGTGAGGGAAGGCAGGCAGGACCTGGCTCTGATGAGCTGGCAGGCAGAAGGAGCCCTGCTGGGGTTTTGGAGGAGAGCTGCTTTGAGGAGGCCTCCACTAACGCAGTTTTTAGGTTGCATCTTCCCAGCAGACCTCATTGGCTGTCTTGCCTTGAGCAGGGGAGGCTGAGCTCCCCTGGGGGGTGTGCTCTGCCATGCACAGCTCTGCTCAGCAGCTGCAGTTTATCCTTTTGAGTGCTGTACCTTCGATATTTGCATGAGTACAGGTAGCCTTGGAAGCCAGGAGAAAAATGCCAACCCTGAAAATAGAGCAGTCCTTGCAGTCAGTTGGTTCTGATATTCCCTTCCCTTCCCCATGCTGATGGAGCACACAGTCTGCTTTGGAATGAAAAGCTTTGTGTCAGCCATCCATCAATTGAATGTTTGTTTTTGTGTCTCCCATTTGGCTGGTGCATATTCAAGGTTGCACTCTATGAAATTGGCTTTAAAAGCATCTTTGTGAATTTGGGGTAAATGTCACTTGGTGCTTTAACTATAATTGTTCTGTGTGTCAGCTTAGTTTAAATACCTTTAAAAATAAAGCTAGGTTGGTGAAGATCAGAAAAACCTGAATTATTTCTTCCTGATCTTTAAATAAAGGGAGACTAGGGTGAGGGACCAATGAACAGAGCTCTTGGGGGTTTTATTTTTTTTTATTTATAGTGATACCCTTCATCCTAGATATTTTCATATTATAAAATTAGTTTTAATACATGACTTAGCTGAATTTCTGCACCTATATAATTCTTTGGATTGGAGTACATTTAGATTACATTCTGGTTTAATTTTTTTTACTATTAATTCTGTTGAAGGAGTGGAGTTACTGGGGGGATACACAAAGGGAGATGACAGAGGGAAAATTAGGTAATGAGTTGGATTTTGATCTGCTTTACAGTACACATGATCTATTACTGCTTTCTCATTTGAAACTTTAATCATGTGTCTTGTTGTGGACTCACAAGACCAAGAGACCTATGGCAGGTGTATGCTTATGTGAATATGGTATGGAGGACTCGTGTTGGATGAAAGGTGGTAATTTCTATTATAACACAATCTGCTGAAAAGCAGGGGATGAAGCACTGAAGTTAAATACAAAAAAAAACCAAAAAAACCCCCAAAACCCACAGACCAACAACCCACCAGATTTCATTTGTATATGAAGAAGTGGTCAGATATTAGTTTCTCCCAGCTGGTTAAGAGGGAGGAAGAGGATTTCAGTAATCTCTAATATATTTTACTGTCCCTTCCTCTCAAGTGTTACCTGCCTGGGTTAAGGAATGTAATATAACCGTTTACTTTTGTAACAATCTAAAGCACAAGGTGCCTATTGTTGAGGAAAGCTCTTTTGGCATTGTGATCCTCGTGGCTGTAAGGACCTCATTGTGGTGTTGTTGTCAGGAGCTGTGCCTGGGTTAAGCTTATTTGAAAGGAATTTTTTAGAACATGTGCAAGGTTTGGTGGTGCTGTGGCACACGCTATAGCTGCGCCCTTCTCTCTGATGCAAGCCACAGTGCAAATGTTTCCCAACACCTCAGACTGACGTTTTTGAAGACCTTTCAAGGTCAACTGCATTGAATTTCATCAGAGATTAAAGTTATAAGCCATTTTCAAAGGGAAATGAGGTGGCTGCTTGATTTGGGGTTGGAAAAATAATTTTTGGCTCTCTTTATGCAAGGGACATCTTGACTACAGACTTGGGGCAGCAGTTGGAATTGGGTCTGCTTGTTGCTTTTGTAGGAGATGAACCTTTTTTAATATTTACAGCTACAGAAACTTTGTCTTAAACCAGACCTTTCAAAATTTCAAATAAAAGGATGGGAATTGCTCGTACAAGAACTTGCCTTTTAGGAAGTGAAATTTTAGAGCTGAGAGGTATCTGTTGGGCCATCAACTGTGTATCCAACCTATATATACCTATACCTCTTCTAGCAGATACCTGTTCAGTTTAAAGAGAAGTAGATGCTGTGTAATGAAGTTCCTAGCAAGCAGGCTATGACTAAATTAGGCTGCAGAAGTCTGTCTCTTGCAGTGGGAACCTTGCTAGCCTAATTTCCTATTCATGTTAAACAAAAGCATGCACTTTGTTTGTGTAGTTGTAATACACACACGTCCTGGATAATTCTGGAGGGTTAAAACTGCCTTAAAAAAAAAAAAAAAGCTTTAGAATGCATTGGTCATAATGAATTGAATAATTTGTTTGCTGTTGTGTAACATTTTGACAGTGTCTCTGAGAAAGGATTAAAAAGTCCCCACCATAAGCCAATGGGTTTATACTGAAAAGAAGGATGGTAACCTGGTTTCATTCATGTGAAGTAAAATGTTAAGTTTGCCTATAAACATTGTTCATAATAGTCATTGCATCCTAAAAGGCCTTTATGTTTTTGTGGTGGTTTAGTAAATGGTGCTATAGCTGAGAAAACAGTTTGCAGGAGTGATGCTTGCATGTGAGCAACTTTGTATATAACATAGTATGAAAGAAGGTCTAGTAACTGTAGAGTTTCCAGATTCCTTTGACAGTAGTTCATCCAGGACAGGATTTACTTTTCCCACTAATTTAGGTTTTGGGGTTTTTTTTAAGTCCAGTTCCCAAATGCCCAGTGTAAACCAGCAGTGTTGGGAGATCAGTCCTATCCCATGTTCCTCGTGCTTTTGTTCCAGTTCCCATCTGCTGGCTTGCAGAGCTGTTATGTTTATGTGAATGTGCCATGGGGCAATGTCAGCAAACAGCCTGGGTCTGCAGAGCTGAATCTCCTACTGTCAAGTTTGCTGCTTCTGTTGCTGGTGCAATTTCCTAGTAGAGGAGGATGGGGGGAGGCTTTCTGTGCTGCTGCCCAGATGTTTTCCAATGAAATGTCACCTGACATGAGCTGCCTGTTTTTACAGAGGACAATTCTCTAAACCTGTGCAGGGAAATTACTGTAGTAACTGCTGGCTACTGTCTGTATTTTGCTTATGATAGGAAGTGAACTTCAGACGTGTCATACAGCTTGCTGAAAGATGTGTTATGTCCCCAGTGAAAGGTTATAAAATCATTCACTAATGGCAAAATAACTGACTTGAGCATGACTGATACATCAACAGCTTATTTGAAAAGGCATGCAAGGAAGCTTTTTCAGGTATACACTTAATTTGTTGAGGTTTCTTTGTTTGGTGGTGTAAGGTTGTGTTTGTTTGTTTGTTTTTCTTTTTGGTTGGTTGATGTTTTGGGGTTTTGTTTGTTTGGTTGGTTTTTTTTGGTGAGTTTTTTTTTCTGTGTGTGATTTTTTTTTCTTTTTTTAAAGTTTTTTATTTGAAGTCTAAGGCTCCTAAGTAGGAATAATGAAGATTTGTTCTACCTGACACAAGTAAGGTTCTGGCTGTGCAGGCTGGATAAATGACAGCTTACTGCAGGTTGAATGCCTGTGTGATCTTTCCCTAACCTGTTCTGATCAAAAGAAATTAACCTGGGAATGACCTCTGTGCAAACTATTTCAAGCTAATGTATTAATTTTTTGGCTGAAATGTGCCCCCAGCAGCCCTGATGACAGAGGGAGCATTGAAGCCCTTGGATTGCACTCCTGAGCTGGTTGTGCTTTGTGACAGGCTGCTGTGCATGTGCAGTGTGAGTTATGTAACTGCACTGTGTGCTCCTGCTCAGATTGACACCTTTATCTCCCTTGTATCTCTTTCAAGCTTCTGTAACACAAATAGATTACTCAGACCTGCTCTTTTGTTTACCTCATTTCAAGAAGGGATCTCTGCTAGAACCAGGGTGTTGGTGGAGCTGACTTGTATGTATTTGGTTGCTATAAATTTCCTGCACTGTTGATAATTGACTAATGAATCAGACATAATATATTTTTCATTTGAAAGTAATTTCTGGTAGGGCTTGAAAGTGTGAACAGAAGACTTTTGATCACATTTAGTTTTATGTTCTTTCATTACTAGCAAAATGTTTGTGCTGCTTCCTTCTTAAGTTCTGTATGGTACTTATGGTATGTTTCCATTTAAAAGAACTTTAATCCTGGCTAGACCTGACCTGCTTCACTGACAATGGTGTGGATGCTGTGCTTTCTAATGAATGTAAGGAAGCTGGCTTTCCTATCTGCCCATAGCATTTTCTGCCTTTCAGAACTTGAATCTACTGCCTTTTAAAAGGCTCCATATATTCTTCGTGTTGACTTTCGGTGCTGATTTAAAAAGCTGTTTTGTTTTTAAGTATTAGTATCTGTATAAAACAAAGAGTGTCCCAGCTACCAAAGAAGGTAAATGGATATTGCTTGGTGAGGTAGATTGAGAAATCTTTCACTAATGGCCAAATAACAGCAAAATCCCCCAGACTGCACAGCAGTACAGCATGTCTATCCATGAGCAATTTCTGTGCACAAATAATGTAGTTGAGGGAGCTTTGATTTAAGAAATAAACTTAAATCTATGTGCAAGCAGGCAGATGAAATGGAAAACAATTCAGATCTTTAAGTTTTAGACTAATAGCTGAGATTCTAAATAGAAGCTATGTCAAATTATTGAAGTAGTTACTGATTTATTGAACTGTTTTTCTTTTTTCAGTATCATAAAGACAAATGTGCATGTTGATTTAATCTCTAGTATCTGGTCATTTGAAAAACTGTGTGTACACATGGACTTCCCACACTTTGGGATACATGGCATATCTAAGTACTGTGAATTTCGTTCTCTGTGCACTGTCTATTCACTAAGCTTTCCCTTTGCCCTAAGGTCATTAAATCCCAGTTTTCAAAACACAAGGCACCCTTAAAAGAAATAATACTAAGAGAAGATATTAATGCTTGAGTATTGGATTAGCATGTACTTCTGAGATTAATCAGATAGCTGGCTGAAAACATTCCTTATCACCTTGGGAAACCTGAGCTGTCCTCTGCAAGCACTTAAGTGCAGTGGGCCTAGAGACAAGGGATGCACAAAGCTGAGAAAATAAACTGCTTCAAGGTTCATGAACCCTAACTGAACTTTAGAAGATGGTAACAAAAACTGAAGACATCTATCATCTTTAACAGACATTAGGCTTTTCTATAAAAACAATTAGAGGCAATTACGAGTACCGTGTGTTCAAAAAGTGGCCAAGATTCCAGAATTCTGCAATAACACAAAAATAATAACACAAAAGTGTTAAGCTATATAAACCTGATGTGATCCTGAGAAACAAATGGGGTCTTTTATTCAGAAGCTGAACCAAGTCTTTTTGCCCTACCATGGGATCTTGGAGGTGGGCAGGGTAAAGCAGAAACTACTGAACACTTGCTACTTCTCTAAACACACTTGCTCAAATCTGCCACGTGTGGCCTACCTAGAGCATAACCTGGAGAATTTTAACTGATTCCTTCAAGGAATCACTCAGTGCAAGGAATGATGGCATAGTTGGATCTTTGTTTTATACTGGTCTGAAGGTGGAGCTTTGTGATAGCATTAAAGGAAGTTGTTTTTCATCCTTTAATGGGTAAAAATACTGCCATGTGCTTGTATGTCCTGTAGGAGAGAACAAAATCTAAGTTGTATAATTTCTTCCATCACACTGTAAAATGTGTTGTCCTGCAATGTGTGACTCACTGCACATGGCTCCCAACTGCAGATTTATTTCACACACGTCAGAGGTATTGGATCAAAGGCATTATTCCCTTGTACAAGAGTTTCTCCAAAAGGTCTTGATACCCATTGAAGTCTTACTTCCAAAACTTGTCTCCCAGGCATGCTCAAGTACTTTCATCAAACTTTGAAATACTGAAATGTGTAGCAGTGTGCACATGTGGGAGAAGTAGCTTGCAGGATGACACAAATTAAAAAAACAACTTGTAACATTTTCTGAACATCTTGGAACTCACTTTTTTCTGCTTCTGCACAGCACTAGAATAAACAGGGGGTAGAAAATGTAGTGGTCACAGAGATCAGATAGCAGATTCAAATCTGAACAAAATGGGCTCAAAATTCCAGAGCCTTCATCCTGTTGCTTAATTAGGTATTGTCTATGGGAGGAAAAAAAAGCAGTTGGGTACCTATGCTGCCTTCTGAAAAGCTAGCAGTGGTATGTCATGGTCCTGCTTACTGCTTTAAGTCACTGCAGAGAATGTGTTATCTCAGAGTTGCTGGGACATCTATGCAATCCTTCCTCAAACAGCTGTGCTCAGCTGACATGTTCATTTGCAAATATCCCAATATCTGCCCACCTCTGTCCCTGCTCTAAAATGTATGCTTGCCTACTTCCCAGCACAAAATCTGCACAAGTGACTCAATAAAATGTCCTTCGTTCATCTCACCAGTTAGAACTCCTTTTAAAATATAAAGAAGTCATGTATTTCTTAAGTAAGCTTTTATGCAATATCCACCAAGCAAATTCATAGAGCCAGCTTCCTAGACATTTGACTAATGGCTTACTGGAAATTAAGCAGGAACCTAGAGCCCCAAGGCTGTTTCTTCATGTTGACTTGCCTTAAATTTTTCAAATTGCCCCATTAAGCACAGGATGGCTAAAGGCCAAATGTCACCTCTGGCCTGGATGCTTTGAACTGCAAACAGCCTAGTGTTTCTGAGGAGTGAAGGGGACAGGAATGATTGGTATTCAGGGTGGTCTTATTAAGCCACTATTCCTGTAGCTGTAAATACCTTGGGGCCTTTACTGCCCTCATCAGAGCCTGCAGTGAGAGGCCTGTCTTAAACTGAGAGTCTCTGAGAGGAAAGGCTGAGTTTTACACCCAGAATGTTCTTCGGTTCAACAGTCAATCAGGCTGTAACTGACAATGAAAGGATCTCAAAGAGTTTGGGGATCAAAGTCCCAGACTTCAAAATGCCTTCTAGAATATCTTGTGTTGAGAAAATGGACAGGTTCTCCTAATAAAGCTCTACTCGATCCTCCAGTGGAGTTGCCTGGAAGTACTGTAAGAAAATTATATTATTTGTTACTTGGCAGTTTTGTGCCAGGAGTTTTGGGGACCTTGAAAATGTAAAATAACTGTAGCTATAGTTAGTGAAATGTGCAATCCTTGGAATCTTTAAGCAATTGAGCTTATTTGAGGCTGTATACAGTCTGTCTAAATAAGAAGGAAGATGGTAATGCAGACGATAATTTTTCATGTTAGAATTTATAATGAAATAATTTAAAAAAACCCAAACTTTTTCTAAGTTACTTTTTATGATTCGCATAGCTCATTGCTAAATTTAAACTGTCTTAAGCTTAAGCTGATAACGTTGTCTTAAACTTTCTAATTTGTAATGCTGTGACAGTTGCATCCCATGCAAACAGTCAAATGGATGCATTCCTTTCCCACTGTTCCTTTCATACGTGCCCAACTGATTTTGAGCATTTCCCTGGGAAGGCATTTAAATAAGTCACTCTCTCCTTTTGTTGCTGTGTTCCCAGGATGCCAAGTGCACGACTTTGGAGATTTGAATTTCACTCAAGTTCCCAATGATGAGCTGTACAACAACCTGGTTTTGTACCCGCGGTCAGTGGGCTTGGCCACCCAGATGCTGGCTGATGCAGTGAGCAGAGCAGTAGCTGCTGGACACAGATGTGTGACTTTGGGAGGTGATCACAGGTAAGCTGACCTAAAAACAGTTAGTGGTTCATGCTGCAGGTCAAGGCTTGGAGTACAAGAATTTAATTTAAAAAACAAGGGGACTTGGGGTACAGCTTGTGGGTCATTTCTTGGCAATACCTTAGGGATGGGCTTTTAGGGTGGAACATAGAAGACAGGTACAAGAACCTGACCTTCTCAGACAGTACTGCTTAGTTCCAGACTGGTCTGTGATCAGTTGTGTAGACACACAACTGAGGTTTTCCTCTTTGGGAAAGTTTGTGTCATCAGGTTCCTTCAGAGGAACTGCTCAGTTTCTTTATTGCGCAATGTTTAGTGACGGGTCTCTTTTGCCCATCATGTCTTAGGATAGGTTTGTAATACCTACACACAGACAATTTTGCAATAGATCTTACAACATGAATCTTTTTCCTCTTTTTCACTAACCTTTGGTCTGAGAATTGGTTGAAGATGGTAGGGCATGTAAGAAGGAATTGTGGGGGAAGGTGTCATGAGTAGAATAAAAAAAGGCTAGATTTTCTGGAGCATTTGTACCTAGAGCAGGCGAAGATTAAGTGTGTGGGAGGAGAGACAGCAGAGAGCTGTGGCTCATCTGTTACTGTAGCCCTGTAGTTACTTGGCCTCCTGGAATCACAGCAGTGGCATGCCATGCAGTTTGTATGGGATGCTCCCTTTATTGTCACAGATGTCTGATGAAAATGTAACAACACGTCTGACTGAAGCTCAGAGACTCCCCTTTGTCCTTGTAGTTGTTCTGAAGGAGAAATGGTGACTAAAGACTTTGTTACTGTACTTCCAGCCTGGCACTTGGTTCTGTCAGTGGCCATGCACGGCAGCACCCACACCTTGGGGTGATCTGGGTGGATGCACATGCTGATATCAACACGCCTCTCACAACTCAGTCTGGGAGCCTCCATGGACAGCCTCTCTCATTTCTCCTAAGGGAGCTTCAAGATAAAGTGAGTATCCTGATTGTAGTTATCCTACATGGCAACCTCAGAACGTTGCTTACCTTTGCTGATGTGAGGTTCTTTCTTACCTGCTGCAAATGCAGATCTTTTCTATCAGAATACAAGGAAAAATATGTATTACTGTGTGTGTACACATGCACGTACACACACACCTAAATACAGGTGCCACAAACACATGTAAACCCAGATACAGACACGCTTAGAGACACCAATGAGAAAAAGCTTGTCTTTGTGTTTGCACCCTCATGGGCTGCACAGTGAGCTGTACACAGCAGCTGACTCTGGTGCTGCTCCTGAGTCATTGAGGGCGTTGTTGCTGAGGCTGAGCAGGAACCTCCCCCGAGCCCAGCCTGTGAGAGCCCAGCTGAGCTCACCTCCAGGACCAGCTGGTTCCTGCATACCTCACATGCTGCTTCTGCTTAGTTTGGCTCTTCCATGTTTTGACAACCTTGGGGGCTGACAGGGGCTGTTCCTCTATGATCTCTCCTAACTGGCTGCTCTGGTGTTGGCTCCACTGTAAATATTACAAATCAAACCAGCTGGAACTGCTTGCAGTGAGCTTTTAAAAAGAGAGCCTTTTTCTTGGAAAGAGGTCAGATTATCAAAAAGATATTTCCATGTGCCCCAGGAAATAATATCAAAAAGATATTATTTCCTGGGGCACATGGAATGTGGATGGCTTGTTTTTGCTGCTGTCAAGATGCTGAACAGTAGGTTGGCCTAAGGCTGAAGTACCCTGCTGGCTTAGCTGTGGGCTGTGGCAGGGACCTGCAGCACCTGTGCAGTAGAACTCTGATACAACAATCTTCTGCTGCTGCAGCTTAGGCTGGAGAGAGAGAGCAGGATCAGCAACTGCATCTTGAGAATGGATGCTGGAGCCGCAGAAAACCTGACTGCATTATTTTGGCACTCTGCATTGCTAGTATCTGCTCCTAATTTTCTCATTTCTCTGACAAATTTGGGGTGCTGTGTTGCTGGAAGTATACTTTCCAAGCAAGAACAAGCATGTTTAAATCTGTATGGCTACTGAAGATACCACTGCATGAGTTCCTGTTCAGCATGGCAATACTGCAGTCATCTCATAAAGTTCTGCTTTTTCTCCTGCAAATTGTTTTGAATTATTTCCATCCACAAGTCAATGGAGTCATCTGGTGTCATGCTTTTACATACTTTACTCTTTCTAGTCATTCTTATGTGCTCTCTACGAATGTGTTGGAATTCCCAAAGTAATGCAAAACTAATGGGGCTTTTTGGAACACCCCCTGCACATGAAAAGGTTAATATAAAAGGTTACTGTATTTCTACTTTTTTGCCCATAAGTTAGAGGGGGTGATATTTTTTCCTTTTTGGCACCTGTACACACTTTCTCAATGGAGATAAGAAGAGAAAGAGAAAATTTTGTGAATTTTAAAGCTCACTTAAGGTGAACAGTTTATGGCTTGGTGGAAACAGAACAAAACTAAAGTTCTGTAATAGCTGGGGAAGGAGCAGATACTGGTCTGCTGGGTTCCGATTCTTGAGCAGCATAGAAAAGCAGTAATTTTTTACAATTATTGGGATTTTTTGACCTGCTAAAAGAATACCTGTAAGCTTTCTGGGGTCAGTGGGGGAGCAGGACTTTCTTGCAAGCAGCAGTAGTGAAGAAAGAATAAGATTAGGCTATGCTTAGTGGCAAGCTGCTCAGGCATGGTGCTGGTTATGGGACGTTGTCACAAGCCCACCTCAACTGCAGCAGTCCAGATGCCTCTGCAGAAGCAGCTCAGACAAGGCCTGGCTGTGCAGGTGCACAAACAGGTGTCTGCATTCACTCAGGGGGGCTTTCTGCATGTGTACTCATTCAGGGGGGCTTTCTTAGCCTATACTGTATTAGAGGGAGGAAAACTAACACCAGTCCTGCTGGTACCACGAGGCTTCTACAACTGTGAATTTTTGAACAGCTCTTTAGCAGTAGGAGAATGTGCCTTTGACAATGATTTGTCTGGCTACTACCCCTCTGACTCTCTGGAGCAAACCATCATGTGTGCAGAACTGCATATGGCTCACCCTCTTACTCTCATCCAATACAGCACCTGAGTTGATAATGGAACTAAAAAAATTATCATCCTCCTTTCCTGACTGCTTCAGGGCTCCTGGAACCATGCAAACTCACAAACTGCTATTAACACCTTCCCATGAAAATGTCTGCCCCTCTGGCTTTACTATCAGCAACTCCTTTCCCATGGGAAAAATGCAAAGAACCTGTCAAAGGCAGTTAATACATTCAATTGTATTTTTTTACAAAGAAAGAGGCATAATTGAAATTGCAGTATTAAATCTACTGAATCGTTCATACTAGGGAGTATCTGACAATGTTATGCCATTATGTCGTTACTGTGCTCAGTTTATGATGTGGTGATGATGAATTTTGCGTAATTCATTTTTGAAACCTGAATTTATTTTTCCTAGTGGTCTCCAATTCATTTATCCCTTTTATAATCTGTGCTAATTTAACCCAATGTAATCAAATATAGCTATGGGTGTGTTCACCTTTAAAAACATCCAATATTGTAATTAGAATAATTAGTAATTGAGAAGTCTAAGAGGGAGACAAAACCTTCTAGCTACTTGACAGCTGTGTTGGCTGTAGCCATTTTCAGAGCTGGGAGGAGAAGAAGAGAAATTTGAGAAATTTAATTTATATCACTCTTAAAATTAGTAAGTGTTACTAAGCAAAAGGTTTTATAATTCCATACCATGACTACTGAATTACCAAAGCTGAAAAACAAAGACCTCATCATAACCTTTCAGTTGCTGTACTAGACCTACTCTCTTCAATTCTGCATCAAAAGCCAGCATGATGTGGCCCACTGTAGAGGCCCAACTTCCTGCCCTGCTTTCCCCCCCTCTTTTACTTTTTCTTTTATTTTCAACTTCCCACTTTGAATTTATCCATCTTTAATATGTTTTTTGTAAATTTTTATAACTTTGGTAGTTCTTCTAAAGAGATACAGCTGCCTTGATTTTCATTCTTCCACCTAAGCATAATGTCCCTGGAAAGTTACAGAGCATGACCATTAAGTGCCCTGTGTAAGTGATCTACATCTGGGTATCTATTTAGCATTCCTCCTTACACTCACTGATGCAAATTACCTATTGCTTGTGGATCCAGGCTTTTAAGTCCTCCTCCTCTTCAAACTGGAAAATGTAGAAGAGTTAAAAACTTCATCCATTGACATTCAACTCAGATAAAGTCATATCATTTTACCTCAGTTGAACATGGGAATGAAGGTAAGGACTGATTACATCAGCTAAACCATCAAGTGCAGAAGTTTCTCTATTTAGAGAGAAAGGATGCTATAAATCAATACAAAGTTTTCAGGAAAGCATCAAATAGCATTTTGTTATTAAACTGACCTAATATCAAACCTTTCCCTGCAGGTACCACAACTTCCTGGCTTTTCCTGGCTAAAGCCCTGTCTTTCAGCATCTGATATTGTGTACATTGGTTTGAGGGATGTGGATCCTGCTGAGTAGTAAGTTGGTTTAGATTAAACTATTTTTGTAAAGGCTGAATTAATAAGCTTGAAATCACATCCGTAAGGGTTGCAAGATTTCAGCTTAAACCAGTAATGATGGTTTTAAAAAAATTATTTTCACAGTTATATTTTGAAGAACTTTGACATCCAGTATTTTTCCATGAGGGATATTGATCGCCTTGGAATTCAGAAAGTTATGGAAAGAACCTTTGAAAGACTGATGGGCAGGTAATGAACTATTATCTAATTTAAACTACTCTTGTTGAACATCTGCTTTCCTGAAAGTTACTGAAGTGAAGTCTCTTGATGTAGGGTGGCTGTACAGAACTGTGACAGCACCCAGTATACAGGGAGGCTCAGCACTGGAGCCATTTCACCGTTTTTGGCAGATGGCTGAGACAGGTTACCACTCACTACAGTTGTGGCTCTGTTTTATACTGTTTAGTTCTGTTAAGTAATTCTGCATTTCTGCAGTTTGACAAGATGCTTGAATCAGCTCAGAGTGCAGGATACACGTTACACTTTTAAAAATACATACAGCAACTTGACAGTAACTTGAAATGAGCTGTTGGTATGGGAAGTGGAAGCTTTTGATGGCTTCCTCCTTGGACTGCTCACACATGATGTCCTGATGGTGGCTGCCAGTGCCAGTGCAGCTGGTAAAGCTCACTTTAACCACTCCCTTACTGCAGTTCACTACTGCCACCTTTGTGACCCTTGTTCAAGTTTGGGGAGCCAGGTCAGGGAGCAAATCATGCTAGGAGCTGGGAGAGGGTCACTTAGAAAGGATAACCTCTGCCACAGGTTAGAACCTGTGCTGCATGCTGCTGTTTTCTAAAGGTGTGCTCACCCTTCCTAGCTGCAGCTGTGCCAAGTAAAGAAGATGGTAATCCAGATGCTTCTCCTTACTGAGCATCTGCAGTAGTTGGAAGAATGCAGTCTGCCACTTAAATAATTCATGTGAGTGACAAGCAGTGTCCAGTTTATTAAGCGCTGGCGTCAGCTGCAGATGATATAGTAAGTAACTAGCATTTTAGGTTTGGGATTATCCTTTACTACTTCAGCAGTTAGGCTACATGGCAGGGTTTGGATACAGCTTTTAAGTATTGACCTGAAAAATGCTCATCTTGATCAACTGTCAGTGAAATCCTTGAGCTCGGTGCTTCCTCCATCCTAGCTGCCATACACATCAGTGTTTCAGCCTTCACCCTGGCTTTCTGTACAAAAGGAGAAAAGGCTGGATTGTATCATACACTTCTCTACATCATCCCACTAAGATGACAAATACCAGTTAAGATGGTTTGAACTAAAGTACTTATCTTCAACCAAATCCGCCCTGAGTAGATGCTTTTTTAATGTATATGAGACATGGTTCAAGGAGCTTGATGCTACATTGCTGATTAGCCTAGACAGTAAGAAATGCACATAGAAAACATTTAAGGCTCTGAGATCGCTTTTCTTGTTTTATTCTGTCTCAGGAGACAGAGACCAATTCACCTGAGTTTTGACATTGATGCTTTTGATCCCTCACTGGCTCCAGCAACGGGGACTCCTGTTCTAGGTGGATTAACTTACAGAGAAGGCATGTACATCACAGAGGAAATACACAACACAGGTAGGAGCACCAGCAGTACGGGGCTAAGCGAGGACAGGACAAACTACCCAGAGCACATACTCTGGGTTATGTTTTTCTGGTATAAATAGATAGTAAGTGTAGTCAAAACAAAGGTGCCTGCAAAGTCAATTCAGTCTTCAGTAAGGGAAAAAGAAGTCCTGTGACTGGGCAATTCCCTTGGTGTTGGAAGCATCTTAACCATCAACAGCTTCAGCTTAGCAAAAGAAAATACACAGTATGTTAACAGCTAATGTCAAAAATGTGTAATACTGTTCCCTAATCCTAAACACATGAGGAGAGATGTGAAAATGGGCATCTGGATTACAAAAATGGGTGCAAACAATCTTAAATAGTTTCAAGTTCCATTCTAGGATTCAAGACTAATAAATCAAGCTTTCATAAAATATACTGCAGTTGATTCAATATATGAGGACTTTTCATCTTATTACCATCAAGTTTTTATTTAATATGTTTAAACAATATTATTTGCAGTAAAAGAAGGTTAAAAAAATCCCAACCAGACAATAGTCTATAGATTCGTGAACAGGATAGCAAAAGAATATGAGGTGAGACTACCCTCATTTTTGGACTAGGAGAAAAAATGTTCCTCTCATAAAGGTGTATGGAACATCAAATGTTTTTCCTGTATGCTGAAAGCACGAGTGAGTGAGGTAGTGACGATGTAAGAAAGAACGAAATTAAAAACACAAATTTGCATCTGAGAACAAACTTCATCCCTTGAGTGCCAATCTTACTTGTCTAAGGGGTAGAGCAGGTCACAAACCCAAATACCAGACTTGCTACAATGAATAAAAGGCTGCAAACAAAACCGTGCAGAAGACTGTACCCTTTGTCAGAGTAACAAAGCTGCCAATCATTTTCACAGGAATGCTTTCAGCTGTAGACATGGTTGAAGTCAATCCACTGCTGGGAGCTTCTCAAGAGGCAGTGAAAGCAACTGCTCGCCTTGCAGTCGATGTGATAGCGACGTGCTTTGGGCAGACAAGGGAAGGAGCACACATTGCTTTTGATGAACTCCCAACACCCAGCTCTCCAGATGAATCTGACAGTGAAGAGCAAGTGAGGATTTAAGAACCCATGTTGGATATATTGGACACTACAGAGCTCTGCCGAGGCACTTGAGTGGATAGATTGTCAACACTTGGCAAATACTGTTAACATCTCAGTTTTTAAATAAACTAGCTTTTCCATTGATCAGTGGCTACTTTATTACATAGCAAGATTTATTCATTTAGTTAAGTATATACAAAATGAGACAATAAAATATTTATTACCTTCTTATTAATCTTACCAGTAGTTCAAGCCTGTTTCTTTTTACTCCCATTCTCTGTCTTTCAAGTGTCAGTACAGTTTCAGTTCAATGTGCTGTCTCATGACTCAGTTCAACCCTCAGACAGTCAAAGGGAGCAGACAGCCCATCCTATTCCTCATCAGTGGAAAAGCTCATCTTGATCATGAAGGTTCATTTCTTGCGAAAGAACTTGTAGTAGACCACACCTCCTAGGATGGCCAGTTCCAGGATGATGATAATTGATAGCAGCAACTTATTTGTGGTTATTCTAGAGTTAAAAAATAAAAATCCAAGGGTGTTTTTTTTTTTAGCTTGTTTATGAAAGCATATTCTAGATCCAGATCCCCATCTTCCCCTCCCTCTTTCAGCGAGACCACACTGTGCTTTTCAAAAAGCTCTTAACAAGCAGAAAGGGACAAACTCAATAGTTCACTACCCATGTTTTCCTGGAAATCCTGTTTGAATCTCCTATTTCAGCAGTAGTTCTGTTCCTCTTCCCCTGTCTCACAGAAGGCAGATCATTGCTCTATATGTGCCCACTCCTTCAGTCAAGCAAAGAGGAAAACAATACCTGGAGTCCTGTGCTAAAAACCCTCATGGTGGTGCTTTTACTTGGAACTATGTTGCTGAAGGAAAACTAAAATCTCAAAATAATAAAGTACTTTTACTACTGAAAACTAGACAGTTATCACAACTTCCTTTGGCAATAGGCATAAAGGAAAGGTTGTGAGGAGATAAGTACCTGCTGGGAATACAATCTATGAACTGGGTTTTTAAGGCTAAACAATACAGCTAAACTGCAAATCCACTTAAGAAGCCAAGGTTTTAGCCATCAAAATCATACATGGTCCAGCTCAAGAGTGTCTCAGGGGCCAGCCTAGGACTAACTGCTCTAGGGCATTGGTGTGGACTAAACTGATTAGTCTGTGTCATCAGGCATCTAACCCACCCAATGCTGCACTGATTTATGGCACAGCCTTTCCCAACCTGAATGAGGGGCATCTGAAGGCACCATGAGCAAGTCACTGTAACTTGCTTCTGTCCTCACCATGGTTTGGCTGGTTAAAGACCCCACATCACCCTGACCAAACAGCACACAGTCAGTGCTGTTCAACAGCCTGTACACCACTCACCTCCGGGACATCGAGCGCAGAATCTTGCGACTCTTGCTCAAGTTCTCACTGGTATTCACCAACTGAAGAGAGGCAGAAGTTACTCGTCAGTTAAACAAACACACATCAACTCTGGAAAGATGCATGTGAAAACAGCTGGTGTTGAAATGCTGCAATGAATTACAGGACAGGATGACCACGTCCTTTCAAAATTGAGACACAGCACTGTTTTCTACCCACAACAGCAGCTGGAAGCATTGCCTCTTTTCCAAGGAGAAATTAAGACTTTTCTGTATACTTTCCCTTAGATACATACAAAGACATGCAATCTGAGACCACTTTCTGCCTCTTTAATTAATATACAAATATCAGAAAAGGGGTATTAACTTCTTTCATTAAGTTTCATTTCTGTTAACACCAGAAGAAAGTGATACTGATGTGTTCACCCCAGTGCATATCAAAGTGTTTGAAATGCTGCTCAAGTTCTATCAAAGAAAGAACTGTGTTGCACTCAGAGGTCTAAGTGACCCAGTGGGTACAAGCTCTGAGCTGTTAATGGATAATCCATTTCAGCTTTGTATTGCCCAGAAATGAACTGCCCAGCATACCCAGTCAGCTATTAAGAAACATGCAATTAAGTGAGGTTATAGACAACTAAAAAAGCTGCTGCATCACAGACACAATTCATGATGCATGGCCACTGGTCTCCAGGTAAGATTTCACTATTCCACTTCCAAACATTCTAAGGAAGTGAAGGGTAAGCCAGGTCACTTATATCATAGACACCTGCCTGCACAATTTCTCTGTAGTTTAACACATTGCCCTCAACTGCAAAGCTGCTTGTATGTTTCTTTGCACTGAGATGGACTGGACAAAGCTGGGAAAAAAACTATCAAGGCCATTGGGAGCTTAGTAGATTTCCAATCTTCACTATGAAAGAGCAAGAAGAAAGTCTGCTTCCAGTTGGAATGTGTGGTTCACACAATTCCACAATTCATTGCCTAAGAGGCTCACAATAGAAGTCACAGACCCTGTTTAGTGATGAACACAGCAGTGATGGGTTAACAGTTGGACTCAATGATCTTTGAGGCCTTTTCCAATCTAAACAATTTTATGCTTCTGTGAATGATCTGTTGAGAGACTGTGATGCCTGAAGGACTGTAATACTTTTTATCAGTTGAAGGACAAAAACTATACCTACAAATCTTAAGATCAATTTCCTTTCCTGCTTTCTAACTCAAATTTTGGAACAGGACAAATCAAATTCTGACTGAAATTACAGGACTACTTAAACGAAAAAGCTACAGACTTTGTTGCAATGAGTAGAAAGAACTCCCAAAAGCAGGGGTATGCTTTTTGCTTTGGCTGAGTGGGCTTATTTGCCAAACTAGGTGTCCCCTGAAGTCACTCACCTAAAAGCTTTACACTCGGGATCCGTTGCACACACAGAAAAACCCATCAGTTTGTTAGTTCAAAAATCAAATTGTCAGTTTTGCATACGTGTGTAAACAAAACAAGTGAACTAGTTTGTGAAGCTTTCACAGCAGAAGCACAGCTTTTTGAACCAAGGATGAGGAATAGACAACTTGTCTGGCATTTTCTCCCTCCCTGCAAATATTGGAAAGCTAGTAATTAAGTAATTACTCTTCTATTAAATTTAATTTAGTTACAAAAACTTGCTAACTGTTTCCAAAATCTTAACTTTAACTAGTAATCTAGTCACAAGGCAACCCCTTATAATCTGCAACTTTTTCAGTAATGCTATTTTTTCTAGCAGATCTATAGGTCTAATCTCCCATTTTGCACAGACACAGCAGCAGACGTTTTACCACCACGCTTTGAACCCTTCTACAGCAATTACTTGTCTTTTATGAGAACAAATAGAAATGTGGCAGCCTGAGTTTGGTCTGTAGAGCTATCCAATTGGATGACTATGCCTTGGAAGGTCCCTGAGAGTAACTGGTGGCATAGAGTTCCCAGTAAGTAAGAGCAAACTGTTTCAAAGCAATGCCCAGTTTCCTGCTCACCCTGCTCTTGGTGCGCTCCAGCTGCTCCCGCTGCTCCCCGAGCTCCTCGATGATATCCGTGCCGATCTGGTCGGTTTCGGCAGCGATCCGGTGCGAGCGCTCGATGCTCTCGCTGGCTCGGTTCAGACTGTCTGTGCCCTGGAGCAGCAGCACTCTCTGGGACTGCAGGTTAGTCTGAAAAATAATGGATGCTTAACTATTAAGCACAAAGACAGAAGTATTAGGCTTGTGACATTAAACAGTTAGAATGTGACTCCATAGGTCATCCATTTGTATTAGCTGTACGCATTCCTTACGTTAACTGATGCAGCCTGGTTAATTTTGGCCGAGCCTTGTTCACCTTGTAAGATTATGACCAAATCTGGTTAAATCTCTAAAAAGGATACAGCACTGAAGAGTTAAAACAGTTCCAAAAAGCTGTCTTTGTAACAATTTACTTTTCCATCAAAGAACATTTACATAAAAATAGTACCTTTCTTTTCCAGATGCTAACTTTTACTTCAATTCACATCTAAAGTCAGCCTTCACAGTTGGTTGCCAGGGAAATCTTTAAGAGTTTACAGTCAAAAGGATTAGGAACAAACAGCACTAACAGATGGACAGCTAAGTAACAAAGATCCTCTTTTCATGCCAGTAGCCTGGTCTAGAGGATAAGGAATGTTTGCCGACCTTGGGGTCAGAAGGTAGCTCAAAATAAAGTGTTTTCTTAAGCTTCAGAAAGTCTAATCTATCACCCTTGCTCTCAGGTTTTAGAGTAATCAGTCAAGAGGAATCAAATGCAAAAATTTCCCAAGCTGCAGCAGAAGGAAAGACTTAACAAAGAACCCCCCTCAAAACTGGCCTCATCTAAGGCAGAAAAATGAAAAGCCCACCTCTGTACAGATGACAGCACTTTGAAGACAATAAGGAGATTCAGTCTCACTAGCTCAGATATCTCTAAGCGTATCTGGTAAACAAGAAATTGGTGTACTTTTTGCATTGTGGCAGCAAAACCATAGTGAAAAAAAGTGCTAGAGAAAAAAATTTTCTTGAAATTATTTACACTAAGATCGCTTAAAAGATAATTCTACCAAAGAACCTATACAATGCATGATTCATGCTTTGCTAGTTTTGGAGATTAGAACTAGGTGAGTTAACCTTTTTATCATTAAGAAGCATCACTTCTGTGTTTTCCCTTCTGTAGGAAGGGAAACCTGTGGAATGATTAAAGTACAGAATGTTGTGCAAATTCCTAACCACGTGTCTTTCAATGAGTTCCATTTTGATTACATTCCTATCTTTGTTTTAAACAGAAAAACTCTCCTCTGAGTTCCAGGTGTTCTTCTCCCTGAGATATTCATGTTACATGCAGAGAGATATACAGGGACTTATAAAAGCACAGAGGTAGCTTAAAGTAGAAGCACTGTAAGCAATGCATCTGCAATAATGCTCTTGCACCATCACAGCACAGTCAGATCAAATTTACATCTAATCCTTACACTCTGTTCATTTTCTGTGGCAAAGATTCCATATTTTGTATCGCCTTGGTTTCCACGGCCCAACCCCAAATCTGTGCTTCTCATATCCCTCTGGAACATGGACAGGTCTCTTCTGTAGGCTCGGATTTTGCTCATCATTTGGTTGCGGAAAGGCACAGGAGCATACTTCAGCTCTTCCTCCATTTCCCGCAGCTTCAACAAAAGAAAGCAAACAAAAGATGTTTATTCTTTAAAGCACCAAATCCATGCTTAGCAGCTGCCATACTCAAAACTCAGCACCAGATGAAAGGATTCACGTTTGTCTTGGACTGGCTGAGGGGGATAACCCTAAACCCCACACCCCATCTAGTATTGAGTACACCACGCTACCCAATGCTGTTGAGCCCATGTGTATTTTCATATACACAGCACTGCAATAAAAAAAAAAATTCCCAAGCTTAAATGCTTGATTTTCTTTCCCTAAAATATCACTCTAAATTTTAAAATTTGCAATTCTCACTTTCTTATAGTTTAAGCATTTATAGGATGGGTATCAGCTTTCTATTACATCTGTGCAAAGAGACAGAATCATAGTATGGTTTGGGGTTGAAGAGACCTTGAAGATCACCTCGTTCCAACACTCCTGCCATGGGTATGGGCACCTTCCACTAGACCAGGTTGAATACTTCCAGGAATAGGGCATCCAGGGACATCACCCTGGTGGAGCATCACCTGGGACTCCACCTGACTGCTCTGACTTTTTCAAATGCCATGGACAGTAGCTTAGCAAGTACATAAACCAATTCCCTCAGGACACTGTGATGCATCTCATCAGGTCCCATAGATGTAGTATGTTCAGGTTTCTCATGTGCTCATGAACCTGGTCATCCCCTAAAGGAAGGAATTTGCTCCCACGGTCCTGGCATGGCAGTCCACTAACCCAAGAGATGTGGGAAAAGAGGTTACCATTGAAGATTGAGGTAAACAAGATGTTGAGTACCTCAGCCATCTCCTAATTCAGATCTATTGCATGGGTAGGCACAGCACTAAATTCAGGCTCTGAACATCCAGGCTTGGCAACTTGAGTTACAATCTGCAAGCCCCAAGATTCTGGATGCATGAATTTTCACATCAACTTCTGGTGACAGTTGTAACAAATTCAAAATGCTTAAAGCTGTATGCCACCATGAGCTCTCACAGAGGGAGCTCCACATCTCATACATCACCACCTAGAGGTACCAGTCAATAAACCCCAGTAAGTTAGGGGAATAACGCATCATGTGACTAAAACACAACCTAACAAACTGAACACTGAAATATGAAAAGAAAGCTTAATTCATAATGTCTTGTTTTAAAAGACAAGTCACATGGCTTTTCTGGTGCTGTTCCATATCACCTGCTGTCCAGCAAGCCTTTACACTACTACAGAAAGATCAGACAGGCTAAGACCAACATGCAAAAAGACAGTAGTGCAATAAAAAACCCCAGGCAGCAGATTCTCTACATGCCTGCCCTAAAACCTCTAGCAATTTTAATTGCACCTCCACTGCTCTACCTTTTTCAACAAAGTGAAGGCACTTATCAAAACTGAGCATTCAAAAACCCCTCAAAAAACATGTAAGAATATGTGTCTATATTTTTGTATCCATATAAGTATACACAACTGTCTTAACAAACACAGACACACCTATCAGATCAATTCTCAAACAGTAAAAAACTTAAACTCCTGCCTGCCAGAACAGGATCCATAAAAAAGTAATATTTTAAGTGCTGTCCTTTTTAAGGCAGCAGTCTTCCAGCCCTCAGGAAGGCCAGAAGCCCCACACTCACTGTCTCGTTGGCTTCACGCTGCTTCTCATCGAATTCTCGAACCAGTTTCTTCTTCTCCTCTGGGAAAGTAAAAGCAGTATGTCAGATAAACTATAGAGAAATGACAACAGAACTCCAACTTAATCCATTAAAAACAAGGAAGCTGCCACAGACAAGGAAGCTGGCTGCAGAATCCCAGGTCAAAATTTATCTCAAATGGGAACAGCTTGTTCTTATGACAACTTTTCAGATGGGAGTGGGGCAAGAGAGCAGAAATTGCTCTTCCAAATGCTGAACACTGCCTCTGGTAGACAAAAGAAGTAATTGTTCAAATATTTTTCTGACCTACTGTCCTTCAATGTCTACTGACAAAATTGCATGTTGAAAGAACAGCAAAGAAGACACATTGGTAAAGAACTCATAAATACATTTCTTATTTTTTGGAAACACTTGGCAAGATTACTGAAGGCTGAAACTACAATTTGGATTTGAACAGAACATCAGGTCAATCTACATTCCCAAGCGAGACCTGAAGGTCCTGCCAGATCTGGCACTCTGCATTCCCGTGGTCATAAAGTACACAGGATAAGCATTCCAGAGTTCTCTGAGATAAAAGATGCCACCAAGGTATCACCTTAAGTTCACAGACTTGAAGCCCAAACACTTCCCTCTTGTGGAATGACATGAATCAGCCAACAACACTAGATATTTCAGTTGTTTGAGACAGCATTTTAGCCAGATCTGTGTTCCTAGGGCTTTGGAGACCAAAGAATGGGTTTCACTGCTGTTACTCTATTTTTAAACAAAAGGCCTGTTATTTTTCATGTGTTAAAAAACTATCATATCTCTCTAACATCCACCATCAGTGAAAGTCTAAATCCAAAACTTTCCTTATCTCAACTGAGCAAAAAACACATGTTCTGCAATCTTTTGCAAAAGCATTGAAGATGAACACTAGAGGACTGTTGTAGACTACTGCAAACAAAATGAAATTCTATCAGAAATCTGATAACTATGCACGTAGCTTAATTCACCTCTTTCCAAAGAGTATTATTCAGTCTTAAACAAAATTCTAAGCAGAAGAAAATGTAGACTGCCATCTTGGTAAAACTCCTCCAACTTGATTAAAGACAAAATTACACACAACATTATAAAAACATCATTGCAGTTAAAAACCTCACTTGATAATGCCTTTTGGTAAGCACAGTCATCTGCAAAAGATGTAGCTTTTAAACCACTGAAATCTCAACAGAAGATAAGAAAAAACTTGGCGTGTTCAGAACATTGGTATATAGCTCCTCTCACATATACAACACACCTAAACTGTAGACTTTCCTTCTCAGTTCAAACTCAGATTAAGCCCAGAATTTCAACTGTGGAGAACTTAAGACAGAACTAAAACCCATCTTCTGAAGAAGTAGCTGTGGTCTCACATAGCACACAGAATTATTACAGACTAAGCTACATGATGACTGTTAATACACATCAGCTGATATCAGGAAATGCTGTTTCACATCCCAATTTATTCAGGAGGAAATGCTGACTAAAGAGGTTCTTAAATACACTCTCCTCAACCTCCTCCATGATTTGCCACCATATACATTTGTGCTGATGCCATTGTTTGTGCAGCTGGGTTACAAGTGAAATCGTGGATATGAACTGTGGAAAAACAGCCTTTGGAAGTCAGTAATTTGTTTCATACAGGTCATTTCTCTAATATGATTCAAGCAGTGCCCTCTTACACCCACTTTGCTGTTTCAAAGTCATGGAAACCCATCACAGATTTGGAAAAGTAGCATTTCCCTGCTTTGTTTCTGCTGTGCACACTAATAAGATGCTGCACTTGTGAGCTTGCAGCCAAAGAAATGCCAGCTTCCAAAAGGCATAGAATCATAGAATGGTTCAGGTAAGCCAAGCAGCAATAGCTTGAGACCTTTTTGTCTACAGGCCAGCAAGAAATCCAGCAATGTGGCTTGAAAACGTTCTACTGGATGTGGCTGGAATCCAGAAACACCAAGATACACTGAGAGGTTCACCTGGTGTCGCTCTGCATTGAATCACAACTCAAAGCACAAGGACAGAACTCTAAAATGCTGCAGCAGTGCCTGTGCCACGGCAGCATTACCCACGTGCTCATCAACATTTAACAGATTTATTTCCAATCAGTTACCAAGAGATTCAGTTGGAAAGTACAGCTAACTGAATTCATGTAGAGGAAAAGACATGATTTGCAACATATCCAAGCTGTTTCCCCTTTGTCATCTTGTTTATATAGAGTGAAACAGCATTTCCAAACCTCTTCCCCTCAAAGACGTCCCAAGGACTACAGGTTTTGTGTTGCTTTTGGAGCATGTGAATTGTCTTAAAAGAGTATTCCAAGGTCTCTTCTATCACTTCCTGAGTATTTCAGGATCAGATAACTCAAAAAATGAATTTATATTCCCCTCCTCCTAAGTACAAGAAGCAAACAAAGAACATTAGGAGAGTGGAATGACTCTACCAGACAGACAAATTCCTAAATATTAAACTCTCTTAGAAACACTTTCAAAAAATAGAGCCAGGACTTTTGCAGCAAAAAAAAAATAAAGAGTAGAACAATTGTATTAATATTCTTTAGCATTCTTTAGCAAATTCAACTTGCAATTATTTACAATCTATTGAAAAAAATCCCAGGTATTGCAAAACCAGCTGCTTCTAAATACTCCATTTCAGCCCACGGCTTAGACGTCATTGCTCATGCGTACCACAGTGTCAAGGAGACCTGACAAAGTTTTTCTTAACCAAGAAACTGATCATGCTCATTTCTATAGGAAAATAAGGATTTCTACTAGAAAAGGTATTGCTTCTTTCAAGTTTTTTATCCTTGTTGACCACTACTGAAATTAAGTCAGGTTTGCAAGTTGTCATTTGCAGGTTTCAGCCCCTTTCTTGTACCAAACTTCCTGGAAATGCTGATGACAAGGACTGTGACCCTGAATTTGACTCATTATTACAAAGAAAGCCAGGTAAGAAACAGGACATTAAGTGTTTCATGCTCTGTGCAGACTGGTATTTTCTGAACAAATTGTCTTTATGACTTTACACAAAACTGACCAACTGTGGGAGAATGAACACTACAGCAGAGCGTGGCTGACAGCCCTTGCCCATCACTGGGGTACAAAACCTGAGCTGAACTGCAGCAGCTCATGACAGCCGTGGATTGTGGATTACATTTCTCATGGGAAGGGTTCAATCAGAAGCATTGAATGACACTGGCAAAATTCTCCTTGTGGCATTGCTTCCCTTTCTGGTTCTCAGAACACTGCAGAACACTGCCAAGCATCAAGGACTGAATCAGAAGCACAGATCTTTACAGAGGAGTGTTCTGTCAGAGCATTTTACCCACTGATGTGATATAAAGAATACCTGTAAAACCAGGCTGTGTTCTAATACAACTTAGTGTGGTTAGAATGATAGGTTTTCTCTATTTTGTGAGTACATAGTGCACAAACCAGACTTTTAAAACAGTCATTTAAAGTGCAAACATTCTCCGACAAATCTCCAGATGCTTCTGGGGAGTTCTGACAATAAAAACTGCTTCTGTTTCTGCCAATGAGGTTTTAAATGTGAATCCAACATAGCAAATTAAGAAAAGGGGGGACAAGAACCCCAAACCCCCAAAGTGCTGCAATTGTTACAGAACCACAGAATCAATTAGGCTGGAAAAGACCTTTGCAGTCATCAAGTCCAACCTGACCTAACAGCACCTTGTCAACTAGACCATGGCACTGAGTGCCACATCCAGTATTTCCTTAAACACCTCCATGGGTGGGGACTCGACCACCTCCCTGGACAGCTCATTCCAGTGTCTAATCATCCGTTCAGCGAAGAAATTCTCCCTAATGTCCAACTTTAACTCCTCCTGGTGCAGCTTAAGACTGACAGACTCTTGTCCTGTCCCTGGCTGCCCGGAGAAGAGGCCGACCCGCACCTGGCTGCGCCTCCTTTCAGGAGGTTGTGGAGAGCGAGGAGGTCACCCCTGAGCTCCTGTTCTCCAGTTCAAATAGAAACAGCTCCTGTTCTCCAGATTAAATAGAAACAGCGTGGAATAGCATCCAAATAGCAACTCCTCCTCAGAGACTGATGCTGTGAACCTAGCACGGCACTGCTGGCCAGCGGAGCTGAAATTTGCCAGAGCATAAGAGCTCCAGGGCAGTGAAGCCACACACCTGCAAAGCCACCAGGCCACGGCAGCAGCTGAAAACACCACACGGCAGAGTCACCCGCCTCCTCCCTGCAAGCGCCTACCAGAGCGACGTCCCCAATCCCCACAGCTGCAAAGCCCCCCCACAAAGCCTTGAAGGGACGCTGCCTTCCCAGCTGCTCAAACACGCCAGGCTAACGAGAAGCACCCCAGCACTCCTTCCACGGCCCCGCAGCCAGCGGGGCAGCCCCGGCCGGAGGGACCGCGGCCCCGCCCGGCCCCGAGAGACGTCCACTCCTCCTCCCCGCCTCACCGGCCGCGCTGCCCCGCAGCCGCTCGGGGACGGCCCGCAGGTCTCCGTGCAGCCCGCGGAAGATCTCGTGCAGCCGCTCCAGGTGCTCCGAGGACGCGGAACCTCGGCCCGCCATGGTCCCACAGCCCCCGGCCCTGCCCTGCCCTGCCCCGCCCGGCGCTTCCGCCGCCGGGGCCGCCTCGTGCACTGCCTGCTGGGAGCTGTAGTCCCAGCGACGCGGCCATGCCTGCCCCGCGCGGGGGCGCTCGTCCGCCGCCGCCACGGAGCGCCCCGGGCCGGCAGCCCCGATGCGACCCCGGGGCTCCCCGGTACCGGCGTGACCCGCCGCCGCCGCGCTGCTCCCAGGCCTGGGCGCCTGCCCACGTGTACATGGCTGCATGCCCCTTGCCAGGGTTAATGACATGAACCTCAGCGGGGAGTTGTAAAAATGTGTTTCAAACGCCACTGCCGACAGCCGCCGCTGCGCTGTGTCTACAGACATTTCTCGGCTCCTTAATTGAGGAGCGCGTTTTCAGAATGTTTCGAGGGACCCAGATCGGAGTAAGAAGCAGGGGGCGGCTGGCATACCCGCAGGTACTCCCGGCGGGGGCGCGGCCCGGCAGTGGAGGTGTGGCGGTGCGGTTGTGGGCGAGGCCAAGGCGGGAGGGGCGGAGGCGGATCCAAAGGGGCGGGCGGAGGCTGCTGGGAGTCGTGCGCTGCCGGTGCGTGAGTAGCTGGCGGCAGCGATGCTCAACTGCTGGGAAGCCGTGCTGGGCGCCGCCGTCTCCGTCCCCGTCTTTCTTTTCGTGGCAGCGCCCTACATCAGGTGCGTCTTACCGAGCGCAGCCCCTGCCCTTCGCGTATGTTCAGCCCCGCAGAGCGGCGCCCGTGTGTGTCTGTGTGCGTGTGTGCAGAGCGGGAATCCCGTTCTGCAGCCCGCGCTGGGGTCGGAGCTATTCCGGCCTGCCCAGCTCCAGCGCCCCGGTGACACTGCCACGCTGCGGGGCTCGCTCAGCCCCGACGCCGCCCGCCGCGTTCCCCGGGCTCCGTCCGGGCACCGGCGCGCTCGCGGAGGCGCGGCAGGGGGCGGGGCCCACGTTCTCCTCAGGGCGCGGCGGCGCAGCCCATTGGCCGAAAGGCCCCGGGGCGCGCGGCAGCAGCCAATGGGAGCCGTGGCCCCACTTGACGCACGGACGGGGCGGGGCCCGGGGCGGGGCCGCGCTCGGGAAAGCGCGGGGGATTGGGGGGCGCGGTGCCGGTGTCCCGGTCGCGACAGGCTCGTGACCAGTCGCTTCAGGGGGGGCGCCCGTGACTCCCTGGGGCCGGGGCGCAGCGGTGAGCCCGAGTGTTGATGCGAACCCCCAGGCTCTGGGTGCTCAGCCCCGGACGGGGCCCGCTGAGGCGACAGAAGTGACTGGTGCCTCCCCTCTTGCAGGCGCTATGTCGCTGGAGGACGGTGTAAGTCGACAGCAAGGCTGGAGGGGAAGGTGGTGATAATCACAGGAGCCAACACAGGCATCGGGAAGGAAACCGCCAGAGACCTCGCACGAAGAGGCAAGTGCAGGCATCCCTCTGCAGCCGGAGCGGCTGTGCCTTGTGTCAGTAGCCCCTTTTCTGGACCTAAGGAAGACGTGTTGTAGGCTTATATTGAACTAAACTGGATTCCAGAGTTACTGCAGATGAGCCCAAGTGCTGTTCCTTCAGAGGCTGTAACCACTGAGGTGCGAGTTCCCAGTTCCTTAACTGTTTACATTGCTTGGACTCCAAAAAGTCATAAAGTTCCTTGGGGAATGAAAATGCGTTGCATTGCAACTGATTTGAGAGGACTGGGGAAGTTCCTGGACTCTGCTTGTATGAAGCTGGGAAATGCCATAGGTCCACCACTGTGTGCTTTAGTTATATTTCAAGCTAATTTGATGTAAATGTTATTTGGCTAACTGGTAAGAAGATTAAACTACCTGTTCACAATCCATTTAGAAATTACTCTGGCTGGAATCCATCACCTTTATGTGCTCTTGGCTTGATGTTCCCATTATAGAGGCAGATAACAACCCTATCATACCGTTGTTGTTGTATGCACTCCTGACCTGGGAGAACATGGACAGAGGCATGTTAAGATGTGCATTTGCCTGGTCTGAAATCATCTTTCAGCAGGACTGTAACTCACACTTGAGTGGGAAAGGCTTTGTCTCTTCCAGCCACCCTCCTGACTGATGCTAGTTCCCTAAAGAAACAATATATTGTTTGTAATTGCTGGGCATGGTCAGCCTGCTTGTTGTAGCCTGGATCATCCAGTGTGCTCCAGTGATCTCAGTTCCTGTTCCTATTGTTCCCCCCTCCCCTCCTTGCAGGTGCAAGGGTAATTATTGCCTGCAGAGACACAGCAAAGGCAGAAGCTGCAGCCAATGAAATCCGAGCTGAGACAGGGAACCAGGAAGTCATTGCGAAAAAACTGGACTTGGCTGATACTAAGTCTATCCGGGAGTTTGCTGAGAGATTTCTAGCAGGTACAGTCTCTAGATTCTTCTTTTTAGTGAGAATATTTTGCCAAGGACTGCTGTCTGTTCTTCTAACCATTGCCAAATCCCTGCCCTGCTTGTCTCTGTACCTCTTGGGTGCTGTGGTTCATAGCAGGGGCTGGTCAGACGCCAGGAGCTAGTTTGTGGTAGGAGATGTATCCTTTTTTTTTTAAGATGATGTAGCTGCAAGTCAGACAGCAAGGGGTGACTTGTGCTACTTTCTTGTCTGCATTCTCTGTTCCCTTGTTTAAGGATGTCTGTTGTTTCTTACAGAGGAGAAGGAACTCCATATTCTCATTAATAATGCTGGGGTAATGTTATGCCCTTACTCCAAGACTGCTGATGGCTTTGAGATGCAGCTGGGAGTCAATCATCTTGGTAAGGCCTGTGGAAGCATGTTTGCACTCAATATGGAATCATAGAATCATCAAGTGGTTTGGGTTGGAATTGCCCTTAAAGATCAACTTCTAACATGGACATCTGTTGCAAAATGCCAAAGGAAAATCCTGCTGTCAGATTTTCTCTTCCTCATTCTTCCTTTTACAGAAAGGATGGAGGGCTAGAGTCGAGAGTTCTGGAGATGCAATGTGATGTATTTGTGTATCGTGGATACAGTTTAAGTATCTGTATGTGTTACCTGGGACATTTTGAAATGTATGACAGCTCCAGCTTTTTGAAGATGAGGAGCAGAACTTGAAGGCCCCAGAAAAGTGTAGATGTTAATTCAGAGGAATTGATCAGAAATTTTCTTTTTGCTGGACTTGAAATGAGGGCAGCAGCAAGATACCACATATAAGCAAGCAGGGGAGCCCTTCCCAGAAGGATGACCTTTTGTCTCCCCCCTAGGTCACTTTCTCTTGACCTTCCTCTTGCTGGAGCGTCTGAAGCAGTGTGCCCCCGCCCGCATCGTGAACGTGTCCTCACTGGCTCACCATGGCGGGCGAATCCGCTTCCATGATCTGCATGGGGAGAAGAGCTACAATCGCGGCCTTGCCTACTGCCACAGCAAACTGGCCAACGTGCTCTTCACCCGGGAGCTGGCCAGGCGCCTGCAAGGCAAGTTCCAGAGGCAGGAGGGGTGTTTGTCTGCTTGGCTTTCTGAGCACTGTGGATGGGGAGAGTGGGTTGAAGAAAGGGCTGCAAATCGTCTATGCAGAAATTGGATGGTTTGAGGCAAATGTCACTGAGAGCTCTTTGCAGGAAGAAAATATCTCCTGTCTGGGGAACCAGGAGACTTACAACACAGATTGTCTTTAAAACAACAGGGTAGAGGAGTTTAGTAGGTTAGCATGTCTCATTTTTCTGTGGTGCTTGTCAAATACTAGCTGCATCCATGCAGACAGTTGTGGTATGTGGATGGAAGCTGGAAACAGAGCCACAGCTGCAGTCTCCAATAGAAAACCTAATGCACACTCAAGCTGCCTTAAAGGTTAATGGTCTGTAGAACAGCATAAGATTAGACAGTACCTTGTAAGTCACAACATCTGTCACAGTTGTGTCATTAAGTCCAGTTCATAAACTTAAGTAGTACTTATTTACTACAGAAGCAGTGTCTTCCCCAGGAAATTACTATTAAAGTCAAAAGAGGCAGGTGTTCTCAAAAGCCTGCTGGAAACTGCTACTGGTTTAGCACTCAGGCCCCCTTAGCACTTTGTTTTGCAGAAGGCACATAGTGACTCCTGTGTTTAGAAGGGAGCAGGGGATGCTCCAGTGCCATGGATGAGTGATTTAAACTGCTTCAAGAATCACCATCAAAGGTATTATTAGCAAAAGTGTTTTTAACCTGATGTCATAAAAGGGTGACTTAACAAGTATGATGGCAAAGTCACTCTGTTACTTACATGGAAGACACATACAAAGGAAAACTGATTTAGAATTAAGTTAGAATGATTCATACTGGACTAGAAACACACTGTGTAAGGAAGACCCTCCTGTTGAATCACAAGGCTCAGCAGGGTGCTTTTTGAACTCCTTAGGGAGCCTAGGTCCAGTTTGAGTTTCAGACTTAGACAATTTATTTGTAATGGAATTATCTATACAAAGTTTATAATAATCATAATTGAGTAGCTACATGGACTAGTAATGTTTCCTCAGTATTAATTCAGCAATCGGTCACTTACCAAGGATTTGTTGCAAGCAAAGGGCCTCTCTGCCTTGCTTAAGGAAGGCTCTCAGTCTCAGGTAAGAAATCTCAAACCTTGAGAGGCATGTCTGCTCCAGGGTTGTTACCTGCTGTGCAGTCCAGTTGCAGCTTGAGCTGAGGTTCAGCCGGGCTCATCCAAAGGTTTGCTGTTGGTAAAAGGTCTCTGCCCTGAGGAGCAGCCTTGAGAGGTGAGCCAGCTCAAGGGCAGACTGTCGCCCTGCAGTCAAATCTCCTAGCAGGGAGAGCTCAGAGAAGGTTTACTTAGGCTATAATATTTATGGAATGGAGTGGTTGGCTTGTAGTCAAATTACATACAGTGGGAAAGGTACACAAGACTCAGTGCATCCACAACCTTATTTGTTCCTGGATAGAAAAGTATTGGAAAAGCCACGTGCTACTTGTGTGAACTGCCTGATGGGTGTTCCAAATGCATGTGCACTGATACTCACTGGCCTCTGTGGATTTCCTAGAGGAGTTCTGGCCTGTTTACAGCTCACACCTTTACCTTCTTTGGAGCCTGTACCAAACTACTGCTGATTTGGCTAAGAGGTCAAGTGTATCCATCACATCCAGCATGCAGTAATTACAGAGGACTGCACTTACTCTCTGTATCAAAGGCTACTTAAAGGACTCCTCCTTTAAGTTACAGAATATCTACAGGTCGAATTGAGGAGTATATTACCCTTCTTTTAAAGACACTTTGATCCAAGCAGATTTGTCCTGGACTACTTTATTTTGCCATAGGCACTAAAGTCACAGCAAACGCTCTCCATCCCGGGTCTGTCTATTCGGATCTGGTCCGGCACTCATTTGTAATGACCTGGATGTGGAAGATATTCTCCTTCTTCCTGAAGACACCTTGTGAAGGAGCTCAGACCAGTATCTACTGTGCAGTAGCTGAGGAGCTGGAGTCTGTGACAGGACAGTATTTCAGGTGGGTGCAAGCTAATGAAGTGACACTGTGGAAGGCAACTTGGTTGGCTGAGGAATATGGGACTTACTGTCATTGTTCATTATGAAGGGACCAGGTAACAGGCTGTCTGGTAAGACTGAGGGTGACAAATAGAGCATTACCCCTTTCAGGTCTGTTGCAGTCATGTTAGAAGAAATACCCGATCTGTGCAACACTGCATACAATAGCATGTCCTTTAGTGCTAGAAATATTAATGTACTGAAAGTGCAGGAATGGCTGTCACATGCTCAGAGCTCTAATGCTGACCTGCCTAACACTTGGGAAAATCACTTTTCAGTAGAACTGTGTAGTTAATTAGGTCACTTCAGTCAATTCTGGGAAGACACTTCATTTCCCTTCGTAGTTTTACACCACTGGAGCAGAAGGGCCTGTGCTCTCAGGGAGCTGGGAGAGCTGATGGAGCTGCAGAGACAGGTGAGATTTTCAGGTCTGGCATGTGACCAGATAACTTTATCCTCCAGTGTGATAGACCCACCAGCTGGGAGGGACTCTTGCTGGGCTGTTTGTCACACTGTCATGGAAATGATCTTGTTTAGCTCCCGTTACAAAACCTGTTATTTTTTTACTTCTTTGACTCATTCCAGAACCCTACATTGTTCTCCTTTTCCCATCACCAAAAACCACAGCCCAGAGCAGTTTCAAGTCATCATCATTCTATATCTGAAGACTGCTATTTGAACAGATTCCCACAGCTATGTCTGCCAGCTTCCCACTGCATGTAGAGCACTGTAACAATACTGTTTTTTGGGAACAAATATGAAAAGTTGTGGGGTTTTTTCCTCCTCCCTCACATGGATGCTGTTGGAGCCATTGTGTCTTTACAGAGCTTTCTTCTTGTGATTTGTAACCAGATTAGTCTCTGTAATGACATCATTGCCTGATCTTCATTTGGGAGTTAGTACCATCTTAATCAGACCTGAATATATAAATAGACATCTTAAGTCTTTTCTGGCTGTCTGTCTTGGGATAAAAATGAAGCATTGATGTCCTGAAGTACAGAAAACTGGTAGAATTTAAACTCATTTAAAAAAAGGAGTTTTGGACCTGGTGGGAAATGAGAAGCTTCAATACTAATTCACAATTTACACTGGACTAGCCTAGAATCCTTTTCACTTTCCAGGCTATAGAGTATAAAACACAAGTGTGGACATTAAGAAAAAAATTTGCATGCCACAGTGAGACAGGTGGGAGTCCACCAGTCATTTCAGGCATATTAAAGACTCCATTTATAAACACTGTGCTGAATGGAAACCTTACAAGATGCCCTTTCTTCTGTGCTCTTAAACTCCCAAGTTACTGCAGCATTACAGTTGAGAACACCGGACCTCTTTTCCAGACTGAATGCTTTCTGACTGGAGGAGCTGAGAAGAAAGGAGCACAGTTCAAATGATAATGGAAAGGGGGTAACCATACATGGTTATTACAGTGTTATTCTTGGGCATATAGTGGGATAAATAACTTAGAATGAAGGGCTGTTTTGAGTGACTTTTTTGCAGTGTATTTTTAGGAAATGTGCTCCTGAAGAGCTTGGTTAGATCCTATGTGCCTTTTTAGTGGTATTAATAAGAATGCACACTAGTGAGGTTTCTTTAAAAGTTGAGACAACAGATAGAGCTACACCTGCTTGCCAGTTCTTGGTGCCATTGGGAGAGATTCTTCCTTAGCTAGTTGGAAAGAAATCTTTCTCATGGTGGCTTAGCACCAACACTTGCTCATTTGCTGGATAGCTCCCACCATTCTTGAACTAGTCTTGAATTAAGCTGATAGAGAGCAACTCCCTAATCTTAACACAGATGTTTCAGTGTACTTTAAAGTCTCCTATTTAGACTTTAAAGAATTAGAAGAATGTTTTTCTTACAGTGATTGCCAGCCAGCGTACGTATCTCCACGTGGTCGGGATGATGAGACGGCAAAGAAACTCTGGAGCGTGAGCTGTGAGCTCCTTGGCATCCAGTGGGACTGAGCTGCACCAAGAGTGTCCCTGGCTCGGCCCAGCAAAGCTTCTCCAGGGAACAGCACTGCTGAGAGACCTCAAGAGTACAACACTGATACTGCAGCTGCCCTAAGGATGGCTCTGCAGGTACAACATAATTCGAATTTCTGGAATATTACACTTAAAGGATTGAGATTTGTAAGCAATCAGTCCCTCTTCCTAGCTGGCGAATTAGAGCACCAATGCAGGGAACAACTTGCTTGTTATCTCACACAGCAGCTCGAGGCTGTGGTTCTCTGGCTTCAGAATAGAAAGGGAGGTTGCAGTATTAGGTTTAGATTATGAAGTAACAAGGCATTACTTTAAATAAAGTTTGGTTGTTTTTTTCCCTAACAGCAATAGTAATAAGGTAGGACTAAACTTATGAATTTAGTATGACTCTAAACTATGAGATTACTTTCAGTTCCTACCCTTTGAACTGGCAGAGCAAAAATACTTTGGGATATTAGATTTTCTGGAAAGTTATGCAGTACTCTTTAGCACACAAAAACAGGTCCTGGCCTTTTTGTGCCAAGCATTAGGTGAAGTATTTTACATGGAATCACTTTCTCTGCATGCTCTGTAAGAAGCTGGACCCTAGCCACTGAGGTATTGTGGCCCTTAATACCCACTGATTGCAGTAGGTTTATTGGGGGTTGGCAAATCTTCTGAGAACCCAGGTTTTGGTGCAGGTGACTAGGAGGGCTGCAGTTGTGCACAGACAAGTTATTTAAAAAATCAGCATCTCTCTCATGAAGCATTGAACAAAGATGGTGTAAAAGTTGTCACAGTAAACCCCCCAGCTGCACTTTAAATGACTTTAGAACCTAGAAAACAGAGCAGAATGAACAAGGAGCATCTCAACCATGTAAAAAAATATTAAACAACTTCAGCTGAGACTTTAGCTTTAAATGACACCAAACTTCCTAGAGCTAGATAGCTGAAGCAGGAGGCAGCACTATCTTGGTATTATGGTCAAGCTGGCTCCAGGACAGGAAGGTAAGACTTGCACAGAAATCCTTGTGTTTGTCTGCCCAGCAGCTACAGGGCAGGCAGTGCCTGGCTGCCAGCCAAGGCTGCCACCCTGCCCCTGCAGGACCACACAGCTTGCACTTCCACAAAGCAGCTGCCTCAGGCCACACAGCTCTGGGACTGCTCCCTTGGAAACCCAGTGCTATGTGAGTGCAAATTGCTGGAGTGCAATCCGTGATCAGAGATTATTTCTGAAAGAGTTAAGCAGTCAGAAACCAAGTGCCACAGCTCATAGGATTATCTTCTGCTTCTGAAAAAATGCCTGGAAGTTTTTGGACTTGCATATGAACCTGCCACTGTGACCAACTGCCAGTTTTGGAAAACCAATGCTAATTTTAATTCTTCCTGTCTGGATGCTGCCTATGCAGATGAGTCCTGTGCTACCTCTGAGCAATACTAAATAAAGCCATTTTCCTTTTACAACAGGACCCTGTATCTTCTTTCAGAAATGCTGAATCAGTTTACTTGGTGTTGCTGTTATCTGCACCTGCCTCACTAATGTAGAGAATTCAGTCCAGGTAGCATTTTAAAATAAGTTCCTTTGTGTTTCTCCCTGTCACTCTACTTTTTTTCACCCCTCCCTCTTTGTGCTGCATCCCAATGATGAAGCTAAATCCACAACTATAACGTAGCAGTAGAATGTTACCTACCACTGGAGCCTTGGCTTGCTTTCTGTGTGTCATTCTCTGATCTTGAAAGTGGCTTCAGGAGCAAGAGAAACCATTTCTTAAAAAAGCAGAAAAGCGTCTCTGGTGTTAAATGTTTTTGCCCTTGCAGGTCAATGAACTTCTCAAAAAGTGTAATTGTAGATTTAACATTTAAGACATATTAAATAAACATTTCCATAGACATACATCCACTCTCTTTGACCTTGAGCAAGTAATTTATACTTCTCAGCTGATCTCTAAAAAATGAGGAAACTAAAGCTCATTTAGCTGTCTCAAAGGGAGGCCTGTAAGGGAGAGTTAGATTAACTTGCAAAGCTCCCTAAAGAGGATTACTGAGTACACGCATGAAGCTGAACTACCTAGGCTACCTAGCTGCTGGGGGGACTTCTAAAGATGTGACATTCCAGTAGAGCTAAATATTGAGGATACTCAGTAACATGTAAATTTGGCATGATACAACAATTACCCCCCTTCTAATTACTCCACTAAGCATAGCCAAAAGCAAAATGCAGGTCTAGAAAGAGAACCCTAGCTGTGCTGAGATAAAAAAATAAACTGAAAATACATTAACAGTCATAATACTTTATTTTTGTTTTAGTTGTAAACAAATCTTGGTCAGTAACAGAGAAATTCTCTTAAACTGGCAGTATTCAATCCCTTCTTCCTGCTCAAAAATTCAAAGCCCCTTGATAATTGCACTATTTTTGACACAATGTAATTAATCGGGGTCAAAATTCCAGTTCTGCTGGTACAAGAAAGATCCCTACAATTCCAGGTTAAGAACATCAAATTACACCAAACACTATATAAAGTGCATCAGATACAGTGCAAAGAGGTCAGGAAGAAAGGCAGGTAGGGAACTGACGGGTCTGCACGGCAACCTCCACTCTCAGTGCTCTCTGCAGCTGAAGGAACGTGAGCAGAACAGGAGCATGACAGCAATGCAGATCTGGATACCCACACACAGTAAAATCTCCTCCCCATAATCAGAGATTTAAAAATGACTGAAGCCATAGGTAGTGTCACGTTTTAGGATTAGCCTGATGGCTGTAAGCTGATGGAAAGCTAGGTCAGTCTGGCCAAGGAAACAAAAGCTTTCATTAGTACTGCTCACTAATGAGATAATGCAAATCTGTGGTCAGGGGATTCTGAAAGCTGTATGTGGTCATTTCTGCTCTAGTGAGCAGAGCACCTCCAAAGTGTTTTGTCAGCTCTTGAAGCCCTGAAGAAGATGGACCAAATCCTTTCCAACACCATGGAAGTCTGTTCTTTCATTAGAGTGAGCTTGGGGATAGTGCAAAACTCTTACTTCATAGTCTCAATTATTTTATGTACTAAAACTATTTACAATTACATTACACTTCAGAAAACCTGTTCGTTTTTTGATGTAAACAACTTTTTAAAAAAAAAAGTGAATTAGTTTTCCTACTTCTTGTGCTGAAATACATGTAAACAGCAAACACAAACTTGGGGAATGCCATGTTTTGTTTTGTTGGTTTTTTTTTTGACAGTCCTACTACTGTCTAACACATTTTTGCCAGTTTGTCATGTCCCAATACTAGTTGCAGAGAAGCAGACACTTTTTTTCAGCATTCCTGAACACAGACATTGCACAGAGATTGCTGCTTTTTTTTCATAAAACCGATCAACCTAACACTTCCAGAGCAAAACCCATCAATACAGGGCATGTCCAGTTCCGTGTTCTATTGTACTTGACAGGGACAAATTATTCTGGTAATAAATAAATAAATACATCCCTATGTGACAGGGATACAGACCACCTGTTTAATTTTGCCACAGCTTGCTCTATCCTTATTCTTTGCCATACCGGATGAAAAACTGTGGAAGTTTACTGTCAACTATTCAGTCATAAAGCTGCATCACAATGATTTATTGGGTATTACTGCAGTAAAGAAAGAGGCACATGATTTTTTCAGCTATTTTAAAGGCTTATTTTCCCTTTGTACTCCCCTTACAGCACATGCCCTTTATAACTTCATTCATTTAGTTGGCACTAGCCCAAGTGCCACATGTATGGCACATATCACACAGTGTGACTGGTAACTTCAAATCTGCCAAAAGAATCAGTTCCTACCTTATCAAACAAACTAAAAAAACCTGGGTACATTATACTGGGTGGGGGGGGGAGATAAAAAAGAAGTAGCAATGATTTGTCTAGAGGCTTAAAAAAAAAATCTGAGTTTTAGTCTTTGAAACAGAAGAACTCTCCACTTTTGAAAACTTTCCAGGAAAGATCACAAAAATTTTATACTCTAGGCTACAATGAGTTGATAAATTTTTTCTGTCCTCTCTACATATGTTTTCTGGATTAAAAATAAAACATATTATTAAGTCCAGTGCTTTTCAAAAAATATCAATCCCCCCAAAAATTAAAAGCCAACAAAACCCAAAAACTAAAGCCAGAAACAGAAGCGCTCTCTTCCATACACCTAAATCCTTGCTTGTTCAGTTTGAAACTGCCCCCCCTCCCCCCATCAAAAAGAGAGCCAAAAAACACCCTGAGGTAGTGACTGTTTGTCAGAATACAGGACTGGCACTTGTAATTTAGTTCCCTTCCTTTCACCAGAGGCACATTAGCAGCATCCGTCTGCCACCGACATCAGCCAACAGAGCTCCATTTTACCTGGAGGCTGCCGAAGCAGACACCTCTGAGCTGTCCTGAAGCCTTCTCCTTCAGCAGGACGGCTCATGTCAGTTGCACATCACTTCCTAGTGCCCTGGGGGAGCCGGTTTCTCCCCTTGGGCTGGTGCACGGAGAGCCACTGGGCACAGATGGCCGTGACGACGTGGTCGCCGCTGCTGTCGGCCAGCTGCCGCACGCGCTGCACCAGCTGCACGGCGCGTGCCCGCTCCTGCCGCACCGACACCAGGTACGCCGAGCGCAGCTTGTTGCACAGCAGGTACGCCTGGATCTGACACCAGAGCCTGGTCAGAAAGCTGGAGCAAACTAACTGGACAAGCTCAAGCAAGGACTACACAGGAAATACCCACTGCAGAAGCGTGTTGTACGAGGCAGCAGCACCACATTACCAAACACAGCATGGCATGAAGCAGATCCCAGTGAAGGAGATGGGCAAACAGGTGTATTTTATTAAGTTTGTGTCTTGTAGACACTCCTTTACTCTATGACCATGAAATTACTCTCAGGAATCCTATCTTGTGCATTAATTACAGTATCCTCACAGCAACGTGTATGAATCTGTCATTTCTTCCACTGCTGGTTATAGACAACTCCCATCTTTCAGTGATAGATCTTAGAGAAAAGCAGAATTAAAAGCCCATTTTTCAATCTGCCTACAACAGTGAGTTTGTCATTCAGAGCAGACAGAGGACTGTCAAAACTCTTTAGATTTTATTCCCAGCAATGGCACTCAGGATCTACAACAATCCCCAAAGGCTGAGTCACAGCCACTTCTATAAACAGGCATCTACTGTTCTCCATGGCTTGGCTGGCTGGCATGAAAGCCAACAAAGATATGAACTAGTTTAGGCTTCATTTCCTCTAAGAGAAAAAGTCTATCAGAAGCTGGAGAAGTTTTAACATTTAACTCTTGATCACCACGGAAATAGTACAATCCTGAAACAAGAAGCTGATGTGGTCATCATTAGCTGCCTGCTATTACTAGAAACCTGCATGCACCTATGTGAACAGTTGAATAACAAACTAACAAACCCACCAATGTGCCTTTCTGAAATACTTTTCCTCCCACTCTAATAAATGTCCAGCCCTCGCTCTCAGGGCTCTCAGGGAACTAATAGGGATAGTCCCAGTTGATATTTGTATGTCACAGCTTTACACATGTCACAAACACCATGGCCTTGAGGGATTCACTGTGATTTCAACAATCTAGGAAGGTAGCCTTCAAAAATCATATTTGCATGAGGATGAGAGAGAAGACAGTGAAAAAGACCCTGCAAGCTGCAGACCAAGACTGGGCTGTTTAGCTCTTGCTACTTTACTTACCTTGTTTTCATCACTGTCCATATCCTGAATCAGATTATCAAGATCCTGTATCCAAAGAAGGGAAAAGATGTTCACATTTAAAGTGATAATAGTCTGAAAAACTTTACCCCATCAGGGATCAAACCCCTGTGGACAGGCAGGGCTGCTGAGATGACAGCAGGTGCTTAGACTGTCCCAGCTGCAAGAGTTGCAGATGTAGAAAATACAAAAAAATACTAATTCCAAGTCTTCCCTTTCCCCACAGCTTTTCCTGCCTGCCATCTCTGGGGGGTATCCCTAGAGAATGCTATGAGTCTCTCCTGGACATGGCTTGTGTTGCATGAAATGAATTTGTAGGTTCCCCCCATCCCAGCAGGAGTTACCCCATGCCCCACCCTGACCCAAAGAGTGGACGGCATCCCCTAATCTAATTAATAGAACTAGCAGAGTGCATCTCCTTCCTTCACTGGGATGGAAAAAACACTGTGGTAGGCAAAGGGAACCACAAAATTGGTTCCCATGGAGGCAGGAGTTTCCTGCCTCCACATGTGCTCTGTGTTAGCCAGGGAGGCCTCACTGAAGGGAACACCCCACAGCATTTGACAGGATCTTGTGAAGCAAATGTTCCGTGCCCCCCATGGGTATCCATTTGGGAAGTGCTGGGTAGGAGTGTGCTACAGCTACTTATGGCTTCCTCTTAGAGTATCTTGTACAAGCAAGCCATGCACTCCCAACTTGCAGCTATGCCCACAGCAAGGAGCCAGAGCATCTGAAGGACTCACTGAAAGAGCAGTACAGGCACCAGACTTCCCTGCAGCCTGTATGGTCTATATCCTTTTTACTTCAAAATAGACACAATGCAGGACAGAATTACCTCAGCAGGAATGTTTCTGAACTCATTTAGACAGTTTAGGATAATGTTATCCCCATCATTTTTTGCTGCCACTCCAGACTCATTGACACACTTCAGGAGCTGCTGGATCTCACTGTATTTCTGCTGCTTCACCAGCTGCTTGGCCACTCTGCTGTACACTTCTGTAGCCTCCAGCTGGAAGTCCTAGAGGTAGTTGGAACATCAGAGCAACACAGTGAATGCTCTCAGCAGGTTTGCTCAGCGGGAGTCTACACAACTGAGACAGTCTCTCCTAAGGACAAAATACCACACTACGCTCCAAAAACTCAAAGCTGTTTTGGGAGCCTCTGTTTTTCCACTCACCACTGCTCCAGGTTGACTTAAAGGTTTTTTTATAACCAGACTTGTAAAAATCAATCCTGCTCAAGAACAAGAGTGCTGTTACTGCCTTCTTTTCAGGAGTGGCAAAACAGTTTTATTTCTTCTGGCAAAAGCTCTTTCCTAGATCCCTACCCACCTCTCCCTCACTTAGCACATTCCCAGTATATTTCTCCAGCCTCCCCACCAACAGCCACCCTTTGAATACCCCAAACAGGAGGCAATTGACCATGAGGGGAGAGATGATAAAAGCTGTGAACTGATCCTGCAATGAGTAAGTAAAGAAAAAAAAGGATGGAAATGGAAGTGATAGGCAGCTGGACTCACTGCTCCATTTTTACTGGAGGCAGTGGCTGCTGCTGCTGCTTAGAAGTGCTATTTTTCTAAGGCTCTCCATCTCCCTGCAAACAGGAGTTCTGTCTTGTACATCCTGACCTGAAAGAAGGAGCAGGGCCTGCCACATCCATAAATACTCTTTCAATGTGCCACCTCTGTCCAAAAGTGCCCTGCTCTACTGTCTGGGACTATATGGATGAGAAACACTCAGAAGAGTTTAGAGGCTCATGAGCTATGCTGACTGATAATCATTCAACTTCTACCCAGACATGAGGAATGAGAGGTCCCAAGCCAGAGTTCCCAGTTAATTAATTTTGCTCTCAAATCAGGAGAACAGACAGAGAGAGCCCTGGCCTTATTTATTCACTGTCTTTGCATGACTGTCATGAACTGCAGAGAGGCACCACGTGAGAGGTCTCTACACACATCTGTGACTGTGGTTTGCCAGAGTTGAGGCACTGAACAAGGTGCACAGCAAAGGAAAAGCTGTACTTCACTCCTGTGTAGGAACCAATTACTCTGGAAATGTCCTGCAGAAACAGCATCTTAATTTCATTACCAAGCTTCCACAAATATATGGACATGTAAGACTTAAACTTGTGCCTTTTTTCTTAACAAGTTTTGCTTTTGGGGGGATTAAAATACATTTGGGGGTGGGGGGAAAGGCTTTTGTTTAAATAATTGCTGCTTTCAGGAGTTACTTTGCATTAATATTGCTTGCTATATCAAGTTTTTCCATACCTGAAGAACTCTAAATGCAATCCCAAACCCCTCCTCAATGTTTTTGCCTTCCAATATGACCTGAAAAGAGAGGCATAGACAAGTCTGGGAATGCACGTTCCTTTTTCATTATGTAGGGTTAAATAACATTAATGCAAATCCAGCTTTTGCCCAGAGGCCAAAATAAAATGCATTACTTAACAGAAAACAGCACCATCCCAAGAAGTACAGCAAATTATAGGGTCTATTGTCACACACTGCTTCCCCTAAGGGACATTAGGCAATTTACAGATGGAGATGAGCCAAAGTCAAGAATAGTTAAAATTATAGCATTATTTGCCTCGCTTCCAAATATAATGGGGTGCACAGACAAAAGGAATATTTCTATTTGTATTTTGGATGCTCTGCCCATGAAAATTTGAACTTTGAGGAGATGAGCTCCTCAAGAGAACAAGTTCTCACATGTTCTCTGCTACTCTGAGGGAAAACAGTATTTTTTCATAAATGATGGGTTGCATTCATCCTAAGTAACCTGCCCAAAAAAAATACAAGAAACTGCTTCAACCATCAAATGCTTCAACCTGCATTACAAGTTGGTATTGTTAATGAAAAATAGAGCTGTGTTTAAAATAGCAATTAGTACCTTGCAAGCAACATCCATTTTCATGTTATTGTTTCCAAAGAGTGTGGGTAAGGAGGAGTCTGTCATTTGAGAGGCTCCTGAGGTCTCACACTGATGCAGGAACTTTGTTACTTCCATCTGCAGATCAACTGTATTGATGTGCCTAGATAGTGAAAAAATTCTGATTTAATTTTGTAATAGAGAAAATGTCAATTATTATTTATATGAACTAATTTCTTCAATATCTTTCAAAAGAAGACATACTTATGAAAAATTATTTTAGTTGCTTTTTGACTTTGTTCATTGTACAAGTCTGCAGCAATATTACTTTTCAGATCTGTGCACTTAACATACATCACAAGCTGAAGATGAGCAATTATTCACATTATTTCAAAGAAGTGTGCCAGAGAAACTGGATCCCCAAATAAATATCTGTTCCTCCTTTTTCACCTCATCACACACATGCCCCTCCAGGTTTAAGTTAAGAGTCTAGACTAAAAGAAAGAAAGAAAAAAGCCCCTAAGGAAACCAAGATATGAAACCCCAAGTATAATAGAGATCAGGATAAATTTACACTTTGACTTTTGAATACAGGAAACCAGTTATCTCTAGCACCTATAACTTGTACATAGTGCAGTGTTTTGAGTTAAGCCCAGTAGACAGTGAAGCATTACAAAGCTGCTTGCTTTTTGGAAAGGAAAGGAAGAGAAAAAGAAAAAAAAAACCAGCTTGTGGAAAGATGTATAATTGTCTATGCATCGTAGGGTTCCTGTTTGGTTTTTTAAATTGAAGGAGGGTAGTCTGATGTACATACAGATTTTTAGTAGAAACAACTGCCCATCTCCTGGTTTGGATTTTTGGGAGAAAAAGTGATGGGAATCCTACACTTGTAACTACATAAAAGCAGTTTTGGGTCAAGGACAACCAGTAAGTGTCAGCTAAATGCAACTTAAATGAAACTAATAAAAGCCCCAAAGTCTAAAGCCTGAATTTCACCTCTCCTAAAACTTAGCTTCTTGTTTATAAATACCTTGACACATCTGTAGCAGACATTTTCTTCCGAAAAGTGAATGCCATTTTTTTCCTTCCTGAACTTCTTGAGACCTCCTGCAGATAGACTTTGAGATGGTCCTTGATCTTTAGAAGCCACATCTGTTTTCCTCCAAGTTCAGTGTAAGACTTTGCTCCATGAGTGAAAAATCTAATGCAGGTCATTGCAGCACGGACGTGATCCTGGAAGAAATGCACTCAGCACTAAGATGGAGCACAGGACCCCACCTTCAGTGATCACTGTCTGCACTGAAGGGCTCACACAAAGCAGGCAGAGCTCTGCTTTCTTTAATACAATGTGCCAGAGCCATGACATGAGTCAGGTCAGCTTTAGTAAGGCTCAGGCCCTTCTATGTTTTCTAAGATTGTAAAGAGGCAAAAATATACTTGTCCAGCATGCAGGTTTAGACCAAAGTAAATAACCAAAAGTCTGATGGTATTCAACATTTCATTGAAAGAGATAGCACTGTCCCTCAACTTACCTTCATGAACTGTTGCAGTTCATACAGAATATGGTAATAGTTCTTTCTTTGCAAGTATTTGCAGGCTGCAATCAAATAGACTCCCCAGCTTTCCAATCCTGGATCAATGGTTTCCAACAAGTTCTCCAACATATGCAGCTTTCCACTTTCATAACTTGGAATGAAGATCCCTTCAATAAACACTTCTGATGGGGATTCCTACACAAACAGAAAGTTGCTTGAAGCAAAGCCACTGTAGTTTATTTTCCTTATGTAATATAAAGGCATATTAAGTGACAGAGATCATAAAAATTAATAAATAATTGACACTGGAAGGGATTTCTGGGGATTATTTTGTTCAAAACCCCACTCAAAGAATGACTTCCAAGTTAGGTCATGCTGCTCTAGACCTGTCAAGTTCTGAGCATGACAAAGTAGAATGATTCAACAACCTCCCTGTGGCCCTGGTCCTGTGTCCAAATATAGGCACCAAAAAAAACCCCCAAAACAAACCCCAACCCTTTTTCTTTATATCCAATTGGAATTTCCCTTGCTCCCAATTGTGTCCACTGTCTCTTACCCTTTTACTGGGCACACAGGAGATAAGCATGGCTCTATTTTTGCCATAATCACCCACTTGCTAGCTGAAAACAGCACACACAGATCTTGCTTGCCTTTTCTTCCAGCAGGAAAAACCTAGCTCCATCACTCTCCTCAAATATCAGGTGTTTCAGGCCCCTAGATGCTTTGGTGGCTTCAATTAGACTTGCTTCCCTTTCACAGTGTCTGTTTTGTACATGGGAACCCAGGACCGGGCACAGTTGTTCAGATGAAACCTCACAAGTAGTGACCTGAGGGGGATATTTACTCCCCCTGACCTCTTGACTGTGGTCTTGCAAATGCAGCTTCACATGTGCTTCTTTCCACAGTAACATTATTATGTGTCATCAGGGCCACCACAAATGTTTTAAAGGCTTGATATGAAATTTTTGAATTTTTTTTTTAATCTCAAGAGTAAGATACAATTGACAAAGTCTGTACACATAAAATGTCTCCAAACAACCAACTGCAAAATATTTAGTCAGAAGTTCAGTACCTTACAGCTTTAGGGGAACCAACCCTCCTCTCTGGTTTGTATGATTACTACCAGTTCCTTGTCCAAAACTTCCACATCAAATTGTCTGTCTAGAGTATTTTCCAAGTCTGCTACTTAAGAGGTTAAATTATGTCACCTACATGGTAAAAATATGCAACTTTTCTTTAAAAGCAGATTTAAACTGATGTAAAGGATAAATTTAAAAAGGTAATTCAATATGCAGATGACTGTAAGATGTTAGAATGACTGATGGTACAGTGGGAAAGCAGAGCAGATAAGGCAACCTAATTTTCTATTAACAAACCTCATAACCAGATAAAGACAATGGAAGATGGTGTTTCAAGTTGTACATTCTCAGTAAGAGTTATTTCAAATAATAAAAAAATAATCAGTAATTCAAACACAAGCACAGCAACTTAAAAAAGGAAACACCACAATCTCACAAGCTAGTGAGATATAATGGATTCACATCTCCTAAGAAGCACCCTTAATGTCTTGGTAAGAACCTGGAATGATTTCTAGATTTAACTGTAGTTTAGCACAACAGAACTATTCCATAGATTCTTAAGTCCTCTTATATTATGCAATTTCCTTAAGGGAGAGCTGGAAACCACATTTTGGGTTCCCTAGACTTCTGTCCTCTGTATTCCCTTATAATCCTAATGGTTACAGAAGTGCAAACATGGGTGATCTGATTCAACAAACAATACCACGAGACAGAGGCACGGGATAGGGAGTAGTGTCAAATGTTATCTGCACTCTGGAATTCAAAATTTTCCTTCTCTCTTCTGAACTCTATGACAACAGTCCCACATTTTCAACTTTGTAGAAAAAAAGACAAAGTGCTCTTGATGCAGGACCTCTATAAAAAGAACCAAAACTACATGCTCTTTTTAGATCTGTAAGGATCAGTGTTGCTCTTCTGTCTCATTGAATTCCTGTCAGTAACTGGATTGTTTGTGTAACAGCATTTCAGGACCTCAGCAAACTCCCGTGCAGAAAGCCACCCGAACACTGCATGATGCTCACTGCTGTTTTTCAAATTTCCGTTTTGGTGATGAAAATTGAACTACTCACCTTATTTAACAAGTGAAGCAGTGCTTCTCTCATACAGTCATGCCTCATGTAAAAGCTTATTATTGCCAGATTGGTGCCATAACTGTGTAAATAGAACAAGCACTCCTGGTAATAGCTGTTGTGTTGAATCTTCCCCTCACACATCACCTCCAGAGAGAGACTTCTTGTTCTCAGTGTTGCTTCAAGTTCCCTCAACGTGGCAAAGTAATCATCATCCTACCATTAACACAGAGAACCAATGACAGGTGATCAGCAAGAAAAAATCTTCTCAGGTAGCTCTTGTCACTCAGCCCTGAAGCATTTCTGTTATGTTGTTTTTAAACGAGGTATTGCTTCAGAGGGGTGAGAATCCAGCAATGCTTTTTATAAACAATAGACTGGAACTCTGCTATCCACAAATGAGCTGAATGTTGCTGTACCCAGCATAGCTGTTTCCACGGACAAGTAGAAGGCTTACTTAAAAAAAATTCCAATGTCAACATCTACTTCAACAACCCAGTTCAAAGAGGCTTTTTTTGGTCCTAAAATATTTACTTGGTCTTTCATCATCATGATTCTGCAGTTATTTAGTACAAAAAGTAATTTTTTTGTACCTAATCAGAGTTCCAAACCATTTAGTAGTGTTTTTTGATGAGAGGAGTGGGAAAGCTTTAAAGTCTTTGAACTTCTATAAAGTTACCAGAGTTTCAGTAGAAAAATTGCATCACTGCAGCATCACAAAATACTGCTGGGATTCAGTTTACCTTCCTTAGACTGTAGGAATAGTACATTATCCAGTACAGCCTATTTTCCCTCCACAAAGTATATCCCAAATTGCTATAAAATCTACCATCTCTCAGGCACCACTTCACTGTGATGAAACAGCTAAAAAATTTCTCAACAATATTCAGTTTGCAATACACAATCATGATAAAGAAGGAAAATAAACACCCTATCATCTGCTATTGTAACATGCATTCCTATAAGATGTATACTAAACCATAATTTCTTAAGATTCTTACTGTGATGAGTACAGGCTTCACTGTGGACTCCAGGTACTGTATCACATCCTGGACCAGCCTTGAACCATGGTTCAGCTGGTTTAGATCCATGGGTGGCTTTAAACATCGGTTAAACTTCTCTCTTGCTGAAGTTAAATTTCCAGCTTTAAGGCAAGCCATGCCCCAGGCATGCCATGCTCCACCTGGATCCAATCCAGATTTTGTAGAAACCTAAATTCAAAATAATTTGTTAATATTACAACACAGTCCCAGTACAGCAAATAGGAAAAATGGCTTATCACACAGTCTGTGATTCTGACCTTTCCCATCCTAGAGCACATTTCCCATTAAAAACAAACAACTGAAAAACCATCCAAAAAACCCATGTTGATTATTTCCATATTACTGGCACAAAAGGCCAACTACCAAAACATCCATGATCTACAAATGTGGACGTTTTTTTAATTGTATAAGTTTAAACTACTGTTTATCTGGGAAATTTCAGTTCATGAGTTCTAAACCAGGACATTTTCACATCAGCTTTTCTAAAGCAGATGATTTTTACAAAGCAGAATTCATCAAATTTGTGGTTTTAAAAAAGGCAACAGAAGGCAAAAGGCAACAGAATATCTTGGCTTCATGAACTGCCAATATATTTTTTATTTCACACAACTTTGCTGATAAAATTTACTCCTGATTTTCTTTAGTAGACCTAAAGCTCTTTTAGCTGCTTTTAAACAAGAACTATTTCTATCCAAATAGGTCATCTATTCTTGCTGTTTATTACTGCTTAACAAATCTTAATACTATTTGTAGTATCATAATCCTGTATTTAACACAGTGCAATGCCAAAAAAGAGAGGCTTACAAAATGCTGGGAGCAGGATTAGATGATGACAAAGCACACGAGATGAGCTCTGAGGTATGGATTTGCAAACATTGCTGATTTCCAAGTAAATGGTTGGGAAAGATGCCTTACCAATGTCTGCTGTCAGATTACAGACAAATAGAATCTAACATTTAAGCTTCAGATAAAGTCCTGCCCCAAAGAGTGTCTCACCACTTCTACTGGCTGCAAGATTCCCCCATTTAATGACTTCCTTGCAGTTAGTCCATTCCAATCCTAACTCTACCAGAAAACAAAGCTGCTTATCCTTCCCTTCTGCAGCTGCTCCACAGCAGGACTTTTCTGTCTCAGAATTTTTTTCCATTGTTCAGAAAATTATTTCTTCCATGTTTAGAAACTTAATCTCAGTTTGTAACTGTTTAAATATTGTCCATTTCCCAAATCACATCCACTTGAAGTCAGGAGGGAGGAAAACAAAAGCCACTGCAGAAGAATTAACACTGACATCCCTCCACCAGTGTTACCTCTATAGCTAGTTGATAGTACTCTGCTTCCAAAAGTTGATTTCTCAATCTTGTTACTGCTGCTGGGAGAAGGATCTGATCCAAAGATGGCACTGGATGGTAGGCAGCAGCAACCAAAATATTCAACACATCCACTTTGCTGATGTAGCTAGAGGTTAAACAAACACATACACTTTCACTATTACTGTACATTGAAGAACATTATGCAAAGACAACTCTTAGGACAGTGGTTTCTAATCACCAGTATACCATGTTTCTCTAGCCATCATACAATCCCTTCAGAGTGTTTGTTACTGTTTGGGGTTTCTTTGCCATGTTCAGTGTAACACACTGATTGAAGATGCCAGCAAAACAGTACATGTGAAATTCATATATCACACCTGCCACCTCAAGCTCTGTAGGACAAAACGTGAAGAAGTGTAAAATGCTCATTCTCAGGAAGCACAGGTTTAAAATCCTGTATTAAAATACAGATTGAAAGCAGATACACAACAGCATAAGTAAGATATGTACCCATCTTTGTGAATAATTTCTTCCTAGTCAGAGAATTCTCTCAGTAATTGTTAAGAAGTGATATTACTTGAACTTCTCCTATAAGAACTTTCCCATTATTCCTGCATTATGAAATTCTCATTTAGACTGGTCCACAGTACAAACACAAAGTAACCCTTCCACCTCCACTCCTCAATGAAAAAAGATAATGCTCTTGACAGTACCACAATATATCCTAGTGAATATCTGATTAGAGTCACCTGTCACAGAGAGCTAGGTCCTGGCTCCTTCCAGCTTTTACAAACATCATTTTAGCACTGAAGAGCAATTGTTTCATGATGTCCATGAGGAGTCCAGCATCCACCTCAGGATTAGTGAGCCCTTGGGACAACTTGCAGCAGTGTTCTATCAGTTGGTGGCCACACACTATGCTGTCACTGTGCAGGCTAAGGATGGCAATACACAAGGAAGAGCTGGGAGCCTGACAATTTGAGGAAAGACAGGCAAATATAGGTATTGAGGTAGCTCTCCAGTGAACTGCTTATATTGGACTTTCTCATGACCTCACCTGCTCATAATAAAATTCTCTGCGTACAATTTCATTCTCCTCCTCATTCAGGGAAAAAATCCATTCAAGATCAGTTGCCTTGGGTATTCGTACCACTGTGGAATATTCATTATTAGAAGTTTCTACAGCAAAAAATAAAACACCAGGTAAAATCATTGCACAAGAAGCAACAAACCCAGCTAAGGACACATAATGCAGAACATTCCTATCTCTCAAAAAACAGTCATCTATAGTCCTCTCATTGTGCCACTTCCTGCCAGAATCACACGTCCAGCACACATCACAGAAACATTTGCTTCCCCCAGGGGTCTGCCACATCATACCTAAACTTACTGTCACTGTTACCAAAAACTGGTTCCAGTAACATATTTTCAAATTATTTTTTAACTCTTATGCTATTGGGCATCAAGCACAGCAGCCTTCCCTCTTTAGCCTCCCCTTAGGCAATTTATTAAATATTTCTGAGCAGGAAGGAACTGGAAATATGAGAGCTGTGGGTTTCAGCTTGAAGGGGAAAATAAAGAACAGTTGTAAAAGAAAGGGTAAATTGATTTAAGCACCTCTATGTTCTTTTCAAAATTCAGGTGATTTGCCCATGGAGTCCATGAGCTTCAGGCCAAATGATTTTAAGAAGACCTAACACCTAATGTTAAATTTTCTAATAAAATAGTACTGCAGAAAACTGGAGTTCTGATCAAATGATTCAAGAAATATAATTTCTGTGAAAAGTAGTTTTCTTTCCTCCAGATTAAGGAAATACATTTTTTGAAACTTGTAACCCAGAAGAGTTATAAATGAAATACTGCCTGTCATCTGGGTGTAGCTGACAGCACACAAGCCCTCAACTTGATGATCAAGTTTGTGATTCCAAAAACACAATGGCCAATCTTGCAATGCCAAGAAATGGAGAATAATGATAATTTGCTACTCTTTCCCCTGATCAGCTTCCTCTGGGAAAAAATTTAGAAAGTCTCAAAACATACTCATTTAGTTCACATCCCTTTTTAGAGTGTTGAGCAACTTTAAAACTGTAGGGTGAATTTAAAAAAAACCCAAAGCAACTAGAGTAAAGAAAAACCCAACACCCCCCTGCACTTTTCCAAGTTCAACCGGAAACTGAATTGGCACAAATAAACTAGGCTAGAAAATGTTTGATAAGCCTTCTTCACAGTCCCCCCAGATAATTTAGAAAAGCAAAATAAAACTCTTTCCCTCTTAGATCTGAGAATTTTCACATTGTTCTTATCCACTCTTATTGAATAGATCACATAGGCCCAGTGATGTGCACCAATGCTACACAAAAGCTACATTTCAGCTGTTTCAGTCTTGAAACAAAGGTAGCAGTAAAGCAAATTTCCATCAGCAGGGGAAAAAATTCTCAAATAGTCCATCATACTTTAAAAAGGAACAAATAAGAAAAAAATATTATTTGCTTTGTTATTACACAAATGCAAATTTTGCACCATGTTTCATGCTACTGTTATAAGCACTTCAACTAACTGTGTCTTGTTCTGACAGAATTTCACATCAGTGTAGGAAAATTTTGCAATCACCCAAAACACCAAAACCAGTAAATACCTCCTGAGGAAAAATGGCAGAGAAAAAGTCAATTAAATGTTGCTATTATTCCTGAAGCTTAAGACATTAGATTTGGAAATTGAGGCACCAAAATGCAATTACTATTTTCACACAATCAATACAGGAGATGGAACTCAGGACACAACCAGACCCACGAGAGAGGCTTCATGCTGTGCTACCTCTTGGCAGCACGGGGTATAAAACCCCACAGCACACTGCAGTGCTACTCAGAATTGTACTGTCATGGTTTATAAAAAGAGGATCCCTCAGCACTGCTCTGTAGTGAGCTGATCAATTCCTACTCACACCATTGCCTCTCACTGTTTCTAGAATGAAAAGTGGATTCTCCAACTCTTTTTCAGTTCCTTTCTATAACACCCATCCAACGCATTCAATATTGGCTCAGATAGCTCTCCTAAGTCTGAATTTCTATTCACACAAGTTTGAAATGCTCAATTTCAGCCTGCACATGCAAAAACCTTCAGTGATATTTTGTAACTGAAGTTTTCATCACCTTTAGCTGCAACTAGGTGTATCAGTTTCCAGTATCTAACTGCTGATAAGGCACTTAAAAAAGCTGAGGTTTAACATTATTCCATTCCTTACCTTCCACTTGGTCCTGATCTTCTTTTCTGCTGTAATGAAATGACAGAAAGAACCATCATGCCTACTCCAGCACATTGGGGGAAACATGCTTTTAAGGCAGACATCAATATGGCTACCCTCCTCAGAACACTGCTCTGTAAAAATCCAGCACCTATCCCTACCTGTCCTTCTCAACACACTGCCCTGACCCTAATCCCTTCTGCTTGGAAATCTAATATTCTGCCTTTGTATTGTTGTATTTCAACTGCACTAAGTAATTGGCTCTTATGACCTTCTGTAGGAAAAGCACTGTTGCACACATCATAAAAAAGCAGACACCGAGAACAAGAACCACCCAGTATCAGGACATGTCAGAGCTAAAATGAAGTCTTTGGTATCCAAGTCACTGCCCTTAAGATTTAGTTGGGTTTGATATACAAACAGGGTGAGTATAAAAAAGCCCAGAGAATTAATTCAAACCTGGCAGGTGGCATTCAAGTACAGTGTTGAGCATTGCTGGCCTAATCTGGCAATGTAAGCAACATTCTGACACAACCTGTTCAGCTGCAAGTGACTGCTTGTTTTTTCACAGGTTCCTCTTCAGAGCTGCACAGAATTGCTCCTTTCCTAGGAAGCCTACTAATACTGCCATAGTAGATACTGCTATCTGCAGGCTCGATAGGAAAAGGGGAAATGAAAGCATGGCTGGAAATCTTACTCTCTGTGACCCTATTAAGCCTGCTCAAGGTCAGAGAGAGTAAAACTCTTTTCAGCTGCACTTTTCACCATCTAGCCTGTGTACACACAATGAATTTCAGTCCAATTCTCAGCTGAAAGCAACCACATTATGAAAATCTGTCATCACAGCTGTCCCTTTTATTAAAAGCAGTTTCAAAGCCTATCTAATCAGAAACTTGCTTTTTAATTCCCAGGGTTCAGGGAGCCATAATCGAGGGATTATGGAATAACTAAAACACTGATATGTTCAGCAGAGCTAGTCAACATGCAATATCAATACAGAAATTGAGTATACTGCAAGGAACTTAGTCACACTGTAGCAATCTGTGCTATGTTTTGCATCAAAACATTGAATTCTTAGGTTAGTGATTAATTGATGCTTAAAGAATTATTGATACTTAAAGAATTAAAGAATTTGTTGCCTGGCCCTCCAATGTTCTAAACCAACGTGAAAAGAAAAGTGAGGCATAAGGAACATTCCCACACCTACCAAACCTAAAAATCCCAACTGCTGGAGGCCAAATGGCTGATGTTACATCATCCAGATAAATCCAAAGGCTTATGTCTCTCTCATTCCATTCCTGCACTCCGCTGAAAATTGAGAACTAGGACAGAAGGACTTACGTGCTTGTGTCTTGCACCAAGCCAGGCACGTTTTCTCTGTTGTAGTAGCTATAGCATTGATCACACACACGAGACAGAGTTTCTCTGCAAGCTTCTATTTCCATTTTCTTGGTGGAGCAAGAGCTGCACACCAGCCTGCCACAGCGCCTGCAGTGATGGCGCCTGTTAAACTAAGCACAAGAGGTCATGGATGAGCCACAAAGAGAATTTACTGAAGTCCCCTCCTTGTCTCTCTCTACTCGTGAGTAAACTTATTTCATTTGAAGAGAGAAAACACTATGCAGGATAAGGCTTTCAGAATTATACAGTGATTGATTCTCCCTGTTAAAATTCCTTTTTGAAGAAAGCATAGCAAAGAAAAAAATCAAACCCCAAACCCAGAGGCCAGTATTGAAAATACGTTTGCAGCAGCCTTGGGCTTTCTATTACTTAAATTATCCCAGTTTTGATCACAAAGCTAATTAGATCATGTCCTGGAAAAGGCAAAAGCTCTAGAATGTTTTTCCTGATGCCATTGAAGAAATTTCCAAATTCAAAAGCAGCAGATACACTTTTGAGAAAACTGTACTGTTTCTAAGCAGCAGAAGATAGCAGACTGCCAGCACATCTGCAAAACTAAAAAAAATGTTCTCCCTTAGAGCACCCATGCAGTTCTCAAGTACTCTGTGAAACAATAGTTTTTAGGAAAAGCGTAACCAAGAGCAAAGATTTCATTTTCTATACTCATAATCTGAATCATACAGTGATTATGTTATTTCTTGCTAGCAGAGTCAATTAGACAGCCTTCTGGAATATTAATACTGCTGGTGTTACACATTTTTGAGATCCCATAATTGTCTTCTCTCTGATGACCAGATTTCCTCTTTAGGCTCTATCACTTCACAGATCTCCGCAAGGAGCTATCTGTTCCCAGTCTCCTCAACCACTCTAAATAAAAACCAATGGTTAAATACCAAAGGACTGGCAATCTTGTTGGACCCATGGTGATGCATACAAACCTGCTCAAGTAGCTCAGGTCTTTCAGAAAACAGACTATGAGGAAGTGCTCATATTAAGGTCACAGTTCTAGGAATGTCTGTACTTCATTTTTTCTCCTTACCATAGTAAAACGTTCAGTTTTGCAAACCATACATATTGTTTCAGTGTCATCAGGTATCCATTGCTGCTTGGGTGGTGGCTTCTCAGGAGGCACAAATTCTTGAGGAAACAAGTTCTGTGGCAGACTTCTGTCTCTGGGACTTGCAGATATGATTACACCTGAAAATGAGCCAGGCCAAGAAAAATATGGAATGGGATTTAAGCTGTTTAATAGAGTCTCAAGTACCAGAAAACACTACAGACTCAACGAGGCTGTAAGGTCTTTCTGCCTCACAAGATGACTACTATCATTATCTTTCAGGTAGGTATGGCAGAGTAACATTGTATAAGGAATATATATGCTGTAAACTAAGATGGTAAACTTAGAGTACTTCAATGCTGACAAGCAAGAGAATGTACTTATTAAGAGACTTTTTCCACAACAGTTAGAGAGGTGTAAGACAATGTGTCAACATCTGTTCTTGTATCACAAGCAGAGACTTGGAGGAGGAAGAAAAAATGGTCATTGGATACCAAAAAGTAATACAGGATAAAATAGAATCTTAAGTATACCCAGTGTTGACATTCTTGAAGACTGGGAGTTTCCTTTGTTATCTCAGGGGAGATGTGGCATAACCAGCAACAGCCTAACCCTCCCTATTCTGGTCGCCTTTTCAATCTGCTGTGGGGAAATCAGTTCACAGAGGCAGGAATTTAAGTGCTTCCTTTGGCATCTTAACGCCAACAATGAAATACTCATTGAATGAGATATCTACAGTATTAGATAGGCTATTAGTTTATATGATGTGGGTCAGTTACACAGGTTAATTTAAAAGTTCAACGTATCCCTGCAGCCCTGCAAGCCACCTTCTGTTTACATGCATATTAAACTAAAGAAGAACAAAAATTTCCATTTCACTAAAGCTAACTCATTCTCATTCAAGTAGATACCAGATTGCAAACAAACATTAAAGGACCATGCAGTTCCAGTTTTTTAACAGGACAGAGATATCAGACTGACCATTATAAGAAAAAAACTGAAGAGCTACACAGCCCAATCCAAAACACTGCTGTCACTTGATGTAAGCAAGAAGAGTCTTCATTTCAGGATACAGAAGGAGGAAATAGTTCAGACACCCTAAACTGTAGATCAGTATATCATTCTACAGCTCTAGTCCAGGCCCATTACTTGCTAAAATCATCACCCTTGGAGGTCTGAAGATATTTTGTTAAGTCTTTCCCTGAGAGCACACACAGACTGTGCATGTCTTGCATGAGTTGCTGAATAGAACCTGCAGAAGAATTTCGGGTTGTTTCTTAGCTACACATATTCTCCAGTTGTTCTGGCTTAAATTTATTAGTTTCCATTTTTTTTGTGTCTGAGGACTGTGAGTACAACCTCTCAGACAATACGAGGTGTGTTATTTTCCTCAGGTCACAACAGCAATCTTAGGGAAAAAAACTTCAAGGACTGTAGAATGGCATACTCAGGGAATGAACTGGGAGAAAGTGGCTGGCAGGGGTTGATCCACACAGGAGAATGGGTTGGGCACTGGTCAGCAGGTGGTGAGCAATTGTATTATACAGCACTTGTTTTTCCTGGGTTTTGTTTTTCTTTTCTATTTTTCTTATCTCCCTTTTCATCATCATTATTACTATATTTTACTTGATTTCAGTTAATAAACTGTCCTTACCTCAACCCCCAGGTTGTACCCTTTTCCAAATCTCCTCTACATCCCACCTGTGAAGGGACTGACAAGGGAATGATCAAGCAGCTGTGGTTGCTGCTGAGGTTAAACCCCAAGAGGCACAAAGGTCTTAACCTTACCAGTAGAGCTGACAGGAGATAGCTCTGATGATCCTGATTTAGACACTACTTCACACTCCAATACCTGATTGAGACTTTCCTGAATACGTATCAGAGAATCTAGGACAAAGAGAGGAAGAAGGAGAAAAAAAATCAGAGGACAATACTGGTCAATACATCTACCTTAGAGGAAGATTAGAAGAATCCATTCACAGGAGTATGTAAGAAGGTCAGCACAAAACAGGGCTATGTTTTGCATGCAAATTAGTCCACAACAATTAATGCAAAACTGTATAAAATTCAGTTATCTAAAAAACAACGAAAGGGATCCTTATCAAAGCAAGGGTGTAATGACCCCTTGCATTGCAAAAGCTAAAGGAACAATACAGCAGAGATGTGAAAACAATTGGTTAATGGCTTATGGCTAATATGAAATGCTTCACATTGAGGTGGAAGGAACATGCATACTTGCAAAGTTATAGACCATTTGGCACAAAGAGGTAATTAAGTCTGATGCTTTTATGTTAGCAAGAGCTGCATCTTTAAATCACAAAATGAAGCCAACACTTGGGAACTGGCATAATGCAAATTGGTACCATATCAGCAGGTATAAATACATACAAATAGGTACAGGACCCCATATGTTTTTAATACAGTGACACAAAAGCATTGGAATGGATCTGCAGCACCCTCTGCTGTTCCAGTTCTAAAACCTTAAAAGAAACCAAGTGCACAAGACTCAAAGACAACATGGATGAAAAGGGATTGACAAGCTAGAGACAAGACTGTTAAACAGAACTATGAGTCTAGAAGCTTTCGATATGAAAAAGGAATAGGACTCTGGTAGGAGGAAATACTACAGAAGACTAAATCCCCATTCTACTTGAGGGCAGATGTAGTTGGCTGCAGGCTTTAGAAGTGCTTAAGTTGTAAGTGACTTTGTGTTAAACAGGAGTAAAATAGAACTGATCAGCATAACACAAGAAAAGAAACCTCAACAAGGAACAACAGAGAAAAGTCTGAGAAACTTTTGGAGCTCTTGGTCCTTGAAAATATCTATTTACAAGAAAGGCGAAGACTTTAGGAACACGTTCTGGGCTAGAGGGAGACTGGAGGCACACATCTAAAAAACATGGCATGATTGCTGAAATTATTCTGGGATGATTTTGGCCCTTCTTTCCCAAATGAAAACCAGCATTCTGACAGACAGTTACCTGATCGCTTTTCCTTTAATGTGAAAGGGAAGTTGAGAGCTTTTTCTGCATACTTGGAAAGCAAACTGTCAATGTCTTCTACAGTAATACCAATTTCCTGCCCAGCTAAGAGCTGCTGCAGTGTCTGCACAGCTACAGCTACCCAGTCCACCTTCATATTCATGAGGAGCTGTTCCAGCATGAGCAGCGGCCTTGAGGAGAGGTGGAAGTAGTTAACACGGGAGACCTCAGGCAGAGTCAGCAGCACCTGAGACACAAGAAAAAAAATGTATCATAAAAATACACACCTTTAAATATGTGTTTTTGTGACATTAAAGACAAGAAACTAGAGCAATAATTTATGCAGAGAATGGAATGACAGGTGGAGGTCAAAAAAAGGGGGTGGGACTTCTGAAAACAATTCCTACTTCTGTTACAGAATTACTGAGAGGATTTGCAGAATCACTTAGCTTCCACTTTCCATTCCATAAAACACTGCCTTATTTCAGAGAATATGGAAGAGTGAAACCTGTGACCCTGTGACAAGTATGTTGCAGCAGAGTACAGCACATTCTCTTATTACAATAAACTTATAAAAAGCATATTAACCCAATCCTTATCCTTCTATCATCTGAAGAAATGTTACGCAGAGAAAATAAGAGCAATTCTCCTCTAAATGGACAGTTAATATGGATGCTTTTCAAACTAAGTCATATCTTAGTTTGAAGGAACAAGAAACAGGCAGCCCAGCAAAACACTGGTGTGGCACACACTGGAGCAAGCTGCTGTTTACAGTCCTGCACCAAAACAGACATTACCAAAAGCACTGCATTTTATTTACATGTAATGCATTCAACTAAGGCTATCTGCTGATTAATGCATCTACTCCCAGGCTGAGTACAGAACCTGTGTGACTTCTGTAAAGGCAGTGGCCATCCAGAAAGAAGAGTGATACTCTCCACCTCTGGAAGGACCTTGGAAGAAACATGAAGTCAAAAAACCACCATACAGGTGAGCATACATAGGACACCTGATGTTACCGATACAGACAGTAAGTTGAAGATACTTCCTTCTTCACTTGGGACAAAGATAGCAACTTTTCTGATAAACTCCACAATTTTATTTTATTCCACCCTCTCCTCTTTCAGTCTGTGTGTAAATCCATTCTCCATAGCTCAAACCCAAGACTGCTTTGTTCATACTATGGAACGGCAAAAATGGAGAAAGGAAAGAGAAGCTTTAAGCCATCTCTAACTTTCCTTTGGATCCTGAGACTCAGGATCTTAGACCTGGTGTGGTGAGAATGCTCTGGCTTTTTATATTATGAAAGTACTATGCATGACAAAATTACTTGTACAGCTCTTTATTGCTGTTAATCCCTCAAGGCAGGGGTTTTACTGACCTTGGATCCTATATAGAGTGCCTGGATTTCATTCCGGCGTGCCGTTGTCAGACTGGCATAGAAGTGAGCTGTGAGGTAATCAGCCAAGAAGTGAGAGGCTGCCAAGTTTGGATGCTGGTCCAGGGACTGCTCACTGATGGCAAGGCAAACACCAGGGTCTTCAATTCTTTGTAAAAGCTACAAAACCAAACAAAACACAGTGAAACTCTACAACATTCCTGGAAGGCAGCTTTCTGCCCATGACAGTTTATTACAGTGTTCCAGCAAACAAATTAACTCACTTTTTAAGTGACAGCTCCACCATTATTAAAACCAAAAATGTTCACACCACTAATTTGGGCACAGCTGACCGATTTATGTTATTAGTTTCACTTCTGATTCTTCTGCTTAAGCAGCACTGACATGCTTCATTATGATATTTCAAATGAAAGGAGCCTTGTATTTCCATGAAAGTGACATTTATGCTATTAGGTCCAAGAACTAAATTGCCAAGCTGGATTTTTACTTAAGCATAACAGGGGAGAGCTGGGATCCTAAAAGCTTATCTAAGCAAATAACATCTCTTGAGGGTGGAACCAAAAAGACCATGAAAACACACACAGTGAAGGCAGGCAAAACAGTTGTCAACTTATTTGATCTATGGATATGAGACTGAGAACATCTTGCTATTACCTGCAATGCCTTTTCCATGTCTCCCATCTCCAGTAAGTGCAGAAGGTGCTCACGGTGAAGGTTGATCAAGTCTTCTCTTGGGACAGGATACAAGTGTTCCCATTCCTCACACAATTCATAATCCTAAAGAATTGAAAAAGAAGTAAACACAAAAGGACAAACTCTACCCTCCCTGATACAGTTTCTTCTCCCAAAGTTCTGATTAAGAGATTCTGTAGCTTAGACTCCTCTCCCAGATAAAAATAATAATAATTACACTGACAAAGGAAGATGATAGCCAATTTAATCAGTCACAGCCTGAATTTAAAATACCTTGTTTACCTTACAGTAAACAAGCTAGTTTTCAGAAAGACACTTAAAGCCAGCCAGATTTACAATATTAGCATTTCTCTAATAATCACATCTGTATTATGACCAAAGTTATGCTACTTTAAAATCTTCAAAATTGTAAAAGAAAAGTACAGGTTATATCTCAGAGTAAGAGTTTAAACTAAAACTTAAGAATTATTAATTACATGTAAATCTTGATATTAAATACAGATCTCTATATGTTTCTGTAGCACAGAGCTGAGTAAAGAAATCCTTCCTCCCAACGTAATCTCCACTGATCATTGTTTTAAGATGCCATTTCGATGAATTTATTTACTTGAAGTTTAATGCATTCTAATTCAACGAAATTCACATGATGATGTCTAACCTTTACTTTCAGAATGATATTCATGACAGCCTGAGGATCATCAGCGCAGGCTTTTTTCAGATCCTGCCAGTCATTCCACAATGGTTCATTTTGCACATTCAAAATCTGTAAAAGTTAATATTGAGTAGCATAAATTATAGAATCTCAATTTATCTCAATCAATAGCCTAAGAAAACAGCTGAGCTCATCACATCAAGAGCTTTGACAAAAAAGTCAAAAAGGAGACCACATTTAGACCTTTTCAGGGATGATGTAACGCCCTTGCACTCAAAAACAAGATCTCTACAGTTTTCACAGATATGAGTCTACAAGGCACATTTATAAGGGAAGGTTTCTGAAAGATAAGGTTTCTGGCAATAATTATGGATGTAAAAGTACACATTTACTGCAGACATTGCTGGCACTAACAGAGAGACAACTGAGCTGTCAGTTAGCAGAACTCCCACCAGACAGAACTCGGCAGGGATGGCTCCTTATTTTGCTGTTTGGCTTTTCAGTCTGTGCTGAACTCCAGGCCAGCCTTTCTGACTTCAGGGTTTCTGCACTACACTGCAGTTAGAAGAACTGACTGCAACACTAACTTGGCCCTTGGACCACTAGTCTTGTACACCATCTGCATTTCTCAAACTTGTAAAATGATTAACTGCCATGGAAAGCTTCCAGAGGCTCTAGAATTTGCACAGAATGGAAAATACTTTGCAAAACAATCAGATTCACAAAAATGTTTGTATCTAAAAATGTTTGCAGACCAGAATGCTAACAGGCGAGTGGGAGAGTTGTGAAGGATGAAAGCTGAGTGTTAACTGGATACTATAGTACTTCACATGAACTGTTTTGGATAAAAGACTTGAAAAGCTCTCACGACCAAAAAAGAACCAAGGGTGAAAGCTTCTCAGTGGGCAACCAATATTTGCTTCCTGCTGCCTATTTCATTTCACTGGTTACTTGAAGAATGACCTTGTACCTTTTGATAAACCTGAAGTTCTTTCTTCCTGCTCTGCAGATTGGCTTTTAGTTCATGAGGCATGCCCAGGTCAGAAATGCAGTAAGCTAGAATTTCCAAACAGGCATCAAGGGGCCACTTGTCCAGACAGCGCAGGGCCAGTCTACTTCTCAACACTGCATTTTTTACAAGGAACAAGTATTGCCAACCATCCTTATCTGTGGAGGAAACAAAACACTAATTTGAAATTCAGTTTCTATAATTCAGAAAATAAAAAAAAAATCCTTATCCTTGCTGGATCACATCAACAAAAGAAACACTGACAGGGCTGAAAAATCATTGCAAGAGTTATCCCAAGCATCACAGTTTTGGGAAATATCCAAAGTTAGCACGAGGTACTTACTATTCAGACTCCAAAAGGCACCTTTCACAGATCACATCATCCATGCATAACAATGACACTGCTGTAAGAGATGTTCCATTAACAATACAATGATTACTGTGTCCTGATGCATTCAGCTCTTCACATAAAAATAACAAAACAGACGCATTCCAGTTCTCTTGTACTAAATTGGTCATGATTTGCACATTTGTGAAACAGAAACAACACCATCAGAGAAAGCAAATTCAGGATGAAGAAAGGAAAATTATCTATTTCCATCTCTGGATTTGCCCGAGGACCACTACTTTAGTTTCTGCGTTTTGATCCAGGCTGCATTCTTTATTAAAAAAAAAAGAATTGAGGAAAAAAGCCTGACTTAATCCTTCTTACCTTCAGCAGCTGCACAACTCAGCACAGCATCCTTCACATTGACCACTTCCTCCACATCCTGACAGTACAGATCCAAGACCTTCAGAGCTCTGTCCCAATCCTTTGCCCCAAGAGCTTGTTCAAAGACTCCAGTTAATACTTTAACAGCTGTGGTGGAATGTAACCCTAGGAGCACCAGAGACATGTATGCCTTGCCAGAGAAGACAGCAGCCAAACTGCTACCTTCCTCTTGATTCCGAAGTGGTTCAAACATAGCAAGAAGAAATCGTTCCAATATTGGGAACTCCTTCAACAGTGCCTCACACTCCCTGGAAATCTGCTCCAAGCCTAAGGGCACTTCCCGTTTGCCCCGAAACTCCATCCAAGACAAACTTGATTTGTGTATTTTCTGTATATTAGATGCACTTAGACATGCCACTGTAGCCATCAGCTTCGACTGAGACTTCAGGAAGTCCAGGGAGGAGGCAGTCAATGTGTGCTGGCTCAACTCATTCAGAGAGGATGAGGCCTGAGTGGAGATATCCTCAGAGGTCACTGCAGAATTGTGAATAGGTATTTCAACATCTGGCAGGCAGTGGCAGGCACACTGCTGTGTCAAGTTGCTGATGTTGGTCAGAAGAGACTTTGCCTGGCTGTTTTGCCTTGCACTGCACAAGGACAGTGGTTCACAACAAGAGTTAACAATGACTTGCTGCACATTCAGGTTCAACCCTTCTTTAGCCAAGAGAGAAGAAAGTCTGTAGGATTGAAAACAGAACCAGATTACCCAGCACATATAAAGGTACTTTATAATTAGATATTTTCATTAATCTTCTAAATGCTTTAAGAACACAAGCCCCCTAATATTCTTCACAGGTACATACACAAGAAGATTACATATACTATTTTAACTCTGAACTTAGGCTGTCATTCCTTTATAGAAAAAGAACTTACTCCTCAAACATTGACTTTTACCTAACTGCAAGCTACTAAAATAGTTCACCATTAGCACTCATCTTTTTAAAAGCTACCTCATCTTTTAAAAAAGCTACCTCATCAAATCAGACAGTTTCCATGCCAACCTAATTTAGTAGTTGCAATGGAAGGAGCTAGATTATCCAGTTTACCTGCAAGGGCAAGACCATGCCCAGTATTCTTACTGAAACCTACTACCCTACTTTATTGTATTACATTGACAAGCTACAAGTGTGCTCCTCTGAACTGTCACACAGTTAAAAAAATCCACATAATTCCACTCTCACTTCATAACAGATAGTAATTGTTAAAAATATGGAGCCACTATTCTCCCAATCAAAAATCTTCAGGCTGGATAAGGCACTGACTAAGCTCCTCCCTACACACCAATCCTTGCAGCATCAAGTGATCAGCTGGTGGGACACAGCTGTACCACCTGTGATAAGTAGCCAAAGAACCTAATAATGGCTGAGGTAAAAGTCACCAATACCAAAATAACCTACTGGAGTACATAATCTGAAAAAGCACTGACCTGTCAGGATGAACTTGTCTCTCAAAAACAAGCTGGGAAAGCAGCTGAGTTGGACTCTGCTGTAACAGTATAAATGGGTTTCCCACTTTCACTTCTGCAGATACATCTTAGGGAAAAAGACACCAGAATATTTATTATAATACAAACACATTAGCTGAATACACTAACCAACTTTTATTTTAGGAATATAAATTTTATGGCCCTGAGTCTAAACCTCTTTGACTAAATTCACAGAGTTCTAAATTCACCATAGAATGGTAAAATCCAGAGTAAATTGCAAGGCATTTGTGATTATGATAAGCCTCTCAGTTTTGGCAATATTATGTTGGACGTATTACCAAAACAGGCAGAGTACAGATTCTTCATCCTTTATGCAAGATCTACATTCAAACAGTTTAGCAACTCTACTTCATAAACTTTCAACAAAATATGTACTTGTAGTGAGAAGTAGAAAACATGCAGAATTATTTCCTGATGAGTCTCTGGATGTAGACTGGTGAGTCCATGCTCTATTCAAGTCAGTTAACAAGGGCAGAGGGAACTCACAGGCGTATAGGTACTTTTACAAAGGAGTGAAACCCTGGCCACTACGGCTGGAAAGCATTTGTATCCACTACTGAGTTACGTCAAGTAACTTTGGACACATTCTCCTAAGTTCACCTCTTCCTTTCATCTTCCAACACAACAACATTTCCCCCAAACTCACCCAGCCCTTGAATATTTTTGTGCAATTTTTGGCTTTGGCAGTTATCCAATCATGTCCATACAGAAGCTACAGCTGGCATGACAGTGACCTGAGCTGAACCAGCATGTCTGCAAATAGACTTCTGCTCTTTTTTCTTATCCTCTTGGAAAGGTACTCTCTGAAATCAGTACTCTGGTATTTTACATTACTGCAGCTCAATTAGTGTCAACTTGAAAACATGGATAAGTGTCGCAGACATCTTTTCATGAAAAATCCTTTCTTTAGGATTTTTCCTCCTGAGAAGCTGAGAGGCCTCAGGAACAAAATGTAAACAATGGTTATCTGCTGCTGTGGAATGCAACAGGTAGATCTTTGATTGGCCCATCTTGGATATTTATAATTAATGGCCAATCACAGCCCAGCTAGCTCAGAGAGAGAGTCCGAGACAGCTGCCTTTGTTATCATTCTTTTATTTCTATTCTTAGCCTAGCCTTCTGATGAAACTTTCTTCTATTCTTTTAGTAAAGTTTTAATGTAATATATATCATAAAATAATAAATCAAGCCTTCTGAACATAGAGTCATTTCTCCGTCTCTTCCCTCAACATAAGACCCCTGTGAACACTGTCACAGATAAGCAGTTTTACTCTGTGCACAGTGAATTGTTCTGCTCTTCTGACAGCTTTATGTGCTGATGGTACATTCCTTTCCATGGGCCATCTGCTGATTCTATAAAAAAATTCTGCCTGGTTACCTCTGCATGGCCTTCTACACACTCTTTTCTTACCCTTGTGGAGCAGCAGTGCCTGCTGCCTCTAAGGGAGCTGTAAGGTATACAGCATGCTGATCTACTGGATGCAAAAATCAATCTCGCCTTACAGGGGCAGTGCTAAGAATTTTTGGATTTCAAGGGCTGTTTGTTTTGTCTCCAAAGTTTTGTCTCTAAGTGGAGTGCAGAGTCTGGGTCAGTAGTTAGCATTTCTGTTCTCATTTTCCCACTGACATCAACTATTTCCATGTGAGCTGTGTGTGGCATAGGTGTTATGAAATAAAAGGAAAAAAAAAGTAATAATCAGTTGAAATCAAAAGCACAGGTAGTAGGTACATTTGGCAAGGAACCATTTTTGCACAATTACTTTCCAGAATTTGGCCAGACTACACAGTGTGACTATCTCCACCTAGGCTCAGACTTTCCAGCAGAAAGCCCTTACCTAGCTCTGCATTCAAGCTCCGTAACACCACAGCAGCCAGAGTAGTGATGTAGTCAAGGAAGGCCTTCACAAAGTTTGTCTGCGTGTTGCTCTCTTGCATGCTTTGGCTATGCTGGTCAAGAGTTCTCAGCAGGAGCTGTGTTTGGTTCCAAACCAGGTGCTTCTCCAGCTCCATGGGTTTGAGAGAGCCCTGCTCCACCAAGGTGCCAAGCAGGCTCCCTTTAGAGTCTGGTTTAAGAGAACAGACAAGATTCAAGGATGAAATGTCAAGAAGAAAGGAGGCAGGGGGGTGGGGGAGAAAGAGAGAGAAATGCTTTAGCTTTATTTCCTCTCCACAATTATTGATCTCAGTATAAGCATTATAATTTAATAAATTCCCTTGCTCCCTGAAGGCAAGGGACATTTTTACTGTGAGCATTATAATTCAATTGAAACCAAGAGAAATTTTCACAGCAGAATAAAACTATAGTACATCTAAATTGATAACCACGGCTCTAAGAAGTTAGAACTATATTAAGGCAGACCTAAAATATTTCTAGTTCTGTGTCATTAACATTAATTCTAAAACACAGGTGCTGACCAATCCTTGAGCTCCATCCAAAACATTTAGCTCTTAGAGCTCTCCTAAATTTTTGCTCATTAAATATTTTAAGAACACCAAAAAGCCATTTATAAATTTGGTGACTAGAAGAGAAACACCAGTACTATATAATGAAGAGAGCTGTAAGAAAAAGCAGCTGTGGAAAAGATGAGATGTTTTATGACAGTCCTATGAAAATTGGAAGGTATTATGATATTACAAAGGTTTTGAAGGTTTATCTCCATTTTGTTACTTAAAAAAAAAGGATAAAAAAGCAAGAATAAGAATACACCAAATTATCTATAAAGTGCCACTTTAAAATATACTTAAAGAATTCCTTGCTAGGACTGCATAGAAATAGAACAAATAATGACTCTGACAAATTCAGAATTTTAGCTGTGAAAACAAATATAAGAATTACAGCTAAATTTTACCCTTTGCATTTATGATTTTTAAAATATATATTTGTGCATATGTCAAAGAGCATTACTACTGGATTTATAGCTGCCTGGAAAGGCCAAAGCAAAAATTTACATCCATACATCAATCAGTCTTTATGTTCACAAAAATAACTCACCCACAGAACGTTCAACACATGTCAGTGCTTTTAGGATATGATCCAGGTTTTGTGATAGAACAATTTCATTAGTAATACTTTCTTCAGTCAAGGCCGGGTAGCAAGCTTGCAGAAGGTCTACAATACTGCATCGAAAATGACTCCCTATTTTCTCATCGGACACCTCTACAAAGAGGGAGAAAAAAAACAACAACTGTAACAAAGACACAAGTATTTTTTTGCACAGAAGGCCCACAAAACCAGAAGTGTATGATAATACAAAAAACCAGACCATTTCAGATTATTCAGAATGGAGCTCACGTCACATCCCCCTTGCCTTTTCTGTTATAAATACTAAACTAAAACATGGAAAGTTCAAATTTACACTGCAACAGAAGACAAGAATTTGATTTAAGCACATTTCAAAAGAAAGCCTTATCAGCAAAGCACACTACCTGGTCTGGATTGACCTTGTGATGTGCAGGAAGAGTTGAGAATTTTACTTATTTGCTGGAGAACTGCTGGAAAACCCTTGACACCTTCAGAGTGCAGTAGAACAAAGTCAGGTCGGTGGCCTGGAACAGTCATTGTGCAAAGGGAGACAAAATCAAAGTTAGGAGTGGAAAAAAGAGACACTAACATGAAAGTACAAAATGAGATTTAATTAAGGCTTGGGTGTTAGCACAAACAACACAGCACAGAGAGGCATTTTCTGTTCCCAGGCCCATGCTGATAAACATAAAAATCAAAAGCCTACCCCGAGTTTCAAGGCTGTTGTAGAGTCTCCTTTCTGCTGTCTCCAGAAGCTGTTTGCATGTCTTCCAGAGATGGCACTGAGTACAAGCTAGGTCAAATGCTGCCATTGCTGAAGGACTGAGGTCCTCAAGGACTTCTCGCAGAGGATCAGTATGCTCCAGCTGGATGTTTCTGATCCAGAAATTTTCTTGAAGAGTAGGAGCAAGACTTCCAGAGGTTGCAAGCAATTTATCAGTAACATCCGAGATGGAATAAAATACCATACCTACAGGTGTCATCAAAAACACACAAACACTGGTTAACAGCATAACTAGATCAGATCCTGTAATGGGTAACTATTTTTTAATCCTTATAGAAAATAATTCCATATGTGGCCTGCTTCATGGACCAATTAATTACTGTAGAATGGATGCAGCTAATTGGGCGTCAACAGCAAATTTTCAACATTTATAGTCTCTTTCTAACTCAAAGAACCACCACTTACACTTCTGAACAAACACTACACTCATTTTGATATTATTCGAGTTGCTTTCTCGGACTTTTTACTTCTCCCCAACCCTTTGTGGGAACTCAAAAAGCCCAGTCCTTACCAGCTGCTGCTGCATTCCCAATAGCTTGCAGTGTTGAACGGCCACTGCCAGATTTCCTGATGCCTCCAGTGCCATCTGATGCTTGATTCTCAATATTGTGCTCCACTCTCGCCATTTCTCGTACTGCCTCTTGGTAACGCTCCATGAAAACCAACTCACCATAGCAAGGGGAAGTCTCCAGATTAAACATCAAAGCCACCTTTCAAAAGTAACAATAGATGTAATTAAATAGATGTACAACAATAGATGTAATCAAATGAAGTTTTCAAAGGTCAAGGAGCTTGGGGGATGGGGGGGGCTTTAGAGGAGACAAAGGAATAAAACAAATACTTTAACTGAAAAACATCTCCACAGACACAACAGGCTGAAATGGTGTGGTTTTCTCCTAAAGAGTTTTAAGTGCCTGAAAAAAAAGACCCTCAGAGATGTTTTTCAATTATTATTATAAAGCTTACCTATTATTTGTTGCAGGATTAGGGCTGAATTAATTTTCATAACCTGCACCTTTCAGAACGACTCTCGACAATTTCAGTACACTATGTAATGAGAGATATCTATCAAGTTTGCCTCCAAAGCAGACCATTTCAAATAAATTCTTATTCAGCAAGGAATACCTTCTCAAAATTTAAACACAAAGTAGCTAAGCAGAGCTGTGCATGAAACCAACAACCAAAAATCAACCAACCTACTAAGAAACCAACAACAGAATACAAACCAAACTTGAATGCTTTATCACTGGTGATACTGAAAATCAAGGCAACAAAGCAAAACAAAATGCTCCTTTGGCCCTGTAAGTAGGGAGAAGATGAAGTGGCATGTCTGGAGTCAACCAGAACTAATTGGCTAAGTAGTAACCTGATGTTAATGCAATGTTTAAGTGACATGAACTGCTCCAGTGTGGCTATTCAAAACCCAGCCAGGTCACAATTTTGACAGAAGATCCACTCATTGATGCACCTCAAGATATTTTTTCAGAGCATCAGCTCAAAAGCCACACAGAGAAAGGTATGCACAGCTGTGAGGGAGCAAAGAATCACAAATATGCGGACTGTCAATTTGCAAGTCTTTCTGCCTGTTCTCAATACTAATTTAGTCTCAAAACATACCTCCTTCAAATGAAAATAATCACTACTCTGGGTAAGGAACACCTTTGCATGTTTCTACCAGGGTTACAAGTGGAAGAGTGCCATGGTTTTGAAAAACGGATTAAATAAAGCAGTTCAAATAAAGCTGCTTCCTCATGAGACTTTACATGATCTCTCTATTCTTCAGTCAGTTGAAACACTATGCTTGACTAGCTCTCATCAAACATTTGCATGCTTTGAGAACCCAGGTGTAGAGAAAACATTTTCACATAACAAGGCAGAAAAAACCCTGCATCCATGGGATGTTGGTTTGGAATATCTTTGTTCCTTCTACTTGCTTCTGCTTCTGAAGTGATTCTTTCACTTGGAAGCCCTATGTTTGCTAAATGCAGGAGAAGCGGGAATTTCATTCAAAAATTGAAATACATGCATCTTATTTACCTGGTGGGCTTCCACAAAGTTCCCTCTCAAAACACAAGAAACCAACAGTGATTCTGGTGGGGAAAGCATCATAGGAATGAGGGAATTCTGCTGACGTGGTCTTGCTCTGCTTTCCAAATCACTCAAGCCAGAGACACTACTGGTACTTCCCTCTGCAAGACAGAATTCATCAGTATACTATTAGGGAAAACACATTTCACCAAGTAACAGCCACCTAGCAGATAACAGCATTTCACATATTTAACACAAAAAATATAGGAGCAGAGTTGCAAGCAAGTTTTAGGGTAAAGAAGTCAACATAAACATCCTGTTAGAAATTCTCATAATATTTCACTATTTGGTCAGAATTTGCAGTTTGGATCTCATCCCTGTGTAACACTTTTCAGGAGCTACATAATGTGCACACAGTGCTAGGCACTGGTTCAGTATGGACAAAGGGAGAAGTCTAAAGCATCTGACCTATTAGATCATTCCAGCATGCCTAAGCATGTCTTAGCTTACACGACTATCAGTTCATTAGCTTTTTTGATGGTTTGCAGACCACTACATTGCTTGCATACTGTTTCCTGCAAGCCAAAGATACCAAGAAAAATCTAATTCTCTTATTCCATAAGAAGATACATGTTATTTTGACTACAAAAGAGTGATCCAAAAACGGGAGCTCTGAGAAGTGAAAAGATATAATTCTGTCCTGCACACAGCAGTAATTCACATTAACAACTCAAGCAAATTCTTCATCATGCACATTGAAAAGACAAAGAAATACTACTTTTGTGGCTTATTACCTGAGGTACTGGTGCTTAGCTCGCTACTTGTGCTTTCTAATGATGGACTGGATGCTCCCTCTTTCCCATCTAAAATGGAAAAAATCAAAATCAGCACATTAAATGCACTTTTATTAAAACTTACTGCAAATAACAGATTAAGCAACCTCAAGAGATCTTCAAGAGTATCTAGTAAATGAGCCACCACTGACATCTATGATAAAGGCAAAAACTGCTGATTTGAAGAAAATGCTAGGCTTAGAGACTATGCTGGGTGGCCTCATGTCAGATACTTCAAAGCTTGTTATTTTGGAACATGCCACTCCAAAACCAGACATGCCTTTCAAAGGCTCAGTAGAAAAAAGGTGAGGAACACAGCTTTCTCCTAAAGCTGCCAATGTATGCCACAGACTCCTGTTAATTCACATCCTAGATAATACCACGACAGGAATGAAAATATACTGAACAGTCATTGGAAATAGGGGAGAAAGGGAAAAATCAGTACTGTAGTTGAAGCTCTCCCCTGCCCCAAATCAGACTTGATTGAAAGAATTTATTCTTCTTGGAAGGAAGTTATTTGTGCAGATGAGCTTTAGAAAACAATCCAAGTGGAACTGGACTGACACTTCAAACCACTAAGAAAACTAAAGGAAATAAATCTAGTTCTCTACTCCTAGACCATGAAATGTAATTGCATTCAGCCATGAGCACAGGAAAATTATGCACATTTCAGAAGTGCCTTCTCCAAGACACTTTTTCAACCCACCTGTCTTGTACCTCCGATATCTACTTCGTTTCTTCAAGCTGGAGCACCTGATTAAAGAGCAATATCTCCTGGAGGCTGCAAGCTGATGTTCTGCGAAATATTTAAACAAAAACATTATCAAGTAGCTTTATAGAGGGAGACTTGACAAACAGTTGAACAAAAGTTTGGAAACTTGCTATATTTAAGGTCCAGAACTGCAAAGTCTTTCTTGGGACATGGAGCTTACATAGTCTGAGATACACAATAAGCTACACATGATACAAGACAGAACCTCATGCAGCAAGGCTAGCAAGTTATGGGCTATGGAGAAGGGTGAGAAACAGGTTCCTGAATGTGTTGTTCAAGCTACTTCAACAATCATCCAGAATAACACAATCTCCTCTGACACATTTTCCTAACATGTTTCCAGACTAGGCTAAATCAACACATGAACAAGCTGAGACTATTTGGCTTGCACTGGATCCAACACCACCATGTCCCTTCATATCATTGCAGTGTGATTTGTGACAAAGGGCTGGGACAAAGGCAAACAGAAGCAGTGCATCACAAAGGGGAGGGAAATGAGAAAATGACCCAAACTTTCTGATTAGAATAGAGATCACTTCTGTTGGAAAATGATGCAAGCACCAGGTGTCTCCAGGTAGGTCACTCTCTCAGTATCTGCCAAAATGTGCTCCCTCAGTGAGATGCTCACAGAATTTAGCCTTGAGATCACTGTCTGGACAGCTGTAACATATCAGAAAGTGCCAAATACAAAGCCTACCTGCATTTCTGTTACTCATCACCACCTTGTATCGCCAGTGAGCTTCAGAAAGGTATTTGGAAAACTGTAACACGCGACTTCCAAAGGCATCTCTGCTTGCAGAAAGATTCAAGCACTCAACAAGCTCCAGCTCTTCACGAAGCACATTACTGGAGTCCCACGGGAGAGAACTCTGGATTTCTTCCAAGTGGTTGAGAAGCAATGTGAGGAATGCCTCCATGGCCACATCATCCACTAAAAATCCAGTAACACCACTGGTGAAGTGTTTCAGATCCAGGCAGCTTGGCTTAGAGGTTTCACAGCTTTTGCCATCTAACACAGAGTCACAAAGATCTCGGGTATCTGTGTGAAGTGTTTGTGCAGCCAGCAGAGACTTCTCTGATTTTTTTTCAGCCTCTGTTAGGTGTTCTGGACTTTGCATGGTGGAAGACCGCCGACTGTCACTGCCTTCTACACTCAGAGTAGCGCCCTTTTTGTCAAGGTCTTCATCCTCTGCATAGTCCTCAGGTAGAGGAGTGTCAGTATAGAGGTCATTATAGGAAATGAAAAGCAAGGAGAAAATATTCTCCAAAACCTCCAGGCGCAGAGGAATGGGAACACTCCTTAAGAACTGCTGACACTTTGCAATGTGCTGAGGAAATACTGAAGAGCAATCTGTACAATTAAAAACAAAAATAAATAACATTTATTCTACATTTTTCAGGGATTCCTTGCTCCAACTTGTGCCTTTTAAGAAAATCACAGTGGCTCAGACCCAGTCATTCCTCCAAAAACCAAGTTTGGTTTTTGGAGGAATGTTTGTACATGTCCAACATTTTACATTTAGAAAGGTAGTGTGTGCCTCCTCCCTCTGAGCAATGCCCATTACAGCTCTGTTCAATGATGTGCTAATTCAGATTCCACCAATTCTAGCCATTAAATCAGTTTCAGCTCTGGGAAATCATAAGCTCTTACAAAATTATCTGTCACTAAGATCCTATATCTAGTATCACTTCCTTTTAGCACTATATTTTTTGTACAATTGCCTTAAATGTTTTAAAACAAGGCTGGTAGCTTATTAATATCTATTATTACTAAAGATAACAACACCTCAAAGAAATACCATTATACTTGCTTGGAAAGCATCCATAGCCCACTGAATAAAATACCATATGTACACAAGGTACAACATTATCCCCATACTAAGTGATAATTCAGAGCCCAGCAATTGCATGGAGAAACACACACTACTGAACCTGAGAAAGGAGGCCAATCACCTGCTGGTTCTCCAGAAGTTGCATCCTCAGGGACATCACCAAGAAGGCTGTGTACACAATCCTTGCACCTGGCATGCCTGTGTGAATTCACACAGAGAGCATAGATTGCGTACTTCATGGCACAGAACGCTCTGAAGAGGGCCAGGTTACGCTGCTGACTCAGGGTGTTAGGGAGCATGGCTGCTGTGGAGCAAAATCAGGGTGGTGATGGGGTAGGAGGTAAACAAGAAAACAAGTTAATTTTCTCCTGCAGTTCCTGCACAGTGATAGTTATCCAGTCTTTCTTCCCCAGTGCTGTTTTTGTCTCAGCTTTGATCTATCTCACCGTTACTTTTGGAAAAAAAGCCCAAACAACACAACCCACAACAGATGGGCACAGAAAAGTCAGGTCTGGATCCCCTTCTAAAAATGAAATTTTCTGTGAACTTGTGTAGCAGGACCTGACTACAGCATAGAATGACCAAAATCCCTCACAATGACTCTCATTAGCAGTGTGTGGTTAAGCTGTACTGCTGCATTTATAACAGAGGGGCAAATCCTGCTTCATTTCAGCATCATAGAATTCTGTGTTATAGTACACAGTAGATGAGTAGGGAAACAATGTAGACAGTCTATGACTGTAGTAAGAATAGAGTACCACCACTTCTTCAGGTTTGTACTAATAAATAGATATCATGGTTGATTCACAGTGGCTGACACAATAGATCAAACACAATCTGCAACTGACTAAAGAAGAAGTCAATTCCACAGTTTCCTTCATACATTTATGATAAATGCAAACTAGAGCAGTACTGCACACACTTCTCTTCCCCTTTGGGTTTTTTTGAGGAAAGGTATCATGTGCCAAGACATGATCCCTTCCGAGTACAAGAGAACAGGACAGCTCCAAATTGTAAAAATCACATCATCATCCCCTTCACCCAGGAACACAATATAGTGTCATATATTCTGTTGTGCTGAGTTTAGATGAATTATTCATCTACTGTAAAAAGGTTAAAAGAACCCCACAACAAAGAAAGAAAAGAAAGCCCTGACAACCACACAGTGTTAAATTAGTGCTTGGAATCCACTGTCCTGTATGCTCATACAAGTAATGAATTGTCCCTCTACCTGCTGTCAAGCAGGAAAAGCATTTGCCAAGTTATCTTTTTTTAAACAAAGCATAGGTACAAAGCATGATGTACTGACAATGTCCACATCCAAATTCTGTAACTGAACAGAACTACCTAACCTAGAAACTATTTCAGCACTGTCCTCCACAAAGTTTGAGCACAATTGCAAAGAAAAGCACTAGTCTGAACTTTTCTGAACTACGGTACAGCCAAAGCAAAAGGACTGAGAGCACAAACAGCTGGAAACAGTTATTCCCTATCACTGCCATTCTAAGCAGTAACAGTGATGGAAAATGAAATGTAGAGAGCAGGCAGAACTGAGGAGACATCCACATCTGAATCCTCTGAAGAACCCACATGGCCATTGAAATTCTACTGTTGCCCAGAAGCTCTACACTAATATGTAAATACCCAAATACCTCTCAATACCACTGAGTTAAGAGGACTTCAGGCAGGTAAAGCTAGAGATTTGATAAATACAGTACTCTGGAAAAGAGAAATAGTTAGCTGGAGATACTATAACAGATACTGGTAATCAAAAGTAAGTTTAATACACTTTTGCCTCACATGTGGAAAACCTTGGATGCAGTGAGTTGAGTCTGTGTCAGTGTTTGTACCTAAATCAATCCCCTTCCTTTACTTAGACTTTCCTTAAACCAATACTGAAGAAAAATCCTTTAACTAATAGCACTGGTTTTCCTATGCCAGAAATACTAACACCTTCTTTTTGAATACTGTAACTCATGAGGAAATTGCTGTTCACCATGACTGATCAAAACCAGTGTTTTGCACAGCCTGAACTCAACTGTTTGCCACTACCCTGGTTTCACTACTGCAGCTGACAGATATGTACTAAAAAGAAGGGGGAGAAGGGGAAGCATGTGGGGTGATGGGAGGAAAAGGCCTGTTAACATCATTATATCTAACAAAACTAAAGTTTATGACTCCTCTCTTCCCTTTAAGGCTCAAAATAGATTATTTTAAAGGAGATTTTATTAAGCTGTGTTTTTATAGAATGATCTGAATTCTGCAATAATTGCTGGATTGAAAAAAGAAGGAGGACTTGTCTTCCATTAATTATTTCTATAAATTATTGCGACATGAAAAAAAGAAGAGAAACTGCAGCTAGAGTTCTTTTGCTACAGTCATGCAGCTCCCAGAAGATATGATGGGACTGCCTCTTCCTGCTTTTGAAAGGCTTTGACAGAATTTAAGCAGAAAATAATTCAAATGTAAGAACTGTTTAAAAAAACCCACAGTACCAGCAACAACAAAACAATTTCAGAAAGCAGGACATTGAAAATAAGGATCTATACAGAGTCTCAATTCCTACATCTTTTAAGATTATTCAAGACAAGTATCATGATAATTTTAACACCAAAACCTGTAGAAGTAGGAATAGAAATCAACATCACAACAACATGATATGGAAAGAGGAAAACCTGCTTCCCACTAGGCAATCTGGAAAAATCTGTGCAAGATCCATCACTGAGAGCTCTCCATGCAATTTAGGTTGCAATTGCACATGTCCAAATCCACAAACATAAAAGAAATATTAGCAACAAATACTGCAGCTTCTTAGGTTCTAGTGCACGCAGGAAAATGGAGCTTAATAATCATTATTAAGAGGACCCATCAGAAAACAGCTTTAAAATTGCAGCAGCTGAACCTGGACACAGGATGCAATCAAAGGTGTGACCAAAGACAGTCACTTGTATGTGATCTGATGTGTTTAACTGTTGCAGGTATTTTAGGCACCCAACTGGAACATGAGAGAAGCGAGGCAGGAGCAATGTAAACACAGGCTGTAGCTAAGTCTCACTGATTTAAATACTAAATTTAAATTTGGTAACAGTTAATATCAGAATTTTAAAAACCCACTTTTTATCTCTTTCAAAAATTAAGATGTTATAGTACAAGGTATTGTCAATTTCATCTGGTTTTGCTCTTTGATTTTCAATTAAAGAGCAATGAAATACAAACTATACACCTCTTTTTCAAACTAAAGGTGTTACATAGCACAGAAGTTACAATGAGCAGCATGTATCACGAGCATGTGCAAAGTCTTGTTACCATCTTGAAAAAGCTCTTTCAGACATCTGTCCTTGTGAGATCAAAGAGATCTCACAACTCCTTCTTGAAAGATAATTTACTCCCCAAAAGGTTTCTAAAATAGTTTCCACATGCTCTCTAGAGTTCTTCCACAAAACAGCTAGTAACTGGTATCTTCCACAATTACAGAAGCAGGTCAAGAGAACAAATCCTGGCAGAAGTCTTGAACATACATGCTCAAGAGATTGTAAGTTTTCTGTGTTCTCACAACCCTACACATTTACCCTGCATCTGCTGGTCTCTGGCAGGAACTTTTTGAAGAAGCTCAATAACATCATCTTCATTCAGTGCCAGAAGATTGGTGAGATGATGCAGAGAATACACCGCAGTGTGGCAATCCAGATTGTGCAAGTGTTGCAACAGAACCTTCCTTGGGACAGTAATACTACAAGAGAGAACAAAGAGGTAACACAGATTTAAGTCTCAGCCATGTTTAAAGATGTAACTCCCACTCTAATTCTGATTGAACCAAACTACTAAAATTAAAAAGAGAAACAAAGAGTATAACTGCAACCCATGAGATATTTCAGGAGCCTGTATATACAGTCACTATTACATGATTAGCCAAGAAAATAATGCCTTCTCTATTTGCATGTGTAAGCTGACTTAACAGGTAGATTTGGCAGCACAGTTTGGAAGAAGTCCTTCTGATCATTTTACCTGTTTTGCTGCATGCACCATTCAAGAACTTCCACATGAGTCCACAGCCCATCACAAAAATCTTTCAATACTGAATCATTGCACAGATCCTAAACAGAAAGACAAAAAAAAGAATCTCATTACAACAAATCCCCCAGCCAGATAGCAGAATCACGTGTCACACGTTTGCTCACAAGACTTTTCCTAGTAATAAATTTCAAATACAGAAAACTCTCAGATTTATTAAAGCCAGCAAAGGAGGGCTATTCTGACAGAACATAAAAGTCAGTCAGCCTCCCCTTGAAACATCTACGGATCACAGAAAGGTGGCTACATCCCTGTTCAAGAAAAGCTTATAAAATGCAAATTAATGCTTCTTAGTAACAGTCTAAAGGTAATCTCTAGAACTAATCATGTACTTGAAAGATGCCATACTGGGTAGCAGATGGTTATTCTCCTTTCCCACTTGCTTTTCTACTACAGATGACTGCCTGCTAAAATCAGACCTAAGAGTTTAACTTTGCAGAAGCTACGGGATAGACTTTTGGTGTATTACCAAGAAAGTAACTCCCTTAAGGTAACACCAGCTTAGGTCTGCACTGTGACCCAGCAGTACAAGGCTCCTCATCTCCCCATTTCTGACAGCTAAGCCAGCCAGCAGGCATCATCTGAAGTGCAACTATACTTTCAGAGCCCCATTTCTTTTGCACAGATGAAGACTGCCCCCAAACAAGGTGGATCTTTCACTCACAGCGCTTGTCATTTATCATTTTGCTTTGAGAATGAGTATGGGGAATTTCCAAGCCACCCTGTTGCTAAACTCAGGCCTGAACTAGTCACTACCCAGGGATGACTCACTGAAGGAAATTATATGAAAGAAAGATGCCCCAGCTCTTTTAAAAACTAATCAATAAACACTGCTGTCTTTTCTCTTTATGCTGCTCATGTTAACAGCAGAGGCTATTTATGAGTTTATGCAAGAGAAACTTTCAGAGTCTCCTTTGCAGTCATGCTGTCTTCACAGCCAAGAAATCAGAAGAAAGGCAAGTGTCCCTACATAATGTTACCTGCATACAACTGTAATATCTTAGCCTTTTCAATTCCATCTTGAGGAAGACTGACATTCTCACTGAAAATTCCCCCGTTTTACTTGTTTTTGCAAACAAATTGCATTATTTGGACTCAGACTGGGAGACTACCACTTGCTTTCTGCTAATTTACCTGAGTTTTGTGTAAAGTCCATAGCAATGCTTTTGCTGATTCCAAGCTTTGACAATGAGTCCATCCTAACAACACCAGGAGGCGGCTAAGAGGGTTGAATTCTCTCCTCAACAAGCTCTTCAGGCCCGAGTAGTCTTCTCTTTTTAGTAAAGCTAATGCAGTCACCTAGAAAATAAAAGAAAGAAGTACTAATTTTTTCAAAATGTGGAGACCCATAATGCCTGGCAGACTATGTAAGGAAGTAGCCATTTCAATATCAGCTTCACTAAAATAGTGAAATTCTGCACCTGGAACTTCCCTAAACTTATACTGTCCAGGCCATCAGGATACTCATTAGTAAAGATGTCATGAGGAAAAAAACACCGTTTTTCAAATGCTTACTGCAGAACCAATTCACATCCCACTCTATACTATCTTGGCATTCCTTCTATTTATTACATTTCTGCCAAAGACATAATGCAAAAGACTTCTACAAGCACATTATGCAAAAGTTGAAACATGCTCAACCTTAAAACCTCACACTTTTTAACAGTGACCACCTGCCTGTATTCTATTTCTCCTATCCATGTACCTACATAAAAATAATTAATTCATAGCAGACTGTTTTCACCACAAATTTTACCATGCAAACTATTCTCAATGCCCCAAGTCTACCAGCATTAGAAAGCAACAAGTTCAAGGTCATGAGGTAAATCTTGCATCCAACAAAACTACAAGCAGAAAATGAGACTTAAACCTTGAAGATTTAATCTTCAATCTGCATGCAGATAAGCTTTTCCAAAAATCTCACCAGCAGTTTTATTGCACTGCTGGAAGTAGGGGACTTATCACCATTACCTCCTTGCTCCTATTAGTCATCACCCCCGGCAAACACTATTTGAATACAAAATGCTTCTGTGCACCACTGAGATATGTTCAACACCGGGACTGACTTTAGCCTCCATTGGGTTTCCCTGTTAATGATTTTACGGCTGTACCAGAATCTGTTCCAGAAAGTGCTTGCTGCTGCTCAAGCAGTAGAAATAGGCTGTCTTCCAAGAAGGAGCTTCTTTGGGATCTGAGAACAACCTCATCACAGTTCGCTCAGTATCCAGCTGCTCAGATGAACCTAAAAACATCACAACAAGATTACCTTCCAGTTACCTCTGAGAGAAGCATAATTGCTGTTATTTTAAACTGAGAAACACTCAGTATTTCCTCATTTACTAACCAGCTGTTACATGTTACTACTGGGTAACAAGAAGACCAAGCAAAGAAATTTGACAGAGGTCAGACAGAAAACCAGAAAAACTGTATTGACAATCATTAACATAGCAAAAGCCTGGTCAGCACACAGGTTGTTTGCACCAGCTCAAGTCACACTGACTTTCTTTAGGCAAGCACACCCTTATCTCTGAGTTGCATGAATTCTCACTTGTGCTCGAGACACTGCTCTACTCTGCAGGGCTTTAGCAAAGACTTGTCCAGCACTGGAACTTCTCAGATCTGTGCAAAGTGAGACCCAAACTACTCCCAATGAGAGTGAAGATATGTGGATCTCCATTTCTCTTTCCCCAGGAGGAAGCACTAACTGTAGTTATTATCAGAATTTCTAGAATCTGCCACACCAGCCTGAGCTTCTGTTCAGCCATCTACAAGTGAAAGGAGAAGTGAGGATACAAACCCCACTGGCTTACACCACAGTGAACAGAGGGGAGCAAAAAAGGTAGGCATTCTAGCTTTTCCCTCCTTGCTACTTCACTCACAAGGCCATGGGCATCACTTGCCATTCAGCTTCGGCTGAGATCCTCAAAGAATCACAGAATATGCTGAGCTGGAAGGGACCCATCAGGATGATCGAGTTACAACTAAATGCACCAGTCACAGGCAGCTAGACAGAAGCCATGGTTGGTACAAAACCAACAGCTGGGCTCTGGCAAGTGAGCAGGTATCAAAGTGCATCTTCCCTCCTGCTGGGGTATCACCCTTCTCCACAGCTCCTTCCAGTTTCATAAGTTTTCTTTTTCAATATTAAGGGGTTTGAACATTTTGGGATTACTGAAGTGACTGAACTGCTACTGGCCAGAAATGGAACATACTCCAACACAGACGACCCTGAGCTGGAGGTGAACAAATAAAAACTGTATATATATGGAGTATCAAACTTCAAGTTACAAGCAAGATTTTCATCAAGAGAAATGCTGAGCAGATAAAAATAGAACACAATAAGGCGTGGTAAAGGAAGTGATCACAAAACATAGCATAGACTGCAGAAATGTAGGGAAGAGAACCAGTCTTGACTACTTGTCTGTTTAATGCCTTAACAGTTTTGGTAAACAGGAGATTAGTACAAAGCAAAAAGTGAAACAAACCTTTTTGTATTGATTTTGACAACAAAAACTTTTCTCTTGTTCTTTCTGTGACAACATTGCTATAGAGGTTTAGCAGGCCATGGCTCTGTTTCCTCAACATACAGTTTAGTAGCTTCTCTTCCCTCAGTGGGCTCCCCTCAGCCCAGCATACATCCAAGAGCTCCCTGAGTAAGTGCTTTATTTCATCTGCTTGATGCTCCACCTCAAAAGTCACTATACTGAGAGCAGCATAAATTGTATCTACTAGCTCTCTTTGATTTAGCTCAGCTGAAAGCCCAGAGCTGCTCTGAAGCCTCTGCAGAGATTTCAAGGAGTCATAAAGGAACTCGACAAAGATGTTTTTCAGAGAGTGATACTGCTGGAGTGAGGAGCACTGTGTGCTTTGCTCCCCCTGGAAGAATTCCAGCAGGGCTTTTGCCCTCTGGGGAGCCTGCAGCAAAAGCTTCCGAAGAGCTGAAACAACATCCAAACTGAATTTGTGAGAACAGTCATCTCTTCTTTTGCTCTCTGTGATGGGCTTGTTCTGTGTGCACTCAAATGCTTCAAACAGTTCCTGGTAGGAAAATAATAAAAGAGTAAGCCTTTTAGACTACATTAATGTATTAAATTAATTATTTAAAAAAATAGAAGAAACTTGAAAGCAAGCAGATAAATCAATTCGGAAACACCATACTACTACAGAAATCCATTAATAATGGTCCACTTTGTCCAATATATTTCCTAGAAGAGTGGATATGCCTCAATATGTAACAAAATACAAAGAATCCTGTAAAACACAAGTACACTATAAAGACCACATACAAGCAAGGAACCACAGCAGTCCCTATGGGATGGCTGAAGCACTGCCATACTCTACCTCTAAGCAATATCCTAATGTAACTGTATCTTGATAGTTCTTTAGGAGCATAACGATGTGTGGGGTTTTTTTCTCCTACTTTTCCAGATTTGTAGCATCTATCTACCAACTATATCATCCTCATCAATTTTTAAAATCTGATTAAAACTGGCCAAAAGATTCAGAAGCAATCTCATAGACTTTTCTTAAGCAACAATAATTTTTCTACCTATCAGAAGCAAACCTACAATTTCAGAACTGGGAAGGGGAAAATAAACAAACAAAAAAAACCCAATTAACCCATCCAATAAGAGTTGGGAAGGTGAGGGACAAGCCAGTTGAATAGCACTCAAGCAGTACTTTTGGCACTCCTAGAATTATGTGAGTGCTGCCCTTACCTCAAAGAGACACCTCAGAGATTACATAGGGGAGAGGTGGATGGAGTGCACAAAGAATGAGAACAGAAAACAAGACCACAATACCTTTTTTTAAATATTATTTGCTGGATCAAAATGTAACTCTACCTACCAACATGCCTCTGACAGAAATCGTGACAAAGATATGAGATTGTTGAATCTCATGTTTCTATGCAACACTGGTGGATAGTGTGGACAATGGTGGAATCATTCATGACCTCAGAGGTGAGATGGCAACACCCACAGACTTCATTATTCATTAACAGACTTCAAGCAGATTTATTTTAATCAACATTCAAGTATACTTTGCTTGTAATTGCTGTAATTGCTAATTCTGTATCTTTAGTGAAATACTGAACAACTTTTCCTAAGCTGAAATAGCCCCTGAATATAGTAAGTTCATTTTCCCCTTAAAATATAGACAAACCAAAAAAGAGTATCCTAAAGGAGTTACAATCTGTAAAACTAGAAGCAACATCTTATGACATTTCACACCCCACATCAGATCCAAATCTGTTGTAACTAACATTGAATTAGGACAGTTCTACAGATAGCAACTTTGCTGATATTCTGCTCTATACTTGCTTTTGATATAAATCCATCTTTGCACATTTCCACATACTTCTCAAATAAATCAGCCTGCATATTTTAATTAATAATAGAAAGTGGATCCTGGACCTCAGAACACATGTCATACCAATCCCTAGGCAACGTCAGCAGTACTAGCAGAGCATCCAAAAACTTCCAGAAGGGGGAAAAAGGGTGCATAAGAGATGAAAATTAAGATCACCGAAGAAAGAAAAAAAAATACACATACATTTAAAATGTGCTTACTGACTACAGTTTATTTTGGCTCTCAGTGGGTTGTAGGTTTATGATTATTACAGGTGCCTATGGACTGAAGGCTGTGTGAAGCAGCTACAGTCAGGACTGATGTGTGTTAAAAAAGGCACGTAGAAAAACCTGTTCCTTGCCTGCCTGCAGCCTCCACTCTAGCCAGAGAAATCACTTGCAGGCACAGATTAACTTCACAAAGGAATCTGAATTACACTCTCTCTCAGTTGCCTAGAAGATTAATAACACATTAACATCTCAGGCAGTTAGCAGGAAACATTAACTTCGATCTGATGAAGCTGGGCATACTGCAGAACAAGAAGAAATAGGACATAGAATCAGCTCACCTTTAGGACTTCCTCAGAGACATCTTTCTGTAGCTCTTCCAAGAACAACAAAAATTCAGTTTCTTTCCGAAGAGCAACTGGGACAGTTTTCTGAAACCATATAAGAATGGGAACTATATTAGTCAATAAAACTCCTATTTACATTAGCATATAAACATAATCATAACTATTTAATTAACACTTTGAGGCAGACTGAAATATCTCTCTGAAGTAATCTAGTCTTCAATTAAAGGCTATTCCAGTCAGGTTCTGCTCTCACACCAGCTGATTTTATTTATCCACACATTTGGGAACAGACCTCATCAAGAATCACAAAACCATCATATCCTCAGAATGGAAAGAAAAAATGCAAGTCCAAGTAGTGCCAAGAACAAATTACTTTTTAAAAAAAGTATGCACATCCCTCACCATCTAAAGCTTATAAAGAATTGTCTGATGCCTGAGCTATTTAATCTTTACTGTAAGAGAGGTGCTGCACAAATGCAGAAGTTGATGCACTCCTGATTTTCATTTATATGAATGTGAAAAGCTAAAATGTTAACTTTGAAGATCTTTTAAAAAAACTGCTAGTTTTTCTTCAGTGTGAATATTACAGTTCTTTCTTGATAAATTTGTTAAATGCAAAAGCAGTGCATGTCTCCAGATACCTTGAGAACTTAATTCCATGAAACGTGGGAAAGCCTACAACTAGGGAGACATTCTGGACTTGGAAGTCAGAGCTATAAGGTGCATTTGGAATCATGAAGATGTTTCTGTACCTGATTCATGGCAAGCCATTTTTCCAGCACAAGAAGCCAAAGCCATGCAGTTCTTGATGGGCTAGAATTCTGTCCACATCTACAAAAGCAAGGGGCATATACAGGGGATTATACAAGGTTGTCTCCATATCCATGATCCAGGAAAATAACGTCAGAGATAATTTTGATTTTGTATTTCTTTGAGTGAGATAAAGACAAGTAACTAGCCAAAGAAAAAGGAAAAAATGCAGAAAAACCAGAATGTTAGTGTTCTTGCACATCAACTCAGTGACTTCTGCTGTGCAAAAAACTGCTTTTAGATACACCAAATACTACTGGCATAGTTCCTCAAAACAAAGAAATCTAGTTCTGGTCCAAAGTTCAGTCTGTACAGCTCTCTTTGAGCATTTCAGCAGATTTCGTTGAAATGTGACCACTTGCCAAACACTGCTATTTCCTGTTCTGTCTATTTCTACCAAAAAAATGAAGCGAAATTTTAAGTTACAGCACCCAAATGCAGCTCTATATCCAAATTAAAAATGAAGTAATTAAAACTAATTAAACAAAGAGTCCTTCTAATTTCCATCAGCATTTCACATCCTCCAGTACTTCAATATTCCAAAGCCTACACAGTTGGGAACATACTCAGTACTGTCAAAGGGACCAGGAAAAGGAGAAAGCACAATATTGTTTCCTGTCCTTTAAAAATCTCAGCACTACTAACTAAAGCCTTTAAATGTGATAGCCCAGCTATTAAAGATCAAAAGATTGAAAATTCTTATGTCTCAGTGGCTGTTGGCAATATTCATCTAACCACGAGCACACCTTCCTCCAGACTCCTTCAGCTGCTGTCAGTGTAAATTGTCTCTTAGAACCCTTATAGAAACGTTATACAAACTTTAATGTGAAGAAATATGATCATCTGATTAGAGAGGGGAATACCAATGTTCCCTGAATCGCTAAAAAGTCACCCTTCATATACACCTAACTGAAAAAATAAAAAGTAAGAGATAAAAAGTAACTGGGATTGAGTAAAGCGGATGCCATCCCAAAATACAGTGTGAGAGAAACCAGAAATCAACAGCATAATTTGAACTTCTGGGAATTGCAGTTTTAGTAATTAGGAGATTTTTCATGAGTTGGAAACAAGATAACATTTTAAATAACTTCACCACTGATCTTGGTGGTTCCATTTCTAAACTAACCGAAGCTCAGCGTCAAAGAAACGTAATTTCAAGAGATGGTCCCTTTCTCCCGGTAAAATCTAACAAGATCAGTCCTGAAACGCTTCCAAGTAGTTTTAAGCTTGTATCAATCACTGTATCAGCTACGTACATGAACACAACTCGTTATCCCGGTGGGATGAGCAGCCTGCTAAGTTCTTGGTCAGTGATAAGACATCAAAGTTCAGACAAGAGCATCACAAGACACCTCGGCACTGAAGTGCTACTTCCCTGATTCTACCTGTCTCCCACAGCCAACACTAAGCCAATTGCTCCTCCCCATTTCACAATCAAGTCCACGGAACCAGAGCAGTACCTTACTTACCTTACCGCGACGGGACAAGCTACCAGAGCCTGAAGAATCGCCTCCACCTTCGCGGGACCGTCCCCTTGCCACCGGCTCAGTTGGGGCACGCAGGCCTGGGCAAGCTCCCAGTGCCCGCGCCGTACGCACTCACAGAAAAACCCGAAAAGACGCTCCAGAGAATCCGCCTCTTCGTTCCCAAAAGAATGCATCTTCCCGGGACGACGGGATGACCCGGGCCGGGCTGACACACACGAGGGCGATGCCGCGCTCCCTGGCGGGGCACAGCGCGGCCCCGGCGGCGCCTGACTCTACGGCACCGCCCCGGTACCGCCGCCCCACTTCGCCGCCATCTTGGGCGCCGCCTCAGCTGACCGCGCCGCCGGCCGGGCACGCGGGCAAGGCACCCGCCCATTGGCCGAGCCGGGGCGGAATGTAAACCGCCATGTTTGTTTGGGGCGCCTGACGCCGCCGGGAGAGCCCGGGCAGCGCAAGCCCCGCCCCACTAACCACGCCCCTTTCTCGCCCCCAAGCGCTGGCTCCGCCCCTTGTTGGTGCCTCGCGAGGCTCTGATTTGCTCTCGCCGGAAGCTCCGTCCCCCTTGCGGACGGGGGGGTCCGTGAGGGGGCGGGAGGCAGCTTAGGCTCAGGGTTAATGCGGCCTGCTGTGGGTGCGGGTGTACTCGTAAATACACCCACACACAGCCGCAGAGACGCATGTACACGTGTGTGTGGGAGTATAGGTACTCCCTGCACAGCTGTATGACCCTGTACATACACTTCACTCTGATACACATATACATACATATATATATATATATACACCCCTATACATATATACAAATATATATGTACGCATCTACAGTGTATACAGTATATATAGGTATATAAATGGGGTGTACAGACCTACATGTAGGTGTATGTATAAGGCTGTGAATTGTATATAACTATATATATGTATATATACATATGTACTTATGCATTTGAGAGAGGGTTGGTATCAGTAAATAAATGACGTGGGGTTTGAATGTATTACATATACGAGTATGCATATGTAGTACAGAGTATCTGTACGAGTACGAGTAGGTTGTGCCCCCTCACGTGGAATGTTCAACACTTGTAACAGCTCCCGGTGCCGCTCACCGGGCGTCCTCCTGCCCTCGCACCGCGCCATTTGCGAGCCTCCCCCTCAGGGACCGGGCGCAGCGGGAGTGACTCAGCTGCTGGGCTGGGTGGTGTCCAGGCAGTGTCTGGCAGAGATAAGACCCCCCTCAACATCCTCCCTTTATTCCGGGCTTTTTTGTTTGCTTTTGTCCTGACACGCAAAACAAAAACTCCTCCGGGAACTGCAGCGGCGAGGCAAGTGTAGGAGGGAGAGCGGTGATGACAGAGGAGAGGTGTGCCAAAGTAAGTGACCAAGTCAGTCCCCAGGGCTCCTGAATGGAACGGGATGGGAGCTGTGCCCGTGTGCATTTGCTGGGACCCACCCATAAACTCTGCAAGAAGCTTGCAGGAGTTTCTACCGTTGCTTCCTACATCTTCCCGAGAATTTCTCACCTGAACAGTTAACTCACACGTAAATGGTGTGTGGGCAGTCATGCCTCCGAATTTTCTCCAACCACGCTGGATGAGCTGTAACTCTTGAGACCATGTGGTTGTCATCTGTTCAGTTCTGATACCCTGTGCCTTTAGTGATGGTACTTACTATGGTGCACCTCTGCACAAACAGTTTTGCTATGTGCACTTTCAATTTGGGGTAGTATTTTGTATCTTGTCTCCAGGCAAGGAAGAAGCTTTAGTGGGACACGAGACCTCTATGAGCATGAACTTCATTTATCCTGAGATCTTTGATGCTTATTACCTGCTTTCTAATTGCTTTATCCAGTTTAAAGTATCTCCCTACAGTCAGATTCTTTACTTGACAAGCAATTTCCTTATGTAAGACATGTCAAGTGCTTGATGCATTTCTTTTGTTACAAAGTTCAAAACATACTTGCTGGAGTCACCTGTACAATCCTGCAAGAGTAAATTTACATCATTAACAATTAGTAGTACTGCTGTCATTTTTGAAGGTAAATTTTAAAATTATTCTTCCAATATTGACCTTGTTAGGAATTAAAGGTTTATTAATATATCTGTGAAGCTCTAAACGTAGCTGGATGGGAATATTTAAGTGGGAAAATAAATTGTGTAAGGTCATCTTAGCAGAAGACACAACTAAAATAATAAAATTAGGAAACGAGGTACAGGAAAAACATTTTTTTATCTTGAATTTGTATGCATATATTGTGCAGGTCTTCTAGCAAAACTGCCTGAATTTTTGCCTTGGAACACTGGAACGATAAAGCTCTTTTTTATCTCAAACAGGGTCTGTTGTGCCTTGCCTTGGAATATTATCAGTGTTACGCAAGCTGCTAATAACATTTAGTGTTTTATAGCAGCTTCTTTCTAAGTGAATCTGCATGGGGAGTGAGTACATGCTGCACTGTAGTATTCTGACATCTACATTTTAAAGCCATTTCTGAAAATGAAGCCTCAAAACATCCCTATCAATTGTTTCCAAGGTCTCTCTCTTGAATGTCAGCTATGTCTTTCCATGTCAGCTATGGCCTGTATTAATTTCTCTACTGACCATCAAAGCTGTTAGAGAATTGCTTGGGAAAAGCAAATGTAGCTCGGATCTTTGGGTGCAGCTTGCAACTACAGGTCTCTGTGAACAGGACAAAAGCAGATCCACCAAGAAGCCATTTTTTGCCTCTGAAAAAGTGTGACTTTTCAAAGTGACTGTCACAAAAGGACTGGGATTGCCTGTGGGGATGTGGTCAACATGCAGTGGCAGGGCAGCATCTACACTGCTTTTACAGTGGAGGACAGAGCCTGCCTGGTCTGGTGTAAGGCCTAATGGAGCCAAGTCAGCCCACCAAAATCTGGTAGCAAATTTGAGGTGGCAGGACAGAGGAGGTTCAAGCAGAGTCTGCAGCACACATCATGCTGCCACAAAGCTTCTCATCTGCTGCGACCAGAGCAACTGGAATGCTGCTACCAGATTTATTGCGTCATCAGAGTGCAAGAAGCACTGGAAATACTTTTGAGCTGGAAATACTTTTAAGTTCTTTTGTACATATAAAAATAAACCCAAGTTATATCAGGTGACCAAAGCAGCTTTTAAAGCTGGTTTACCCACAGCATGACCCAGTGAAGCCATTTTCACTGTTCCCTGCAGGTGGAGCAGTATGTTGGTGAAATTAAAGGTGGCCTGAGACCAACCATGAAGCTCACAGTCATAGGCATGGTACACTCCAAACCCAAGAGGTAGGTGAAGGGACTGCTGGGGGCTTCACCCTGTTACACATGCTCCTACCTGTCTTCTAAATTCAGACACTTTCTTGGAGGTATGTGCTCTTTGAAGGAAGAAAATCAAACAAATTAACAATTTATGGTCTTATTTAACTTTCCTGCATTCAGGCTAAGATTACAAGATCAGGGAGGAGTTCACTGTTTGGCCTTTCTGACTGCCCTGACAAGATTTTCCACTCCTTCCCCTTGTCTAATGTGAACTGGAAGGAACACAAAAGTTGCATTTCTCCTTCAGAAAGAGGTGCAATTCTCAACCTGAATCTTGGTTGTCTGTGGGGGGTTGGAATCAACACAATTTAAAAACCAGTTTTGGCACAGGAGGTAGAGGTTCTTTGCTGTCTTTTATCTGGATAACAGCAACTATGCTCATCATTACACTGTTTTTGCATCTACAGCTATCAGCTCCACTGCTTCCACTGGTGAAGAGTATGCCATAACCTCTTTTAGGACACAAATGAGTACATGTTGAAGGGTTTGATTTCAGTCAAGACAGAGGGAAAGCAACATCAGAAATTCCTAGCATTCTACTGGATACTGGGGCAGGAAAAAAAGACCAGCCGGGTCTCATCCCTTTCTCCAGCTTCTAAGCCTGTAGAAGTCCTGTGTTTTAGTTTTAGTCTGACATGGAAACAACAGCTGTCTCTAGTCTCTATAAGCATCTGCCATGTTCACCATGTCCTTTCATATTTCTGAAAGTTCCAGTCATTTAATAGATCTTTTTTCAGCTTTTCAGTGACTCTGCTCTGTGATCCAGTGGATGCCAACAAAGATGTTGGGCTGTTATTCACAGTTAACTTCAGTGAGAAATCCATCACTCGAAATGCACGAATTGCTGGGAAATGGGGAAGAGAAGAGAAGACTATTCCCTACTTTCCATTTACAGCAGGCGACACGTTCAAGGTAATTTTTCAGATACTATGAATAGGAAGAGAAAAGGAGGAGAGAAAAGCTGAAGGCTATGTATATGGCCGCAAACAGCCAGCCACTGACATTGGCAGGTTAACTAGTCTAGTATGGCACAGACAGCAACAGTTCAAGCCCTGATGGGAAAGAGGCATCCCTTTCTCTAATCACAGTTAGAGTACCCACTGGATCTTTGCAGTATCATCTCAGGAGAGGGTAGGTTATTTATTAGGGGCGTTTCAGAAGAACTGGTAGACTTTGTGCTTTGCTATCCATAACATTTCGTTCTAAGTCCATCCTGCTGAAATCAGCCCTGCTGCTGATCTCTAACACCCTTCCCTGTCCTTTTCCACTGCAGATGGAGCTCTTATGTGAACATCAGCAAATACGAGTCTTGCTTGATGGACGGCAGCTCTGTGACTTCACTCACCGCGTTCAGCCTCTGAACTTGGTGAAAGCTTTGCGGATCTCAGGGGACATCAAGCTTACCAAAGTGGCTTGAAAAAAGGAGACCAGGATATCACCAGAGGACAGAGGAAAATGTACTTTCTCTTGCCTCAGACATGTTTTGTCTTTTTCCCCTGGCTGATTCTGGAGAGCAGGAACTGTATCTTTTTAATTCGCTGATGTGTTTGAGATACACACTTTTTTCCCCCCATACATACTCACAGCAATTGCAGAGCTATGGCTGGTCTGAATAAATCTCAAAGCCTTTGCTGAGAAACACTTCTGTCTGAAACACTCCCAAACTGCAAGATTTATGATGTTATGCAGTATCTCACATCCTTATGGCTCCTTACTCTCTCAGGCATGCCAGGAGGCAGAGCTCAGTCCTCTGTGGTGGGTGGCTGTTGTGACTAGAACTGGGCATTAGGCAGGTGGTGGGTCGGAGAAAAGAGAAGTAGGAGATTTTCTTATAAATGAATTAGGGAGTCTGATGGGCCCCAGCAAGGCTCATGTTATCAGGAGGGAATTGCTTTTCTTGGAAGCTCTGCTCAGTCAGCACAAAAACATCTGTGCCTTCCAGCAGAGAGCAATAAATACCTTACCTGCCTTACCCTGTCTCTTCCAGGCATCTTTTCCAGAATTGAAAGGTTTTGACAGCTGTGGATTTCACAGTCTTCTCTGGACCAGCCCTAGGAAATGGTATCTGCAGCTGAAACTGCACTGCCCTTTCTTGTTCTTGCATATGATTAAAACTGCACCTTTGCTGGCAAACTTCTTTATGAGCTCTCTTAAATATTTGAATGCATGCAATGTTATTTCATTGCTGTGGCTTTTGAGGAAAATCCTAAATACATGGCTATTCTAATAAATAAAAAGCATGTATCATATTCTGCCTTTGGTGATGAAGGGACTTCTTTTTAGTACACAACTCAGAGAACAAAGCATCTGTACAGAAACAAATCTGTGGACAGAGGATTATCAAATTCCTCTGTGACTTCAGGGAAGATATCGAGCATGCTGCCTTTTTGAAGGCTCTGCAGAATCTGGCTGTCAGATACAGGTACTCAGATAAAACAAGAAACTTTATGAAAATAGTGTATCAGCAGGCTGATTGGGTGTTTGAAGAATTTCCTACTGGTGTCTCAGTTTATATATAAATCTAAAATTATAGTGTATTAAACCATTATTTTTCATATACTCAAACTGACCTCTGAGAAAAAAACACATCTCTAAAAAGCACAGGATATTCAAATGCATGGGGGTTTGTTTGTTTGTTTTTTAATATTTAATTATACCAAAACCAGGTTTAGTTGACAAATAATGGAAAAAAATAATGACTTTAGATAGAAAACGCAATAGTGAGGACTGCTACTATAGTTCTCTGTCCAAATGGTACTCCAACATAAATGGACTTAGAGTAATTATCAGAAGGAAAAGTCTTGCTTTTATGGATAAGGAATTTCTTCCCATATATTCAGCACCAGAAATTGTCTGGAACTTCCACTGGTCTGCTTTGATACTCAGGATCCTATTCTGGTGTGGGACATTACCAGCATAAGAGTAATCTATATGGGTGAGGAGCAAGATCTTTTGTTCTTTTCCAGTCTAACAGAGAACTAAATAGTAGAGCAAATGGATGGACAGACAGACAGACCCCTTGTTTGTTTTGCAATGCATATTGTCCTGGCAGCTGGGTTGTGACTTAGCACAAGATTCGTGTGGTATGCCAAGAAAGGCAGCCTCAGCCACCATCACCTTTCATGACTTAGATGTTTCAGTCTTAACTAAGTTTATGAGCCCCTTTATAAAGGGGGAAGGAGCAAGACAATTCTGCTTTAAGATAAAGCACAACCTGGATCTGTCAGACATAGACTGAATACTTGTACAAAAGATCCTTTTCTTCCATCTTGAATATCTTGACGTTTCTTCGTAAAGCCCCATTTGTCTGTGTCCACCTGTTTTGGTCTCTTGCTTAGACGATAAATTCAAGGTGGGGAAATTATTCTGGATCTACATGATTTGGTCTGCAGGTCTCCTAGGACCTGGTAGGTGTTATGGTGATTCAAATAATGAACATTGACTATCAAGAGAAAAACAACACTCCCGGACAACATGAGCAGGAAGTTGGTCATAAATGTGGTTTGTCATTTGGCATGGAGTCCACATTGCTCATGTCAGCGGCTTGATTGCTTCAATCCACTGCACTCGCTCTGCCTTGGAGCTGGCCTGGATGTAATAATGAATGTCATTTTTGGTGATGATTTTGAAAAGGTTGCCTTGCACATTGCCCTTCACTCCTGCAGAGAAAAAAAAAAAAACCCAACAGATCAGGAGGGTGCACAGAGATAATCTTTCTGGCAGATATGAAGCTTCATAAGAATTTGAATTTCATAAATTAGGGAATCAAATCTTTCCTTTTTATTATGGATAAGACATCTAAAGCTTTTGCGTCTTTGATTTCCCTCTTCAAAACCCCTGGAAGTGTTCAAGGCCAGGTTGGATAGGGCTTTGAGCAAATAGGTTAAGTCGAAGTTGACCCTGTCTGTGGCAAGAGGACTGAGACGAAATGCTCTTCGGGGCCCCTTCTAACTCAAACATTTGTTGATTCTGTAATTCTATGAAAATATAGTATAGACAATCTTGCCACAGATTGTATGAACTATTGTGCACTCTACAACATATCTAAAATAGTCTCTGTTTAGGTGGAGACTATTACTTGAGTTATACACTGAATGAATGATGAACCCCTACAATTTTGCATGGTAGATTAGATTTTCCCCTGCCCATAGCTGGGTTCCTCTTAGCAGAGAGCTCTATTGTTCATCATGTGCCCGTGCCCCCTAGACCAAAGCTTTTTCAGACCTTCTCTTTAGAAAGATGTTCTGTACTTGATATCTATACATTGCACTTACTGTCATAAAATAAATTGCTTTAATAGCAGAAACACTTATCTATGAGGCTGAGGCTCTGGACAAATGCCTGAGCTAAGCCTATACTCCAGCAAAACTGGTTTTTTATTGCTGTCTTTATGTCTCCCCTACATTTGGGTTCTAGTAGGTCAGAAAGGAGAAGGTAATAGCATAAATTGAGAGGACACAGAAATGGATGGCATCAGAAGATGCCTCAAGACTTTGCGTTAACACCCAAAAAGAAAGTGGTTTCTCTTAACTCTGGAATATTAATCAGTCTTAGGACTGTCTCAGAGGTCATATGACTAAGAAAAGCCCATATAAAGAGAACACCCAAGATATGTAGAAATGACACTAAAAAAAAAAGTCCCCTTTGCTGTGGACAACCCAGCAGTACAGGGACTTGTGACATGCCTCTTCCCTTGCTTGCAAAGGGAAATGGAAAGTCAGCCCACCTGTGCATACAAGCAACCATATATACAAACCCATACCCAAAGACCGTGTTGCCACAGCATACATATAAATGTGTGAAAGTTCAGAGGCTTGTGCTCACCTGCTGGGACTCCATTGTCCTCCAGAGCTGAGACAAGACAGCCACGAAGAGAGAATCCACCTACTGGCTTGTTATCTTCCTGCAAGAAAAAGGAAACAAGGCATAGCTGGAAAACATCATCATTTCCCAGAGCACATGCATCACTTTTCTGAAGTTGGAGACATAATAGCGTTTTTTTCCAGGCATGAAACATCTATGTCACAAGAGAAATCAATTAGAACCTGTAGTTAAAGGCATTGCTATATTTTTTCAGTCCCAGATGTTTCTTTAATGTAGGTGGGCATGCTGTAGATCCGTTAAAAGCACAAACGTAGGCAATCACACTTCAAATGTATGTATGGTTTTATCAATAACAACATACTGAATTATATATATTTCTATATATTTCAGCAAGTATTCAGCTTGCTGCTTTTCACTGAGACTGTATGGGAAAAATCTGGTTCTTTTCCCTAGCTGGCTGGCACTCTTGTTTCTTGCCTTCAGGTTCTGCAGTTTCAGCTCATAGCCTTACAAGGATAATTTGCAGTGAAAAAAATCCCCAAAACCCATGTAGGAACAGGAAACAAAAAATGACCTGGCTCCATAAGCTCTTTTCACTGGAATGTAATTTTTATTCACTTTAAAAGTAACATAAAGCATTTCTATACATGTTCTTCTTGCAATCCTGTTTGGCTTTGTGGTACCCTAAGTATCTGAGTTGCTCACATTGATTATTATATTCATGAACATAAATTCTACTTTTCATGAGAAAGTTTACAACTAAGTAGTAGAAATTCTATACATACTTTGGCATTAAGAAGACCCTATTCAGTGCTGGAATAAGGTTGTAAAAAAATCTCAGAACCAGTATGATCCTCAAACAGTAGGATTTCAGCCCAGAAAGATCACAACCCAGGAAGAGAGCCTGCAGGACCATGGTCCTAGACTGCGAGGGTACAGCAAGAGAGCAATCCCAAGAACAGGAAGCTGCTGCCCAGCTAAGGAAAAGGAATCTCACTGGGAAAAAGGACAGAAGATGCAGGGGTACAAAATCCTACAAGGACAACCTCCTAGGGTGAGGCCAGAGAAATCTAATTCCTGGAAATGGATAGAGGAACCCAGAGTGATAGAAACATTTACAGTGTAACTGTCTCTTCACGATAATGTTTATGTTTCTAAAAGGATTTCTGGTAACTTCCCACTCACGTACCTTGGTGGGATCATAGTAGTGCAAAAAAGCAGGATCAGCTCTCAAAACAAATTTTCTCACCTTCCAGTTTTTCCTCTTGTGCCCCTGCAAAATGGAAGAATTAAAATTACTACCTCATGAAATGACCATTTTCCTACAAGCTGAAGGGGAGACATAAATACCAAAACAAGAGCGTTTGAACCCAACAGAGAAAAATATTTCCTAACATCTTGGTAATTCCCATGACTTTCTGCTTATCTTTCTTCTTCATATATTGACAATTCCTTCATCTCTTCCTTCCCTGTGATGAGAACTAAGAAAGCAGAGTGACAGGAACAAATCCCTCATTCCTGCTTTTCATTTCAGATTAAATATTGGTTTCAGATGAAGACCCCATGCTGTGTGATCCAAAGGCATTATGTCAGGTCCTTTTGCAGCTCTTTACTCTTTCACCACAGCCCTGTCACTGCTGCCAGGCCTGTTCCAGGCCCTGGGAGCATCCCCTCTCCTGGAGGTTTGGTGGTGGGATCAGAGCCAGCCCAGGGCTGAGGCTGCTGGGGGCTGTCCCTGGCTGCTGCTGCCCATGGGCAGGAGCTCCTGGGCAGCTCTTGTGTCCTCTGCTGCTGGGGGCTGCCCTGGCAGCCTGTGGGGATCCTGCAGCACCCTGCCAACCCTCATGGAGCCCTGGCAGCTGAAGGAGTGAGGGTTGGGTTGGGAAGCAGCTGGTCATCCAGTTTGCACAACACAGGGTGGGGCTCTGGGTACAAGGCTTCAGAGTAAGAGTGAGGCCATGCTGTGCAGGTAGGATTCCTTCTGCAAGTGGCTGTGTTATGCTTTGTAAGAGTGATTTACCCTCATCTTGTTCATAGCAAGTGTTGGAAACTACATTTTGCAGACCAAGGGTCAGATCTTGGAAACAGTTATTAACAGCGGGTACTTGTGCCCAAAAAACGTTTCACCACCACCAAAGCACCCATGTGTACATGATGACTGCCCACAGGTAAATGTCCACTTCATACAAAGGTCAAGCTACTCAGCTTTGAAATTTGTCTGTGGCCAGCAACACATCCTCACTGTTGACACCACCTGGATGGGATAGGTTAGAGCAATGGCGGCTTTGCTTGGAAGTGGATGTAACACCTCTGGTAGGATTTGGAGTTTGTGTGGTGCTTCTGTTTTTGATGCTGTTTTGTACCTTTCAGTATATGCTCAATATGTACAGAATATCCAATTAATCCTGCCTGAGCAAGTTCCATAGTTCACTCCTTTATAACTGGATACTCTTAAGTGCAAGATCTCAAGTACTGACAGGCAAGTTAGTTCTGCTGGGCACATCTGTCCAGCCATCATTGTACAAGTCACATTTACTCTCTAAGAAACCCTAAGAGCTGTACTGTTCCTTGTGTTCCAGGGCAGGTTCCAAGACTATGCTTACCTGTTTCACTAAGAATCCTTGCTTCACAATTGTGCCACTTAATTCAGAGATGTTAAAGTGGACCTCTTCCTTGGAAGTAGTATTTTTCTTACTGCTCTCAGCCTGCAAATAGGGAAAAGACAGTTCTACTTTTGTTTTTAATCTAAACAGACTTTTAAGTAGAAAATTCTGCATTTTATTTTCCTTAGCTATTTTCAGCTTATATTTCCTGAGTAAATTCTCCTCCATAGCTCTGCTGCTCAGCCTTGTAGGACCAAGATTCACAGGCAACAAGTTACAGTTGTAAATCTGTACTTGCTGGGTATAAGTGCTGTGGCTGTAGCACAACTACAGCACTGCCTGCAATGCATGCAGACACAGCACTGCACTCCAAGGACATGCCTCTTTTAATGCCCAATTATGTAATTTGTAGATCCCTCCATATCCATGTAGCTATTTGGCTCCAGCAAAAGTGCCAGTGTTAGTACTACTGAAAGACTACAGCCGCTCCTTCTGCATTTACTTTCTGAGCCTGCACATTTGCCTTTGGTTGCATGCTGTGCACCTGTACCCCAAACCGTGTGTGATGAGGGAGAGGAGGTGCCTGTGTGGGAGCTGCATCACTCACAAACATGTACAGAGCGGTGGAGTCGTCGAGGAACTTCTCAGAGGGGTCACTGGAGCGTGTGGCCTCAGTGCTGCGGACTCCCACGGGCCTGAGGAAGTTCTCATCCATCAGCATGGATGCCAAGGTGACGGCCTCGAATCGTGACACAGCAAAGCTGTTGGAGATGAGCCAGTCCACCAGGGCAGAACCTGCAGGAAGAAAGGCAGCTCTCATACCAAGACAGTGTGCTCTTCTGAGGGTAGCAGATGGTTTCCTGCAACACAGGCTTTCACTTGCAGAAACATTTTGGCACCATCCCAAAGATTGTCAGAGAAGTAAAAAGTTGACCAAAAGTCTGGGGTTCTAAGTATGCTTCCATACATCCAAAGAGCAAGAGAGAAAGATGTTGGAGAGCTTGGCTGCACTGCCAGATTCCACTGGGCCAGAGCTTATCCCACTATGAAGGCAGTATAGCAGCTCCTTTGTCCCTGCAATGTGGCATATCAGATGTGAGGTGGCTCTGATATATAATGAGGTGGCTCTTTGCCTGCCAGATGTACCTGTGAAGGTCTCTTTGTATCTGTTGCCTTGATCCAAATTGCGGGTCAGCTTAATTCCAGTGCTGCTGTCATACATTCTCTCCACTATATTGCTGCAAATGAGAGCACAGCATAACATCAGCAGATGACAAAGACAGGCAGAAATAGCTGTGTACTTTCTGTCAGTGCCAGGGGTGTCCTCATGATTACCCACATAAAGATAGGAGGTATTCTAGGTGCTCCCCCAGAAGCACTGTCCTAAGTACATTCCAGGAAAACTTTATTCTCCCAATAGCAGCACTAAACAAGATGCCTCACAAAGCATCTTCAATTCAGAGCATTGCAAAGTGATCCATAGTCAGCCCAATTTACCTGTTCAACACAAATCAAATTAATGTAAGTCTTCTGTTTCTTAATCAGTGTCCATTTCCTCTTGTTTAAGATGAGGCACTTTAAAGTCCTAGTCTGGATTCCAGATACCAGCTTTGAAAACTCAACAGGGCACAAAGCCACCAGGTGGTGCTTCCCTGATGTTACATCCTTTGAGGTAATACATCTCCCCAGGGAGAACATTTGCAGCTGACTAGGAAGGTCTTCAAGCCAGCAGTGAGGTGCCTGTGCAGAACCCACATACTCCCAAAAGATGATGGTCAGGAAAAAGTGCATTCCCTGGGCAAACCTAGGGCAGCCAGTTCAGGGGTTCATGGCCACACAGGAGCAGATCTGTGCAGAAAGGATCTTCCCTTGGCCCTCCCCATCCATCAACTCAGGCCCTTTGCAAACTACAGCAACAACAGAAGGAGAAATCATATACACTTACTGGAGGCTGATATTTTCTAGCAGTTTGAAAGAGTTCTTCATTCTGTGAAGTTCTTGTACCTGTACTGGATGACCAGCATGAATAGCTCCTGTGATGTCCAGAGCCCAGGAGTCACGTTCCTCCCTGGAGCAACATTCAAGGAAATAGTCTGTATTGGTTTTTGTCTTTAATTTGATGAGTAGCTGTGGAGAAAGAAGGATAAAGCAATAACATCATTTAGCTATTTTGCTCCTCTTGCAATTTGCTTTTTTTAGCATTGGCCCAAGTGACACAAGTAAGTCTGACAGTGCATCCCACCTGAGCAGTTCAGAGCAATTCTTGTTCAGAAGGATGGTGGGCACAAATCTAGGTTGTTTTTGGTGGGTTTTTTGTTGTTGTTTGTTTGTTGTTTGTGGGAGTTTTCTGTTTGGTGAGGGTTTTTTTGTTTTGTTCTGGGTTTTTTTTTTTTTTGGTGGGTTTTTTGGCTCTTCTATCCCCCTCAAATCCCTAGATTTTCAGTAATAAACATGGTTTACATGGATGGAGCTCCTGGAGAAGAGAGCAGACCACACAGATACCCTACACAGAGGAAATCTGCATTGCTGCTACCTATAGGAGAGCAGAAAAACACAGGAGGAACGTTTTCTTCCAGAGTCTTCTTGCTGAAAACTTTCTACAGCAGCAATATCCCATTGTTGAAGGAAAAAGGAGTCTGATCTGGCAGCCTGGGAGCACCCCATGGATACCCAGGCTTTAAGGCAACTACCACAGGTGATATTCCCTTTTTTCCCCACCCTCCTCAGGTTCTATTGGGGTGTTCATGTCCTCTCTCCACACACTGTTGGGCTGATGCACTTACATTTTTTTCTCCTCACTATGTGTACAGGAGAAGTGGTTAGGGTTGTGTTTTTGTTAATAGCTGACTCACATTTGGGCACACAATGAGGGAGTTCAGTGCTTGTCCTGGTTACACTGCTAGTGGCAGCTTGCTTTTGGCTGGGCCTAATTCTGGAAGCACCCCAGTGGTATGGTTGCAGTAGTTGAAGCCAGGAGGAGAGGAGAAGATAGGAAGAAGTTAGAAAATGAGTGACATAGGGAAGAGATACATTTTTCCAGTCATACCGGTCTGTTCTCATATTCCAGGCATGGACAAGTAATAGTGCAGCCATCCAGAAGGATCCTGCCCTTTGGAGTAGGCTCCTTCTTGCCTCCTTCAATTTTGTAATACAGCAGCTTATCCTGGAGCAGAACGAACCATCTCACTTTCCAGTTCCGAACAACATGTCCCTGCAGGGGGAGAAATCCACATAACTGATTGTACCACAAGCACTGAGAAATGGCCACATTTTCTTCTTGGCTTCTTGTATGAAAAGAAGCACAAGAAGTCATTGTGAGTCCTGTTCTCCCTGAAATACACATCTTAAGTAACAAAATAGCACAGCTCCATCACCATAAAATCATAGAGGGATAGAAAAGTGCTGTGCTCTTTCTTCAGCCTGGAGAACTTTGCTGGCACAAATTGTTTCTTGTAAAAGCTCACAGGAATTATCCCAAAGAGCTGATGTAGGTTCACACCTGTCTGCTGACAGCACAGGCTAAATCCAAAATGTGTGAGGGCTCTTGGCAACCAGCTCCTCCTCTCTGGTGACCTTGAGTGCTGTCTTTTTCATTTTGATGTGGCTCTAGGTGCCAAGTGGTTTTGCAAGAGCTTTGCTGGGTGAATTGGCTTTTCCTCACATTTCCCCCTTAGTGATAATGAGAAGTTCATTTCAACCCCATCTGTCTCCAACCTCCTGGGCTAAAACATTCCCTCTGCTACTGGTTCCTGTAAAGGAAATATGCTTTTTGATGACAAAAGACTGAATGAAGGCTGATGATGAAAGCCTCATGGATTATATAATACAGACAAATCCTCCTATTTTTCCTCTGTAAACAGCCCCCAGCTCTCTTTATTCTGGTTAAAGGACAGCAAAGCCAGTGAGGGCTGGCACTGGCAGGCTTAGTCCTGTCTGATGGTGTCTGGTCCAGCTTGGCTGTGCAAGAAGCTGACTTGTGTTTCTACAGGGGATGGAGCGTTACAGCCAGCAGGCAAAGCAGGGGGTAAAGGAAGCTCTGACACCTGGGATAGGGTGGGCATGGCTAGAAGAAAGAAACATGTAAGGTCCAGTTGTGGCATGAATCAAAGCTCATTAGCTCTCTGTAAATAAAGGGGAAACCCAGCAATCTCCAAGTAAAGGTGGAGTAACAAGTCTCTAAAATCCAGGGCACTGTAGATCCAATGTTTTCTAGTCTATACTAAATACAATTTATCTATCTCAGGTTTGTTCTCTCTTTCCTTTTGTGTTCCTCAGGTTTTTTTTCACCTGTTGTAAAGTTACTTAGCCATTTTTCCTGTATGTTCTTTGCTATAACTCTATTCTTTTCTTCTGGAAAATGTTCTCTTTTCTCAGGAGGTTGCCTTAACTTTTTAAATTTATCTTTACCTAATTCCACACATTCACTTTATATTTATAATGCATTACAGTACATAATTCTGCCATTTATAATGCATTTAGATAATCTCCTTGCTTCTGTTCTCTTCTTATGAAAGCCCAGTTTTCATTACCTGATCCCATCCCTTTCTCCTTTTTTCTCTGCGGATCCCTGGTTCCCTTGTCCCTCAGTTTGCTTTAGTTGTCCCCTTTGTGCTCTCCTTCCTGTCAAGCTGTGTATTTGGGTGATGTTTTACACACTGGCATCACAGTTCCGTGTGCTGCCAATCACCTATTCCTCTCACTCACTTGGTGCCTCGGCTTCCCATTTGAATGCAGGAGCCACTTAAGAGCCAAAGAGTACAGCTGGAGCCCAGAGAGGAGACTGGCAGCTGGGATGCTCTGCCCTTGCTGCAGAAGGCAGGATGGAGAATAGCCCCTTTTCCACACAGAACTTCACTTGGACAGTTTCTGGCCGGGAGCCCTGCCAGGAAAACTCCTGACCAGGATTACCTTCATGTTAGCACCAGGAACACTGCCACGTACTGCACAAAAGCATTTCCCTAGGCGTGGCAAAGCTTTGAACAAACCTCTCAATCACATTTTTTTAATGAAATCAAGGACCATATTAATCATTGAGACAGGCTCTTGGTACTAAAAGCAGTTTAGGCCCCATGTTGAATTGTTTCCTTGCGTTCCAGCAATGATTGACTCGGTCCTACAGGGAGAAGTATTGGGAAGGTTGAAATCTTTCAGCTCTTTTCACCACATTTTGGCTAGAATTTTCTAACAGCAGTGCTTGAGGAGAATGGAAAAAATAAGTTCTTTCAAAAGCATTTTCAAGTTTGCATTGCTTTGATCCCCTTCAAAAAGGGGATCAAAAAAAGGGGTCGTTTCTCCATTCTCTTACATGAAATGGGAAGCTCTGCATGGACATGTCACTGAAGAAGGCACAAGCTATCCTAACCGAACCAAAACTTCTCCTTCTCTCCATCCTGCCATGGTGGCCCCCTGCTGCCGCGGGTGCTCCCTGAGCACAGAGGTGTGTGAGGTGCAGCCGTACTGGCTTTCCAACACCTGAGGAATCAATCCTGATGGCTAATTCACCTTCCTCTGCAGAAATGCCAGCACGGGGAAGCTTGCGGTGAGGTAGGGAACAGCTGCAGGTCATGCAGCTGCCCTGGGGGGCACCTGCACAAGCCTGGAGGATCTCCTTTCCCAGGAGGAGCAGGCGGGAGCCCCCGACCCAGCGCCCCGCGGGCTCGCCCCGCTCCGTGCTCAGGAGCGGCTTCATGTCGGAGCGGAGCCGCTCGGAGGGGAACAGAGCACTCACCCGTTTGACCAGGAAGCCCTCCTTCAGCACTCCAGCTTCTTCCTCCATCGTGGCCGGCAGAGAACAGAGCAGAGCCCTCGCCGAGAATCGCTTGAGCCCTGGCAGCCTGTCCCTCTGCACATGATTTGTTTAAGAAAGCTCATTTTTCCTTCCTCCCCTCCTCCAATGTGACGCACTCTCCCGCTCCTGTTTTTTTTTCTCCCTCCCTACCTGTGAGATATTAGTTAAACAGCGAGCTGGCTCTGATGTTTTACCTGCCCTCGGGGAAGTAAAACAAAGGGATGTCTAAAAGGGATCTTGAAAGAATTTCACAGAATTTAGTAAAGCAAAAACCACCACCGAGCGAGCTGGCCAAAATAAACAGCTAGAAAATGACAAATCAGGTATTGCATGGGAGGGGGAAGCAGAATTTTAAAACCGCATTCCTCAAAACTTCAGACTAAACAACTACCACCTAGAATTTCTCATCTAACAAACCCATCTCTCAGGAGTTCTACAGATTAGCACAACTTGTAAGTGTAACATTCAGGATATTATGATTACAAGGAGACTTTTACAAATCTTACAGTAACTTTTTGCTGAAAATTTATTTTCCCAAAGAAGCTCCAAAGCACCTAAGAGTCCACTCTACTTTCAGTGACCCCTTGGTATGTAAACCAAGATTCTCAACCTAATATTCTAAATCTCTACATGAGCAGGCTTCCAGTAAAGCAGCCTGATCCTTGAACACTGCAGTGACCTCTTGTACCTCCCGAATGCCTTGAAACAGAGTGCCTTTTGTGTCTAATTACAATCTTAGATGTTTATTTTATTTCTGACTACTTTAGCCACCATGACAAATCTGTTTAATATGAAGTAATATTTCAGAGAGTGCTGCTGTTCTGAAATAACAGCCTTTGCTGTACTGTCAGCATTCCATGACTCTCACTAAAATTAAGGTGATGAATGTGGGCAGAGCTGTGAGCTGTGATAAGAAATACAAGGTAGACTATAGCAAATAAACAAAAGCACTCGTTGCTATGCTAAGAGTCCAGAGGTCAGTAAGACTGACTCCAGTATCAAGGGGCACACTTTCATTCACCAAGGAAAAGGATCAAACAAATAATTTCTTTATACAGTTTTGTAACTTTTAGCTAGGAATAGCAAGACACTGAAGAATTGAAACCAAAATTGTGCTAGAGACAACCCAGAGAAGAGTCCTGCAGAGGCCATAAGAATACAATGGGTGACTAGCCACTGCTGGAAGTTAGAAAAATTGATTCTATATAAAGAGAAAACATGCTGGCTGAGATTTCAAAAGCAGAAGTTACCTGTGTAGCTCCTACTGTACACCTTTTGCCTCTTGGGAAAAGGCAGACAGCAACCAGGCAACAGTCTCAGTAAGTCATATCCCAGTATGTTTGTTCTTCAGTCCACCTAAAGTACAGTAACAGAACACTTGGAAAAGGACTTTGTGCTGCTGGTATATCATATTTTCAAAGTTATCAATGGAAATTTTTGTAGTTTTTAAAAATATAATTGTAACCTTAAATACAGAAAGAAATTAGAAATTAACCAAATGGCTTTTTGGTAATTTACATATATATATATATATTTGTAGATAAAAGCTGTATTCAGAAGCAGAATCTTGGGAAAAAAAACCCTGATAAAGCCAGCAGGAAAAAAAAAAAAATTCAGCTCACCATGTTTTGTACTTCAGAATTACACTGGAGGGGAAAAAAACCCCAAAAACTTGAGTCCAGGTTCACAAGAGACATTACTGCTGCATGCATTTCCTGGACATGCACTCTTTATATAACCAGCTTCAAGAATACAGTGTTCCACAGTTTGGTATTTGAGGTTTGACTTCACATTGTTCAGCTTGTTACTGCAGGCAATTTAGTCAAGGTGCTATTTCATGCTAGGGAGGACAGGTAGAAGCTTGCAGGGGGCTCTGGCTCAGACAGTGATCTCAGAATTGCTCCATAAGCAGTCCTCACTGAAGATCTGACAAGCTCCTTTTCTCCAGCATGCAGACCACCCACAACCCTGCAGACAGATCTTGGCAAAATTAACATTAGCAACAAAGAATTATATTGTCAAACTGCTAGTGAAATGTGAAACAAACCTTGATTCAGCTGGTCATTAAATAACAGGTTTTGTATCAACTACTTCTTATATAGAGCCTTCACTTCCTTCAATACCTCGACTCAAAAGTCTTTCTTCAGTACTTTGGATATTTATGATAGACACACCCCTTCCTCCCTGTCTCATTCTGTAGTTAATCAAGGTTGAAAAACTGCATCTGTATTGCTCCCTGGGGCTGAGTAAACACAGATCTTTCAGGGTCAGGTAGTATAAAATGAGTCAGTAGATCTGAGCTGTCGTATTCATGCAGGGGCCGGGAATGCAGGTTCTGGCATTGAACCCTTCCGGTGGAAAAGGCCATGCTTTATCTGGATAAACTTAGGGAGCTCTACATCACATCTTCTGTGGGCCTTAAAACTCACTGCAGAGAAAGTACCCATTTCCTCAGGTAGGGTCCCATTCTAGCATGCTTTCCACATCAGTGTAGTATTGTAACAAAAAAAGAACAGTTGAGTGCTTGACATTTTCTTGCCTTTGAAGTGACTCCCAAATTCTTTATATGCTATAGAATTTGGAATGGGATGGCCAGAAAGAGCCACCTTCAAGACCACAGGATGGTACTCAGGCACACAGGGGAGGGAGGAGCAGCCACCACAGTTCTGAGTGCAGGCTGTGCTGTTTCAGCTGGCAGACCCTGCTGGCACCTCCCACTCAGTCCTTCAAGAAGTCTCACACAGCTGATTCAGGGAACCTGCCCAAAGGAAAGCCCCATCCCATGCTCTGCCGTGCCCAGCGTGTTATCATCATGTCACACACAGCACTGGGGCACTACCGACACCACAGTTTTCAAAGCAGCTTCTCAGGACTTTGCCCTCCAGTGCAGCACTCTCAAATTAGTTCCTTTAGTGAATTAGGGATGAAATATTATGAAAACAAGCCACATCAAAATAAAGCATGATGAAACATTTCTAGATAGAAGTGAAAGACAACAAGCATTCAATAGTATTCTGACATAACAGCAATTTTAAAATTACTGTAGAAAGGTGGAAGTATCTGGAAACAGTACACACTTAAAAATCAAAGTGCAGGTTCTGCTATGAAGAGCAACACACCAGGTCCACTGCACCTAAAGAAAAAATCTATGAGCCAAAATCAGAGAGAAAACAGCAAGGATTTGTCACTTTATTAAAAACCAGACAAACTACAACCCCAAGGAAGCAGGGAACCCCTTTTTAAGAAACCACTATTTTCCCTCATTAGAAATGGGATACTGGGCTGTGTGTTACCAGACCTGAGCCAGTATACCCGTTTGGGTTGGATTTTTGCACTAAGTCCTTACTAGATATTATAAGTAAAACTGTTTCCAATCTGTCAATCTTAGAAAATCAAACTGAGGTAGGAAAGTCAAACTGAGATCCTTACAATGAACACATCAGGCTGAGCCCTGTCACAGGCATTCCTGTCCCCTTCCCTTCCATTGACTATGTTAGGTCCAAGTGGAGGTGTTGGCCTTGTGATTACAATTGTGCCAACAGCACAGTAGCTAAGGAACAGCAGGAATGTGCTGCCTGGATTTAGCAACTCAACAGAGACATTCATAAAAACCCCTTATTTTAAGCACTTGGTAAGCAAAGGCAGTTTCACAAATGGAAAAAGAGCCAGGTTGAGACACAAGGCATCAGCGCAGCAACTTCCAAAGATCTTTAAGTGGTGGAGCACAGCAAATCCCCAGTACTCCCTCACTAACAGGCCTCCAAAACACGCATCTTATACCTCCTCCTTCCTGCTTCTGCAATGCATGAGAAGGATCCACCAGGTTGTCTCGTGTCTTTTACTTATTCTTGGTTGAAATATGCTCAAGAGAACAAATTGGGAGAACCTGAGTTTTTTTATGCCAGGATGACAAGAGATTGGAACACATTTATCTGAACCTACTTTGGTATCATCCTCACCGTCTTGGTCATTTTTTTCAGGCACCCAGAACCCAGGACTCAGACTTTTACCCACCAGCACATTCCAGCTCTAATTAAAAAATGCTCTGGTAGCTACTGTAGAAATTTAACAAACTGCTAAGTTACTGACAGAAACAATGCTCACCAATTAACACAGCAAAACAGCTCTCACAGATTATACTAATTATAATCCCTTCATTGCACTCCTTCCTTCCTTGGAGCATGCATGGCTCACTTATCAGTCCTTCTTCCTTTACAGAATTATTATGGCATGGAGATCACATGGTGACAGAGTTTTAAAATACTTTGTTCTTTACTCCAAGTACCCACCTATTGTGTTTAGCAGAAGTCAAATCACTACTTTAGTGAATGGGCACAGTTGGAAGGCTGTCACACACAGCTGCTGAAAAGACAATTTGAGAAAAGGATTACAAATATTTGTTTCTTCATTTTGCGAATTTGCACATTCAAGTATTTCCCAACAATCTGTAAAGACTGAAAGTTGTTTACCTTTTCTGGCTTTGCTTTACTATCAGAGTTGGGTACACATGAACTTCTCTGATACCCCAGCATGGAAGAGCACGTATGCCCTTTTAGAATGCCTTTTGTGGCAACACCATGTAGCAAGCAAATAGTTTGTACCACGGCAATCATAAGAATGTCTAGTTAAGGCTCAAGGCCTCATTCTTCATGCATTTTCCCTCTAGCGTAACAAAGTATTAAGAAAAAAAATGGGCAGTATGGGATATGGCAATAACAAAAAAAATAGCAACACATTTAGAAATCTAGCAAGTTGGAAAGATTACTTAAAAAGCACAACTATTTCCCCTCAATTCCCACTGACAAGTAAAACAGGAAATTAAAATTCTTTTAACTCCAGTTTAGAAAACACATCTTGTTTCTCTTCTTCAGAGAAGATAAACAGTTTTTTTTTTAGAGTGAGTATCTCAGTTCAGTGTAAATGGCATACAGGGTAGGCAGAACTGAAGGTCATGTTGCAGTGAGCTCACAGACAGTGGCTGCCCATTTTGAACTATACAAGTTCACTAAAGTTCCTGCTATATTCACCCATCAGAGCAAAGTGCAACTATAAGTAGTTTTTCATTTATTAGCTATGTTTATTGGAATGGAAACAAGCTATTTTCAAAGTTTTCAAGTTCTCGGTCCCTAAATGCAGATGATAAACAAAGGAAACGCTAATTTAAACATGTGTGCACCAACAAACTTGCAAGGAAAACATTAATGTAAAACATTTTGTTCCACTCATTCTCAGCTTGATTTAAAGCAAACAGAGAAAGCCCTTTCAATGTTAAAGAGAAGTCACCCATTGATCATACTGTTCCAGGTTTTATATTCATACCACTCTAGGTCATGTGACAGAAGAGAAGGAGGAAAAAACCCAAAACCTCTGAGTTATATAGCCCAGAAATTTATTGAATACTTGCTCAAATACATTCTGTGTAGAACTGTTCCACTTGCTTGGTTTTGCTGCTCCCAGGAAAGATCATGAACAGATGCACTGAGCTGTAATCACCAATTAGGAATTGTTATGTATGAAAATGTTAAGTAGGGGGCTGAAAACTCTGTCTGGCCAGATCTGGGTCTTGAATTTGACTAGGCACCTTCCTTTCAAAGGGATCAATTTGTGTAAGTTGCTGCACCAAATGTTATTTAGAAGAGCCTTTTACATTTTGGTCTTTTTCAAACAGGAAAACACTTCATATATTTACTTCTGAAGTTTTCAATACTGAAATAATTTAGTCCAGAGTGTTTGCATGGGGTTTCTAATTTTTCATATGGTCTCTCTTCTAAGTATCCCAGAACATTTAGTCTTCTGTTTTGGCTTCCATTTCCTCGGCATCATCATCCCCATCCACTTCAGCATTTTCCCTCTCCAGTCTTTCCAACTGCCTTGCAAGCTCAGTCTCATCTGTGTCAGTGACCACCTTAGGCTGAAAAAAACCAAACCAGAACACACGGCAAACTGTCATAAAGAAGGTCACATCATTTGTAGACTCTGATTCTACATAAAGAGCAAGAGATAAAATACGTCCTGAAGTCACCCAGGAAAATTAGATTTTCTGGCCATTTGTTTATTTCAAGAACACAGAGGTCCTGATTTTTCTAATAACTTTTTTTTTAATAACTTAGCAACTTAACTTTCTGCTCAGATTTCTTGTAGCACTACTGATCTTGCTCTACTTTAGAAATATTGCAAGGAAAAAGGTTGTATTTTAGAATGTAATTTGTTCTTACCTCCATCTGTACATTAAAGACTCCTCTCTTCTCCTCAATTTTTTCTTTAATTACAGCCATGGCTTGATTCAGAACAGACAGTCCTTCAGTTCTCTCCAGTGTTGTAGTGGTCATCACATAACGAGGAGGGGCTATCAGATTAATCTACCACATTGTAAAGATTGGAGAAAAAAGCAAACTCAGTAACAAAGGAAAAGATATTATGCCTAGTTGGACCAAAAATTAAAAGCATTAAAACCTACATGTTTTCCTTTTTTGTGATGACTGAATAAGTAAAGCATTTCTTTTGCTACAAGAGACTATTATAAAAAGTAATTTTCAAAGGAGAAAGTACTACCAAGTTTTTTTAAAAACACTTACTCAGTAGTACACTTAACATCCAAAAACTGTTGGGGAAGAAAAACTAGGCCTGGGTACAGTAGTCATTCTACCAACACTCAAATGTCAGTGGAGCAAACTTTCCTTTTCTTACACAGTCTTATACCTGAAAATAAAATTTATTGCTCCCTAGTTAAGACTGCATAAAGGAACAGTGGGTATGTTCTGTGCCAATACTAGACTTTAATAAATTGAACAGAATAAATACAGCTTCCCAAACTTTGAAAGGCACTGCACAAGCACAGGAAGGACTGCCAGCACATGGCTGAAGGAGTGTGTTACAGCTCTGCCGGAGAAGAGCTGAAAATCGGGCACATGGCTTGATGGGGCAGAGCAATTGCAAACCCCTGGTCCCTGAGGGCATCAGAAAATTTTGCTTTTGATTCCATTATTAAGACTTGACACTTACTTTGATGGGCATGTTCTCTGTGGAACAGTTCAAGCCTGCTCTCAAAGCTTCTTTTACTGCATCTATGCCTTCATAACCATAACAGGCCACTTCAATATCTACAAGAGAAATACAAATAATAAAATTTTACCATTACCAAGAGCTGCAAAATATCTAAAGCTTAACTTAAACTTTAACAAATCTTTCTAGCAACCAATGTTTACCCACAATGAGAGCCTCAGTAGCTCCCAAGTCTGAGGAAGGCGTTACATTTGCTTGACTTTTAAGTTGAAATAAGAGTCTTTTTAAATTCTTTAGATAATGCAACATTTTACCTTACACTTTGAAAAGCAAGGATACAAAATTATACACTCATATTCACTCACTTCTCATCCAACAAATACAACACCAATAATTATGTACTTCACACGGGGAGATGAAGATATAAAAGCAATAAATACCAGGGAAAAGGCAACATCAGGAAAAATGAAACGTGAAAAGGAGCACATCCACAAAGTTACGGAATTCCATCAGCAATTACAACAGAGGCACAGAGGGATCACTTGAGGAGCATTAGAATACATTTTTATAAGGTTAACATATGGTTAGAATTATAGTTAGCTACAGCCTTTTGTAGGTATTTGAAAATCAAGGCATAAACTCATACTGCTGATATCTGTAATACCCTGACCAGTGTAAAGACAAAGATTTCTTGACCTGCATAGCAATGGCACAAGACTAAGCTACACAAAGGAGATGGTTTCACTTCTGGGTGACTCACAAAAACCTGCTAATTCTGAGCTATCAGGAACAAATTCACAGAGGAACATCCCAGTCAGCCTGAGGATGAGAAGAGAAGCCAATGGCAAGATTCTACACTTGTGCTGATGACAAAATTAATGACAGACCATCAGAACTAAATAGGCAGCATGAAGGAAGTAAGAAGACATGCTCTTTAACTTTATTTTCAAAAGTAATGAAGTGCTATTCATGTTAGTAAATGCACTCTTCATGGCAAGCACATCAAATTTTTGAACTGTTAACTCCTGGCAGTCTCAAGCAATAGGTAGAGGAATTTTACATTACCTTACTTTTTGTACTCTCTTCTTGATTTCAGAGTGGAAAAGGCTTATCTCGTCTCTCCACAGTAATCAGCAAGTGTTAATGCTCTTCAATATACACTTGCAGAGCAGAGGCAATTTCTCAATCTAGTTAAAAACATGATTTGGCTACACTATCTGTTTAATGGCAAGTGTGCCTTTAGGCTGTTCTGTAGAGCCAGATTTACAGTTTTGAAGTATGTCTTCTCAAGTCATGCAGTCATGTGCTTTTTCTGCCACACTAAATTAGTAAGAGACAAACTAGCTCATAGATTAGACATGTCCTAGGCTTGAGCAGATATATTATACTGAATTATTTGCAATCAATCTGTTAAAAATACTATTTTCACATATTTATGAACAAGTGACTAAGGTGCATGCTGTAGCTGTACTGACAGAGTTCAATTATCCTGTCAGGGAATCAATGAATGTAAAACTCTGAATAATGAAAAAGAATATTGTAGATGCAGTAATAACTATAAAATATTTAGTTTCATTGTGTGCCAATGCAATATGACGGACCACATTATCTATCATGACAACCAGTCCGTGTTCCAAGGAATCTGCACTTCGGGAGGAAAAATAAAAGCCAAACCACCTTGCACTTTGGGATAGAAGCCACACAGGCAATTTGAAAGCAATCCTTGATTAAGATGTCTTAATTCTGAACAGCTCCATTCAAATATCAGCATTATGAACCATTAGTTTTAACTGAGTTTATGGTTTGCAACAAGATACACTATCTCAACCTAAGGATCGAGACAGGTTCAAGGAGCACGTGGGAAGAACTCACCAGCTCGGATTTTGACTGCCTGTGGTGTCAGACGTCTGTTAATATTGTCAATCAACACACGCCTCTCTTCCTCTGTCAGATCCAGGCTATCCAGGATTGCAGGGTCTCTGAGCCAAGCAAAGCAACGTTACAGAACTTATACTGAAGAGGAATACAACACTATATAAACTTCTGGTACTATTTCTACTTCTTACAAATAATCCTTGATACCTACTAGGCAAAGAAAATGGAAATTTCTTAAGAACCCATTGAAACACTGCAAGAAAATGAACACATCTATTTTCAAAGCATTTTCTACTGGTAAACACAGCAGTTTACTCAATTTGTTCCTGGAAGGAATAATCGGAATGATTTAATTTTTTTTTTAAAGCAAAGGAATGGCTTTTCTCCTGCTCCCTCTATATGACATAAATAGAATGTGACAACTATCCAGCTTCTTGATATTTTTATATTTTCTCCAAAGTGAAAATAAACTCATACCACATAAAAGCAAATCCATGATGAATCTGGAGTTTTAAAATTATTTTAGTATTTCATTCAAACACAAGATATTTGTCATTCTACAAAGTAACCCACATTCATTCCATGTTATTTGGTACTTGTTTTTAACAGTATCTGTATCACAGACAGACATTTATCTGCTGGCTGCATTCTCAGCTAAAGCAAGGATAAAGGCTTTTTAAATCCCAAGCTCATAGTTTCAAACTCAGAGATCACAGAAGCAAACTCCTCTGCTGTTTACCAACATAAATTAGCAGTTCTCTTTTAAAGAAGTGGCATCAATTTTCAATTGCTGTATTAAATTTACTCCAAATCTATCTGAAATAGAGAACATAACCAAAAAGTTCATCACAAAAACACCTCCTGTTCTGCAGAGACAAAAAGTCACAGTTTTCTGAAAAAAACACCAGATCACTTACAATACTACCAGCAGGCAAACATGAAATAAAATGGCCCAAAAGCCAGTGGTAATACTAGAGATTGGTCTCTGCTGCTAATAAAACAGCAACCTTCATGTTTTTGTATGCTAAGTATAGAGAGTAGAAGGGCCAAACAAGCAAACAGAACCCAGAAACATGACAGGTTTTACAGATCAAAATATGAACCTGTATGGCAGAAGTGATTTAGGGTATATACAAATGCTGCTTTATTTCCAAACTGTCCTGTTAAATGCACCTGTTAAAGCATTTGTTAGGCTTTCAACAATAGGTTCTCAATATATAATTTTTACTGATTAGAAGGTAAATATATTGTCCAATTTCTGCCATAGGTGTCATGCTGTGTGAAACTCCAAAACACTAATCCTCAGTACAAAGAAAGGAATAACAAGCCAAATTCTTAGCGGGAATTCTAAACTTCACACAGTACTCCAGCAAAAACAGGAAGGCAGCAATATCCACATTGTTCTACTCAGCTGCTACACATTTATGTAGGGGCACAACAGGAAAAAAAATTTGCAGATCACAGTCAGAAATCTTAAGGCATTACTGATGGAAAGATGTTTTGAGAACAGACAGTTTCAGAAGTTTGTGCTCCAAATTGAATATTAAGTGAGCAACAAAAGGCCTGTGCTCAGGAGTTTTCATACGTATACAACTGAAGCTAAAACAGCCAGTGTAACTAGAGGTGTTTTTTTAAAAAAAATTCTATTATACAGATGTTTAACTAAGTATTTATCAGTTAAGAGCGATCTGGAATTCCTTTGACGCAGTATGTCCAGATTTGGCCTTTACCAGTAAATTTGCTATCACCAGAAAAGAATCATTACAATATGAAACAAAACACATTAACTCCAAACGAGGACACAAGCTGTTTCTTCCCTCAAAACGCAGAGCTGGTTTTCAGCTCCCTAAAACACTACCGAGTGCCCTGGCTCCTAGAGTCACCGCCACTTCTGACAGCATTATTACTGCCATCTAGCGTTCAGCTCCACCTCATCACGCACACACCTCGGTGCTGTGAGAGAACAAAACTGGAAATGTTCACTGAGAAATCCAGTTTAGGATTGACAATTTCACAGCAGGCTCTGTAGAGGGAAACCAAATACTTCGATTCTGAAAGCAAATTAAAATATCAGACTCCATTTAAAAAATAACAGCCATCTATCTCAGTGCATATTTCCTTAGCATGACAATTTCCACCTCTTTCTTTTCATAATTCCATTTCTAAGTTTAGGATCCTATTCTTTAAGTTCCGAAGTGGAGAGAAGTAACAAGTCAGCTTGTTGCATTTAGAAAAAGAAAAAAGCTGCCTGTGCAGTGGAAGAGTGACAATCAGCTCTGAGTAGAAATATCCTCAGACATTAAGCTAGGTATTTCTGATAAAATCTGCCTGGGACTAAAACCAGGCAAATTCTGACAGACAAATGAAGACCAGTGGTTCTTCCTCTATTAGACTGATGTCAAAGTTTACTAGATTTACTTGACCAGTATATTCTTCATACTGATTCTGGGAAAGAAACCAAATGATACAACCCAAAAGAATGCAGTGACAGATCTACTGCAGGAAATACTTGTCTGCAGTTTGAAACAAGCCCCTAGAAGCAAAGAAGTCCTTACGAGACTGCATGCTTGAATGCATCATAAGCACCATATCCAGGTCTTTTGTACTTGTCATCAAACACCCAGGCAGTTCTCTGGAACAGGCTCTCCAGCTGCTCATCCTTAGTGTACTCCAAGACTTCAGCAACGTGGCGAAGGATGCTGTAAACCTGCAACACCGGACTGGTAAAAACCCCAAACCAAATATTGAAAGTAGATGAAAATTTCTACTTGGAAGCGTTAAGACCACACAGCAGTAAGGATGGGAGCCTGAAACTACCTGCACATGTTTTCAATAAAAAGTTGCCCACAGTGTGCTAAACCTGTATATACTTTTGGATTTCTGACCATTTAAATATACCCATTTACATCATAAGTTCTCAACTTACACCTTTCTTGATCTATTAATTACTTAATAAGCAGCTTACCATGTAACACTCATGGACATAAGCTGGTTATATATCTCTGCAGGGGTAAATGAGAATCACAGTATGCCTAACACCTGGATGCTTTACTTTTATCTTACAGCTGTGCATTTTGGTTGCTCAAGAAAGAAGCTGGGAATACACAGGGCCTAAATATAGAAAGGCAACTTACAGTCTTTGATTTTGTGAATTTGTCTTCACATTTGATTGCCTCCTCTGGAGAAACTCTTCTTTTTGACAAATCAATATAACCTGTTGGGGAAGATGATTTTTAAAATGTCAGCCATTGTGCAATTGAAGTCTGACTCCTTCAAGAGAAACTCAAGAACAAACACAGTACTGCCTACAGTATCCCCATATTTTGCCACAGAGAGAAACAAGACCAAACCTTGATGAATTTCAGCAAATTATGATCCAAATTAGGATACAAAATTCTTTCAACTGTAAATACTTACAGTAGCAAAACTTATCTCAGCAACTAGTGATCTATTTTTATGTTTCTGTACACAGTTTGGGAAAAAAAAATCATTCCAGCATAGAAAGAAGCAAATTTAATGCACATTTTTGTAGTGCTCAACACAATTTAATTCAAGACTGGCACCTCATCACTTTAGCTCTGAACAGTTTCCTAATAAAACAGGCTCAGCCTGAAAGAAATGCTCATGAAAAAAATTCTTTTGAACTCTCTTCTAAATTGTAAAAGGCCTCCACCTATTTCTCACAAACTATATATTCTCCAATAAGTTCAATAAAAGACCACTAGATGAATTCAAGATGTATTCCTCTGTTAATATGAAAACAAGATTAATTTGTAAAAGTATAATTTCATTAGAGATGTTGGGAAACTTATTTCACTTCAGATTTATCTGCAGTAAGTTTATTCTTGCCCCTCTTTCATCTCTGCTTTTCCTTATTCTGTCATTCATTATTTATTCTCAGTTACCTGGAATTTCAGAAATATTCTAGAAAAGCATATAACTTGAAGAACATAATACCAACAATAATATTTCTAGGAGACGTGCTCAGTGTTTATTATTTCTGTATAGCTGGATAGAGATTTTAGAGATTGCATGGAACAGTATTATCAAAATCTGAAATGTTCTCAATAGAAATTACATTTAATAAACCTTCAAAGATTCAAACATTCAAAAGGCAGGAAAAACCAAAACTGCCTGTACAATCCTAACATGTACCCTACAGAATTCACAATGATTATGTACTTGCCATCACCTTTATCAACAATGTTAACAAACAGGATGGATGGTAAGCACTAAATGCTTAGCATCTAGATTTTTACTTCTATAGCAAATGATCCTTCCCTTCAGTTGACTTAGAAAATCTACATAACCATCAAAAGAAAATTCCACTTCACTATAATTCAGTGACCGATCTGGTGAGGACCCACTTAAATCTTTACTGATGTGATTTACTTTCATTAACCCAATTCCCAAAGGACACAGAGGAACAGAAGAACGATCATAGGTATGGCCAGTGATGGTCTATTTTATTTCAATGCTCAAAAAAAAGTAGCCCTGACAAAACCCACAAACACCTGCTTAGTTTATCTGCATTTCTGTCTACAAATTCAATCTTGACAGAGCCCAGCACACGCCCAGATACCTTTCTCTTTGTCGACCCTTATGACCACGACGCACTCGTTCCTGCCGATGCGGATGAGTTTGTTTATGGAGCGGATGCGCCTCCTGGACAGCTCACTGAGGAGGATCATGCCTTCAATGTTGTTGTACTCCAGCAGGCTGACATAGGCTCCCATTTCAGCAATGGAGCGAACGTTGACCATCACCACATCCTCCACCTCGGGGAATTTATGTTGGTAGAACCTACAGCTTAGTCCCGGCATTCTGGAATTTGAGCAGAAAAAACATTTTTATTTCACAGTATATCACTGCCTCCTCCTACAAACATGGCAAGAAACCAGCAAGGATTGGGGATGATAGAGAGGAACAGTGGCAGGAAATGTAGCCATTAGGATAAGGTTGTGCTTAGGTTTTAATAGAAATTAAATAATGAATTAACTTGTATTTCAAGTACTATTACCACAACCATTTCCTAAGATGCTATTTTTTTGCAATTCTGTAGAAAAAGCTTTGCTACCCAGACTTCATTACCCACTTCACCTGTCATACACACCACGCTGGAAAGGCTTCTTCAAGTGCTGGAAAGGTGGCACTGCACACCTCACACCCATCTAAAGTCATGAGTGTGTAACATTCTCACAGATTCACAGAATATGCTGAGTTGGGAGGGACTCTCAAGGATCATCAGCTGGACTGCAAGAGCAGGAGGACATAGAAGAGAAGCATGCAGCGCTCATAAAGTATTTTGTATGCACATAATAAGACAGCACGTAAGGCTAAGAAAATAAGAGGCAGATGGAAGCTTCTGTAGTACTGAGAAGGAGACTCCGTATGACTTTTAAACTCAGCACTGTATGTTCAGAGTAATCCTGCAAGACCTGCTCCAGACACCAATTGTCAGCAAAGAAAGCAAAGGCATTAATCAGAATAGAACTAGCCTGGCCTGAACTACCGAAAGGGGAAAAAAAGTGCCCCACAAGACTGCTAGTGTGGAGGGGAAAAACCCAACAAAATTACATGAAAAGCCAGAATTTCTTCATTATACATTCAAAATCAAAAAAGGGCAAAAGCAACATTTAATCAGGTGGTGCTAAGAAGAAATGCTTACATTGCTTTATTTTTCTGACAATGAATCCATATGCTCTTAAACGTGTAACTAGATTAGTTCAGTTGTCTATGCCTTGAAGTTTCACACAGAAAATTTTCTACAGCAGCAGGAGCCCAAGATGCCAAGTCAAAGGCATCACTCCTTCAGAAGATTTTAGTCACCTTTTTTAAGTTTTAGTCATGATCTTTACAGCAGCGCGAGTGCTTCCTAGCTATGAGAGAATTTAAAATCAGAGTAGGAAGGTAATGCCAAATGCTATGTACACATGTCCACATAATTCAGAAGGCCATGTCCACCCTTATTTCCATTCTTAACTTGTAAGAAGAGGAAATACAGAATAGCAAAACATTATAAAAACACTCTGAAGGTTTTGTATAATTCTGTCTAAGCTGAAGCTGAATAAACAACTCCAAGGTTAAAAGGGAAAACTTTACAGCTCGGCTTTCCAGCCCACTCAATGCAGCTCGGCTCGATCCCGCCGGTGCTTAATGGGGTACACGAGAAAGCTGCACTGCAAAGCGACAAACGGGAGGCACAGGGAGCAGGAGCGGACAAACACCGCTCAGCCCACGCAGCCCCTCACTCCTCTCCCACAGTCACAAGGTTTTCATTTCGGCCTTCTGGGGAAGGTCCCCAGGAGCAACACTACGCCCACCGCGCCGAAGCTGGAATTCATCTTTTCCAGAAGCTGGACACGCCTCAGCCCAGGCCCTCGCGGCCGCACAACGTCTGCGGAAACCGAGCCAGTCGTGACCGGCGCAGCCGGCATGGGCGCTGCCCCACGACCGCCGCCGCACCGGAGAGGGGGCCGGGCAGAGGCGCCGGCGGGAGGCCCGGGGAGGGAGGCCCCGCGGGCTGCCGAGCTGCGGGCGCGGTGCCGGTGCCGTCACGCCGGGCCGGGCCCCGAGCGGCGCCGCTCCCCGCGGCCCCGGGGCGCGCGGCGGTACCTGGCTACGACCCGGGGGGTCCCGCGCTGCGCTCGCGCCCCGCCGTCCCGCGCTGGCCCCTCTCGCGCCGCCGCGTGCGCCCGGCCTCTGCCGCCTTACTGCGCAGGCGCAGAGACGCCGCGGAGAGAGGGGCCGCGCTCCCCTCGATCGCCCCCTGGCGGCGGGCGGCCGGAACCGCGGCCTCAGCCAATCGCGTCTCCGCCTGTCGGCCCCGGGGGACACGTGACCACAAGCGGCGCCGCGCGGGCATCCGGGTTCGGTCCCCTGCGCGCGGGCACCGCCTCGCGCGGGGGCGGGGCCGAGTTACGTGACGGCGGCGGCGACAGCCGGTCCGGGCCCCGGCGGTGACAGCGGCGAGAGCCCGAGCCGGCCCCGCCGGTGACAGCGGCGACAGCCCGAGCCGGCCCCGCCGCAGCCATGTCGGCCAAGGACCGCATCGAGATCTTCCCCTCGCGGATGTGAGTGTCCGCCGTGACGGGTCGGGATAGCGCCGAGGGGGGAGCGCGGGGGCTCCGTGCCGTGCCCGAGGAGGCGGGAGCAGCAGGAGCGGCCGCTCTCGGGCGCTCAGGGCTCCTCATCGGGGCTCGGCCCTCCGAGTCGTTCCGCCGGTTGTGCTGCGCCGTCGAGAGGGGCTCCCCCGGTTCTGTGGCGGAGCCGCTGAGGGCCGCTGGTCCTAAACTTCACATTCTGCTTCCAGGCTCCACATCAGCTCTGTTCGTCCTCACAGGGCCGTGGCAGGGCCCCCGGCACCGAGATGCCGGGTGTGATGTTTAAAATCAAGTGATTACGCAAACCTGACTTAAAAAAGAATAATTTTTAGAGTGTATGTGTAGGAAAAATGGACAAACGGAACCACAGCTTCCTCTAACTTTGCAACAGAGGGTACTGCTTCGTGAGAGGTTGGCCATAGAGCGTTAAAAGAAGGAAGTAACTTGCTTCCAGTGTAGTGGACAGTCAGGTAATTTTCCAGCTCCAGACAGCAAACTATTTGTCATGAAATCAGATGTCTCCTGAGAAGGCTTAGAAAGCTGCCAACATTGGAACTAACACAAACAATTGAATAAATTGCTGTTTTAATAACACTGTTTAGTTTGTCTTTGGAACCCTCCAGGACAGACAAGACTTTGCTTAAGGTGAAAGGCTGTTTTAAATCTTCTTGCATAAAAGTGGGTTGCCTGCGCATAATCTTTATAATAAAAAGGATTCCTTGAAGGACAGAAAACCTCAAATATAAAATAATAATTATTCACTCTGTATGAGCTCAAGACATATAAAGTAACAGTTTATATGGAAAGATTAATACATTACATGGTAAATGTTCTGTTTTGAAATTTAGTTTGGAAATAAACTATTGCATACACAGTAATGAATTGCTGCAGACACTAAGTCATCTGGTCTCACTCCTGCTCTTTGGTAGTGCTTTTTTCGGTTCAGTTTAGGTGTGCAAGGAGAGGGCACTTCAATCACTTTTGAAAGGTATCTGGTTTTGTGAGGTGATGTGTCACTGTGGCGTGAGGGTGGTCATGTACAATGTTCACAAGGCTGTTTTCAAACAAGGTGACAGACAATAATGTGGGTGCTGTTCCCAAAGGAATGTAAGTTAGAATGGCAAAATAAAGATGTCCTGTGTCTGCAACAATTAATTTTCTTAACTGACAGAAGAGTATTTCACAAGGTTTACTTTTTATGTTGGTTTGGGGGTTTTTTTGTTGTTATAAAGTGGCTTGCTGGTATCAGTCTCTTCTGTGCTGGAAATCTTCAATTCCAGAAGCTGCTCGGTTTCCTTGAGAGTAAACAAGACTTTGTTTATTGCACTCTCAGAGCCAGTGAGATCTTGCTCGAACTAGAAGGCCAGCCAGTCTCTGGCAGGTGGTGAACAGAGCAGACAAGTCAGTCCAAGGTGATGACAGGCACCTGCTTGTTGGGAAAGTAAAGTTGCCTTTTTACTCTCTGATTTTTTTTTAAATCATAAACATTCATAAAGTATTCATGGTTTTCAGTTATACATATTTGGGAGATGTTAATGGAGCTATTCTCATCACATGTCAGTTGATGTGGCCAGTAATGGATTCCACTGTGTAGATAGAATCTTAATTATACTTACTTTTTCCAAGGTCAGAGAGGAAGTGTGTAAGAACTTGGCTTAAGTGGTGTCCTTTGTGCACAGTGGCTGCATGTAGAAAGTAGTACAGTTCCGAATTTTATACAAGAAACCTGTAAGTGTGCTACTGGATGTAAAGGTGAAAGCTACAACTAACTCACTAATATCCTGTTTAAATTGTTGCTGCTTTTGATTGTCTTCGATAGCTTGTAAATCTCCCATGCAGCATATGAAGCTAAGGGAAACCAGAATGTACAACTGCTGCATCTTCTTGCTCTGTAAAATCAGAACATGGCATCAACTGTTATGATCACATGAAGAATTTGCTTTGTCTGATTTTGAGAAGATGACGTGGCAGTAAAAGAACTTAATACCAGTGTCACAGTGACAGCAGATATTTGGAGTAGCTTGATTTCTGGTACTTCTAAGTCATGAAGAAAAATGAAAACTCTTATTTCCTATTATAGAAGCACTGAAAGATGTCTTGTCAATTTTCCTTGAGCTTTGATTTCACAGATAATAACCTTGTAGTTTTCATTGGTGATGGAGATAAATATAAATTCCCTTGATTTTAAATCGGAATCTAAAATTCTGTCCTGAAGTGTCCATCTTGTTTTACTGCAATGGTGTTTCATGGTTGCTTCATCATTTCAGTCATATGCACGTCAGAAAACTTCACATAAGTTTTTTCCTAATCCCTTCAGATGATGCAGGATGTTTTTTCTTTATTCCTCTGCTTACCAGGGCTCAGACCATCATGAAGGCTCGTTTGAAAGGAGCCCAAACAGGTCGTAACCTCCTGAAGAAAAAATCTGATGCTTTGACGCTTCGATTCAGGCAGATCCTTAAGAAAATTATTGAGGTAGGTAAATTAGAATTTTCCTTTGTTTGGCTCACTTTACCGTTCTGTCTGTTGTGCATTCCTGTTCTCCTAACTTCATTAGATAAGGCTGGAATACAGGATGACTTTCTGGCTAACCTGTTTTTTGTAAGTGAGACTACTGAGCAGAATTCTGTTTTTTTGGCTGCAATGATACAGAAACTTGGAAGAGTTAATATTCTTCACCTCTTTCCAGACAGCCTTAGCCTCTGCTTTCTTTTGTGTCCCAAGTTCCCTATCATGATGCTGCCAAATACTTTAGGATTGGTGTTAAAATGTTCTGTAGTCCCATTTTTATTGCTTTATCTGGCTTGAGGGGATACTGCACATCTGTAATGTTTCCTGCATGACTAGGTACACTAGCAAGCAGAAGTTCTGTTCAGATGGGACTTGTTCCTTTAGGAAGAAACAGAGTCCCACTTCTTCCTTTGTAACAAGGATGACAAATCTGAGATAGTCAGTAGAAAATCTGAGATAGTCAGTAGAGCCTACTATGTGTTGTTCTGCTCTGCCATATCAGACAGATTGAGTTGTACTGTTTGAGTTGCAGCTGCTGCAGTGTCCATGGTTAGCAGTGGTCCTTTGTTGCCACGCTGTAGACAAGCTCTCATCATCTGTCATTGCTTCCTGTACATTGTCTAACACACACAGGCTGGTGTTTCTCAATAGTTTTTAGCTACAAGGGCTACAAAGCTGTAAAAATTGGGAAAAAACAGAGTGGGAGGAGAGTGCAGCTTCACAAAGCTGTAAACATTTGTATGTTGAAAACCAACTTCAGCTGTCTCATAGTATTCCATACAATGTGAAACGATTATTTTCCTACTGAGCCACTTTATTGTTGTTATTTAACCCCCATGTAATAGAATTTCATTATTAAGACAGATCTTTTGCTTTTTTCTGTGAGTTCTACAGTGTGAAACAGCTGAATTTTTTTTGCCAGTCACCTGAGAATTACAATTTTCAGTTTGAGAGTAAGCTATGCATATAGGACTTTCTCACTCTCTTCAATTTCTTCTCCTTATGCTGCTAGTTATTTATCCTGGAAAAGGAGTAACAATGTGCCTTGTATTTGCTGCCATTTTTTTTTGTTAACAGACTAAGATGCTGATGGGTGAGGTGATGAGAGAAGCTGCCTTTTCACTTGCTGAGGCAAAGTTCACAGCAGGAGATTTCAGGTGAGGATTGCTGGGCTTCCATGAGCATATCCTACCTATGGGAAAGAGCTATCAACAAATTATTATTTTCTCTTTTGGAAAAAAAGGTAAATTCTTAAAGGCACCTAAAAAAAGATGACAGTGGAGGGGATGAACGAAATTCTGTTATGTAAAGGCAGGAGAGAGAGAACTTGCACAATGAAAACTCTGTTGGAAGCTAAACCAAGTGGAAACATTACCAAAATTTTTTGTCCTTGGTTTGAGAAGGTGTTGCTTTTTGCGCCTTGGAATAAAAAATGTAGGGAAGCAAGAATTTATATCAGAGTATTGGACAATTTGTTAATTTGGTCTTTCTTGAGAATTAGAGGGATAGATGTAATGTGTGCTCTTTTCTGCCAGTAAGTCACACAGTGATTTTACTAGTTGTTCTTATCTCCTACCTTGCTGACCTTTATCTCACTAAGGATAGAGAGGGCTGTATGCAAGAGGGGAAACAGATCCTTTTCTTCCAGCAGGATACTTTAATTGTATTTTAATAAATTACAGTTTTGTTTAGGGTGTTTGTGTAATTCATTCAGGTGTGCATGGGGAAGGGTTAAAGATTCATCTGATGGTACTTCCAACTAATGGGGAAGAGCCAAGTGATCAGACACAGTAGTAATCTGCGTGCTGCTAAGAAAAGTCTTTTTGCCCTTTCATTTGGATATAGTGCTGTTTCCTGTCCTAACTAGTCACTGTGTTTAGCCATAAACAAGTCAGATTCCACCCTGTAAGTAAACTGGACTTCAGCAGAGGAGTTAGCTGTAGTGACCTGTTCTTGGAAGACTTTAAGTTACTTTGGAATGCTTCAAGATGAATTGTGGTACAAGTCCAAGTTTGTTAATATGGTAGTGGGTGAATAATCTCATTAATGCTCTGAAAGAGCAAATACTTAGAAACTAAAATGAACAAAATGTTGTGGCTTCGGTTTGCATTTAAATCCTTGAAATTCCTTCTCTTTCATTGTGAAAGAAATCTTACAGGTCGATTAGACTCAATGGTATTAAAATAATTTGCCAGATAACTGGCTAGTTTTTTAGCTATGCTTTGTAAATTTGGTCTAAGACATTTTTAAAGTTATATTTCATAGACTCTGCATCTTTTCCAAACTTTGCTGGAAACCTGTTTCTTTCAAAGCTTCTGTGTTACCTTTGAAGACTTTGCAATGAATTGCAAGGAGAACTGAGCTGACAACACTTTCCAGGTCCTTGCAGCTATTTGGTAACTGATTCATCTTGTATATAATGATGAGTTAATGAACCACTTCAATTTTCCTGATCAGGATCTGTGTTTTCTTCCTTACAGTACCACTGTGATTCAAAATGTGAACAAAGCGCAAGTCAAGATCAGAGCTAAAAAAGACAATGTAGCAGGTGACTCCTTTCCAGGCCATGAGTACTTCAACTCATAAGGGAATTGTGGGAGGAGACTTGGAAATAGGCAGGAATGTATCCAAACACTGTCTCCTTTTTTTCTTACCTATCTGTAGGAACAATTGTAATTTGTTGTTTTTTCACATACAGCTTATGATTTTTATATTTGGTTACTTACCTCTCATAAAATAAAATGAATGTGTGTAAACTGCAGTCCAATTTCTGAATTTCTGGACAAAGTATAACTTCCATAGAGCTTTACTGGAAAACAGATCAGGAGTTAAGCCCCAAAGTTAAATAAATTTCAAGCAATTGTCTATCCACACAATTGTCTATAAAGAAAACAAGACAGATAAATCAGGATTGAATGATTGAAATGTTCCTTAAGCAAAGAGAACATAGTACTAAACATAATAAAATGGAATGAACCAGAATACTTCCCTGAATTTTTCATGGGTCTTGATCTCTGCAAACTCAACACAATTCTGAAGTTCCATATTAAATGTCAGAACCAGCATGACTTAATTGTTCCAAGCTATGTAGGAATATTTTGTAAACAAAGCTTCTGCCATTACATAATCAGAAGGAAATGGGGTAAAAGTGAGCTGTACTTCATAAATCTGTAACCCTTCATGTCTCTTACATGCATTTTTCTTCGTTCTCTTCAGGTGTAACCTTGCCAGTTTTTGAGCATTACCAGGAAGGAGGGGACAGTAAGTACAACCCAAGTATTTTCTGTTTTTATGTACTTACAGCCATTCCATGCTCACATAGAAATACTGTCATGTCTTAATGGTAAGTCAGTTTACATCACAGGCATAGGGGTACTTACCTCCTTTGATGTTTTGCCTGCTCCTGTGACATGGAGGGATTATTAGGAACTGCTAACAGATTCTGCTTTCGATAATCAGTGAGTTCTTCAGGTGAGGAGAAGACTTGTATTTCCAGATTTTGAGACTTCTAAGTGTTACTAGAGACATGTACAACATAAACCACTAAAAAGACAATTTGTTAATGGGCAAAGGCTTTAGCTTCTCACTTGATAAGCTCTTTATATCCCTATAGTGGGTAAAGTATTAATTTTTATCTAGTAAGGAAACACTATAAGTGCAATAGTAATAACAACTTTTGGTTTTTTTCAGGCTATGAGCTGACTGGCTTGGCCAGAGGTGGAGAACAGCTGGCTAAGCTGAAGAGGAACTATGCCAAAGCTGTGGAGCTGCTTGTGGAACTGGCCTCGTTACAGGTTGGTGAGAGTTAAAAAAGAACAGATCATTGGTTTCTCACTTTTCTAAAATGAAAGTATCATCTCTCAGTAGTTGTAGCTTAATATAGTCCCAGTGCTGTATAAAGTTGCAAACCTTTTTTAGCCATATTACTGCTTCAGAGAAATCCTTGTTCTTTAATGCTCAGAAGAAACTTTTTGGGAGAGTTGGTATTTGTAACTGTGCAGTATTTAGCATGCTAGTGACATTAGTAGAAAACATTCTACTTCTATCAAGAACATAGTTTTTAAAGCTACATTATAGACTTGGCTTTCAAGTGCTCTTTGATTTTGTGTACAGAACTGATAGAAATGTTGAATTTGTCTTGTTATATATTAACTACTTAATCCCATTCCATCAGACATCCTTTATTACTTTGGATGAAGCCATTAAAATAACGAACAGACGTGTGAATGCAATTGAACATGGTGAGTATTTTTCCATTTGGGATGCATAACATTTTCTGTTTCTATGTAAGCTGAGGAGCAGGGCCAATGAAGCCATTCTTTCTTGTTAGAATTTCTCACCAGTTCAAGAATGCTTTCTAAAAAGCATTACAATTAGGCTTATTGCAAGAAAGAAAAAAATTAAAAGCCCAGTGGAATGGACTGGAGGACACAGAGATAAATGAATAGGGAAACATGAGAAAGTAATCAGGAAATTGTATTAAGAACCTACAGGACAAAAGTTTAACAAATATTCTGCAGTCCCTGCTAGTGACTTTGACTTAACTGGTGAAGCCTGTTGACTAGAAGCAAAAGATATGATGTTTCTATGTGTTAAGATGTTCCAATAGGTAGCATAATAAACTTCAAACAACTAAACTATAGTTAAGTCACTCTAATGAATTTTGAAACTGTAATGGTGGTGCCCAGTGGAGAGGCTGGTGACTTCTTCATTTTGGATGGAACAGTCCATATGTCAATAACCTGGTATTTTTCTTTGATCTGAATTCTTTGTTCTTCATGTTCTTGTTTGTAAATTTGTTTCTTGCCATTTCTTAAGTACTGTTACAATCACAACATTGGCTGTGCTTCCTTTTGCCGCAGTGTCCAGAGTGCTTTGCTTTGACTGTTTCAAGTTGCTTTCTAAATTTTGATGTCCTGGATTTAGTAACTTTTGCATGTATACAGTAATGTATTTCAGTCCATGTTTCCAAATCATCCTTTTCAGCAGTTTTTCATAGACTGGTTTCTTTGAACATACAGGCCTTAACTGCAGCTTATCACTGAGAATATGACTTAGAAAAAGTTTCCTCTGCAGCCTTCCAAATAATTTTGGTAGTGCTGGTAACAGGTTTCTTCTTTCAACAAATGATTCCGATACAGAGCTTGTGCAGTTGGTGTTAAACCTGTATTTAGTGTCTTACCTTTTGTTTTGTGATTGTGTTGTATTTGAGTATGTGTTTTCATGATAGCCTTTTTAAATGGATAATTCTGAGTAAAGGTGGTATACTGAAGTTTCTGAAACAATGGAAGAATGATGGAAGAACATAGTTTTAATTCAAATTTGGCTGCTTGTCAGGAGTTTTTTATATTTTGTGTACTTGTCCATCAGGAAATAGTATGATCTTCCATGAAAGACAAAGATTTCCCCTAGCCAAAAGAATTACTAGATTGACATCAAACAACATCTGTGCAATACATTAGATACTTCCTGGCTAATATAACAGCAGTCCCACCTTCCTTATATTTTTTTTAGTGATTATTCCCAGGATCGAGCGTACTCTTTCTTATATCATCACAGAACTGGATGAACGAGAACGAGAGGAATTCTACAGGTAAAAGACTAGTCAAAAGACTAGAATGGTCTCTTCCTAACATAGACCATTCCTCAGAAGGGAGTTAAGAGAACTGTTCACCAAATGTGGAAGCAAGCATTGTTAAACATGACCTCATTGTTGCTGCACATGGAGTTTCCAGAGCTAGGCACTCACCAATTACTTGTCTGAAAGTTATAAATGAATCCCTTCCATTAATTTGTACATAGCTGTCATTGTTCTTCCAGAGGGAATGATGTGGTACAGTACCCTGAGGTATTCTGCTTTAACAACACCTTTGCCAATACAGTCAATGTTCTGGGCCGCCTGAAACAAAAATGTAAAATCTGAAATGAATGAAAGAGGAATGAACTTGATTAAATACAAGCAGGATAGTATAATGCAGTGTTTAGGGTCAAGAATATAATTTATAGTTTGGTTAAGTTTTCCAATTGCAGCAGCTAGCAATAAAAACCTTTTATTTTTGCCATTTTGCCAAATTTGGTATCTGTTAGAGAATTTTCGTTTCCTGTGGAACTTTTCCAGGTAGCTTTATCAAGTTCAAGTTGTATGGTATAGCTACTAACCTGTTGTATGAAAACATTTTTCATGTTGTATGAAAATTTGCTTCACAGATAAAGCTGCATTTCTCTTCACAGGCTTAAAAAGATCCAGGAAAAGAAAAAAGTCTTGAAAGAAAAGTCTGATCAAGAACGGGAGCTGCGGAGGGCTGCTGGTGAGGAAAGTGAGCCAGCCAATCTCTTAGCAGAAGAGAAGGATGAAGACCTTCTCTTTGAGTAACCCTGCACAGTTGCTGGGGGCAGGGGACCCAAAATACAGAATGTCCAGTTGCAATATAATTCAAGACATGTTGCCTCCAAGATACTTATGTGGCTTCTCATTTGGTGTCCAAGTCTTGAGTTGAATGGATTGTGGATTTCTCCTGGGAGATTAAAAATCTGGGAATTTGACTACAGCATAGGAGGGAAGGCAGAAATGGGTCAGATGCTTTACTATAAGGAAAGCCTTCTAGTCCATGTTCAGCCTGTTTGTTCTTAGTAGGAATGACTGTTGATAGTTGTATTTTTTTTTGAAGGATGCTCCTGGATTTGCCTAATAAGATTCATTCATCTAATTGCTCCCCTTCCTAGTACAAGCAGAGAAAAATGGTACTTAGGGAGGAAGATGCATGTGATGTTCTTTGCTGCTGAACCAGTAATGTTCAATTTGCTTAGATCCAGTATTGGCACAGCTGAAGTCAAATTCCCTGTAAAGGAAACTCTAGTTTTCTAACCTGTTGATGAAATCCACAGTCTTCTGTGATATATTTTTCTTGCACGATTGTTACCATTGGCCTAAAATATCTACGGTTTTAATTAGAGGTTCTGCCAACTTGTGTACTGTCTGTGCTAGAAACAAGTGTAAATTTTAACTGCTAAAATACCTGGTGTCTGGCTCGAGTTGCTAGAAGATGAATCTTAAAAGCTTGTTGTGTTGATTTCAAAATAAAACCTCTGCTTCATCCTTTCTCCCTGACATGGAAACCACACAGCATACATCTCTTACAGTCTGTGCCCACATTTCGTGATCTTTAGTCTTTAAATAAGTAACTGTGGAGAAGTGGCTCCCTCCTGCCAAAAGCACATAGAAAAAATCATCTAGCTACACGTTGCTGCAAATCTTCATTGCTTCAGTAGGCTGGCAAGCAAAGCAGGGTTGAATGCACAGCAGTCCATCCTTCCTGCAATTCTCAAGTCCAAGGTTGATGAGTGGAGTCCAGGAGACTGGCTGACCAGCAGGCTGTCACTAAACCCTGCTCAGTTTGAAGAGCTGTTTTCCTAAAGACAGAAGCACAGGATCATTTAGGTTGTAAAAGACCTCGAAGATCACCGAGTCCAACCTTTGACCAGTCACCACCTTGTCAGTCCACAGCCATGTCCAGTCATTCCTTGAACACATTGGTTGTGTTCTTTTTCTTGAAGGCACTGGTTTGCAATCAGCAAACTGAACACATGCCCCAGAACTAAGGCTGGGTCATAGTTTCCTAGTACATAGTACTAAAAGTCTAATCTATTCAAGGTAAGCATCTTGTTTTAAACACGACACTTAACTGCAGATACAGGGTAACTGCAAGGAATAAATGAACACCTTTAAAAATAATTTTAGACTTGTATGAATAATAAGGCCATTTCTTTTCTCTTGTGTAGAGAAAGCTGTAGACAGCACAGCTAAATGGTAGGTCTACAGATTTAGCTGTAGACAGCACAGCTAAATGGTAGGTCCATAGTCTGTTGTAAGCTTGAAAGAGACACTGGAGCTCTGCAGACCTGTTGTCTCTCCCACAGGATGGATGGTGTCAGAAGGTACACAGAACATCCTGCAGGGCACTGATGGGTCACAGCATGTTTCACACATTCAGCAAAGTGGCAAAAAGAAGACTCTCAAGATCCACTACAGGAAGTAAAATTGTACAGTGATTTATTTTAAATCTAGAAATATGTTACATTTTTACATTAGTGTGCAGTTCGTGATGTCTCAAAATAGAGAGTGCAGATATATGTAAAAAAGTAAAATATGGGGCTAACCACAGGTCTCAGTAAAGTTACCTTAATTATTTAAGGCATGGAACCCCCCATCTAATATTTTTAAAAGTCACATTTAATTACATTCAAAAATTCTTTATGCAATTAATTTAACATTTATTTGAATTAAATCAGGACTGGTAAAAACGCAAATACCCTCATTTCAGTCTGATACAGCTCACAACAAAGCCTGGGATAAGACTGAAGAGTTCTACCAGTGATGTCTATGTATTTTCTGTTATTCTTGAGGGAACTAGCACACATTCTTCATTAAACAAGACAGAATGATTTCTTACACAAGGTAGTTCCAGATCCAAGCTGGCAGCAGATGGACAGCCAGATACATATTTCAGTGCTGCTCAAGCTCTTCCTTTCAGCAGGAGGGAGACAAAGCTAACACTGCTTAAAAGCTATCATAGCACCTCTCCATGGATGTCAGCGAGTTCTGTGTGCCTCAGGAATTAGGAGAGTAGAACTCAACTTTAAGCAATATGCTTTAAGTCTACATTCACAAGCTCATTTGTATAAAACAGATTCTGTACACCATTTCAGAAAAACTGGGGAGACAAACATGAATGAAATAACATTAATGGCATGATTTGCTGAGACTGATGCTGCCTATAAACACTGAATACCTAAGGGGGTTCAGCAGCCACCTTGAGCTGATTGTGACTGGCAGAATTTTGGCAGCACCTACACAGCTGAGCTAGGTTAACCTTACTCAACATGTTTTACTGCTTTCCACCTTGTCCAGAAACATTCAATACCCAAAAGCCTAATGCATTTACAATAATCTTTCTTTAAAAAGGGTAGAATCAATACAGTTTTTCCAATACACCTGAACACTGTTGTTGTCATAAGCTATGGATGAAACTGAGAACATGCCTGCAATGTGAGGCAAAAAGCCACAATTTTGAATATCCAGCCCTTAGGCCAACAGTAGCACAGTATTATTTCTAATGCTGACTTGAACTAAGATACTCAAGTTTCACCCCATTTTCTTTCTGAAGCATCATTACTTATCCCCACTAATAGCTTAATTGCTTTTCAGCCCTATATATTAATTAAACCAGCAAATAATTTCCCTTTCTAGCAAGACAGGAATGCACTCTATACTTCAATTTTTCAACATAAAAGTGTACTGATTATTAGTTCAGTACCTAGGACAGTTATCTGATAATTTCTTTATATCTGCTCTATACTTTCAGCTCTTTAACTATGGGTGTGAATTTGTTCTACTAACATTTTAAGAAAGAATATATGCAAGACAGAATGGAAAACAGTAACTACTTTTTTATCCTTCAACATTAGACAGGATTGACTTACACATTGACATAATTCCAGTGTTTTACCTGTAGGAACAAAGGAACTCTATGGCTAAAAGAGATATTCACAGTTAAGGTTCTTTGTGCTACCCAAACCAGCCAAGATACTACTCATTTAGTGTCAGTAACAACAGCCCCACTGCAGATGCACAACCACAGTAGTTAAACCTCCACAGCCAGAATCATCTGAGGATGCAGAGATGTTCCCACCTGCTTTGCAGAATGCATCAGGATACATACCTTACCTTTTGTTCCCTTATTTCAAGTTTTTTGTTTTAACCATTAAAAATATTCCCCTTTCTTGTGACTTCTCAGTCAGTTACCAGTGTTTTACACATTTTCACTGCAGAACTGAGCAAATGCAGGGCAATAAGTTGGCTAGTGAATTACAATACTCATAACACAGTAGCTACATTCAGCTATTTTAATTCCAGTTAGTTGTCCATTAGTCCAACAGCCACAACATGAACCATTTGCAGAGATTAAAAAACCCCACTGTCTTCCAATGTTCAGCACATCAGTCTGTATTAGTCAGTATTCTGTTATAAAACATGAGAATTTTAGTTGACTTTCAAGCAGCATGTCTTATAACTATATATTTTCACAAAAATATAACCTCTGCCTTTCTGTCTCTACAAGTCTGTGAAAAACAGCGGCTCCAATCAGTCGGTATGTTTTAAAGAAAATACCGTAAAAATACCACATCTAAAAGTTCAATATAATAGTCATATTTGATTGGACCTAAAATTACTGTGCAGTCAAATCTGATTTTAAAAGTCTGACTAAAAAGACACAAGGATCGAAATATTTACATTATACACATTTTTCAATACAGTGCTATTAGAAAGTGGAATGTTTGAGAATTAAAATATTAACTCAAGCCTCACAGGGCAGCTCCAGACCAGAGCAGCATCTTCATTCTGTGTATTTTTTGAACAGGAGAGGTTTCTCATTGACATTTTTCATGTGTAGATTATTCCTCTGCCCAATCATCTGTAGAATTACGCTCCTGAACTAGCATCATGTCCCACAAACTCATTAAGTTAAGTGTTAAATAACATTCATATTTATAACTATATGACAGCATGGACTATATATATACATATACACACAAACACACTTAAAATCTTTGTCCTAAGGGTGATCCTAAGTTAAAAAAGTGGATTTATGTATAAAAGTAGTTGCTAGAAAAAAAATCTATGTAAAGCTTTAGAATTTAGTACTGATATGGTCTCCATTTCTAGACCACAGAGAAAGAAAACCTGGACAATCTTTAGATCAGTTAAACTGGCTCACAAGCTGGTCAGCGTATTTTTCAGTAATACGCAATTTCACTGGCAAAGGATGCTGCCACTGAGGTCTAGAGCTCACATGCATTTGTACTAGAATTGGGCAGACCTACACATGATCTGCCTGGAAAGGGAACTCGATTGAAGTCCTTTTGTCCCTTGGAACTGCTCTCATCGTAGCCAGGTGGAGGGCACCCACTGGGGTTCTGTGTCGAGCTTATTTATTAACCGAAGTAACTCTTGATATGCCTTATCAAGATCAGAATTCACAATTGCTGTATCAAAGTAGTGGCCATTGTTCTGTTCCATCTCCCTTGTCTTCTCTATGATTTCTCTTAGCTCTTCTGGCTGCAATCAGAAACATAGGGTTAGTGTAGGTGTGTAAGCCTCTTCCCCACAGTAACAGCAGGGAATGGGAACAAATCCATTTCTTTACACAAACACTCCTGGTGTTGCTACTGGCTTTTGAAAAGTTTACAGGAACACTTAACCATGGTCCATATTTGAAAGCTAAGGGCATTCAAGACAATCCTGACTGATTGGCTATGAGTGGCAAAGAGTAAATAACTAGCCAGGCTAAAGAAAATGGGGAAGATTAGCACTGCTCATTGCACAACACTGATCTCATCACTGAGGGAGACTGGACCCGTGCAGAACAAGGCAGCATTCTGCTGGGCACCACCAATACCTAACAGCCAAAGGAGACAGCTGACACTGGTGACACTGCTCAATACACAGCAGTGAGAGCCACACATTTAGGTTGACCAAATCACCATAACAGCAGGTGAATAACATTGCAGAAATATGGAAAACACCACTTGGGAGCTAGAAGAGCATATGTTAAAAGCAAGAATATTGCAGTGTAGATAAATGATATAAAGGCAGAAGCAGAAATGTTTTGATTTCAGAATTTTTCTTACACTTAGATTCTAAAAGTGTGTTTATTTTTCTCAACTTATTTTTGGATTGTGTGAAGAAATATTCAGGTTTAATTTTTGAGATAATATTCTAGGAAGGATATTTCAAAAGGAACTTCAGGCCTTCAGGATTTTTTTCTTAGTCATAACACACTCTGGATAAAATCAGAGCAACATTGGAGCATACATGCAAGAAATACCCTTTTCTTTATCAGGAAAGGGATTTAACTTGGTAGCATGTACCCAAATGAAATAAATACAACCCCAACACAATTAATCAGAAAGAAAATAGGCACAGTGTAACACCAAGAAATGCACCCCTTTTTATTGCAAATGGATTCCTTGACTATTGCAACAAAAATCCAGAACATAAGATGCAATATTTATATAAAATAAAGTTTTCTTCATGGCATAATCGTGAAGGAAGAAACACCCATTTAAAGACTATGATTATATTTGACGCAGGGGAGGAAAGGAAAAAAAGGAAATTTCTTCTGTTTCAACACTTGGACTTTAATGGACTTTTAAATCTTGCACACAAGTAATGAATCACCCTTGCATCAAACAAGGAGAGCAAAACAACACAGCCATAGAACACAGTGAGTTATAATTCCTGAGCAACAGCCATGTCAGGAATAACTGCGAGTTATCTTGGGAAGATTGTTTTCCCTTAGTATGAACTGCATTATGCTCAATTAGTACTTTGAAGATACTGTGGTGGCAAAGGGCACTTGCCAATCACTACAGGGTAGATTTCAGTTAAAAAGGTGATGATGAACCTATTCCACTGCCTGAGCAATAAGCACTTGGTATATCATAGCCTGATAAGGAACTTTTCTAAGCTTTCGGATGTCCTGGTTTATTTGGCTTTCAAGTCCATTCTGCAGAACTAACTTCTGAGAAATTAAATAATCTCATAAACTCAGATCTTTGACATGACTGGTTAAAAATGAAGAGTGATCCCACAAGATCAAGAATTAAAATAATTTTAGCTGAAGAGTTTTGGATTTTCAAGTAAATGCTTTTCCAAAGGCAGGTACATTCTGAAATGAAAACCAGTAATGCTTTGCTCCATTAGAATTACTCCCAGGTTTACCTGAGGACAAAACTGAGTTTTCCACAGTTTTGAAATGAAAGGTCATGTTTTTGTACCCAAATGCAGGGACCCCAATGCAGACACTGTACCCCAGGATTAATGAATTAGCAGTGCATTCCCTTGTCTAATACCTCTCACATCCCTTTATGCAAGAGCATCCTGAATGAACCCTTCCCTTAGCATTGTCTGCCTACCAACCTGGAGCACAACTACACTGGTTCACTGCAGTGCTAACTGCCAGTACCATCACCGTGACCCCATCTCAAGGAAGGGGATTTATCTGCATTTATTTGTTCACCAAACCCAGCATGGTTTCAGAAGAAGTGTAAGACACCTTACCTTAGGATTTTTCCCTTCTTTGGCCAATAAAGCACGTAGTCGTTCTTGTGAAGGTGGTGCAACAAATATAATATATGGCTTCAAATCAGAGTTACGTAGTGTTTTCAGTGACTGCAAAAACAGGTTTACATATTTAAGTTTCACCCAGGAAAAGGGCATTTATTGATGCACTATTCACATGCTATAATAGACAATACACTCTTCAAACACAACAACTGTACAATATATTAACAGCAACAGAATTAACTGTAACAGCATTCAGAGTTCAGACACCATTTCCTACGAAATTTATATTCCAACATTTTCAGCTTCATGAAACTGAAATATTTACTTTTGTTCAAGAATATTCTTCATAACTGAACTGAAGGAACAGATCTTTTGGTATCCAAAAACAATAAAAAGGTTAGCTATATTGAACTAGCTGTTGTACAATTCTAAGAAAAGGTATCAGCTTTGAACAGGGAGAAGAATCTTTAAGTATTACAGATTACTTGAAAAACTACAGTTTAACCTTTTCTGTTTTGAAGATTAAAATACAAGACATCAGATCCACTATTACTGTATGTGTAGCATTTTGTTTTGTCAGGTTTGTCTTGGAATAAACAACTTGTCTCGAGATAAATTTTTATAGGCACAGAATCAGCTAAATTTTAAGAGTTATGAATTTTCGTCTCATGACATGCTTTGCAATGTCCATGAGCTATGCTTGTAAAGTATCACATGGTCCCAACTGGTGATGACTAGCTGATGACTAACCATAGCTTCAATACTACCCCATCTTACTGATATGGCTGGGTTTTAGGGCTTTTTTTGCAGCATCTACAACAGCAGCAGACCTCATACATATCATGTGTATCAGGAAACAGGCTGCATTCCAGGACTCGGCCTCTTACCATGTTTGACTAAATTTCCAAATAGAGGTATGCAAGCATAGTTTTTCTCTTCATAACCAAAAGGTCACAGCTAAATGTTTTTTTCAATACTGTTGATGTGATGTACTTAATTTCTGAGCTGTATTTGGAAACGTGACAAACATTGCTGAAATGCAGTTTCCAAGTATAATCACAATGTCCTCTCCATCTTCAAAAGCCCCAGAGATCACAGAGTAATTGGAAGATGGAGAGACACAAATTTTATTTTAATTCATTTTTAATTTTAGATGGTTTCCAGATACTTAAAGCTGGTGAAAACTAAGACCCCTATCAACTGCAGCACAGATAAAGATGTGCGTATTTGCAAACAAGGAACTGAATAGAATCAACTGAGCATCCTGGCATAAACACAAATATGGATCTTGAAAACACACTCATTTTATAAACCAGAGAGACAGATAATTCACAGCAGCTTCTACAATGAAAACATGGCAGGCAAGAGCTTTGCCATACCTGGGTATGAAGATTTAAAAGGCAAATTTTGCCCGAGTTGATGACTTGCCGCACGGAGTCGATGCTCGTTCCATAGAGGTTCTTCTCAAACTCCCCATATTCAATGAACTTCCCTGCAGCTATGTCACTCTCAAATGCCTGTCGGGAGATGAAATGATAATCCCTGCCAGCTGCCTCAGTCTCTCGCCTACTACGAGTAGTATCTACAAAAAAGGAATTGAGACAGTGATACATGTATAGAACTGAAAAAAAGAAAGTTTTTTTCTTAGCAGGCATATTGCTTATCATGCAAACACAACCCCCATGCCCTCCCCAGCCCAACACAGGAATTATCCATGAAGTCTGTGTATTTTATTTTCTACAATAAATGTCCCTGGTCAAATTAAGTTGTCAGACTTAATTTAGAGGTCTCTTTTACATTAACTAGAGGAAAAAAATAGTAAACTACAAAAAGAATAGTTTTAACTGTGCAGTTGTGTTCTGAATGTGAAAACAGCTATTAGTTGTTTTTCAACAAATATGTATTGCTAAATGGTTTGTAAACATAATCTAGGGTACATTAGACATTAAAAATACAATATTCACTGAAATACAAGTAGTTTGGGAGGGCACTAAAGCCACCTAAACTTAAATTTATGCAGGACATTTGATTAAAAGTTTCTTGTCCGTTTATACTGACTTCTTTTTGAACTTCTGTAACTCACTCCAATTATATTCAAACCGATATAAATGCATGTCTTATAATGCCTCTGGAACACTGTGTTTGTAACGCTGGATTTGCATTAACTTCCCTTTTTTCAAGAGCACAATATATCCTGCCCAAACCCCCAAGCTCCCAAATGACTATTTCCAACAGAACAGGATTTCCCTGCAGCCCAGGCTTGGAACAAGGGTCCCCATGTGCCGTCACACTCACGGGGCACGGCGGTGGCAAAGCGATCCACTTCGTTATTCATCAGTCTCTGCCGCAGCTCGTTCTGCCCGCAGTTCTGGGGGCCAATCAGAACAATGGGACGTTTCCTATTTGCTGGCTGATGGTACAGTGACATTTCCTCGTAGGTCAAAATTTCCTCATTGTCATAATCTTGAGAGAGGACAATAAAACAGTCACAAAGTACTCTACTGCCAGTTTCATGTATTGCATGTCATGCAGTATCAGATTTCAGACAGTTCCTGAGTCTCTGCCCAGCATCTGAGTCACCAAAGCAACGGAAGCCCAAAGACTATCATGTGCCCAAGTATGATGAGAATTTTTTCCCTTTCTTGCAGGGAAAAAAAAAATTCCACTTATTACTCTTCATTACTCTTCATATAACTAGTAGCACAAATCTAAGAAACAACTTGTTTTTGCAGAAAAAAAAAATTTCTAGTACAAGAATAACACTTTATAGCCAAAGGCAGCAACTATCATCCCCATCCCAAAGTACTTTTGTAAGAACATAGCCTATAAAATCTGTCAAGAAAGTTTCCATTTATGAAGTTTAATTATGCAGAGTGAGATTATATTACAAAGCTGTAATAAATTGGTTCATCATTGTAAAATTATGACTGCTTCTATGCCTAAAAAGTTATCTGTTTTTTTCTCTTATTATCTGATCTTTAATAAAGACACTACAAATCCTTTCACGTCTTTTACATCTTTCACTAAATGCTACAATACAACATAGCATTGCCCTTACACAGAACTTACTGCTAGCATTTCTAACATCATATCTCAAATTCACTTCACAATCTTTTATAGTTGTTTATAATCACATACATTGTACAAAAGTTGTTCCTTACCATCATTTTTATTTGCATTGTATAAAACCTTTTTCCGTTTCTTTTTGTTCTTCTTTGCGCACCAGAGTTTTCCTAAACAAAATAAAAATTATGACAATCAAACACCCGTACAACAAAAATCTTCCTATTCTGCCCATGTTTTGGATGTTTAAAGTGGAGAATTTATTCTGCAGTTTTCAGAAGGCAAGATATCCTTTTATTGATTACAATCCTTTAGTGTATTAAGCAAATGTCAAGGACTTCAACCAAGTCACAGCAGACGAAGTTCTTTATGAAAAAAGGGGCTTTCCAAATTCTCAACATCATCCTAATTACAGCACACATAGCTGTGAAAAACCCACGTGATTTTTACAACAAAGTGTTAAATTCAGACTTTTATTTACATGAAGAATTTCAAAGAATCATTCCACTTGTATTACAAATAAACAAAAACTACACCAGGAGATTTTTCTACAACTCCACCATGACAAGATTCTGTGTAACACTAATTAACACTGCTACAAAAGATTTTTTTTTTTTTTTTACTTGGGAAGCATATATCCCACCTGATTTTTCAGGCTCCTTGTCTTCTTCTATAGTTTGCTTCATTGCTTCTCTTTGTTGCTGAAAACTTTTTCCTTGATGCATTAAAAAAAGCACAAGAGTCATTAACATTTAGAAACCATTTCCATGCTTTTTCATAATGACTTACTAACTTAACTCTTTCCTAATCTTTCACATTTCTGAAGGTTCTAGTAGAATGTAACATACAAAAGAAATTTTAAAAGAGAAAGCAAAATTGCTGCAAAACTAATTTATTACTTCAGAAATATATTCATCAAGAGAGACTTGCAGAGTATTTGTTGTATACTAGACAGTTTTGCCTGGAAAAGTGAAAGTACAGGAAAGACTACATTTCCCTACTATGATGATGTAATTTTATAATTATTTTTGTATGTCAAATGTGCTCTATTTATATTAAATATTTTGAACTTCAATTTAAAATAGATTAGCCAGTATTTAAATCAGTGTTTTTCTCAATTTATTCAAGCATCATAAAGTTACAGTGTGATATTCTATGGAATTTGAAAAGTCTTTTGTTCACCATGTTTAACAAAGCAGCAGGTCCTTAATGAACTAGGCTACAACATATATTGCAAAGCAAAAATTATGAACACATTTCAGCATCTGAAAATCCTGTTATCCAAAGGCCCTCAGCAGTGAGAAAGGAAGTCTGTCACAAATAACTGAAGCCCTTAGTTAAGCGAAAACATGCTGAAAAGTGACCACAAATAGGTACTGTGTCAAGTGGTTTATTTGGAAAAGGTAGGAAACCTCAGAGCAGCGCCCATCTCCTGAGAGCAAGTGGGCTGCAGTCCCACATCTCTGCTGCAGCCAGCAGAGGGAACTCTGAATCTGCTGAGTCCCCACGGTGGAGGAATAAGGGAAGAGGAGAGTAGCTCCTGAAAGGGGCAGTGAAAGCAGAAGTTTTGCTCTGCATTTAACTCCAGACATGGTGATGCCCAGCAGTAGGCTCTGTTGCAAATGGTTCAAAGACACAGATATATTTAAGGGAACAGATGTTTAAGGAGTACACAAGTCTTTGAAAACATGAGTATTGCTCCTGTGTGGCTATAATAACTAACTTGACTGAGCATCAAGCTTTTTCTAGAGCTTTATTTACCAGGGATAAGGCCTGCCAATGGCTGATTATCTTCATCTCCATCTCTGTAAGCCTGCCACCAGTTTGGATCCTCTTGACTAATCACATGGAGTATGTCTCCTTTTTGAAAAGACAGGCCTAACTCTCGGCAGGGGACGTAAGGATCATCAGAGGGATCGTAGTCAAAATGCGCTTTCACGTGTATCTGCAGGACATCAAATGTTAAAAAAAGGGAAAACACCCCAGCGACTTCTGAAGAATTAAACCTTCTCTTCCTGTGATTGCATTAGAGCTATGATATGTAAAAACTCCAAGCTTCTATAAAATGGAAACTTTATCTGGAGGCACTGGAATGGAATCGTTAGGTTAGCAATGGAAAAGACACAGTTGTGCTAGGCTGGACAGAAAGGGTTGAATTTAACATGCAATTTCCTCAGCACTGTAGGAGACAATCGCCCCAGCTACTGATTTAAGTTCTCTGCATTCAAAAATCATCAGAGGTATTGTGATTGCTTAAAGTATCTAATAAATACACAGACTGAAACTCATTTGCTGGACTTAAAGTGAAGTTTCACTTGTAAAGTGTTTTGTCACCAGTCATTTAAGTCTGGGCATTCTTTCTTGAAACTGTTAAAGCTATCTTTTCCTCCCAATGCATATTCTCAAGTTTCGACAACCCAAGTTTTTTTAATACAAACATACATATACATACATATACATATATATATATATATAGACAGACACAAAATACAGAAATTCAAAATAAGAAGCTCAGAACCTCAGAACCACAGAAGTTCTACTTTTACAACTTCTTTCAGAAATGGAGTTAAAATTGTACTAAGAGTTTCAGTTTAAGATCATTAATAATTTTCAACACTTAATTCAGGTGTTAGTCTGATCACAAGTAAAATCAATTTAAATGGCTACGTTTTGGGTTTGTTCTACAATGTAAAGGACCTTCAGAAGAACCTTTTACACACTACTGGTAAAACTAAGTACGTTTCACCAAGCACACAAACACCTGTAGAGCTACTTACAACTGTCTCCTTTGCAGGGGGTGGCTTGCTCTGCTGACTGGGAATCAATACGAAGGTCAGAGTCCCATGCATGTCAGCCTGAGAGAAAAAATAGGCTCTTCATATACAGTATCAAAATATGCCTTAAGGTTAAGAATTTTAGTAAATAATACATTTTAGAAAATGCTTTAAAAATTCCCATTAGAAGTTGTTCCTAACCATGCATCATCTGGCCGTTAGCTGGTTTAAAATACAGAGTACAGATAAAGATGCAGTGATTCAGTAAGACTAGAAAGCTAAGTGTTGATACTCAGATTTTAAAAGCCTAGCTTTCTCGAATATAAACTATTTCTATCTGAAATGGAGCAGCTGCTGTTCTGTCAAGCAGAGACGTAGGAGAAACGGATAATTGTTCTGTTCAAACAGAACAATTGTTATTGTTCTGTTCAAAAATACCAACAAATGGGTCTACTGGAATGTAAAAATATATTTTAAAAATTTAATTTTTCTAGAATTGTTTTGATGGAACAGTGCTTTCAAATCTAAACATTTCTACTATGATTTTATGCTGTTGACATTACTAAAGAATTCAAAACATTGTTTAAAGATTTTGCTAAGATACTCAAATCTTGCATATGTGAAATGTTCAATACCAACATTGTAGTCATCCTTGATAAGAAAGTAGAACATAATAAATGTCTTGTCTTCATCTTCTTTGTTTACATACTTCCACTTGCAGAATGTGTCTGCACACATAAAAAATATCTTGATAAAATGCAAGTGACAACCTGTGACAAGGTCTACAGGTGTTTCACGTCATATACACCATTCTGTGAAGCTTAACAAAACAATTTATCCTGTATAAAACAAGAAAATGCACGTATCTTAGAAAATTCAGAACTAAGGCTTAAATATAGTAAATGTAACTTGAACAAGTTCCATTGCCTGCAAGAAAGGAAAATTCATTATTTTCAGTCCACGAGGAATGTATATAATCTCACACTGATTATGCAAACAGCCTAGTCTAAAAGTCAGGTGTAGTTTAATATCACTTGAGTAGCAAGTAGTGAGGCAAAACTAAGGAGGGAAGTAATTTCTTCCTCCTGTGCTTGAAGTGTTTTGGGGTGTCTGAAGTATTTCTGAACTTCATTTCCAGATTACAAAATAAAAATGACAACATATAAAGGATTAAAAGTATTATTTTAAATTAGTTGCATTAAAATATATTCTAAAAATCCACAAGCTTGTGTTTATTTTATTTTTAATTTGCAGCAAATTGATTTTCTCTTATGCTAATGCATTGTGGCTTTACACCTTTTGTTTTTTAACTCTAGGCTGCAGGAGCTACTCAGGAGCAGAATAAGCTCTCTGAAGAGAACTAAACTGCCAGACTTGAACTACCTGTTAATCACCTCCAAAACACTCTTTTCAGGAGTTAGCCAAATATGGCTTTAAAAAAATACAGATGGCAATGGAGACAATCACAAAACATGAAAACTCTCAGATCTGATCTAAAAAAAAAAAGGACATTCAAAGCTTCTCAGAGAATTGTAACCATCTTTCTAATTGATTTAAAAACAGTAAAACAAAAACCCCCAAACCTCACACATTTCTGCCTCTACTTCCTTCTACTTTGATCTCACTGCATGAAATAGATGAAAAATTTTAACAGCAAATTTTAGGAAAAAGTCCAGCTGAAGATGGAAATTGTCCATTAAAAACCAGTGTCTAACTGTACCATAAGACAACTTCATCTATGGACATTGCTGTCTACTATTCCTACAATACACAACATACAGCCAAACTTAAGTCTTTGTCCTGATTCTGATTTGTCTCTAGAGCATAGATCTACTAAGTAATTTGAAGATATACTTAATATGTTTCTCCTCTTTTTTCCCCCCCTAAAGTCCCTACTGTGTAAGTCCTAGTTGATATTTCCAATGTTTTGTGCTAAAGTTATAAATTGACCTCTTAAAAAAAAAAAATTATGTTTCCACTTTGACAACATGGTCTTGACTGCTGCAATTGGATCAAAGATTCAGAGCTGGGTTCCAGGTGTCTTGGACACTAATCCAAAGCAGGTACCAAGGAAAAGCGTGAAAGAAATGAAATTGGGCAACAGAAAATACTGGCAGTAATTGCCAGCTTTTGACATTTTTCTCACAGGGCCTTTTTGAAATTGAGTTAATTTACTGATTCCTGATGGATTTTCTTGTCTAGCTGCTTTTAAACTAAAGTATAATTTTGCCATGAATGGTGTAATAGACAAAAAAATGTCTATGCAAGTAAACTGCTAGACAAAAGGGCTTTTACCAGGCATGAAAGAGTAGTAAGTCTAGTCACAAAAAGGTTCCATGTGATACAATTAGTGGTGGGTTAAGTCCGGCCAGCAACTTAAGCACCAGCCAGGTTGTAACACTCTCTTCCAGCAGGTTGAGGGAGAGAATTGGAAGACCAAATGCAAGAAAAAAAATCTCATAGGTCAAGGTAAAAACAGTCTAATAAATGAAGTGGGAAAACCCCAACCCAACAAGTGATGCAAAAGCAATCGCCACCCAGATTTTACTGCTCAGCCTGATGTTACATGGCCATTCACATCACTGTGGTCAATTTGGGTCAGCTGTCCCAGCTGTGTCCCCTACCAACACCTTGCTCACCCCAGCCAGTTGCAGCCAGCAGACAGAGTGAGAAACAGAGAAGGCCTTGACACTGTGCATGCACTGCTCAGCAACAGCTAAAACACTGGTGCATTATCAAACTGTTTCAGTCTAAACCCAGCACCATATAAACTGCTATGAAGAAAATTACCTACGAACCAGCCACACATTTATTACTTGTGGACTGAATCAGAGACAAAGATGAAAAATTACGGTTTTCAGAGCTAAACAAAGTTTTCTTAGAAATCATTAGAAGTAAGTGTAAAGATAACAGCTTGATGCTTCCACATTTGTAGGCTTCATTTTTGCAGGTAACTGCAATTATACTTGTCAGTATCATCCTATGTGTCAGAAAGAAAACTTGAAATGTACCTCCAGATGTGAACACCAGCTACCAGAATGAAAATACTTCTGAGGCTAAATAAGAGTAAAATGACAAGCAGAGTCAACAGGCTTGAGACTTATGAAATGAGTATTTATTGCAAAGGAAACAAGAAGTGTTCCAACTCACCAGCAAGTCAAAAACTTCATTAACATCTTTTCCACGGATCTCAATGCCATTGATCTCCAGAACTTCATCCCCTTCATGCAACAGCCCACTCTTCTCTGCAGCACCTCCTTTGACTATGCGACTGATGATAACAGAATCCATTTCATTGCGAACAGTAGCACCCTGTGTAGCAGAAACATTCTGAATTTATTACATATATGAAACTCAAAGCCATCTATTGTATATATTCCAAGCACGTGGAAAAACTATGCTGAAAAAGAATGCAAATAACAGCTTGGATGCATACACACAATGCTCCAGTTCAAAAAAAACGACTGCTTAACTCCTTCAACCTACACTAAAGGCTGAACAATTTAATTGCTCTACACCATAAGATTCATAATTTTTTTATAAAGATAGTCCTAAGAAAACACTTATTTGAAAGGTGCAAATAGCAGATGATAACTGCTAAACAAACTCCAAAACCAGAAACCAGCCAACCAAGAAAACCTACACCTGGTTGGCACAAGGTTTTAAGCTCCCTTGCAGCAAGCTTGAGATAGTAACTCTTGCCAAGAAGATCTTTCCAAACCCAAACTGATAGAAGTTGTACAGATTTTACAGGGTAGTATGGCTACTGCCCAATTCAAATTAAACACAAGTTTACTGTCTATAACTGTTTCTCATTTTGGAGGGAGGGAGAGTGTTTACAAGTTAAACACTACCTTGGCATTGGAATTCCTAACATTTCATAGCAATCTGGAAAGGACAAAAAGGGTTACTTCCTCTACATACAACTGAGTAAGCACCAGTACTTACCAAGGGAATATCCCGAGCTTTCTCAATGCGAACTATTTTAACCGTCTCCCCTCCATACATGCCAACATTCTCATAAATCTTTTCATCTGTCATAGGCTCTGGTTGCATTTCTTGTTCTGCAACCTTATCATGAGCCAGTAGAAGTGCCTAGTGTTAAACAAAATCAGCTCAGTTACAGAAAATATCACAGTTGATATGCATACAAAACAGCAGATGAAATTCTGCAATTTCAACAGTCTCTGCAGGTTATAGAACTTTGAAAACTGACTCAAACAATAAAAAAAATCATTTATCACAGCTACATAGAACCTATTTTTTTTCAGAACTTTCAGAATAGAAAATAACATAAAAGCAATTTTGAACACAACTGTGACTGTACTTCTATCTTATCTGTAGTAAACCAATGTCTGGTTTTTTAATATGTATGTGTCTGCAGACTCAGATTAAGTTTTGCAGAGAAAACTACTTTTACATCACCACCCCAGGACAAAATTTCCATTATGCACCTTAAGGTAAGCATGGAACAACTGCCAAAGGTAAAAACAAATAAACAAAGCAGCTCACGCAGTGCCCTGTTCCCACTGACCTACTGCTACATTGTTTATGTGTAAATCACCCTGTAATACATATAGACTGTGGCAAGGGCTGAATACAATCATGTACTACACTTCATTAAAAAGTTCCATTAGTTTCTGGAAATTGCAAGTTCCTTATCCTAGAAAAATTAGAGTTGAGGAATAAAATTCATACTTGCCCAGTCAGCAAAAAATAAGTTACACTGAAAACAGCATCAAGAAATAGATCCATTAGATTAGAAGTTTCATTTTGTTTTACCTGCATGTGAGGGGCATTCAGCAAAGCATTAAGCTCCTGTCCATCCTTATGGTGGCTGGGTTTCAAAACACTCTGTACCTAAAATGAAATCAAGCAGTAAAACTAAATCTAGCCAGTGATTTATCAATCCTCCCTCTCCTACTCAAGCACAACCCCCTACTTGCAATTACTCATTTTACTGAAAGCAAAGAATATCCATGTAGTTGTTACACTACTGCTAATTAATTAATCTGGTACACATTAGGAAAACATGCAATGAGATCACAGGACTAACCCAGCACATCTTGCCTCAGTAACAATCTACCAAATCTAACTTGGTATGCAGTACCTCACACAGATATCAGAGACTGGCAATGAGCTCAGGTATCACAAAAATGCACACAAAAAAAACCTCTAGACAGTGAAAGTTAGTGATTTCATGGCAGTGAAATCAGTCACAATGAAGTGTTTTATGAGACTATGCTGGGCTTTTAAATTGGAGTAATTTCTTATTAATGTTACTAGCCTTCCTCTTCCTTAAAAGTAGACTATCATATTCTTATTATGCAAACTATTTCCACCAACAGCAAGGCCAAAGATTCTGAGACAGGTTTTGCAATGCATCCTGGAGCCCTTCTCAGGAGGTGCGCAAATTAAAACTTCAAAAGGTCCCTCCCTGGAAACCTGATTTCTTTGGCTCCTTCCAAAATAATCCACACTAACACAAGGATAGTTTTTGCTCAAACAGCTTCAGCTGCCAAAATAAGTTTTCCTTCTCATACAGTTACTAAATGAGCCTTGTCATCATCTCTTGCAAATACTGGTATGCTCATACAGAGAGCCAAGACCAGGGAAGTGCTCTTACACAGAAGAGAGGCTGAAGATGCTTTCCAAAGCCATTATCCTCTGGCCTAATCTGACCAAAGGCACACAAGTGCAACAGCACAAATGAATCCAAAGACATCAAGAGTAGATTATACAAATCAGAGCAGCAGCTTTCAGAAAAATAGAAAACATTTTGTTCAAGAGCTTTTGACTCTTACAGATGAGGTAATGTGACATCAGAGAATCAAGAAACCAAAAGTTTCAAAGAGAAAATAATTCTGCTTTTTGTATGATCTAACAGTATATAAAGGTCAGAAAAGCATCTGTATTAGGAGCAATTATCTACAGAAATGCTAACAACTATCTTGGATGCTATCAGAAAACAGCACTGAAAACTTTCATGTCAAGACACTTTTAAATTCTATGAGAAACCACTAAACAAACGAACTGTGCCCATAGAGCAAGATCCTCATATTGCCAAGACAAGTGTCACATTGAACATGCTCCTGTGCTTTGCAGTAAACTTGGCACAATCTCCAAAAGCCTTTCTTCTGACATCTCTAGAGCATGCCTCATGGTGAGCAAATGTAGTATACTTTAAAACAGTCAGAGAAGAAGCCAGATTTACGTAGTTTTTTTAAGTGGTTTCTTTAAAATCATAGAGAACAGAAAGAGTTCAGCTTCACAAAGTCCATACTTCAGTCATATGTCTAAATTAGACAGGAAGCTATTACACCTGGCTTAAACTGAATTCTAGGATGTCACACAGCAAACAGAACACAGCAAAAGACATATCTCACTGACAAGTTTTCCTCTGTTTTGAAAGAAAAGATTATTCTATACAAAGGACTTTCTCATAAAGGTTTATTTAAGGTCTCTAGCTTTCAAGAGGCTTTGAAGAAGCCAAAAGAAGCCTTAAAGCTTTATTTATCAAATCTTTATGATCTTTTAATAGGAAAACCTACTCAGAAAGCAACTTGGAAGTCTTGCAAGGAACACAATTTTCTGAATGCTAGGTCAGAGGCTGGGAATTTGACAGTGGAAAAGAAAGTAATCTGGTTCAACCAGTTACTCTGTGTGCAGTAAACATTTGTTTATTCAAGTTGAATTTCTGCTTTGAATAATTTGATTATTAAAAATTTTAATATATCCCCCACCCCCTTTAAGAAAAACACAAAACTCTCATTTGTTTATTTAATGAAGCTCTAGGAAAGCTTCAGGCTGCCCTATAGACCACTTATTACAGCAGTAGTGCAGCTTGCCAGAGTCCTTTGTAACTCATGGTAATAAATCCCAGAGCTTTTTCAGACTAAGAAATTTGAAGAAGTCTGTCATTCCAGGAGTGACACACTATACACAGCACAGATGATTCACACTGAGCATGTGGAAATACCTGTATTTTCTTAACTCTTCAGACTAGATTTTATTGTTAATCATGTTACCTTTAGATCAAGAACCTCCCCCTCAACCCCCGAATTAGCCATTTGGTTTCATTACAGACACCACAATTTGTAGGCATGTATGATGGAGGCATGTGCTGGAGTAATATGAAGCATTCAGAAATTAACTGCAGCTGCAAAATTCTGTTGTTGCTTACTGGCATGTGAGCAGGACTGTCAGATGGAACATACACACACATTCTAGTGCACTTACACCAGAAGTTAGGAGCTTTCAGTGCATCCCCTCAACAGTATGGATCTAGTTCATTTGTCTGATTTTGCAGAAGAAAACAGTAGCACGTCCAAAACATTTAGGAACATAGTCTATATAAATTGAGCCTATTAAGTATATTTAATAGCAGGAACATCTTTAAGGTACTTGGTATGTGCTGTTACAGGCCAAGTTATAAGCTGTCTTGAATGCTGTATCAAATATTCTTACAAGGTCAAGATTCAGACCCTGCTCCCATAATCCATGCCCCCATCTTGGTCAAGTTTAAATGGATTTAAAATCAATTTAATTACACTTGATGTTTACCAGCTATTTTTATTTGAGACTTGGAGTACACCCCATTACATGAAGATAAGCTTTCTCAAATAAATTCCAAGTGCTTCATTCTGCCTTTTTAATTCAATTGAAGTTTCTTAAAAAGCTGAGAAAAAACTTGAGTTATTAGTGGCTGGTTATCAGAATTGGTGGGAAATTAACCATACATGTATACTACCAATTTTAAGAATTTTCTAAAGAGGACTAGAAAATTAAAAAACCCTAAATAATATTAATTATTACTTATTTTTAAAGGAAGACTCTTTCATGCTACATTGTGCAATTGTGTTGTAAAATGCCTTTTCCCATTAAGAGATGTTCTCTTCCACAGTATAAAGCCACAAACAAAACATGTCTGTAGCTTTAAACTGGGGTACACACTCCAAACAGTTTCAGAGCTGTACACTGTTGCTCATGACCTGTGCACTAAAATATGCACACTAGCACTACTTGCTATTTAAAATTAATGTTATGCATGTATCTGCTATTTTTCTTTCTTGTAATGTCTTCTGGCTTTTATCATCAAGATGTTATCAGTATCTTAAAAGCAGGCTTTTGCAAGTGTCTTTTCAAAAATACCCTGAAGTAAGTAAATGAGCTGCTTTCTGGGGGAGTTTCTTATGCCTGTGCTTAGAGGTAAAAAAAGCAAAAGACAGCCAAAAATGAGAGTACAAGAAAAAACAGACATGCAATATAAACACATTGTCAGGATTAAAAAACACCCCAACAACAAACTCAAAAAACCAAAACAAAAACATCACCAATTTTTCTAAAGCAGAAATAATTTCCTTCCATACTGCTACATAACTAATACAGAAACTTTTCAAAAATGAATAAAAGATCTGAAAACCAAGCATAAGATCTTCTACATAGGCAAGACAAGGAAGTACAAAGTGATGTGAACGGAGGCTTCAAGGTATCCTCTCGAGACACTTCTGTCAGACACAGAAATATTTGTCCTGAATTTCTGGCTCTATCATTTCAGGATGTTATTTAATATATTGCAAAATACAAGTCACTTAAATACACAAGAAGCTGAGTCACTGAGAAACTAGATTACATCTGAAAATGGGAACAGACATTTGCAATATATTGAGTTTTCAGGAATTTCAAGGCTGGAAAAGACAGGGATGGGAGATGAAGAGTCAAAATGAGCACAGTGATGTGTCTTTTATGCAATAGTCTTGTGGATAATGATCAAATTCTGTTCGTTTAAAAATTTTGGATAAATGAAAGATTTTCCTTTTGCTTAACCTTATTCATGACTGGTAAGAGACACAAAACTGGCTTTGCACCACCTTCTGATTTTAAGATTTACCAAATCACCTGAAAAAAAAAAAGAATTTGTTGGGAAGGTAAGGGGTAGTGAGAAATGGGGAGAAACACAAGAGTTTGGAAATAGACCTAAAGTTTTCCTAGGCATATTTTCTTATTGGAAACTTCTATTAAGTAGCAAATATTCATGAAGGGAAAGAACCAGCTTTCTTAAGGGTTACATCTGTAACGCCTTGTATGATAAAAGGAGGTTCAAAAATTCTAGCCTGCATCTGAATGAAATCCTAAACTAGGCCTATGTAAAGTGGATGTTTGGGGGAGCAGCTTACAAACAGAAGGTAACTGAAAAGGCTCCTTCAGACTCACAGACACAGTGAACAAGCCCAGTGAGGAGTTTGAAGTAGGCTACAGACTGATGAATAAGCAAGCCAGAGGGAAGCTCACATGTACTGCAAACGTATGATTACAGTGGGTTGATTAGAAGTTTTCACAGATTCACAGGATACTCTAAAGTACTTCTACCTGCTTTTGGCACAGTCTTACTGACAAACCTAAACAAGAAAATCCTAAGCTGAAATTTAATCAGCACCTGCACCTTTAGATTGCATTTAAATTATGTTCCTCCTCATCATCAAGAGTCAGTAATTTCTTCTGCAAAAGAACTTCAAGCTTGCTACAATGCTGCTGGGCTTACAAGATTAAAGTCTAGTAAAAGAAAGGAGAGTGGAAAAAGCTGTTGAAAAAAATGCTTCAGGAAGAAAGAAAATCAGATCCTAAACCAAACAAACTAACCAACCCAAAATCCCACCAACACCCACCACCTGCTGCCATACTGAAATACTCCAACCCATGTACCTGAGTCAGTTTGGTTTGCTGGGTGCTAAATGCTGGAGCCTTTATCCAGCCCCTGGATCTGGCTTTGCTGAACACTTCACTGCTAGGCTTGCACTGATGCTGGTATTCAAGCTACCTAGGCCAAAGCTAACAAAATTTATATGGGTTTAAGATGTAGACACCCTTCACTATTATATATACTTGCACCAGACCATAGAAAATTGTGACAAAAGTTACTGAGTGACCCTTTAGAATATTTTAACAATTTCTAAAAAATGCATCAGATCTTATAAAAGAGCTGTCATCTGTCAGACCAAAAGAAGTTTAATCACAGCAGTAATTAAAGCACTGAAATTAAGTATTAATGGACCTGTTGCTCACTTTAAAGGAGGAAGCTTGTTTCCAGTATGCTTGTATTTTCAGAGATGACTCCCAATCTAAGAACCATGGCTCAGCTTAGAGGAGAGTCACAATAAGAGAGAACTGTAACTCAGTTCCTGAATGCTTGAAATAAAGAACACCAACGGAAAGGGAGTTAGATTTTCACAACCACTCCCTTTTCCTATGTTTAAACATAGTACCTTCTCTATTACATATCCATCCATGCTAAAGAGGGAGTTCCTACCTCCAAAATATTTTTCTGGTTACTGTTTGCTGTATCTGGTTTTTCCAGATTTCCAATCAGTGGCTATTATAACCTCTTTCATATTCAACATTCAGTCAGTCAGACAAGCTTAACAAGTATGTATTTCAACAGTAGCTATGATTACAGGTTTCATGTATGTCACAGGGATGCATACTGTACATACCTCTTGTGCTAGTTCCTGTGCATTGGAGCTGAGAGGATATGGAGGGCTGGCTTTGTTCATGTGGACTGTAACAGCGTTGTGGATCTTAAATGCATTCTGAAAATCGCTATTTTGAACAAGCTGTAAAATGAGTGAGATATCCTCTTGACTCTGAGGGTCTACCAAAACGTGCTGGATATGCTTAAGAGAATTTAACAGTTCTTCCACTTCTAGGTAAGAAATAACAAAATACAAATAAGATATGAGTTAACAAGAATGATAACTAAGTAATATTTATATTAAGAGTTATACAAAAAATTTTTTACTGTTCGGTTTTTAAACCAGCAGTGATATATGCAAGTTTATTAGTTATCTGTTATTCCAACTTTTTTGAAGCAGAATGTAACTGAATTAAGAGTAAAAAAAGAAGAAAAAAAAAAGACTTCAAGTCAGTAAGAGCAGTAAGACTTTATTGCCAAGCTCATCTTGATGCACTGAATATTCACTGATACCTTGGTTCACCTTTCTGTGTGTACCTATAATATATGGTAGAAATCTATGTATCTCAACTATATATTGCTTACTTATAGAATGAATGTAAGATAAGTAAACTACAATCAATTTGTAAACATAAAATTATGCTCAGTCTTGGCACATTAAAATAAAAAGTATGAAAAAATACCATCTGTGAACATCTATGAGTTTTGAAAATTATCTACAGCAAAAGAAAGTCCACATCTTTTACTTACACAAATATGAGTTCTGCTTGGGCAGTAAAATACTTTAACATTTTAATAACCAGTTTCTATATGTTTGCAGAATACTATACATGTACTACATTCTTGAGTTTCTAGAACTGATCTGATGCTTTACAAGCACTTTTCAAAGACTTTTATATTATTTTAATATAAATATTTAAATTTCAATTTTTCAAATTTAAATTTTGAATATTTAAATATAAATATTTAAATATTTAAATATTCAAAATTTAAATTCGAAAATTTGATATTTAATATTTAAATATTCAAATTTATGCTAAATAGGTCACTTCTCAAAATTAAGTACTTCAGAAACCACCTAAACCAAGGAATATGAATCAAACCCAGGTAAGATATTCTGAAGCAGACAAAAAACCAATTCATGTTCGGAGCCTTAAATAACATACATGTTTTCACACATTATCTGAAAAAAAAAATCTGTTCAGCCACAAGAAGCTGGTCAGCAATCTAACATTTTAATAAATTCAAATAAGCTAGAACTTTTGAACCCTGGTACTTAAAGAAAACGAACAATATAGCAAACCCCAAATTTTAAAACTGTCAGTTGATACTGATACCAGAATACCAGCTTTGAGAATAATTTTAAAATTCTAGCAACCTTCATTTATTCATTATGAGCTAATAAAATCAGGAACACTATCAGCTAAATTGTATTTTTAACATGAAAAATCCCAGTAGATACTGATCACTAACATGATCAGTACACTGAACACAAGCCTAGACTCAAAATTTTTGAGCACAACATAAAAAATGGTTGATAAATGGACACATAAAAACCATAAAGCCTAACAAAATATGCATTTCCAAGAAGTTCAATTGCTTTAATTTCCGGCAAACCATATCTACATACAAGCTGTCTAGTCCGAGTCTGCAAGTTAAGTCTTCTGTACTATAAAAGGAAACAAACAAGCCAGGGCTACTACTCTTGTACGTTACAGTCTGAAGGACAATAAAAAAGTAATAAAACCCCTCCAAAACCATTTCACACATGCTAAAAACATCCTACCCACCAAAGGTCAAGGACTTCTTCCTGTAACCACCAAGGAAACAAAGGGCAATAGGACAAAAGCTGCACAGAAAGCTTGGATACTGGATGTGCAGGATATTCCACTGCTGATATCCAGTACAACTCACAACACTAATTATGGTAGCCAATGTCTCACTAGGAAACTGTATACACAATATACTGCTTATCACACTGGGAGAAATGCCATTTGGAGAGAAGGCTAAAGAACACTCCACAAGTGAGAATATTTGCTAAACAGGACATTGTCAGCTGGCAAAATTCTCATCTAATGGAGAATGCACAGTACTGAAGTATCTCTTCAACTCAATCTCCCAAGTCTGAGGAAGTGCGTTATTTTCAAGCATAAAGGAAAAAAAAAGTATGTGAAACAGATGTTATTGTATAGCTCCTGACACCTGCTTGGTTAAAAAAACATACTAACTCAAAGTTCTGCTATTTGTTATGGTTATTTGATTTAAAAAGCAGTGAGATATTAGAGAAGAACCTTGCTACTTTTATGTCTTCCTAATTATTTTACTCCATTATTTCTGAACTCTCTCTTACATATCTGAAAATTCAAATACATACACATATATACACACCCAATTCTAATACATGTTGCATGTAAGATACAAATTCATACAGAAAGACAGACATCTTACTCTCTATCTACAACAGACATCCTGTTCCTAGATGTCTTTACATATTTTCTCTTTTTAGCCCTTTGCTAGTTCCTTCTGTGCTGCCCTTTCTTACAAACTACCACAGTACTCTCTTTCCTGTATAATTCCCTTCTACACTGAGGCTTCATCTGCTGGAAACCAAAGGTTTATACCAAGTGATTTCCCCCCACCACAAAACTGTAAAAAAATACCCACCTGAACACAGTTATAAAACAGAAATAATGCTTCAAAGGAGTGAAGTTAAGTATTCGTCAAAAGGCAGCACTCCATTTCCTTGTCACTTGTTTTAATAAAAAACCACACACATAAACCCACACACAAATCCTGGCTTTATGCATGCCTAATTCTATATTCCTGCTTCTGAAGTCTATATCACAGATGAGATTATGATGCAGGGTTCGTTTTCTTTTTTTTTTTTTTTTGTTTTGTTGTTGTTGTTGTTGGTTTCAGTCTTTTTAATGTACCAACAATACAAAAAAGCACCAGGTAACAAAAGACTCCAGATATTTCCTATAAAAAGGGTTGTCTTGAAGAAAAATAAGTTCAGTAAGACCAACATCTGCATTTACTCACAGAAAAGTCAGGGTTCTTTTGCAGAACAAGTCCATTTTTTAATTGCAGATCAATTAGCAATCAAATACTGGGTTTTGTCAAGTCTTCTTTTACATGAAGTGCTGCAGCCTTTTTCCATTAGACTATGAAATGGCTGGAATGTGACTGAGCACTGTGAGATATACACATTAATCAAAAGACTGCCAGGGCAAAAGTATGCAGCTGCAGGGGAGGATGTGCAGTCACATGTTAGATTAGAAAACCAAGAAAAGAAAATAGATGTTTTTTATTACCTTAAACAAAAAGTTAAGAAGAGCAAACTTAAGAAGATAGGATTTATTATACCTCAGTACCAATGTCTTCATTTCCAAACTTTTCTATAGAGTAATCTATGTGCTGGTACTAGTACTTTAATGCTTCAAATAGAACATAAATCACATAGTTAGGAAAAGTAGTTTTGGATAAAACAGTATTTCAGAAAGTCTATTTATAACATATTTATAAATAAGTTTTGGCCAAGGTATAAAAGCAAAAAATAGGCAGCTTTAAAAAATAATCATCAATGTAGCCAGAAAGGGCTTACATATGAAAGGCTTACTTCCATGAAATGTTAGTTACTCATTTAACTGAATTAGCCGAATGAACTGCAGAAAACCAAAGAAGTCTGCATTTTATGGAAGCATATTGCTGTGAAAAAGCCAGTAAATACTTACATGCACATGTGCTAGGTGCAGAGACTATTACTTCCATTTAAACAGCTGTCTAAATCATATACTGTTTTGATAACAAACATGCCCTTTAACATTCTTTTGGTTAAGTCTCCTGTTTTATTTTGATATATAAATTCCAACTTCTTTAATCTAGTCTGCTTTCTTTTATGACGATAAAAACATTAAAGACTTGGCAATGATCTGCCAAATTAGACACTGGCACTTACAAAATATTTTCCAAACTAAAAATACAGACACATAGGTCAATATTCTTACTTAAGAGATGTATCTTCAGGAGAAGCTCTACGGATTAACACACACACACACAAACACACACACACACTCACACAAAAGAAAAATGAAAGTCAGTATTTTAAAAAATACCTAAGAAGGACAGTTGAACATCTCTGTCATTCACTAGCACCTGTCCAGGTTTATTTGGGGTTTTCCTAACTAATCTCAGAGATTTGTGAATGTGACTAAGCACTTTAACCTGGACAGTAAAAGTAGAAAGAGGGAAGAGCCAGATGCTGTGTTACAAATTTTAGAAAGATTAACCCAGAAACTGGAAAAAGGACAGGCTTAAGAGTAGAAGAAAATTTTGTAACAGTTCAAGTTACTGCAGAAGCACTTCACTGAATTTAAATTTTAACTGTTTTTGACAACACTAGTGACTGAATACAGATTCTTTAGGGACTATATAGGTTAAAAAACCACCATATTTTATTTAGAACTATTTTTTCCTATATTTGCAAGAATTCAACATCATAGGTGTGTATAATCAAAAGCAGTACTCTTAATCACAGAATCACATAGCGGGTAAGGTTGGAAGGGAGCACAGTGGGTCATCTGGTCCAATCTCTCTGCTCAAACAGGGTCCTCCTAAAGCACACTGCACAGGATTGCATCCAAACAGTTCTTGAGGACCTCCAGCGAGGAAGGCTCCAGAGCCTCTCTCAACAATCTTTTCTAGTGCTCTATCACCTGCACAGTGAAGAAGTTCTTCCTCATGTTCAGGTTGAATTTCCTGCCATCAGTTTTTGCTCATAGCCTCTTGTCCTCTTGCTTGCCACCATCAAGAAGAGCTTGACTCCATCCTCTGACACCGTCCCTTCAGATGCTCACAGACATTGATGAGGTCCCCTCTCAGTCATCTCTTCCTGAGGCTGAACAGGCCCAGCTCCCTCAGCCTTTCCCCAGAACAGATGCTCTCTTCTTGCACTTCACTGGATCCACTCCAGGACCTCCCTGTCTCTCCTGTCCTGAGGAGCCCAGAACAGGACACAGCACTCCAGGTCAGGCTTTACCAGGGCTGAGCAGAGGGGCAGGATCCCCTCCTTTGACCTGCTGCCACAATGCTCTTCCTAAGGCAGGATCTCATCAGCCTCCTTGGCCACAAGGGCACTGCTGGCTCATGGAATGTTGAACTATAAATCTTCTCTTCTTAAATCTTAAGTTTACTGATCCAAATGACAAGACCCAAATATTGATTACCGAAGTGGACCAAGTCACCTAGTAAGTTTTCTTCAAGATGCACCTCATACCATATATTATTTCCTAATTTATCTCTTTCCAGACACACACCTCTATAATCTTCTTGCCCCCGATGTCTGGCATTTCTCTTCTTACACCAAGTATTCAAAGAATCCTAGCTTCCATTCAAAACCAATTTCCCATCTTCTATTCCCATCTTCTGAGCCAAAACTAATTTCCTCCTTCTAGCTTTTCACAAATACTTGGACAATCCCTCAGCTTCTCCCACAGCTAGTACCCTTCTGAATTCCCCACTGAGAGATTTTAAAACCCATTCTTCATCATCACAGTAATTTATTTACTGTTATTTCTCCTGTTCAAACACCTTCAGCTCCTAGCTGGTTCTGAGGTGTGTCAGACTGAGATATTACTCACTTCTAATCCCTACCAGCTTCCATGGGTAGCTGCTTTGCCCATTGCTTTGCACCAATCCTCCTCCATGATCTCAGCACCTCCAGCATGAAACCTGGCCCCAGCTTTCTAATTCCAAGTCACACTTTCCTCCCTTCTCTAGTTTCAATTTCCAATTCCTTCAGCCGTCTTCACAGCTTTAGGCCACTGTGGCTAAACAACTCCGAACTGCAGACACTTTTACTGTTTGACATCTATTTTTGTATCTTCTGCTTTGTGTTCCCTCTAAGGAGAGAATTTTACAATCAAATACCTAACACTTCATAAAGTTAACTACAGAATCTGCTTCTTGCAAAGAGATCTCTCAGCTGACAAGCCCTGCACTAAAAAAGGTACACCCTCCTTGTTTGTAACTGACCCTGCTATCCACAGGAGGTTGAACAGATGACTTCCTGATGACCCTTTCAATCTAAATTTTCCTAAAGAGGGATTTGTACAATAAGGATTACCAGAGGTTATGGAGCAGAGACATGTCTTTAGCAGAATCGCTGCTCAGCCACACAAATATTAGAGATGAAGTAAAAAAGAAGAAATTAGCAATTTCATAGCTATATTTCACTCTGTATTCTCAACTAGCTATATTTCACTCTGTATTCTCAGCCAATAGGAAAGGAAAGAAAAAAAAAGAAATTTTGGTGCAGCCCAGAAAAAAAGGCCGCCTTTTTAAAGAAATCTGGATCTCTGAACAGGTATGGATTTTGAAATCTGAACAGGACTCTCACAGATTCCTAGTGCATCTTTTTCACTCCAATGTCACACATTTTATTTAAAATACTTATGTTTGAGGAAGAAAGGTTAGAAATTTTCACTAAACAACGAAAAATTTTAGCATCCATTTCTTAAAAAATTATTAACATCACATTTTCTTCAATGCCTAAGCAGATTTTCATTAGCAACACCATCACCTTAAGAGATGTATTGGTGCGACATTTTAATCAGGTGGTAATTGATAATGCAAGACAAAACAGGAAAAAAGCACTAGCATGTTTCTCCTTAAAGTATCAACAACTTCTTATTTTAAATGTCATTCTGTGTTTATTCATTCCTTATTCTGGTCTACAGTTCATCAAACATCATAAAATTGGGTATTACTTACATGGTTTTTCCCAGCCTTAAGAAGATAGAGACATTGACCGAATTAGTTATTATCCACAAGGTATTTAATTGTTTCCCAAATGAATCAGTTTTGAAAAGCCACTTGCTGAGGAACTTAGCCTGATGTTTGGCTAAATAAAAATACCCCAAACCACCACAAATCTGAAGAATAAGAAGACTTTAAATCTGTTTATGAAAGATTAGCTAAATTAGGTTTTCAGTGGCCTAAAAGAGTATTAATATCAAACAAATCTTTACTCCATTGGCCCACTCACTGCATTTTACCTACCTAGTGTTTTCACAGTGTAATGAGGACTCTCCAAAACAATCCCTTCTTCTGTGTCAAATATTGGATTATCTATTCCAGTTTTAGGAGGAATTTGTGCTAGTTTCTTTAGCCTCATGGAAGCAGTAAGGTCCAGTTCTTGTTTCCTTCCCTCTTCTTCTCGCCTGCGCCTCATGTCCTCCTGCTGCTGACGGATCCGCTCCAGCTGAGCACTGCGCCGCATGGGCATCATCCTGGAGCCCAAGTCCCCAGGGCAATCAACAGCCATTTCTCTGTGCTTCTGAGGTTCCTCAGGAGACATAAGATCCACATTTTTTGCTTCATTGTCAGAGTCTTCTGTGATATGTCCATTCATATGAGAAGTTGTCATGATTATCTGTAATTATGCTTATGCTCTTCAAACCAAAATGCTGCTATTTGCTATTAGGCCAGTTTGTGTTACGGTATTGTGTAAAATCCATTATAGATTCAAATATATTTCCCTTCCATCACAAGACACTCGAAGAGGCATCCAGGAGGAAAATCTAATGACAGATATTAAAAAAAAAAAAAAAAAGAAATTAGTGAGTAATTGGAAAATAAGAAAACACCTAAGGTCCCCAGGCATCAGAACAATGAAACTTTCCATCCAAATTTACATAGTGGTTCTTCCCCTACTAAGAACTACAGAATCCTCACAAATCTGTTTCACATATTTTGGTAGACTTCAGGTACCAATGTCAGAAAAGGAGCACTGTTCCAACTAATGTTAAAATCTCTTTTATTCCCAAGTGAAAACCGTGGTGATTCTGTACTTAACACAATAGCAAATAAGCAGTTTTCAGAGAGTTCCCATTCAAGTTTTAATTTGTATTTGCATTCTTAAAAATTCCAACACAAACCACGCTTACAATCCTACAGACACTAAATTTGAAAAACTTGTTCTAAACAACACATTCTTAAGTAGCTGAGTATGCTGAACACCAGTAAAGATATTTGCATTTATTGTTTATAAATTAAGGCATTTATATAAACATTGCTTCCTGGATTCAGAGAAGACAGGTCTGACATAGAGTTCATCTAAAAGATACTATCTAAAGCAGACAGGAGCTGCACTTACACAATTACAAGTACAGATAAAGTCCTAGGATAAGGGTTTGGACAATTCTGGTTAGCAGCTACTCTTAATACTTCCCATAGGTATGCATTAAAGCAGGAAGGATTACATACAAGAGTTAAAATCCTTGTGTGGGAGTACAGACATACAGCTTTGACAGAGAATAATAATTAATCTCCACAATCGACTATGATATTCCACTATACTACACACATTTTAATCTGGTTCTTATTCCTGATGATTCAGGCTAAAGAGCTTAGGTGTACTGATAAATATAGCCACTCATCTCTTACATATAATTACAATTAATGCACATGTAACAGAGTGTTTTATACCACACTGCCTTTCTGTCAGTGTTCGTTATCCACAATCTGTCCAATTAAAAGGTCATAAAATTAACAAACAGTTGCATACAATATCATCAATATACTTAATTTTTCAAGCTACATTTTACCACTTTTTTTTTTTTAATTTACTGAAAGGAAATAGTACGAAATATCTCTAAGTTCTATTACACACTGGAAGACACCAAGACAGAAAAAAACCCCAAAAAAACCAAAACCCAGAATCACCTACATTCTTACACCAAATGTTTGTGTTTGGAGGAGGAAGGGAAGGATGTTTATGCTGTAATTAAGTTGAAAATTAAATATCTATAGTTCTGTTTGGGAAGAGCAGCAATAGAGACTCCTACACAAGTTTTTGCCAGCTTGCAATTCTAAATATGTAGAGCTATTCATTTTCATGAGGAGTAGCACACAGCATACAGCAACAACAGAATTATTTCCTTTACTTGTTTCCTCTCTAGCCCCTGCTACTAAATAGTTATTACTAAAATCTTCCCAATAAGAAAATTAAATTAAAGCATTTCTGTGGTAGTAAAAATTCTTTTTTTTTGCCCTTATAAGCACTTAATTGTACTCCACTGATATGCTGAACATCCAATACTCAGCATTCACACATTCAGAAAAAAAACTAAGCAAAAAAAGCTGATCAAAACCTGCATCGTACTGGGGCTAGCACTGCAAGTACCCCACAATTACTCAGCGCCTGTAAATCCTTCAGTTACTGCCCAACTTAGAACAGCTTTTCAAAGAATAAAGCCACATAAAATTAGTATTTAAACAGAGTTATATAAAACACCTATATAAACAGAGTTATATAAGAAAAAGTTCTCTGAAATTCAGAAAAAGGTGGATAATAATTTAGCAAAATGATCCCCAGGAAGCTGCACTTCCCCTTCTGAAAAGGCAAATTCTCTGTACAGAAATTCCAATCCCCAAAAAGGAAGCCTCATTAGGAACAATAAAATTCCAAAGACCACTACTTTAACTGTGGACTGAAGATAATTCAAATTCTTTTAAATTCAAATTGTATTGGCCATAGCTTGTCTGAACATTGAAACTTTTCAAAGCTACATTCATATCTTTTCAACTCTGACAAGCAGAAAGAAAGCTCACATTCCTGAGTCTATAGGGTACAACCAATAGGTGCTGAAACAATGAATAAGGTGCTGAAGGGATGAATAACATCCATTTAATCAACACTAAAAATGTCAAAAACAGGGTGTGAGGACCTGTAAGAAGTAAAACACAATTTTATACTCAATATTCTGTAAGCTAAATGATGTCACACTCTCTAGTGAATCTTAATCAGAAAGATTTATCAGAAAATTGAGTTGATGGCCAATGCTTAAAAACTGGTCAAGAATATTTACAGTGGGATTAGCTACATATCCTCCATCAAATTTCAAGTGCCAGTTACATAAATGACCCACCAAAAACTCACAACTGTATATAGAGTGCTAAGATTTAAAATCTCTTTAGTTTAGTAACATGAACTGAAGACAAGAGAAACAAAAATATAGGCTGGAGTAACAGGCAACCTTAGTAACACTGCTCACATTTTCAGTATAAACTGTGTGCAAGACACAAAGGACATATAAACTCTTTGAACAGGGTACCAAGACATTTAAGTCACCTGTGATAATAGCTCTCTATTTTCTGTATGCAAGATCTGAGTCAATCAAGTAAAAAAGAAACAAAAGCTACAGAAAATCAGAGCTCTCTTGCAGCAACAGTCAGAAAACAGTGACAATTTAAGAATTTTGGAATTTTAAATAAAAAGTATTTCTGGTGTCCCAGAAAGCTAGATACTTCTAAAACCAGCAATAAACAGTACAGCAAATGACTCATGCTCAGATTATACAAAATATCATGTTATCAGGCAACATAAAATTTGACCTTATGGAAACACCAAACCAAATATGCAAAAACCTGACCCCAGATATAACGAGCTGGTAATCCATAAAAGCATAAGCATGCTGCAACTCTGGAATGCTGAACAACTTCCTTTAATCAAAGAACTTCTGACAACGGGTGACCCCTTCCAAACCTAAGCCCCTCTCCTCCTTCCTGTTGTCTCAGGTCTGCATCAGACATCACAAATCCTCATCTCCAACTGTTTTGGAAAAATGCTATTGCCCAACTGCAATAAATGAAATAAACATGTAAGGAAAGAAAAAACCCAGATCAGCTCTCAAGTCCCTCTACACAGTGGTCCTAAGGATGCAAAATGTAATATATTACACTGGTAAAACCTTTAATTTAGTTCTCAAATGAAGGTGTGGCATAGCTGAGATTAAAAATAAGATTCATCTTAAGGGAGGTACTAGGAACAGAAAATTTTATTTTAACTAATATGCATGGCATCAAAAGTCATAAGATGGATAATTCCAGAAATGTTCTCTTAGTTTTTCTTTCTGAAGGTTTCTTCTGCAATTTTAAAAATTCTGTGACAGCAACAATAATGGAAGGTTGTTACACCAAGTCTGTTCTTTGCAAATTGTGTATCCAATATTACAGATTTTCAGTCCAAGAGAAGCTTGTTTTGCCAAATTAATATTTAGTTCTATGGAGAAAAATTTGCAGACTTACTCAATAACAATAATTTTTACTAGTTCATATGTACAGTCTATATAACAACATTTGTAATTGAGAATTCCTTTCCACTTCGGAACTTGGTAGTAGCAGTTCCTGTACTTTCTAGATATGTACAAGAGTCTGTTACACAACTTGATTGCTCAAAGTTTAATGGGGTTAAATGATGGCTTTGAACATCTTGCTTTGAATTGCTGATATCTAAGTGGGGAATCTTAGTGTTTCCACATGACACGTAGAGCTTTCCAAAATAAACCAGATTTATGACTCTCTCAGTCCAGCTTCCTATCACAAGTCTTACCAACACAGTCCCGGAGAGTGTACGTGAAAGTCTTTTCTTCACAGATTACTCTCATTTTTGGCCTCCAGAGGAAGATTTCTAAAAACTGATAATTTTAGTACAGCTATTAAAAAACAGCACTTCATTCATTCTGGTCACTACTGGGCATCATATAAAATTCTGACTGGGATGTAATTATGAGCAGCAAACAAACAATATCTCTGATGAAAGTTCATAACAGCAAAATTAAAGAAAAAGCACAGCTACTGTTTTGGTAACTATACTAACTATTCTCAAAAATATTGTATTTTACAAGCCACCATTCTTCATTCTTCACAGCTAACAATGTCAGGCTTCTAACATCTTTTTAAACATACTGAATACACTAAACAAAGCACAGACCCCAAAAACTCTGTAAAAGAATAAACATACATAAATGCAATGATTTTGGTGTGCAAGGCAGACGCTAGAAAAAAATATATACTAACAGAGACTGAAATAGAAGTGCTGTAAGGTGGTTTAAGTTTTCATGTGCTTCCTGGGGACTGTGGCTGGTGTGCATAGCAATCCTAATTGCTTTAACAACTAAATTCTGTACAGTAAAATTAAATTTGTTTTGCTTCAGCAACTTCCAAAGAGTAAAAATGACATTTTCTGGAGGCTGAGGTTGTGTGTTACATTTCAGCAGTGTTTAAAATTCTTTCATTGCTAGAAGTATGATTAGACCTGATAGTTCCCGTTTTAAAATTCATTAAAGCTGCAAATTCTGAATGAGTGCAAGAAAGTTCAGTGCTTACCTCCAGTGAAATTTCATTAGTTTTGGCACAGATTAGAGTATAAAAGCCCAACCTACATTTGTAATTTTAATATAAATACAAGAAATAGATATTAAACATTAGCACAGTGCAAGGATTTATCATCAGCTTAAATCCATATACCACAACAGACATGGTATATTAAAATATTAATTAAAAACAACTGGAAGATGAATTCTAGGTTGCTGAAGTGGATTAAAAAGTAGATTAAAATCACATACAAGATGTTTCCCAATATCTGAACTACTAATAAAATATGAGCATAAAACTACGTTACAGATCTCTGCCATGTATTATTAATGGCTAACATAATAGTGTGTCTTCTGGTATTTTTACTCAGTACTTCAGATTCTAGGCAATCAAAACCTAAGCCACAAAAATCACAAAGTACCAAAGTAAAACACGTCAATAATTCTACAAATGGAAGCTCGGTGTAGGAAAATAAAAAATAATTCCCAGCTTTCCTTGCATCATCTCCTATGCACCACTTTTCCTTCAATGGGATTTCAGTGAATTTGCAAGATTAGGAAACTTGGAAAGCAATCACATAAAGAAAACACAACACAAATAATGTTGCACCGCATAAAAATGACTACCACTACTTGATGATAATTAATGATTTGCGTTTATGACAGAAAATACTTCACAGATATCTCCTGTGACTCTTAATAGTACCTGAAATAATTGATATAGCCTGGAATGGACTGATGTTTTGTAAAAATAAGTAAAAGTTACAAAATTTATGGCAACTTGATACCTCTTGTCTTTAGTTTACAAAAAAAAAATCTGTAATGAAAAAAGAATCTTTACACTAGCTTTGCAACATGTTCAAGAAAATTACTTTCTGGCATGGTTTGTTTTTTCAGTCTAATATTATTATTTAAATTATTCTTTCCTATAACTAGATATTCTAGCATAGACTCTAGTATTGGGAGCAAACTCTTCCTTTAATATCCAGCTGACACTTGTTTTAATAATTTCAAAACAAAGTTCATTATAACACCTGTCAAGCACAGTAACTCAGTACAACATGTGAATTTCAAAGGGCTGTCAGACATGCTGAGAGGTTTTAGCATTCCACACTCACTTAAACGTGCAAGATATGTGAATCAAGAGCAAAAAGGGCTAAACCCTCGAACTGATCATTATTTTCACTGTTAGCAGTTTCTAAGTCACATTGGTGATTTAGAAAAGAACAAAAAGCAATGTTAATTTGCAGCATTAAAGCACAGAGAAATTGAAATGAAACGGAAAATTCAGATGCTAAGGTTAGATTCCAGTTTTATAAATGGTATAAACAAATTGCACAGCCTGCAAACCTGGGACATTATAAGCACACTTTTATATCACACTGGTATTACATCTAAGAACCGTGGTCTATTTAAGACATCAGATTTTATTAGGCTTGTTTATCTCTGAATGCAATGTCACCAATCAAAAAAGTCACAGCTTGAGAATGGGCCTACAGTATCAACTTCAAAAGACACAAGAGGCGACTCCCTACAAAAGAGATATGAACAAAGTGTTTTCCATGAAAAACAGGCACCAACAGGACACGTACATCATGTCAATCAGCAACCACCTCACTCAGACCTCCTTTCAGTAACTGCACCTTTGCAGTAAAATACATGCAAGATCCCTCTTCATACAACTGCTGCAGAGGTAGGAACAATTAAGGCTTATTTAAATTCCTTCCCACCTCACTGTGAAAGACAAATGCTGCCTGTTCTATCAGCAGCAACCTTTCTTGGTTAACATAGCAACAGCGAGCTCCTTTAATCAGCTAAAATTGATAGCACAGGTCAAGCCACACACACGATAGCAGAGAACCACTCCACACAAAGCTTTCTCTAGTAGTTACACATCTTTCTATTGCATTTTTCAACATTTTTCTTTTCAGTTACACAAACAAAGTGCTTCTTAAGTTGACTGAGATTTGAAACAATTGTTGAAAACACTAAGAATAAACATATACCACGATTCTCTTTGTTTTAAATAAACACTACTACTTACATATAATTGATTTCTGCTTTTTAGATCAAATGAAAAATGGACAGGGAGGAGAATAAAGTTACAGCTGGGATGAGAGGGAATGACAACAGAAACAAACTAGAGTCAGTTTCAAGAAGCTTATTGCTAGAAGTCACAGATAGACAAAAAAAGTTAAAATACTTGTGGACGTCAGTTAAGCAATTCTGTAACATAGTATTTACGTTCTAGGTTCTGTTCATATTTTGTATCCTCGATAAAGCTTCAACACAGCTGTGCTGACAAGTCCTAAACCAGTGACAAGCACAGCAGAGGGCAGTCTCTGCAGCAATTAGTGAAAACCTGAAAAAAACCCCAAAGCTGCTTCAAAAGAGAGCTCACAGAAACATCCAACACTACAGGTCGTTAAATGGTCTGAGCCCACATCACCCCAAAACAGCACACAGATATACCACCCCAGCATTCCAGCAGGGCTTAGATTAATAGGCTACAACTATGCATACATTTGAATACTGCGTTCCAATCAGATCTTTAGCACCCATAATCCCGGTGAGAAAACCCCGTTTATTTTATATATAGATATGAGTGGATAACACAGATGCCTACAAGATGCAATGAAAACATGACATAATAGTATGAGAAAAAAGGAGTTACCTTAAGTGAGTAGTTTTTTAAATGTTTAGAAACCTTCAAGCATAACAAATGAAGAGAAAAGAAATTCCTAGAATTCCAGGGATTGTTAACAGATCTCACAGGACAGCCAGAAGCATGCTAACAAGTTGGTAATTTCTTATCACCCATTCACAGCTAAGACTTCAGCTTTCATTGTCTTAAAAGTAAATATGCCTGTCCTCACTTTAAATGGTGGTTATAGTCCCTCTGAAATTAAAAACACTGCTGCTATTTTAGTTTTCTAGTAAGATTGCTCCAGCCCCCTTCAAACTGTGTCCTTGTTGGCTCAGGCTCTTGCATTCTGGTCTCATTTTAACCCCTCATGTTTTTTAGCATGTTATTTTTAATGTCAATGCTTGCCACTGCTTCTATGTGAAACATAGTATTAATAGCAAACGTTCATGGGTACTAGTATGTATGTGACACTGTCACTTCAAAGAGGTGACTGAACCAAAGCTAAATTAATTAATCCCAAATTAAATTGAAGTTACAATGTTCCACAATTTACATCTCATCTGATGCCTAAATTCACACAAAATGGCATTAGTTTAGTATTCCACAGCAAGTTATTCTTAAGCCACATTTACAATACTCTAAAGAAAGTCTAACTTCTTCTTTACTCATTTTAATACTCCAATATCTGCTGAATTCAATTTAGAAATATCACCTAAAGAAAATGGAAATACAGCTATTCATCTAAACCTTCCATCCAAAAATGCCAAAATGTTAGCTATCTAATTCAACAGTCTTCTGAGATTATACTGGGACCAAGACTGTCTTCTAATTTTACATGATTCAGCTATAGGTTCAATCATATGAATAATTGAGCCTATAGGCTTTGGAAGTTCAAAAAAGCAAAATCTTACAACATTATGTAACAAAGATACATGTGCTAGCTTCTTTCATGTGGCCATCCTCCTCAGGCTCTCTTTTCAACTCTATTTTGCAAGATTAACTGGATGCATGTCAGGGATGATTTTAAAAGCTTTTTTAAAATGATCCCCAATGATATAACCTGATTAGCTGTGTCACTATGTTACTCACAGGTATGTGGAGGCAAAGGGGATAAGGATCTTCTGACTTTTTTTTCTGACCACAAATATAGGTTGAGACTTCTAAAAATTGACATTGTGAAAAACAGGACATCAATCACAAACTATACAATTATTCTCTCAGCTTCACAGGACTCACAATCACATACCACAAACTCAGAACAACGACATTTCATTTGAGCTCTTCTCTCGTTATTTATAGGAAAAAAACCCCAGTGCACAAACTATTTTAGCTACTCAGGTCTCTGATCTCACAAGACTTTCATTCCCAAATTCATCTGAGATGGTGGTGACAGTTTCACTGAGCTAATCCCTAAAAAAATGCTGCATAATTTAAAAAAATTTTCTTCCAGAAGTATTTTCTCTTCATGGGTGTAGGATTTTCTTTGTCTAATTAGCATAATCTGTAGGTGATTTTTCTGAAGGAAACTTTAAGCAAGGTGTACAAGCCATGGGAGTGTGTATGAATTTTTTTAGCCATTTCAGTATTACTAGTATGATGAGATGCCCTGCTAGACATAAATGACAGAAGCCCTTGCTACTATGGAAGAAAGAAACTCTCCTCAGCCAGGACAAGTGCAATGGATAACTACGGCAAATGTATCCTCTAAAGAACAGTGACAGTTGAAGATTCCAGAGGATTATGCTCAACCAAATTCAGGTCCATGAAATCTGCTGGGATGCTTCTCAGTTCTGAGAATACAAATGGCAAAGTCAAAACTCAACATTTTGAAGGCTGAAAAAACTGTTGAGAATTTGCAGTATTGTAGTTTCTTTACATTGTGTCAGTCACATTACTTAGTACTTGCAAACACTGCAGTCATTTTTTCAGGGAACTCACATAATTCATATGTTTGTGCATAACTAACTGCCAACTGCTAGAAAAGAACAAAGCTGACTAGGCTTTCAAGTATGCCCTACTTCTGCAGCCTTCCAAACACAATCAGTAGTTCATGAATTTATGACAAGAACCAAAAAAGAGACTGTCAGTATGATTCCTTGGACTGTTAAGCTGTGCTACTTTGCTGCTGCCAAAGACCTGCAGTCTCATTACTCTTGCTCTTGACTGCTCCCTTATGCTCTCCACTTTTGGGTTGTACAGCCATTGCCTTCTCTGACAGTTTTGAAGCCTGTCAAATCCGTCACCAAGTAATTTTAATTCAACAAGATTGCAGAATGTCACAACATACTTTTGTTTGGTTGGTTTTGGTCAAATTGGCATGCCAGAATAGATCACAATAATCTGAAAGGTGACAAGATTGGCAAAAGGGTCTGGAGCACATGTTTTGAGACCAGGAGGTAGAGAGGTAAGAATAAAGACAAGTATAAACTCCTAGCCCTGGCGGCAGGGAGACAAGTCCAAACAGGACTGCATCTTATGGGACCATATTCTGTGAGTTCTCCTCACCTCCCACAAAAAAATCTCATCAACACCTACTGATTCTTTTCATCCTAAACAGCCCAAACAAAATCTACCAAAAAACTCCCAAAAAACAAGCAATCAAAAAAAAAAAAATCAAAAAACAACACCACCACAAAAAAACACCACAGAAAAGCAACCACACACCTACAACCATTTGCATATCTTCCTGATGATGTAAAGAGGGCAGTTAAAAGGGAAGTATTGGTTTCTCTTAAAAAACACACTCAAACACTGTGGGTGTAAAGCACCACAAAATTTACATTTATTTTTGAGCATATTTCCTCCCAAATAAAAATGGTAAATTAATCACCCTAGTGTTTAACATGGTCAGTTTAGTATCTGAACATCTCTGCACATTCATTACTTGAGGATACTCACTAGTATTCTCTATTATCTTTTTGTAAATAGTATAATCCACAACTCAGAAGCAAGAGCTTTCCCCCCCCCCCCTTTTTATAAAGGACAGCAATAACACAGATCTTAATTTTCTGCAGCAGAAGGCATTAAACAGACCATCTACTGATTAAACAGTACACCTACTGGTCAGCATTAATACAAACAAAAGTACTACCTTCAGGCATACAACAGAATTCATATATGGATGACCACTTAGGAATGGACAAAAACTACAAAACACCTTTCCCAGTACTTATCACAATGATCTCATAAGCTTGCAGGAGCAATGCCAAGCATGACCAAGGAACTCATGCTGATTCCCGGGTCACACTATAAGGGAAACCTGCTGTACATACCTACACCATGCAGTAACTTAAAACATAGGCCACATTGAAAATGTGCAGAAAAATATTTTATGTGAAGTATGACCAAAATTTCACTATAGGATGTGAAAATCAAATGCTCTGTAAATAACCTACATTACTAGACTTCATAATAAAAATGCATAAGAAAACTTCACAAGCTAAAAAGACAACATTAGAGACCTTCTGTACCTTATAAAAACAGTCTCTTTCCTATTAGATCTAAGGGGACTCTTGGGCCTAATGTTAGCAATCTGTTTACACAAATCAAAATAAAATCCTGACAGGAACAAACTCACTTCTGCAAAGTGAATTCAAGTACCTAACTGACTGCAGAGCTTTCCCTAAATCAAAGAATGATCATTTCAGTTTCAGAAACTTTGTTAAAGCACATGTTCTTTTTATTAAGAAAACATTAGAAATTTGGGATAAATTCACAGGAATTTAAGACTCCTACATGAAGCCAGGCAAATCTTTTTAGTATCTAATAGTGCAATAATCCTGTCCAGAAAACTGTGACATCACTTAAGCTGTTGAACCGAGATATTAAAACATGACTGTGTAAGCCAGGGAAAAACACTGGCAAGGTTAAGTGACGTAACTCCCCCCATCAGAACCCTCAAATCATGATAAGGAACAAAATTTGAAGACTTAGGAAAGTGGAATCAGCAGAAACCTTTCTTTGCCTAGGATGATGGAGTGAATCTTTTAGTGTAATGAACTTCCAACACATCATTTGAACTTATGGAAGTATGTCTTCTCAACTGTTATACTAATCAAACTAAAGATGACTCTTTGAGCAATAGTGTTATAAACTTGGTTTAAAATGTTTTCTTTCTTTGGTAGCATCTTTAAAGCCATTTTCCCCACCCAACTCATGAGTTGAAAGCTGAATAATGAACTTTGGTTTTCATATAAAAAAAATTCCCAGTCATGCTTAATATCCTCTGCCAGTGAAACAGATGAACAGTGAAATGTATGTTAACCTGTACTTTACACTTGCTTATAATAACATATACACAATTACTTATTTTAAAAAACCCAACAAACCAACCCCCCAAAAACCTAAACTAAACATACTTTGCCACATAGTTAGAACGTTCAGAGGTGTCTGACAGCTAAAAGTGGTTCCATAAACTCATATTACCTACTATGACCCACTGTAGAAAAGCAAATGTTAACATTAACAGTATTAAAGAAAATGTTAATAGCAAGAGAAAATGGAAATCACAATACAACAGCTAGTCAGTCTCCCAAGTTTTATGTGCAAATTCAAAATTCACTGATTTGTCCTCACTTATCTTTCACAAATTTTTACTTTGTCACCTGAAATAAGTTTCTATTTCTCAAAAGAAAAGTATAAGAGAGGTAAGTTATTAGGACATCACTTTTAACTGAAGTGAGTGTGCACAAAAATTAAGTTAAATTAAAATAAAGTTAAGTAAACTTAAGCTAAGTTAAAAAAAAAATGGATGCAAGATAAGGAAGCTTCTCTTAAGGAAAGATTTCCTCCTGGTGCTTATGTCAGATCTCAGCAACTGAGATATTTTTTAACAAGAAAATGGGAAGAGAGGTAAGAATGCATTCAACTGATGAATGCAGGATATCTCTGCATCACAAACGGGCAGTAAACATTAAGAATACATTCAAAAAAGTTATTGAGCAATACCTGGAAGAATCTATCACACACCCAACCCCTTAAACAAATACCTAAAGATTAAGTTTGTACAAGTTATACATACCAGTGATGCAAACACATATATATGCACTACACCAACATACCTGATAAATCTCTCTAAAGAGAACATCACAACATTTTATTACCCAATATTTATAGCTTGGCCATCAGGCACTTCTGAATCAGAATGTAAGAACTCAGTGTCCCAAAATAATCCCAAAGACATAAACTGTAAACTCTCTCATTTATAGTCACTTGAAGTAACCGTGTCTTCACTAAGCATTCCAGAACCAGCAGAGCATAGACTCCTTTGGAACACACTTGTCAGAAAGCTGAAGCTTCATAAGAACACAAATGTTTGTATTCCAACTGAATACAAACTACTATTAAATTCAGAACTCAGAGCCAAATTTCCCTAATTAAGCTTATCTGAGAGTGTTAGCAACATATTTGGCAGTTCTTCTTTGGGTAAAGAATAAAGTCTTCTGTAAATAAGTCTTTGACTCCTTTAGTATACTAATACTTTGAATAAAAAGAGCCATAATATTCTGGGCATACTTTCTTAAAATCATGTTTACATAACTGTAAAAGTATCAACTTTTGAGTGAAAGTATTACTTTGTAAACCCTTCAGCAAAATGAGAATCCTGGATGCTGCCCTCATGCTGAGACCACACAGACAGGGGTCTTCCTCTAGAGGTGGAGACAAATCAGCAACCTAACACTAGTCAATGTACAAGACTGCAATTGGCACTATGATACTGAAACATTCTGGAAAACACTGTTACAATTATGAAGTCAGCCTGAGAAACACTGATTACAAAAACATGCCATAAATGATGGCATACACCATCAATAAAAGTCATAACACCTGGAAATATTCTCAGCACTTTTGACACAAAATTGTCAGTCTTGCCCTAATGCAAAACCAGGTGTCATGGCTTCGATTGCTGCCCCAGACTACAACCAGAAGCTGTATACAATATGAATGCTAAGGAGGACCCACCTTGTTTTTTCCTGAGAAAAACCGGAGAAAGGAATGAAAACGTAGAGGACAAAAATTGGGAGAAAAAAAGGGGAGAGTCTAGAACTAAATGATATAAGGAGAAGCCAGAGTAATTATCCATTCCAGCAATAATCAAACCAACAGCAAAGTCAAAGTACTCTAAATTCCCTGCTTGTATAAAAAGCAGAATCCCTTGTCAAGGAGCAAGGCTAGGATGACAGAACAAACAGCAAGAACACTAACTGGATATTGGGCTCAGGGCCAGTATCAGCATTTCTGTATGCTGCTCGGGAAGCTGCCACTGTCTTTACACAAAGTTTTTCAGATCAAAGAGGTCAGCCAAATGGTAACAGTAAAGAGTGAAAGTTATGGTCCACTGGAAGAGATAAACTGTGTTTTCTCTCTATGACAGAAGAGTAGATAGAAAGCAAGCATATTTTCTTTGATTCTGGTATATGAAATGTGATGAAAAGTCAACTGAAAGGGATATGTATGTAGAAATTATAACCACCCAGTCTGGTGCATATATCTTGTGAGCAACAGGAAAAAGCAGCAAAATTAGAAGACAGAACACCTAATATCACTGTGAAGCACCAGATCCATCACAGACCAATCTTAGGCCTTCACTGCAGTCATCCTAAGAGACAGGTTTATCCTGACCCTAGCCATGGCATCTGACAGGCTGCAAGCACTCTAGTTGCTACAGTTATGTACATTTGTCACTGTAAAGTTTGCAAATATTTGGTCCTTCTCTCGTCTAGCAATTTGAAGAGCTTTGACCAGCTAAAACAGAAGACTACAGTTTCCTAAACATACTTTTTTCAAGACTTCACAGCAGTAAATTCCCACAATGCACTGGAGCAGCACAGCTGAAAAACTTCAAGGTGCAGCAATACACACCACCCATCCCTCATCAAGTATATATATATCCATGTTTCAGAGCAATCAAGTTACATCCTCTATTTCCTCCTACCAGTTTCCCCACTTGAACTTAAGATATGATTCTGCAACATGGAGACATCCTCTACATTATATCACAGTGCACAAGAGCCAGCTTATCAGAATGAAGCGGCAGAAAACAAACCAAAGAGAAAGGTATCTACCATTCTCAGTAGCAAAAACCTCTGAGATCATGAGATCATCTGCATATAAAACAGTGGTCTCTCTTCATCACCAAAATGACTGCAATTTTTTATGAATTACAGATTTTTCAAAGTTAAATTGTAGAGTAGACCATACACCCAGAATAGGTTTTGCTCATCTTAAAAGAATCAGTACTGTCTAAAGACCAGTAGCGTAAATTAGAGAGACACGACATGATTTACACATGAAACAAAAAAATACACAAAGAGATGTAGAGATAAGGAACAGCCTACAGGAGTTAAAGAATTCATTTTTAATTAAAAGGCTATTTGACAAAAGTTAAGACCAAAAAAGTGGTTTGCTTACAAAAGTAATGAAGGGCAGCGCACAAAATGAACCAAATAGTTGCATGAACTGGAAAAGGCATGCAAATACAAGAGCATGATTTTAGTCAAGTCAAGCTATCACACACCTATAGCAGCTAAATAGCATTATGAGAACAATGTTGCTGGCTCCCTTCATCCCCCATGTCAAGGGGAGACATGTCAGGACCTCAGTAATTTTTGTCACCACAGAGGCAAGAGTATGAGGAGGACTGCCAGGACCACAGGTCAGTTAAAAACAGTCTTCTAGCAAATTTTCAAAGCACCACTCAGTACAATGTCTGGAAAAAAAAAATTGCAGTAGAGATATTTTATCAATACTCCCACTAAGCAGTAAGAGACTGGGAAACTGCATAACAGCAAAGTCTGCAGATACAAGTTTAGAAGACTAAAATCAAATGACATGGTGAAGTTCTTGGGTCCAGCACAAACAGCAGTGGCCTAAAATTAATAAACCATGATAAATTTAATTTCTGTCTCTGCTGTGCTAATTAGGCACTCCAAGTTCTTGACAACTTATTATCTCAGGCACCTGCATTTTAATCACAAGTATAGAGAACAGAGCTCTCAGAAAACAGATTGCTCCCTCCCTGGCATACCAGTGCATCAGGCAGTATGGCTTTGCAGGGTCCTGGCCAGGTGACAGGTTTTGTCTGGGCACAAATCTTGAATTCCTTCTTTATTCACTAGAAGATGTGACTGTTGTTTTTAGGGACACCAAAGAGTCTAATTATGAAGCCACTGAATATGGTCTTTCAGGCAAAGTCTGGTAGACTGAAAATACTTCTAGCAAAGAATTTTAACTGAGATTTGCAATGCCATATATAAGGCAAGTAAAATCAGTTTGGGAAATAGTTTGTCATAGTAAGAAAGTGCCAGAAGTAACAGTAGATACTCAGTTTTGTACCATTCGTCCCAAGGAACAAAAATCTTTGTGGCTTAGAGCTCCTCACGAGAGGTTAGCAGAAATGTGAAGCAGTATTAGTTGTCTGAAAAGTCCAATAGGTTAGCCCAACCTCTAACCCAGCAGATACACCATGAACAGCACCAGTTCCTCACTTGAAAGCAGCTCCTCTCATATTGTCTTAAAGCCTTACAGACAGAGGTTATTCACTAACAGCCCTGCACATTACTTTCTTTTTCAGCAGCCCTTCGGAACACTTGTTACATGCATGCTGTGCGATAACAAGAAACAAAGGCAAGGTTGTAAGAACACCCTTTATAGTTTTGCACAGTGAGAACACAGGTTCTTGCCCTAAGGAAGCATTTAATACCGAGATTTTTTCAGAGGTGGGAGAATTGAACAGACCAAAACCACCCAGATACTTTTTCTGAACAAGCCAGGAACACCATGGTGGCTTTACCAACCTGTCTGGAACCAGAGCATAGAGAGCAATAGCCACTTTTTCAAACAACATGGGAAAAGTACTGACTAGCTGAATAAGAGCTGCAGCACTGTTCACATAGAAGGGCAGGTACTGATCTCTTCTCTGGTCACCAATGAAGAACCCAAGGAAATGGCATGAAGCTGCATCAGGGGAGGTTTAGGTTGAATTTTAGGGAAAGGTTCTTCGCCCTAAAGGTGGCTGGGCACTGGAACAGGTTCCCTAGGGAAGTGGTCACAGCACCAGCCTGACAGAGTTCAAGAAGCATTTGGACAATGCTCTTGACACAGGGTGTGACTCTTGGGGTGTCCTGTACAGGGCCAGGAGCTGGACTCCATGATCCCTGGATCCCATCCAAATCAGCATGTTCTGTGATTCTACACGTGGAATAGCCAACAATCAATTCTGGTCACTGGGTTTAATCCTTAGTGCTGAATCAACCAACAGTATAAGTGAGGCAAATCAGAGCAGAGAGATGTGATTTTCACAGAGTCTTGATGAAATTTCTACACTTTATTGTTACTTTTCACCTTTGGCTACTAAGGAAACAAACTAATTTTGGGATGTACATAACCTGTTATCCATTATTTCTGTTTTGTCACTTCAAACTGTCACTTTCACACTTACTACAATGCAGTTTACGATGGGCTATAAATCCATTTGAAATTTTCAAAACAATCAATGCAGCAGTCATTGATGATTATCAATGGAAACAGACTAATTAGACAGGACACCCAATGTTTACAACAATTAATTCAATTTTTTTCAAGTCTGTGATTTTTGCTTCAAAGCTGCAGAAACTGACAACTTTTAAAATCAAATCAATTATTATATTCTTAGGAACATATCTGTTTATCAGAGACATTCTGTTAATAATATCTCACTTAAAGTATTGGAGTGTAGTTGTAGTTCTTTGGTCCCCAGAGACTGCAAATCATCTCAGCAATGCAGGCAGAGAATTTTGTTCCACCACTACCAAGGCTACAATGCTTGACATAACAAAATTTATTTTTGCAAAGCAGAAATAATAAAGCAAAATTAGAAAGGTTTAGGTATCCCATGGTTGGGTAAGTTTCATGTACCCCACAGGTAGTCCATCACTTCCAGGTGTTTTGAAACTTGAACCAAAAGCTTCACATGCCTTTTTCCAATGGACCAATTCATTGGAAGATACTTGTCTAAGATGTATTTTCTACCTGAAGCCAGCTCACATTTTATATTAAAAAACTCTTTAGTCAGATTTATCTACAGAACTTCCAAGAGAATTGGCATTCATAACCATTTTGTTCTTGATGAATTCTGAATTCATGGAAAGAAACAGTATTATTTCCATATATTTATTTATCATTCACAGATTAAAAATATGCTGAATTAGAGAAAAAAATAATGTTACAAATTAGGTACTGAAATCAGAATCTATTATTTGAGGTCAGTGAGATTTATGAATACCTTCATGCTCCACTAACTCAAATCATTCTAAGTATGCACCTATGCTCTTTCAAGACCAAGTTCTGGAATTCTGAATACAAACAAGGGGTATTTATTAGAGAACTTTAAGTTTTAGCAAGCTAAACCCATAAACATACTTTTAACACTTTCTTATTCCTCTAAACTTTAGAGCACCCATTCACACAGCTCCCATGCACAACATTTCAGTCTTAAGAGTAACAGGTCTTACACTTTTTACTGCTGTCATTATCTGGCTTTCAGTTCTGTACACCCTGTGGTTCTGTACATTAAACTGATGCAGTGCATTTCTGCATCGTTTACCTGCTAAAAAAAATGTTCAGAAATATACCTGCATGAATATACTAAAATAACAACATATGAATCCATGATACCTGAAACAGTGTAATGGTCAACAATAACAAGCTACTTATGGATTTCTCAAAGTAGAAGTCACAAGTTTAATGTGGAATTTGTTGTGAAGAGACCATAAAATAAGGTCAATTATTATTTCTCCTTGTGTTTTTCTCCCAAATAAAGAAAAAATTAAGACTTAAGATGAGGCTGAACTAAAAGAACAGCGAGCTTAAATTAAAGATGCTGATAGACAAGCTCTAGCAAATCTTGTTGTAGCAGATTAAGTTACTATCCTCAGCTGTAGGCTGCTGCCATCAGAAGTCACTGATCCCAAAAGTAGAATTGTCAGGGGGGAACATGTGCTGCCACCTCAGCCACTTCATTGCTAAGACTGGCATGGCAGTTTGCTTCAGATATCACACCATGAACCATAATGTCTGAGGAACAAGCACTTGTTAATTCTGCAAATGAACTAGAGCAGAGGACTTGAGCAGGAAAAGGTCAAAAACTGACATCACAAAATCTAGGATTCCCCAGAGCTGTAGCTGCCATCTAAATTTCTTCTAAAGCAGAAGGAATCAGCTGGGCCAATCCTCACAAATCCATCCAAGAATAAAAAACACAATCTCACCAGAAAGTATCAGAAGCACAATGTGAACTGTTGAACAATTTGTAAATAAGTTGAACAGGCAATGATTAATCATGTTAAATACTTTAAAGTCTGAATGTTCAATTTCAAATTAGGTTTAAGAAATCAAGAACCAAAGATTTGTATGGAATTTTAATTATCACAGGAAGTCCCAACTACGTAAGTTTTAGGGAGCACTAACACACATAGTATCAAATGAACAGCATTACATATCTAAGACTTGACAAGAGTATGCACTTAAGAGGGAACACAAACCAGTCTACATTTACTACCCAACCATTCAGGTATGCAGCTGCATTCATTAAATATTTGTATAGAAAAGGCTTCAAAAATATTGACATAAGGAGAAACTCTATGAAGTTCTCACCAACAGAGGTCAAAAACTGGCTTAGGGGATAAAGTATATATAAATTCAAGTGTGCAACTCAAGTTGTTAAATTTTAAAGAACATATATGCAAATATTTAATATTTCCCTACTACAGAAGGCTTCAAAAAGAGGTTGGTACATCATAAGCAGGTCTAACTTAATTTCTGCAGATCATCCCATCTCAACTTCAACTGAGGTATTTAAATTCTAAGGCTGCTTTCTCAAACAAGGACATCATGCTGATTCCAAGTTCAGCATCATACAGATGAATTTATAACAGAGGGCCCTACTGCTGATCAAAGCTAAGCCATCAACAGACTCATCAATGACATTTTAGCAGAAAGGAGTCCACAGTTTTGACATTATTATATTGTAGTATGGTTTTGTTAATATTGTTCAGTTATTCCAGTTCTTCAGTCCCCCCTTTTTGAAACCAAACCAAGCTCTTTACAATCTTGTAGCCCAGTGCAGCACAGCATCTAGCTGAGATAACCCACCACATTTTTACAGGACAAATTTCATTAAGTGCTTCCCAAGGAAATGTAGGAATTGACAAAGTAAACGTAACTTGTCCTTCTTCCCAAAAGAAAGCGAAGTAGTGTGATCCAACACACAGAACCTTTGCTCCCCTCCCAGTTTTGCTCATCTTCCCTAAGCAGAGGGAAGAGACAGACTCATGTTTGAAGGTCTGCAGAAGGAAAGAATGCAAGAAGACGAACAAGGGGCCAAAAAAGCATGGTCAGGAATATAAGTCCACATTAGGTCAGGAAAGACCTATGGAAAAACAGTATGACTTTTCAAAAGTGATCCTAAGACTAATCCCTAATAGCAGTAAGTGTACTAGTCTCAATGAATAGACACAAAACATTAGCATTTAACCTAAAAATTACTTCATAAGCTTTAAGCCAAAACCAATTCTTCACTGCTGCTTCAAAATATATTATTAGGTGCTGAGTTCCCTTTTTTCAGTTAAGAAAAAATAGCTCTCCATTGCATATCATTTTGACTTCTCCATACTTCAAAATTAACAAAAGCCTAAAGAAATAAATGACCTACAAAATACACAACAATAACCAGACTTTAGCTGAATAGCTTCTCACCTGTTATCTTAAAATCATCCTCAGTATTTTATCTTTTGGGAGGAAGTACAAGTGACATTTACTTTTTCAGTTCTTAGCTTTTCTTGGGATACACTTTCAGTCTTTACTATTTACATGTTGCTTGATGAGCTAATGAAGAAAGAAGAAATCTAAGTAGGCTGAAAAGCAGAAAAGAGTCTTCCTGACTGCAGAATCCTCAAACTGCTGCTCTCTTTCCACTGAAGCCAAGCAACTTGCCTCTTCAGAGTTCTAGCTGGCCTTCATTATATCAGCTTGAAGGAACACACTTCACCAGAAGTATTCATGACAATAGTTGAAATCTTGAGAGAAGATCACAACACACACTAAGTTAATATTCTCTGAACAGGAAAGAATTAAGTTGATAATTCTATTGAAAGAGTCTACAAATCTAACAAGAACTTAGGCTCAAATGGATTTTCAGTGCTGTTTATACTCTTAAAAACATAAATATGAAACAGACTATTCCACTTGTCAAGAAGAAAACCAATACCGTGAGGCTAGCACGTCATTTTAGTCAGTCAGCCCAAGAGGACAATGTTGAGCTGATCAGCTTTTACCTCACTTTGCACTAAGACACTGTGCTAATTCCTGCCTGTAAGTAATTAGGTTACTAATTTAGAACTTATCTTGAATACTGAAACAAAATTAAATGGTAAGAGTTTGTTTTATGTTGGTTTTAACTCTTGTACAACAATTACCATCTTTAAATATATGTACCCAGTTTCATTTTAAACCAATTTCCTTCTCTCTTGCATTTGAGAATTTTTAATATCACTCAAACAAAATGTAAATGTCATTGCACAGTGGCACTAAGCAATTCCATCACCACTTGATCCTACAGGAACTGATTCTGTGAAAGCACGTGATGTCCACTAATGCTACACTGTCCCAGTAAGAGAGGACTAAGTTTCTCTGCTGACATCACACAGCCTTGTAGACACTGGGAAGAAGAGATTAGTTCTCTGAAAACAATTATATACATTTGTGAGAAGTACAATCAATATCATACAAACCTATCCAATCCAAACCCTCACCCAATTCAAATCTCGATGTTTAACCCAAATGCTTGAGCTTTGCTTTCAGAGATGAAAGAACATTTAGAAAACAAGACATACCAGAGGAATTAGCAACATGCTCTCTTAGCCAATACAAGACTTGCCATTTTCTACAATGCACAACGCAGTTATCTATAACACAGTTTTTCTATAAAAGCAACTTTGATGATCTTAGCCAAGGTACACTGAATTAACCTATAATTAATCTGTCTTAAGTTTAATTAACAGTAGCTGACAAGTAAATGGCAATTTGATAAAACAAGACAAACAAGGGCAATCACAAGTTCTCAACCACAACATTGCAGGAACACTGCATGATCTGATATTAAGGTGAGGCCTTAGCTTTATACACAAAGACATCACATTCAAAAGAAAAAGTTGCCATGGTATCTGTGACAGTAAAGAATTTAACTCAGTACCACAAACACCATGCAGACAAACTTGCTTCCCTCCTTAGTTTTCTCCTCTGCCACACTAAAAACCAGTGATTTCTAAATAAGTGATAACAGCCAAAGCATTACCAAAACATACCACCTCCACTGACCTTAATTGTAAAGATCACCTCAGTTAAGAAACACTTGGGTTTACACTTGAATATTCAGGTTTGAGATCCAAGAAAACATTTAGGTTTTTACCTGAATATTCAGAGAGCTGACCCTGCTGATTTCTCTGCCACCCAAATCAAGATCAAAATTTGGCTCCAGAAAACCTCAAAAGCTAAGTAATTTCTCTCAATAGTGATTTTACAATGACATCACATCAGTTATATTTTATCTACCTTCAGATAAGCTCTTTGAAGTTTCATTCCTCTTTAGTATACACAAATCACTCCCATGACATCACACAGCTCACATACTCTTCACAATATACTATTAAAATGAGAATTGACTCCTTCGGGTACTAGCATACATTGTCCTCCTTTGAGCTCACACATTTGTACTTTGAACTCCACTCAAAACTACTGGTACCTAAATGAATACCTTTCCAGCCTCTCCTTCCTGACTTTAAAAATATACAGTTATCCTTGGAAACAGACTCGGAATGCATACCAGCCACCTCCCAGCACCATCACCAGGTCAAAGACCAGATGCTGAGGTTGCACTGGCACTTCCCAGTTATCAAAGGTTTATGGTTTTACTGAATTCAGCTTTCTAGAGAGCTTGAAGAAACCACTGAACAACTTCACACAAGACAATTCACACTGACTATTCAGTTGATGCATGTACTCAGGTTGATTTAGATCCTAACATACTGACTACTACCACACTCAAGTGCTCCAAATACCTTTTGTACAGGACCTCTTAACTGTCCTATCACTTCTAATATATCCTTGCCAGAAATAATTTCTGGTTTTAAACTGCTTTTCCCCAGAAAAACTCCCACATTTGAGAGTCTTCTGAACTATCTGTTAGAGCCAAATAACCACACATAACCTAAAATAGCTTCCCCAGAAGATGCATCCTGGTACAAGAATGAAAACTGTGGTTTGGTTTCTATCTTCTATTTCTTAAGAAAAGCTGTATTTTCCCAGATTTTCTGTTTAACATCTATTCTTTTCTTAGACCTCTGCAGGACATGAGGAGTTTACTGTCTATGCTGATAAATTATAGCAAATTCAGACTCTAAAGACCATGAGCTGTATTGTCACATGTATCAATAGTCAAGCCTTTTCTCCAACCATAGAATTAAAATTTTAACAATAGAACACTAGAGGCAAAATCAAGTATTAAAATGTTCAAATAAAACCTATTAGCTATTTCTTATTCTTTTTTTGTTGTTGTTGTTAAGAAAACAATTATTGCCAGAACTAGAATAGATACATGATGCAACAGGCAAATAATTTAAGGAAACACAAGTCACTGACCAGCCCTATTATAGCAGATAATAATCACAGGTATGTTGAAACAATTACATTTCTATATCTAATTATTTGGTGTCTTAGAACAAAGCAGAACTAGATCCACAAGGGAACATAAATGCCATGCCACCTACTAGACTCCACAACCCACAAATAACCAAGACCTGCTTTAAAATGAAAAGGAAGTGTTACAGGTACGGTTCAGATATTTAATATTCAACTTGAGTAGGAACTGGCCAAGTCAGATAAGAATAAACATAAAGATCAGAGATTTAAGTCTTCAAAATTTCACACCATGCTAGGGAAAAAAAAAACGTCCCCAAGAAAAATCCCTTTCCTTTACTCTTTTAACACTTTGTCTGTAAGAAGGAAAGAAGACCTGAATCCATATCATTATTTCGTACTTGATCAAGCAAGTCCCTGGGCTACATATTCACTCTCTTCCTGAGTGACTACTACTCCTCAAGAATCAAACCAAACACTCACTGGTCTGGCAGTTAAGGTATTCCTTTTGGGAATTGGCAGCTCCCCTAAAGAGTAGAAGGATTTGAATCCAAATCTCAATATGGTAGGTACTCAAAAAAATTTCCACCTCTTTAAGGAAATGCAACATTGCATCCTTTTTCTGCCAAAAGAGAAGTGTGCAAGATTAGGTCTTCACAGAATTGGGGCATTCCTTTTAGAAGTGTGCATTACTGATGGTATCTGTGTTTGCTTTCTAATTTAACTGCTCCAGCCTTTGAGAGTTACAGCATTTTTTTCTTCCCACACAGCTATGTGTTAGTGTGCAATTAGACAGCATTATAAAACAAGTCTTTACCAACAGATATACACAGTTGATCACCTCCTGTTAAAAAAAAAACAAACAAAAGCTTACTTTAAAATAGTCTGAGATATAAATTTAATTAGTTATAATTTCCTCTTTCTTCTGCTTCATACTTTAGCTTGAACTACACTAAGACATTTTGTCTAGCTTGTCTAGCTGTACTGGGAGTGAAGGAAAGGGGATGTGTACATAAAGTGCCCCTGTTGTCAGAACCACCATATTGAAAAAAGCTCCAAGGTAGGTAACCACACCAGAAAGCAGCAGACCTGATTTTAAACCACCACTTAAATTGTTTCCACCGAGTTTTCTACCAAGGACACACTGCAAACGTTTTCAAATACACAAATGCCTCTCTTTGCCCATTAATAAAATGAAAACAATAGAGCAGTATTTAATTAACATTTACAAAAAGTCTTGAGGTTTTCAAATGCATGATCAAGGCAGTAATTAGTCTTCCAAATACTGTAATGTCGAGCATTTCTGCAACACTGACTGAGAAAGTACTTTAAAAATGTCAGTTGCTAAACATTTAAAAATTTTAAACGTGGCACATGAATACAAACACAAATTCTGCTATCTAGGAAGTAGCACACTCTTTGAAATTTTAGCCTTCAGCATTCTAAAAGCCTAACACTGTAAAAGGACTGCACTTCAAAGTACAAACTGAGAAAAAAAACAGTAGCTGAAACAGTTAAAACAGTTAACTTCTGATGTTAAGATCCAATCTTTGAAGAGACATAATAGAATTTGCATCTAAAAATGCTGTAAATTTTTTAAAAGCCTGCAACTTTTAAGTACAGCAGGAGATTCTAATTAAAGCAGCAAATGAAGTATTAGGAAAATTTAATCTTTCTATCACAACAAATGTAATTATAAACAAGGGTCAATATATGGATGCACATAAACTTCAGACTACATTAAGTTTTCTGTATCCATAACTCTTGGTATGAATCCCAACCTCTGCACTGCATTTTCCATGGTTCTTTATCATATACTGTAGTGGTACTGAAAGATGCCTGTCACCCCTCAAAGGTCATAAGTAACTCCTGCAGATTGCTAAGCCAGATATATCAGTCTACTGATAAATATTTTGATGCACACTTCGAAGTCCAGAACTTTTGAGAAGAAATTCAATAAAAACTAAGTAAAATTATAGTCTTTACCAACAGCTACCTCCATACAGAAAAACATCACCATCCAGTGTTATTCCACACATTGCAAGGTAATATGACATACATTAGAAGAATGTAAACTCTGAAAAAAATACTTAAAAAAGAGTTCTGTGACCATGGACTAACATTTAAATCTCTATTACTTTATTAACAATAATGATAATTAAATGTAAAATGCTATTTTTGATGCCTTGTTAAAAGTGTCTACAATACTAACCATTACTTAAGCTTTTAATGTGTAAAATACTGGATTTTTTTTTAAGCACAGCATGTTGGAAAAGAGTTTACATGTGTATCATCCAGCCAGACTCTAAATTGTTTGGCATTCAGATGTGTAGTAACAGCTCTAATATGATCATAAGAAAAAATAATGTATTGTGAAAATTTGGACAACATGTCCAAACCAAAAGCTTGCAGACTCACATGTCTAAAGACAACACAAAGATACCTTATTTTTTTAGAAATTCATGAAAAACACCTCAATCCTCAAAAAGGACAGAGAGATCAGTTTAAGGCATAGGCAAAAGAAGCAGCAAACACATAGAAGATCACTATCACTATCACTTGTTAGAAGCCTGACTGCAGTCAGCTATATATCATCATGTATCTAGAATGAAAGTATTTTGCTCTATTCAGTGAGCTATGAATATAGTGTATGCCTAAATAATTCCAATAGAGGCTTCATTTTTAAAAGAAAATACCCTCATATCACTTATTTACCCCTTTTAATATTCCTCATGAAGTTATTTTCGTGGATCTGTCCCATGTGAGACATCTAACAACATTATTATTTTAGGCAGCCTTTGTTTGTATATAAATATCCCTCAGTAAGGTCAAATGCAAGTTAATTTAATTTTCTCACGCGGTCTGTCTCACCAAGCTCACAGTCACGGCGTCCTTTGTTGCCTGGCTGTAGTGTCTCTCCCTCCCACCACACAGGTTCGATGCCTCCGCTAGGAAAGCGGCAGCACCGCAAGAGCATTTCCACTCCAGCTCTGGGCAAACGGAGCCGCTCCAAGCGGGATGTGCGCTACCGACTGCTGACTGTAAAACACACTGCAAGTCGCTCACGCTTAACCTGCTTTAACTTAGCTCCGCAAAGCTTCATGAACCAATACGAAGCAGAAACTTCAAGAGGAATCATTTCCAAACACAGAGCTGCCACAGCATCAGAAGTGCACGGGAGGGGGGCCTAAAGTTCCTCCCTCCCCCTTGTTTAAACACGTACACAACCCACTACAAGTCCGCAGAGAGAGCACACAGCCAAGTGCGGGAGGTTTTCTTACAACTCCTGGGCCTAAGCTCCCGGGAGTCACCCCAAGAAAGGGCGGCAGGGAAGCCGCAGGAGCCGCTCTCGGGAGGCCCCCCGCGCTCCCGGCAGCGCCGCCGGCACCTGTAGCCGCCGCGGCCGGGGCCGCCCCGCCCAGGACCCGCGGCCAGGGTACAGCCCGGGCTGCCGCCAGCGGGGTGCGGGGACCGGGGCCGAGCCCCGAGAGCCGCCGAGCCCGGCTATGCCCCGCCGTCCCGCCCGGCCTTGGCCCGGCCGGACCCCGGGGCCTGCGCGGGCGCCGTGGCCGCGGGGGAGGCTCCGGCCAGCCGAGACTCGCGGCTCCGCGGCGGGACCTGTTGCTCGCACGCCGAGCACGGGCGCTCCGCTCACCGTTCGGCTCTCTCCGCCGCTGACACGCTCCGCTCCGGCCCGGCCCGGCCGCCAGCTGGAACTCAAGAGTCCCCGGCGTCCCGAGGCGTCCCCGCGCCCAGTCCGCGGAGCCGCCCGGCCACAGCCCCCGCAGCGCTGCGCAGCCGCCGCCCGGCCCGGCCCGGCCCAGCCCCGCGCCCGTCCCAGCCCCACCGCCCCGCCCCGCCGCGCAGGCGCGGGGCCGCCCCACGGCCACCTCGGCCCGGCGGGGAGCGCGGCGCTGCTGGTTGGGGCTGCCCTCAGGTGGAGGGGACACGTGATACGTGCACTGCTTCTGTGTCTCCTTCCTCGAAGAATCACTGAATCGAGTAGGTTGGAAAAGACCTCCGAGATCGTCGAGTCCGACCTATGACCGAGCACCACCTTATCAGCTGGACCCTGGCACTGAGTGCCACGGCCAGTCTTTACTTAAAACACTTCAGGGACGGTGACTCCGCCGCCTCCCTGGGCAGCCCATTTCAGTCCAGTCCATTCCCGCCGTCATCTCCCATCTCTCTCCCACGGCTTTCTCTGCGCCCCCGAGCGGGACCACCTCGGGAGCCCGTGCCCCGAGCAGACCCAGCTCGCCCGCCAGGCCACTCGCTCCCTCCTGCTCGCCCAGCTCCGGCTGCCGCCCCCGCCCGCTGCAGCTCCGCTGGGCCCTGGGCACACCGGGCCACTGCAAGCCCTTTGTCCTCCACCCTCCCTGGCATCCCCTCGTTCGCCTGCTGCTGCTGCCGCGTCCTCAGCCCGAGCTTGAATGCCCCAAACAGGCTGGAGCCTGTGTGGGGGAAAAAAGTATTTAATCTCATCGAGAGTCCACTCTGCCTCTGGGAGGCTGAGGCACAGAAGGTGCCCGTTACACACCGTCTGGAACGATGAAGAAAACAGGAGGTTACAAGTAGTTTTACCGGGTTGTTTATATTCTTGGCTGTGTTTTTCAGGAACAGGGAAACGTCTTTTCAGTGTGCCACAGCTAAGTTTGACTTTGAGCTGCAAACTGCACTCACCTCCCTGGTTTTTCAGGCTAGCCTGCCTAGATCATTGCTCAAGGCATAAGAAGAAATGTTCTCTGTAACCACACTAGTAAAGAAAGGCTTTCTTAGATAACTAAATCCTAAAGAGATACCTGCTTTAGTCCATCTCTTCTTGCTTCCATTTAAACCATAAAAAAATCTGCCATTTAATGCTATCATTCTTCACAGTGAAATCCACAATTTCTATAATGGTACCCTCTATATCATTCTTTCGTATTCGGATTCTTTCGGATCTGTTCTAAACACTGAGATACAAAAATTAATTTTAGAAGTCCCAAAATAACGTTCTTATGGTTTTTCTTACTGTGTGAAAAGGCTTAAGACACTAAGGTATGTCCTGCCCAGTTACCTGCAGAGGAAAGTCTGAAAGCCTTTTACCTATCCACATTGTGGCTCAAACTCCCCAGGGCAGTAATGCCTTGTAAATGCATTTAACATCTATTAACATCTATTAACATATTAACATCTATTTCTGTTCTGACCAATAATGAGGGGCTTTGCATCAAGTGAACACAACTGGAGCACTGCAGGAGACACAGATGTTTGTGGACCGCAGAATTATTTACTTGGGAAATAAAAAAGAGAGGGAAACCATGACACTGGTAATTTGTGGCTGAGCAGCACCAAGCGTGGTTCTTCTTACCTTCATATGAACATAGTTCATGAAAGTTCACATGAACCCTTTTTTAGAAAGCACTTTGACAAAGGACCTTAGAACCAAAGGGCATTTTCAAAATGTGATACTTTCCTAGAAAATATGGCTGCAAAAAGTAGGTAGGTTCATCAGCTATCTGTTCACTGTTGAACTGTTTTCTACGTCCAAGGTTGGGATGGTCAGACAAAAAAAAGGCACAAATTCTGCTTAGTTTCCTTCAGCTGATAGCATTTGTACATTCCTTTCCACAAAAAATCTCATTACCTCCAATTTGCATGTTGTCCAGCAGCCATTTTTAAACCAGGATAAGGGAATTTTCTTTAATATGGTGTATAATTTGTAATAAAATAAAGGAGGATTCTCATCCGGTCTAGAATTTGCATTTCTGTCCTTTACTGTCTTGTACCTGTAGCTGAAGTTTAATTTTTTTGCCAGAAGGGGTTACCAGACCAGGTTAAGACTGAGCTTGGGATATCTCTTGGATATATCTGCTTAAAGATCTGTTTGTTTCTTTGGTAACCAATCTCCTCCCTCTGGCTTTCGCAAGGCATCACAGAAACCCTAATATTAGCCCGCGCCCAGCTGGCAAATCCATTCAAATGGTGCTGGAATGAGATGTGCTTGGCTAATTCTATCCAACAGATTAAAATACTCTGTCCGGCCAAGAAGTGTTCATACCTGAAAACGATTCACAATAGAGCACAGGACCAGCAGCATTATTTGTAAAGACCCAGATAACCTTTCTGTTTTGAATCACTTTGGCAGACAGCTTTTACAGTTCATTTTGCCTTGTGGGTGCTGTTCGGTGATATGCTGAGAACACAAAAATTACTCTGAGAAAATAAACATTTTAACTTTAATCTTCAAATTAAAAAGAAAATATACAGAGAAAGAAGGTGAATGGGAGGATGAGGAATGACAATGGAATGATGATTGGGAAGATCAAAGCTTTTAATCTTCCTTTGTTTTGTCTTAGCTGATTAATCTTTCATATGAGGATCTACAAAGACAGCTTTTAAAGGAAATGAGAAAACTACTTACCAAAGTAGTAAAAAGCTTTCTGTTCCATCTCTTGTTCAAAGTGTTCAGTTATTATCTTTAAGTAGAAAGGAACTGAAAAGAAATATCCAAGTGATACCTTTTGTGAACTTGGATCTTTGAACATTTTAATTTTAGACAACATTTTTTCTATGTTTTTACTATCTGGGATTATGGAAACATTAAAGCCTGCTTGCAGCTGCAAAATCAGTGTATTTAGGCGACTTTATTTATTATAGAACTTTCTTTTAAGATTGGTACATTAACTCCACAGACAAATATTTTTTAACAAAGAAAATGTTTATCTTTGATGAATTGAATTTGACATGAATCGGTGTCACTGTTTGCCAGCAGGGTGCAGATATACTTGTGATCCATCTAAATCTGGCTGATTGCAATCAATAGAAAGGAGAAAAAATAAATTCAGACTCAAGCTGAGGAACCAGTCTAACATAGAAAAAAATGTTTTGTTTGAAACCATTGCCCTCTGGAGGGGAAATGAAAAATCACCAGGGGAACATGTAAAAATTCCTTTTTATGTCACTGTTTAACTATAGTTATGCTTTGCAGTCTATGAATGGTTCTACAGACAGTTGCAAAAAAGCAGTGCTGTCAGAAGAGCCTCACTGGCCCCAGTGCTTATGTCAGTGGGTTGGAGAAGTAATCCCCATCTGTCTGCCCCATAACTCTCCTCCCCTTTATCTCTAAACTCTTTATCTCTAAACTCACAGGAGAATCAATTCTATAGCAGATGTACTTTCTCTTCTAACTCCACCTTGGATCCCTTCCAAGCTGGTGTCATCCCTCTTTATTTGCCAAAATACTTTTTTTATGCAATCCCTAAGGCATTCTTGTCTGCCTGATGCCAGATTCTGTATTCCAGTCTCTTTCTTGACCTTTCTGCTGTTTGTTTGTTTGGTTAGTTCTTTTATTATCTTGATTATCCTTTTCTTCTTGATCTTTAATTCTTGTGCAGCTTTGAGAAATTGTGTTCTCTTCTTTTTATCTCTCTACTTTCATGTCTGACATCTATTGAAATAGACTTTTTTCTTCCTGTCTCTGAGAACTTCACAGAGATTTTTCCCTTGGCCTTCAGATATTGATAGCTTATATCTTGGATAATCACATTTAAATGTCACCTGTAATTGAATATGAATGAAAGTGAGCTCCTGCCTGCTCAGACTTTGTCTATATATTCTCCCTGTGTTGCTGGGGAAATGACAGTATCTGTCAGTGAACTTTCCAGTCTGATTTACAGCAATCTGATATCTCATGACTACAAATTTGATGATTAACTCTTAAGTGGACACATGCCCCAGCCATCTGAAAGAATGTAACAGCAGCACTAGTCCACATGTAGGGCTGGTTGCATTCAGTATCTAACGTTTTGAAGAAGCATGCAAAACACCAAAGTCCATAAGCCAAATTCTGCATTAGGCAAGAAAAATAAAATAGAATTCTTGGTCTCCATAACCCAGCAATAGAAACCCTAAATTTTGAAATCAATACAGGAAACCAATTTTATTTCAACGTTTTTCATTGTTCAGGACAACAAATAACAAGGATTCAAATGCCGTTACGTTTTTCTCCTTGATAGCATCTAGAATTTTTGCTTATTTCCTATTCGATAATCTCATTTTGCATTCACTTTCATCTGGGTAGGCAGAACATCTCCCTCTCTGGTTTCTAGTGTCCTCTGCCACTCCTTAAAATCCTTCAGATAAAAAAATTGTACAACTGCAAGTAAGGTCATAATATTTATGGGTCATAAACCCAGCAGCAGTTCAGCTGCAGAAAAAGGTTAATCTCCAGGAGAGATGTCTTAAATCTGGGAGTACTATCCATCCCTCAATGTGGGGTTTTAAGCTCAGAAATAGGAATGGTTCCCAGAAGATGGGTGCCCAAAATAAAAACTGGAAGTGAAATTGTTAGTGTAACTCTTTGGGGCACTATTTTTAATCCAGAAAAGAAAGAACAGGTAATAAAAATTATCCTTCTTCCACTCTTTTCCCCCACTAAGTTAGTGATTATCTGATCTCTCTGTATCTGTTTGCTGATTCTTGTTTTTCCTCTGTTTGTGAAGAAATAACAACCTATGAGATAGCTGAGGGATCTGTGAGAAAATAGGGGAAGAACCAACAAAAGTTTCAGCAGTTGATACTGCCTAAGGAAAATACTTATGTGGTAAATCCTATTGAAGTAAGTCATTTGAGGTTTTTAGATTCTTCCCAGGTACAATCATCTTTCCTGAAAGGCAGCATAGTAGTGGTAACTATGTTGAAGACAAGACCTTCCTATCTGATCATGCTGCAGTGTAAAGCTTGAGCTTTATATATTTGTCACTCAAAAGCGTGACACTACAGTTCACATATTCTGTAAACCTGAAATGCAATAAATGTTTCTCTTCAATGCAAACTAGATGTACAGTAGGACAGGTGTAAGATACTGTAAGACAAACACAAACATCATAATTCTCCTTGTTCCCTTTTTCTAAGTTTTCACTGACATAATCTTGCATGCTATGCTTTCTGAGACTTTTTTAGTGTAGACTTGCAGTTTGTGCATCCCAGTATGATAGCTCTCCTCTCCCTTAATTACTGACACAAGAAGATTTGTGGCTAATCTGTGTTGTACCTTTAACAACATGGATGTCTGAATACAGCATGAGGCAGAATCAATTTCAAAATTGTTCTTTTTAAAACCTTTGCTTGAAAATTCCTCTGTTTTTTCCAGCTTTCTTTCAGCAGATTATAAACAACATCTGGGTCAATTAACTGCAAGCCAGCATGTCTGTTGTTCCCCAGCATTAAAATTGTTGCTCAAAATCTGCTTTATTTGGATCCCTAATTCTGTAGGTTTTATTGAAAATATTCAAAACTGAGATCAACCTTTTTTTTTCTTTGAGAACCATGCTTAGAAAAATCCTTCTTATCTCATTTCATCATATGCTATAAAGCTGGAGTTCATGGCACTGAGGTAATTCAGGTATGGCATCCAGTCCCTTTGTAGAAGTCCATGCTGATTCCAATATAATGTCTTCCTTATAAAATGCCAGTTGATTTCATTTATCCATCAAGCAATGGAAGCATAGCTGCTTGATTTGTGATAGTGAATTATGGGGGATACCACCATGATATTCTTGTCATATGTTACAGCATATGTCTCATATGCCATAAACAAAACTGGTCTGCCTAATACCTTTAAGAAAGCAGTAGCAGCTACACAATTGCCTTTAAGGAAGGAAAAGGTTGTTTTGATACTAGCAGAACAATCCTTTCCACATAGCTGTGTCAAGCTATATGGATGGTCTTCATTACCCTTGGATAAATCTCTAAACTGCAGTGCCAATTCCATACCGTTCTCATGAAGCTGCATCTTGCCAGAAAGTTGCAAAAATTGCTTTGGAATATACTGCATGAATACTGCTCAATTTTGCAATATTTCCTAAAAAGCATAGTCAAAACCATTATGCTTGGTAGCTCTACTGCTTGCAGGATCTTCAATGACTGTCATTCTCCCAGCAGTAATTTTTCTTTCATGAGAGCTGATAGACTGTATTGGCTCGGTGAGCCAGCATTGCATGCCAGTCTACTGAATCAGCTCAGTATAGGACTGTTTTGGTATGTAACCCAGCAAGCATCCGTGCTGAGTTATTTTTCTTTGCTCCAGGCACAGCAATTAAGAGGTATTTTTTACTACATTTGCAATGCAGGCAATTCGTCCTTCTTCCCACTGTTGTAGTCTGGGAAACACTATACTCTGATGTTGTTTATTCTTTGCAGCATTGCCTGAGAGCATTTTAGATGGGATTCCAGTAAACTGAGGCTGAATAGCAGCTCCATTTGCATGGGGCAGCAGTCCTTTGCCACACTTTTCCTCTTCAAGGTCTGTCAGAGTGACAGTTTTAGTCAGCACAGGATATTCTCAGTGATCATGGTTTCTGCAGTTAAAGGACCATATCTACCTGTTCAGTCAGTCAGAAGCACAATGCTCAAGAGTAGTTATTCTGGTTTTGCTTTGCCAAATTAATGATTTCAGAACAAATGTCATGAGCTTTATGGTCACCGTTGTCACATTTACCACTGCAGAAAGTCTTTGTGGAAGTATTTTGTTAATTCTTCAGTCCTGTCTCGTCAGCTTATCTAGGGTTATGACATACTTGTAATTGGGGCAAATACATTTACTTAACAACAATTCAGCTCTCAGAATTTGAAAGAGTATATCTCATTAATGTAATTTCTCATGAGAACAATCACTCCTTGCTTGGCATCTGATCCCTATATTTTGATGGATTTACCATTTTTCCTAAAGATAAGGTTATTTCTGATGGCCCTGTCATTTGCATCCAGACAGGTTGTTTGAATGCAAATAAATGTTTTATTGTAGGCAGTGTGCAATGCTCCTCCAGATGTGGTATTTAGCTTATGAGGGAGGTATTCCTAATTAAATATTAAATTTATTGCATTCCATTAGTTACTATGTGCAGCATATCTTGGCATGAAATCATTCATACCTATTACCTCTGTTAGCAAAATGATAATTTCTGATTAATATAAACAGCTTTGCTCTATACAAGAGTACTCAAAATCCGTATACCAACATTGTACAATTTTCATCTTCTTCACTTCTAATGTGTAAGTTTATGTGAAGACTGATGGTAAGCATCTGCACCCAGTCTGTGCATTGATGAGTATGAAAATACTGTTACTGATCTGTATTTTTGCAGCATTTTAAATTTATACAGCAACACTTCATAAATTTTGTGTCATCCAAGTACTTGCTTGAGCAGAAGTACCTTGAGCAGAAAATATGCTGTTACAACCATTTTCTTTGGGACCACCTTGTCAGTAAGTGCTGCTTTTCTCTGTTGATAAACAGAATCTAGAATTATTTTTTTTCCCCCATGGAAAATAATGTTGGCATTTCCAGTTATACTGAATGCTATTTCACTCTTCTTCACAGTATGGATGCTATCAAGAATTTGAATTTTCCACTCACTAGTTCCTTACAGTGTTCCGGACTGGAATCTGATTACAAGTGAGCTGCCCTCAAAGAGTATAAAGTTAGTTTATATTCTCAAGTATGTTCTCAAGCAGGGAATAAGCACAGGGTATCTTCTAATAATATGGCCAAACAAATGCTGATCTATTGGCAATGAGTACATAGGAAAATTTGTTCTAAAGAACTTGCAACCCATGAAGTTTCAGCTTCTCTCATCTATTATTAAATTAGGAATAGCAATAGTGAATAAATAGCAGAAAAACTGTCATACCTCAAGTCTAATATTTTTTCCCACTTTTTCCTTCATTGTATTCGACCTAATAAAAGCAGGGAAAAGGATTATACCATTTCCAACAAACTCAGGAATAAATAAGCCTTACCCTAGTAATGTCATTATCTACCAGGATGAGTATGAAATAGGTGCTCTTTTAATCTCTTTTCTGTCTGCAGTAGAAACATGTATTGGTAAATTATGTAATAATCCTTGTTTTCAGGTGCAGGCACACTTGAGATATTTGAATGTTATGGACTGCACATATATATGACACATCTGAACATAATACACATCTGAGCACATCACTTGATGTGTACATGTAGCTTGGGAAGTGATAGTGGTGAAGCCTTGTTCTTTGCTGTGGTGCAGATGCTTATATAAGAGACGTTTTCATTTCCTTCTGCCATCTAACTTTTACTTGCCTAGTTTGTGCAACACCACCGAGAAAAAATCTGCTCCTTTTCTGCGCAAGCCAGGGTGCGTATGGCAGTGCAGGAGACACAGAAAAGACAGATTTCTGGTGCCAGGACATACTGCTGATTTTGGGCAGAAGGGAAACATTGAGTGAGCCTCACACTATATGATTCCTTCACATACTGGGAGTCTAAATCAAAGCTATCTGTATGCGGATCCTTCAGCATTCAAGGAGATCACTGGCACTTCAGTCACTGAATATTCATGCACTTTTGCTTGATTTCCCATCTTTGTGAACCCAAAAAGTTATTGCTGAAATGTTCTTTCAAAAGCCCTGAACATCTATCTGGGAAACCAAAGTCTGGAAACTACAACCTGTATTCTACAGTAAACCTGCAAATGTTTTGCAATAGCATCTTTTCTGAAGACAAAAATATGACACATTTTACTTTTCAAAGTCAGCAGCAGAAACTAAATATATTAGATTCATTTTCCAAACATACATACCTAGCCTTCATGTTTTCTGTGCTTTTGCTCTTCTATTTTTGCTCCTATTTGGAAACATAAGAGAGATAAATCTTTGCTCTCTGCCCATCCAGATTTTGACACCGATCCCTACTAAAATCTTTCTGTCTTCTTTCAAGCAGCTGAGGTAGGGATACCTGTGAATCTCCCATGTGCAGAGAGATTTCTGTCTAAACAGGAAGAGAACAGGGAGGATGTAATAATACAAAAGAAAATCCAAACTTAAACCCCAGCAATAAAGAAGACCACACAGTAAGAGCAGGTGGACAAAAAAGGAGGTTGATTGAACAAGGGCTCATGCATACTTTCATGACTTAGCAAAATGGAGAAGTGTGTGAAGGAAGATCATTAAAGTTGAGAAGTCAATAGTGATCAACACCCAACACTTCAAGCTATTAAAGCTCTACTGGAAGTATGACTGGAAAAAAGACATCTATTCTGTAAAGAAAAATAGAGATTCTAGTTCTGGATCTTGACTTTATTACATTGAATCACTAGTGACAATGGCTGTACCACAGGAGCTGACATTCATGTCAGGTCAGCTTATGTCCAGAAGTTGGTAAAGGATCCAGTCTTTGACAAGAGAAGAATGGTGGCTCTGTAGGTATAGTTGTAGCAGGAAAATATCAGCTAAGAAATTTTATAACCCCCTTACTTACTTTCTCACATTCTCTGCATTCTTGTCTCTACAATGCCTTTATTCTACTATCTTATTTCCTGAGAGTCCTATATCCCAATCTTGCTACCAGCTGTCAGCTTCTGATATATTTGGAGAAAGGTTTATTATGTATTAGTAGTGATTTCTTTATCTATATGAATATGGATAGCATTGGCCTGAAATGATTACTGGAATGGGGCCAAAAGGTGTGTTTTAAATTTGTTTCTCCTAACTTTATGGTGTTAGTGGTGAGACAAAGAGCCAGTGTAAATATGAGCTCTGTAGAAGCTGGCTTTCGTCTCAGGGTCACAAGGTCTGTTAATAAAGTCACCCTTAAAAGAAGAAAAACAGTGTATGGAAATGGGAAATACATTCATATTTCCTAATTAATCTTCAAAGAAATATTTAACACTTCTAGATGCTAACTCACTTGGTAGGTTCCACATATTTCATGTGGGATGGCCATTGTGAGAATTTCCAGAAGCTTTTCATGCTTTCCTATGGGAACATGGGTGTGCTGCAGTATCACATTAGGCATTGGTGAACTGGGATTGACAGCACAGGGATCAGTGATCACACAGTTGGGTCAGTTGTGGACAAATGGGTTCTATTTTTTTATTAACCTGAACAAAAAAAAAATAAAAGCTCCATCAGTGCTGACATTTGCCATATGGTCTATCAGAGACCACACTACCAATAGATTTCATAGTGGCTTGGTGGCCCTAGAGCTTATCTGCTGGGCTGGTAAGGAGAGAGGAGAATGTGGAATAATGAAACAGGACTATGCATAAATGAAAAGAAGGGAAAGAAGGTGAATAAGGATAAAGGATGATTGCAAATCACTCTTCATATGTAATTCAAAACATTGGATATCTGATTGCTCTGGTCAGAAACCTCTTGAGTACTATTATCAATAATTTCTCCTAGTATAAACATGATGGAAGAGACACTGTTCTGATGATTCACTGTCTTTCTAGCATTACTGTGATGTTAATGGTTTTGAACCAGGATCATGCTAAATGCTGTACTAAAAACAGACTGGAAAAATATCCCAGGTAATTTAGTGTGAGACATGAAATTACAGAAAGAGAAAAATGAGAAAATACAAGAAGAATAAGTTGGTAAGTATAACCATATGATTAAGTTGATAATGAAATCACATGTTATGTACCATTGCCAGAGCTTGGTTTTGACAGGGATCAGAGAAAAAATGTCCTAAGAAGGAATTTGAGGAAGGGAAGTGCTTTAAATTTCTGTATGTCTAGTAGAATCTCCTCCCAATTGTGAGACACAGTATGTAAAAAAGATCAAAGGCTACTTTTAAATTTTATTTTAGTGTAAATGAATCAGTAATGGAGCTATTTTCTTGGGTTGATTTGTTAGGGCAGCTGCCTTCTTTGTAGTAAATGAGGTCTGATAAATAAAGCAGGAATAAATCATAAAGTACCCTGAAAAAGGAGACTCAAAGCTCATTAACATTCTGCAGGTGTATCAACAATGCAAGATTTAATTAATCAAGGTAAGACCAAAGGATGTCATAATTATCACAAAGGGAGGGAGTGAAATCCTGTGAAAAACACTGTTGAGGTACAGCATGTAAATAGAATTCACTTATATTAGACACACTGTGAATGCAGAATTGTAGGGGTGTAGGCTGTTGCCAGGGTCCTGCAGGGCTTTGGCCAGTGCTGGATGACGGGCACGGAGGGTGGTTACACTGCAAGGGTAGGAGAATCTGCAAGTGGTGAGAGTTTGCCCAGGAAGGGCTGGCTTTGATTTTGACTGGGTTGAACTGCCATTGGTGGCTAACAACCTTAATGAGGTAGCACAGAACCATATTTTTTTATCTACAACAGTTCTAGCTGCTGCTACAGGAAGGAGTAGGATCTCATAAAGGAAAATGAAAACATAAATCTTTGTTCTTCTCTAATCTGCAGCATTGCTGTTGCTGGGTTTCTGAACTATTGCCTTTAAAATGTGAGCAGACTGAGTCTATAGAAGAAGGGAAATATGTCTCTATGTGTGTATTAAACACAGAAAAGCAATAGTGAGAATAACTGAATGAGGAGTACCTGTTGAGCTGAGGGAGAAAAAGAAAAATTGTAATAATTGCAAGTAATTTTATCTTTGGCATGCTAAATGCTTTCATTTCAAGGGCTTTTTACCTGGACAAACTTGCTTTTGAAGATGGGAGTAGAAATAAAAAGAACATATTCTCCTTTGCTAAGAAGTCTCTGAATGTCATGCATAATGGGCATCTGACTGCCCTGTACCTGTGTCCTCCGCTGTGCCTGCAAGTGATGGGCCTGGAGAAGCTTGGGCCAGGTGTTATTTGAGTTTGCCCACCCACCATCCTCTTTGTGATCATTAGTGTCTGCTTTTTAAAGTCTGTTTTTAACAAGTCCTTAACAGTCCTTAACAAAGGACTGTTAACTTGGCTTTTTGTTGGTGTTGTTTTGGTTGGGGGGTTTTGTTTGTTTGTTTTTCATTTTAGGTTTTTCTTTGGGTTTTTTGTGTGTGTGGGTTTTTTTTGTTTTGTTTTGGTTTGGTTTTGGTTTTTAGTTTTTGTTTTAATCTAACCCTAGTCACCACCTCTTAGCAAAAATCCAGTTAATGGAGAAAGCTGCAGCATGACTCCTTTGCAATGCAGACTGCCAAGAGCACATTAAATCCTATCTTCTGCTCTGTTCTCTGGCTTTTCATAGCACATTGGGCAAATTGATTGGATTTGGCCTTTAGGGAGTAAATTACAGAAAGTCAGTCATGGATATATGGTGTCAGCTATCTTTTAGTGAGATGGGCTCAAGTACCATTGCATCTGCATGTGTGCCTCTCCCCTCCTAAGACTTGCAGGTAAATAGCTCTCAGGCCATTTTTATTTTCATTATTCAATATCTTTTGTGATGAATAGCTATCTAGCTCTGACACAAAAGTCCTGGCAGGCAGCACAGTACACCACAACCAATGTGCTGTCATCAGCACTGGCTCCAGTTCACTCACCTACACAACTCCCCGAGCTCATTCTCTTGAGTGCAGCCCATGCCCTGAGCCACAAAGCTCTGCAGAGCCACATCTCTGGAGACTGATCATCAGCCTTGACCATGAACAAGCCTGTTCCAGTAGCTTCATCCAAATACAAGAAAGCTATAGGAAAATATTAAGCCTTTTTTTTTTTTTCTCTGCAGTATCTCCATGAATACGAGAGGATGATGGTCTTGGCTGTCTGGCAGTACTCCAAAGCAATGCAACAGCATCCTAAAATGAGCATAGCTGAAGAGACTGTCAGCAACAGCAAGAAATCTAGCTGGCAAGAAACCACAAGAAAAGATCAGGCATAATAAGGTAAAGTATCAATATTACAGCATAGTTGTCAAACCACCAAAGCAGGTCTTTCCACAAAACATAGAACAGATCCTCAGTGGAGGTAATCACTGCAGTCTTCATTATCAGGTTGAACTGAAGGCAGCTAAATTCCAGGAAGATACTCATTTACCAGGAGCAAGAACTGCACAGGGATTGCTCAAAATTGAGTGGAAGTGAGTTAAAACAGCTAAGGAAATTTAACACAGATAAAAGTAAAGTTACTCATATGAGGAAATTATTTTCTTAAACTGTAGTTATAATTACTGTTCCCAGGTTGGATACTACCAAAAAAACATGAGAATTTAAGGTCATCTCTTTTAAGAAAATAAGAATATTACCAATAAAGCATGATATTTTTAAAATCCATAAAAACATATCTATCAGAAGTACTGAAGAAGAAAAATATTAGGAAATAGAGAACAAACAGAAGTCGTCATGATGTGGTTAGTACGAGACAGTGGTGCCTTTTAACATGTATGCAATTCTGATCTCCTTGTTTCTGACAGAATATAGTAAACCTGAAGAGGGTGAAAAAGGAGCAACAGGGATGGGTGATGTGATTTAGGGATAACAGTGACAGTGCTGCGTTGGTGATTGGACTTGATTTATTTTGAAGGTCCTTTCCAACCTTGATGTTTCCATGAATCTGTGATGGAAATCATCCAATGACTACAAAGGGCAGACCACATAGATTAGGACATTCAATTCATAAGATAGCTATCTATAAAATTATGGCTGGCAAAGTGAGGGTGACTTCTCTTTGTCCGCTCCAACAAAAACACTAAGAAGCATCAAACAGAAGTAGGAGATGGCAGATTCAGAATAAAACAGAGGAGATGCTGCTTCACACTGTGAAAATGTGGGTGTTTTTCCCACAAACACTGGGTGTGGGTAGAACTAAGAAGCTGGATAATTATCTCCTTGCCATGCATTTATACTTCTCTGGAGGTGTGAACTATTGGCCAGTGTTTTGCAGAGGGCCAATTTGAAAAAAAAAAAACAAACCCAAAAACTAAAAGTGCACAGGCCACACAGTGCATGGATGATTCTGGTGTTATGTTCTTTCCTTCTCAGCAGTTTCTTAAGTAGTCCCACAGAAGCTTCTCCTGCTAGTATCAGTCATTGCCAGTGTAGGGAGGTGTGTTTGAAAACATCCATGTTGGCTTCTTGGCTCAAGGTCTGGTCTTGAGGTACATGGTCACAAAATTGGGTCCCCCTTCGTGGTCCAACCAGCACAACATTTCAAAATGACTAAGTCACTGGTTACTTTGCCATAACAGACAGACCTAAATAGGAAAGGCTCTTGTCAGACACATTAATGTGTTATATTGTCTTGGGCTACAGTAATATCTGCATGAGGAGAATGCCAGGTACTGACAAAAACCACTTTGCATGTTTCCTTGTCAGTCCAGTGGGGCAGTTTTTTGTGTGCTAATATATATGTGTGTGTATATATTTATATATACACTTACCTTTCATTTTATCTTACACTTTTCTTGAAGTAACTTTATTTTTCAATCCCTGGTTATCAAGGTCAGGGTAATACCTTTTTCTTCTGTGCTATGCTCAGATAATCTTCAGAGTTAGTAGAGTACAATAAGGTTTTTTCAGTTTTGCTTGTGAATTAACTCTGCAAAAATTACTTGGTTTCTTTTTTAAACACAACTTGGGTCCATGGAAATGCACAAGTCCTTGTATGAGGACAGAGCATGCTTGGTATTGCTGTATGGTGCTGGGATAGAGCAAGTCTTCTGAGCCAGATCAGTCTAAAACTAGAGAGCTACTGAGCCTCTGTGCGTCACCTTTTGAAGGCTTTCTATTCCAAGAACTTTATCAGCTTGTGTGCGATATTGCACAAATGCAAAGAGCAAGTCTTAACTGAATGCTGAATATGAGTCACTGAGCCCTTCCAGAAAATATGCAGCTAGCAGCAGCTCATGAGGCTGTAACATTTGCAAAATGTGCAGGCTTTTCCTCCCCACAAATTACCCCAGATTTCAATGCTGACTTTAAATCCAGCATGACAACTCGTCTCTCTGAGTGGAGGCTAGGATAGATTTACTAGAAAACAACAGTCAAGTTTGAAAAAAACCCAACCAAATAAAAAACCCCATAAGAAAACACAGAAAAAACACCAGTGTGGCTTTTTTCACTTGGAGTAAATATGGAAATCCAGCTGCTGACAGTATCATGCTGAAAATGCTGTGCTTTGTCTCTTGAGACCAGCTGGCACTAGGAAGGAGAAGGGTTATAGTTGCTAGAGATCATGTTCTTCGTTATGAGGATAAGGCACTTAATTGTAACTTATGGACCAAATACAGATATGGGAAGCTATACTTTGTTCTATAGACTGCTGCTTTAATGATCACCAGCTGCAACAGCTGTTCTGCCCATGCAAACCCTTTGTCATCAATAGTTGTGACTTTGATTGTCCTCCTCTCCTAGAGGAGTCTCTGCTTTTTTTTGGTACATGCAGAAATGCTCTTCCATGTCTAACCTGTAGTTCTTAGGTTTCACCTTTTACATGGGAGTAACACCAGCTGGCTTTAAAATCAAGAAAGAAGCAACTGTAGATACAAAGCATTCAAGCAAAGAGTTTTTTACCTGTAATTTTGGGAAATGTATAAAATACCCTCACAAAAGAAATGTTGGGTTGGGAATATATTCCTGAATTTATTTGGGATAAAAGTCTATCAGAAATGTTTGGAAAGCACCAGCAAAAATGACAGACAATTTTCATTATTTTTTTCCTCCGATACTAAAAACTAACTTCAATTTGCCAGCTAAGGCAAAATAAAGGTTTTGGCAAATTTTGTGCTTGAGCATTTCAACATCTACTCTCCTGTTAGTCTTAGTTTCCTGTCAGTTAAGAGTATAAGAATCATTAATTGTCAGGTTCAACTTTTGCTTGATAATGTCGCCTCATTTGAGCTCTGACTCCTCATTTTTATTTCCTCTGAGGAAACAGAGGTGGGAGAGTGTGAAAATGTCAAAGTTCTATATCCAAATGTATCAAATGCATGTACTCAAGGAGTAGACTTTGCCTTTAAAACTATTGAACTTGATTGCTAGTGAGACTTTATGTTATTTGTGCCCTTTATAAACTTCTGATTTTCATTAAACATGCTGCCTATAATAACCCTTAACTACATTATAATAATGCTTTGGCTTATAATGGGCAATGTTCTGCATTATTTCTCAGAAATGAGTTAACCCACTTCTCTCTTCCTTCTGTGGTTTAAAATATTAGTACAGTAAAAACAGGCATCCATGAATTTAATTTGCTACCACCCTGCTGCTACATAGAGAGATCACAAATGTGGACATGTAGTCCAGAACAAAAAACCTGTGATGAGGAAGTTGTGTTACTGTTTCTCTGAACAATCAATCCCTGGATTGCCTCCAAACACAGTGTATGCCTACCTGCCTTCAACCTTTGCAATGGCCCACACAGGGAGGCCATTAAGTTTGGTTTTAAAACCAGCCTAGGGACGCCCTCTGCAGATATCATAAAACTACGGCTCTGGTCCACTGCGGCAGTCAGGATTTAAATTTTCTGTATTCTCCCTGACTTACTCTTCCAAAAATACTATAGATAAATGCTCTGGCTTCACAAATGGAGTTGGTGGAATAGCATTTTACCCATGAAGTCCAAGAAACAAGGTGTTGTAGGGCACTGCTATGGTCTTAATCCCAGATGAAACGTGAAGCTACCAAAATACACCATCTGGTGGGACTGAAAAGTCCATATCTCAAGGGGAAGAAAAAAAGAAAAAGAACACTTTATCAAATTCCAGAAAGTGCAGCACAAGAGCTGTTTGTGAATGCTATGCAATTTATATGGGGAAAAGAAGTATTCTCCAGCTTAGATTAGTCTGATTGTAACCCCACCCAACCTCCAAGTGCTGCTTCTGTTTTGTCCCTTGGGAGGTGTGAGACAGAGCTCACTCTGTAGTTTCAGTTCACTCATGACACTGTACATGAGGGAAGGCCCTAGATTGGACATACTATTTCTCTTCCTCCCTACACTCTTCCCCCACCCCAAATACCCTCTTAAATCCCTGCTTTTTTGTTTCAAACAACAAGGCTGAACAGGTGAAATTTTAAATAATGATTGAGGATTTTTTTTTATTCATTTAAGTTTCAATATCATTACAGAAAATGTTATGGTACAGAGTTGTTTAACATTAGTTTTATTTCTTTGCTCATTTAATTTCCACACGAATGCTGGTAACACTAATATCTGTACAAGATCAGTCTTTGATTTTTTTTAGTTTTTAGTTCTGTACATTTTTAAATGTATTGGTTAAAAAGGCTGTCAGCACTTAAGGAAGCAATTTTTTTGTTTGTTGAAATAAAAGGTATCCAGTTACTGCCCAAGAGTACTGAGCTGGGTGGCTGCTGGGACAAGAGACATCCCTGAATGCGCGGCGAGGTGGGAGAACCTCGGGGCTTCATTGGGTTCCCAGCACAGCCACTCTGCTTTTGGCACTGTGCACATCAACACGAGATACAAGATAAAGAACAAGCAGAAGCTCTCTGTGAAGCGGTTATGAAGCATACTAATAAGGGAAATCCAAGTGTTGTCTACGCTAGTATAAATAAGCAGACAGCCTTGTTTTAAGAGCGTAAGTAGTTGTATCTTAAAGATGAGAAAAAACACAAGTTCTGCAGGCACCTACTGCTGTCTACTAAAAGCTACCGCTATTGGAACTAGCATTGAACACACAAAGCAATTGCAAGAAAAGGAAAAAGTTGCTTTGATATAATCAGAATAAATTTCTTTGTTAAGATTTGTTTTAAAGTTTTTTTTAAAAGGTATTTATTTAAATTCCATTTGAAATATATTTCAAGATGTTGACTATACTGATCAACTTTTATCCAAATCGGAAAAACTAGCTGTGCCGTTGCATATTACAGGATACAGTCAATGATATGTGGACATGCATCAAAGCTTCACTCTTGCTGGTGACATCATAGCCTTCCAATGACCATGACATCCACCACCTCCCCCTTGTGAAGCTCCACATACTGCTCTGTCTTTGGAGGTAGCATCAACAGTCCATTGGCACTGCGCATACTCATCAGACGACTGCTCATCTGATTCCCTACAGGAGAGAGGCAGAACAATTTCAGTGCAGTCTTCAGTTAGTTCCAAATGCTGCAACACGGTACAACAAACAAAAGCTGTTATGATGAAAATGTTTATGTGACTAACTTATTCATGTAGCTTGGGTCTTTCTATTCCAAGGTGGATGGAAACAGAGAACTCTGTGGAGATTTAGTCACTGCACTGGCTCTCAAAATCCTCATTCTCTTTTCTGATTGTTATCCTCTCCAGCCTTCCACATTATCTGTACCATGTATCTTGTCCTAGTAAATTGCTAATCCTATTGAAATTACTTTATTTTTCAATTTGTACACCTATTCCAGTTATACAAACATTAAGAGCAGCACAATCTAGAATGTTTTTCATATCCTCTTCTAGAATAAATTTGATTAACTCTATTCTCTTTGAATAGAATAATTTAGGCTGAAAAAACCTCCGAGATCATTAAGTCCAACCTTTGACAGAGCAGCACCATTTCAACTAAACCATAGCACTAAGTGCCATGTCCAGCTAGTTGCTCCTTGAACTCTTCCAGGGATGGTGACTCCACCACTTCCCTTGGCAGCCTCTTCCAATGTTCAACAGCCCTTTCAAGAGGCAATTCTTCCAGATGTCCAACCTGAGCCCCCACTAGTGCAGCTTGAGGCCATTTCCTCTTGTCCTGTCACTTGTTGCCACCCCCACTTGGCTACAACTTCCTTTCAGGTAGTTGTAGAGGGTGATAAGATCTCCTGGATTCTCCTTTATCCAGGCTAAACACCCCCAGCTCCCTCAGCCACTCCTCACAGAACTTGCTCTCCAAACCCCTCCCCAGGTTCACTGCCTGTCTCAGGAAATTCTCCAGCACCTCAATGACTTTCTTGTAATGAGGGCCCAGAACTGAACTAATATTTTCCCTGTGGAGCCTCACATGTGGTGCTTTTTGTTGAACAATTTGGATGTAGCAAAAAGACAGTTGTTTAAGGACCTAAATCTCTTGCAAAAGTGTCACAGTCAGCTTTCTAGCAATACATAGCTGAACCAGTATTCAAATCTAGTATTTACCTTAACTGCAGCTGAGTATTCAGAAGTATTCCTAGGTGGCAAACATGACTAATAAATCCTTACTCTGTTTTAGGAGAACATCTATAGCCTCTGCTATCTTTCCTACTTTTTCAGTTCAGCTAAAATCACATTTTTTATTTGTGTTGCTCCTACCTCTGCCCCAACTTGTGTACAACATGCACAACAGCAAAAGGAAGCAAGTGTGCCTGACTGCAAGTAAGCTTAGTGGAGGTTTAAAAAAAGGAATGTATGCACATATTCAAGCATACACACGTAGTGTGTATGTGTATAAGGCAGGTTATTCAAATAAAGGATGCTTTAATGGTTAAATTGACAAGCCATATCAGCACTGAATTTTGTACTAATGTATGTGTATGCACGTGCACAAATGTGTGAGTAAATCAGCCTGCATAAAGTAGGTTCTATGAAAAAAACCTGTGCACACTCTTGGTTGTTCCCAGACACCTCTTTAGGAAGGCAGGGCTGTGAGTGTCTGTCAGTCTGTGTAACTGGCACTGACCTGTACTCTGTGCCCAAGGTAGTGGCTCTTGGTGATGCCAAGTCAGAATGCACCGATGATATTCTGGGCGGGGGTCCAATTTTACATCACATGATAACTGTAGGATTAAAAAACAAAGGATGAACATGTCATGCATTCACATTGCACTGTCTTAGACAATGGAATAATCTGCTCGGTTGTTTTTCCTTAAAAACAGTCTTTTCAAAAACTTGCATTTTGAGGTAAGATGGTGTGTGCAAGATTAAAAGCTGTAGAAGGCAGAGACTACAGTATTTAAGAGACTGCAGTCTTTAAGGAAATACAACTGTGATATTACAGTATCAAAGTATCTGAAGGAGTCTCTGTGCATTAAGTGGAATATTCCTAAACTGTTCCTTTACTGAGAGTTTACAGATAGTATTTCTCTAGAAAAAAACCTGGTCTCTTTGGATTACATTGCAGAAAGATAAAAATGGTATTTGCATTCAAAATCCTCCTAGCTCTGACAAAAGGAAAATGGCCAATCTTTGAAATGAAAAGACATACGGGCGATGGCTCATAATGGAAAATACATGCAAAAGTGAAGGTCACTGCAAATTGCTCTCTCTTTTAGAATATTTTAGCCGTGAGATAAAATCTGGAGGCTTAAGGAAGGGCAAAAGAGAAGACACGGGATAAGCTGAAAGAGAGGAGTGCATAGCCAAGAACACTTAGAAAACTACAAAAGTTGATGTATGCCTTGGTACTTTATTTGAATCAAAAACAGAAGAAGACATTATAATAACATGCCTTAAATCTATATTAAATACAGTTACACTATCCATGATTTTTTAGAAAAGTGAGAAGAGTTTAAGGAATTTATATTTCTTAGGGTGGGGATCATGTGGGTTTCTTATATAAATAACTCAACAAAAAGGCTTTAAAGTTTGTATTTTCTATTGCTAATACAGAACTATCCAGCTCTAGATATTCACAGATTACTTTGCATTTTTTACCACAGCCTAAAACAAATGTCTTTTTTAAACAGGAGATTGTCCTTGCTGCCTGATTGGCAAATGGCTGCCTTGGCATCTATATATCTCACTCCATTAGATGGCAATCTAACTCTAAAACATTACAGGACTTAATATTACCATTAACAGAGACTGAGAATGTGCCTCTATTTGTGTGAACATCTTTCCACTGCCATAACTAGTCTAGGGCTCAGATTCCACAAACACAACAGTCTTTCAGAGCCCAAAGAGCTGGGCTTCAACCTCTTGTGAGAATTTTTAAATAGAGGACAAGCTTCTTACCCTGGCTTTGATGATGGTGGGCCGAGGATCCAGGATACCCTGCATTTTCCTCAGCGCAGGAACAACAAAGAGATTGCAGGTGACAACAGCTGACACAGGATTGCCTGTAGGACAAAGAACAGTTGGTGGTGATGCTCTCTTGGTTTACTCTGAAATGCTGAAAGTGAACTTATGTTTTATAGCAATTTCATTTTAAAGGACTCTACAGAGCTTTCCATGCTGCATACAGTACAGACTGCAGAGGTGTGTGGCAAGGAGCATGTGGCAAGTCCATCTGCTGAAAGCTACACCCTGGATGATGTGTGCTGAGGTCCTGCTCTGACCAGAATTGCCCCATGTTCCTCAGGCCCCACCATTTGCCTCTATTCTTCTGTTACCTTTGTCCTATGCCTACAATTGTCTGGGGCTGGAGCAGAGTTAATTGTGCATAGTTATTGGCTCTACCCTCACAGGGCTCTTTATTAATGACTAATGGTTCCCAGACACCAAGGGAAGAATAACTTTCAATTCCCTAACAGAGTAGCAAAATGCTTAAGGACAAATTCTGAGGAGAATTCCACTGATTTATATGTTTTCTGTTGACTCACAAAAGAGGTGTATGACCACCTGTCAAACACCACTGTCTTACATATCTGGTCTTCCCTAGACAACAGTTTTAAAATAAATACTATAATCAGATGGATGATCCACTGATCTCTCCCCTGTAAGAAAATGTACTGCAGCAACTAGAGCAAGAGAGGGTAGAAGCACTAGAGATACATCTGAAAACCACCAGCTTATCAAGAAAACAAGGATTGCTTGTGTAGTCAAAATTCATGGAAAGCCAGAGCAATAAGAATAAAATTAATTCCTCCTCATTTAGAAGGACAGAAATCCATAAGGAAATCTCTATTCTAAACAAGTGCTTTCCCAGGGCACACAGCCAGCAGTGGTGCAGCCGTGCTGCCCTCTTTTGGTTCCACAGCATGAGCATGATAAACAAAAATATTCCGTGACATGTTCCTTGGCATTCCCTCATTTTTGTTTCCATTTTCAGTATGTCAGAGTGGGTGCACTGACTTACACCCACAGGATATTTATGGTGAAGGTGCAGGGAGCTGTAGGAAAAAACACCCCTGTGAAAAATAGAAGAAAATTGTTGGATGGAAGAAATCCTAAGACCTGTACCAGAAAATCCTGAGGACACAGACAAAAAAGAACTCTTTAGCACATCCCTGTAAGTCCATATCTTCTGGAAATTTCTGAGAAAATCTTACAGGTACCTTCCTTAGGGGCCAACACCAGGCACAGGTGCTGTGAGGTGTCACTATTCTGTTTCATGTCTGACATCTATGCACAGCAATAAAAGTAATCCACAAAACATCTTACCTGGAAGCGCAAAGATTATTTTTCTTACGCCGTCAATATCCAGAGTTGCAAAAGTTGTCGGCAGGCTATGGAGAAAGGAAGATATTTAATATCTGCATTAGAATTTGACTGAACATTATTGTATTATTTAAAACATTTGCAAAAGAAAATAAAAAAAACAGGACATCTCTCTCTCAGCAGCTCATTAGAACCTGCTGGTTATTCCATACTGGAGGTATAATCCTCTCTTTATGGTGACAGAATAATTTTTCTTGATATGCAACTCTGAAGTTTTAAGTACACAAATTTGGAGAGGAAATATCTAAAAGGAAATGAACTAGTAATCAAAAAATCTAAATCTCGTCTTCATGCTAGAAGCCAATTAACAATGAAGTAATACTGGAATTATGCAATTACAGAGCTGTGTTTGTTTTTCATATAAGGGTTCCCAATTTTTTATAACATTGGTGACTCTAATTCTCTTACTCCAGTCTCTACAACAGTACTACAAGGAAGCAGTATTTCTGAGCAGCTAGTCTGCAGATGAACAAATTCAGATACCACAGGCAGAGCTGCAGCCAGGTGACTCCCAGGTCTATCAATGAAGAGCTCTCTCTGCCTTTCAGAGCTGCTCAGTGATTTTGGTGACTTGCTGTGAGGGCAACTACTGTTACACAAATAGGACAATAATGTGACAACTCAAGAATATGGCTGGCAAAGAGAAGGGACTCATCCATGAAAAAAGAATTTTATATTAGTATAATCCTTTCAAACGTTAGAAAGTATACTAGCAGCAATAATAAGGTTAGTTTCCTTGGCTTTATCTTGAGCTGACCATTTCCAGCTGGTCAGCAGATGACAGTTTACAACTTTGAAGACTTGCTGCACTTTGATCATTATCACCTAGTTTTGTATCTGTTAAGACTCATCAATATCCTAGTTTACAGGGGAAGTTAGTGTTTGATGTTCCTATTTTAAAATGCCTCTAACATGATGGGAACTGTGTGCCAGACCTCCAACTATTATAACCAATGCACAAACCAATGGACAAAAAATTGAATTTCTAGTTCATATTTACTAGAAACTCTGAATTCTTGTATGACACTTCAGCATCATCATTGGTAGAATTTTCAGTACTTCCTTCTGTCAATGCAGTTAGACAAGATAACCTTGCATGAGCTCAGCAACTTTCAGACCAAGTGGAGGGATGGCAAATCCCAAGCACCACCCTGCACTCATGAAGCACATTAAATACAGGCATACAAAAAATTCTGACTTCACTCTTGGAACTTACTCAAGGGATTTTTTCCCTATATAATAACTGCAATCTACAATCTTTTAAAATGCATTTAATAAAACCCAAGATACAATATTTTCTATTGCACTACAGCTAATGAAAAAGAGAGTGCTTACATTCTCAGTAAGAACTGATGAGCAAATGTTTTGGTAGCAATAAGAAATACCTTTCTTGTGGCATAAATTGAAAAGGGATATTTATGGGAAAAACCTCATTTCTTGAAGTTTGTCCAGCTAGTTATTTAAAGTTCATTGCTGCAGGTCTACAGAGGAGTCACCAGGAGAAAAAATTATGTTCTCTTACAAGTAAGCCAGAGCCAGAATTTAATACTCTGAATTCTCTAAATTGAGTTATCCATTTTTGTCAGCAGCAGAGACTGGAGTGCAGATTCTGCTTCTGGGGCTTCCCTACCTCGGTTGTAGCAGTATGACAGAAGCAGTGAGCAATTTCCATGCTTGGGCTACATCCACCACGGGAAGAAACAAGCTTTTCCTCACTCATTCCTTTTGTGGAAAGGAGGTGGTGGTAGGAGCAGCACAAGCAGCAAGCCCACACGCAGTTCTTTACCAGACTGTACGCAGAGACAGTGAAAGTATTTGTCTGTTTTCACAGCAAACACCCACTTGCAGCTCTGCTCTGTGACAACAGTTCTGGGCTAGAGGGAATCATCCTGCAAAGCTGTGCTTGATCTTGTGTAGCTGGACCATTCTGACCCAGCTTGCAAAAAGTCTGCCCTCCATGGGGAGTGAGGCAGAGGTGCAGACATCTTTCTGCTCTTGCACTGTGGAGAAATGGGAACTCTCTGTTTTCAACATGTGTGATTGTCATTCTCTCTGCAGAGCACACGTTCAGACTCACTGATGAGCAGTGCCACAGCATAGAAAAGTAATGTTGAAACAGTTTTCTGGAGCAAACTAAACACATAAAGGACTCTGCTTACTTTAAAGTTACTATGCTCAATATGCCAATTAGACAAAGCTTTGTCAATTACCTGTCATTCCACGTCTCTCAAGGAACTGCTTGTAGGAATATAAATTATGCAAATTTTGAAGTGAAATGAGATACTCTTTAAGCAAACTGCCCATTTAATATCTTTATATTTCCTGGTTATTTCATGGTAATGTCAATGTGAGCTCTGTGATCGCACTGAAGGCTGTGGCAATGTTTAAACCATGCTGGCTGCCCACCAGTCCCCAAACCTGATTTGCAACAGTTATCAGAGAAATATCTCTTACTGATAAAAAAAAAATCTCTGTTCCAGTTAATTTCACCCATAAAGATGATGACTAATCTGAAGAGCACTAATTTTGCTGCTTTTCCCTCATATATCTATTCTGTGGTTTATAATATATTTGGAAAAGTGAAATCTACTGAAGTACTTCACTAGGATATTTGGCCCAATGTAGCCCCTATCTAGGCTGCCTAAGCAGAAAGATTTCTTACCCAGGTTTCATAAAAACTCTGCCAAAGTGAATCTGTGCGTGAAGATCAATATCCAGCACCTGTTTAAGATAGTCCTGTTTAATTAAAAAAAAAAAATTAAGTAACATCAAAGTGGCTTTACATCATCTAAGCATTCAAAGCAATTAATTAGTATCAAGTGAAGATGAAAATTTGCATATCCTGAAAGCGCTACAGCCCAGTGGGGAATTTTCAGCATTTGAAAGAAAGTGTTTTGCAAAAGAAGTAAAGAGCAGACTCATTTAGGTGCCAAACCTGACTCCAGGAGAACATATATTTCCTTTAAATACATCTGCAGCATCAGAATCTTAGAGCACCCCACAAATACCTACTACTAAAACATTGTCCATGTCAAAGATGGAAAAAACCCTTTACAATTCAAAGCTAAGACTTTAAATGATCAAGTTATTTAAATTTTGTCATGAAAGCTATCAGTTGTAGATTTGGAGATCTCCTACTACTTTTGAAATCAATACTGTACTGTAGAAATCATAGTTTTCCAGGATACTGTAATTATTGTAATTTCTTGGCTCTAATGGTCTAATTCACTGTAGTTAGTTTTACATTACTTAGAAATAAAAACTGTGGGTGGTTTGTGAATGAGTTTAAGCTAAATGATTTTGCATAAACACGATTGATCCAGTTATTAAAACATGGAATTACTTGTTTAATGTTTATTGACAATTGCTGTGCCTAAAGATGTAGTACCTTATCTGTTGTGTTTAGGCTAAAGACTTGGGCCATAGTAGTCATCTGTGAAGACAGACTTTGAAAGCAGTAAATCTGAAACTCCCTGGCAGTTAGCCCTTTTTTTTTGTGCATGTATGTGTTCAAGTACTTGGAAAGCAGCAACTCATTTCAGCCAGGTGTTAACTCTCAATTATTAATTGCATTAACCCCTCCTTTACTTTCTGTTTACTGTTTGGATGTTCATAGCTATTTCATTAAAAATGAAGGAAGCTGCAGAAAGCTCAGTATCAGAGGGCAGACCATCAGTGGAATGTCGAGCCTACTGACTTTAGGCTGTTGCCTCAAATTCAGACTGGGGAGAAATGACCTGATAGTCTGAACGTCTGTAAGACCAATCAGCAGTTCAGCTACTTCTTAGTGGTATTGTGTCTATACTATGTTGCCACAATCCCAGTTTAAAGACCAGTACTTGTCCTTGATTATTTTTCTAGGCATACTAGAGACAATGGGAATAATTGAAATTTATTTGCACTGGTTTAATTAATTATCTATTTTCAGTATGTATCCAATGATATGATTTCTACCCTGAAAAGTAAACAAAACCAGCACTCATGTTTCCCACCTCCTAATGACCGTCTTTAGTATCTGTTAGTTATAAAAGATGTTTATTTTACCTGCCAAACTCACAGATTCAGCTTGGGATCAAAAAGTAATTTGAGTTTTCCTTCGCATAAGTCATGATTAATAAATGTCCTGCAGGTTCATCTATGCCCCACCAGCATCTGTGTATCCCTATTTTCTTTGATGGTTTTGGCACAGGGATAATCAACAGGAACTCAATCAACAATTCTGTTAATGATTCAAAAGGCAAATATATCAGCTCACTGGGTCTCATATGTATTCTCTGTAGGACTATCAGGTGCAAAATGTGATAAAACTATTTTTGTAACAGATAGAGCTTTGGCACATTCAGGAAACAGATGTGCTGAGTAAAAAAAATACTATTTATATACTCAGGTTGCTTTTTGAAGTACTTTCAAAGTACCTTAAATCTATCTACATTTTACCTGCTCTAAAAATAAAGTCTATTGTCTTCATGTGCTATTAACCCAGCACCTTCCTCATCTACATAAATCATCCCTTAAATAAAAACACATTTATAAATCCCTCACATCAAGAATTAAAAGCTTCTCTGTTATACTATGTCAACTACACTACAGAAACAAGAATGAACAGAATGAGCTTTGAAGATTATTTTCTTAAGTAATTCACATGTAAGTGTTCCAACAAAAGTAAGGTCCATTTTTAATAAACATTAATACAAAAGTAGTAGCTTGGACGACAGACTTTGGTTTGAAATTCTTACATATATTGTAGGAAGTCACTTAAATTTTGCATACCTTTTCCCCCATAGATACACCTCCTGATGTAATGATCACATCAGCACGGCTGATACCCTCATTCAGTGCATTCAGTAAATCATCTGGGCTGCAGGAAAGAACAGGCAAGCAGATTAGTGGCATGGAATTATTATGAGTTGTAATATAAATCTGTGTGCACACATACAGATGCATATACACACTTGTTTTAAGAGAATAAGGCAAGCTCTTTTCCTTCTTAAGATTCCACACTGTTCAATTCTAGTCAAGAGCTGCAATCTCATTAAGTGAACACCACACTGTTTGGCACCTTTCTGTCTAAAGTTTGCAACAGGAACAGTGGGATACTTTAGACTGGGGCTGAAGAATGCTATTATAAATGTCTAAGAGTATGCAATTGGCACAATAGGTAGTAATACAAATTGTGACTTAGATGAACTGACAGGGATATATAAAGGCACCTGACACATGAAAATTACTGACCACCAAGCAGGCTGCAGTACTACCTGTCTAGCTTATCTGATGTGTGCAAAAATGGGGATGAGGCTCCACTTCAAACTTTTGAAGAGTGGGAGTAAATCCTTTGTTTCCCTTCTCTGTTAGAGGGTTCTGCAGCAAAGCCACCTATACATATCCACTTCAGCTTGCAAAAACACAATCCATGCTGTTAAAAGGTCTATTCACCTTCATGAGAAACAGTGCAATGGGAGCTATGATATTCTCCTTACAAAGAGTATAACTGTGAAGGAAATTAGTGTCCTAACTCTTTTCTTTCCATTTTCGGTCTAAACTGGAAACTTTGAAGCAAGCATTAGATATTTAAGAGCAGTACAGATGCTAATTCAGAGCTTCAAGGCACGCAGTGGAGAAACTCTGTAATACAACTCACACAGGTCCAAAGGAATCAAAACCAATTTCCAATATATTAAATTCATACTTTGCATTTAACATTTGTGAACTGACCAGAAGCTGACCGGCTGCTATGAACGTATTGCTTCTTCAACAGTACGTTTTCAGTTCAGTGATCCTGAAAGTTTTTCATGGGAGGCTGTTCTTATTAGAATGCCATTGAAAGAATGGGCAATAAGGCTAGTGACTGTATGAAGGCCTTCAGCTGGAATACAGTACCTCAGGTAAATACCACACTACAACTACAAAACGCCATTGTGGGTGATGAATGCAGCCTGAAAATGGCATGAGGGCTATCCTTTGAGAGCTTGGGCTGTATTTCATCCGAAAGTAGATCTACAGCAGTAATTTTGGAGTTTGAGCTGAAAACACAAAAATTAGGAATATTATGCAAGTTCTAGTTGACCTTTCAGAGACTAGCAGAAACTCTGTGTTTCCAAATGTCTCAAAAAGAAAAATCCTTTCCTCTGAGCATCCTTCCTTTGCCCATGGTTCAGCGAAATACAAGCAGCAGTTAGCATGATGTGCTGCTGTGTGTACTACAATTTATGGGATGCAAGAATGAGTGCACTCCCTTACTGAGTAAATAGCTCAGCGCATGCAACCTTGCACATGCCTCATCTCACCAGAGAGCCCTCCAGCATCCTCTACCCTGGTTATGCCTTACAGGCAGGAAGACTCAAGACTCTTTCTCCACAATGTCCAGTGACTGAAGCACCATGTTCTTGGGCATCAAAGTGTAGTCATCCTGCACAACTTTATTATCTATGCTGGGTTACACCCCTCTCTAGGGTCAGATTGCTTTGTGAGAGGTAGGCAACAAGATGCAGCAGAAAGAAGGGCAGATTGCTGTAGACTGCAATCAATAGGATAGAATTATACACAATCCCTTTTTAAAAGGAAATAGTGGCTGCAGTTCTGTGGCATGCCATCATGACTATTGTTTTGGGTACTGGGTATGTTGAATACTCTTAATGGCCAACAAAGAATGCCTAAACTGTTTTCTTTGGGAGAAAAATAAATGGGCCCAAGCAAAACCATCTTCTTTGTTCTTTAGGAAACTGAGACATTTTATCAGCTGCCCCTTCTGAAATCCCAGGATCATTTTCTCCAAAATCCAGCACAAGTCTTCACTAGTCATTGAAGGAAAGCAGAAAGGAGCAAGTCTGCTGTTGGCTACTTCAAAACCAATTATCTCATATTGATCCTCTAAGTAGTATCTGTACGTAACAAGATATTATTTAAGATTATTATAGAGTTTGTACCAGGAAAAGTCTCTCAAGATCTAAGTATTCTTTAATCCTTGCCACTGAGGCTGATTGGAATGCAACAAGGAATACATATTCATTACCTAGGTCGATATTGGCATTCCTGAGGCACGGCAGTCAGACATATGCCACTATCGCCAGCCTAAGATTGCTTTCAGTACATTTTTCTCATTAGGTTGTGATGGAGCTGAGGACCTTATCTTGAACTTGCTCCAGGCTGTTTCATTTTATCTTGTTTAATTATTTAAAAGTTATTCATAGGTAGCAAGTCTACCTGTCTGGGGACATGCTAATTCTGGATAATGAAGTGGGCTTGCTTTCAGCTGTGGTTTGAGAATAATTGAAGGAACAATAAAAAGCAAACAAATATATATTTAATTGTTGTTAAAGTTAAATAGAATGGAAAGGCAACTACTTACATATGGAATATATATATATATATATGTATGTATTTGTATATACATTAAATCACTTAACAAAGGAAAAAAAAATCCCCTTCCCCCTCCAAATAAGCCTAAACTCAAACCAGGTGAGGACACAATTCACGTCTTTCCTTATGAGGACAGCATACCACTGGACTAGTTAATCAATCAGGTATTTTTATTTTGTCATGTAAAAAGCTGTATGTTACTGGACTTGGTGCATTTTTAGAATTTCCAGTGAATGATCTGTATAATATACTTTTCTTCAGCATTTTTAAATTCTTTTCTTTACCATCTGAACAGTGCAAGGCATTAAAAAATTCTATCATTAAAACTTATCCAGGCAATAGCACTGCATATCATCTTTAACATAGTTACAGAATGAATTTAATTATTTCAAAAGGAAAGATGGGATAGAAATTTTGTTGCAATAAACTGAATAATTATGTTAGCTTGGTTTTTATTTTGAAAAAAGGAGACATAATTCCCTCCCTTGCTGTTGCAGAAAATGTCTCTTTTTGGACATTTTTGGCAGACCTTTTTTTGTCACTCAGGTCTGCTTAACTTTATGTTGTACTTAAAGCTAGTAGTTCCATGACTCTGCAATTAGCACCAAACACTCCTTACAGGAGTCCCCTGTTGCAGTCTCCAATCAACACTGTGAACATTTCCCTCACCTTTAGTGGATTTGATGCAGAGAGTTATTACTCAAATTGCATATTAACACTGAGTGGATACAATCAGATAACAAGATACTACTTCTTGTTTCATTTGTTGTGTAACAGTGAGCAGCTGCTCCTTTAGATTGAAAAAGTATATAAAAGGAAAGGGAATAAATAACAAAAACAATTAGATTCTGAAAGAATAGATGACTTTGGCATCTGAGTATAGCATAACAAGATTGTTTTAAAAGGCAGGTGACAAATTGCCATGAAGCTGAGAAATAGCACTCACTGTCTGAGCAGGTACAAATCAGAAGCTATATTCTGAAGCAGGGCAGGATACTGGATTAGCTAGATTAAAGGTCTAATTTACTACAATAAATCCTTTAAAATATCCTGTCAAAGTGCTATTCTCGGATTTTTTTCCTTCATGGACAGAACTGTAACAGGTGCTAAAATATAATGGTGAATACCTTAATCAATATAAAGTAGATTTTGATGGGAAGTCTAATTTCCAGATGGCAAAATTACTCAATTTCATTTGGTGATTTTCAAAGTCAGAGTGACATTGTGCACAAAAAGGGAATGTGCTTTTCTAACATGCTGCAACTTATTAGAAAAGTTATACTCAGGTATGTTTCAGATCATATCTGATCATCTCTTTTTAACACCTCGAAGAAAATTTGTTATTTAAGGACTGCATACAGTTTATGAAACTATTCATATACATAAATAAGGAACAAATCCAAACTTTCTCTCAACACCTGGAGCAGATTGTGTCTGCATAAATATTATGTGTATTGTACATACATTTTTGAAGCTGCATAGTAATTTGCATAAAGAGTGCATGTATTTTTAACTACATCTTTATGTTCTCTGCTAATTTTGTCAGTCTGATAAACAGAGTGTCTACTCTACTATCCCAGTTTCCTGATCCTTCTTGTTCAGTTTGTGGAACAGAATGAGCAGTACAATCTGGAAATTGGTTGGAGGGTAACTATTGTACAATGGCAGCAGCAAAAATCCAGTAAGTAGATGTGTGACATTGCAGCTGACTCTTGCTTTCATTGATTTGAAGAGAGGACTTGCAGGATGGCAGTACAGCAGGAACACCTTCTGGGTTCATGAAAAATTCTGGTTATCAAAGTTAGTTTGTTAGTTTAAGGAAAACTTATTCAACACTTGAGCTCTCAATTGAGCTGTCTTTGAAATGAAAAATATACAAGAAAGCTTAAGAGCTTGAACAAGAAAATGATGCAAGCCTCATTAAAATAGACATCAGGCATGTAAATTTTCTCCTTTCTACTCTCAAAAGAAATAGCTACATTATAGTCAAGACCAAAGAATTCTCTGTGTTTTAAGTGCCAGTCTGAAGTACCCTAAATTACAGTGTAATTTTCTCTTTCACATAGAAATCAACACATGTTAATTCACTCTTGTTGATCCTATTGTTGTGCTTCACTGTCATTAATTATCAATCTGTCAGCTTTTTCTGTGATACAACCCTTAACAGCAGCAGTTTGATACATGCAATTATACCGCTCAGTTTTATAATTTAATATAGAAAACAAATAACAGCAAATGTTCAAAAAATCACCTACCACTCCGCAATAAAATGAGAGATCCCAGTTAAAATGGGACTAGAATCTTTAGTTAGGACTGACTTATCAAGCCATTGTCACAGTACAAAACCCATAGTTCATTACTAATTTCCAGGACCATTTCCACCACGTTCTTTGCCACAGGAGTCTCGTTCATTCAATGCAACCTCATTACCTGACAGTCACTGCCTGTCCTCGCTGCCCACTGCCACATACAGCTGCTGCTATTGGGTGACTAACAGAAACACTCGTGGTTGTTGCATTTCTCTATGCAGCAGCCTGGGCTTTTATAAACCCAGGTCTTCTGGTAACCTTTGCTTGCAAAATGTGTGCATGCACCATCACAGTCAGCACCTTGAACCTGTGTGCTTTACAAAGATCCTGGACACAGATACAGAAAGATACACATGCACCATAATGCACTAGATGCATGCACAAGTGTCTATTGTGAGTTCAAAAGCAGAGCTGGCCAACCTTTCTCGCCTGCTGTTTTACTTTATTTGAAAGTATCTCAACTGTTTTAGTTATATTCTGAAAGACATGATTCTTCACAAATTCTGAGGAGCTACAGATTCCTGGACACACAGTGAAAATGGAAGTGCTTAGCAGTGATCCTACACAATCACACTAGAGACCAAAGTAGTCCAGCTGCTCTCTAAAATACAATAGTTGACTGCAAACTTCAACTAGAGGTGCCCTGAGCTTAGCACATTCTGGATATGTTCCCACAAACTGGCAATAGTGGTTTGTACTACTTTTGCATCTTAGGAAGTCTCTTCCCTGCTAAAGAGATGTTCCAGAAGAAGAGGTTTAACTGAGGTACAAAGACCTGCTAGAAATTCCCATTGCATGCAAAGATCCCAGTTAAACTTCTAGTTCTACCTCCAAAATAACAAAGAATTTGCCAAATTAAAATTTTCATCAAATGGTCTACTTGTTGTATTCAGAGATCTCATCAAGCTCAATGACATTTCTTCTTGAGGAAAGATGGGATATGGATTTGATCCTTTAAGATTAACTTTCATTTTTTAACTGCTCATTCAGCTGAGGTGACAGATTTCAAAATGAATAGATGAATGCAGCGAGGCATAAAGACAGAGTCTGTCACCCACTTCTCACCTCATGGCCAAGAGGAATACTTTGCATATCAGTAATTTGCAGGATGCAGGATGGTGCATAGATGCCATTATTTTTAGCCAACTAAAATCCACCTTCTGTAGAATATAATATTGAATGTAAACCGATGAATACATTTCACTGAATGCAATTCAATGAATGAATATTTGACAGTAATAGGAATTCTGTGTTTTGACTTGTATGGTTCTTGAAAGCAGAAGAAAATCCAATTTTGATGGTGTATGTAGTAACATATGGACACACTTCTGAAACTGTATTTGTTTCAAAATTCTTAAGTGTATTTCATCATGTTCTCATAATGTATCTTCCTTTTACCTTCTGTGGTATTTCCCTGGATCACTCTGAACAGATGCAGTATGTTTTCCCTAGGAAAATAGGCCAGCTTGTGAAGAAAGCTGGAATAATTACAGCAGCTTTTGGCTTGTTTGACATAATTATCTAAGTTTTTTCTATTTGACAGAAATATTAAAGAATCTGTCTTTGGTACTTTTTGCTGTTCCTTTAATTGCTGCTGCAAATATAAATGTTATTTAGCAGAATATTCTTTTTCATGTTACATGTATGAACTTTTAGGGATTTTGGTTAGAGGCCTTCAATTAGAGGTCTTCAACTTTTTGCTGAAGTAACCATGAGAGCTGTCTAATGCCTTCAATGTTTTTTTCTATATCAGGATGATAATAAATTTTCTTCCACTGTTTCGTTGATCTGCTTCAGAAGACTCCCACTCATATATATGCCAGAATGACAAAACATCAGAGAGGTCAGAAAAACAGATAGCCATGGGAGTGCTACAGGAAAGTCTCATGCATAGCAGCCAGGTGCTTATGCACTGTGGGCACATTCCTGCATGAAGGGTCCTTGATCACATCCTTGTCTGCTGTTTGTGTACATTCAGCTGCAAGCATTTCAGTGTAAATTGTAATTTTTCCATAAATGCTAAAAGAACAAGACCAAAGCTTTGATAACAGCTGTCTTCAGTTGCTGTGCCATTATACTGACTCTTGAGCACTGAATTCTCTCTAAATCCAGTATAGTGTGTGTCCTTTGAGTGTGAGAAGCAGCCTGAGAACTGCCAGTTTCCACTAATTAAAAAACTATCCCTGGCTATTTTTGCTGGCTGAAGATAATGAACCTTGTCAGTACACTTACCAGAAATCCATTAGTTTTTCTAAGAAATTGGACGGGATTACACAGGTAAAGATTTTTAGTTTATCTTCCTTCTTACAAAGGAAGTGAGTCAATATGGAGTCACTGAAAAGTTTTCACTTTTTCAGTGCACTGGTGAGTCTGAAGGGCAACTGTGGTTCTGCAATTGTTTCATTTAGAGCACTCATGAAATGAGAATTGGCTTATTCTGACACAACTGAAAATAAAATATATGATGGATGTAATTAGTGCCAGTTGTTTACATTTAGCAAATAATATCACCAAATCTGACACATAGTGAAATGGCATTGTAATCACAGAATTTCTTACTTTTTCATTTTACTTTAGCTTCAACTGTAAGAGTAAATTTTAAATAAATTTAAAAGGTATTTAAAATTATTTCATTCTGTTTACCCCTGTAAACTGGTGTAACTGCTATTGATCTACAGTATGGATGTCTCTTGGACAGGTAGAAAGGCAGTCCCTAAAAGCAATGCCTCACAATGAAGCAGTTACAATGAAAGCTTTCTCTAGGAAACTCCAGCCCTTACGGAATCATAACTTAATCACTTGGAAAAATGTCTGTCTTCAGAACAAAAATGATTGGGAAGCCACAGGTTAGAGACAATATAAAAAGATTCTCTGACATCAGCTGTGTCCTAAAACAAGTAGTTATTTTTTAGAAAATACCAAATGAAATATGGCATTGATTTTTGTTTCCTAAAAAAAATTAAAATTCTCCATGAAGAGTAAACTAAATAAGTTAAGAGAAGGAACTGAGAAACTTATCCTGTTTGAGACCAGCAATTTAATTTTTTTGACAGCTGCTAGTTAGTGGAAGGAACTAGAACTTCATTTGTCTCTACAATACTGGATCATATTCCTTCAAGCACAAAGATGATTTAAACATAACAAAATGCCCATTGCCTTTTCTCCTGCTCTGGAAGCAGAAACATTTTTTTATTGCTCATGCTTTGGGTAGGAAGACTTATTCTAGGGTTGGTTTTTGTTGGTGCTTTCCCTCACACTACCTAGAAGAGACTAAAGGCTTATTTAATGTTTTATGCAGTAGCAATGAGTTGTGAACTGACTTGTATGAGGAATTCCAAGTCCATCACCTGCTGGTAGATTTCATCTTTTAAGTAATTTCAGATGAAGCAGACAGTCTGTATCACGTTCTTCACATTAATTTAAAATGTTTTAAATATAACAGATTCTCATAAATTTTTTGGATGTGTAGTATAGCTAAAGGTTTAGTCCATTACATAATAAAAACCTAGATTTATAACAACCTGGCTTCAGCATGAATAACTAATTGCTAAACAAGAATCAGTTTTTTGAAAGCCAGGGATATGGCAGATTGACTCAGTCACGAGAACAGCAATTTGTTTTGTTTTCCAGTATGCAAACATTAAGCTATAACCTAATCCTCCAACTTTTTCTTACAAAAATGAGCCCATTTACCCTAGTGAGGATCCTCACATGTGAAGTTTTCAGGTACAGTCTTCAATAGGATTTTCATTCCTTTTCTACCCGTTTTTATTTCCTACGTGAATGAAACTATATAAACTCATTGTTTCTGTTTGTTAATGGAGAAAATGACAGGTTGTTTGTTCGCCCTCTGTCATCACTCCTGTTCCTTAGGCCTGTCTATATTAAAGGGCAAGTTCTGAAAATTAATCTATATTATTAAATTATCTCCCTAAGTAAGACATAGTATATAATTGCATATGTATTTTGGAAAAAATGCATAGTGCATAGTTTAGAGATTTCCTGAGTGTTTCAGTTAGCCTGCTTTAGAGATGATCAGCATAGTGGTGGAAAACCAAGTATGCAGTATTACAGATTCACAGAACACCTTGAGTTGGAAGGGACCCACGAGGATCACTGAGGTCCAACTCCTGTTACGACTGAAGAATCACAGCAGTGACTTCCCTGGATTCCACTACTACCTTCAAGCAGGATTTTTCCTAATTGGCTCAGTTTTTAAAAGGGAAAAAACCTTGATGAATAAAGATGTTTGCTGCTACTGATGATTAATGTAAACATTTTCATTTTAGCAATGTTGTGGAGCCATGTAAGTCTACAGTGCGCTGGTGCATAAGAACTTAACTGAAAAGGCAGTGCTACTTAATGGAGAGAAATAACAGACCATCTGCTCCTGTAGGCAAATGTTGGTAGGAATTGTGCTCCAAGCTCTGCCCTGACAGACACCTGGCCGAGCCTGCCTGTGAGCATGCACGTGCCTCACCGTCCCAAGTGGTTCAAAAACAGTGCTCACCAATCTGGTAGGCCTGTCTCCGCAGTGTTCTGGAAGCTCTGTGTCCCTTCTTCTTTAAAAACATCTGGCTTCCTGAGGGTAAAGGAAGCAGAAGGGGTATAATAAAGAAGCCAGGGAAGGAGAGAGTCTCCTGGGGTCAAAGGGAAGCTCTGTGCCCAGCTGTGTCCCCCTTGGTGGCTCTAGATATTCAAAATCACCACAGGAAATGCTTCCTCTTTGCATGGCCAGCCAATGGGAGAGAAAGGGAGCGCACGGGAACATCTTTCCCTTACAGTTCGGATGGGCTTCTCCCAAGAAATGAAGAGTAAAGTTATGGAAGGATTTAGGCTCAACTGGGCATGCCAGCAAAGCATAGTTCATCTTTCCTTGCAGTGTCTATGGAGAAACTTCTTTACTCTTGAATTCAAAACAAAGCAAACTGAAGTGTTAAACAGCTTGACGTTTTGGAAGGAGGATTACAGATAATGGGAAAATATTTGGAGATAGGCCCCATTGAAACATTTTTACTCACACTTTTAGCTTCTTATTCAGCAAATAGGTCTCAAGGCATAATAACTGTCACCATCTTAACTTCAAGGGGGAAAGAGCTGTAATTATCCTAATTTTTTAACTCCATAGTCAATAAAGATGCCACTTCATTCATGAGAAGCTTCATACCCTGCTGCAAAAGGCAGGATTAGAAAAAATGTCCAAAACTGAGAAAGTTACTCCTATCAAGACCTTATTTAAAACAATTAATGATTTGTTATGAATTCTCAATTATGAAGGCAGCAATACCTTTTACATATACTTCTTCCAAGTCAGTTTTGCTGTGAAAAAACTATTTTTAGATAGTGTCCTTTGTAAAAGGAATATGAAATCAATAGAAATGATGTTTTTATACTCTTAAATGTAGGGCAATTAAATGCTAAAAAATCTTCATTAGACACGAAGATTTATAAATATACCTTTAAAAAAACCCTGAAATCAGATATTCATGATTGAAATGGACCATGACATCAGTCATCGCTGTGTGACTCTTGAGCCATTTCTCCATATCAGCTGTCTACACCGTTAACAACAGCAAAGTCAACCTCCCTCCCCAGACCAGCTGAGCCTGCACAAGGTGGCTTCAGTCTGGCATTTCAAAGATCATTTCTGTGCTGCAGACACTCATGTCCTGTCTGACTGGGGAATGTGAGAAGAAGATTGGGCCAATGTCCCTACACTACTGTTACACATGCCCAAACTCACTGCTAACACGATATCTAAAATCCTCTTTTGTCACCTTGTAAATCCACGCCATGTTTCTCCTCATAGTTCATAAAGAGGGTCTGTCAGATTGAATGTATACTAATGTTGATAGGAAGAGATGGAAAAATATTCAAATTATTCAGGTTAAAAGTTTAGATGTCTATTTCTTTCTGACAGGCTTCCCAAGAAAGCCATTTCCTAAAATGGCTTCAGTCTCTCATTTTCTCTTCCATTCATTGCCAGAGTAACAAAGTCAATCTCTGTTTCTCAAAACAGGGTTCCTGTGTGATGAAGTGACACATAAAAGACTTTGGGATTTCATGAATGATCCCAGATTCTGGTTTAACCACCAATGTTACAGACAGCAGTCTCAACAATCCAAAATCTTTTCCAGCATGATGCTAAGCTCTGTTGTGTAATTTCTGCTGGTACTAGTCTTCTGATTTTATGCTTCTACTATGTATTGTCCATTAGAATAACATAAAAATGAATTTAATTCTCTGAAATAATACTTAAGAGATTATTTGCAACCAGGAGAAATAACTCTCTTTTTTTATGATTTAGTATTTAAAATAGTGTGAGAACCTCCCTGAACTCGCTTTTGTTGGAATTGTAAATAAATATGCAATCTCACTTTGATATAAATATCAAAGCATTCGATTTAGTTTCCTAATAACTAATTACTATCACTGTTAAAATTATGCTTTACTTCCACTCTGAATCAGTCTAACTTGAATACATAGGCATTGCTGCTGAAATAGAAAGCTTATCAAGTTTGTTCTCCATGTGGCTCAGTATTACTGGAAGGTAATCAAGTGATCTTGTAAGAACATCTGTTGAACTAAACAGCCTGAGTTCTGAGTACTTTAGTACTCAGTCCATCTTTTAACCACTTGAGAAATTTAATGGTTCTTGTCCTGGGAATACAAAGGTGAGGGCAAATTTCATCTTCTAATTCTAGAGGAGATTAGCTCTTTATATATATATATATATATATGTGCTAGAACTTCTATTTAGATGATTCACAAATGTTTCCTTAAATCTTTACTTCTTAGGATATAAACCTCCAGTCTGTAAATCTTACTTATATTCTTTACTCCTCTATATATCAATTAATATTTGGTTGTATTAACAGCCAAATATTACTTAACCCAGTTTTGTAAGTGATTCCCATCACTGACACAGTGAGCCATCTTCAGTGTTCACCACCTCTTTGACCATTCTGTATCTACTGCCTTTATTAGTTTTCATTACTTTCTTCTAGGATATTAGTAAAATTTCAAGCCTCAAAAATTTCTCAGTGACTTGGAAACTCAAATTCCTTTTTATGCTCTAGGCATTAAGAAAGTTGAAAGTCATTTAAGTGAAGGATACTTTGGCCTCTAGAAGCTGAAATTCTCTTGAAAACAGAACTTATCTCTTCAAGGACTTTTAAAATTGTTAACTTAAGCCTCAAAAATGGACCATAAAAATAAGTAATTTTTATTTTCCTCAAACAAATAGATTCTCTCTGTTTTCAAAGATAGGATTTTCAAAGTGTTCTGTCCTCTTTATTATCTGCTCTTTACTGTCAATGTGCTACTACTGAGCTGTGATTCTAAACATGCTAATTCAGGAAGGAGCCCATGCTTGTGTTGAACACAGTTAGGAGAATGACACACTGCTGTGCATTAGCTTTGCACCAGTCCCCTCTACAGCATGAAATTTTATTACCTGACACACTATGTAGTTTCCTACTGGTACAGAAGACTCCCTAGGACTTGCACTGTCCCATTTCACAAGTTTTTTTTCACCTCTGTTTTGGCTGAGACATTCCTTTGTGGTTTTGGAAGATGTGCATTAGATGAGATGACTTGTCAATATGACAACTTATCTGAAGATTTCCCTAATGATTATCAAGAGTTGTTGTGACAGATATTAAACATTTCTGCTTGAAAAGGAGAATATTCTTGGCAGGGCGCAAGGAAGGAGAGGACATCTACATCTGAATCACCTTCAAACCATTACTCTGTGTTCCTGCATTCATTAGGCTGTGATCAAAATTTATAACAACATCATTTTTTGAGTAGAACTGGAAGTGAAGTCACTTTAGCAAAACCTAATACTGTGACATTTAATGTACTGTCTTTTCTCTAGCATGCGTTTTCTTACAGCCATTTGTTAAATGATACTACTACTACTAATTTGGTTCACAGTATATTTGCTTTTACCCAAGCTGGCATTAAGCTGGAGCAGGGAGAGACCAGGATTCTGTGCCTGGATTTTGCCCATAACTCATATTCTAACTCGCATGATGATATATATCAGGCTGATATTGCATGAAAAATTTTGGAGTTGGAGCAGTTTCTTCCCTCTCCTCCGTCTACTCCAGATGTTCCACCAATATTATAACAGTAGTAATTACATGCAAGCCTCACAAATACAAAAGATTTAAACCTTTTTTTGGGATGACAAACTTAAAATTGAAGCTGACTAAATCCTTCAGTAAGATTTCAGTAGCTATCTATCAAAGCTTTTATTTTAGGGATATCACAGAGTAATGCTGTTACAACAGCAAGGGTGATTTTTAATAGGTTTACCTGTCATTTAGGAGCTCTATGTCTAATAGTATGTCAAAAAGGAAAGGTAAACAAATAAGAAACGAAACACTTCCCATGTAGAAAAGCTCTCATAAACTGCTGCTTTAATAACTATTCAGATAAATCTTTCAAGCAAGTGATGAAATAATATGAATTTCCTGAATTTTTCTCCTAAAGAGAGTGTCTCTCCACTGTGAAATCACAGTTTCATAAATGAAACTGTAGGAAGCAACTAAATATTATACATGCCTCTGAGAAAAATGATAAGGGAATTAGAAAATAGGGAAAAGAATGCAGAGAAGGGGGAAATGCACTCAGGTAAACAAAGGTAAACAAAGCAGAGGAAATTGAATTCATTACATACATGATCAAAATTCCTTAGCAAACCTAATAAGTCTTTCATAGAAGAAAAGCTGTCAAAACTGAAGATGACTTTGTAAAACAGAGGCCCATACTGCAGCAGATTTTGCTAGGGCTAAATTTTACACTTTAAACAATGGAATACAAAGAACAACACAAATGAAATAATCAGACACAAAAATATCCTGACAATTAGACTTCTACAGATCAGAAATGCAACTTATTTTTATAATTGGTTTCCAAAAAAACAAATAAATTCATAAACTATAAGATAAGCAACGCAAATGAAAGCCTTTTTAACTTGGTCTTGTTATTAGGAGGCAACATTGAAAAGTACATTGGAATACCAACTTTAACTGGCCAGTTGTTTTTTTAATTTTAGCAAGTGTCAGTGAGATTCAGACAAGAAATGTAAGACACAACAGTAACAACAATATCAGAAGGTTCTTGCTTTCCTTAGTTTTGCATTTGTTTCTTGTGTTTGCAGTAGTTTTGGAAATGGATTTATCTTCCATTTCTACTCAGAGATGTGTGCTTTTGAAACAGCTTGGCTTTTACATGCTAAGAACACAAATAGAGAAAATTTTGGCTTCTGGCCAGACCTAACTTCAGCTGTATCACATTCCCAGGTCTGTTCCTTTCTCCTATTGCTTTCTTCTAGGATTTCAACGGTAAACTTTATCTATAGGTTTTGGAATGGCTGTTTTTTATTTTGAATATTGTGTGATATATACAATTTATGAGAACAGAAATGATGGTGACAATCTCAGAAGTCATTAAAATACTCCCCCAAAAAAATATAATATTGGTTTCAAATGAAAGTGCAGCTTTAGCCTAAGTCAGACTTGAGTGGTCAGTTCAAAATGTAACTTCATGTATGATTAATATGCAAAGGCATTTTAAAAATGCTTCTAACTACTCTTCAGAAACCCAGACATTCAGTGTGCTTCCCCATCTTTTCACACTCTCTGTGTTTACAAGTATCACAATTCTGGGCTTTAAAGCAGCTGGACAAGTTATTTTTTTACCTAAACACCTCTGAGTGATTTGTATGCTGAAATTATATATAGGAATAACCTCTAAATTTGTCTTTGCAAATAATACTCTAAAATTTTTTTATGCTTGAATATTAGAACTGCAAATATGATTGAAGAGGATTCACATGGTTGTTAGAAACCTGACCCATTACAGCAATTGTAATACTCAACTGTGCTCCCTATTAGCTTCTGTCTCCCACTCCATTAGTGCTTATGGTGCACAGGAAGTGATACTCCCAGTAAAATGAAGCAAAATTTGCTCCATGAAATTTGTTTTGAAAAAAGGAAATAGGAAAACAACCATCTAAATCTAAAGTATGGGAAGGAAGAAATATATACCATGATACATTAAAAAAATAAAAAGTACAAGTTTTCAACTTTTCCTTCTGAAAAGTATGTTTGCCAGTATTTTTACTACACCAGTAAATATTGCAGGCATATAAAATCTTCCTGTTTTTCAATGTCTGGATACATATTATACACACAAAATACACATATATATGAGCACACACAAACACACATAATCTATGGTTTAACTTCAGTAAACCATAAAACAGACACTGAAGGCTTGTTCCTCTCTTCAACAAATATGCTAACTCAAGTGTCAAAATTGCACCCTTTGTAACATCTTTCTGCTAAGTCTCCTGCATTTGTTCAAGTGCCACAGTACTCCATCAAATCAGTCATGTTAGTCCAAAAATATGTACTGAAATATTTGTATGGGCAACACTCTGTTAGCTTTATTACGTTATGAAATAACACCGTACTTCTTATCAAACTGATTTACACAGTCAGAGTTTCCCTTTGAGTGAAACAGAACTGCTGGTGCATTTTGCTGTAAAGATAAGGATTGGGCATGTGAGTGTGGAAGAATGGCAGAAGACTTGCTAGGACTGAATCCTGATATCTGGTGCAGAAGATTCTTAGCTAAGTCAACAGTGCTGAATTATTCTTTCAAAAGTTACTGCAAAGTACACTCTGTGATTGGAGGCTCATTATTTCTATTCTATGAGCTAAAGTAACTACCTCTGCAGAAGCTGCTTTGTTAGCATGGAACAGAAAAAAGCAGAAAACCAAACATTTAAAAAGAACTGTTACTACCTTTGCCAAGGTAATGCTATCTCAAGACTCAGAGATCATTTTAGTAGCTAAGATTCAAAAGAATCCACCTCTCACATAACAGAAAGCCAAGCTGCAGGCACTTTCTTAGACTGATATATTTGTTTGTTGCCTGGTGTTCAGCTAGCATCTGACAAGTAAAAACAGGTCATAAAATACATTTGTAAAAAATATAGAAAAGCAAAAAAAGTTCTCTTGGGCCTTAAATCTCCCTCACTGCAACAAAGACATTCCAAAGAAGAACAATGAAGCTGTTGAAGGATCTGGGGCACACGTCTGATGAGGAGTGTCTGAGGGACCTGGAATTGTTCAGCCTGGAGAAAAAGAGGTGCAGGGGAGACCTTATCACTCTCTACAGCCACCTGAAAGGAGGGTATAGCCAGGTGGGGATCAGTCTCTTCTCTCAAGTAACTTGTGATAGGATGAGAGGAAATGGCCTCAAGTTGCAGCATGGGAGATTTAGATTTGATATCAGGAAAAATTTCTTCTCTGAAAGGTCCTTCAAGCATTGGAACAGGCTGTCCAGGGAAGTGATGGAGTTTCCACCCCTGGAGGTATTTAAAAGACATGTAGGTGTGGCACCTGGGGACATGGTTTAGTTGTGGACTTGGCAATGCTGGTTGGACTTCATGATCCTAAAGTCTTTTCCAACTTAAATGATTCTATGATTCTAAAGCTGTTTGCTGTTTATGACTGAGAGCTTTCAAAATTATTTATCTTCACAGACTCTCCATGCCTAGGAGGTCACAGAAACAATTCCTGAAGGCAATGGAATACATAGCTACAGTTTTGCACAATGACCTTAAGTTAAACTTTTTTAACCTTTTTAAATTTTTGATAGTGTTGACTTTACAGCAAAGTTGAGACTATAGCTATTTGATTAGGACAAAGCCATAAAGAACAAACAAGCTTTACACTCTTTTTCAGAGGGGACTACCAGGGAAAGCATCTTTTCCACTGCATAAAGCCATTGGTAACACAGGATGTAAGATGTCATTGACAATAATGTTGGTAACAGTAGCTATTACTTTTGCTCCTGCAGCTGGTAAAAAGTTCCACCTACAGTATTTTGCTGAAGAAAACCTCTGACAATCCCTTTACACAGAGATGACTCCCAGGAGGTAAGAGATTTTTTGTGGCTGTTTTCTTTTTTCTTAGCTACACAAATATAGAACCTGATCTCTGGATATAATACTTTCATTTGAAAACTTCTCTACTTGTATTTACAGTTTAAAAAGGTCCTTATAATATGGAAAGCTCCAGTGATCCTGGAGCAATTTACCTATCTCATTTAGATACCACTCCTGGAAAGAACAGCCTCATGAGTTTAGACTCTGTATGGCATCACCACCTGAAACTGGAAGCATTCATGGGCGGGAGGGCTGGGTATCTCTTGCTGGTTGGAAATGCAGTGGTGTTTTGCTAGGTTACAGAAGCAAAAAAGGATACTTGGATGCAGTGAGAGTATCCAGAAGGGTTTACCTTCCCTAAGATCACAACTGTGATGTCACATTCCCTGTATGAGTACTTCAAACTCAACTGCATTTCCTGCAGCCACCATGCAAGTTGGTTTAATTATTGCAAAACCATGCAGGGGCTGGCCCATTCATATACTTTCTGTCAAGCTAGTCATGTTTTGTATTGAATACTGCTTTAGGGAAGACTGGGTTGGAAATTACCTGCTCTGTAATAGTAACCTGGTTGGATTCCCTTTTAGTCCCTGACTGGGACCTGGTCATCTGCTTTTCTTTTTTTTTATTTTTACTTTTAATTACCCACTGGGATGACCTGAACAACTCCCTGTCAAACCAAGCCTGTCAGTTGGTTTGATACCCCAACTGAAAAGTAAGAAAGACCTTTCAAAGCCTCCAGGTCGCAATACATTGAGGAAATACATTATGCTGAGAAATTCAAGCCATGGATAGCAGTCACTGCCCAGTCTTGGGAAGGACAGAAAGCTGAACACTTCAATCACTTATCCCAGAGCTCTCAAGAGATGTCACTTCACTACCACTGGGAAACAAGGAGCAATCACTGTCAAATGAACAGAAAGACTGATCAGTAGGGTGCTACTCTGGGGCAATCAAAGTAAAGACCATTAAAGTTAAAAAAAAAAAAATTCTTCCACATATTTCTGGAAATGATGACCAATATGCAGCAGTGGGTCCTTCTTCAAAAGAGAATTACTCAGAATATGACAAAATTGTATAGTCTAAATCAATTTTGGCATGGAAAATAAACTCTGAGAGAAACTTTCCTTCTCCCTTTATTTGACCAGAAAAAAGGGTAGCTGCTGTAGAATTGTCTCCCTTTATGTGTTTTAAGTATAGTGCTTGGAAGGATACTGCAACAAAAAATTCAATTTGCAACAGGAAATAGATTATCTGTTTCAACAAACAGAATGCAAAACAAATTAAACACCATTAAATACTATTTTTTTCAAAATATTTGTCCTAATATTAAAATAGATTTATTTCTTGCTATAATGAAAAGGATGAAATACTTTCTCCAAGATGTTCCTTGTCACAACACTGTGACATTTGTAATGAGTGACATTTTCTCTGGTATTTCTTTTTCCCATGGATGCCATGAAGTGCATCACATGAATATGAAGTGACATCTTTACTAACATGTGGTACTTACTTATCACCCACAATTCCCAGGTTGATTGTTGGATAGCCGTGCTCTTGGATTGTAGCTAGCAGAGTTGAACGGTTACTGTCCCGAATCTTGCCTGGCAAGAGGTCATCCTCAGGATTCAGCAGCTATAAAACCAGAAACACTCAGTCAGTCTCCTTGGAACACTGTGCTTTACACCAGTCAAGCGAGAATTATTTCTTCAGGTTGGACAGGATATTTTTAGACACATATCAGGAAACATATGTATAAAGTGATTAAGTGAATTTAAATTAATAAGATATGTAATGTGCTTGTTTAGTCCAATCCTCCACATTGTTTAGTTTGTTTCTACTGGTTCATGTCTGCAAAACATTCTTACTCCTTATGAGTACATGGCTTCTAATCTCAGACTTTAGCAATCAAACAAAACACTTTCAAGTTTTCACGTTATTCTTCCTCTTTAAATGATTCTAAGGGAACCTCATTGATGTTGTTAACCAGATTTAAAGGCATTAATGAGCATTTTGAATTTCCTTGTCTGCTCACCAAAAAAGATATCTTAAATACAACAGTCTGCATTGGATTAATGAACAGAAGCCTTGTGCTTAGTTCTTATATCAATTACTGTTTTGGATTAAGAACTTTCTCTTAAGATAGTCTGTTGTGGCAATTACCTCAAATGTGTCATGTATTTTGGAAGCTAAACTACAAAACATACATATATAAATGTATGTTTTATATATATTAGAAATTCTAATGTAGGGCACAAAAGGACAATACAATATTGACAAGAGGTAAATAATACTACTACTAATAAGAACGTATCTGTCAAAATCACAGCATTAGGTAGTAAGGTAAGAATAATGAGAAGTGGAACATGGGTAAATTTTATGCTTTGGCTTGCAGCTCTGTTTCTGTGAAGATTGTCATAGGATGTTAAAGAATGTTTTAGCATTTTACAAAAGAGAATGTCTACATCAGTAAAGGACCCTTTAATGACATGCAAGAATCTTCAATCATATGGAAGCTACCAGTCAGAAAATCACCACCTGTAATCCTTGTAGCTCTATGGATTTATTCCTCAGTTAGTGGTTTGGTTCCTGCATGCCACACCCTGTTTATGTTATGAAATCTGGCAATAATCTGTGCCCCAGATGACAAAATTTAACCTATGAAAAGTTTTCAAAGTCTTTCAAAATTGAACATATTCAAGCTGCATGAGAATACAGCTACTGAGTTAATATTTGAGGCTGGATTTCAATAAGTTTGTCTTAAAGGACAGTCAAAACTTCATGCTGTCTTAAGTCACATATCTCAACCCACATGTTCTTTAGATTCTGCTCTTCCTATTCTTTGTCCTGTTGCTGGAAGAAGTAAGAGGGCACAGTGGCTGGCCTGGGTCAACACACAACGTATGTAAAGTTAGTAAATTAAGTTAATCTTAAACCTGATTTTTCTGATGTAGTTAAAGCAATTATAAAGCTGGTCTGCAGTTCTACCAACAGGAGAGTGTCTGGATTTCAACATGTGCTACTATAAGAAAGAATATTGAGGCACAATACTGCAACAAGGCATTTGGTAGAACTATTGAGTTTTCCAAGTCAGTTTGTCTGCCATTTGTGTTATAGACATAGAGGATGTTGCTTAAAATAAATTACTCTTCAGTCAGGACTGGCAACATGAATTACAACCCCAACTACCCCACAGGTTCTTCCTTGCTGGCAGGAGGAAAACAGTTGGCACATGGTTGGATACATTACCAAAATTTTGGCAAAGAGAGTGTGAGACCTGTGAGAAAGCCCCTAAGGGAGAAAACACAAGCAGATTATTATGGGTTGATGCCTCACAGAAATAGCTCATGTCAGCATGAGTTGCTGTCAAAAGTGAGTCTGCTTGGGAGTAGGGTGGAAGTCACTAATCCAAAACATTGCCTCAAAAAAAAGACAGTATTTCAGACTATAATTCTAAACAAACTTTTCTTACCTCATTCCCTGTTGACATTACTGCAACCACTGGAAACTTGTTAACTTCTACTTCAGTTACTCCAACAGTTGCTAAGAGACCAATCTCAGATGGACCCATATGGGTTCCTTTAGCCAGCACACATTCACCTCTTTTAATGTCATGTCCTATGGGTCTGAAAATCAGGACAGAAAAACAACATGAAAGAAAAATAGGATGAGATCCAAAGTACCTTTCCTTCACTGGTCCTGCTCCAGTCTTAGTCTGACTGTCAAAATGTCAGTACTACTCATGATTAAAAAATTACTTTGAAATTCATTGGACCTTCAATTCCTAACAGATATTTTAATAAATACAGACCTGATATCTTGGCCTGGCCGAGCTTGCACCAGGATTCGAACTTCTAGTTCTTCAGTGCCCTACAAACACAAGCACATCACATATGGTCAGCTGAACTATTCAAATAAGATTAATGTTTAATTTCTCAGAAGTCTACACAGCACTCATTACACTGAGACATTATGGCTTAAGCATCATGTTGTTCTCCTGATTTGTTTGTAAAGGTTGTAACACAATGTGTGCTAAAACTGAAAAGCATTTTAAGAAATGCTCTTTATGATGAGCTCACTAGGGGAGGACCAGCACTGAATATGTAGTTTTAGCTTCCCTTTTTTTTTTTTTTAATGATACCTGTGTTTATATAGATTTCCTGTTTACCTCTTGATCTGGTATACTGAGTGGATTCTTTCTACTCCTCTCAGCCAACTTGATCTGGTCAAACCATTTCAAAGATGGCACTTCAAACAGACCATTAGTCTGGCAGACATTACATTAGCGGAAAGGTGGAAAGAAGCTGTGTGCTGCAGCTGTTTCAGGATTCTCATGTAGATTCCTGTGGTGGATACTCCTACTTGAGAGCCTTGTATGAATCAGAAAGGGGCTCATTCACCTTGTTTATTTACTGTGAACAAGAGACAGTGGCCTGAAGAGTCTGATGCATTTCCTTGCTCAGAATGTCAATGGTTTGGTGATTCATTCAATGCCAATAAATGGTACATGACCTCTATCATTACTATTTAAATTTAAGCCCTGCAAATGGGTTGATGATATATACACTCAGTTTTGAGATAGTGCCAGCCTGTCAGTACCACTAAATCTAAACTTAGACTAGAAAAAATTCTGGTTTTACATTATGATGTAGTGCTTATATTTGCAATGTGGTAGTCCTCTGAAGATGAGATGGGCAATGGCCACAAAAACTTGCTCAGTAAGGCTAATGGAATTGATTAAAAAGCAGTGAAGGCAATGGTGTACTTTGCAGGAAGACATAATCTATACATATACATCTGTAACCTCAAAGCAGGATTGATAATTTCAATAATTTCCCTGCTAGGAAGAAGGACATCTTCAACAGCTTGCTGAGTTCATTAGATGTAAAAGTCTATGCATTTAATAAGATTAATAAGGCATGAGAAAGGATCCTGAGAGTGAGTTTCAGTTTTTGCAGACTTTATCAGTTTTGAACACTAGAATTCATCTGCTTATACCCCAGCTGCAATTACAATGTTGACACTGAGCTGTGGTGAAGTGCAACAGCTTGTCAGAACAGCAGCAGTGGAGCAAAGGCTGATCTGAGCACAGAACCATACACATAGTTCATTCCAAAGCTGAACTTGGAAGTTGTGTCAATAAGAGACACATCTTCTCGCCTTGAAGTCTCTCAGATGACAGCAAACATGATGATTGTGCCTTGAAATCACAGCTGGGATTCAGAAGCAAACACAGCAACACAAAGGAAGTCTAAAATGGACTCTTTGGAATAAAGTTGTTTACAGAGAGCTCCTCTGCTTCATAAAAAGCACATTTCATATGTTGAGACAATGGTGCATACAGAATTAGTACTACAGTATTCATATTTTTTCTGTGGGTTTTTTTTTCTGTGTTTTCTTTCTGTGTTCTTATTTGCAGCACCTGTAAGGTAGTCCACTATTATGATGTAAAGGGAGGCTGGAAAATCTGTTCAAAAACAGGTTTATGCCTACAATCTGGAGGATTATGCACCTTATCCATTTCTTGGTTTTCAGAGGTCCTAAATTCAGTAATGTTCTCATTTTAAAGGAGCACAAACTGTATAACTGTCCTTATAGCACAGTTTAAAGAAATCCAAGTCCTCCCATAGATTTTGCAGCACTTAAAACAGAAGTGCAGAAAATCATATTCAGCTTTAATTACATCAGCAGTAATTCTATTCTAAGATCATAATGTAATTTAAAAAAATATTCCCCTTCTTATCTGGTGAGATTTCCACTAGCCTGTGTTTTAAAATGTAATTACAGTAGGCAATTGAATTGGACTGTGGGCATGGATTTCCAAGAGGCATCTGCCTTTCACTCAAATCATGCTCCCAAACATTTTAGAGTCAGCACTCAACAATTTTGATGAAAAATCAGTCAGAACAGGAAGGTCTGTGGTACTGTTATCACAGCCTGAAAAAGTGAGAATTGCCACTAGGAACTGATGCAAAAACCCTCAAACTTCTCAGATTACTGAAGCGCTTTTCTGTATGACTGACTTTCATATTTACAGGATTGTATCATGTGCCATTTGCTGCCACACACAAAAGAAAAATGAGTTTTTTAACTTGTGACTCACATCATCTGATTCCCTGATGAGCTCTGTATCTTCCACCTGCACCACTGCATCAGCACCACATGGAATTGGAGCACCAGTTGTAACTCGCATTACCTGACCAGGCATCACAGTCTGAGTTGGCTGAAAAATAAAAAAAACAGAAATTAATCTCTTTTTGATAAAAAAAAAAAATCAAGCCACTGGAACTTTATGCAAGTAATCTATCTGAAAGACCAGAATTCTTATTTGCTGCATGACTTTTGATATATTGTGAGCAATATCAACAGGTACAATAAAGTCCATTTCATACCTGGCTTTATTTATATGGCCACATATTAGGTGGTTTCAGGTTTTTCTCCTCATATTTCTATCACATGAACAACTTTCAGAAGAAGGAATATACTAATACTCAGAAAAATATTTGGCACAGAAAAATAACTGGCTTAAAAATTTAACTGTTAGATGGAAACTTCCATGAACAAAAATCTAGCAGGTCTCAGTACATAAATATTTTTGCAGAGCACTCTGGCTGCCAGGGCTGAAATTGCTTTGGTTGGATTTTTGTTCTGTTTTACCAGCACACTATTTATGAAAAGCCAACATATAATAGTAATGTAACCAACTGCTTAATTTTTAGGCACATTTCTTAACACTGAGACAGCTCAATACTAGTTCACAGACAATATCTATCGAGGGTCAATTTAGAATTGCCTAAAATTGATAATATTCTACAATTCTATAAAGTCACAAGACATTAAAAAGTTTCAGCAGAAGCAGTACAAAGAACAGAAAAATATCTGAACAACACGATAAAACAATTATATGGTTTTAATAACACTTCTCACCAGGCAGACTATTTTAATAAACATTTGTCAAAATCAAGGTAAAACTGTAATTTGGCCATAACTACTTAAGAAATAAATAACAAAAAAAATCCTAAAAAACGAAACTAAAAGAAGCTGATATGACGACTGAGATTTCATTGCTGGCTGCTCCCAGCAGGGCAGGAAGCCTGGCCTATCTAGGTTTCAGCGTTATAAGTGAACATGTGCTACACCGAGATCTATGCAGCTGTGATCAGAGTGAATACTCTGTACGTGCCACACGTATAACTCATGTGCACATTGATTCTAAACTCCATATGCAGCGCTGGACTTCATCCAGGACTTCTCTAACTGTAATTAGCACACATTTGGCAGCAGCCCACAGGCTGCAGGCAGTACCTCCCGGGACTGTTACCTGCTCCTGCCCAGCAGGAATTTACTCCATGACTTCTGCCAGGGGCTGACAGACACGACCAAACTCTAGACCAGTGGTCAGCACTTAGCTGCATAAAGCTCTTTGCCTTGCCCATTCTTCTAGTCCACTTCAGCACTGTCATAACCTCTGAAAGGCGAGTTTTACTTTTAAATGTGTGTATTTCACACATTTGGTACAGAAGCCATAGGAATAGGGTGGGATGGTTTTTATCTGGCTTACCACAGCATCACAGCGACCTTTGTATTCCAAGAAATAACTGAGCCTAGAACTGACTGAATCTTAACCCTTTTCTGCAGGTAATGGAAATCTAATATCCTTGGAGATGAGAAAAAATAAACCCCCACTTGCCATATGTCACAGTTAGTGTATTTTTAGGGCAAGATTCATGCTATCATGTAAGTATCTAAACCAGATGACATTAAAAAAAAACTTTTAAGGAAATGGCATTTATTCCTCACCCCAGACTATACAAGGAGTTGTGGATGGATAGCTGAAACACTGCCATTTGTACTAAAGCTGCTTAAAAGGGAAAATAATGCTATCTAGTGTGTAATTTTGATTTTTATGAAATGTTACAAAAGGCAAAGCTTACACCTTGGATTATTGCATATCATTGTAGATATAATCTAAAGATACATTACAAATAGATAATATTGTTTTGAACTTAGTAAGTATTGCTGGCTTAAATTTCAGAGGAATATATTGCATAAAAAATTCTGCCTATTAAAATGCATCACAAAGAATACAAAATGTCTACTACTGCCACAAACCACAGCCTATGGTGATAAAATGTGCTGTAACTAACCATATTTTTGGAGTTTATTGTTAGATGAGTTAATTTTTGAGATGCAATGATGCGATACATTTAAACAAATTCATGATACAATTGCTTTTAGAACTGGTCATGTTGCTCATAAATTTAATTTCATTTTTGTCTGCTGAGAATTTGATCAGATTAACTTTATGAACAAAAGTCAACCATTAGATTTATTTGTGAATCTCCAGGGCTGTGTTCCTCTATGATAGATTTTTTGGAGATAAAGAAATGATTGCTTCTCAGAAAACATATTAATGTGCAAAAATTTCACAGAAGCTCTTGTAAAGGCCTTTGAGATCTCACTTTTACCTGCAATGGGGCAATACTGGTTTCTGTCCTTTGCCTTCATTACTGATCACCTGCTCAATTTTAGTCACTGAATAAAACCCAGAAATAATTTACTAAGCACAACCCCTATCGCAGGCAATTTCTCCTGCACATGATTACCCCTCTCCTGTGTCATTTAGAATGATCCATGCTCCTTTCTGTAAAAAGGCACAAGTTAATGGAATAGTGGAAAATGCCTGCTTTTCATTCTAACATTGTAGCTGGTTAGTTCTAGTTCCTCTTACAAACACCTTTAGGAAGTCTTGCAGGAAATGCTATGGTCTATATGAGTGTACAGAAGGAAAACCATTTTTCCTATGCTGAGTGTTCTACACACAGGCCATTGTGGATGGCTCGTGACCAATAATCTCAAGTGTGCCCTAACCTTCCCAAAGCAGGGTGATGCCAGAAAGCTTTCCCTGATATACAAAAAAAGGGTTAACATAAACATGACCATCTGTAAATGGAAATCAGAAAACGTACAAATTAAAAATTGACACAGAAATGTCCAACTTGGCTATATGGCCTTCCTGCAATTCTCAGTCCCATCTTCTTCCTTGCTACTAGCATTTATGTAACCTTTTTCCCTACAGGAGGAGCCAAATCTAAATCTGTTCTGAACTCCCTGCTGTGAATCATTCTGTTAATTGGTCTGTAACATGAAAAGCAGAATGTTGCTGCTGAGAGTGACTGAAGGGTGAAATGAGACTGAGGAGCCTTCCAAGGCTATAAATAATTTCTTGGGAAGGAGATGAACCTTAAGATGTGTTTGCTCCAGAAAAAAACTTTGACCAATTATTCTGAGGTCAACAGCCTTGTTTTTCTAACTTGCCATTGGTATTTTCAGAAATAGCCTCTCTCTGCATGCCTGCTTCCCACCCAGTTTTTGCTCCTTGCCAGAGAGCCTTCCTATTCCCCGTAATCTGGGAGGACAGACTGTCCCTGTAGAGACATTAGTGAGCTCTTGAACTTTGTTGGAGGGAAGCAGCTTCCATTTGCCCTTTTATCTTTTGTACAAACCTGCTGAACTGATTAGGACATTGAAACACTTCAGACCTCTAATGGGAAGTAGTCCCCATTAGAGACAACTTCAGCAGTACTGCTTTTAAGCAACACTGTGCTGTGATATTTAACTAGCAAAATTATAATATTGATGACAGGGGAATAGTGATAGGAGTGAAAATTCAGTGGGTTGCTCTGCTGGTTCTTGCTATTTTATAGTGATCATAAAAAGGCTTGTAAAAATAGTTGTCTTTGAATCTTTTGGATTCTGGACCAATGCTTGAAAATGCTAAAAATACAAGGCAGGTTAAAAAAACTGCTGAATTAACTTGCCTTTGTTTTTTTAGAATTGAAAGTAATTTAACATATTTTTTGCAACTGATCCATTAATCTAAGTTCACATGAATATCAATACTGAGAAGATGTCTATTATACCAAAGTATAGTTCATGATGATGGATGGGACCTAAAACAAAAATAATTTTTACAGCTCTTCCTGACATGATTAGCCAAATTAAATGTCTATTACACATTTAGAGACAGTTCAAGCACATTAAAAAAAATTAAATCATCCTGCAACTGGTAATACTTCTAAAACCTGATACAACTTTTGAAATATGTTGATTTTACTTGGACTCTTTTGTTTAGCAGTCAAAATGGACATACTACAAAATCCTAATTAAAATTGATTAATTCCTTGTTTTGCCTGTTACTTATCCCTTTGTCCATCATTTCGCATACAATATACAGAATTATAAATCAGGACTTGAAACAGCTGGAAAAACATTTTGGACTAACTCATGTTTTCCTGAACACAGCTGCCAGGTATGATTAAATGGACAGACTAAGAGTAGTTGAACATAACTTTTTTTCCCATTTCCCCAGTATGAGTAAAGAAATTTAATGAAAAAATCTCTTGAATTTGAGAACAAATCACGCAATGTGTCTATTAATGAATATTTATAGAGCACAGCAGGTCACAAACAGGTCATGCCTCAACTTGCTTTTAAAATCAATCCATGTATCAGCTAAGTTGCACAAAGACTCTTCTCACAAACCAACCTCAAACCAGGCTGCTGCCAGGCTTCCTCAAGATTGTTCTGATCATTACCTATCTGCAAAAGCTTAATAAAACATTTATACACTTCATTTTGCAGCTATCAGTGTGCAAATTGGAAGCATCTTATGAAAACTGTTATTGGGATGACATCCTTAAAAAATCTGTCAGCAAGAGGGGGTTAAATCACTCTTTTCTCTGCTTATGAATTGTTGTACCACTAGAAATCTCATGTCCTCAAACATTGGACCAGGGCAGAACGTTAGTGTATGCACTCCTATCAGACATGTCAGCACAATGCTCTGAAGTATTTTGGGATATCCTTGTTAGCTCCTTATGTAACTGTACTACCTCACTTTCTGAAATCATGTCCCAAGGCACATAGCAGGAGGGTCAGTACAGCTGTGTCCTACTTCACACCACATCCAAGACTACTGAATTTTGGAGCACTAGCAAGGCTTGTAAAAATACAAAACAAAATCTTACAGAAGAAAAATACATTAAAAAAAGAGAAAAGAAGTTGTGCTCACCTGCTCACCAGCCTGGGATTCTCCTATGATGAATCGATCTCCTGGGCCATCAGCAGCTGTTAAGAGGGACAACATAGATGGTAAACACTGAACCAAAACAAAAGGTGGCATTATAAATAAAGAACAGGAGAAGAGCAAAGATGATATAATGGTCAGTTCTTCAGTGACTTCAGTTCCTCATGACTAAGGTTATAGAAGTTCTGTAACCATTTTACATTTTAGGTCCATTTGAGGTGTGTTTATTATTTTGAAAAACACTGGTTCTAGAAAACAGAGTATTTTTAACTGAAAATTTCTGGGCAGTATAAGGTCATGTAAAGGAAGACTAGGAGGAATTACATTAAAAACAAAGATTTAAGGGTGTTCATGATACTATTGCAATACTGAAAATTAGGAGTCTGAGATCACTAATTTAACAACTCTTCAGGACTTCCAATTTAGCAAATCTGCATTTTTACAGGGACGAGGAAGGCACAATTACTAATGACATTTAAACTCCCGCCTGCCTCAAAGGCCTTTCAGCAAGTTGCATTAGTAGTATGATAGGCTTTACCGTGGTGTAAAGCATGTGTGAAGCACAAGCTGCTCTGCCTTACCAAGCACAGCAGAGTGCTCAAGCAAACTAGGCTGGAAAGATCACATTTAAATCTCCATTATTACTAATTTTAAATCTGTAGCTGTAAAAAGTTGATTTCCTAGAGATGAAGTCTCACCAGTGACAACCTTAATCTTAATAACTTTGGTTTAACTTCAGGAGCCCTGAATGTACACCTAGGTAACCTTGTATCAAGAAGAACTACTTTAAGGAAGGATGTCCATTCAGTCTATGATTTATCACATTTGTACTCATGCACTGGCTGCAGCTTTGCAGATCATTATGGTACTTACCCATATTTGAAGACTAATAATTAACTTAGCTTTAAAAGCTTATCAAACAGACTAATCTATGAGCTTTAGAGTGAACTCAAAAAAGTAGAAAAGGACTCTTCAACTAGATAGCCTTGAATAATGCATGTAATATTACTAAAAACAGTTGTTAGGCCTGCACTGAAAAAAAAAAGTGCTTTTATGATCCAGCAAAAGAAGAGAAAGAAATCCCTAATAGCCAAATTATTTTAAACCTGATAAAATGCTACTGAATTAGATTTTATTCTCCCACTAATAATAATATGGAGATAAAGTTTATAGATGATACACAACTGATATAAATGAGAAAAGGACAGGGATTTGGGCAGACATGTCACTGAGAGCTAATCCTTATATTTTTGTAAGAAGCATCCATTAACGTAGTCAGTGTTATCTCTGCCTAAAAGCTTTTTTTTTTCCATATCCAAAGATAACAGGTTCACAAGAATAGAACAAAACAGTATAGAATAGAATAGAACTGCCTGATCAATTCAGGGCTAACCAAAATGTAAAACAAATTATTAAGGGCACCGTCCAAATGCCTTTGACACAAAGATAGGCTTGGGGCATCAACCCACTCTCTAGGAAGTATGTTCCAGTGTCTGCCCACCCTCTTGGTAAAGCAATACTTCCTGATGTCAAAGCTAAACCTTCCCTAGCGCAGCTTTCAGCCATTCCCACACATAATGTCACTGGACACCCTGTGCCCTTCCCCTCCACAGGGAGCTGTAGGGAGTCATGAGGTCACCTCTCAACATACTTTTCCTCAAACAAGACAAACCCAAAGTCCACAGCTGCTCCTCACTGGACATTCCTTCCAGCCCTTTCACCAGCTTTAGTGCCATTCTCTGGATGCATCCAAATATCTCAGTGTTACTCTGCTTGAATTCACCACCAAAATTAGGTTTTGTGTGTTGGTTCTGTCAGAAGTTGCTGGAAATGACATTCATGATCACTCTGCTCATTCTGTGTGTTTACTGAGATTGTACTCGTGCTTTGCCTTACCCTGCAGCAATCAGGTTGCAAGACAGCTTTGCCTTGATCCCAAAGCCCTTGTCACTCAGCATTCTACTCAGAACTCACTCTCTTAGCTTTTCTCAGTGCTACATTACCTGTATTTCTCTGGCTACATATGCACTCTCCAGACCACATTACTAGTCATTTTGGTCTGCCTGTTTCTCTTACACACTCATCTTTTGGACCTGAAATTTTATTTTTATATTGAATGTATGGGCAAGCTACTGGATTTCATCCGTTGCCTGGGTCTGCAGGCAGTCTATTTCATGGGCAGTTGCTTTCCATGGTTTCAACAGCCAGTAACAAAAAAGATATTTTAATGTCACTAGAAGAAAGTTGGCTATTGTGTACACATTTCAACATGGTGTTATGATTTAACCGCTACTACAATTAAGTCACTACTAGTATAATGTTTGATTCTGTACATTTTAAATTTCCTTCATAGACATATGAGGTGAGCATCGTTATTCTTACTTTACGAAGGGAAAAACTGACACACAGAGAAGCAACTGCCTCAAAGTGATGTGGCACCTAGTGGCAAAGCAGAGTGTGAATTCAGGTCTCCTGGGAAATCATATTTGCTGCTTGAAATGAATACAGTCATAAAGCTAATTTTATTTATATACGGCAGCTGCAGTATTTTTAAAGTAAGAACCTCTGCTTTTGAGGTGTCTCCATAAGAGAACATTATGGTAAGTTCTTCGAAAATTCTCTGATGTAATCAATATCTGTAACAGTTCAACAAAGTAAAATACATATAAAAAATCCTCATTAAATCTATAACAGAGGAATAGAAGATGAATCCATAATTCAGAACCAGATGTTCTGTTATTGTCCAGAATTTTAAATGTTTCCAAGTAATGCACAAGCAACAGAGGTGTACACACATGGGTGTACATTTGCTCTTGTACACCTGCATCCACTTAAAAGATCTGAACTCAGCTTTGTGGCCTTCCTTCAAGACAGTGCGTTTTATATAACTGTGACCCCAGCAATGATCTGTATCAAATCTAAACCAAAATAACCCTTGCTGGATCCCAAACAGGTGAATTAACATGTTATAAAGCAGCAGACACTATACTACATGTCCAGAAAGTGAGCGTTTACCTCTGACAGCGTAACCATCTTTTACTGATGCTGGAAATGGTGGCAGATTATCTTTTGCATATACATCTTGAGCAAGGACTCGCCCCATTCCATCTAGAAAAAAGAGAAAAGACTCTGTGTCATTACAGTGGGGGAAAGGGGGAAATGAAGTTAATAGCTGTGCCCTCCAATAGATGAAACGTATGTGTATGGGATAGAGAGATCCCTCAGGCTTTAGATTTTTGACCCTACATAGATAAAGGATTTGTTTAAGTCTGTGCTCCTGGTTATGGTGAAATTGCTGACAATAGATTTGAATGCCAAGTATCCAAACCCAAAGGTGATAGCTCCAATTAAGGACCAGACAGAAAAAAAAGTATTTGTTTCTTCAGGACAACTTTTCCCCCTAAGATCTCTTGAATATATGCATTTTCTTTATTTTCCTTTATTTGAATTTTTATTACATTAAAAAAAAAAACAAACTTGTAAAATGACATTTCAAAAGTGAATCCTGTGCACAGAAGGTGAGAGGTGATGAATTGAGAACATTAACAATGAACCAGTTTTCATAAATTGACAAAGAAGTTTGGCAATAGATTAGCTTCACCTAATTGCTGAGAGCATTTCTGCTAAATGGAGGGTGAGTGCACGTAAGTGTCAGAATTATTTATATAAATTTACAGTGTTATAGTTCTAAATATTTTAATAGCTGTTTCAAACATACTCTTTCTCTTCACTTAGCAACTATGGCTGCTGAGCTGTAATTTGGCTCAGCCTCGCTGTAGAGACTGATAGGAATTATTTCACCTTCAGTCAAGTGGCTGGTACTTTTATGGAATCAGCAAGAGCTTTATTTTTTAGTATGACATGCAACAGAGTGGAAAATATGTAACTTGGCCCTTGATATAGTGTGAGAGAGAAAGCAGATTTATTATATGTGTGATTAGATACTGGGAAGGGACACATGGGTCAGAACTACTGAGACTGGCTTGATTCCAGCATGTCTAAGTAAAAGAAAGGGAAGCCCTGCTCATAGTAGAGGCCTGCTCTTAGTGTGCATTGTGGCACTGGAAGGCAATATCCTGCTGAAAGTATGATGGAGTGAGAGAATGCATGATTATTTCTGCCAGGAGAATTTGCATGGATACATGCTTTAGGGATTATGGTCTTTGAGACATGCCAAAAAAGAGAAGTGCATAAAGTGTGGTTCTTATTTTACAGAAGAGCTAGTGCTGCACACTAAATGGGCAAATTTTGTAAAAAAGTTCACCTACTTGATTTGAAAACGTTCAGCTCCAGTGAAGTGGTATTATAATGAAGATTGTATTTTACTTATTAACACAAAGTGATTTAGTTAGCAATTAATTATTGTAACTATAAAAACATTGTGCTCACATCCTTATGTATCAACTTTCAGCCTGAAGTTACTGTTCACGCTGCATTGCTGAAATAACTATTGCCATGAAAATGCTGCTGAAACCTGTTAAAACAACTAGAAAAGCACTTTTGTAATGGCCATTAATTCACCTGTGCAAACCTGCATATCAGTGCCTGTGATACACAATACAGAAGTTATTAGAAAGCTCACAGAAGCTTGTACGCTTATAGTGAGTAAAAGAATGCAGACACAGACATTTTAATTATAGCACAGAAAAGGCAGCTATCAAAGGCCTAGTAAAAACACCCTTTGTTCATACATGCACGAAATCTCATACAAAAGTGATACTACCAATTTTAGCAGGCATGTTGTGCCTTCATTTTGCTTCTTGTCTGCATGCAAAATCACACCAATTAGAGCAAAGTTGAACAGTATGTTCATGGCTTACTGCCATGCAATGTTTGAAAGGAATAAATGGCTAACCAGTAATGGGAATGAATTTCATTACAAGAAGAAAAATGTAAGAATTATTTGCTGAAGCACCCTTAGGCATTTAAAATGAAGCAAGTCAGCAACTAGAGGGCAATCTTAAGTACCTCTGCAGTCTCTTTTAAGAAAATATTCTAAAAATACTGTTTGAGCCTATTTTGATTAATTGTAATTCAGAAAGATGTTCTGAATTATTTTAATGCCATCAAACTGCTCCTTATGATGCTCATGGCTTTCTGACACAAAATGGAGAATTACATTAAACTGACTTTTCAAATATGGGTATTTGTAAAGCTGAGGTGGTGAACCTGGTACAGTTCCATGAAGAACTTTGATTTCTCTGGGGCACAACAATAAGAGACATCTTGTACTAGGAAGTGATGGATTTTGTAAATCCTGCCCTGGTAGCACTGCAGTGTGATATGAAAAGTCAATGCTACTAAACCAATCAGTTAGGCTCTTGGACTAGACAAGAATAAATGTGCTTTTCTCTGGCTTAAGCTCATAAAATATAAATTGCCTCTGTATTTTAATTTTATTATCAATTAAACTTCTGCATCTTAGTTTCAGAATAATAATAATAATCATGTTGTCTAAAAAATTAACCTTATGTGTCCACAGACCTATACTCAGGTAATTGCATTTATTTGGAATAAAAGCCTAACTGGGGGCTTTGTACCAGATATCAATGATGCCAGGTGGGAAATATACTTCAGATGCCTTGGGTTTATGACACTTCCTTAAAATGCTTTAGGACAGTCCATTTTTTTAACATATGAAAGAGGTTAAATTATCTATATGGTCACTGAGCAACACACCAGTGTGAAAGTCATGTTTCAAAAGACAACTTTAATAATTCTCTCCCTTATGTTAGGAGAGAATAGGTAGATCTGTGAGACTACAGCCTACCTTGACTTAATCAAGAATAAAATCAGGTCTGTACTGGGTATTTGTACAGAATAACATTCAGCTGCTTTATTTATGAGGATGAATGCTATGAAATATGTTTAGTTTTAACTAAATCAGGTTAAATTATTTAGGCAATTAGGACTCCTAGAATTTTCACATTTCACTTTCCTTGGAGAGAAATTGTGTTCCTGAAAGATAGTTCAGAAGCTCAGTTGTAATTCAAGACACAAAATCACAAAGAAAACAAACACAGCACAATAGGGCTTTTCTAAGTACAGTTTCAGACCTCCAGAACTAAATTTATACAATTTTCTGAAATTTGATGTATATTAAAAAAAAAAAAGAAAAAAAAAGAACCTGTTACTAATTTGTCTGTATAACATTGTGGTGAACCTTTAAGAACTTCTGAAAATGCATTTCCATCTTGGGATTTGTAGATACAAATTACAAATCTACAATGTAGATTAAGAGAATTGAATTTGCAGTATCTCAGACACAGACATGTCCTTTAGGCTGTCTCCTATAGGCTCAATCCTGAAATTTCATAGGATATACTTGGAAAACACACAGTGCTAAAATGAGCATATACTACTTAAAAAATAAACTGCAAGATAAAATCTTGCTCTACAGTGCAAAAATATGAAGGAATTGTTGGTATAATCATGTGAACATTAAATCAAGAATCTGTCTCTGAACCTGCTCATAGTACCATCAATCTAATGCTTGTGTTTTGGGTGAGAGGGAAGAGGGTCAAAACTAAAGTGACTCAGCAGACTCAGTTCATTACTTTTGAAAGAATAAGACTGTCAGGAATAACAATACATACATTCTGGACTTAGAATCTTTTATTTTATTATTCTTCTTTTATTCAAAGAAGAATAATAATCCTACAGTACCTTAACTGTATCCGACATACCAAAATAAATATATGATGTGCTTATCAGGGAGGCAGATGCCAGTCTTTCATCCTTTATTTCAGGAGTTCAGGGTTGCATACGCATTTATTTGGACTAAATGTACCCAACACTGCAGCTCATCATATTGTTCACAAAGGGCTGTCTTAGAAAAGACATTTAACTGACAGCTACCCAAAAGGCCCAATAGTTATGCTCAGGCATTTATGCCTTAGTGCCTTCAAATCTGCATGCCATTATGAAAGTGCAGGATGTATTATGCATATTCCTTGTTGATCCAGTATTGGTGCTGCTCTGAATGCAGGGTATGGAGCATTTTCTCAGAAATCCTGCTGCCAAGGCATAGAGGAGCACTGAACTCTGCTTGGAGTCAGTGCACAGGTGTGATAATGCACAGGTGTGATATTGCATACAGTCTGCTAAATCAGTATGCCAATATGAAGACATCTTGAAGGCTTCTGGTACCACAAAGTTTTGGTAAAGAACATGAAAACTTTGAACTTCCAAGCCAGAAGACAGAATATTCCATTCAGTAACCGTTTGTGCCTCTCCGCTGTCTGTAGCGCACCAGTGTCCCAGATGTTTCTGCCTTTTGAGGTTTATAGTTCCACAATCTCTTCACTCACCACCTTACTTTTGGACTGATCTGAATCTGGAAGGATCCCTGGAAGAGGTTTCTGCTTCCCTACCTAGTTTAGGTTTACTTGCCAGCATGGTTTCTGGCAGTTTAGGTTTACTTGCCAGCATATTTCCTGTCATGGTTTTGTTATGTGCCAAGAACATCTCCCAGATAACGTCTAGGCTTGATGCAAGGAATAGCAGAAGCATAGGGAGGCACCTAATAGACATTATGAATACAGTATTTCAGGAAGGAGGATAGTTTAGCTGAATAAACATGAGAGATGCCTTGCTAATTCCTTTCAGGGCCAGAAAAATTACTTCATCTATCCCTACTTATTCATGAGTATAGATACAGTCACAAAGTCTGATATTTTGCTTGCTTTTTGGTGCCTTTGAAGACAATCTCACTGTATAAATCAAAACGAGTTACTCTTTAATTACAAAGTTTCGAATGATGAAACATTAAAAGGAAGTAATTTCAGAAAATGATCATGTAGTGTTAGATTAGAAAAGGAATTGTATTTATGAGAAGAAGAGGAAAATTCTGGAATGACTAGCAGGCTAACTAGAAACTGGAAAAAGAGACTGAGATGAACTGTTAAAGATAAAGACATGGAAAAAAGTGATCTGGAATCAATAATCACTTTGCTTTGATCATTAATCTCGGATAGGAAAGGGACTTAGTGAGAATCTTCCACAGTGAGACAACAGAGGGAACCAATCACAGTAAAGCTTTCAGCTACTCGGCAGCTACAAAAGTCCACTGAGGCATGTTCAGGTTGAGTATAATATGTTTCCTGCATATAATACAAACAGGAAGAAAATCAATTTATGTATTTTATTAGTGTTCCATTACAGACTCCTTCAGGGAGCACCACTGAATTCAACTAACATTCTCCTAACTTTGAAAGGTTTCCCCTATTTCAGGTAGTTCCTAAAGCAGTTTCTCCTGGAAAAAGCACTGTTTCAGACACCTCACAACATTAAGAAAAGAGAAGGAAGTTTGCCAAATAGGGAAGAAATCACCCTCAAGCTCACAAAGAATCCAATTTAACATACCTCTGTAATTGATGATTTCTGTTCCAAGCACTGGGGTCATCTCCAGAACTGTGATGAAGGCCTTGTCCATAGATGTCAATGGGAATGGAGACATGCGATGTCTTCTTGCTACCTTGGTAATGTCAACAGCACTGTGACCTGCAATGAGAAAGAACAAATTCATGTAGACTACAGTGAGCAGATTCATGTAGTGATGTTAATTTAAACCATTTTACTGAAACTAATCAGCACTTTGGAGCAAATTAAATGAGTTAGTTATCAGTATTGAGCTTGCATGTCTGACCCTGGGAAGACACTGTATTCAACTACAATCAAGAGAGTGTATATCCTTATCTGTAGTGAAGAACATACCAGAAGTCTCAATGAGCATAAAAAGACAGGTTAATGTACAACAGAAGCCCTGCCAGGTGATGCAGTATTTTACACTGAGGATGATAATCTGAGACTAATTCAGTTCTATGAACTCAGGACAATTCACTCCGTTCTGTTTGCACAAACACATCTCAACATACTCTGATAAAGCACAACAATGGACACTGTGCCAGTGACCCTACAATCCAAGAGTGAGATGGGACTCCAAAGGTTTGAAAGGAAGATAGAGAGAGCACAATGAAATTACTGGGCAGTCAAGGCAGCAGACAGTGTCTCCAGCTAGTGGGCGTCCTATCCATTGTCAAGGTTTTGTTGTCACCATAGCAAAGTGTTTAAATGTATGATTGGAGTGAAGGCAGTAGGACAACCTAAGAAAGCTTGCTTTTCCTGGATGTGAGGGACAGGTAGGGAGAAAATATGACAGAAATTGTTTGAAAATGAAACCAGCAGTGTGTTTGATTTCATGATACTTACTGAGAGATTAAACAAGGGGACAGCAAGCTTTGAAGGATTTGGAAGTGAAGATGAGCAACTGAAGAGAGAACTATTGCAGGAATATATAAACAAGAGCAACAGATATAAACTGAAAGATTCAGATAATTGCAATTGCAGAGTATCTTGAAAGGATTTACCTTGAACAAGAAGGTATTTATGAGAGCCAAAGTGGATGATGTTCTATATGTGATATGTAATGATATTCCTAAGTAACATAAACTACAGTACAGAAAGCATTAGATAATAGAAACTAATTTTTAATGACATGATTTTGCTTTGCAGTCACTACATAAATATCTCATTTGTTGCTGCACATGCCTTCAGATTCTGAAAAAAAAATTATTGCTTCAAGGGTAGTCTTCTAATAAAAAGCAAGTAAAAAGTAGCACAACAATCATGCAGTCTAAGCCCTTCCTTCAGAAGAGGAGGTTTCTTAATTAATCTATATATACAATACTTGTTCAGCACTAACACATGCTTACCTTTTCATGTGAGACATTGTTCACTAATTTTTTTTTTGCTATTAACAGAGTAACTACCTTTCAGAGGAAGAAGTAGAGACAAGTAAAACTGCCCACCTAATTCTTCCAGGAATGATTCTGGAAGAAATTCTTTGAACAATCTCTTTGTACGTATTTAGAAGATAACATGATGAAAAAAGCAGGCACTGTGAATTTGTCAAGCACAAATAATTTTTAATTGATTTAATTCTTTTCCTTAAGATAGCAGTTGGCATTCTGAAGAAGAGAGAAACAACCAATGAGACATTTTCTAACTATATTAAGACTTTGCAAACTCAAACCTAACTTTCACATAAGAAAACTAGGGACAAATGATCCAAATTAAACTATTGTAAGGTAAAAGTGTAGCATGGAAAAACTGCATTCCTGGTTTTAACAATGGGGATCTCCCTAGCAAGCTTACATTTCTGAGTTATCATGTCTGTTTTTTGTTGACAACATCATTAAAGAGGAAAAGGAAAGCATTTGTGAAATACAGTTAAACTTCCCACACCTGCCTCTGCATAGAGAAAGAAGCCCTGCTTTAACAGCACTGTAATTCCTGAAGGTCCAGCAGATTCCACACAATACATGCCGAAAACCTTCTCCTGATGTTTTAAGTTGGAAATTATGAAGGAAAATGCTAAGAAAAAACATGTCACAGCAATGAAAGCTGAGGGAATTGTGTGGCAGTGAACAACCTTTATTCTATTGCCACTAGATGCTTTTACTGCTTCTAGCAGTAATTTCACTGCTACTTAAAACTCACTGTTAGCTACTTCAGAAACTGACATTTCACCTCTTTAAACCTTAAAAAGTGATAGAATTCACAGGTTTTCAGTGCTTTGACTGGTCCCCAGAGAACAACCTTCAGATTTACAAGTCTGTCGCTAATGCATGTCATTTGCTTAAGTCAAAGGTTCTGTAAAATCTTCTGAGAAATGCATTATCCAACATAGACTTTTTGGAAATAGTTAAAATTCCCTAACCTCTGACATCTTTTTTCCAACACCAAAAGTAATACCCATTATTTCTGCAAGAAAAGTCAAGAAAATAGAGCCCCTTTAGGTTTAATATTAGCATGAATAGCCTTTATGAAGGAAGGAAGATAGATGCTGGTGTAACTACTAACCTTTCTCTCTCCCATTTCTTCCTACAAACAAATGCTAACACTTCTATTAGAGGTATCACAGATTTAAATAGACCCAGAGACAAACAAATGATTTTTTAAAACTGTAAAACTACTAAATGGCACTTTAATTACAAGCAAATGACATTAAACAACTCCTCAGACTTCACCAAGTTATCTTTCACTAATGTGAAATGTCAGATAGCTCTAAAAATAACTACTTACTTTAAGCTGCACTTTGTACAACAAAATAATCCTCTAGCTTTGAAGCAGCTAATTCAATTGGTTGCATAAGGTAGAAAATTCTTGACAGCCTGCTCTTTTACCACCAAAACAACTTCCTAGTCCTGTCATTATACATATACATGCACATATGGTGGATCAAATTTTAGACTAGAAAAGATTCTCGCAACACAAAGAAAAAGAATTGTGCAAATTAAACTAGACATCATCTGGATCAAATGTGAACTCTTAACCTTTGCACTTTTGGTTTGGTTCTATGTAATCCAGCATTCAAATTCATGTTTAAGTATGAAATAAATATATGTACATTCAAGTTGAGAATCTCCATTTTCATTGTCTTTGAGTGTTAATTCTTGCCCATAAAACCTGCACACACATGATCATTTACAACAAAACATCACAAACAACACAGACCTCCATGTCATTAGAAATACAACTTGAAAAATAAATTAAAAGGTGACTCTCCATTAATACATGAACACTATGAGCTATTTACAGTTTTACCTTTGGACTGGATTTCTCTGTCTTAAGCTACTAAATTTCTGCTGCAAACCCACTTAGTCCCACCTCTGACCTGACTATCATTTACTGTCTTCTGAGCAGTTCTAGTTTCTCAATAGAGCTAGGAAGATTCTGCACTTACTTGCTCTGAGGATGTTCTCCTTGCTGCTGCACCTAGACTGGACCTGCAGAGAGAGCACAGAGTCTGTGAGCTACAGAAGTTAACAAGAATGCAAAATACAGAGATAAAATGGGCAAGCTCCTGGGATCTAAGACAGAGGCTATACATATTTTCAGCAACATTTTTAAATATTTTGCATGAGATAAGTATATTTAAGCAGAAGGGTATATTTAAGCTGATGGTCAGAATCTGATACAAGTAATTTGATTCTACACCCCTCCCATAAGAAACAAGATGACCTAAGGACAGTAAGTGAGAAAAATCAAAGAACAGTCCTTAAGATTATGTGTTAAGCATCAGTTTTCAACAGAAAATCCACATTTTCTTATACAGCTGTAATTACAGTAGCTCTGAATCAAGGTCCTGTTTTATGATTGGATAGAATACTAACAAAACTATATGACCTGATTTAAAATTCTATAGCTAACATTTTCAGGTATTGAGAGTTTAAAATATTTAGTTTCAATTATGTTGATTCTGAAAATGTTTAGTAAGAAATCTTCACAATTGTATAAGCAATACACAACTGTCTAAAGGGCTCCTGGATGGAGCTGATAAATTTACTCTGCTGTTCCTATTTGTTTAAAAGAAATGCTATGTTCATTTTGAATTTTGTAGCAGAATTCTACTTTAAAAAGTAACTGTGTGAAAATGACATGGTTTCTCAACAACCCCTATTTTTTGATGCTTAGCTACCACTGTGCTATTCCAGATAGATTAGTCTGACTACAGGGCAATTGGGCCATTCACATGGGTCTAATATTCTAGTAACACTGGATATTTACAATTCTGTTTACTATGCAGATTTTAAAAAGATTTTTTTAAGGAGTATCAGCCCTGTAAACATCACACAGTTGAAACTTGTAATTCTTCTCAGGTTTGGAAAGACAGCACCATGTATAATAACCCTGAAGTTGCAAGTTTTCAGATGGACTACTCTCAGGCCAGATGACTGAACTGGCAGCACTTGAATAGAAAGCATTTTGTATGGACAAAACCCCAGCTAAAGTAAACTTCACAGTTTAGACAAACCTCTGAGATAGTAAGAACTGAATCCTTCTCTTTTTTACGTTATTGACAAAGGTCTTTTAAATTTCAATGAGAATAAAGTAAACGTGTGTACATGTAGTGAAAGATGTGGAATAGCACAGGTGATGCTGAGGGTGCAATTTCCCAGCAGAACATCTGTCTCTGCTGCAAAAGCAAAGGAGTGAATCCAGATTATCTTTCAGACCTCACTCTGGACTTGCAGTCACAGAAAAATTGCCTGGAAAGTGAATATATATTATCTATCAATTGATGAAGAATAATAAACCCCCAACCCCTCAAAAGCTGTCTTCAGAAAGGAACAGCCATTTAAGTCTGAAACAAATGGTGCCCCAGCTTCTAAACCTCTTTCTTCTGTTCCACAGCAGCTTGCCCCAGATAGATAGTCACATAAAAAAATTGGATTCTACAGCGCAACACAATCTACTTATTGTAATGGAATAACTTATGGAAAGTAATGTTGCAACTTAGAGTGGTTTATGGAGTCCTTCCCTGAAAAAAACTCTTGTTTAACAAAAACAAACAGAAAAACCCCACACCCTCCCCACTTCCCACCAAAAATACTATACAAGAAAACTGCAAACAAAATAGTAATGATGCCCAAATTTGGCCCAGAGTTGTTTTACCAGATTTCAAAGGCATAAAATGAACTCTCTTTGGAAGAAATAAATATTTACCTATAATTTACCAAAGGACAATTCTGGACCAAAAAGGTGGTATAATGGCAGGAAAGAAAACACAAAAGAAAGAGAAGCACAGTTTGAGAGGGAGAGAGAAGCAGGATGGATGTGGCAAGGCAGAAGATGGTGTATGCAAAAGGAGACATGGGCCTATGTGTGTAAGACTACTGTTTAAAATGGAAGAGGCTCTCTTATTTCTCACTGAAAAACATGAAAAGAGAAAATGAGGAATGGACCTGCTGCAAAATAACCAAGCGATTCAGCAACTGTGGAATGAAATTCAGTGAGATAACACAATCCTAAAGAAAAAGGCAAAAAACCAAAAATACAAAACACAAACATTTGAAACAATCTACTAAAACAAACTAAGTAAAATATGTGATCCAAAGGACACAGATAAAAGCTACTAGAGAAGGAGGAAAAATGTTAGCAGACAAAGACAGTGCTAAAGAAGTAAAATGGAAGTCAAGAAAGAGTCTTTCAACAAAGTGGAGGAACAGAAGGAGCCCAAACCCATAGCGCAAAGCAATGTTTGCGAATGGAAAACAGCTCCTTTGAGCAGTAATAGTTACTCTCGAGTTGTAGCCTCTATTCCTCCTCAGTTCATCTTTAAGCCCTTCCAACCTATAGTGGAGCTAGTGTATGGACAAAAACAAGAGATTTATAATGAACAGAGCAGCTGAGATTTGCAGATCAAATCTTCTAATATAAAAAAACGTGCTGACAAAGTTTTGCTCTTAAAATGTCCAAATGACAATGGTAACAAAAGACAGCTGGCTTCACATACAGCCTCTCACAGGTCATTTTTTTAATTCTGTGCACACAGAGGACTTCATATTTACTTTTTGATTTCTTACACCCAGCCTAAAGTTTCCATGTTATCACTCACCTGATGGGCAACATATGCAGTATGAGAAATAATTTGCTTCCCACAAATTTTAAAAGCAGCTGTGGAAGAGGAATCCATGATAATAAAATAAAAGGCTTGATCAGCTAGACTTGATCGTTTCCCAACCTATGCTCACAGCTGCAGAATACAAACCATGTTTTAACATAACTGACATCAAAATTAGTTATTACATAATACTTCTGTTTAATATGAATTGCACATTCTTATCCTAAATGTTATTTTTAATCAAAACTCCAGTAAAATGATTTTTAATAAAACCCACCAGTTCCCTAACACATACAGTTTTGGCAGCAATGGAGCTTTTTATAAACGGGGTCATGTGCTTTAAGTGCCTTTTAAAATATTAATTATTTGTATGTTTTACTACTTTGTTATTTGTGACATTTACAAAAAATCTGTATTCTTTTCACAGCTATTGTTAACTGAGGAAACTGTGCTACATTGCATATAGTACCATGACTGACTAGGGAGAATTATTATAAGGAGAATTTACTGTAATTCTTCTCATTCACAGGTAGTTACACAAATTACAACCTATGGCTGTCTTTTCTTTCACAGGGAAAGTATAGACTTATTGTTTGTCCATTCTACAGCCTCTTGGCTCACAATCTATCTTCGCAGAAGATACATTGGGCTACCAGCCAGTACCATTCCCTTGCATAGTTCAGACAGAATGTAACCAAACCCAAAGCATTCAGTTCACATTACTCTGTATTTTAAACAAATTGGATTTTATGTTCTCGAAAATGTAACTTCATCATGTTGGAATGCAGAGTAAGCTTTCTCCCATAAGCTGAAGTAGTAAATAGAATGTGAAATACAGTACTCAAAAATAAATAAAGGGAATGGTAAAAATAAAGAGTCCTGCTGACAACTTTTATCTATTGGTCATGATTGGTCTGAAAAAAAAACCAAAACAGTGGCTGTACTAAATTGGATTAATTTAAATTTACATAATATGTTTTGCTGCAAATAAAAATCAATCTAAAATTTTTTTTCAAGAAAAATAGAAAAAGACACAAAGAAAAGTTCATGCTACGAGTGAAAAATTCATGTGAAAAATAATGAAAAAAGAAAACTGAGAAACCCTTTAACACTCTACACCATGACTGTTAGGAATTGTTAGAGAAATTACTTACCTTTTTAAAGTCATAACAAGATTAGCACAGAGTATTAAGTCAGCTCTTCATTATGGGAGGTACAATTAAAAGCCATCGGTTATAATAAAACAAATTGCTAGACAAAGGTGAAGAGTTTCCAGCCCAATATGAAAAGCTAACTCTTACAGGAGTACATTTGAACTCAATACTACAACATGAAGAACAATTCAGAACAACGACATCAAAACATGAGTTACCACCAACAGCAAGAGCCCATTTCTCAGGAATACAGAGCCTGCAGGAGGCTGGCCCATAACCTTTAGCACTTATGGGGAAGCTCCACTCTGAGGAAAGCATGCAGAAGGTGGAACCACCAGCAGAAACCCAGACATAGGCAGACACAGAGGACTAAGGTACAGCAGCGGGAATGAGTTTGCCAAGCTGTAATGAAGGAAGCAGGGGAAGCAAAGCACAGCAGCTGTTTACAATTTCAGAACTGCATTCTCACTCTCCCAAACACCAGGCAGGCCTGAACATGAGGTATTGCACCTACTGCACTTTCTGCTGGCGAGAAAGTGCATAACTCATGCAGCCTTTCCTTAAAACTTCAGCAGCTTCATGAAGACAATGTATCTGCTGGGATGTGGGAAAGTTTGCTGCTGCTGCTTTTGTTCTGCATGTGATTTAGTATTTCATGACCCAAGTTCTGTACCATAGACACTGTGCACGTGCCATTTGAATGGTCTCTGAAATATTTGCCTGCTTTAAACAGATTTCAAATCACATGTGATCTGATTTATAACTGTAGGGGTTTGCACAGTGTCTTCTGCCTAAAATACCTTCTATCCTCTAAGAGTGCAACATACATTATTCACTGTCTCAAAATAAACAGAAAAAATAAACTAAACCATGAATAACAATGTCTGAAGCTGCTCTGATAATACTTAGACAAACTGATTTTGGCATGTTATTCTAAGCAATATCCATAAGGTTAAACTAGGAGAAAATAAAAAACCCAATGAAATAATTTTTGATTTCACTGTGTTAAATCTACCCTGATTTAACAGGATTAATCTATTAATTATTATTAATGATTATCTCTTCTCTGAAGAACAGAGAGAATAGCTTTGATTGAATTAATATGGAAGTTGTAAAAATGAAGTTGTAAAAAAAATATTCACAAGAATGCCTTGGGTTGGAAGGGACCTTAAAGATATCTAGTTCCAAAAAAAAGTGCATCTGGAATTGTGTACTTCACAAAACATTCAATAAGGTATGTGAGGTTTAAAAAAATCCTATTACAACATGCAATCTTCCAATTTCAGGAATCAATTCTTATTCAAACCATGCTTTGACACTGAACTGAACACACAAGGTCTTAAGAGAATGCTTTATGGCCATCTGAATTAGAGCTAAACTCAGTTCAAAACAACAGAATAATTTTTTCCTATTATACTGAGACTACTTTTGAGATGGAAAGAAAAATGAGCACAAGGAATTTGACAGCAGCAGACATTACTCATTAACACAATTTTTAAAACAAGCACTAGTGATGGTGGGATTCAATTCACCAAAACTTAAATATGAATATTAAATAATGTGGTATTCCACACAAGAAATCATTCATTTGGAGTGTGAAGAAATAAACAGAAAATTATTTGAAGCCAAAATAATTTTAGGAGCAGATTTTTACAACTTACTAAGTGTTATGTTTGGTAGATGGACACTGAACGAAAGTCAATTTTAAATTTTGAATATGTCACTATCTTCATCTATACATTACTGAGTTCTCTTTTCTGAGCCTTTTTTTAATCACCTACACTTTACATACAGATTTATTGAATTTGATAATTGTTTCCCAGTAGACTATGAGCACACATATGGAATTCTATGGTCAGATTAGGGCTCATCCTAACTACTATTCAAACAGGACAGTGGAAGGGGATTGATGAATACACTTAGAAACATAAGGGTTGAAGTGGTTCCTTTTACAGGAGCAGTGTTCAAAAAAAAGGTATTATCCAATATTTCAAACAATATGGATTGAAAAGGCAAAGAGCAGTTTTCTTAGATTAGTCACCTCTCAACAGAAATTGACATTGTCCTGGAGAGGCAAAATCAACGCATTTATTTATCCTAGAAGAAGATTCAGAGAAATCTTACATGCCAACTAAAATTGCAAGCTGAACACCTCACAATGAGAAGACAGGAAGAATTGTGATATATACAGCAAAAAAAGGAGACAAAATAGCAAACCACAGTAAGCTAACAGGAAAGCCAGCTGGCTGCTACAAACTGGCAATATAGGCTTCATAGTTGAGAACTAAAAAAAGCAAAGAGGGATTTCTTCAGAGCAGTTTTAATGAAATGTTTACCTTAGTATGAAAAAAATATATGAGCTGCATTTTGTGTTCTTAGGAGGGGGGACAGCATACAGATAATGCTGTATGAGTAACACTGGAAAGATGGCACATTTCAGTGATATTTTAGGGGTGGTTCAGAACTTGTTCAAGATCACACTGCTTTTTGTTCCCAGAAGCTGCATTAATTATAATACCTAAATATGAAGAGATCAGGTATCTTGTATAAGTTAAAGCCCATATTAATTCAAGTCATACACATTGCTAAATTTGTCCACAAACTCCACCATCTATTTCTAACCTGTGCCATCAAAATTCAGGCAGGATTTGTAAGACACAAAAAATCTCTAGAAATGCTGCACTTGAAAAAATGAAACATTCTACTACTTGTCTTACTAATTGTGAACAAAATCTTTTATTTTTTTGAATGAAAATCTTGAACATTCTCCAAATGCCCTGGAAATAGTCTCCAGTTTGAGAAGTAGATAGTGTAAGCAAAGGCAGAGAGAATAAGATGTATTTCCTAAGAGGTTCAAGGGCAAAAATAATCCTGTTATCCTTGTTGTTTGCCATCGAAATGGTATTTACTTGCCTATTCTCATATAATTTCACATCCTGGCAATTTGAGTGACAAATAACTTCGCCTTATGAGTATGCATTGGATGTCTGAGTTATATCCTATCTGACCAGCTTGAACTCCTTGTCCCAGATTAACCAACTTTTTAAGCTGTTTTCAATCAGATACATGAGTGATATATGGAAATTCTTTTCCTCAAGCACACCATAAATTACTCTCTCACCCTTGACTAGTATAGTTGACATTTAAAAAAGCTTCGTTTCTATTACAAGTATTTTGCTTTTCAATGAAATTTCAATTATTTTCACATTTTTATTTATTTACCCAACAACAGCCAATTTCAATGCAGCATTAAATAGTGAAATATCAACATTACTGAAAAAATGGGAACTACTTTTATTGAATTGCATGAACCTTAAAATAAAATTTTAAAATAAATTCTTTATTCAAATGTAGTAAAGTAAAATTGGCAAGTTTAAGTGAAACATTTAGGGCAGATCAATGTTATGTGGGCAACTCATTTTTCCTTTGACAAGAAGGCATCGTAATTTCATCATAATTATTTTCAGCAGGGTTTCTGCATAAGACAAGGCTACTTTATTTTAATCTCCCTGCTCAAAGATTAGTTTCATGTTTTACTTACTAAACATTATTCAAACTGTCTGCTAAATGGGTAATTATTTAATTCTGTATAGATTTCTCTGTTTGGCTTGGTTCTACTAAACAAAACCTTATAATATGCACAAAGGAATTTATTCTTGCACAATCTTTGTGAAGCAGGGGGATGAGTTGATTTTAGAAATGGGAAACTGAGACCCAGAGACATCTAGAGTAAATTTAACCTAACATGCCTACAGTAGAATTGCAGAGATTAGATCCTCAGTTGCCATTTATTTCAACTGCATTTGGAATGTCCGGTATAGAATCACAGAATGGTTTGCATTGGAAAGGACCTCAAAGGTAGTCCAGTTCCAACCCCCTGCCAAGGGCAGGGACACCTTCCAGTAGAGCAGGTTGCCCAGAACCCTGTCCTACTTTGCACACTTGCAGGGATGGGGCAACCACAACTTCTCTGGACAACCTGTTCCAGTGCCTCACTACCCTTAACATCTCATGTGAACCTACCCTCTTTCAGCTTAAAGCCATTTTCTCTCATTGTATGAGGGAAATATGCCATTGTTAAAAAATCTCTTTTCAGCTCTCTTGTGGTCTCCTTAGGTACTGAAAGGCTACAAAGGTCTTTCTGGAGCCTTCTGCTCTCCAGGCTGAACAGTCCCAGCTCTTTTAGCCTGTCTTCACAGGACAGATGCTCCAACCATGGAATCACCTCATGGCCCTCCTCTGGACCCACTCCCAACAGATCCACGTCCTTCCTGTGCTGGGATCCCAGAGCACATGGGATCCCACCAGAGCAGAGCAGAGGTGCAGAATCCCGTTCCTCACCCTGCTGCCCACACTTCCTTGGATTCAGCCCAGGATACAATTGGCAGTCTGGGAGTGCAGACTGCCAGTGTGGCATGACACGAAAATCAAATAATATGTGTCTCAAGAAGGACACACAAAAAATGAATACTCCTGAAAGTGCTGCAAGATGTTTTTCCAGCAAGAAAAATTAAGTCAGCACTAATGTGGAGGCAGAAAATGTGACAGAGGCTTCCTTGGCACCCTTTCAGGCCTTCCCGCTCCAAAAGGAGGAGAGACGGAGTTGCCATTCACCACATCTGCTACTGCTGGGAAATACAATTCTGTTTTCTTAATATCTAGTTATTGTCAATATCTGAATAAATGCTGGTGAGGAATTGGCAGAAGCATGTTTGGAATTTTTAGCATTACTGCTTCTTCTTCTATCTGCTTCTAGGCCTAATGACTCCATCCCTTTGATCCAAGGTCTGTGGAGCAAAAAAGCATCTCCCCACTGAAGTGTGACTCAAACTTGTAGGCTAACAAGCCTAAAATACCCATTTCATGCTTACAATCTGGTCTTTCTGAAGGCTGACCACACTGGTAACATTCCTTGTATTCCTATGTTAAAGGACCATGAACACACGTAAACAGGAACAAAGCAATCAAAACTTCTAAACTCCGTTCTGTGACTTTGTGGCTTCAAAAGCCACCAATCAAATGAGCAGTGCCCAAAGAGTCAGCAAAAGCCACCACCCAATTTCTTATATTTTTTAAAGCATCTTTAAAGTTAATTTTCATCTTTTTCTTGTTGGTGTTTACCAGAAATTTTGGTTGGAGATTTTTATAGTTATTATCATTCTAAAGTGAATGGTTGGACTACTTTTTTAACTATATGAGCAGGAACAAAACATGTTTCCCCATGTAGTATAATCATAACTTCTGTACTAGCATAACTTCAAAGAAGTTGATTTTAGTTAATATTTTTATTTGAGCTAGGAAGATTAAATTTGAAGGCGTTCAAGGACAAGAGCCAAAACTAGTAAACCCAGGGTAACAATAATCTTATATCTGGTGTATATTATAGTCTCCCATGTATACAATATTCAGTCAAAACCTCAGACTTGTACACTTTAAATAAATAAATATTTATCTTAAAATATATAAATATAAATATATATTTATATTTATATATAAATATTTATTTTAAAATAAAGCTCTTTAAAGTTTAAGATTCAAACTAGGGAACAAAAGCTGCAAGAAAAATAAATCTTCATTTCATGAATCCATCTGAATAGTAAATATCAGACAGGGAACTTGCTGTATGAAGAGGTAGATTTCTGCCTTTGAGCTGAGACAGAAATACAGACTATATTCCTCTGAGGAGAATCCTTAAAGTGAAATCAGAATAGTCATGGATGAATAACATGAAGAATTCAGAGTATTCATAAACTACAGAAAAGAGAGGCTAGAACTGAACAAATCTTGCACTAAAAACTATTATGAAACCCAAGTCAGAAATTATTTTTGAAAGTAACCAGAAATGCAAAAGTAGAAAGGGGATTTGCATTTCTGATTTTGCTTTGAGCCTCAAAGGCTCAACAGGATAGGATTCCTTTAGTGTTGTCTTGAATTTGGCAGTCTGGATTGCAAGGTCCAGCATAACAGCAATCATGCTCTCCACAGCAGATATGCACCTGAGAACACAATAATAATTGGGCTGGGCTTGTAGCAGCACTGAATTTTGGAAACTCAAAGATGACAAAGGGAAATAGAAAATACTGTGAATAAGTAATAGAAAATACTGTGAATAAGGACATTCATTCTGCCCTCCAGTTCTTAAAAAAACCCCAACTTTATGGCAAGAATGCTTAGCAAAAAGATTTCCACGTTAAAAGCAGCATTTGAAAAAGGGGAAAACCAGGAAGATAATTGAGGGAGCGCTCATAGGAACCCACTGACATTTGAGCTGTGCATTACTGATACTGACACTGCTGTGAATATCTAACTTGATTTCCATGCATTTAAATGGACTGGCCACTAGAGAAAGATGTAAATTAAATCACATGCGTGGCATTTTACATCAGCGATTTCTCCAGAAGCTTTAACAGCAGTAGAAGCTTTCCTCTACTTTAATTCATTGCTATTTCAGACTTTAGACTAATTTTTTTAAAGATTCAATTACTGAAGCTGACTCTTCAGAGTTAGATTGCTTTGGGAGCTGGAGCTAGAGAACAGTTGCACTAAGTGTTATTACTAGTGAAACACAATGCAAAATAATGTCTGGCTTCTCAAACAAGTTGATTTAAGTAGTAAGCAAATAAATTCTAAACACTGTATGCTGGTGAGCAGCACAATACTGGATTTAAAAAGAAAACAGTGGTTCTCTAGAAAAAAACCCTCACAGTTATATCTAATCAAGGCAATTTTATTGCCATACAGTCAAAGGTATGGTATAGCATAAGAAAATGGATAAAACCCCCTTTGGCTTAAATGGACATATTTACAGTGAAATAATGGCAAGACTACCTTCAGAAAATGTGAAGGAGCCTGTATAATCAAACAAAATGAAAATGACATTGATAGCTCTTTGGCTTGATCTAATTTGTTTCATAAAGCATTGCACATCACTACCATAAGGCAAGGTGAAATGTCTTCCTGTTTTGCGGTACAAGAAACAAGGGAGAATAAGAATTAAAAATTGAAATGTGAAGATTTGTCTTGAAACAAAAAGTAGGGAATTTTAAATTCCAGATGGGGAAGGACAGAAATTATTTATTTGCCCTTTTTCTATCAGAGCTGATAAATGCAGATCTGGAAAGCATTTCACCATAACAAAAATCAACAAAAAGTATTACAATTTTGTTAGGTTGAATAGATAAGGTTTAAGTCAAAATCTGCAACATTAAATGAGATGCTGTTCAAAACCCTATCTTTTACCACTCTCCCAAAAGTTAAATAGTTTTTTTGTAAATTAACTTAGTGCTTGAACTGAACTTATTAGTACTGAATGAAAGTGCAAAATGTTAATATGAAGGGATAACTTTATTTGGCAGAAGTCAAAAGCTACGTACCATGCACAGAGAAGGTGTAGGCTTAAGTAATATTTTGCTTGTATTTTGAATGTATGAACTAATAATGGATCTAATTTGAGATTCAGCAATGGCTGAGTAAAGATAAATAGCATTTAAAGCACAAATATAACAACATTGGTTAAAGAATTAAAAAAAAATCTGATGTCATTAATCAAAGTTATTAATGCATGTTTTGATCAGATTATTGCAATAACACACTGTCCTTCCTGATGTAAGTTTGAAATTTTGCCATACTCTATTCTTATATGATAAAGAGAACACTAGAGAAGATGTTCATAATCTTAATCCTAAACTAATCCTAATATCATGAATGAAGACAGCACTAGCAAAACTATTTTCTATGAATAAGGAAGATCGCCTTTTTCATATATTTTTGCATTTTAATGTGCATTGAGGAAACTGTGTTTCTCTAAAAGTAAGAATTTGAATTAATTTTTCTTAAGCATAGAATAAGGTGGTACTGCTAGCAAATCAAAATGCAATCCTTTAAATGGCAATTGCCAAATAGAAAGCTCTGAGTTCTTGCTCATGTTCAAAAGAGAAATACCTATAAATTCTAATTTTACTTAAAAACTCATTGTTCTATTTGCAGCTAAAAAAAAAAAATCAAAACCACAGAAAGCCAGGAGGAGATAGTGCCAACATATTTGGAAAACCCCCAAATGATTATGGGATTGTTACTGGCTCTATTGTGTTCATTTATTTCTTGCAAAAACATTATTTCAAATTGGAAAGAGCATCTCTATAAAGTATATGGCATTCCTAAGGCAACAAGATAGGGAATCTGAATTTAATGCAGAAATTTCTGTTTAATGCCTCAGTATATTTTTGTATGTCAGAGGTAATGAACCAAGTTCTCTATCTGCTGAACTTCTACATAAAATCAGAGAAAAGAACAGGGGACCTGCTTACATTTACTCAATTTGGGCTATGTAGAACAAATTTACAACAGATATCAACAGGGAACTTAGCATCCTATACCTAAAACTGAATTCAGGTTCTATGCTTGTGGTAAACATCTCCTAAATGACCTCCTGTTCATTCAGCACTGCCTTCTAGTCAAACTAGTCTAAGCAGAAGGAGAACCAATTCCTTACCTGGCTTTAATTCTGAAAAACAAGATTCAGTTATTTACAACATTTTGCAATGTACACTATATAAAATACTTTAATTTACAGCACTTAAAGATCTTCATGCGGTCTCGGAATGGTTTTCTGGAGTCAACTACCTATTGCAGAAAATGGTATTTCCTCTTGTTCTCTGAATACTGCTCCTTAATTCCCTGTACTGGTGACCCTCAATGAGATAATACAGGTCTCTGCTGTGTAATTAACAATGATAATTACACAATTAAATCCCCTCAGTATGCAGCCAATACATTTTTCAAACCTGTCTTTATAGAAATAATATTCTTTGAGGGAGAGAGAACTAACACAGTATTTTGCAGATCTTTCACAATAAAAGACAGCATGTTCTAAGCACTCAATAAGGCTAAACAAAATGCGTGAGATGCTATGGACCTGAGTGTCTTCCTCTTTGAAAGACTTTATTATTTGGAAAGAAGGGAGTAGCACTGCAATAAACATTTTGTTGCCACTATCCTTCCAACAAGCAGATCAAGAGGTTTCCTTCATTACGCTTTTAGCCAAACACACAGCGCATGCAAAAGCCAGAGGACAGGGAGAGAGAGGGAGAGAGAAACTGATGCTGCTAATAGAAAGTTTGAGATACAAATGAGAATAAAAAATGGTGCCACTGCATAACACTAACTAAATGTAATTTTATAAATTAGGAGACTATGGGCCTTTATTGAATAATCTGTCCAATTTAGATTGTGAATATTTTTGAGATTCATGCTGATGTCAGAGTAGTTCTAAAAATTTAAGTGAAGCTGATTTGATTTAATATCTTAAGTGAACTACTACTATTTAAAAATAAACTATGTTTTGTGACAACTGAATAATAAGTAAATTACATATCTATATTACACATACCATACTGTGCATCTGTTAAGTCATCATAAGTCCTACTTAATAATTTAACTCTTAGATAAACCATTTAAGTAGTCCTGCTAACATTCACAAAAATTACAGGCATGAAGCTAACTGGTTTTCATCAAGGATGAAAAATTCCATTACACACATTGAAATTTAAAGAGAATACAAACTTATATTTTATCATCATTCCATTTTACAGAATTAAAGCCTTACTTCTCTTGACAGAAGGAAATCTCTTTTTAAAAAAGCTCACTTCAATTTCACTGAATTGTACCAAAACCAAGACCTCATTACAGACATGTGGAATTGTAAAGGGGCTGACTAGGCCTAAGAGCGTGTATCATACTCCTATACCATAATGTCTGCAACTCTACAAACCTCTCTGTACATAAAAGTAAGTAGAAGTTTCTAAAATCTTTCTGTCCATCACTCTCAAATAGGCATCAGTTGACCACATTTGGAGTTCCACTCATGCTACTGGTGACAATAAAAAAGAACAGATGAAAAGAAGCTTTTTCTAATTATTGGACTCTGAGATGCAAAATAGCCTCTACAAGGATGTTTTCTATGAACAAAACAGGCAGCAAATTCTACCTCAAATACTTCACAATGCAGAATACACAGGTCCTGTTTGGCTTCTGCTGGAAGATCTTTTATTTCTTCATTCAAAGACCTTCTATGTGACAGGAAATCATTGATAATAGATTGACTTTCCTTTTTTACAATCTGAGCTCTACAAGTGCCAGTTAATCCAATTCCAGACCTTTGCTCAACAATTAAAATCACGATGAAATTTTACAATTAACCTAATACATCTATTTTCTGAAATGAGATTTCAGAAATCATTTATATGAGGTTATCTCTTTCATCTTTCATTGTACCTTTGTCAGAAGGCAGCTTCACCTGAAATCTCAGCACTGATTCCATTTCTCTTGCCATTTTGTTCCAGGTATCCTCTGAAGGTCCAAAGCTATCTGATGATGACTCAGATGCAGAAAATTAAGAAGCTCTTAACTTGGTGCTTTAAGAATTAAATTAAGAAAATTTTTTTTGGAATAAGAACCACAGAAATAAGTGTGAACACAAAAAAACCCCTTGAGATCCTATCAGAAGCGTGGTTCTTTTTTCCCCCAGGTTATGAGACATCATGTAATACACCATTACTAATTTTCTTCCCGTGATCGAAATTACTGACAGGCTTCGGGAGTTGATTTAACAATACTTCAATTTGGGAGATTTTCTATCTTATAATTTAGAAGTCAAGATGTTTACTCATAGCATCCTTTCCCATTTTCCAAAATAATAGAGGATGATGTTGAACATTGTTTGACGTGCATCCTGATATGAAACTGTATTTTTGAATGAAGAGCCTGTTAAAGATAGAAACTAGACTACAAATCCTTTATGGACCCCAGAGAACCTCCAATCCCTTCCTGCCTCTTCAAATAATTACAACTGCCACAGACATCTTTAGTTTCAATTGGTTTATAGCTTTGGCTCTGGTTAGCGGTTTGCAAGTTCTGCGGAAAAACACACAGGGTGGTAGTCTGCCACCAGAGAATAATGTATCCATACTTTTTATACCTTGTGCTTTTTATATCTTGTACTGTGTGTTTTGTGAGCATGAAATTCCAATCAGCTACTGCATCACAAGATCTGGTTCAGCAGACAGCCAGGCTATTTGTAGTTTAGATATGAATATCTTGCCTTTGGACAGAGTCTAATGGATGAAGTGCTTGCACAGTCTTGCAGTGCCACTTTGATTCTCCAGATAGCAGATTCTTGAGCACAAGTTGCAAGGCAGTGATAGTTTTGGAGAAGGCAAAAAAGTTTTTGGAATCTGATCAAGCAGGAGATCCATATATGCTGACCAGTCACCAGCTGCAATATGTTGGTTTGTACTTCTGAAGACAGTGATCCCCCCATAAAGTGATGGACAAATGGCTGAAGTTCCAGGCAAAGCAAGAAGACTCTAATTTCCCTAAAAGTGTGTCCTGGTTCAGGACAAATTTGGAAAGGAACTTCAAAGGGATGTCTCCTAAAGGGCAAAATTCAGTGGCCCTTCCCCTCATCCATTTGGGAGAAAAAACTGTGCTCTTCTTCTCCCCCTCACTTCACTGTAGGAACCAGCCTTAAAAGTGCAACACTTACTTTTGGGCTAAACAGATGAATGGGGATACAATTCGGCATCATAAAGTCGCCTTAGGACAAAGTGACTTATTGACTCCATCATGTGTAAGAGCATGTTCATCACTTTTGCTGACATGAACTATGAAATGCCTGTTGATCCACTCCTTTTTCTTAATTTCATTTAGAAAATCAGAAGAACGGAGTGAGGATGGCTTCTGTCTTGCACCCATAAGCACTAAACTTATTTGCTTGTTCTGGTGTTAGCTTAGAAAAAAGTGGCTTTGTACGCACGTGAGTCTAACATAACTTATTTATTCCATATTGGCGTTTTGATGATAATCATGATAAAAACAGTAAGGCTTTCATATAGTACAGTGGTGAGGCACAATGAACTGCAGAATACATATTAGGTGCTTTTAAGAACATGTACCTGATTATTTTTAAAACTACTCGTCTCCCAGTAGAGTCAGACAGATCTGACAGAAAAACTGGTAAGCATCTTTCTTCTTAAGAACTGTTCTATTACATCTTTTGCCTATTCATAGACTGAAACGATGAAAACCTTTTAGTACTAAGGATAAGGAAGTGGAAGGAATGATTATTTGAGAAGCTGAAACTTTTGAGAACAAATTACACACACAATCAGCAAGGTAGGGGTCTTTCTGCTTAGGGACAAGGTGATTGAGTAGGTGAGCTCTTTATGTTTGCATTTTTTATATTGCTCATGAATATAACATCCAGATCAGGTCTAGAACCTGGCCCATAATGCGAGGTAGAGCAAACTGTTAATTTCTTATTAAGATCTTAAGGGATCTTACTAAGATCTTAAGGGATCTTCTCACCTTTAAACGATTCTTTTAAAATACAGAATAAGTAACAATACGTGCTCAAGACTGATTCAGTATAGCAGGAAGCCTTAAGTCCATCTTTTTGATACTCATCCATTTATCAACTATAATAATATGCTGAAACCTAATCTTTAAACAGCAGGCCATGGAATTAATTTTACAGTATTTTATAAACTTTGTTTTATCCCATGATGTTGTGAATTCTAGTTTATCTTAATGTATTCCTTCTTTCTTTCCTATTCTAATTACAACTGAAAGCATTTTCATTTTTGATTCTTCTTAAGATGGTACTATACCTCATTATAGAAGACCATCATGAAGCTGATACAAAAGTATTTAAAATGGTACATGCATTTTGTCAGGTAGTGACTCGAGCCAGAGCATTGGAAATTAATAATGAATTTATGGTATCATAAACCCACCTATATCTATTCAGGTAATTAGCAATCATAACCTGATGGCCATCTTTACAGAGTCCTTCCAGTTTCACTGTCCGAAAATGGGTCAGACTAAAAAGTGAAGCATTTTACAGCCTCGGCATCTGTAAATTTGTTGTTTTTACTTAATGCAAGAGATAACTAAGGATGTTTTTATAATATCATTTATGCTCATATGCTATGTAGTAGTTGCCTAGCTACTGGACTATACATCATGGTGGTCTCAGACTGGTACAGTGATTTTAAAACCACGCTTAACATGGTTGCAGATTGATCATGCAAAATCTGCCCCCCCCAGCTGATTTTTCCCCACTTGTGCACAGTGCAATGCAAAAAAAAAAAAGAAAAAAGTAAATAAAATCAAAAAAGTGTGATGGGTGAGCAGGTCGACTGTGTGAGAGAACACGTGCAAAGTATACCTCAGAAACACTATAGGTGGATGAGCACGAAGGGAGTCGAGCCTGGTTGTGCAGTGGGGAAAAGAAAACATTGTTAAAAAAGAAATGGTGGCACAGTAAGGGTCTCAGAAGGTTTTCTGTATAGGTGGTGCCAGCACTGAGATAGTGGCAGGGGGTTCATAAAGTTTCCATGACCAGCTATTTCAGAAACTTCAAATTTATGCCTTTTAAGGTGGAAGCTTCTTTAAAAGGGGAAAAAAAGTACTCTATTTGAAAATAATTAAAACTAAAGATGAATTTGAAGACAAATATAAATTCTTGGTCCTCTAGATATCTGACAACACTATATTTAGGACAATAAGGTATTCTAGGACAAAACTTTACTGATCCGTTTCATTTAAAAGTATTAGTCTTATTCTAACTCTAAAAAGGACACAATCTTATGGGTGAAAACCCATAAGAGGCTGTGAATATCTTTATGTGTTGACATACCAAGAACCAGCATTGTGACAAGGAGGTTTTTCTTCAATCTCACTGCCCTAAAAACCAGAATAACTTGCAAAGTTCAATGACTAATGGCCAGATATAGGTCAGTAGAAATCTGCAGATTAGGCCCCTAAGCAATGTCATGTGTGTGATTCTTGAGGGACTCTGTCCACTGTCAAGAGCTTTCAGTGCAAGTTAACACAAGTTAATTGGTAGTCTTTAGTTTTATTGATTGCTTAAGACACATTTTGTTTATGCAAGATACCCATTATTCCAAACTAGTAATCACTCAGACATAACTCGAGTATTAAAAAAAAGACTTGCTAGTAATTTATAGGAAAATCCTTTCTTTAGGTGAAAATATTTCCTGTTTCACTGTCTGAAGTAGGGGTAAAAGCAGCCTAATAAACAAAATGTAAAAAAAATGGTTTTTATAAATGTACTAAGAATCATGTCTTGATTTTTTTATAGGGGTAAAAAAATAAATTATCAGAAGCGTTAGCAAAACTTCCTTAGACTTAACAAACCGTACAGCAGTTTGGTTACATTTGTGGTAAAGATGAATCCAGCAAGGATTTCCACGCAGGTTATTAGTGACCACTTGCTGACTTAGGTATATGATGGACTGAGCAGAGGACATAGTATTCACAGAAATTTCTCAAGAATATTTTTCAGTTTCAAAAGTGTATTTCATATTTTTTCACTGAAATAGAAAATATTACTTCCAGGAAATTTCTACAGTCACATTGGTCTATGCTAATTTGTGTTTCCATTAAATACACAACTTGTTTTTTCTTCCTCAAAAAGTTTTAATACTCCAAAAATATTTTTGCTCCTTTCTGGCATTCTGTATTTCATTTGCTCTTCTAGATAACATTGCTAAGGAAATTTGAATCCCACACACTCAGAATTTTCTTCAACTGATAAAATGTTTTCTTAAACTGAGATGAGTTGCAGAAGAATTAAGAAAAAAATAGAAAATTCCTTCAACAAACAGCATGACTGAAAAACACAGTTTTAAGAAATCAACTGTTATTCTTAAACAGTCTATTTTATAATTAGAGAAAAACAAGAAAAATGAAAGATCTTCTGACACAGCAAAAAATGTTTCTAGAAATACAGCTTTAAAATCTTTCTAAGAAAGGTAAGGTGTGCTTTTGCTCAGAACAGGGGTGCAGCTATTCACCTAAGACTTTTGCATGAAGCTCTAACCAAGATTTTCACAAATAATGTCCAGCCATTGTTCCCATGGTTTGTCTTTCAACAGCATGGAAAAAAACACTGGCCTCAGTTTTGCAGGTGAGGATCCAAAGAATGCATGATTAGCAAGAATCATCATGGCATGGAGTTTTTACATATCAGCAACTAGATACACAGAAACAACAATGATCAGAAGCTTTGGAACTATACTCCACAAATTTTCAATGGCCTTTGAACTCAATCTGGAAAGAATGTCTTTGCAATTCATTCTGAAATAAAGGTTCCACCTTAATGGTATTTTGCAATAGCATTTTGTTTTCACTTCTGGGGCTGGCCATCAGATACTACATGCTCCCCCTCCCATACCATTCAATACTTTTGCCACATTGTAGAAGTATCAAAAACCTACATCTAAAACCCTTTCCAAAAGCAGTATGGAAAAAATGAAAATTATTTTTAAAATTAACTATTAACTGATCCGTCTTTTTTTTTTCTCCAATTGTTCACTATTTCTTCTCTTTGATCAGTCATTTGTATATTGTCTTTTAAAATGATCTTATCTAAAACATCCATTATTCCTGCATGAATCAGAGGAGCAGTGACAAAGCAGCAAATTTTAGCAATGTGTTCTGCTTGTTCTAGGAAACTTAGAGGCACATGCAGAATACATGGAATATTTATTTATTGACTTACTTACATTCCCTACTAATTGACTGACTTCCATCATGGAGGATATGGTAATGAAATAACAGATGAAGTGGCACAGAGGAACAGGACAATTTCATGACAACTCATGTTGTCATGCTGCCATGGCTAATGTAGTCACAGCTTTTAGTTTGAAATCTTTCCCCATGTGACAATCTGTGAAATAATGTATGATTAGAGCATATTTTTTGTAGTACCATGTTTCATGGCATTCTTTTTTCTGGCTTTACATTTATTTTTAAGTACTAAATCAGGAATTTAACACAAAGTAGTTTAATATAACTTGCTTTGTCTTGATTGTGAGTTTTCACAAAGTCTAAAATATGACAGTTTCCCCCCAAAACTTGATTCCTAAAAGATTTGCCAGGATAAAGATATCAGATAAAGGATAAAGATATCCTTTAATTAACTTTATTTTACAGGAAACTGCAAAATATTAGCAGCTCAATTTCCTTGTATTTGACCTGCAAAAGATTATAAACTCAAGAATTTCTACTTGACAATAAGCCGTAATCAACTGTATGTCAGATACAAAGCTGTATATGCAAAAGCATCCAAAAGGGGCAAAAATTATCAAATAATTTTCATTACAAAAATTATCTTGCACTCTATAACCTTAGTGGATTATGCATTAGAATGATAGTTCTGAGGATGACAACAATCATAGTGTATGGAAGACATAGAGGACACGAATCTAAAGAAATTACTGAGAGACCCTTCAGTGGACGGATGTGCAAAGGGATAAAGTGTTATTAACTTTCACATTTACTCTGCTACAAACTTTTTCCTAATTTTCATGTTATGCAAAATACATGGCTTAAGGACACTTCTATATAGAATTGCTGAAAAGCTATTCTTAATTTATGAGGTGAACTACTAAACAAGAGGTACTGCTGTCTGTGTTGTTATATTGGATTTGACTTTATTAAATAATTCTGTGAAAACTGGGTGACTTTTATAGGGTGTCATGACTGATATACTAGATCCTAATTCTTTTTTTCAACTTTTTTCATTAAAGAACAAATGTGACACAGAAGAAACATGCTGCTGTATTTTTTGCATTATTCTGCTAAAAAAAACAAGCAACAAAATTTGCATAGGTGTCATTCAACCAAATATTGACCTATTTTGTGAGATAAAACAGGGACCCAAAAAGATTAATGGCAAAGACAGAGGTGCATGTGAACCTATATGCTTTTGGGTTACCTTGTATCAGCCACAGTTTTTGGTTCAGGTAAGACTATCACTGGCAGAAAGCCTTAATTTAAAGAATAAAAATACTATCTGTTTTATTCCTTGCTAAGTTTAATATTCAGGAAACTTTTAGATATGCGACTTCGATTTTGGAAAGGGATTTTTTTTTTTTTAGTTTCTGTAAAGTCAAGCAGTTTGATTAGCACTCATTAAAATGCAGTAGCATATTCTTTACAACAAACTGTCAATCAGGTCAGGTTTCTCACATACATTAAAATGAAACCCCAGCTAGAAAAGAAAGAAAACACAAAGGAAGAAGTAGAGAGAGAAAGGAAAAAGATGAGGATGAGAGGACAAACCAATCAGATTTGGTGTTAGCAATCAGTAGAGGTTTTTTAAAAAATGAGATCACCGAGTGAAATCATACATTTACTCGGAGAGAGCATCCTTTGACATTGCCTTCTGGGTGATCTCTGAGCTCCTCCAGCTTTCAATGGAGCTACATGTAAACATCAGAAAATGAATTGAAAAAGCAACCTGCTCTCTTGTCACAGTTGTTTTTACTTAATTTTTCTTTTGCTCTTTGTTTTTGTATTTTGTTTTTAATAAACCATAGCATAATGCATTTCTCACTGCCTCTGCCAAAACATTTCAAGATATCAAAGTGATTTGAACAACACAGACATACAAGGCTCAGTCAACTTGGTATCTGAAAGCAAGGTATCTTTGCTTAACATGGCTCTTTTTCACTACAGGCAAAAAAAAGAAAAATCAAGGGAACTATAAAGCTACTGAATCTCTGCTACATTGCCAGGGTTTTATTTTTGCTTATTTATTAGTAAGGATGTGTTCTAGAATTTATTTACATAAAAAGAATTTTAATGGAAAAATATTTTATTTAATAAAATATATTTTATTTTATTAAAATATAATATTTTAATTTTTTTTATTCCTGTAAAATGAATATTGTCATGTTTGGGATCCTCAGTTAGGATTTCCCATTTTCTATAGCGAAGATTTTCTGTCTACATATATATTTTAAGCCATGGCATTAAATCACAAAGAAATATTAATCCAAAATGAGCTATCAGCAGGTCTTCATAATAGCAGGTGAAACCCACCATCTAAGTGAGCTACATCTTCTGCATATGTGCATGCATTATGCATCTAGATCTGTATGTGATCACTGATGCCTCGAAATGCATGGTCACAGCAATCACGAACAGAATTTTCAAAAACAGCACAGAAACTGTGGCTGTCTTGTATTTTTATCCATGTAAATTCAGTGGTCCTGAATGTCTTCCCCTGAAACAGAGCCTTATTCACGTACACTGCTCTTCTCATCTACACTGTAATTAAAACATCTTCCCAAAACACAAGATGAAAAGATAAAGCCTCACAGACAGTGAGGAATGCTAAAGATGCCCCTAGCTAGAACTTGTATAAACAAGTAGCAACTGGCTCCTTTTTCTATGCTAAGATCAATTTAAATGGAGGCATTACCGGAATGAGGTGCATAATTAATCCTTTCCCTCCCCTTCTTTGTGCTCAGTGAAATAACATTTTCACAAAGAGCAGCTGTAGAACAGTGTTAGAGAACAGAGAGGATGGCTTGTCCTGGAACAAATGCAATACACTTACATACAAAACCAAAACAAAAGATCATAAACCAAGAAGACAGGAAAGGCAAGGAGAATACAGAATAAAAAATAAATAATTAGGGGTTGAGAAAGTGCTAAAAGGAAACAAAGTAGGAAAAAAGTGAAAAACAGGATAACTGAAATAGAGGCAACTCGAGATCAAAATGGGTAAGACTGCATATGGTCAGGCTCTTGGTTCAAAATCATTCATCAGGGTGCAACACTGTGTATGGTGGGTACTAGTTTAGATATCTGCCTGTTCTGTTAAGCAACCTAAATATTTCTGTTTGTTTATACAAACATTAAAAGGCAGAAGATACTATCAGCAAAACAGTGGCTCCATTCTTATTAGTCTCCTGTGACTATCTTTCATTTGATCTTTATCTACTTTTTTTTTTCTAATTTAAAGGCTATATATATATATATTTGAAATATTCAACTCTCTTGAAATGGTCTTTTGCAGTATTAAATGCAAAAAGTGTGAAGACTATAAAAGTTTAATTATGTTTCAAGATGGGAAGCAGTAGTTTGAAGATGAGTAAATCACTTCTCTATGTAACAGGCAGATCAGAGAAGTGGTTTAATCATGATCACCAAATTACAGGCACTTAAAAAAGATTGTTACTATTTCTCACTTCTAGAGACACCCAAAGCTACCTAACTGGCAGCCTGCCTTCAATTGGTTGTTCTATGTGTAGCACAGAAACAAACAAAATGTGACCCAACAGCAATAAGAATACTGAAATAAAAATGATGTGATGGTGAGAAATGGAAAAGCCCCTTCCCTCCCTCCCCACACCTCCCCCTTCAAAAGGAAAAGTGTAGGCTATAGAAGAAAACTTGCAAAATAAATGTTAGAAACATATTTACTTTGAGGGATCCAACTCTACTAGCAACTCCTTTGCTTTCATCCGGCCGTCTAATTTGCTACAATGGAGGAAGATGGGTAAAAAAGACAGAAGAATAAAGAAAAAGTGAACTTAAAAAAATTTCCACACAATCAGTTAGCAGTACATGCAAGACATCAATTTGACTCTCTGAGACACCTCTAGAGGACAAAGACACAGACTCTAATTTCTGTAATAAATGACGCTTTACCATGGCATTTTAAACTTGCTTTGTTGATCACTTCTTTCTTAGTATATTACCAATCTGGCACATTTGTTATATGCTGAATTCACTAACATTTTTGAAAGAATACATGTTACTTATCTGATTTGGATATTAAGAATAATGAAATTCTACAACTCTAACTGAAGAAAACCCCCCCCATACCTTCTATAAATTATATGAGCAGAGTATGCTATAGCTGGGAGCCTGCAAGTATCATGACTGATACCTGACAGAATGCAATACAGATTCCTATTGACCCAGGCCTAGAGATTTTAGCCACTGCTATCATGATTCCCAGTTAAAAATTATGCTGCCCAACCAGAAAATTTTAATGCCAGACCAATATTAGATTTTTATTTAAAATATTTAAATATCTGTGTATATGACCCCCAACATCTCCTATCTGATTACTTTTCCTTTATTATGTATGGTTTTTCCTAGATGATGCAGAGGATGTAAGAAACAAATGAGGTAGCTGCTCAAAAGGCTTCATATTTTTAGAAGCATGCAAAATAAAACATTCATTTACAGCAAAAGTTATTTTCAGAATTTCTTAATCTGGTAAATATACCTCTTTTACCACTAAAGTGAACATGAGTCATTTGAAGCAGAGAGGAAGAAGACAATAAAAATTACTTTTGTGACAACCTACTAGTCTGAGCCAAGACTGAACTGAAAGTTCTTATTATCTCAACTAAAACAAAATCCCACACAACTGAGGTGAATCTTTTCAAATCTCAGTAACTGGCTTGAAGAAATCTCAGCAAGGAAACCAAAGATTGAATGAACCATGGAAATTCAACTGTGCTTTATGCTCTCTGGAGCACACTAGCAAGGCACAAGTTAAATTGTCCTGTTTGGTTTTGCCTGACCCACGCAAAATAGAGAAATTCCTCTTCAAAAAACAGTCAACTAAGTGTTTTGTTTTTTCTACTTGTATTTGATTCTCAAGGAAACAATATATTAACAATTTAAGTATTTAATTCTGATAGTATGTCCATTAGCAAAATACACTGGAAACATTTATGTTAATTTTTGCTTTCCTTCCCTGGTCTTATGGCATTAAAATAGCATCCAGTTTGAACTCTCAAGTGAAACACTGTCACTACTGCTATCATGGGACTTCAAGAAAATCTCCAATCAATACTAGTATACAGACCAAAAAGAAACAGCCATTCTTAAATAAATTATGTCTCCTTTAGAAGACACATTCAATTAAAATATATGCAGTTGTAACTGAATTACTACAGTAATTTGTATTTCTACAAATTTCTAGTAATTTGAATTACTACAGCTTTGTATTTCCTAATTGAGGAAAAAAAAGAGCACCTCAATTTGGAAAAAGATCATTATCTGAACAAAAAACATTGTGAGTTAGAGCAAAGATGCTTTCCCCAACATCCTGGTTAGGTACTACCATCCCAATAATAAGACAATCTAGAAGAACTGCAATTCATTTTATCAATTGGAAACTTTTAAATGAATAATAAATTTAGGTTTGTTTGGAAAATGAGAAATAGGAAAAAATAAACACTTATAATCTCACATAATGACATGGAACTAGGGCATTAAGAAAAGTAATACACAACACAGAAACTTGAGGAAAAGTTGTGACAGCAATATGCACTGCCCTTAAAGGAAAAACTTTTTCTTGCATTATTCACCAATAGTGGCTGCTCAAGTTGTTCTGGAGGTTTAAGATTCAGTTAGAAATGAGACTGGAGATATTACAGGTGCATATATCTAATATTATCTGGTCTTTCTTCAAAATATATGTAGAAATACATACACAATGTGCACACCGTGAGCAATGAAGTTCTAAATGCTTGCATATATAAATTACAAGGAGACAGTCTAAGTCTTGTTTTACATCCATGGCACAGTTAATATACATGACAGCATGTTTTCTACAGGAACATTGCAGAGTGCAACTTGAATGCTTCTCAAGGGATGAATGAGAATTACATGGGTATTGCACAAACAATACCACATCTGTTCTGGGAGTTAAATAGGGTATTACCAAGGAGGCAAGGGATGGCAGGAAAAAACACCCATATCTTTTTCATGGCGAATACCACAAAAAGGAATTCAGGTGCATCCTTATCTTTCTCTGGTCAACTGTAGGAAGGTCTAGAAGTTATAATTCAGAAAATGGCATGGATTATTTATCCCTTGTTTTTCAGAAACTCAGCTAACACACACCCCATGACGGATGAACATTGGTAAATAGAAAAGATTATGATGAAAAATGTGTGTAAGTGATTTAAATCAAAAGTATCTATACCACAACACAAACTAAATAAGTGGATTAAAAGATGAGGCAGGAGCAACACCAAGTAGTCATGGGAAAAATGTGACCCAAAAATCCTAAGAGTTTGAAGGTGACAAAGGTTTTGAAGGGTCTGAAGGTGACAAATGAAGATACTTAATATAAAGAAGGAAGAAGGGTGCTGTGTGGGGAACATTCTAGGAAACTAGGAGAGTATAATGCACTGACAGCTCATAAATGCATTATATTTACATCCCTTTCTTATTCACAATGGAATAGCAGCAGGAGTTAATAGCTAAAAATTAGCTATAGCTATCTCTATCTTTATATCTGAAGAACAAGGTGAAGTTACAGTTGGAGCAGAATGAGATTGGAAGCCAGTTGAAGAATACTTCAGAAACAAGGAAACCAGAACCAAAGAGTGAGCAAAGAGGAATGCTCAAATATGGTTAGTGGATTTTTTAGAAGATGAGAGAACAGAAAATGTTTTCTAAGCAGAAGTCTCGTATGGTTTCAGTGTTATTCCACTACCTTCTATTTAATGAGAAATTAACCTGTTATCTTCATCCTTGATTTACTCCCTAAAACAGAATTTTGAATACCTTAACCTTAAATACTTATCTAATGTATCTAATCTATCGCTTACACTTGTCATAAAGGAAGAACAGCTCTGAACAATTACTTAATCTGAGACTCTGCCTTTGCTGGATTTATTGAAAGGAAGAATTCCACAAGAGGAGAAATAGCCTCAAACATTTAACACTATCCATCTTAGACGCCTTCTCCTTTCTGATAATATATTCCATTTGTGCTGCCCTAAAGTTTCCCTGCTCACATTCCAACAAAGAAACTGGAATTTTGTGGGACTCAAGTATTTCAGAAAAGTGCTTTCCTATCCACATTCACCAAAAAGCCATATCTCTGTCCAACTTTTTTCCAAAATCAGCATATGAATTGTTCATAGTGACATCATCTTTTTGATATGATTAAATTACTTAATTCTGAAATTGAACAAATGCAAAACTCGCAATAGAAATTTTTTACAGGAATAGTTTAAAAAGATGTCAAGTACCTTATTCAATGATCTAGGCAAGCAATGGTGGAATTACGGTAATCAAAAGTAAGAGATTATACTACACAACATCCAAATCAAGTTCAGATTATTTGCTGTACACATAAGAAAAACATAACTGTTCTCCCACTTGATTACTGCTGCAGAGATCAAAAATGAATGGTGAATAAAGAAAAGCATTATTATTACTTGTGGAACGTCATGGAGTCTGCAAAGAGATGTTTTGGCAGGTATGTTATACCACATATCCCTGACAACTTGTGATGACAAGTGTTTTCTGTTTCCTTCCACAAACACAGTCCCTGTCAGTTTCTAGCCATTGCCTCTTTTTGCTGCCTTAGGGAATGTGCACTGCAATGGAGTGAATATCCTCTACTGAATACCAAATCATGAAACTTGCTTGCATCATATTTGTCAATGTGAGTCCACATGCTGTTATGAACTATTTTATGAAGTTGTACATTCCATAAGACCTTCCTTGGTTTTTTTTTTCAGTTTTACCTGCCACGATTTGCTTCCAGTTACTGTTTTATCTCGAGGGGCAGGGCATCATGCTGAAAAAAGGATGATCAGTTTTGGAAATCCAGAACAAAATTGCACATGTGATGCTCCTACTTTGGTTCATTTCCTTCAGCAGAATTTCACAACATGCCCTGAAATTGCTTTTATTTTTTTTTACCCCCAAGGGCCATTCAACTAAGCAAGGAAAATATAGAAGAAAAACAAGAGAATAAGCTCCAGTCCAGCTTAAAGAGGTGTTTTGTGATTCAGTGAAAAAGTAGGTGGATGTATTAAAAAACATATGAAAATGATCCTAAAGATAAATGCATTAAGAAGATAAAAACCATACCAGAAGAGAAATTAAATATGAGTCAGCATATATTCAAACAGCCCCCACATAAAGGAGTTCTGAAAGAATACAACACATAAGGAACAGGGATTTTTAGAGGCCCTCAGGAATTTGTTATCAAAAGCTTGGAGATTTCTTCAGCTGATAAAGTGCATTCAACAAGAGAAGGAGGCCCAGTTGATGAAGAGAAACTACAAAAGCTATGCTATGCATATTATTATACCATTATGTTCCAAATAAATGTTCTTGAAATCTCTCACACAAGTTCTCACACAGTTCATCTTAACAGAGAAACATATCTCAAAAGTAACTCAACTGGTAATGATTTCACATCAGTTGGCCAGGAACAAAAAATCTTATGTATTCTTATGTATTGGCCAGATCACATAAGGGAGCTGAATACAAAGGAGATTAAAACTTGGGAAGATGGAAAATGCATTTTCTGACCCTAAAGAAGGTTAATCAAGTTCAAGGTATGCAACAAACTGAAAAGAAGTGAAGGGCAGTGACATCGAAGTAAAAAGAAAAAGAAAGAAACTGCTAGGCATATTCCATGCCTAGCAAGAAGTAATTTTAATTAGTGAAGTAATTACCTACTACTTCTGAACAACTTTGATGGTGGGGACAGTGACTGTCAACTTCTAAATATATAATACAATACTGGTCTAGGTGGCATGATTTACAACCCTTACTTGCCCAATCAAGAGTGGAAAATTCTGACAGAAAACCAAACTTCACCTTGAATTCTCTTCACTGATAAGAACGATGTTCTACATCAAGCGAGCAGTTTCTACTGCTAACAAAGAGCTTAATACATTTTTAATATAGCAGCAAATCAATTTAAGTTTAAAAATGCATTATGTATAACTTTTACATCCATGCATAAAAAATAGATTTGCACTTGAAAGTATTTTTACTTCTGCAGTTTTATGGCAGACAAACACCAATTAGAGGGGGCTTCTTAAATGGGGAATATTTCTAACAAAGGGAATACAGGCTCCTATAACAATGACATACATTCTCAACCAATAAACATAGTCATGTGTGTGCATTATACCACAGTTTGGCATAAAAGTTTTTATTAAGGTTGCTGCACTTATTGATAACATTAAGCCCCAATGTTAAACAAAAGTGTAATGTATGTGAATGCTAATGGATGCCAATAAAACATCATTGATCATACTATCTCAAAATTTTGTTCACACTACCCACAATTTTTTTTCATATGGGCACTACTACTCACACTGTTCCATGTGCACATGTAGGAATAAACATAGTGCAGATGGAACAAGCAGTTGTAAAAAATACAGCAATTTTCTTACTGTTTTCAAACTTGTATCATCACTAGATCGAATGCTCTGTTAACACACATAATGGCAAAGATAATGTAACCATGTCCTTACACAAAAGACTTTGTATACTGATAATTTTACACCAACATTTGTCAATTCTTTAAAAATATCTATTGACTTCAGTGAAATTTAATGTTCAGAAACAAAATCTAAAATTTGATAGGTAAATGCACAGCCAGGTCAAGACAGACTACAATAAATATAAATATTACATAATGTACCTCTATTTGTAGTGACCTAAAGTCCTAAATCTCATTCAAACTAGAAATCTGGGCATATGAGAGCTTGGTCCTTACTGACACTATAAAGTGAACAGTTGGACAACTCTCCTGTCACACAGCTAAGTTTTGCAAATTCTTCTACCAGCTCAAGGCTGCCTTTCAGACACTTCTTCCTGACCACAGCCCTTCCTTTTCTCATAATGCTATTGCTGCATCCAAGCTACTTCCCACTCTTCTCTAAACACTCGAAGTCCTGCAGTCTCATCACTCAAGAGTCACAAATACTGCACTGGTCTATTATTAGACCTTTACCATTCAACCTTTACATCCAATTTCTCCTCAATATTTTCAATCCTCTCATTTCAGACCCATTTTATCATTTTTTTACTGTCTGCTGGCACATTTTGCTCCTTACTTATGCCTGCAGCCTCAGTGATTCTCTAGCTTCCCTACAAAAGAAAGCAAAATTCACACCTCATGCTCTGGTAGAGTTTTTCAAACCTATTCCTTATATCAGAAATCTGTCTTGGCATGAAGGAAAGGTCATATTTAAGGCAAAAATAAAAACATTCTAGTCTTGGGTGGTGAAGATCTCTATTCTTTTTATACACCTTTTCCAAACTGACAATTCACTTCTGAATGTGCTATTTTGCCTTGCTGTCCTGAGCTGAACTTAAGTTTTAAAAGCTGCAGCAGATACAGGCTTATAGCACATACAGTGGTGGACGCTGTCCTTTAAACTCTTTTAGACACTAAGATAGCTCCTATCAAAGATATCATCATGGTCACTGAGAAAATTGTTGTACCAATGAAATCACTTAGAAGTGACCAGATGATGGGACAGGTAAAGCAAACCAGCTCTCTGGTAGGGTTATAAAGCAAATATCTGCTCTCTTTGACCACTTCTAGCACCAAAATTAAGGGAGAGATGTTTGCATTGGGGCTCAATGTAACAAGGAACCTTTCTGAAAACAGATGGGGCAGTGGGACTTTAAAGGGAAGAGGACAAGCACCTTTAAGGTTTCTTTTCAAATATCTGTAACAGCCTGCATTTTATCCTTTTGACTAGACAGGGCTGTGTGTAAACACATCTTGTCACATGTATTTCCTCATATTTATACATCCTGAAGAGTTCAATAATCAAAGAGGAGCAGAAGGGTTGATAAGGATATTGGAAAAGGGTGTACCTACTAAAGCCACAGGAAACAATTAAAGCAGTGAGAGAACAGTATCAGAAGATTAAGTTAAGGTGGAAAGATCTGGTGTGCAATTCGCTTTGCAGAAGCTTAAAACAATATGACCTTTAAGTGGCCAAGTACTAACAATAACCTGGTAAATGGCCAAGGTCAATCTTTGTCCACACTAACAGTGCTGCTGAGTGACACCATTGTCCAATGAGGCTGTCTGCAAACTTCATAAAGCAAACACCGTGTTGCAAAGGACTGCCATGCAAACACCTAAGAACTCCTTGCTCAAAGATGCTCCTCACATTTTGAAAAAACTATATATAAAAGAAAAAAAGGAGTTGTAAGAAATAAACTGCAATGGGTGGTGCAGATTTGAAAAAACACCAGCAGCTGGTTTGAAATCTTGCCAAACCTGTTACTGTTTCTTACAGAATGATTTCCATAAATCTACTGTGAGGTAATCAAATGGGAGGCCCTGTTTCCAACACAGGCATTAGAGAGAAATATGTTCCAGCTGTAAGTGCTTTGAATGTCTCACCTTAAGGATTTCTGTTTTCTCATAGACTTTTTCCATATAGACTTTACTATTGCTAGTTTAAATAAAAAGCAACACACTGAATTGTATGAAGGTTTCAGTAAATGTAAATATCAATAAATGCCTACAGAAATTCATATCCAATAATGTGCAATGATGGTGTGGAAGCAATCAGAAATAGAAAAAATCACTTCCTTTCAAAGAAATAAACATACTGTTGAAAACTAATTGAAGAAATCAAATCCTACGCTACTCATAAATGCCCCTTATAAAGAGATAATATATGTTTTGCCTTTTAAAATAAAACTAAATTGGTGAGCAAATTAAGGGCAATTAATTTCAGCATGTAAGACTTTGGAATGAGTTTGTTTAAAAGGACAAAAATGAGGGAACTTGACTTAGTTAATTAATGAAAGTAAAATCTGAACATTTTTACACATCCCTTTTGTCTGGCTGTGGAAAGAATACAAGCAAGGATCGTCCTATTTAAGTTAAAAGGCAAAAAGACAACTGAGTGCAGACTGACCAATGAGATAGTGAGATTAAAGAACAAGGCTTGAGACAGCTGTGCAGAAGGGAAAAACTATTTTTAGTTTGCTGATCTTTGATGGTATCACATATTATAATGTTAAATAATATTAGATATTGCTCAAAATAAGAGTTAAGATCATAGAACAAGTAGGTGCTATTTACTTTCAAATCCTCTATTTCATAAAACCCTTTTCCAAGGTGAAAATGGGCTTCAGAAACTATTAATGCACTTGCTAAAGAGCCTACCACTTGAAGGGAATTGCATTTATACATCACGAGAAAAGCAACATCTGTGCTTCAGATTCTTGCTTCCCTCTCAAATCTTGCATGAGATAGATGTTACTCCTGTGATGAAACAGCAAACTTTTACTGCAGATGATACATTAATCACTGAATGCTTTGAATGCATGCATTCTGTATGCATGCCTTGAAAGAGCTTTATTAGCCTAAATATCAGTTTTGGTTCCTGAGAACACATAACTGCCTGCTGCTAGACTACCTTCAGTTGCCTGTTGTGCTGGCTTTGGCTGGGGTGCAGATAATTTTTTTCACAATAGCTGGCACAGGTCTGTGCTTTGGATTTGTGCTGGAAACACAGTCAACAATACAGGGATGCTTTTTCTACTGCTCTGCAGTTTTTGCAACATCATCAAAGCCTTTTCTGTTCCTTCCCACCAGCAAGTGGGCTGGGGGTGCACAAAAACTGGGGATGGGACACAGTGGAACACCTGACCCCAACCAGAGGGATATCCCACCCCATATGGGGTCATGCTCAGCATGTAAGCCTGAGGGAAGAAGGAAGGTGGGGACATTTGGAATGATGGTGTTTGTCTTTCCAAATAACTGTTACAAGTGATGGGGCCCTGCTCCCATCGGTACAGCTGAACACCTGCCTGCCCATGGCAAGCAGTGAATTAATTCCTTGTGTTGCTTTGCTTGGGTGTCCTTTTGCTTTCCCTATGAGTCTTTGTCTCAACTGACAAGTTTTCTCACTTTTACTCTTCTGATTTTCTCCCCCATCACACTGGTTGGGGAGAGAGTGAACAGCTGCAGGGGGCTTGGTTGCCAGCTGGGGTTAAAATGCAAGAGTCCTTTTGGCACCATACATGGAGCTCAAAGTATTTGAGATAATGACAGATCTGACTGACATGTGCTAGATTGCATTTATAGCTGCTATTTCTGTTCAACTAATAATCAGGCTCCTGTGATTGTCATGGGGCTCACTTGCCTGACTATTAGTCTAGTGCTCCTTAGTGGCTGTTTTTTGGTTTTGCTGCTTGCTGTAGTGCTGTGTAGCCTCAAACCAGCTCTGCCCCAGCCAAAACCAGCACATGTGCATGAAATGTAGATGATGATGATGATGATGATGCAAAACTGTAGAAGGATGATACAATATCAAACTGTGACATGCTTGCTTCAATAGCAAGGTAATATAGACCAGAATAAGAACCCTCCTTGAATGTCTAACAGGTACATTAAGGGTGGCAGACAAAAGGAGGACACGTATGGATGGGGAAGCACCAGAAAGCATAGTGGAGGGAACATAAAAATGTTGATGGCATGCAGATTGGTAGTTCATTTAGTTCACAGCACTTCATGTAGCTTCTGGGGATACCCAAGCAGTAAAATCAGACAACCTAAAATAATTTACAGACCAAAACAGAGTTGAGCTGTTGAGATGAAATCAGAATGATAAAGAGCACATTTACATAAGGAGAACACAGTACAGCAAGAAAATCTTACATATTCAAGAGGTGGAACCAGATGGAGAGACAAATATCCCCTTTACTGTTAGGTTCTAAAGAGTATAAAAGATGCATCCAACACTGACTTAAAGGATACTGGCATAAGAAGGATGCTAGAGAAGAGTTGTAGAGATGCTAGAGTTGTAGAGAAGGTCATAGCTGATGCTCCACATCCTCTCCATCATTTCAAGCTATCCTGAACAGACCAGCTGGGTACACACATATAGATTCTGGACAGACTACTGAATGCATGTATCTTTGTGCCTTTGAATACATAGATATGAAAGGGTGAATTAAACCCTTTTTGTTCTAAAATAGCATCACCTATCTCTCCTATAACATCTGGCACTGAACTTTGCTATACCATCATTAAATTGTTTAATAAAAAAGGACCAAGAAAATTGCTGCTTATCCTTACAGGTACATTTTTAAAACTTCTGATTATTTCATCAGAAAAGAACACAGCAATAAATGATGTGGATTATTTATTACATCAAGAGTCAGTGAAGAAACAGAAGCTGAGCTGTTACTTAAATGAGATTAATGTATGAATGGACCAAGACACTAAAGAAGAGGAACAAAAGAAAACCAAATTCCTACAGACGTAAGACTATATGAAAATTCAGCCTATAGGATGCACAGTTTTCCTGCTGAAACCATTTTTCATGAAGAAACAAGTTTTAGTCAGTTGACATATGTAATAGGAACTAAGAGCCCAAAAGAAAAAAGACTGAATGGAAAAGGAAAGCCAATATTTTTCTGATGCCATCTTCAGCAAGACATAAAAATGATTTTCAGGTGCCAGCAAACTTAATAAGCATCAGTGACAAAACCAGAACTAGATATACTGAAAATGTAGCCTGAAAACAATTCTGTAGAGGTGCATTCACAGTAATTTCTAACTGAAGATGCTGGATAAAATCAAATGTAACAACATAGTTGTTGGTCAAAGAAACCCAAACTGTTAAACAAACCCTAAAATCCTCATCTTGTTTTACGTCAGAATTCAAACCAGAGATTTGTTTTGGATAGGAACTGAAAAGATCTCAGTAAGGCTTCTAATGTGAGAAGAATGCACATCTTCTCCCTATCTTAAAGAAATGACAAATTGAAGTTACCAGAACTTGAAAATAACACTTGGCCTTGGAAGACAGAATAGCAAGAAATGAAAACTCTTGCTCCCAAAGTTAATTGAAAAGAACATTTTAAGGAGGAACTGACAATCTGATGCAGTGCTAGCATACAGAGACTAGAATTCATGCAATGCATATGTGAGCCAGGATGTACTGAAAGATTGTTCTCTTCTGAAGGAATACATGTACAGAATAGTCACAATTTGAGAAGAAAAAGTATTTCTAGGGAAAGACTGAGTAACCTTTTCTGACATGTTTGAAATTTTTCAGTGGACTCAGGAAAAGAATGAAATTCTGTAGCTTAATAAACATGAACTAGTAATTAAGACATACAAATGTAGAGAAATTTTGCACATTAGAGCTTCTTTATATGATTCAATCTATAACAGGTCTGAAAAGTAGCTGATTCTGTGACTGCAGGAATTGTTCTGGATGTTCTGGATCTGAAGCTAATTCCCAGCTACTCTAAAATAAACAGTTCTTCAACATGACTACGGGAAGAGAACTATATTTTGGTGCTGCTATACTATTTAATACTGACTCCAGGTATGAATAAATAAAGTACTACTTGAAGCACACATATTCAATAAAGAAAGCTAAGACAAATAGGTAATTCTACTGAAAGCCAATGTTCAGCTTGCAGTTTACCCCAGTCTGTCTTCTCCAGAGTTGACTTGTTGATGGGTCTATTTTGGTACTAATAAAAATGCTCAAAAGAAGTTTTTGCCCTGAAGTTTTTGACCTTCCTACGAAAGTGTATCTTCCATTTTTGAAAGGATTTTAGTAACTATGATGTATTTGAGGGATTTTTAATATCCTAAGCAACCAGGTTGCTTCTTCCTTAGTTAAAATGTCTCACTCTTGAAGCTGCAGCATGCTGTTAACTACCAGGGTTCGTAACCAAAATGTAAACTAAAAATAAGACATGCTAGGTCTGCATTATCCACATGTTTTGCCAAGACTATACACTTTAAACAATGAGGGTAAAAGGTAATGAATATATGAAAATATTCTGGTATCCTGATTAGTAATTATCTGAAAACCACTGCTGCATTGTGCTGAGAAGAACCCAGGAGGATACAGTAGATTGATGTACCTTAGGAACCAGGATTCATCCTAAGGCAACTAGGGCCACTTTCTACTCAAATACACATTATAATAGCATCTCTTTTTACTAAACATGATTTTCTGTAATCCTGGAATGTACATTGAAAAAAACTAAGAGGAAATTAAACCTAGCAATAACAATTGAAACATTGGAAATTTTAGCAGGAACAAGTATCGAACTACATCTGTGTGTATTTTTAAAAGAAAAAGCAAGAAACCCTAACAGTGCTTGGAGTGTGATCTCACCTATGTAGATCATCCTAACAATTTGAAACATTCTTTGCACTTTTCTGTGCTCTTCAACCTAATCACAGCTAAACAGCCATGCCAAAGCACTTCCTACTTACTCAAACAAGTTCCTAGGAAGAATAAACTTCAGCTATGCAAACTTCAAAAATAAAAACAAAACAAAATTCACTTGGAAATTTAGCGTATGCATTCAAACTTTAAAAATACATTCACACACTTGCCATATTTCACTTTGATGACCACCTTAAGGAGAAAGAGTAAGTTTCAAGAAGAAAAAAATATTATGCACTCAAATGAACACAAAATACCTACACTGTGGATACCAATACAGCTTACTAAAACACACCTTCACCAGCATCTTATTAATAGCTAAGAATTTCTGGTAAGGAATCTGATTTTTCTTTTACTGATAAATATTGAACATAACTACTGAAAAATTTCTAACAAAAAAAATTGACAAAAACTTCTTGCCAACTCCTCCTGCTCCATTCTGCTAATGTGCTTACTTCACATAGCAATTCTATATTGAAAAAATAATAGACTGAAAACATAAATATTAATTAGATTTATCATTAATTTGTAACTCATTTGATCGTGTGGATGTCAATGTACACATTTCACATTAAAGTGGTGGATCATGACAGATAATTTTTTGTTAGCAGTAAGCATAAGAAATTACTGAAATCAGTTTTTTTTTTTGTCACAGAAACAACTTTCATCAGCATTTTTTTTCCCAAAAATGTTTTAAGTATTTTCCTAGGCTATTTCATTTCAGAAATTCTCTGCAACTGGAATATTTATATTTACATAAATTACATGTGTTATTCTTTCTACATTGGGAATATTAGGTCTTTAGATGAATATCTACTTATGAATGATAAAGACAATAGCTTTTCATAGGAGACAGAGTAACAGAAAGTGACCAACTAGCAGAATTAAATGCACCGTTACAAAGAAGGTGTTAATGGACGGAGCAGTGGATAGGTGAGATGACTGTTTTGCTAGACTTGAAAAAATTCTGAAAAGTAGCCTTGCTTTCTCATTTTAGCTGTAAAATAGAGCCTATAGACTTTTATTACACAGGAATCAAAAGTTATCTATTTCAACTACAAATATGTAAGGATCTAACTTACTACTGAGGGTTTTGTCTGGTTCAGTGTAACTAAACAATGGATAGCTAGGGAAGGGAGAGAAAACAAGCAAGTAGAGAGAGACTTTCTCTTAAGCAAAATGTAAGGAGTGAAGGGAATGAAGCAGCAAGATGGAAAAAACCCCACACTTTCATCTTAGAAGTACTATAACAAGTTCCTTAGGATCATTTATGATCAAAGATAACACTGGAAGAAACTTTGCACATTGAAGTGAAAGAACTGAACATCAGTGAGACTGATGATCTTGCAAAGTGAAATACTTTGAACATCTCTTGTCACTGAAATGAATTCCTGGTGATAATTAAAAACCTGTCCTTGGTCTGCTAAATCTACTTCCTTTGACTTTGACATGCAACATTGCCAAAAATTAAGTACTGATTACATCATATATGTATGGGAGAAGTGAAGACTTCAACTTGAAAACTGCAATTTTCTTTTATGCTCATATGAACCCCTTAGGAGTAGAACAAAATTCAAAGTTTGAAATAATGACTCAGTCATTTATTCTGGATATATTCTTTTGAGTTGTCTGAATTTATAGATCAAAGGTTTTATACTGTAAGCTTAAAAAACCCCCAAGAATCAACAGTAATGCAAACACTAAAAAAATTCTCCATATTTCTAAAAGTATTTTACCCTAGGTACCCCTACTGCTTTTGTGTCTGAAAAGAGCATTGCATTTTACTTAATGAAAATGCCAACCCCAAACGCAGACAAAAACATAGTGAGATCTTACAATCTGAGCAGCTTCTGGAATGACAAGAAAAACTTGTAAACCACACTGTGTCATCCTAAGCTTCTGTGAGTATTCAGCAAATTTATCTAATCATGTTAAGAAAGCTGTGTAACTTTTAAACAATCAAAACTATATTGAACAAGATAAAAATATGGCACAATCACTATAAACTTTATGGCTGAATGATTGAAAAGGGAGGAATGTTAGTGCAGTTTTCCTCTGAGTAAAACTTGATTGCCACTATATGTGAATCCACCTACTACAAATATGGTTTAAATGCTCTTTGTGCAGTGGTCGATGTTCTTTGAAACTCAAATACAATTATAGAGAACAAGAAAGGTGTTCTACAGAGATTTATTAAAAGCTAACAAAAGCTGGTTTGCTTACTCTTGGGGATGTACCTAATCACTGACATAGAGTAGTCCCAATGGCAATTTGTCTTAAAAAGTTCCTACCTACCAAGAAATATAATGACTTCTTTTAACAGAAAATTACATTTATGAAAACTGATTGAAATATCCAGGTTCCAACTCAATATTTATCATTCAGTACTTTGTTTGAAACAGAGATTTTCAGAAAACATGGATGATAAGTTGTAAACAGTAAAGCAAATTTGCAATTAAATGTTGTATTTTGTCTACATGATCTGGTTGTATACATAAACAGCATTAGGTTTTCCAAAATATGATAATGAAAATGTGCATTAGTAATCAGGAGCATTAGTAACCTGTTCTCCCATACCTTTTCTCCAATATGCTCATGCATTAGTAACCTGCTACTTACATTCATTTAACAGAGGTGCTCCCGTCATTGCAGAAGCTTGATTTTTTTTTTTTTCCTGAGACACACAGAGCTTTGTGTTATTTAGCAAATTCAGTAAAAGAGATGTAAGGGTTCATGTACACTTAGGACAAAAAAAATGCAACAAGAAAACGGTACAACAAAATAAACTGGAATATGCAGTTGACAAAGAAATATAGTGCCACGTGCTCTGTGGCTAGACCAAAAATAAGCATAATCAAAGAAATAATTTTTTTCCCCTGCCACTTCCTTTTCTTTGCTTCATGTCATATATCCATGTTTTGGAGCCCTGAAATGAGTTCCTAAACCAGCAAATGAGCATATTGAAAAGATACACACAGATTAAAGAAACAAAATCAATAACCTCAGAACATCACCTGGATGCTGAATTCTATTTATTTTTATTCTCATTACTGTGTGGGGAAGAGGCCAGTATAAATTTAATTCATATTGCATTACTAGAAAGCCAGGATCCAAAAGGAAAAACAGAGCAACTGAAGACATTTAGACACATTGATAATCTCGAAGAATCTGAATGAACCACATTTCTTGATAAATTCAGATGATGTTTGGAAACTTGGGGATACTGTAAATGACTGAACAAAAATATAATGAGTAGTTTCTTTGTTTTTTGAAAGTAATATATAAAATGAACCAAGAACTATCTAAGTGGTAAAGAAGCTTATGTGCAAAATCCAACCTCTAAGTAATAGGAATAGATGCCATCTCCTGTCAAGTTTACTTTCCAGTATGTTTTTTTAAATTTTTCCCTATATCGGCTTGTAACAAACCACCATCAAGTACACCACAGAAAATCTCATCTAACTGGCTGTTGCATGGCAATTCCTGTTATAAAAGTGGTGTGGTCTCACACATTTTGAACAAAACCTGATTTTGCAGTCATATGTGAAAAGCAGGTCTCAACATGAAATACCAAAGCATGATCTAATTATGAAATGAGCTCACCTCCACTAATTGCCCAAACACAGTTTCAGATTTTCAATCTGTTTCAAACTTCTAGTACATTCCTTCTATAACCTCTGAATCTATCAAGAGAGTTTAGAGGACTACATTCTGCTTCATAGCAGATAGACTTTTCTCCTTCCCACTGTGACAAACTTCCTGAAAACATATAGGTATCACCTAGAGCTATTTTCAGCAGAGCTGTCTCTTACTTATGCCTGTTACTTGGTCACCTTTGGTTTTCTTTGGACAATTTTGTTTTATCAACGGGCATAAGGCTCAGTGCAGTTTCTCTGTTTTGTCTTGCTCTTCTGCTCTGAGCATTGTAATGTAAAAAGTTCCATGTTTTTATTTTTAAGCTATCAGACAAGATACAATTTTTTAGGAAAAAAGTGAAGGAGATGCTTACAGATAGAATTCGCTGAACAATCTCTAAGAAAAGCAGACTATGTAATGGAGCTCAAGTTTGCTGTCCATCAGAATAATTTTGATTCTATTACAGTGAAGCTAAGTAGTGCATAAAACAATCCCATAGGTTAAACCAAAATATTTCTATGGGTGGTCGCCCATAAATCTTGTTTGCCGACAGAAAAGAATGAGACAGTAGGAGAGAAGAACTAGCAGATGCTGGTAATCATTTTAGCAAGCAGAATAATCTTCAAGGATCATGAGTTAGATAAGGAAGAATGTTATTATTTGCCATCTGCTACTGGTTTATTATTATGTCAGCATCTGGTGCCACAGAAAGATCTCTGTGATGTGAACACACAAAGCAAATTTAGACAGTTTTCTTCTGCTGAAAGGAATTCTGCTGAAGGTAAACATTACAGGCCTTGCCACTGGTCAATTTGCTTAGCTTTTGATGTATGCTATTTAAAGCCTGATAAAAAGTAAACATATAGAGTTCACCTCAGTGATTAAATAGTATAGTCTAATCACTAAGAACTGAATAATAATCCCACAAGGTTGGCATTAAAACTTTCTATTAAATTTTGTCTGGTTTTTGTTTCCAAATGTCAGGCAGCAAATATCTAAGTTTGAGCAAAGCCGGTTGGTTTGAAAGTCTTAAACTGAACAATAATAAAGTGGGGCACAGATCTGCCCCAGCCCAGGCTAGAAGTTTGCACATATATTTTTTTTATAAAATACTGTTTGCTTAATGTTGTTACTCAGTGGCAGGACTATCTATGTTCCTGGGGATACTGAAGGACACTAAATACATTCAAGGTGCTAACATTTCATATTCATGACAGGTATTGCAAGAGATAACATGAAACTTCAGTAACCATAAGGTGTTGGTGGACCCACAGGTTAAACTGTGCACCAGTACATGTGGAAGCAGCTACACTGTCCTGCATTTATCTGTTATATAGAATGACACAACCCTTGCATGCGAACCAACCTTGTTCAGCAGAGGCAAGACATGAATCTGATAGATTACAGGGCTGAGCATGGAGCTTGCAAGGCATAAATGTACTTACTTTTGGTGTTGGGCAGGATGCAGTGGAGAGGCGAGAGGTGGCTTGGGCACGAGGAGATTCTGAAGGAGTAGTACTGAGGGAGGCTGTATCACGTGGGAGAACCTGAACACCACGAGAGATGATGGAATCTGGAATCTTAAAAAGAAGAGAGATGGAATTAATAGCAAAAAATATACTGTATGTGAAACTTAAAACCCTACCTCAAAAACACAGGAATACCCCACTCCTCAGTTTGTACACCTCCTCATACTCAGTATTTGGCAGTGGTTAATGGCATACTCTCCTAATTTCAGTAACAAATGCCTAAGAAATATATAAGGTCACATTCTAATTGAAGTAGCACAGAACATACTAGTCTTTCTGAAAAAACTATGAATCAAACATACTACAACAAGAAAGAATAAGAAAATAATGGTTTCCTCTTAAATCTTTGTTTCAAACTCAACAATGATTTCTACCATGGCATGAAGGGAGGTAGACTTTCCATTCACTAACTAGGGGGAAATACTCTGAAAAGAAAACCATTTGCTAGAAATTTACTGAAGCCCTCTAAAGAAATGTCATGCAATGAGAAAACTTCTCACAAGAAATGTCATGCATTGAGTAAATACTCTTTATTCCATGAAGACTTTATTTCAGCTACAAAAATTCTAAATGTAAGGCTTGTGCTGCAAAAGCTACAGGAATGAGCGAAGGCAAAAGCATTAGAAACCACTATCCAAAGCCAACACCTGGTTTAAAATACACTCTGTGGGGAAAAATAAAAATTCAGTCTTTTTTTACTTTCCACATAATATATTCAAGTACCAGTTAGGGAAGCATATCCCTCCTGATGAACAACTGGCAAACTAGTAACAATGGACGAGGAAAAGGCTGGGGAAATCAACAACTTTTTGCCTCAGTCTTCACTGGCAACCTCTTCTCCCATACTTCTTGAATGGATGGACCTTAAGCCAGAGGGACGATTAAGCCCCACACTAAGGGATGATCAGGTTCCTGACCACCTGAGGAACACGAACATACATGAGTCTGTGGGACCTGATTACATGAATCCCAGAGTCTTGAGGGAATTGGCTGATGTAGTTGAGAAACAACTGTCCATGGCATTAGAAAAGTCATGACAGTAGGATGAAGTCCCAGGTGACTGGAAATAGGGAACACTGCATCCATCTTTAAAAAGGGTAGAAAGGAGGAACTACTGACCTGTCAGCCTCAGCTCTGTGCCTGGGAAGATCACAGAACAGATCCTCCTACAAGCCCTGAGAAGGCATGTGGAGGACAGGGAGGTGATTTGAAGCAGTCAGCGTGACTTCACTGAGGGAAAATCCTGGGAAAATTCTATCACAGCTAACCAGAAAATATAGACATTCAGATCTTTGAAGGAATATATATACACATGCATATTTTAAGATCTTTCTCCTCATTAAGAATTTCTTCATTCAGCCTGATGTTCATGTTCTAAGAGGAGCATCAGAAGAACCCTCGTGTCTGGGGAAAGTGTCAGTAGCAGACAATAAAAGGAAGCAAGAAAGGAAGATCCAATGACAAGCCAAATCATGAATGTTGGGAATTTCCAGGCAGGATTTTTTAAATAAATGGAGATGTTGTTACCCAGTCTGCATCTAGGCACTTTGAGCATTCTTGCCAACTAAGACTTTAGGGCAGATAGAAGCCACTGGTAAGTATGGCTTCCAGGAACAAGCCTGAATCCTAGCTTAAATAGGTTACATTTACATGTAACATGTAGCTGTTACATTTTTAAGGACATTAAGAGAGCTTCGTTGCTTGTCTCAGTATAGTTAAAATGACCAATCCTTATACTTGTGTCATTAAATACATGTCACTTCCCACTTCCTTGACTTCCTTGGTTCCCCTCCACAAATAATGACTATGTCTAACTTGGCAACCTTGACCTAGAAACACTGCGTTACACCTAGGAGATCTTATTTCACCATATACCACCCTCCTCCTGCTAAGAGTTTCTTTTGTTTCTAACTTGTTTATAAGTTGTGTGAAACCAGATTTTGTTCTCAGAGCGCCACAAACTGCCTCCTTTCTGCTCTACCATGTTTCTAGACTTTTTTTGCCAGTCAGTTTCTATCAGCTCTCCTCAGAGGATCTTTCAAGGCTAATACCTGATGCTACAATGTCCACTGTAAAATTCTGAAGTCAGCAGAGTTTCTTCTCACTGTGGACAGCTATGCTGGGGATATCTTCCTCTTCAGAAGCAGAGTCTAATTGGCCTCTACATGGAGTATTCTGACTTGCAAATCACATCTCAGAGATGTATCTTAGAGGTAAACTGAATCAATAATATTCCAAATGCTCAAATGGTTTGTAATAGAAGCATGATTTCCCTTCTGTTTACTTTTTCTCCTGAAATCCCATCTTAAATTCATTAAAGCCCAAAACCAGCTGACAGTCCCCAAGTTTTATATTGGCATAGATACTCCCTACAACTTTCAATGCTTCTTTTTAATGTCTATGGCTAAGGAAAATACAGCAAAAAATATAGTTTCAAAGGTCATAAAATAAAAAAAGACAAAATGAAAGAAAGAATAGCTTCAAGTCTTCAAATAAGGTAAATAAGGTACCTTTTTACTACTTTCCTTTGATAAAAAGCTGCATGCATCTTGATATGATTGTGTATGGGTCTATTACCCCTTTTATGTACTCCTAGACCCCACAACATGAATAACAACATTGCTTTTGGAAATGATATCATGATTCACTTCTCCCTAGGTTTACTCTGGGTACTCCAGAGTACCAGATACTTCATACCAGATACTCATACCCTTCAGGCAAGAAACATTTTTATTTCCCACCATATTGAGCAATCATTGCTTCTACAATTTTATCTGATATCACCTTTTTGTAATAAAAACCTCTCTCTGCGATAAACTGACTGATACAATCCCAGTTTTCCCCTGACCTGCATGTGTAGTATTAATTTTTGCCTGTGAGAAAATTAAAATTTAAGTAAAATTTCAGCCATGATATTAATCAGAAAAGAAGCTGAAGATAAAGGGAAAAGATGATCACAGGCACTTAATTTCAGTAAGAATTATTTCCAAATCACTACCTTTACATAAAGTGTAATTATCAGAAAATAATTAATATATAAACCTATCTAGATTGTAGAGCAAAATTTCTCACTGAGAGCATAAAGTTAGGTCACAGTTACAAATTTTGCTCTTTTTCTAATATGAAAGTGGAATGTGCTCTATTGCTAGATAAATTAGCACTAATATTTTCTTTGAATCACTACAACCTGCTGAATTTTGTGAATCTACTAGAATGTCTATTCCATTAACAGAAACATATAAAAAAAATAATGTGACATGGGGAATTTCTCATTTTTCTCACCTACATTTAGAGAGTTTTTGAATTTTAATATTAAAAAATTAAATTTAGGCAATATAATCCTCTAATCAAGCCAGCTTCTTGTTAACTCTGTTAAAGAGTTAATAAACCCATGAGAAATTTCTGTGTGTCCTGGTGCACAGAAACCTGGAATAAAGAAGGGCAGGAACATTACTGTATTTTAGATAGATTGTTCTTTTAACTTTCACTAAGGCACACTGAGGATTTATGATTTGTCTCCCTAATATTTTTATTAATTTTTCATTTTCAAATAAATTGAATACAGAGCAGATATCTCAAAACTTTAAATGGAGTACAATGAAATTCTTAGTTCTTAGTGAAAATTGTTTCTGTTTGTACTAGCTGGAGTGGAAAACCTGTTGCAACATACTGACAAAGACAGAAAGAAAGAGAAACGGATTAAAGTGATGGAGAAAGATATTCACCATATCCATCAGTCATGGCTTCTACAATTTTTATCTGACCTGGCCTTTCTCTGGTGTACTTTTGTTTTGGTTTAAATATTTCTGTTTTCATATCAGAGAACTTTGACAAGATCATTGATAAGAAAAAGGAAAATATATGAGTTCTTTGTTCTCTTTTACTCAGAACTGAAACAAATATTGACAATAATGGTGAGGTAAGAAAACACTCTGTAGATGGCAATTATTATGACTTTTGTACAAGAGAAAAAAATGCCTTAAAAACATACAAAAAGGACAGCTTAAAAACCCCAATGACCTGTCAAAAAACTAACCACTTTCTGCTTTGAATTTGAAGATCTGATTTGGATTATATAATGCATAAAACAATAGCTCAAGAGTCATCTGCAAAAGAACACAGAAACATGTATGACAGTTTAACAGTGTTCTTCCTAGAGGCTAAATTAACTGTTCTACTGGTACTGAGGAATTTGGCGCAAATTCTAGTTTAGTGACCTCAACTCAAAAAAAACCCCACCAAAAAACAACAACAAAAAAACCACCCAACCATGTATATGTACTATATAGCTTTATCATCAGGTGTATGAACTTTAAAGTTTTCACATTTCCTAAGTGACTTTCCAAGAGACACAGAATCATGTTTTAAATACAGAGGCATTAGGCTATTTGATTGATGGTTTAAATTACTATTTGCCTAAGGGAACAGATCCTTTATTACCATTCATTGGAATAGTTTTCTACTATTCACCAAAACCCAGTAATTTATAACAAGTCCATTGCTTCCTGACTCCCAGAGTCTTCTGTTTTTGAGAAATTCTACTTCTACACAAGAAGCAAAAATGAGGCAGAAACTGCAAGTCATGAAAGCAAACTATGAACACCCAGTGCAAATGCTGTATTATGTTAAGAAAAAAACTGAGAGAAAAGCAGCAAAACAAGACAAAGAGGAAAAAGGTATCATTTCATAGCTCTAAAGCAGTAATTTTAGGAGATTATTTTAATTATATTCAATTATTGAGTATATTTGATGATAAAACCAGTGACTAATGAGAAACATAGGCTTTATAGCAATTATTATATCTCAGCAGATAAATGATTCAAAGTGACAACACACATGACCTTTACCTTGTTTAGCCCTTTATCTTAAACAGATATTTTCTGTAACATGGGCTCTCAAAGACAGCACTGATGTGTCTTTGTTAGAAGAAATAAACAGCTTTGTCTGTGCATACATAGACTAGGAGGCAGGCAGAGCATTTCTGGTTAGTGTTAGTGCAAAAGCCTCTTGGAAGTGTCTCTTACCAGTTCTTCTGCACTGCCTGCTGTGTGATGGCAATAACTGATGAGACCAGGGATGGGCTGTTGACCTTTAGCCATGATAACAGCTGGACTGGTATAGGATGGATGCTTCTAATGCACAACACATAACAGCCATGAATAGAGTGACAGGAAAACATGAAACTGTACAAGCAAATGACCAAAAATAAATGAGGTGAAAACAACTGTGATACCAAAATGCCAAGCTCATATGAACACAGCCAGCTGAAATCTCAGGTTATTTCCTGCCTTTAAAAATGGCACATATTATTTATCTTTGCCTACATCAAAAGAAATTAAACAATTTAAAATTTGCATAATAAAAACTGATACTTGCAAATGATAATTACCTTAATTCATCCCTGCAAAGACATATGTAATCAGGATTTTCTGTATATTGGGAGATGATCTCCAGCTGCAGCTGTCTTAGAAATGTCAAGATGTCTCAGACCTGAATTCACATTTCTGGAGTTAGAATGTTGCTGCTTTGGTTTAGAAATTGTTTAATATAATTTTGAGATACTTAGACTTTCAGTTCTCATAGTAGGAATTAAAACCACAACTTTTGGAGTAGATATGGAATAACGCAGTTTGGAAAAAACTGTTTCCAAACACACAGGGATACATTATCTTTCCATTCAAAAACTGAATCCATAAAACTGAGGTAAATATTTATATATTGTTTCAAATAGTACAAAAATTCTGGGGAAGATATTTAAAATTTGAATTCAAATAATTTACAAATTATTTACAAATTTCAAATTATTTATTTTTTCTTCTTTTGAAGTTTGTGATTTATTATTTTAGTTTGAGTAATGCTGATCTATGATTACTGGTTAAAGCAAGGCTATAAAGACCTTATGATATTTAGTTTGTTGGCAGAATTTCACATCTTTTATGCAGACATGCACATTGGAATACAGTAATCAGGATCGTTTCCTACTTAAATTGTTACCTGTCTGTCATACTTTTACCAGTTTTCAGAAACTAAAATTTTAATTTCAAATTAGATACTATGGCTTGCAAAGTTTTGTCGTGATTCCTTAACATGCCGCCTACTGGACTTTGCATGTTCAGGCGTGTGAATACTTCGAATTATAAAAAGCCACTAAAACCAGTCTGTCACATCAGAATGGTATCATAAAACATATGTTAACACCAAGATAATAAATGATATTTCTCCCACTGGAATTTGAAATCACCTACCAAAACAGAATTAATATATTTTTATGAAGTTCTACTTCTACAAAATGTACCTGAAATAAATCTGTTTGAGATGAAGACATCAATGTAGAGTCATAACATGCAAATGAACATTGGTGGGAAGTGCCTGAGACAGAAACTGAAGGGTCTCTTAAGGAAAGAAGCTAGACTCACCTTAGCTGCAATGGCTGCTGCTGTTATATGTGAAGAAGAACTGTCCTCTGTTGAGGCAACTCCGCTATCCTTCTTCTCTTCCTCCTCTTCCTCACACTGCACTCCTTTGTCTTCTGTCTGTTTGTGAGGGCTGGTGGTTGGAGGAGGAGAAAGAGGAGGTGGTGGTGAAGGTAGATCTTCAAGCTCATCGTGTACCTCCTTTACTTTTACAATGGCATCCCGCAAAAGATCAATGGCGTGAGGTAGGGCTGGCAGTATAAACTGAAAGCATTCCTGTGCGGAACGAGAAGACAAACCGCTATGAAAAGCTACCTGCACTTGCAAACAGGCATTTACTCTTTCAATATATTTGGGATTTAACACATCTTTTCATGTGATCAGAAATAAAACCTACCATGTCCTTATGCAACTGGTCTTAAAAGATAAATGAACTTAGAAACAGATCTGGTGACTATTCTATAAATTTCCGCTTTTTTTCATGCAAATACAGTAAATTGCACAACAGGGCTATTGCAATGAGCTAATACTGAAAACAAGAGTTGCATTTCTGTGAATATGTAATACAGAAAACTGTTCACAGCAACTGGCAGAATGCTACAAAAATACAGAAGAAAAACATTAACTATATCCCTGCAGGGATATTAGCTTCAAATCCTTCCTATTATGCTCCCTCGCAATTAGAGAACAATTCATAAGGGTTTTCATAATTATACTTTTATATAATTATATCCTTTTTTATTCATGGATCTATTTTACATACTGGAAGAATGACAAACTACACTGATGTCATTGTAATGGCATGTAACTAAAAAAACCAAAAATTCATAAACAAGCTATTTTTTTAAACCTCTCCTCATTCTATAATCTTACAAACAATTAGAACATTTATTTTATATGGCTGGAGAAAGCAAAACTGCAGATGCTGTGCAATTGCTCTTGCTCCATAATGGGCATACATATAAGTACCATGTACAGCTACCTGTGCTGCTAAAATACCCTGGTGCTTCATCAGATCAAAGCAGAAGCTCAGGATGGAATGTGCTGCAGCTGCCTGCTCTGACCAGGATGAAACTCAGGCTTCTTAAGGCTTATTCAGTAAAGTCTTGAAAAACAATCCAACAACAGAGACTCCACAACCCTTGTTGACAACATGCTTTAATGCTTAATTACCCTCAAAGTGTTTGGGGGTTCTTTCAGTTTTGTTTTGGTTTTCCATTTCTTTTCTTTTTCATCTGGAAGCTACCTCATTCATTTTGTGACTATTGTCCCTCATTCCTCTGCCAGGCACCGCAAGAAAGTTTTCTTATGTCATTTGAGGAGACTGCATACAAACATTTAAATATTGGAAAATGATAGCAGGGTCACAAGAAATAATTGCCATGGCAATGCAGTCAGGAACACACAGGTTGACCGAGAAAGCTGGCAGTACTCCTTTTGTTGCCCTTCAGTTTTGTTTCAGGCATAGGAAAATTTTAAAATATGTATTCTGATATTTTAGATTATCCAGAAAATAAGTAATAATAATAAGTTCATAAATTGATAATGAAATAAATATTTTCAATAAATAAAAATAATAATGTAAACAAAATAACAAGCAAAGAATCCATCAGAAATTACTGGAGTTTACATATCCCACTTTGTTAGTAAAACATGACTCACAAGCATTGCAAAGCTTCTAAGTAAGAGCACATCTTTCAGTTGCTTCTTTACGAGGAATGAATGACAAGTCAGACTACCTCATAGATTTATAAATTCTTTAAACATTCAAGTTGGTAGTGCAAACAGCTGGAGTAAACCAGATGAGTACAAATGCTGTATATAATGAATGTATATTAAAACATATTTGTAAAGATAATAAAGATGATGACTTATAATGTAACTGCAAACTGCAGTTATTGTGCCTTTACAGTATTAATTTTAAAATGGTTTAAAATAATGAAGCATACAACCATCATTACTTTAGCAAAGAAGCAGATCTCAAGTAAGTGAGAAAAAAGAACAACTATTTCTGACATGACCAATAACTGTAATAATTGACTACTCAGAGAAGCACATTCCCCACTCCAGCAGTGAAATAAAGCCTTGCGGGCTTCAGTGTTAATGCCCAGATTCCCAGTAAGTCCTCCAAAAGCTCATGTTACATATGAAACTCATTGTTTTAGGCAACTGTTATTACAATTATAAAATGTCAAAGACTTAATAAACATCTGGTCATTTCACACTTTTCCCTCTTCCATAACATTAACTATATTTTGCAAGACTAAAAACAAGCCAAAAAAACCCCACAAAAATGGAAGATTTTTGCAGATCTGGATTCAATGGTACATGCCACACAGATGTTCTCCGGTGAAACCTGCATGTTTGGCATGCAGTCCATTTTTCAGGTGAAGCATTTACACTGCTGTTATTTTCCATCAATATTTTATTAAAGAAATATGTATACTGCTGCAAATTCATAGCTTTATATAAGCTTCTCATATGATCGTATTTATACAATGGAAAGGAAATTAGCAAGTGGTAAAAGAGAAAAATGAGGGAAATTCCTGGTGAAAATCTGTCCTTTTTGGTTCTTGAGATTCAGTCTTTTATGGGGCAATTTTCTCCACTCTTCTTAAAAGTCTTTGCTGAAATCTGAGACTTTACAGATGTCTCATACTAAAAGAAATCTCATACTAAAACGACAGGACAGATCATCATCATGACAGGAACAAATAAAAATCAGTTATTATTAGAAGCTTGCTTGTATGATGCAATCATAGGACTTTTTTCCAGCAGAATTACCTTTTTTATTACTTAACCCTATATCAAACTACTCTTAAAATACTTATTAATGTTTTTTTCATTTCTTTTCTTCATTCACTTTCTGCAATTTACCTATCTTTAAAGTGTGATTACTTCAGGACAATGACAATTGCTTCTGTGGGTTAGGAGTGCTCCTGAACAAAATAAAAACTATTAGAGATTGTAGGCTATTTCACCTCTCTCCTAATTCAGCAAAAGAAGTATTTACTTGTGAAATAACCTTCTTACTGGTACATCACTTCTTTAAAATGGGGGGCCATTGCTATGTTAAATACATGTACATACATATGATTTCTCATGTGTAACTGGCAGAATTTCAGGAAGGTATACACCCATCTCATCATCCTCCAATGCATCTTGTGTCTTTTGAAGGCTTTTAAATTTCCTTTAAGTCACAGTCTCACTAGATTTCCAGAAATGCTGTAAGGAATGGTAGAATCATAGGAGGGCTCACACTGAGTCCTTGAACTGAAACACATCGACAGTGCATCTGAAAACCTATGGTGGCTGCTTTAGACCATACTATTCAAAACATCTCCTCTTCAACTTCCAGGTGACAGCCCATATAAATGTTGTTTTTGTATCTCCAGACAGAAGTCTGAGAAACTGGGACTTCAGGGTTATGCTAAACACATCAGTACTGTCTGCTCCGTGCCTGGGTACTACAGGTTCATCAGACATGTACCAGGAACACATTTCTTAGAGGCCAGAGGTAAAGACACTTATTAACAAGGCCAGATGTAGTCTGAGTCTGGAAGAAATAGATTCTTGTGACTGATGGGGGACCTTCCTCAGCAGTCTTGTATCAGGTTGTACAGATCACTATTCAGCTTAGCAGCCATTATTTCTGTGGAGAAGATTGTTTTTCTAGCAGCCAACTACAAAGAAATTAGTGAAAGATCTAGTTTTACTAACACACACAAATCCCTGCTGGAGTTTAATTCTCTTCCTCTCAGCTATAGAGTCAGACAGAAAGCATGGATAAAGACAAAAATTCTAACTTCTCCATCCAAACAGAGCAAAATGCAGGAAGAAAACAAACTTTATAAAGGGTGAAAAGTCTGATATACCCATATAGAGAAGATTAAAAAACATTCTCAAACATTATTTCCCTTTCTTCCCTCTTGCTGATCAAAACCACAAATGCTCCAGTAAGTTCTACCATATACTATGCATTCCTCTTCTGTATAAAAGACAATGATTTCTTGGAAGCTGGAGACAACCCAGAGACAAGGTACAGCTTATTAGAGAAGAAAGGGAAAGTGTAAGAGATCATCAGACTCTTCACTGCCTGCTCAAGTGAGTGCCCTCTTGCACTACATGTAAAGTTGTCCTGGTCACACAGCACCTTCAATCAGATTGGAGTGGGATGGTCCTTGGCTAGGAGTGATGGTGTGGTAACTTTACATGAACATGCATTTCAATTCATTTTGGTGAAATTTGTTATAGTGGACACTTTCTACCATTTGGAACAAGGAGAAGTGCTCATGATAGTTCCTTCCTAGCAGATCAGTAAGAATGTTTCTTACCTGTGACCCTTTCTTGCTACCTGGAAGATTAATTATGAGAGTTTTCCCTCTGATTCCACACACAGGCCTGAAATGAAAGAAACACAGACTGAAATTCTTGCATGCAACTATCTCCACTATCAAAACAAAAGGAAAGCATTTAAGATAAATTCTATGATTTATCAGATTTTGTAAACTTAATTTCCAATATATTTGCTGATTATGTTCTCATGAAAGAACTTGGGAGAAGCTGAGGTGAAAAAGCATAAAACAAGATTGACAGGGTCTAACCTTAATTTGATATATAAACACTGGCTAGATTTCCATCTTTTTGAGATCTGTGTAGCTCCCTTAATTCTACTGTTTACTTGTGCCAATACATTATTAGATATAGTCCCTTTTTGGTCATACACATGGTTCCTTTGCAGTGTAGTTGACTGTGTCAAACATTATGTCCCTGGCCAGGTAAAAATACTAAGTTGTGCCTGTTGCATTAATTCAAATAGGTTCTTTCTATTTAAAGATTAAACATAAGAAAAGCAGAGAAGGAAGTTACTCTTAGGTGAAAATTTTATTTATGCAATTCATATATAATTCTTCCTAATAGTTTCCCCTCTCCCTCAAGAAAAGACAAAACTAACCATCAAAGACAGAAGCTTCTATTTTTTTTTTTTTTGGTCTTTTAGAAATCCCTTTGGTATTGATTTAAGGCTGAACACTCAAGTGCTGAATGTTTTCTGTTGGCTAGAGTTTGACTGGTCCACATTTTAGCTAAATATTAAAAAAAACCCCGAAACAAAATCACAGAATTTTGTGTTGAGTTTGTAAAGAGTGGCTTACAAAAGCCAAGGTGAAAATCCCAGGGCTGGGATATAAGTATAAGAAAAATGCAAAAGGACAAAACTAAACCATGAATATAGGGAAGTTACAGTTTAGAGAAACTATAGGACATTCTCTTTATTGAATTAAAACCTGAACTATAAGTGAAGACAGAACAGAAATGAAAATAATTTCCAGGTATGGCATTAGCAAAAATTTTGAGCCCAAGGACATGGCATGTTGGGTAGCCAAGTTCCCTGGATTTTTTCTTATACAAATAATTTTCTGTGATTAATGTCATTTATTGGTTGCATGGCGTTTTTTAGCAGGGTAACAAGTATTTCCATGACAGCTGGCACAATGCTCACAAGTAAATAGCACAGAGATCATCTCTGTGCCACTGTATGAACTTTTGATATCACACTCAAGCCAGCCTGAAGTGTTGTTTTCAAATGGCAGTTTGAGTATTGCCTGACTCCCAGCCTCTCTTTTCTCATATTGCCTTCTTTCACAAGATGTATCCCCAGTTTAGAAAGAATTCCAGCTGAGGAATCTCTACTGCAGCAGAGACCAGCCTAAATTAAAGAAATGTGTTCATTTACTCCTGTTGCAGTAGTCAAGTTTACAGAGTACAAACTCAATCCAGCAAATCCCATACGTGGGTTACAGTTTATGGCAGACTTAAAACAAAGGAAATAAGGACTGTCCACAGAGGGATAAAAATGGAATAGTGGAATTGTGTTTGGCAGACAGCTCCTTTAGTAGTCATCTTCTTGGCTCTCCTACTCTGCTTTAAATATTTTTTTGAGCGATATAAGCTAAATGTCCAGTACAACCAACCAATAATCAAAAAAGGAATAAACCAGCAGCCCGAAACTCAAATTTCAGCTGCCAATAATCAGACCTAGTGGCTCAAGAGAGAAATGGAGCTGTCAAAAATTCTCAAGAGAGTGTGCAATAGTAAAAGTGCTTAGGAACGGCATCGCTGGCAAAAGTATCACGTGCGCTTTCAAGAAAACCACACAGATTGTGCATGCATTGCAGGGACTTTGAGAGATAAATTAACAGTATTCCTCCAGAGCTAGGGTAGTACAAATCATTTGTCTTTACCAAAGGGATTTTTTTTTGCCAAAAAAAGCATCTTAATACTTGATGAACAACACACACAGAAAAATTCTTCACTCACCTCAAAATGCAACAGTTCTAAAATGAAAAGGCAGCTATTTAAGAGTGTGCATCAATATTACAAATTACCTGGCACAGAAAATACAGGAGGATACAGTCTCTAATACAGACAACAAAGGGAATTTAATGAGACAGTGCAATTAACATTATTTGAATTTGGCCCCTTCTCTGAAGTTAAGACTTCTGGTCTTGATAACAATGATAGTGTTCAATGATTTCTGCTCAGTCATTGGATAACAATAAGCAATTCTGTGGAAAGAGTTCACCTCCTCATATTTTGAAGGAAGCAGCCTTACCTAGAGAGCATGCCCAGAGGTGTAACATTAAGTGATCCCATCAGCATTGCCAGGGCCATCCCCGGGGCTTCTCGTTCTATTACTTCTTTAGTGGCCTGCAATCAAAGATTAAATAGCAAACTGAGTGAACACGTGGAAGGATAAGGCAAAAATGAAAAACCAGCTAAAAATTAAGTAGGAACATCTCATTTTTTTCTGCCAAGAAATGCTGTTGCTAAATTCTCAACTGAAACATTCTATAGAGTTTTCTTTTGGTTGTGTAAAAGCAAGGAGTTGGGATGAAGGACTGTTAGCAGCACTGTGAAGATTCCTACAGAAAGTTATGAAAAGTCAGGACCCTATAAATATAAAAAGTGTTAATCAACACCACAGAAATAACAACAGCCTCCAACAGAAAGGAAAGACTTTGAGAATAAACAAAGAATGTAACTGCCTTCTCTTCCTCATCAATCTTGTGCATTTTCCTGTTGAGATTTTCCCAGGCATGAGAAGGATGAATCAGTCTGCGCAGAAGATACAAAAAAAAATTTGCAAAGGGAAGCCCATGTAGCAGGCAGGCAGGAAAATAGTCAAATGGTAATGATAATGGCCAGAGGCTGAGGCCTTCCCTTTTGATCATGTCAGCAAAACAGCAGTTCCAAACAGGCTGGTGGCTTTTACTCATAAGCAGTCCATACACAGTGAGCATTGGAAAGTCTGGAAGCAGTCTGAAAATTCTTGTCTTTTTATCCTTTTCCCAAACAGGGAATCAGATGTAAAATCATGCATAACCTTCTCTCCTTACTTCCTAACAGAAATTTTCTCAAATACACAATATGTCCAGTCTACCAACATCTAACTTAGGACACAACATCTTAAAGACAGGTTACAGCCCTATCCCTCTCTTCATTTCCCCCACAGTAGCTGCTGTTCAGTGGATCACATTGCTTCACGCTCTGAAACAAGATTCTAACTTATTCAGCACAACTAAATTGATAGCAATAGTGATAAAACTGTGAAATCCATGGTAGAACACACAGCCAAACTACAATGCTTTAATGGTACAACTATCAAAACAGAAACAGAAAAGAACATCTTAAGTATAAGGACACCCTGAATAAGCTGAATTTTCTTTGCAGTTTGATATAGAAAAAACCAAGGCAAATTATTTTGTAGGAAAGATTCAATTATAAATCACATACTTGTACTTTTGTAAGCTCTGAGTTTCCAAATAGAAAACTAAAGCACTAGAGAAGGAAAATGACAGAATTAACCCAACAGCATCCCTTAAAGAAGGACGCTTACACATGTAAGGGTTCTTACATGAAACAATAAATGAAACAGAAAAAAAATCCATCAAGAGTACAGACATTCAAATGGCCATATTCTCAGACACAATCACTAGCTTTTGACATTTTTAAAGGAATATCAGAATATTAATTAATTAGAAATTAATATCAGTATTAGAAGACATCACACAGTGCTACCATGTAAACCTTTGAGTGCTCTATTAATAAACAAACTTGTGTGCTCAGTTATGGGAAGCTGGAACTTTGGTTTATAAAAACCAAGCAATTATAATTTAGTAGCTGACGCCACAGCCTCCTGTATTTCAAGCATAGCATGTTGGTTTTTGGATCTGCCATCCTCTATGCAGAAACAGAAAAGTCATATAAATACAACTCAGTGACTTTACACAGGGAAAATAAGAAGTAGTGAGCTTGGAATGATGTAGACAAAAATAAAACTCCTCCATGGAGAGAGATTACCTTAAGATACCTTAAGATTTCATACCTGCTGAGGTATGAAATCATCAATTACAATAAAAATTCTTAAGACATCCATAGACCTAATGATTTTTATAATATAGAAGATAAAGGCATTGCAATGGTGAAGAGACACTTTGCTGACCATGAAAAAGGTTAGTGAAACATGGAATTCTCTGAGTGTGCATACATAGCAAGACTGTATCTATGCCTTTTCATTTCAGTTAATACCATGCTTCACAGCTATTCAAAACTGTTTTTAAATATAAAGTGCATTTTGAGATTTATTTTCTGCCCTTGAGCACAGCAACACTTTGAAGATATCATTAGTTAAAATTCTAAGCAGGCTTCAAAGGTAGTACAAGATGCAAGACAGTCCATGAACAATGATCCTGCAGCTCAGGGATTCCTTCAATGAAATTCAAGTCCATTCTCCAACTTCATAAGAAAAATGACCTTCACAAAATGTCACTGCTAGCAGGCAATGTGATTATTAAAAATGTATAGACTAAGCAACAAAATCTGAAAGGGCATGAAGTCCAAGCAGCAGTACGATCCTCAACACAAGTTTCTAAAAATAGTTGTTTCAAAATATATATGCTTATGTTTATTACTGATGGACCTCCACAAACAAGGAAATGTTTCCTGTTTTCATGTTTACAGGCTGACTGGACTGGATAGATGTAACCAAAAAAAGCTGCTGCTAAGTAAACCACTGTCACAGTGACATCTGCTCTTGAAATTAGGCACTGTATAGTCCACTTCTGGGATGTCCTTAAATAACATGACTTAACATGTGCCCTCAACAGGAGCTGAAATCACCATCACACTGAGAAGCAGACTCTAAATTTGCTGTATGTATATGAATGAAATCTGCAATGCTGCAATCTCTTACAACTTTTTATTTTACCTAACAAGGTACCAAAGTCCCAGTGGCCAGGTTTTCTCATACTTTTTTCAGTATTTTTTGCTTGAAGGAAGGGTGGAAGAGAGATGTCAAATCTAGATTTTCATGTGTGTCCAGTTCAGGAGTTAACTGCTGGGTACCAACACCTGCCTCCACAGAAACTATTAAGGAATTAATGACTCAGCACCATCACATTTTACCAGTACTGTAGCAAGGCTGAATTAAGGCTGTTCAATCTTGTTTCATGGGCAATTTTTTTTTGTTGGTGGTCTCACCATCAGTCAGCTGTTGCACGCTGCAGGGGGCTATAGTGTTGGCACAGGATGAATCACAGATCAAGGCTGTTGCCCTCAGCTCTCTTACAACAGCAGTGATGACACTGTTGGGCAGATGCAGGAAAAAATGATGTTTCGTTCAGAGCTGTCACACTGATGTCTTAATCAGGACTGAAGCTTTACATTGATTCTTGGACCTGAGGCTGGTGACTCAGGTAGGTGGAAAATACTGGAGCAAAACTGCATAAAACACTAAAATGATACCAAAAAGCGTCCTCAGTTTCTGATGGACATGATGATAGTGCAAAGAAAACAGGTCCACATAGGAGGGAGGTGGAAGAGAGGGGTTCCACAGAAACAAAAGTACTTGAAAGTAAAAGCCAGAGCTCAGGAGAAAGACAAATGCAGAAAGTCCAGCTGGGAGGTTGCAAAGAAAGACAAGGTTTGTAGTTTAGATAGGACAAGGGAATGTGGGAAGAAGGAATCTAAAGTAGAAAGGCAGAATTGCAGGAAATCCAAGCAGTAGGATTCTCAGAAGGGGAGATATGAGAATAATGTGAAGGCAAGTGAATGAAGTGAATGGGATGGAGAACAGCAAGGAGGTTAGAAACTGAGAATTTTTAAGTTTCCTTCAAACCCAAACCATTCTATGGTTCTACAAAGAAAGACTGCCGAAGGCAGCTTTGACAGAAAATAGATGAGGGAGAAACTCAGGAGAAGCAAAATGGGAAGACAAGACATAACAGAAGTGTCAGGACGTGGGGGAGCCACAGAGAGAGACAATGGGATTGAAATAAAATGCAAGTTTCCACTCCAAAAAGGAGAAGTAGGGACAAACAATTTAATTATTTAGGATTTACTAAGAACATCTATGAGAGCAGTACTTCTTATATTTCATTGCTATATGAATAAATGCAATTGATTTTAAAGCACATTTTTGATTGTTTACAAAGTGCCTTTTTATTGGAGTTAGGGCATTATGTTCCCAAACCAACTGGTATATTTTTAGATATCTTTGACGTAGTTGCGGTTGCTTAACAGATGGCTCACTGCCAATTGGTTTCACAGAGTTCTCTGCTGCTTCACTGCCTTTCTTTACCTCCACATAAATTGTTAGTTCAGCTTCTAACCTGTGGAAATTCTCCCAGGCAGTTGTTGGAGGATATACCTAATGCAGACTGATTTAATTAAAAGACCTAGGACTACTCTTCTGGAAATGTTCAGAAACTCCTTATCTTTGTCTTTCAGGTATTAAGCATAGCAGAAGTTGACCTCAATAGTAAGCAATTATCTGAGACATTTCATATAAACTTCAGCTGGTTTTAGGCAGTAATATAGTTTTACTTCTTCAACTAAAATGCAAATATGAGACTTAGAAATCATAATAAATTCAATTAAATTAAGATGACAGAAACTGCCTCTTGGAAAATATTATTTCTGTTGAACAAGTTAAAATCTATGACTCTGCATAGTATATAATAGAGCTATAAATGAAAATTAATGGACAAATTTGCAGATAACTTATATTTAACAGACTACAGCATTAGCATCAATAGGATTTAATTATTTATTTGAGCTTTCCACTGAAAGCTGAAATCTTGGAAGGGCTTTACCAAAGAAATACCTATATAACCTCTGCCACAGACCTCACGGACCACAGAAGAGCAAAGAAAAACTAGAGAGATAGATCAGTCAAATATGCAACAAAAGGGTCGGTCACGTCTGTGTGCACTTTAGGAATAAAAATTGCATCTCTTAGCCTGGAGATAAGATACCTTCTTCAAAGTTATTCAGAATTCCTCTGCTGGAGACAACACAGGTACCAGTAATTTTTGTTCACAAATCAGCTATTTCAGCTTATTGTCTACTTTCCTAGTCTTATTTGGCAGGAAGAAAACAGAGCTTACATGGAGCTAGATTGATCAGAGCTTCTCACCAAAAAACTACTAATCTATTTCTTCTCCATGAACAATAAGAAATACAGGTTTCAGCAGTTGGCTTCTTTCAATACATTGGAAAGTTTTTTGGATAAGGATTTTAACTCATCTCAGTTTGACCATTATGCTGTCTTTCCTTGAATTCTTCCTGTTCTTTGCCACCAATAACATGTATGGTGATTTTCAGTATCTTTTTTTTATGGATAAGGCATGATAGGATTCGCAGTCTTTGATGTTTTCCAAAATTAAATTTCTTTGGCCAATTGCTCAGTTATCTTGACAAATGGATGAAACTGATCACAAATGCTAGTGCTGAAAAACAACCAAAATCAAGTAGGTTTATAAAAATATAATGCTAAAGAGTAAGGCTAAAGTGGTTGCTGTCTTTGGGCTCACAGGATGACTGGTGGTGACTAGGCAGACATGGGGACAGTGCTAACCCTGATGCATGTGTTTGTTCCTCCTCATGCAGTGAGCCATGCCAGCTTTGCCAATTTTTACTTTACTATGAATTTAAGAAACTCATACTGAGACTGGTAAGTCCTTGTTGGGAATTTTTGATGTTAAATGCAGCTATGTCTACACACATGAGTCTATAGACACATACTAAGAGCACTCTCAGACTTTTGTAGATTTTTTTTGCATAAAAGAAAACAAAACATGTCTAATCCTATTAGACATGTTTACCCTAGTGCCTTTCCCTCTTACCAGTGATAAACTTGATACATACTTCTCTGCTGACGATTCCATTTTCTTTTACCTTTTTTTCTCCCAGCTCAAACCTACAAACATCCAAAGTTGATTGGATCCTGATTAATGTAGCCAGCTAAAACCGAACTCTACAAACTGGTGTACCTCCACACAGTAATAACACATTTCCACTGACAATAATTCTGCAGCACAAGAATGCTGCTTGTCCTTTCAACACATCTGCAGTGATTCTGCTGCCACCCAGAACCTAAACATCACAGAATGACCCTACAAAACGTATCGGTGCAAGGAACAAAAATGTCACAGCAGTAACTACTGTTAGATTAAATACAGACTCGGTTTTCTCTATTTCTCGCAGTCATATCCATGACTCCCTCTGCCTGCAAACTGCCTCCTCTGAATTCTCTCACTCCTTCCACTGGGACCCACCGTACCATTTATTGCAGCCTAATGCCTGGCAGAGACCCAAGTGCCAGAAGCTAATTCAGTGTCTGCCTTCTTTATAGACTGGTATCAGCAAACGAGTCTGTCAGAACACTTCCACTGTGGAGATGACCACAAAAAACAAGTGGCAAATACAGGTACCTCAATGATTTATGCATGACCAAGCCATGAATATATTTAATTCCCAATAGCTGGATTCCAATAATAATTACTTTTATAAACAAATTATTATTAATATCATTATCATCAAATAAAGTGTATATTAATTAATAAAAAATCTTAGCGTTCATTGTAGCTTTCCTTAAAAGTCCTTGTTTTCTTCAATTGAAATCAAACTCATTAAAATATTTACTTGATAACACTCAGTTTCTTTTTTACAAAGAAAAAAGCTTGCAAAACATTTGGGGGAAGATGCTTCACCATTTATACACTACAGAGAAGCTTAAAATTTAAATTAATATGCTAGAAAAAGCAACCTTGTGGAATTTGTAAATTATTCGCCAACTTCTGCAGATCTAGATCTAAATTTTTAGCTAAACCTGATTGCATATGATTTATATAAACTTCATAGATCAGTGATTTGCTTGCCCCATTTGTGTGATTGAAGTGTTAATGAAATTGATGTATCCAACCATGCACATTTTCTAAATATCACTTCTAATATATATTGTGGCAATAATACCTTTTTATTCCCGATTGCTAAACAAAGTTTTAAGATCTGAAATGTGTATAAAATATTTACACCATAAAAACTGATCTTAATTTTATGATACTGCCTATCCCCATACATTGTCATAAACCCACTAGAACAATCATTTGTAGTAGCTGCTAAACAAACAAGACACTAAGTGCTTTTCTGTACTGTAAGGAATGCATTTTGGCTGTACAGAGTTGGACACAGCCCACCACATGCAGTACATTACAGCTGTCCAAAGGGGTGTGTTAGGCCAGCCTCAAAAGGCAGAGTATTTACAGTGGTGGGGACGTCAGGAGGAGCTTGGTAGAACAACAGCTGGAAACAAGCCTGCCCTTTGTACAAAGAAGGGCCAGGTGTCTGCTCCCTCTTTCAGCCCTCTTTCTATGTGCAAACTGCTGTGCTTCCCACTGCAACTCCACTTTGTGCAAGAACAAATCCCTTTCTGTCCAGCAAAACTAGTATAGCTGAAGACATCCTGGTAATGACAATAAAACTATTCTGCTATTCCAAAACTCTGTTAAAATGTTATGTGTTAATAATTACTATTATTTTAAGTTTTCCCTCAGTTATTTCAAACTGCTTTGTATTAATATAAAAAAGGAAATCCAGCCCAACCTTTTAACAATTCTCTAAAATTTGAAGAAAAGGAACAAAACATGAGAAGTCAAAGATTTTGTTCTCTGGAAAACAAACTCATGCAGCACAAATGAGAGAAATAAGCATGGGTATCTACACTATGCCAATAAGAATTCTACATGACTGAAGTGACAACATAATGAGCTTTAACTAATAGAATAACAGCTAGAAAACACTGTCTCATAAAAATATACCCTAGACAGTGTTTCTGGTTATGTGTACTATCTTCTAGACTATATTTCTATACTACAGTGGAGTCAGGCTACAGCCAACTTCATTTCAAAACTAGTGCCAAACTTAGATTCTTCTATATGGGAAGAGTGGGTGTATTTGTGGTTTGGGAAGTATACTCAGCAATTAACCAGAAAAGAAGTAAGAACCAGAAGTTTTAACTTGCAATTGCACTTCTATAAATAAATAATTTTGCAATGTTTTAGCTGAAGCATACTAGTTACTGAAATTGAAATGTGAAACTCTTCTCTTTCAAGGATCTCGTCTGATGTTTCCTAACATTTGCTACCTTTTGCCAAGAACAAATATGGCATTCAAAACACTTGCACTTCTGAAACTTCAGTCAAATTCTTCCACAGTTTAAGTAGCTCCTCCAAACACTTTGAGATCTCAAATCTTCAATGTTGAAGATTTAATAAAAACAACCCTTTCTAAAAACACCTTCTGTACTACAAAGGGCAGACTAATGAGTGAGAACTTTTCAGGAATACACCATAGCAACAGAAGAACTACAAAAGAATACTTTCTCTTAAGGTTCTCTTACACCATATCTTTACTCCCCAAGTAAATGATAAAGCATCTCTAATAACAGCAACTTTAAAGAACTTTTTCGATAACTTAAAAATTCATAGAAATTATTCTTTTGTGACATCCAGTTATGCAATTCATGTGTTCAGAGTCTGAGCAGTTGTCAGTTTTGGCACAAGCAAATGACACTTTCATTAGAACTGAACAAGCAAACACATTTTGAAAGCCTACTGTGACCTACTGTGCATTCTGTCAAATGATTTCCTATATAGGACTATTTTAACTTCTGGCACAAGTCACATTTTTTACCTCCAAGATTCTCATGGAAACAATTGAAACAATTGTAGTTTCTCAAATTGTTTTGTTGAGACCGCTGTAGCACAGAGCACTAAAGTGAAAGACAGTAGAATTCCTAATCTATATTGAGTGAGGAATATTAAATATATCAAGTTTACCTTTTCCTCTGGAATTGTACTATTTAATTAATGGCTTACAGTAGTTTATAGTAATAGGTAACTATATATATATATATATACACAAAACCCCCAGTGTAGAATATATTCTCTCTGTTGCACTGTCCCTAAGATGTTTACTATGCACATTTCCAAAATACCAGTTTTTTTCAGTTTTAGAAGATGTTAAAACATCTTTCATGCATTAGGTAAAACCAGTTGAATCATTTATTGACACTACTCAGCTGAGACAGAGCAACGCTTTCACATTATTACAACTTTGCACTGTATAGAAAAATTCTGCCAGTTTACTTCCCAGCTGCAGAACTCAATTTTGAAACCCTCAGGATTCCTATACCATACACAATTTTTCATTAATATAGATATAGCAACACAGGTATATAAGCACCTCCCCTCACATACTTTTCTGCTGTGCTTGAAGCAGCAGACCATGTTGTGCAGAAAAATCTTTTTGCTTTTTAATAAAATTCCCCAAGTCCAAACTTTTTCAGCACACAGATTTTTACACTAGCAGTGTAAGTGGATCACTGAGAAAAGGCAGTAGCTATTAAGAAACGCAAGGCGAAAGAGATTCTTGGATGGGCACAGTGAACAAGTTAGTTCTTGCTCTGTTACTCAAAATGTACCCAGGACTCCTGCACTGAATGTTAAGCATCTCACTACCACAGCGAATGTGCTCATGCTAAGTGTACAGCAACTACTAACATCACACCTCTAGGCAGACTAACTCAAGTGAAAAATCAGACAGTATTTCTGTATAAATTATATGGGTGATGCAAGACCATAATTCAGAATAACACAGAAATCAAATGCACCCAAGGTTAGCTGCCCAACACTTTGTATCTGATGAAACAAATTACATCCTAAATAATCATCTTTATTTAAAAGAAAAGATAAAAATGAAAATAAACAAAGACACAAAATATTTCTAGGAAAAATATTAGACTGTCTAAACAGTGTAAAAGCTATTGAGAAAATCCCACAGTTCTATCTAGACTGGAAAAATCCATCTTTGCTAACCTTGAAGTCACAGGAAAATTCTACTCTCTCTTTCTTGTAAAGAATGATGGCGATTTAACAGCAGCTTCTCATTAAGATTCTGCAGGAAATTAGATCCCTAGGAGACAAACACATCTAAAAGAATTTCATGCCCTTCTCTGTTCTTTTTCCAGGAATGTCCAATGCTGACCAGCAGAAATCAGTAAAATATGGATGAATTGTAAAAGAGTTTGAAAGACACCATAGTGTTAAGCCTTGCTGTTCATGGATTAATTCTGTATACCACTGGATACCTAAGCATTACTTGGTCTCAAAGGAAGAACTGGTCAGCTTACAGTAGAAAGTAACAATAAACCAACAATTTTTCACTCTTAAAAAGGGAGGTGTAGGCCAAAAATTCAGCCAAAATTAAAGGTGTAACACATAGGTTTCATTCAGCTTTGAAATCTACAAAATCTCCCACTTGAATGTGATGATGGTTAGTTCACTGGAATGAATGATGTATGTGATTGCAACATTACACAAAACATAGCTTATTTACTACTCACTCAGTCTATCTGCAGAAAGGTTGCAAGAAGAAAGCCTAATAAAGGTGTACAAATATTTATTGAAAGCAACCAATGAAGGTGAAAAAGATTGATTACTGTTGCTATGACGTTCCATGAGAGCAGCAAAGGCTGAATCAAACGAAAGCTTTGGTGCAGTCTCAGATAAAATTTCCAAACAATTATTTAGATCTGACTTCATTAAACTCCCAAATGAAGTGAAAGAAGCTCTAGCAAGTCATAGAATAGTCTGAGTTGGGAGGGGTCTTTTAAAGGCCATTTAAGTCCAATCTGCCCTGAAATAAGCAAGGATATCTTCAACTTGATCAAGCTGTTCACAGCCCCATTGAACCTGACCTTGAACACTTCCAGGGATGGGGCACCCATACTCCTCTGTGCAAGCTGTGCTAGTGCCTCATCACCCCCACAGTAAGGAATTTCTTCCTAATATCTAAATCCACCCACCTTCAGTTTAAAATAATTTCTCCTTGTCCTTCCCCCTTTATGTCCTGAAAGAATGCAATAGGGCCTCCCTGAAGCCTTCTCTTCTCCAGGCTGAATCTAAAACCTGCCTGAGCAGAAGAGCAACAAAATGTATGGGGGGGAACAATCTGCAACAGTCACCGATGCATTACTCTGCACTTGCATCTGTACGAATAAGGCCTAAAGCCAGGGGAGATGCTGTGAGATGTGTGGTGAAGGAATTGATGTGGGCATGATGGCCTGCTGCTAGGGGTGCAAAACCCTGCCTTTATATACAAACAGCTGCCCCTCACCATTGATGAAAGCAGCAACAGGATATCTCCACTTCTCCCCAAAGTATCTATTTTGCATTTGAAATCCTCTTTCAGAGGCAAAGGATGAGAACATGATCCCATTTTGCAGACAAGTCAACAGGCTTGCTCCTCTCTTCCTTGCCAGAGCTGGGGTACCTCTGTAAGATTTGTGCCTCTGCCTGCCTTGGACATTACATGTGAAGAGTTGTACATAGCACTATATGCTTACATTTTGTAGATCTAGTGCATCTATTATAGTCAATCTAACAAGAATGTATAACATGCTGCTTTAATGAGCTACACTATCTGTGAATCTGTGCTCATGAAAGCTCTTACTGAATGTGACCAGACTTAAAGTGCCATATTGGCTGCAGTCAGAGAGTTAAGCTGACTGCACCTACACCCTCTTGATCTCTAGCAAGGAAACAAGGGACTGATCTGCTGACAAATTTTTATACTCTAAATGCAACATCATCTCCTCATTTTTCCAACAAAAGCTATAGGCCAACTAAGTTAAGAGGCAACATCAGAAAGACACTGGAACTTTGTATCAATTAATTGCAACAGCAAAAGCCTTTGTCAGTGATGACAAGCATGAAGGAAAAGGCATGTATGTTCTTTAGTACAACATGTATCATTCAAAGCATTCTTGTCTAAAATTAACAAAATAAACTTTTCAATCTGAATCCAGAAGCAACATACACACATTATAAAATCTGAACTCCAAGTTGACACAAGTCACTGTCAGACACATTATTTTTAAGAGTGGAAAACATCAACTGAAAGTGAAGGCAGTGATTAAATGGATCAAGGGAGTGAAACACCTTCTGGAAATCCCAAGGTAGAAAAATAACCATTTATCTCTCTCTTTTTGAGTGCAAAAGACCTGTGTTAGTTAGGAATTTGTTTTCTTCTCAGAAACAACTGAAGAAATTAGTTGCTTAGAGACTGCAATGTTGCTATCATCAGAAAAGATACCTTTAGAAAACAGAGAAAAATAAAGAAAGTGAACTGTAAAAAAATAAATAGCAATTAAAAAATGCATTGAAGTAAAGAGAATATACAACAAACACTCTCCTGATAAATAATTTGCAAGATTTAGATATTTTAGTTCAGGAAATGACTATGAGAACTGTAACAGGGTTTTTATCAGAGATAATAAGGAAGGAAAAGAGTCTGAAAAAAGAGGAATAAAACAGAAATAAAATTGGGCTGATAACAGGAAATTTAGTTATTCTGGAAAGGAAAACTCTGTGAGCTGGAAAGACTCATACTGCTCACAACTGTTTTAGAAGCTAATTTTTAGTAGAAAATCAGCACAGGATAGGTTAAAGAATAATTTCAACCCCCCACCCCACCGAAAATAAGAAGGACAAAAGACTAAAAAAACCTCCCCAAAACCCCTATAAAAAAAAAAAGACAAAATCAAACTTTTCTCTAACCAAATGTTGACTCATTTATAAGACAAAACCTAAAATTTATTCTTTCAACTTACCACAGATTCTTTTAGAACTAATTTGAATATTTGTACCAGGCAGAAAACTGATTTAACTTGACATGTTACAGTGAAGCTGCCTAAGACAGCACTGCATCAGTTCTGCCGTAGTATAATTTTCAGTGAAGCAAATTCCATGCATTCAAGAAAAATCTCAGTGTTTATTTTTCTCCAGTTTCTGCTTCTTTTCTGTTTTAAAACTCATGTAACTCAAATATTATTTAAAAAAATCCCTGCGTATTTGAGGTAATATTAATTTAAAAAAACCCTATATTAAAAATAACTGAAATGATACACTAACAAATTACTTCTGTTTCTTGGGCTAAGAGGTGAATTCTAGTAGTATCCTGCAGCCCCACAGTGCTAGAGGGAATATTCCTCCTCCCTTCCAGCCCCTGCTATGCTTCTCAAACAACAGCCTAGGGAAGCATCGATGTAATACTGGGAGGTAAAGTTTGGAGAAAGAGATTTGCCATTGAGACCTGTTCTTGTCACCACACCCTTCAACAACATGAAGCTGGTGGGAAGTGAGAGACTGACAGCCTACCATCTTTAAGAGTTTATGAAGTTGTGCAAAAAATATTCTTGGAAAAGCAAGGGAAGGTTGGAAAGGCTGAGACAAGAGAGAACAGGAGAGCCCAGCAGACAGCAAAGGACTAAAATATAGGTGGACATTCACATCCTCCAGCTCCTTGGAGCAGAACACAAGTTAACTGGTTTCTAGGCATTAATGTGAAAACTGGGAGAAGGGTCCTACTAGCTCTTCCTCTGAGCATTCCCAACTGTCCTGGGAGCCATCCTCCACAGCAGCAAGCTGGCACTGGGGGCATGGGAACAAGGTGCTCCCTCACAGTGTCTTTATCTGATTCCACAGCTGGTCCCACACTGGGGAAAGCTGCTACTGATTCAAGGGATGCTGCCCTGCCTCTCTGCTTATGATGCCTCAGGTTTTAGCTTTTATATTTTTTGGATTCTCTGCTGCTTTAGTGTGTAGTTTTGAGCTTCAGATTAAGTAAGCTCTTTTCACAGTGTAGGTAGACGAAGCAATTCCTTCTCTACCTGGGGACTAAGGACACATGATCCAAATCTCAGGCCCAAGAGCATAAACAACAGTGGACTGAAGAGAGAAAAACAAGAAGGATGGGACTTCATAACCTAAAGCTGTAATTGGACAATTAACTCTAATATGCAAATGGCCCAGAACTTATAAAAGTGAGAGACCTTGTGACCGGTTGTCCATTTTGTGACCATTTTGGTTCATCTCAGGTGTAGCCCAGGCTGGGCTCTTGTGCTGCCCAAGGTGCATCCATTGAGGCCTTTTAATAAATCCCTACTTTATTCTAACTCTGTCTAGCCTCTGGTCTAGGTCAGCCTTCACAAGGCATCACTTAGACATAATTTCACATATTTAAGGTACCTTTGAAGATAGCAAAAGCAGTAATAATATCTCTGAAGAAATTAAAAGCTAAGGTTAAAAGAACATTACATACAATTTATTTAAATATAGTAAGAATTTACTATGAAATTATGACAGGATTCATAATGACAATATTTTCTCCAAGTCCTAGTTGCTACTAGTTTCAAAACCACAAATGCAACAACACTTGTAATAAACTAAAAACTGCGGAAGAGCTAGGAAAAGAGGTCAAATGAGTTGAATTAAAAGAAGAGCAGGAAATCCTGCTTCTTATTCTAAGATGTGACAATGATTTATTCCCTTACTATGGATCTTACAGATGTAGTCAAGTCCTTGCTCTTAATCTGAGTGACAAAAGGTTTCTGTAAACTAGCAATTGACCATTCTCCCAGTACAGAAAGAGTAGGAAGCAGCAATTAGGACACATTTCAGTTTGGCAACACTGTACTGATCCAGTGGTTCATTTAGATTAGCTGCAGCCCTCTGTTTTAAATAAAGAGACCTGTAAAATTTATTCAGCTTCTTTGATCCACTGTGTTTCATGAACACAGTTCTACATTCAAACTTTAATCTTTCTGAGCCTGAGCAAAAGATTGTTTTTCCCTCCTGTTATTACCTACCTTCCATGGATTCTGAGGTACCTTAGGTAATATTAGGGTTATAGTACTTAATTACTATTGAATTTAATACTTAATACAGTACAACTTAGTCATATACCTCTTAAATAAAGTGATGGAAGCAAAGACTAAATACAATTCAGTTTGGTTTGGGTTTCATTTCTTTTTTCATAAGATGGGAAAGGGTTTTTGAGTAGTTCTATGAAAAAGCTGAATGCTGGTACTGAGATCAGTTTTTGGCTGGTGTGTTAAACTGAATCAGACCATGAAGGAGCCAGACAATAGTTTTTTCCCCATTCCTTACAATTCTTCTTAACCTTTTCAGACTGGTGCATATTTAGAAATAAAATCTAGGCAGATGGATAGGACAATATGATAGAAATGCCAGGCATAAAGCAAGTGGACAGGACAGTAAAAGAGCAAGTATCAGTGAGTAAGCAGACTCAAGGAGCAGCAAGGGGACACTATATTCAAGGATCAGGTGAAAAGGCACGAGGAAAATGCCAAACATTCAGCAAGTTGCTAAAGCAGTACCAAACATTCAGCAGGTGCCAAGCAGCAGAAGAGCAATTCCACAAAGTCAGCAGATGCACTCAGCAGGAAGGCAATGCCAGGCACTTGGAGCAGGAGACAGGGCAGCAGGAAGCCAACGCCCGTGTACAATCCGACTGAAAGGACAGTGAGGAGGCGACATGTGCCGGTCAACAGATGGACAGGGCTGTAGGTAGTCACTGTCAAGCAATTAGCTGCTCAAGAGGCAATGCCAGACAGTCAGGCAAAGGGCCAAGATTTCTGCAGGACAATGCCACACAGCCAGCAGGTAGAGAGAATATAAGACAGCAGTGAATGCCAGGCAGTCCCCAGACAAGGCAGAAAAAGACCAAAGCCCACCAACAATCAGATGCAACTGCTGGCAAGAGCAAAACATAAGCCTGCCAAATGACTCACAGGGCAGTAGGGTGGCAGTGCTTTTTCAGCAACTCAGGATACCATGAGTAAAACAGTCCCAAGAGTCTAGATGCTCACCCTTTGGTAATATCATTGATCAGAGTGAACCATGAAAATCCACAGGAGAATAGCACACAAATGGAAACAGCAAATGAGTCTGACCCTAGCACTTGGGGAGGCCATGGGACCTTCCTATAAAACAAAAATATGAGAATCCACAAGAAAATCAAACAAATGGGAAAAATGTGTCTAAAAACTGTTTCTGATGATGATTTAAAAAGCAAAAAAATACTAGCAAAGAATTACTTTGGAAATGATTGGGTGGGATTGAAGATGTTGCTTACCCCTCTCTGGAGCCCACATAATGGGAATGTTGGGAATTTCTGCAGCAGAAAAACAGAAGAGAAAAGGGATTTCTGACTCCCAGTTCAAGGAAAGCATGTCAGTTTAGGACTGGGTAATCTCTTTGGGCAAAAAATAAGAATTCATCTGAATCTTTGCCCATCCCCAGATACATGCCTTTATGGAGGTTTGTGAAAAATTTGAGAAGCCCACATCACTTTCATCTCATGACCTCCCACCCTTGTTCCCCAAAACCACACTTACCTCTAGCACCTCTAGTATAAGAGTGGAAAGGGGTTGGTCTTGTGAGCTCATTCCCACATCCACTGCAAAATGGCTTGTGAAGTTGCACAGGAGTACCCATGAGCCACTGCTGGCCATTTGTGAGATAAACGGAAGTCATCATTAACTGTTACTCATTATTAGTGCAGGTTGGTGTTTGAATTATGCTTGGACACACCCACACTCTGTGCCTCTAATTAGTCTTATGAATCTTGTGGGGCAACCCTCTTCTAAGTATCAAACTTATCAGCACCTATTTGTTACCCTGAATATTCTCTTGTCTTTAACTTAAGCATTTTGCTATTTAACATGGTTGATTTTTTAAACAAATGAAACTGTTTCAGAAATCTTAGCTGCTGTTTTATTTCAAATACATGCAATGAACTCTGAAATGTAAGAGATGAGAAAATCCCAGCACTAATAAAGTTCAGAAATTTAACTCACCTGTCATTTAAATAATGAGACTTTTTATTCAGTATTCTTCCTAGAAACTAAAAGAATCAACTAAGAATCAAACTTCACTATTTCTGTCTACTTAGAAGTCCACATTTTGTGTGCATTTTTCTGGCTGCACATTAACTTTTTATTGCCAGCACTGAAAACCTGCACTTCACTTTTACAAGGCAGTAATATGAAACAAGAAGCCAACCCTTCCCTCTTCAAACTGAAGAGGACTTTAGATAATAGAAAGGAAGCATGAGCTTTTTTGTGCCATTGCTGAATCAGGATTTGGAAAGGTTGCAGAGACAATCTGTATGAACTTGCCATGCACTCATATGCAACAAAGTTTTTAAAGAATACAGTAGTGATAGGCTAAGCTGATGGAACTTTATTCATACTGATCTCTGGGTATCAACCACTCATTCTTCTCCTAGCAGAGCAAGGCACAAGAATAACAGAGGTTAATAGAACTTCAAATTTAGATCATAGAATAGGAATTTTTTCCATACCCAAACTTTCCCATATTGAAAACTACTATTTGGACTTAGAACAAAATGGCAAATAATTTAGGCAGAGAAGACCAAGAGACTTCCATCATATGATTAGTAATGGCATTAACCAGCCAGGAACTGCAAATACTGCCTGAACCAGAGATACCAGAGTACAAGGTAAGGGCACACATAGGCAGTTTTATAAAATCCTGTGATTTTGTGGCCAGCAGGAACTACAATTAGCTGCATCACATCAAGAACAAAATTGCCATCACCTTCTCTCTGAAGGCACATCTTTCAAGCTTAATGAAAATGAACTATGACAAACTGATCTCAGTGTACCATAAGAAAATGCTTATTTGTGGAGGAAAATATGGACTTTAAAAATCCAGTAACAGTTTAAATGTCAACAGTAAATAACAGTAGGTTATGCACCTCACGATTTAGGTATTCTGATGAAAGAGTAACTAAGAAAAGAATACATGCATGAAGGGACAAGAAACTAAAATATAGTGTAAATAAAAGTTAGAAAGTAATTATTGTCCATAACTGATAAGACTTCCATGCCTAAGTGTGACAATAGTCATTTTGTTTTCTATTTTGGTACTTATACTGAGTCAACATTTTGCTAAAGCTTCACTGCTCCATGTGGTAGCAATTAGCAGAAGCAGGAGAAGAACTAGTTATAATCCTAAGAATAACTCCTGAAGGCAGCTGCTTTCCAAGACTCTTTTAGTTTCTTTCCACTTAGTGGTTGGAAAAGCTCCTACACAGCAGGGAAGAAGTAAATGAGAAATTCTCTATTCTTTAATAAGTATTAGTTTTAATGATCAACTATTTTAATAATGAGTCATTTTGCTATTCTGGTGTGCTAATGTCAAAAGGACTAACTCATTCAATTTTTCATACATCTTAAATCCAAACTGGTATTTGCCATCTAGTTATTATGTCTTGAAGCTGCCTCCACAGGGAAGACTTCCTAACATGTCCACATTATTTTTTTGTTAATTTTCCCTGTATTTAGCTTTAACTAAACTCTTTGTAATAGACCATGACCAGAAAAAAAATCACACTTTAAGGACAAAAGTTTCAGGCCTGACACTATTTTCAGGATTATTTTGCTTGAACTTGATGTTTAATTTTGTTCAGTTTCCTATTATCTTCTCCAAAGCCATGCTTTAATGGAAACTATTTTTAAAAATGCCTAAGAGGAAAAAAAATTCCAAAAGTTCCAATTTGAAAATTTCATTATGCAGAAGTCCTATGGCAGGCCTATTTTTCTTCCCTAGTTACAGAAAGGACTGTAAGATACATTCACTGTTATGGCTACACTGCTAATAGGAGACAAGCCAGTTTATTTAAACTAGTAGAGAAATGTCTACATGAGCTGTGGGCTCTACAGTGAAAACACAGCTAACAGGCATCAGTAAAACCAAGAGGAGGAAAACCCTTCTCTTTACCCCATGCAAAAAGCACACCATAATCATATTGTTCATCTGGGTGTACTTTTGAAAGTGCTGGGCTTGCTCATGCAGGAACCATTTGCCCACTCTCAGGACATGCCAGCCTTCTTCCAACTGCCATTCCTAAATTACCTTGGAAAAAACCCTTTAATTTCAAAATTAAAAAATAAGTTGAGATTTCCAGGCTCATTTCTATGGCTTTGTTTCTCATTTTATGAAACATTCAAATTCCTTACTACTGTTTTACTGGTCTTTTCAGCAGAGCTTGCAAATATTTCCTACATGTTTGAAAGTCAAAAAACACAGCCTCTATTTGCTATTCAAAAGTATTAAGGACACCTTAAAAAAGGCAAATAAAAGCTGATCCTCAAATGAGCAAAAATAAGCAAAGGCTTAATGGAATTCTATTAGCATTATCTTTATCATTTGACAGTCAGACAACTTTACACAGAAGGTTAATACATTAATTAAGTAATTAAAAAGATATTTGCCCCAGCATTTTCAGCCAATATTAACAGGGTTTCACATTTTCAAAAAAGAGACAAAAGCAGTTCATTAATTCCTTTTGAATTCAGGAAATAAAGTAGTTTCATTATTAATTTCAGGATCCATTTGATTCAAACTATCTTCTCATCTAACATATACAGAACATAAGGCAGGACAACTCCTTTAACATCATCCATGATTTCTACAAGAAGTACAAGATAACTTGAGTTTAATAAGACATTTCTCCCACTAGCCAACTCTTTTGATTTGACAGAATTAAAATGAAGAATGCAGCTCTTTAGGAATTTGCTTGTGTGATTAATCTCTTAAACCAACAAACCCTAACCCAAACACATAAAGCCTTTCATTATGAGGATTTTTTTAGATTTTTCTGGCTCAAGATTTCTATTATCAGCTATTTTTACAATTCTCTTTAGTAGGTAAAGAAAGCCTTTGGTACCTTACAAAGCCTTTAGTATTGTACACCATTTCCCAAAGAAAGTACAGGCAAAACCAAAGTTATTTATCAGTGTTCTTCATGATAAACTAAACAGACTGAGTTGTGCAACTCTCACAGAAAGCATCTCTCTTTTTACTTTCATATTTCTACCATCTTTTTTTTTACCTTTTTCTATATCCACGGTGGCAGTTGCAACTTTTTAAAAGGAATGTTAATAAAAATATGCAGCTTTGCATTTTAGACACATCAATCCCATATACAGACAAGTATTATCTGTCTTTTTTTATGGTCTTTTTTTTTTTGATGACCTCTGATAGCTGAGTAATGTAGCTGAAATGGAATCTGCCTTTCTTGCCCCTCACATTTCTCACTAAAGGAGTCTGAGCAGCTCGCAGGTGTTTCCATGCAGAGACTGCAGTTGATGATAGCACAACCAAGCCCTTCAGTGATGAGGGTGTGCTACCAAGTTTCCCTGAGTAACGGAGAGGGAAGGAGAGGGGAGAGGAGAGAGGAGCTCTCTTCAGCCCTTTGTAAGTCAGCTAAATCAGAGTGGAATTTCTCAAGACACATGTACTTCTGTAAACTGACAGTGTGCTATGTGGTGCAAATAATTTGTATACTGCTGCTTCTCAAAGAAACTGGTAATAGATGTTTAGTGAAAACTGTTCTGCAACTAAACATATAAATTCTGCTATAATCAAATACATTCCAAGAAAGATTAAAAATCTAAACATATAATTTTAAACTGAAGCACTATGGCACATAAATATATTTGAATTTTATAACACCAAATACGGCATATCAAATAATAAATTTTAATGAAAAATAAAAGCAGACTAGATAAAGACCTAACCATATAAGCTAGGAACTGCCTGGAGGACTAAGAAAAAGGGGATGGTACTTTACAGAGTTGCTGATAAATTTCCAAAAGAGTAGCAGAGAATTTGGAAGGGTCTGTCACAGAGCAATCTGCTCCATTTAAGCACCTCTGTTTGATAAGATGCACGGAGCAAGGTTTCGTAATGTCAACCCTCCAGGAGCAAGCTGGGCTGGAAACAATTTCCTAAGAACTATGAAGGCCTCAAAAGGTCAGATGTCATCCATACACTGCACATGTTGTTATACAATAGCTCACTGCAGAAATCAAACTTAACTCAGAGCAAGACCTCTATTAAGAGATATAAAAAGCTACAGTTTTAAAAGAGACTACAGAAATATTTTCTTAAAATAGCTATTAAATTGGAGGGTACCTGGAATACTGAAGGGTGAAAAACTGAAACATTAGCCTGGGTTATTAGAGGTTGTACAATTTTATATTATTCCTACCATAAAATTACTTATGTCCCATGTGAGATGTAGGCTTCATTCCTCCACACTATGGAGCCATCCTGAAGTGACAGTTTGTAAAATAGAAATTATTTTCTTTTGGTCCAGTGCCAGTAATAATATATTGCTGAGGAAGAACAGAAGTAGTCCTATATCCACAATAAAAAATACTAGAAATCCTGGTGCTCTGGAAAGGCAGTTTTTGAACCAGGGAGAACAAAAACCTCCTATGTATTATTTCTAGTTTAAGTTGCTGCCTATTGAATGGAAAATGTTATTTGAAAAGTTTAAGTCTCAGTGGATTTGGGTTACTTAGATGGAATGTGTTGCTGTGAGAGTATGGATACAACATGACTATCCCATTGTGTCTTAAGCACCTCATTTCATTAACAAAGTTAAAGTGGAAGTGAACAAAGAGAAAAAAAAACCACATAAAAACTGAAAATAATAGAGATCAAGAGGGTTTCCAACATTACTTGAGACGGAGGAATGGAAGAGTATAGATATTAAAATAGTCTGCAGAAGTAAAATGTAATTTGAGGAAAAAATCCATGAGAGATACCTTAGATAATGGGGAAGAGTCAAATGATAGAAAATTTGCATTTGGCAATAATTATAAAAATGCTGGTGCAATTTTGAACTGAATATAAAAAGACATACTGCAGAAGAATTGAGACTTTCTTCTATCCAAACATGGCTTCTCTGTGGTATGTTTGGAGTATTTGTTCATCCTGAGCATGATTTTTCAGAAACATTGACAAATAGAAGGGAGTTCCAGACAACAATGATTTCTTTTCATGAGTTCTTACAGAACTCTGATGAAAGAATAAATAAGCACGCATATATTTTCAGACTAAATGAAAACAAGTATGTGTCTAAATACATTTTAAACCAGTCCATAAATATTGAAGAATATAAACAACAAGAACTGAAAGAAGATTCACAAATTTTCCAGAACACTCAAAATGACTGTAAGGAAACATCTGTCCAGTGTTACATGCTGGAAAACAGCTCTTCTGTGTTTTTTATAAAGTATTATCTTAAAATCTTAGGGCTCAAAATTACCTGCAGTGTGGATGAACTACTTGTGAATACACACTGTGACACAGTTCAAGAATGTCTGTCATCAGCTGAGGACAATACATTGATTTCCACTGCTATTATCTAAGTACATAAAATCAGTCTCATAGATGGGCAAACAAGACTCGCACAGAATCATACTAGAGACAAAGGATAGGACAAGAGCTAGAAGACTGTTAGCAGACAGACAAGTGAATTTCTTGAATGTACAATTTTGCAAAAGAATAAATGTAAAAATATAGAAGACAGAAAACTGAGCAGAGCACCCATATACATGAGATTTTTTCTTTCCCTTTGTACTGAGCAACAGCAACAGAGAAAGTACATTAATATTGCAGAAGGGTTCCTAGTGATTGATAAAAATGCTGCAAAATTACTTAATTTTTTTCACAAAAGTTAATGTATACTGTTACCAACATTCTGTAAGAACTGCCACTGAAGTACTGTAGTTCCAAGAAATAAATGTTTGCATATGGAAATACAAAATGAAAGTTCCCTAAATAAACTCAGGCCATACTTGGATCTCTGTCCAGCACAAACACTTTTAATATCAACAAGCAGACTGTATGAGCAAACTCCAGCAGAGATTAAAGGACTATTCCCATAAATTAGATGCAAAATTACCTTGTAAAAAAAAAGTGTATGTACAAAATTAGGCTTATACTTCAGCTTTAGTACAAATGCAAACTACCACCAGCTACCGTAACAGTTAAGAATTCCAGCATTCACTAGTAATGCCTATAACACACTAACTTTCAAATTCAGCCATCCATTGAGTGAATTTGGTTTTTTAAATATCCACATGCATTTCATCACTTCTACTTGTGCAATCAAGAAAGTGAAGGATATTCACACTGCTTAAGCAAACTGACCTTCGCCCCTCAAAATGTGAATCGTAGGAACTATTTCAAAAGCTCCTCTCCACACAGCAACTAGACTGAGGCTATAAATTTATGGATCAGAGACAGGCAAGGAAAATCAGATATGGTGAATATTCCTAAAATCTTCTATTCCATTACAAGAAAAGCTTTTACTACACAGGACTGAAACAACCTGGAATGGTTCTGATACAGTGTTCAAAAGACAAAGTGAGTGGGGAAACTACCAATTTTTTGGGATGCTTAATTACATATTTCTGAGATAACAAGAAGCCATTTTAGCTACATTATGCTAGGCACTTAGTTTGATTTTTATCAATAATTACAAAAGTCAATTAACATTAAGTCTTTGGTTGCATTATTATTGGGAACTACCTTTATTTTGTACGTACAATTATATATCTATAGAAAAGAAACAGAGAAACCTGCTTTCTAATCCAAAGTACAGGGAATTAAGGAGAAGCAGGACTGAAACATACCAGTGGAAGGATGATTCAACAGACTACTGTCTTTATTCTAAGGAAAAATATTAAAACATTTTCCAGTATCAAATTCAATTCCTAAAAGTTTTAAATTGACATCTTAAAGGTGACATCTCTATAGCACAATACCATGAGCACATCCTTTCATTGTCAGCTCAGTGATGAGAGCGTGCTGAACCAGCACCATACAAACAAAGGTTGAAAACCAATTTCTACATAAATGCAAGTCTTCCTAAAGGCTTGTTATTGCACATTTCATGTTGACATAATGAATTTTCCATTTTTGGTTTTCTCATTGACCCAAAAGACATAAAATATGGGGACAAAACTTAGGCTTCTTAGTATGTTTTTGGTATGACACATACTGGCAAACTAATTTTCCTCCCTTAAAATAATTTGTTTGACTGAATGATGTAATGAATCCTATCATAGGAACAATGTTTGTCATCACAGTTTTTTAATAACCTGGGATTCTATATCTCCACTGAGATTAGACTTAATCCAATTTAACAAAGTGAAAAACAATGCAGATTTTCTTCAGTACAAGTTATTAATGATTTTTATATCAATGTGTTTTTATTATACAGAGACAGTAACAACTCAGATAACTATCAGAATGGCTTACTCAGCAAAACTGATGAAAAAACATTCCTGTGTTAATTAGTATGAGTAACAGCAATGCAGAGTGAAGAAAATACTAGGTGTTTGTGCATAGAGCTCTCATTTGTTTATTTTTTGTGCCATATGCTGCTTGAGAATCTGTAGCTAATTTTCTGCACTGGCTACAATGCTTCGTCTGGCACTGCTGCCTAGGCTTGACCCTGCACAAAGGAAAACTGAAGCAGAAATTCATCCCTCCTTCTACACAGTCCTGGTTACACAACCTTCAAAAGCATTATGCTAGTTTGCAAGCAAGAGACAAATTTAACCAACTCACTTTTCACTTGTGGTGCCTTTAGCAAAGGGAATAATCTGCAAACTAATTTTCACTATGTACCACACTGTGTTCATCTTAACACTGTTCCCATTTCCTGATACACAGACTGCCCCCCCAGGTTTTAGTTACTCTAGTTACTCAAGGTTTCTATTTCCATCAGAAGTAATGAACAGGAGCATTTCATTTACATGTTTCTCCAGTTACACAAATGTTATACAATAAATTAAAAAATGTTTTTAGATTCCTAATGGAAAAAAAAATTTGAACTTCAGGCATGTGACAAAACACACTTGTAAGTGAAAAGCATTGTATATATGCTATAAAGAACTCAAATCAACTGGAGGGTCTAAGAAATCGAAAACATACATGAGTACTTAAAAGAAATCTAGGTAGGTTTAATTGTGCAAATAAACACAACTCACTCAATCTTAGTTCTGCCCTTTAGTGAACAAAATTACACCAAATGAAAGATGTGATTTTAAAAGTTCATGTTAATCTAATTTAGAACCATAAATAACAAAATACTACAAGAACAATCACACAGTCATTTCACATGACAACTCATGGCCATAAGGTCATTAGGTTAAGCTTCTCATTTTTCCCCCTTACTTTAGCTTCATGTAAGTGTAATGTAGGCAAATTTCCTGAGCAACATTTACTGGCGCGTTACCTCCACCTCTGTGTCTGTTTAGATTTTTCTGACAAGCAGATCCATCTCTCTTATGCCACTCTTCCTTGCACAAGACACAACAAAAGCCACACAAAATTTTGCTTAGCAGTGTTGTACTGCAGTACTAAAGAAAATGACGCCACAAAGCCATTAGAATTTTGTTTTGTGAGGGGACTGGAAAACCATTAAACTGTACCATATTATAGTTTGAAAATTGTTTTGGGTCAGAACCCAAGGTCAGAGTAATTCTCTTGTGCTATATTTTCTATTACTTTTTTCTGATTCCAAGTTGTGTAGCACTTGACCCAGCCACAGATACTGCAAAGTAAAGTTACAGAGAAAATAAAAAAAAAAATAACCCTCCCCTCCTCCAGACTCATGCATTTTTGCACCAAAGGGCAGATTTTTCTATTCCAGGACTATCTCACCTCTGGAGTAACATCTCGCGGTGCAAACCCTGTTCCTCCCGTTGTTAAAATCAAATTGAGTTCCTTTTCATCACACCAATCTATCAGCGTCTCCTGAAAGAGAACATGAATCCTGTCAGATCCAGCAAGAAATGGTTATATCAGATAATACCTGAAGACTTGAAATGTCTTAAAACCGAGTCATACACAATATGGGGAATTATAAACCATTCATGGCTTTTTATACAAAGATTTTAAACCAGTATTTATAGCCAAGATAAGACAGAATAATGCAAGTATCTACATAATATTATTTTGCATATGGAAACTGAAATTCAGTTCTCTATCTCTTGACCTGAATTGGAAAACAAGAATTCACAGTTATTAATTTCTACCATTGTTTATTTTGATATATAAATATAATATCCTTCAATACATTATCAAACTAATAGAGTATGTAAATTTAATTTGCATTACATAATTGATTCTTGTAATAGTAACTTTGGTTTACATGCTGCACTTTTTGATAGCCTGAAAAAACCAAGAACCATGGATCTGTAAGCCTAACTACCAACAGATTCAATAATGCACTTGATGCAGCAGGTGATGATCTACAATCATCTTTCCTACATTCCCCTAATAACAGGAGTGTGTATACCCATTCCAAAGCTGGACTGAGAAATCTGTCATTTAAATTCAATGACTTACAATTCTGGGAAACTCATGATACTAGAGAAGTGTTTAATTTGATTTGATATATTAATTTACAAAATGACTTTTTAAACTAGTTTTCAAACTATGACAAAAATTTGACATAAGCAGAAGACTTATTTAATCTCAATGTGATTATCTCACTTATCCTTCATATTCAACTGTGGGCCAGCACAGCAGGAGCATGTCTGCCTGGAGTGCAAAATTCACTGTCTTACCTTAAGTACACTCATTACACAGTAAAGTATCATCTACAGAGATCATATCTATTATTTAGACAGTTATCCATATTCTAGCAAAGAAACAACATTATTTGAAAATGTTAAGGACAAATTTAAGTTTTGGGAGCATTACATTGGGAAGGAAGGAAAAGTTTTGGAGATTGTTGGCTTAAAGCTTATTATTTATCACAAAATTAGCTCTGAGAAATATACTGGTTTAAAAAGCTTAAAATAAAATCTCTGGAACAACTGAAAAAGTACAACCAATTTAGGTAATCCTCAGCTGTATTTTTGCAGGCCTAGTACTCCTATGCAACTCCCATTTAACAGAAGGATCATATACAGACACTTAAAAATTACAGCTAGAATAAACCTATGTCTTACTGCAAGCCCCACCACACCAATACATCCAAGGATTACTTGAAGAAGTGGCAAAACCAAAGGTTCTGTCTTTATTTCTCCTTTCTTTACTCATTACTTCCACTTCCTCTTTTGTATTCTCTCTTGTCTTTATTAAAATCATATTAATCTTTTTACTCTACCCCTTTGGAGAATAACTCTCTAATTCACTGGGTTGTAAGTGAACATCCCAGAAGTTTGTTATATGAACATTTCAAATAAGCTTGAGAAAGGAACAAGGATAATGCCTCAAAGTTGTACATAAATAAAAGAACTAGTAACTATAGCTCTTGTGTTACATTTTGAAAAAAATGTGAATTATGGTAGTAAAAGGATTTTAGGTCTTAAAATTTTTTGCTTCAATAACACAGTTACACATTAGGAAATTTCTTTCAAATAGGTGGCATCTCTATCATCTAGAAATATATTTGTCTTGACTTAAACAGGTACACATTTCAGAGAACAGTTTGGAGAAGCTCAGTTTTTGGCAAAGTTAGACCTTAATATTGCAATTATTTTAAAAATTAATATGGTCAGGGAAAAATCTTCCTATAGAAAACAGGATGGGTAGGTTTTCGGCATTTGGTTTGGTTTTTTTAAAGCATAATTTAGCTTTGGATAAAATAAAACCTCCCAAATTTCTTTTAACAAGAAAATAGATCCTTCCTCTGTTCTCATTTTGCTACAGTTCAGTAATACTTGCATTAATGAGGGGAGAAAAAGTCATGTGATATCCTTCAAAAAACTAAAGAAATTAGCATCCTAACTCTTCAATTAAATCAAGCAATAATTAAGTGCCTATTCCTGCTACTGCATCAGTGTACCTAGGCAGACTCCTAGATAGAATTCTCAATTAAGTTCTAGTTATAGTAAAGAAACTTTCAAGCTTTCAAATAGAAGACCTTTAACCACAAGGCAGTGAGTTTGGGTTTCATTGTACTTTAGAAGTGCAAATTCATCACTTAGATATTTTAAAACCATGGAAAAATAGCCAAGGCTTATATTCAACTTATTTATTTTCTCTCTAACCCAAAAAAACTGTGTGCCATGAAATATTCTCATTGCGGTGAAAGTATCTAAAAAAGGAAGCCCCCACGCTCATCTATTATGAACAAATTGTGGACTCAGAACAGGTAGATTCTGTACTGGCTTTGCAGGGAAATGAATTTTCTCTGTCTTCAAATAAAGATTTCTCTAGGCAAGTGACCTGATATTTGGCTTTACTGACGCTATACAAGCAAAATTATTATATAACATTTCAACCAAAGAAAATTTAATTTAATATTTTTTATGCATATTTCTCCTCTTCTGTTGTTTCACTGATGATAAGCTTTCGAGAGAAAATGGCTAGGTCAACAGATTATGTAAAGCACTATTATTTCATTCAAGCCATTGGAATGATGCTGATGGATACAAAATACAGTAGCTGGCTCTGAAAACAGTCCAGTAAAATTACCACCAAGTTTTAAAAAGCCAGAACAAAGCTACAGAACTCCAGGGGGGAAAAAACCCCAATCAATAAATAGCTTAATACTTTTAAAAATTAGTATCCTAAATTAGGCTTTATCAGTTATTTTCCAGGGTCAAGGTGTAACAGAAATGAAGTCATTACAGACAGTTCCTCCACAAATAATTTTATTTCAAAAGGACACAACCATTTCAGATTTCACTGAAGTCCTAAAATAATTATATTAATTATGTCTTTCTGATGCACAGAAGTAAAATGTCAGGCCAAGTTGTCTCCTTAAGCTTTAGATTAGATCTAGTTCCCTGTCCTCTTTACCTAATTTCTCATATTTTCTCTCTCAAATACATTTAAATTTCCCTCATTCAAATGAGTAAGAAATCCTTAGGTAAAACAAACAACTTCTTTCCATCTCTTGCTGCAAAGAGCTGTTGCTACTATCAGCTCCCTCTCTCCCACAACCTGGAACTACTCATTGGACTTCCTATGCACTGCCCGGTATTGAAACTACTTCAATTATAACACTACTCAACAAAAACTTTGTTTATGATGCTTGGAATTGTCTCATGACCAGTGTTAGTTTTACCAGTGCAGAAAAATCCTGCCTCATTTTTTCTCTTAGTCTTTCACACGTGAATTTATTGATTTAAAGACCAATAAAGAGCCTACAGGTATGGCTCAGTGCAGACACCCTATGTATTTGGCAGGTACATGCTTGCAAATTCATAAAGGCACTACCACATCAGGATACACTAAGCCCAAAAACTGTACAGATGCATTTTGGTGGCACCATACTTAAGCTAGTGCTACCTGACATTTCAGTCAGGGAACAGCTTGAACACTCACTGACATATTTCCTTCTGTGGAGGTAACTTAAGCATCTCCATGTCCAAGATGCAAACCTGCCATTAGTCTAAGCTGCAATGAGCAAGCCATAAAATTTTGGTAATTTTCATTTTGTATTTAAAACTAGTTCCAGGGCTCTGACTCTTCCCTACACCACACCCTGCCTTGATCTACTGTGTTCAAGCGAGAGAAAATACATTATGCTTTAATTTGGTAGGGTTGTCCAGCAACTCTTCATGATTATCATTAGGTATTGTTGTATTTCTAGCAACTCTTCTTCACACATAATTTCTGTGGGATAATGCCCCACCACGATGCACAAGAAACCTGATCACAGGATACACAATTACAATAGACAGGGAAGTGGGCTATTTCATACCTCCATCCTTTAATCTCTGCATAAGTGAACTGGAAAAACAAATAGAGATTCCTTTCTGGAATGAGAGGAACAATGTCCTGATCTTTAAAGATAAATAAGGTTTGTGGATTACTTATCTTAGCCAGAAATTTAAACTTGAGACAGGCTGCAAGTCTCCTCCAGTCCTCCTAGCACTACTGTCTGGTGGTTTTTCACAGACATTGAGACTACAAGCCTTAACGGGAGCAAAAGCGCTACAAAGCACATGAAAATGGTCATTGTGCATCAGATTAAATGCCTACACAGAAAAGCTGAAGTCCTGATGACTTTTCCTTTTCTATGATGCTACAGTCTATGGCACTTCTTGCCTTTTTTTTTTATTGTCCTATTTTTGCCATCACTGCTCTGAGAGTGTGGTAGCACTCCCACAAGTTTATGCTTCCAAAATTACTAGAATATCTTCCTTCAAGTCAATATTCTGGTGCTTACCATTTAGATAAACACGTATATGTTTTTCTGATCGATACATAGTTTACTTCATAACACAAGGTTTGTAAAAAGAATTCTCAATACACATACGTATTTTCATATACCACAGCCACTAGAACACGACATGTACACTGCTATAATTTAAAACATCCAGAAAGAACAGGGAAATGCTAAAAACAGTATAAACAGGGCAGGATCCATACAGAATTCCTTCATTCTATATTCAGTATTGAAACTAGTTAAACAATTCTTAATTCCATAGTTAACAAAGATGTTTGACATTTTGGCCCATGCTAGATTTTTCCAGCACAGTGCAATTGTGAAGTTATTTCACCTTATATGCATCACTAATCACACAGTAATTAAAATATGTAAAAATTTAAACTGCTGAACAAATATAAGTGTTAAATATGAATCTTAATTATGGAAAAAATATACATTTATTTACATTGGATTTTGAAACAGAGGTAAATCAGTATAAGCTGGTTTACAGACATGCATACTTATCCAGAAGTATTCTCAAAACAACTTCATGTGACTTAAAAGATCACTGTGGCTCCCAGGACAAACTACTGACAATCTTCAGAGATGCAGAAGTCTGTGTTCTCCAGAGCAGACCTCAAAATTACAAGCTTTGTAAAATTATTTAAATTCTGTATTTGCAAGCAAATCCTGTTTACTTTAGGAAAATACATTTTTAAATGCAAGGAGAAACATAGAACAGTATGCTTTTAAATGAATAGTGATAGCTTTCCTTAGCAAAACAAGTTAAATTAAAAAAAATATTCATCTATAAAAAGCCATAATAAATATCAATCTATTTTTCTTTCACACTTTTTGGGCTCAAGCTTGAAGAGTGTAAAAGATAAATTTCATGTATGATGAGTTAACATCATCACAATGAAGAAACTATAATGAATGACAATATGACAAGACAGATCAAAGAAGAGAAATTCGGCATAGACACAGATTTGCTAGGAAAACTGGATGTAGTTTCAAGCACTAAGTTCCAGGAATATAAGAATTAGCACATTAAGATCTCATTACAATCTTAACTTAGTCATGTAGCTTGGACTACTCCAGAGCCCAGCTCACTAAAGTTAAGCCTGGTTCTACAACAGGAAAGAACATACATGAGTCAGAAATTCATGTCACAGCACACAAAGCAGGAGAAAAGAAGAATGAAAAGTTGAAGTAACCCATTTGTTCCTCATTGTATTATTCAGGAATTTGAATCTTCTCTATTCTGTGGATCATGGCCTGTACATTATTTTAAAATATAGACTGGGGACTATGCAAGAACACGAATACCCAATAAAGAAAGGCAATGAAGCAAAGAGTGGAGTACAACATTAAATTTGAAAAGCAGGGAAGGTCTTCGAAATGTCAGCGTATTCTTAGAATTAATTTCATATATTTTTGCCCTACTTCTTGTGAGGGTTTTATTTCTTATGCTAACAATCCTTTACTTATTGTTCAAAAGATTCCATGAATTGTGGAGGCCTGAAGATACTCATGAGTGGAGCAACAACTTTACAAGAAATCAATTTCAAAATTATTTAAGAATTTCATAAAATTAAACATTAAAGCAACATGAAAACATGTGTGTTGTTTTCTATTATCTCTATTCCTTTTATCCCTTCCTCACCAGCAGAAAGCAGAAGGTAAGAGAAATGTTAGGAATATGTTCAGTGTAATCACTGTAGTCAAGAGACTTGAATGAAATGCAATTATGTATCTCGCTGTGTCTAAATACAGCTTTTCAAATTTTGAGATTTTACAGAACACAGTAAGTCATCTTTCAAAAAATTCTACAGGTGAATTTCCAGTTTTCAGCATCACAGTCATGTTGCAGTTGTTTTTTTAAATACTAAGCTAATGTATTAAAAGATGTCATAAAAATGTAACTATTTTATTGAAATGCAAAACTAAAGGAGGAATGGAATAAAAATGTACTCTATAAATGGCTGACTTTTTAAATGGAAATTTAATTACAGGCATTTTCCATTTAAAGTAAATTGCAGCTATCAAGTATTTCAAGGTTCAACATACCAATGCAGTCTGTAACATACTTTTTAAAAGTACTTCATGTCTTCTAAAACCTACTATTCAAGGTAATTAGCCCTAAAACAGAGGGGGGGAAAAAAAGTAGGTTTTGAAGAGCAATCATCAACAGAGTTCATCTATGCAAACAAGTAAGGAAAGTCTAGCAGAGAGATGTGCAAACACTGAAGTGTCTGGTCAAACCATCATGACTGGAAGAGCCAACACTTTTAAGAGCTGAGACTGGCAAAAGAATTTCTCATTATTTTGATGGAGAGAGGTAAAGACAGTTGAGGCCATGTACACGGTTGATTTCCTCTCAGAAAAACAAAGGTAAGATTCTTATTGCAACCTACCTACCTTGACATACTAGTCTTAGTATGTCTATACTAAGTATGCCTACACAGTAATTAAGAAAAATAGTGAGTTGTTGTATGATTTAATAAATTGCATTAAAAACTACAAGTAGATTTAGGTCAGAACAAACCATGCACCTACATGCACACAAAGGCATAAAGACCCTTTTCCTTCTGTACAAAAATCTGCTCCCATCTAATGTTGGTGCCACCGGATCCTCCTAGAGCCAGGCTAAGGTTACTCACAGGAAAGGATTGGGCACTTGGCATAACAGCTTTCTACAGATGCTTGGAGGAAGAGATGGAACTTGGAATTAGATACTTTCCAATGTGTCTGTGTCACAAAAGACCTTTACTGTTGACTCTGTATTTGGCAGATATATACATAAGTGTAGGCCTATGTGCTCATTTTTATCTAATAAAAATGTATTAGCAAAAGCACCAAAGTTCAATGTGTCTCATTTCTGCCATGTATAAAAGGCATCTCTCTAAAATACAATATTTACTCACTAAAATAAATATTACAGAGTTATAAAAATTCTGGTTTTCTTAAGAATTGAAAACAATTAAAAACTTAAGAAAAGACAAGCTAACAACAGTAGAAGCTAAATAGCAACTGGAATGAAAAGGAAAAAGAAAGCATATAACCAAATAAATGAATCTAATACTATTTACTAGCTACAGATAGACAGAAACGTTCTCTCTCCATTTTTAAAATTTTCTCAAATTAAAACAGCACTTCAAAGACCTGTTATCACAAGAATACATGCTTAGTTTTGGAGCCATAAAATTCAGATTATTGGGCACAACAAGATGGCTTTTCCCACATTTTCTTCCCCTTTGCATACATAGAGTGTTCATCTAAGGTTGTTTAGAAAACTATTCTTTGGGTTTTCATCTCAGAATGTGCAAAGGCAACTTGATGTTACACACAAATCAGTTACTTTGTAAAACTAGAGCTCTTCATAATATTTTAGGTATGTGTACCAATACCTACAGCACATGTATCTCATGTACCACAGACCAGAAGCTTCAGCAAAGTTTGCAGGCTGTAACTAAGCCCAGATAAATTACACCTCAATCTTACGGAAAAGGCAAAGTGATAGAAAACCAACTGTAAATTTCTTTGAGCTGCCACAGCAACATTAATTGCTACAACCTTAAGGAACTGGTAAAAACACATCTACCATATTTGCAAAAGTGACAGGTCTCAGAGAAGTCCCAGTACAAATGCCTCAGAATCATATTTCTGTAACAGTCTTCAACTCACTTGAAAATAATCATTTGCAGAATTTGCATGTGAATATTTGCATGCACGGACAAGTACATCTCCAGTTTAAGCTAGGTTATACCCCATGTCTACTTGTTTAATTGGCAGGAAGTGCAGTGAATTAGAAAATTACTACAAGGCTTCTATGATTAAAAAGAAAAAAACACATGAGGTCAGCTGTGGAAAAAATGTTTAAACTCAAATGTTGGCTTTCCTGCAACTAAGAAATTTTAAAGATCAATACACTAGTATAAATAAAACGGATTCTTACAGAATCCTGTTCCATTTCTAGCCTCATTTTCTAATAAGAATCTTACATGTTACTTCACACACTTAGCTACAATTGTGAATGACATTATTTTATTTTTTAAATTATGTTACAACTTAGATGATCTCAAGTTTTCATGTAGCTTTCAATGGAAATGACAAATTGAATAGAATGAAGATATTTAAATATCTAAATAAGGTTAGGATGGGGGGAAAGACAAGAGATGAAACCATTAGAGAGATAGGGAGCTACTCAGTGTAATGCGGTTTGTGGTATAAATTTCCCCCCATGTATTGTTCATGCATATCATCCATGGAGTCAATGAATTAAATTGGTTTTTAAAATAAAATCTACTGCTTTACCTGTGAGAATACAGTAAAGAAAATTTACCTACCAATGAACAGCTGCAGTACTTTGAGACACTTAGTCCATACATATATTCTAAGAGTGGGTGGGCTTGTGGTCTGCCCTGGAGTGTCCCGGGAGGGGCACTCCCACTCCTCCCCTCGTCCTGCTTGAGGCATTGACACACTGCCACCACTGCAGTTCCTCTTAAATGCACAATCAAACCTGAAAGAGATTCAGAAAGAGGGGAAAAGCAGGTAGGAGACTAATGTACATGCAGACTATACCTCTCAAAGAACACCAGTTACTGATGAGTAACCTTTCTTCTTTGAGTCTGCATGTACATTCCCACAACGACTCACTCTGATCAGTTACCTTTGCCTTTTCCCATCCAGGAGAAGGCCTGAGGACTCCCACAAAAGACTGCAGCATCACTCCACTGAAGGCTGAAACAGCCCTGGATCCTATTAGACTAAGACAATGCTGGGTGAAAGCAAAGAGAGAACTCCAGGTGACCTTACAGCACATGTCTAAATACCATACAATATAGATACTAAGTTTATCCAGAGATCTAATAGAATTTGGTTTGGCCACATGAAATTCCTTGAGTCTACTCAGAGACAGAAAGGCGCCTAAACAATTATTATGTGAAGTCAGCCAAACTTTTTGATATTCCCACTGTGCAACAAGAAGCAAACTAGAAAACTTGGATCTTTGAAGAGAAATTATAAAGGCCTTATGAAATCAAAAATATAAAGTATAAAATTCAATCAAAGAAGGATAAGATCTGGAAATAAGTATTGAAGGACTAATTTTCTTGTTACTCTGGATCGTCAGCACCATTTCAAGAAGGATTCATGGATGATTGAAGAACAGATTTTCTGCCCATATATAAGTAGTATGTAAAATAGCAGCTATTAGGACCAATATGCTTCACTAGCTGGCTGAGAAAACTATTTCCAAATGTACCACTTTCCTAGACACAAGCAGAAGGAGTAAGCAGAAGTAAGAATTAAAGAGCTCAAAAGCAGAGAAGCAACCACCGTAATACAGTGGTTTTCCACTGCATGAACAGTGGGAAACTGTCATCAATCATGAACAATTCAATACATCCTGATCATCTCTTAGGAAGATGTGAATTGTGAAATGTGTGAACATCAGTGTACTCAGAGAGAGCGACCTGGTAACCTCACCAAAATACAGAGAGAAATCAAAGCAACTACATATCACAACTATTCAGAGAGCTGAGATCAAAGCAGCAACAAACATGTCATACAGACACTATCATTTTCTCATAGAGTATGCATGCCTAGGTTATACTTTCCTGCTACTAATTATCATCACTCTGGAGAGAAGCAAAAACTGACTGCCCTAGAGATTGATTAATGTTTTGGCTTGGGAGTCCCAAGATTATCACAGACTGAAGAGCGAGGGAAGAACTAAAATACAATTTCTATGAAGACTACAAAAGAAGTATACTCATAGCTGCCCATGATTATACCCACTATCAGAACAAGGTGAAATCACAAAACAAAAACCCCACAGTTTTGTCTTTACTGAGTATTTCTCATGTTTGCCAATCGTGATAACTTACAATCAATGCACATAAAAGGAGAATCATCTTACAAGTCTAATCCAAATAAAATTGCTGTCTGGATCTATTAAACCAGGCATCTGTATGACATGCCAAAACAATAAGTATATTTTCGCACAACCAAAGGCAGCATTGCAAAAACTGTAACATTCTCGAGTACTGAGAAATAAGGCCCTAACCTAAGATAATAGGTTGCTCCTGAGGTGAAATCATTGCTATCTTGTAGCATATGTAAAGGTTGTGGTCTCCTTCCTACCCAAAATGTTCTGTATGTTTAAATAGTCAAATATAGTGTTATGTTTCACTGCATGAAAAATGAAGCTTCAATAATGCCTGAGTCTATTAGTCCAGATGATCATGTGGGGGGGGAAAAAGGCAGTATGACTATAATAGATGGTTACAAGCTCCTGAATTCCAAGCACTGATACTGTTCAAGCCAGAATGGAGTGACTGTGGTGACACAGACACTGCTTTTTTCTAACCACAGCAGAGTTAAGGGTATTGATAGATAAGCACCAGTCTGAAATGCATGGAAATCAAAAGATATCTCCCTACCAACTCAGATGCTCTTGCCCTCTAGAGAAGACATTTTAATTTCTGGATGTTATGATAGATTAATTAATCCTTGGCGGATAATATTGTCAATACAATTGCCTATTTAAATATGTAGAGAAATTGCTGTTAAGAAGATGTGCCAGCATATTTTGAAGATCCTGAAAATCTGTAACAATTATTTTATGTCAAGCACAACAGCTCCATAGATGGAGTAATTTCATGCTTGCACCTCCATGCTTACTGCCACAGTGCACTATGATGGTGCCATTCACTAAAAAAATCACTGTTCTGAGCATCAGCGTATGGATCCTGAACAGCATTCTGATATTGCCTGGTAACTTTTATTAGAATCATAGAATATCCTAAAAATGCTGCTCTTGTGCAACAAAGAAGCCAGCCTAGCTGACATCTCTACATATTTGTAGTGGATCCTGCTACCAGCTGGGAGACTTAAAGATTACTATCTATCACCTATATTAATTCTCTAACATCATCAATGCTAGATTTAGCTTCCAGAAAATAATAAACCATCAGTAAGGAAGCCACCTCATTCAAAACAAAGAAATGTCTTTTAGTTCTCTAAATATAAGGAAGATATGGACATCCTGCTCTGATATATTCTTGTGATAGGGACACACAAACAAGAAAGAAAAAGGTATACACAACTAAAGAAAGAAGTCTGGAGTATTCTGGATCTGATTAGATTGTCTGCACATCTCCATTTTCTGTTGAGTAGGAGTAATACTGAAGACCCTGAAAATGATTCTCAAAAGCTATAAGGAAAGTATAAAAATCAATTGAAATTCATTGACAGTTATTAATGCAAAAAACATGTTAACAGCTCTTGCAGGCAATGAAAAATGAGTAACTATGATCAATACAGAAAAAAAAGATTTTTCCCTATGTGCCCTGGTTGTTTTTTTCTATAAAGATAGAGCACAATAAAAGAATCATAGAATGAACTAATAATAGGCTGCCTTGCTGATTAAGTTATTGCTTATTCCTAAGTGAGTGTAAGCATCTAAAGAGTAAAATGTAAAGAACCTTTTTACACTTCTAAGACTGAACCAAACTTACAAGAGTGACTGAATTACTGAACTGGAAAGGCCATTCTCTTGAAAGGAAAGACATTTTCAGAACTGAGTCCGTGCAGAATCTCTTTTATAGGCCCAAAGGATTATAGCTATTGCATAATACTGGGTGAAAGCTGTTACCATAGAATTTGATGAGCCATCATCTGTTTCCATTTCAGCTTGCAGAGCTGTCTTAGCATCAGCCAATCCCGCTGCAATCAAAGATTTCAATTTTTATACTCAGGAGAAAACTAATGCAGAACAATTAATATCAGAAAGACTTCTTTCCCTAAAAGCTGAAACTTTTGGGTCATTTCTCTTTTGGAATATTTTTTAAAAATGCTCATTTATTCTTGATTTTGTTCTTTTCAACAACAAAATTGCTTGCAATCAGGAGGCAATAAAAGCATTCAGAATACTAAAGAGATTTCAAAATCACCTTTGAACTGTTTCTGCAGCTGGTATAAATGAAACTAAAATCTGCCAGGGTACTAAGGTTCTTCAACCATGCCTGTATGGTATTGTAAATCTCTCAGGCAAAATAATATATAGAATTTCAAACAACTTACAGCACTTTTGAAAAATTCTTTGTATTCTTATCCTCATTGTTTCTAAGGTCCTAAATTCTCAGAAATTATTTTATGCTCTAAATAAAGATATGCTGTCACTGTTGTATAATAAAGACTATACGTATATAAAAATAAAACATATATTTTTCTCAGCCAACTAAACTGGAGACAAGTTTGTAAGAAGTCTTCCTAAATTGATAAAGTTGATGAATCTAGAGCAAACAGAAGCTTAATAAAGCAAACGCTTCACAGAACAGATCTAGCTCAACCTGGTTTCATAATGTTAGCAAAGCCCCAAAGGTTGACTAAGACATGAAGAAAGTTTAAAGAAATACATGAAAAGAGTTGGAAAAGATGATTCTTAGCAGAATCACTCGTCACCTCTTGTTTTTCTAAAGACAAATACCAAACTTTACTAATTAAATCATAAAAGAAATACTAATCATTAGTATCAGAATGAGAGAAGCATAGAATACTTTCTCCTTACAAATGTTTGCAGCAATCATATTGAGTTTCTTGACTGCTGCAGAGGTATTCAAGAATGACCTGGACAGAATCTTGTGCAGAGGAGGGAGTCTCCAACACCCCTTTGGGCAATCCCTTCCAATGCTCAATCACCCTCGCAGTAAGGAAGTTCTTCCTCATGTTCAGGTGGAACTTCCTGTGCATCAGTTTCTGCCCATTGCCTCTTGTCCTATTGTTTGGCACCACCAAGAAGAGCCTGGCTGTTGGTTATGGGATCAAATGCAAAGAAAAATCTAAATTTAAGAAAAAATCTAAATATAAAAAATCAAAATGTCGGTATCAAAATGTTGGCGAAGAAAAAACACACTGGTGCAGTGCAGTAGTTTTTAGTTCCATAGGTGTTGTTTTTCTCTTCCTACACTCTCTCCCATGTGAGCTCCCTTTTATTTGATTTCTTTACAGATAAACCACTGCTTTCTAATTGATCCTTAGGGCCTCTTGCTAATTTTGTAACACACAAAACATGTCTCAAGCATTCCATGCATGTGATTGTTTTCAATCACAAAAAGTGACATACTCACACAGTGGTTTTCCACCCAGATTCACACCATCCTCAGCAAACACACAAATTAGCTGGGCCTTTAGGGTTAACGTTCTCTTGTTCTGGGTGGTAGGGGTGCCAGATGTTTGGCACCATTCCCATATAAGGCTCCATCCTCAGACACCCTCTCTTCAGAGACTGATCGACATTGATGAGGTCCCCTCTCAGTCATCTTTTCTTGAGGCTGAACAGGCCCAGCTCCCTCAGCCTTTTCTTATAAGAGGGATGTTTCAGTCCCCTCATCATCTTCACAGTCCTTCACTGGACCTGCTCCAGGAGCTCCATCTCTTTCTTGTCCTGAGGAGCCCAGAACTGGACACAGCACTCCAGGCGAGGCTCACCCGGGCTGAGCAGAGGGGCAGGATCCCTTCCTTGACGTGTTGGCCACGGTCTTCCTAATGCAGCTCAGGATCCCATGGTCCTTCTTGGCCACCAGGACACACTGCTGCCTCAGGGACAGTTTGCTATTCACCAGGACCCCCAGACCCTTCTCCACAGAGCTGCTTCCCAGCAGCTCAGCCCAGCCTGTGCTGGCCCACAGGGTTATTCCTGCCCAGGTGCAGGACCCTGCGCTTGCCTTTGTTGAATCTCAGGCAGTTCTTCTCTGCCCATCTCTCCAGCCTGTTCTGAAGGGCTGCACAGCCCTCTGGGGTATCAGCCACTGCTCCCAGCTTTGTGTGCTCAGTGACCTCGCTGAGGGTGCATCTGCCCTTCATCCAAGTATTTGACGAGTAAGTTATTGACCACTGAGCCCAATATTGAACCTCAGAAGACTTCACTAGGACAGCCCTCCAACCAAATCCTGTGCCACTGATGAGAACCCTCCTTGTTAAAGTATGAGTAATTTCTAGAAGTAATTTCCAGAACTCATGGAAAGCCCTCTGGAATACAAGTACTTATTTGTTATTTCAAAGATTTAAGAAGACAAACACTGTAACCTTTACCAGAATCCAGAGTTATTTATATAGTTCAAAGAAGAGTTGCATAAGAAATAATGAGTCTTTTCAACTGTGTATCACCTGCTTTATATATCATTATTCTAACATATGGTCTGTTACATGAAAGTGTTTATATAAGTGATTTTTGGTTATTTAATTGGAAAACTTACCTTTCTGGACAAGGTCAAATCACATTACAGTCAACTGCTTACTGCAACTTAGTATTAAGGTTTCATTACCATAACTAAAAATAGCATATTGCCCCTTTCAAAGAGTTGTATCATCTCCCACACATCCTACTTTCGGGATTATGATGCATGCAGTATATGTTATCTCTGGACTACTGCTTTCCCTTGTAGAGACAATTGCCACTTTAGTGCTAGAGAGTGATGAAAAGCCTACACAGGCAGCACAGTCATACAGATAGTATTTTCAGTAAGAGAGAGAGTAGGTGGCATTAGTGGATGAGGGAGACAGGCAATAAATTTCATCTGTGAGCAACAGCTGGGCAACTCCCTCTGGAAATCAAGGACCACACACTGTTCTGTTGATAACATTTCTTATATTATAGTGCTCCTGACCAGGAGGCCATTGTACATCAAGGAATTAGCAATCCACATAACAGTTTCCTTGAAATTCCTACAGAAGGCTGCCCTGTGCTTTATGTTCAGCATGGTTTTCAGGAATGTGTTGTGCTACACAAACCTCTTTGGCCAAAGGACAGACTCATCCACCTCATTGTAATGGAGGAGCCTGTAGGCAACTCCAATTCAGTTCTGGTGATGACACCACCAGCATGGCTTTCCTTTATCTAAAAGAGTAGCAGAAATTTCTCACAAGTGGAGAAATCCATCCACATCTGATGCTGCATGAACATACAGTTCCCAGCATCTGAAGGGAGTAAGATTTATTTGCTACCTATATTCCTCCTCATCTTTTGCTTTATGAAAGCAGATATTTCATTCAGCTATTTGCTGTCAGGCCATTCTTACTGAGATACAGACAGAACCTGGCACTTCCCTCTCTCTTGCTTTCTGCCCCAGTACAGAAAACACACACAGAGAATTCCCTTTTCAAGACCCATCATTTCTAACTACAAAAGGAGAGGACTTTGCTTTTTTCTTGCAATTACTATTCAAGTCTTTTCTGTCCTCTAAGAGTTCTCTCTCCAGGTCCACTAACACTATGATATTTGAAAACATTAAAAAGAAATAAAAGATTTTTTTTCCTCTGCTGAGACTTATAAATCTGTGGTTAAATATCAGGTCTATCAGGAATCCAGTAATTCTATAGCAGCAATCTTCCAAGAGCCTTTACATTTGTACCAATGAGCCTAAGCACACTATGTTGTTTTTGCAGCTGTAACTATCTATACTGATCAACTTGAAAAAATTTAGCCAATTTTCAAGCCACCATAGCCATTCCTTCCTGAATGTCACAGATCATTTAGTAGTCCCTTAAGTCTTTCGCTCCTGTTTCAGCTTTCACTTTTGTCTAACCCCAAAAGCAGATACATTTAGAAGGAAACTCTATTTTTGTCTGTTACCCAAATTTCAAAATATCAGCAAGAAAATGTAGGACTACTGGCTACACTAAATATATTTTATTTGAATGAACAGCATACAGCTTAACAGTGATAAGATTTTTTTTTTCCAGACAACAACTAATCTACCAAATTTTTTGAGTTTGGGAAATTTTAATTTCCTGTATCTTTTGACCCTTAGGAAAGAAAAAACAAACATGATAATAAAACCATGATAAAACTGAGGCACAGGAAAATAGACTACCACTTCAATTAAATATACTCAGTTGAAGGTCTTAACTAGCAAGTTAACATCTGGCCATTCTAACTTAGAGTACTGACAAGAGAATACTATTTTGCTCAGGAAATAATTGCAGGCTAAAAGAATAAACAGACTTCATACCTTTAGGCTCCTTTTATTATAATGATGTTTTTGTAGGGAGATATTAAATTTCTCACTGACCTACTTGTACAAAAAATTTCATTAGTAATCTCTGTTCTTTGGCTTGATTTCAGTGTCTGACTGAGGTCTGATAAGAAAATGTTTAATTCTTTTGCAAACTCTGTACTTTGGATGTTTCCTTCAGTTCCCTGCAGATAATCTACAATGGCAAAGAGCAAAAAATTAGGCTTCCATGGAGAGTTTTGCATGTAAGAAATACCAGTGATCTAGAAAACCATTTAAAATTAACTGCTTGTACCAAAGTTTCAATTTTAAATTTATTTTGGTTTTTTTAAATTTTATTTGCATTACTAAGCTATTATTCACCCTATGTATAAAAGAAACTTGTTATTTGCCAGTGGGCTTGATGTCTTGCATCTTATTCCTGATCTTGAAACCTACACGTAGAAGTGATTTAAGTATGACATTAAATATGCAGTCAGAGAAAAACTTGTGCCCCGTGCATTAATTTAAAGAACTGCGTTGTGACTACTGATGATGTATCCAAAGACAGGCAATGAAGTTGGTGAAGGATCTGGAGCACAAGTTTTTGATTAAGAGCTGTTGCGGGAGCTGGAGGTGTTTAGCCTGGAGAAAAGGAGGCTCAGAGAGACCTTACCATTCTCTACAACCATTCTCCTCTGAAAGGAGGCTGTAGAGAGGTGGGGTTCTGTCTCTTTTCACAAGTAACAAGGAATAAAGAATAAATAAATTACATATTTATGTCATATAATATAAAAAATATTACATAAGAAGAATGGCAGCCATTTGAAGTTGTGCCAGGGAGGTTAGATTGCATCTTATGAAAAAATGGCTTCACCAAAAGGGCTACCAAGCATGAAACAGGCTACTCAGGGAAGTGGTGGAATTACTCTCTCTGGAGGTATCTAAAAGGCATACAGATGGGGCACTGAGGAATATGACTTGAAGGTGAACTTGGCAGTGTTAAGTTTTACAGTTGGACTTGACGATCTTAAAGGTCTTTTACAACCTAAATGATTCTATGACAGAACAAATTCTTAATTAAAACCACAAGAAAGGACAATATTTGAAAATAGCTGATCACATGTTAATTCCATGTTTCATACACATTCAAAATACATAATTATAAGGACAGTAAGAATATTGCCTTTGGTTTTCTTTCCCTATTATTTAGCCATTCTCAGAAGGCAATACACGTGCTCAAACATATCCAATAATCTTTTCATTGGTAGAGATCCAGCAGAGTGAATTAAAAAAGCTTTTCAACAAAAAGCTGCTCTGAAATTAGCTATTTATTCTACCAGTGAAGAAGGGCCTTTTTTATTTTTTTTCAATTTGTACATTATGAAATTGCCATGGTATTAGATGAACTGCAACATCATCAGCTGTTTTTCCTGTTGCAAAATTAGGACTCTGTTAAAATACTATTTCTCCAAATATAGGATTGATTTTAAAGAGTTTAAGATACTGAAATTGTGCAACCAAACATTGAAATGCAAAATATTCTGAATATGCACACACATACTAAAATCTATATAAAATTTTATATGTTTCATATAAAACATTTAAGTATAATAACACATTGTAAAAATGCCTGGCTGTCCAAATACATGAGGTCTAGCTCAGTTGTTTTAATTAAAGCAAAATGGCAAATGTAGGGAACTGTGTCATTACGAAAAAAGCTTCATGCTTGCATATCAGCTATTGGCTAAATGGTCAAAATGTTTGTAATAAGCACTTTTAATAATCAGGTCTGCAGAAAATATTTAATCCCAAGAAAACTCAGAATTTTGCATTATCTGTGAGATTTGATTTCTTAGTTCTTTTGCTGGTTGTCTCAGAAGTCAACTCTGTAGTGGGTACAGTGTTTGCAAAAGCTTTAATTACACTGAGAGCATACTACTTCACAAATATTCTTTTATTTTCATTTTCAAAACATAACAATCCATTTAGATTTCTCACCAACATATGCATTCACAGTTTGTAACACTACTTAAAGGCATTTGGAGCTTTTGTATGTAAAGCAGTTCTTTATAGCTCTCTGATTTTAAACTTGGTCATCTTTCCTTCAAAACAGCCTGACCATAATTGTGTGCTGTCATCTAGAGCCTCAAGATACTCCCTAAAACTCAAGAGTTAGCTTCAGTGTCCCAAATGACAGCCAGCTTTATTTTTACACATTGCCTGTTTTATGTAGCGTTATTTCTTAGAAATACTCCTTAAAATACAGAAGACAATCCAAATAAATAAAGAAGGGTTATTTTCTGCTTTTTTAAACAAGGACAAGAATTTTAAAACATCTTCATGTTAAGCTCTTAGCTTCCTAAGGTACCCCCAGATACATAGATACATAGTTTCATTTTCCAGAGTGATACATCTTGGGTAATGCTCACTCATGTTAAATTACGTTCAACTACCAAGAACACAGAAGAACCCTTTAAAATGATGGAACTGAGCAGTACAAATTTCCATAGGGGATCAGCCTATTTGTTAAAAGAGAGGTTTATGTCATCACGGCTACAGAAGTTACTCAGAGAAAAAGTTACCATATTCGTATTTTAAAATCAAGGGTATTTTGATAGAGCATAACAATAACAAAGCAGGCGATAAATAATTAGAGAAAACAGAAATGTCATTCTATGCAGAAATGATGAAAGAAGTATATGTGTTACCTTTGCAGTCTTAGGATCCCACCTAATCTTGTCCTAATGATGAGGCAGATGAAATTGAACGCAATCATTTTTGCCAGAACAATTCTAGAAATTATTGTGTCTTTTTAATAAGAACGTATTTTAAAAAGTGAAAAACTCTTCAACCACTTTACCTTTAACTGAACTTTGAAGATTGGATGGCATTCCCCCCCTTATACCTTTTCTTTAGGACAATTGAGTCACAGAATTCCCAAAATCCTACTATAATTGATAAGTACAGAATCAGTATTACACTAAATAATATCAAAATGCTTCCTACTTTATCATGGCAGAATCCAGAAAATGAGCATATCAAAACCATAGGGGAAATGAAAAGGAAAACATCAAGCTTTAATCTTACATGAGTCCTTAATTTGAAAAGAATTGTTTCCTTTGCCTAAATAGGTGCATGCTAAGACACACATCAGTAGGGTGCTCAAAGATAATTCAGAAGAGCAAATATTGTGACCTCAGACACAACAAATTACATAATTTGTCTTGCAATAGCAAAACATTCTGTTTGGTAAAGCACATAATCTTGCACCCAAATATAAAATACTACTGTTGTCCAGTCAAATACTTAGTGTTTCTTACACACATCATGGCAAAACTAATTGGTTTTTGTTAGAACTACAGCTCTGTGAGATAATTTGTCCATATAAATCCCACTTCCTTAAGGATCTGATGCCTCCACCCAAGATGAGTCTGCTCCTGTATCTGTCCTTTTCTTACATGGTGGCATTGCTTATTAGTTCCCTTAGGTAAAAACCATGATAATTAATAGTTCCACAAACTATTGACCACAAAAACTAAACAGCAGATAAAATATAGTGGTTATGAATATTAATGGACACGATAAACCTTTTTATCTTGGAAAAAACCCCAACAAAAAACAGAGGAAGTTCTTGGGAAAGCTTTTTTATCATGATACAGAAGCAAACTTCAGGGGAAGAATTTCTTTCAGCCTGATAACATATCTGCTGGACTTACTTCCTTAAAACGGTTGCAATACAGACCAATGTCTGAGGGACCTGGGGTTGTTTAGCCTGGACAAGAGGAGTCTCAGGTGGAATCTTACTGTTCTCTACAGCTGCCTGAAAGGGGATTGTAGCAAGGCGGGGACAAGTCTCTTCTCTCAGGTAACAAGTGACAGGACAAGAGAAAAAGGCATCAGGTTGCACCAGGGAAGGTTTAGATTGGCTATAAAGCATTGGAGCAAACTGCCCAGAGAAGCAGTGGAATCACTATCTCAGGAGGTGTTTAAAAGACATATACATGGGGCACATGGGGACAGGGTTTAGTAGAGGACTTGGCAGTGCTGGGGCTGATGTTTGAACTGGATGATCTTTGAGGTCTTGTCCAAACAAATGATTCTATGATTCACTGTAGTTCAGGGAGAAAATATTAGAATATACATTTTTGGAGGCTAAATGTTCAAAAATTCTTTACTGATGAGGTAGATGATCAAACCATTTGGAGACTACTGGTCCAGAAAATAATTTGGTTTTTTCTTTGAAGAGTCTGCCAGAAGGGCTGGCACTCTCTAAGTACTTAGCTCAGACAATAGAGTTTCACTAGTAACAAGGGCACTATATGATGAATCTCACATTTGCAACCTGACATGCAGTGTTATAGGAACACAAGTGCTGGCTGAAGGCTTGGGACACATCTACCACAGCCTGTTAGTACAAACCAGCCCTTTTAATATCTCTGATTAACAGACTTTGGCTCAGATTGCAGAGTAGCCTTTGATCATATGAACTGGAATCCTTTCAGATGAAACTTATTTGGAAGACGGACTTCAGCAGCATGTATAATCCACTCCAGCTGTTAACAGGCACACAGAATAATACCAGAAGTAGTGTGAAATAAAACATATCAAAGAACATATGATGTATGCTGGATCTCCAGCACCACATGCTTTACTTTATAGATAGATGTGTTTTATTGGTTTGCGTGACTTGGGAACACAGACACGACTCAAGAGAGACATTCATTTCTTGGCACCAAGGACAGTGTGGCTAGGGCTAAGGCAGGCATTTTTAAATTTGTCTCTACACATTTGGCTATGATTTTATTTTGCTGGAAGACATCCATTTCTTGAAGCCTTTAGGACATCAGCTAAGCCAACATTCCAGCTCTGTGCACTATCAGAGATGAGATGATCCACTTACCCAACATACTCAGTAAAACATAGAATTCACTTCTAATTTTTCATTTTACATCAGTGCTCAGACACAGCTAATCAGCACAAAATCTCACCTAGACCAATCTTGTGCAACTGATATAAGAAAGTATTTGGGCAAATAAAATGCCTGTAGCCACAGTTCAACATGTCAATACTTTTATACCATTCCTTTATGATATCTCCTTGAAGGAAGTTTTTGTTTGGTTTACCATTAAAAACATTTCATGTCTCATATTCTGTTTTAGACAGTGGACCTTATACATGACAGGGTCACTAATAGGAATAGGACACCACAAAAACCCTAATTAATTAGCAGAGAAGTTGAATGAGGTGCAATCACACACTGAAGTACTAAGCATCAGTCTATTCATACAGTTTACAAACCTGCATGTCACAGGGAGGCTTGTGCAGCTCTTGGTGTCTTCCTATTGTGCTTTCCAATCATTTCTTAAAACACAACCTTAACAATCATCTGAAAACATGTGATGAAAGCAAAATAAACTACGCTATCCTGGCAGAATTATTTACAGTCTGCCAGTTGCAAATCTTTTTCAGGAAAACACAGTGTATTAAACTGGTTTCTGCTGTGCTGTGTGTGTTCTTTCTTTTTTCCCCCCCTTACAATCAGTGTATTATCAACCAATAGAAAACACATAATCAAAACTTTGGCACCTGTTTTCAGGCAGTCTTAAAATTTGCATAAATTAAGAATGAGAGTTAATTTTAAATGTGCAGTATAAATAAGGAAGAATGTGTTTGAAATGCAACCAAATGTGCCACTTGTGAACATTTCTGTCCCGGTCTCTTTATCTGTTCCCCACATGAAAGTGCTTCTATAAATTAGATTATTTTTATAATCTGACTCTAAATATTTTTCAGTGCTAGTGTGCCATTTTTGTGATTAAAGGAACAGCCCCTTCACATTCCATTGTACATGCTGTGGCACCAAAGGCTCATGCACAAGAGAAAAAGTTCAGTGCTCTGGCCTTGGTTCCCTTCTCCTCAGTCCATCCCCATGACTCCCATGCCTCTGCCCCTTCAGTTGCCCCTGAACACTCAGCTAATAATAGTAACCACACTGCTCAGCACTCGCTCTTGGATCATAGTAGTCTAATTAGAGGCTTCTATTTTATATGCAAATTGGAATTGGGGATTTTTTCACATCTCCTATACACATAATTTAACATTAATCTCTGCTGAATTTTATCAGGTGGATTGTCACCCAACCACTCAGTATTTTAATGTCCTTATTTGCAGTAATATTTAATTTCTCTACAAATAATAATTTTCTTAATTCACTAAGATACAACCTGTAAATAGCTGTACAACTGAGGGTTATTAAAAAAAAAAAAAAAAACACCAAACCAAAAAACCCTAAACAACACTCCTGATCTCTTTTTCTCTATATACAAAGAACCAGCATAGAGAACGTGAAGGTTTGGGGTTTTCTTTAAAAGAAGCAAACCAAAACAATCCTGATGGCCTTCTCTCTTATATATATAGGTCTAGAATTCACCTCTTGTGACAATCATAAAAAGAATAAATTTCAGAAATAAATTTACCACATGAAATGAACCTAATATTGATCTCCCTCAAACTCAGTCAAGCCCCTAATTACTTATGACATTATTAGTTTTGATAGGATAACATTAAATTTTCTTCATAGACCTCAAATAAGAATCATCAGAATGCATTCTTACAGGGTAAATAAAACCATCCAAAACTTAATGTAACAGGTCACGTGGAAAATTATTAGGGCTTTTATATAAACTTGATTTACTTAAACACTTGCCAAAAGCTATTTGCTGCTTAATGAGAGGAGCATGTTTTCTCATCTCATTCATGCTAAGTGACATCCCATTTAAGAAATTACTTTTCCAGTGAGAACAGAAGGCACTGAAAACATTGCCCAGTATAAGGAGTCAGATGAAAAGTACAAGAGCTGGTCAGAAGATGCCCTAGGAGACAACTAGGTTTCAGCTGACGGCTGGGACAAAGATAGGTATTTAGCAAAAATGGAAAATGAAGGAAAGCCAGGAGGAATTTAGACAAAATCAGTTACTACAGCCACAGAGAGAGGCAGAGATTTTTTTATGCTGGAAAACAAGAGATTTCAATTCCTGTTTCTGACATATTTAATTAAGAAAGAATAAATAGACAAACAGGTCTGTGGAAATGAAAAATCTGATACACATTAATGTCCCCTCTTAAGGGCAACAGCTTAAATGCTGGGCAACCAGAAATGCTTAAAGGATGATGAAAAATAGGTTTGTCCTGTAAGCTAACTTACAGCTGTTTTTGTTCTCTATTTGCAGGAGAAATACAGAACTATTTTGCTTGTTTTAGAAAGCAAATAATAATATTTCTAAAGTTATTTTGTCTTGTTAGCATTGCATTTGAACTTCCATGGATGCACAGTCTTCCTGTCCTTCCCTTCCCCACGTGGCAATATTCCATGATCTGCAAATCACAGGGTAAACTTTTGTATGTTCATAAGATTAAACCACAAAATACGATACAAAATGCATTCGCTTAAATTCTACTCACATCAGGGGACAGGAATTTATAACAATGCTTCAGCATTTTCTATATTCAAGACGGCCTGGAAGAGTAAGATAACTAGGTAAGGTGGTCTCGTCTGTCATTTCTAGAGACATGAAGCCTCTGAAGCCACAAAGCCTATGCAAAGTAAGATGGAAGACAGCAGGAAAACAAAAAGTGACAATTCCTATTTTCATGTGGAAAGTTAGTGAGTATACTCTTTCTTCCAGAGTGTCTGGACATTTGATGCCCATGCCAGGAAAGCAGAGGAATGTTTTTGACACATTCAGCAGTCCTAAATCAGAGTTTGATAGACACCTCAGCCACCTCTCATTTTACATTCTTTCTGTAAAGGTGTTTTTTTTTGTTGAGAGTCTGTGACTCCAGTGAGTATCCATCATCCACAGAAGATGAGAGAAACAGATGAAAAGTCCCTTCAGTGAGTACTCCCCTAGGGAGTTTCTATACAGAAACTTGAGATAGCAAAAGTTATAGCATGGAGAACAGTCACATCCTCCAAGCAAAAGCAGTCTCAAACCTATCAGAGCAGAAACAATCCAAAAAGTCAAAACTGATATTCACAACTACTAATGGCTTCATAGGTGGGAGAAAAAAAAAATCCCACAACAGAAAAGGCATTCTTATGAAACACTCATATTTCACTGGTGTGAGACAGTGCCTGGACTAGTCAGGCTTGCACAGCCATGCTTGGCACCAAGCAAAGTCAGAATCCAGACTGCACCTTCCAGAAAAAGGTGGAAAATCAGTTTTAGAAGAAATAAAATGTAGATCAACAAAGGACTCATGAGAAGAAAAAATTACATAATAAAGCAGATAAGGAAATCACAGTCTAGGAGCAATATAATATGATTCAATATAATATAATCAACTGTGGACTAGAACTACAAGAGTGAAGCACAAATGCATGGCCATTATTAATGCTGCAGGGGTTGCAAATCTCCAGGTTGTAGCACAAATGCATACATGTGGATGAAAAATTAAAGCAAAGTAAGTTTTTGTTTTATATAAAGTTTTGGACAATTTTGTCACACAATCCCACACACAAAACTTTAGTTCTCTCTAGCATGGAAATAACATCTGTAACAACAGATTAATTATTAAGGATTAATACAGCAAGTAAAAACTCAGGTTTTTGTCATCTAAACAATGATACTTACTTGAAAAAGAACACTAGTCAGTGACTGACTCTGCTAATTCAGGATCTGGAAATTAACTCAGGAAGAAATTTGTGTGTTCATCAGGTGAACTTTGATTACAGGGAAATATGATGAGACAAAGTTGTTTTAGCTTAACACATCCCACTTCTCAATTGTCCTAGTTAGATTCATGTCCATAAGAAAGTCTACTTCATGAAAATCCAAGAAGCAAGTAGGAAAACCTAATCTGCAACTTTATCGGGGATTTCATACACTAAGTTGACATCTCAGTGTCAACTTTTTGTTACTGGTTAGGACACTTGCAAAAGGTTTTAGAAACTTTTCCTAGATGCAGGAGTATAATTAAGCTGTCTACTGGATGGTCAGACTCTGAGTGCATGTTAAGAGAGGTAGAAGACAAGTCCTCAGTTTAGTCAACACACATAACTAGCAATCTAATGGATGACATGTGACATGACCATCACATTTACCTTTTAAATCTTTTTAAACTTGTATCTGTAAGCTTTAGAGTCTATGGAGATGCTACTTAATACTCACTAGACATTCAATGGATAATACCCTTTTATGTCATGCTTAGTAAGAGTTCTTGTGCTGAGAGTTAGTAATTATAATTTGAGATGCAGAAGAAGGAAAACATGAGCAGAAAAACTGAGAACAAGAATTGCCATTCCTGCAAGGTAAATAGCAAAGTTTCTTGGTGCTCTAGGATTAGTGGGAGTACACACTTCAAACAGCTTGAGCCTCTTCAAAAAATTTATTCTGAGTGGGGAAACCTTTTTCTTTGTGCTGGATCCCAACAGATAAAGGAACAATAATCTCAGTATTATCATCAAATTCTGATTCCTCCCATCATAAACTTTGGAGAAACTATTTGTGAAGCACTTGGCCAGTGCTGATAAACTTGGCAAGTGAATATCCATACAGTGATGAAGTAAACCAGATCCAGGACTTAACCTCCTATGCAACACTGGGATGACAGCACACTTCCTTGTTCATGTAAAGCAAGGCTGATTCTGTAGAAGATGCAAAAGATATCTAAATACTGCCCCACTCTCCAGTGTGGAGACATATTTTCATAAATATTTTCAGGCACAACCCTGCTCTTGTGAACTATCCACCACAGTAGTTACAATAACATTTCTTTAGTGATTTTTTTTTAAATATGGGACTACAAACTGGCACTTACTGACAAATTACTACTTATTTTTGCCACATGTTGATAATTATGAAAATGCTTTGATAATGATCAAGGCCAGTATTTCTTGGCTGAAGACAAAGTTTGTGTGAGTTTCATCAGCTACTCTTATCAGCAAAAAACCCAGATTCTGGGATACAGCATTATGTAGGTATATGACAACACAAAGTGGGCAAACCAAATGATTTCTGAGAAAGTCTTGGAATAGACTGATTTTAATTGTAATCCTATCAAAGCTGCCAATTTTTGATGGCAGGGAGTACAGCTTTGCTCTGAAATACATCTTGCTGACACTGAAATCAACTTCCTTTGTTTCTAAGATGTTCCTAAAAATGACTGTGTGGAAAAGTTAAATCTTTTGAATTCCTAAGTCATATAGAGCAACTGACCTCTCAAGAAGACACAGCATTCACCATTTCTGGCTACTTCGCCCTCCCTCATAGGTTTTATCATTTTTTACTCTTGGATTATTATCACTGGAGTCTACTTTGTCAAAGACTGAAGACAATCTGAGAAGAATGTGCATAAAAATTTTCATGTATTAAACTATTGAGTTAACACAAACTCCTAAAGAAAAAAAGAGAGCTATACTACCATTACTCAGGGGAAAATGTCTGTAGTTCTAAATGCAACCTCTACTACTTTATGCATATATGTTTTCATTAAAATTGTATCTATAGAAGAATTATGAGTGTTCCTTGGGGAGCATAAAGTGTGTCTCTGTGAGAAAGGGTGGTTAATGGAATTAAAAACCCTCTCTCAATCTTGCTCCAGAACTGCTTTACATCTAAATTTACAATTTATAACTAACAAAATACTTCTAACAAGATTTCTTAAAACTAACTACCACAGGAGGGAACCACTTAACTTTATTCTCTACACTGGAATATCTGTCTCATGCCACAAATATTATAGGAATGAAATGTTCTGGCAATGTCTTTCTTGTGCATATTACTTTCATGAATTAAGGACCTGCTACAAAATCCATTTCTGGTCTTGAGATGAGATGCATGAATATGTCTACATGAAAAGTATATACGAAAGCACATAAAAACTCAACACAAAACAATTAAATTCCTTTCTGCTCTTGACTTGCAAATCCTAGCAAACCAAGTTTTTTTTTTTTAAGGAATCTATTAAGGAGTGGTTTTCTCATTCACTGAGTCTTCCCCTATAATAACCACCCTTCACCACATCATACATTTCCTTTGCAATGGCAGAATGTGGAAATCAAAAAGACCACATCTCACTATAAACCATAAGATTATACCGTTGACATAAATCTATAGGCACATCACATAAACGTTCCCTAATCTGTAACAGTCATAAATTGCTCTTTATTCTTGAGACAGTCTCCACGTTGCTCATCAAAACCAGTGTTGCCTGATAGGCTTGCCAGGTCCCATGCACACAAAATCATTTGGCTTGGAAGACCTCTCCTTTAGGCACATTCTATTACAGTAGGTGAGAAACAAGGCTGAAATCTGACAATGCTTTTTTGATAGTTTGAAAAGCTTCTTGCTTAGAGGATGAATATTCTGATGAGAATAGAAGTCTAGAGGAAGTTGAAACAATGACACTTTCTCAGAAATGTGCTGCAGTTTCTATATTTACTGTCTTCATCAGTTCTGGAAGTATTTTAAAACCAGCAGGTACTGAAAATGAAGTGACCTTGCTTTAACTGGTGTGGAGGAATGACAGGAATGCAGATGGCAGTATATCCATTTATGCATTCTCTGAAAGCTTCTTTTATTGAAGTAGAAGATCATATGATAGAGGACATACCTACCTTCTGGAAGAGTCTTCAGGGGGGAAACCTGAGATGGTATCTAGGTAAAGCTACCTGTTGAGTGTTCTCACTTTGGGAACCCAAGTACCTGTGACAAAAATCTAGGGAAGGTAGGCTTCAAGACACTTTGTTTCAGACTGATACAGATGTTGTGGAAGTGTAGTGGTGATTGGTTCCACACAATCCTTCCTAACCTTGGTATGCTGCATGAGATTAGTGAGGGTACATGTTATCACTTCTGCCATAAGTACTCCTCATTCACATGCCTGCAATAGTGTTCTACCTAGGATGAATTAATGAATTAACAAAATCAATACACTGGTTTTCCCCATAAGTTATTCCGAGCTGCAAAAGAGGTTAATCTACCACCTTTCCTAGAACACATGCAAATGCTAAGAGACTTATTTATTTGTCAAAATAACTATTGCTCTCTGTCTGATGAAGTTTCTCCTTTCCCATTTAAGAAAGCAGTTTACTTTTTATGGACTATCAGAAAACATGAAAATACAATTCACATAAATATAATTCAACAATCCATCAAGTTAAATCAGATTTTAAAAGTGAAGCTATTATTTTTGCATATTTCATCAAACTAACTTCCTTAATATTTCACGTTTAAATAGGGGAGAGGTAGTTGCAAGGCAAAATAACTGAATTAAGGTGCATGGAAGAAGATTCTGTTCTCTCTAGAAGCAAAATTCCAGTAAGCGGATTTGCCTTCTATTTTCTCCTCTCTCATTTTTCTACTCAAATCAGCTAGGAGAGCCTTTCAGATGTTAAAACTACCCCCTACATTTACTGCAAGGACACTCCATCTCGCTGTTTACCAGCTGCTATTCAAAACACATATGGACGAAATAATACTTCTTGATATCCAATATATATTTGTCTGTCTTGGTATCTTCCAGTAGTGCATTGTTTAATATAAATAACATATATTGCGGTTTGGGAAATTCAACCATTTAAGGTGTGGGAAGTGGCCTGACTTCTGATACAACCTCAAAACCCCACTACCTGAACAAGGCAGGAGAGCTACCAGAAACAATTAAAGGGAAGGATTCTTCCCCAGAACTTTAAATAGCTCTGACTTTGAACAACAAAATCCTTTTCCACACTTACATCCTGGCACAACTGAGACTAAGGAGTAACCCATCCTTTGATGCTTCTTAGGATCTCAAGCACTTAAACACCAGCTAAATAAGAAAAAGCTGAAAATTCAGAACAGGTGAAGATTCTCCTAAGCAGGTGAAGATTCCTGTGACTACTAATCTTGCAGTAAGTTCCTAAAAGTAAAATTATTTCCTATCTCCCAACATTCCATTTTTCTTTTTTCACTGAACTCAGTTTAGTACGATGAAGTCAGAAATATCAGCTTTCTTCAACATTAACAAAATATCAGTGGTATTGCTTTTCTTATATTAAAGTAAAAAGATTGTGGTTTAGGGTTTTTATAATTTTTAAAATAGTTTTGCAACAGTTCTCTGAGCATCATGAAAATACCCCTATTTAATTTTGAAAGCCTCTTTCTTTTATTCCAAGACCAAAGTTTGAATAGTGGATCTATCCAGTAATAAATCATGCTCCCCTTGATAAAATTCACGATAGAGAAGTCCATGAATCTTAGGTGATGAAAGTAAATTTTGATCATGATGGTGTGATAACTTTGACTGATGCAGACACAGGCAGTCACTCTGCAGTGAGTTGCTTGCAGTGGGTTTGATACTAATTGAAGAGGAATAAATTCTCACCATTTGCACACTGCAAAGTCATGTCTACATCAGATATTGCACAGTCACTTCCCTTCACAAGATTTTACAACTATTCTTAATTCTCTTTGCACAGCTGAAAACAAGTATGTGAAACAGTACAGTGGGTTAAGCAATCACAATGAGCAAGCAATATGTGAGACTGACCTACTAACAACCAAATGAGGAATCAGCTACACAAACTGTGCTATCAGGTACAGGCCAAATTCCCCCAGTACCCATCTTTCATTCCACTGAAAAACAAAACTGACACAAATTGCTGAAGCACATTTCAGGAGTGGACTTGGCTAAAGTGAGTTTTGTTACAATGCACATTACTTTGAAAGCAAACTTCAGTATTTATTGCTATCACTACTCAAAAACCAGTTTATTTATAACAATTTTTTTGCTTATAACAATTTTTTTACTTCATACTATCCCCTTCATAAGACAGACAATATTGAAAAATATGGATGTGCTTTAGATCTCAAAAGCAGAAGGACACTATATATATATTTTTTATGAAACTATAACTCAGTGTTCATCATAGTCCTCCATCTGTCTTCAGGTAGCAAAACAGAAATAGGTTGAATTACACAGGTTTCTGGCATCAAACAAATCCTGCTGAAGTCAGCTTAAGCTGAAGGTAAACTGTATTTGTAAAAATAACTAAAATTCTATTTTAGATGCATAAATATGGATCTAATAATTTTCCTTATGACACTTTCCTCTCTCTCCTATGACACACTTCAAAGCAAGGAATAACGTGGCTTTTTAATGTAACATTTCTGTAATTTTTCAAGGAAAGAAAATCAGTGTTGAAAAGCAGTAATACTGTACCTTGATTTCTTCTATTTCGTCTGGCACTATCTTGTATGCAGATATAGTCCCACCCAACCTGAAATCAGGAAAAAAAATTTCTCAAAATCAGTAACAGAAAATATAGTATGTTAAAAGTCTTATGACTTGTTCCAAAACATAACATTCCTTCTACCAATTTAGAGGTAAAACCTAGTAAGTCCCAAATCAAAAGCAAAAACCCTCCTTTCTTTATCCAACAAAAAATCCGCATGTGATTAACATAAATACTAGAAACAAGGTATCTATCACCTTAACAATTAAGTCAGCCAAGCAAAATTATCATCATCAGGCTGGTATTTTATATATTAATGGCAATCATCATATTCTATGATTTCTTGTTGATTGTCTGAGGCACATGGATGAGTTTAAGTGTTTGAAGACTGATGCACTTTGTGCTATTTCACTATGCTGCTACACAGTCTGAAATGCATCAAAATACCATTCTGGAAATTGAATTTTTTAAATTAAATGTGTATGTACAGACATCACAAATCACACAGACTCTATAGCCTCCATGTTTGAAAAAATGTCTGCAGTTAATGACTGGTCATAAAATTGGGTGATGAGTAATATCTGGCATTGACACAGAAAAAATAGAGTGTTTTGTCCTACATGAAACTCACTGAAATTACTTTTTGAAATCCTGCAAAAATCCTGGTAAAGAACAGCTCATATACTGAAGATGTATGAATAGCATGTACTATAAATGGTGGCTAATATTACATTTTGCCCAGAGACACGCAGACATGGCTTCTTTTATTTCATGAAGCAGTCTCATCGATGGTGACAATTCAGACCTAAAAATATAAGTGCACTAATGACCTCCTGCTGGCTCTACACAGCAATACTATTCATTTTCTGGATCCTACAAAAATAGAAGTTACATAAGAAACTATTTTTTGTAAACCAGTAGACACCTATCAAATGTGCATTTGAATTACCTCCCTCTTATTGGAATTTTTCTAATTGTCAGCATTTCTACACAGATGTATTTTCTTATATCTTGAAAATATTATAAATATTGTTTAGTCAAGAGAAAAAGAGAAGAGGAGACTAACACAGAAAACACATTAAGATTTTCCACGGAAGTCCTGCCTTTCCACACTTCTCCTGTAAATGAACTGTTTGAAGGTTTTACACAGAGGATGAAGTTGTGCATAGGAAAAGTCTGAAGTCCATCACTGCTCCAGGTAACATCAGCTGTGATTTCCAAGGTAGAGGCAGGGCTACATCCAAATTCATCATGGACAAAGAGTGTAGCAATTGCTCTCTCCCATTTCCTCTCCAACTTCCATTGCTGCCATTCATTAATTGAGGATAAAGTTGGAGAAAACTGAAACTTTTTTTGCCAGTGCAAGTACAAACATGAACTTTTATTTTTCATGACGTTGGTTCAACTGGTGATTCTAGGGATAGCTACAATAAATTGGCTTTAGCATCACAACGAAGGATTGCTCCATCAAACCGTGACAAGCAGTGGCTCAGGTGGCACGGTGACATTGCACCTGACCAGTCCCACAGCTACTGGAATGATGTCCATAAGAAAGAGACTTTTATGTGCTTCTTTGAGATCCATTCCTGGCTGCACTGTGAAGTACCCCAAAAATCACTGACTTTCTACCTCCTAGCGGAAGGAGAATACAGAACCTGTACTGCCAGCACTCCAGCAACATGGAATTTCCCCTGGCACATTCCTTTATTTGCCACCCTTGGCACAACTATTTAGAACTTTCTTGGAATATCAGAAAAAAAAAAATCTACTCAGTAAACTCATCTGACTCATACCATTAATTAGCATCACTACGCAAATAGTTCTGCAAAGTTTTGTGTTAAAAGTTTAACAAACTCTGAATCTGCCAAGTTGCAGCTCAAATTGTACCACTCTTAAAATGTAAAATGTCAGCTAACACAATTCCACATTTTTGAAAGAGAAAGACACATTAAAAATTCTGTTACTGTTTAAATAAACAACCTCTCACTGATAGCTCCAGCTCACATATCTCTTAAATTGTCCATTTACAATCCTACACTGACACCTTTATCTTTAAAATCCAGTCTACAAACATAAACAAATTTGAAGCTGAAAGAGAATCAGAGAACATTAATATACAATTTTATCAATGTCTCAGATTTGAAATGAAGTTTTTAGGGAAGTCTATACTTTCTTAATTTCAGACCATTTGACTGAAATCTATCTTATAACTTCTGAAAGAGATTCAACACAGCAGATTACAGTACCAGATTTAATTGGTGAAAGACATAAAAAAGACATTTCACTCTGTATATAAAGTTTGTCTGCGAGTTTCACAGAAGTTTAAAGGCATCTCACACACTGGGGGGATGCAGCTAACATAGTCACATCATTATTAAAAATCTCCAGCAGTCAGTTAAGTCTGAAGTGTAAGGGACTGGACAACATCGCACACACAAGTAACAGAGAAAATCAAAACCACTGTGGTGATTGCTAAGAAAAACCAGCAAAATCAAGGTAAATCAAAAATCAATGCAATAATGGATATGTCCAGCTTGGGGAAAAATTTCTATTTCAAGTGTTTCTCTGAATTACATTTAAGTGTAACCATCAATCGTGGCCTGTCTGGAAGCTTGCTTGTCATTTTGCAATTCCTTGATTTGATTACTGACATCTGAAAGGAGACCAGACAATGATAAACAGGAGATTTCAGCTATAGGATGATACAGAGACCATGACAGAGGGCTTGCACATGGCATATTTTTTCACTTTGTTGTGAAAAACCTTCCTCTTCAGGTTTCTTTTTTAGAATAGTTTACAGTACCATTCTTAATCACAATTAAGAATTAATTCTTAATCACATTTTCAAGAAGTAACTGTGATCAGAAGAGCAAAGGATCAGCTAGCCTGAGTGAGTATACACTGACTACAATGGACTTTGAATGCTAAAATATAATGGAGCAATGAACACATTAGAATGGCCAGAATTCAGATCACATTCTGATCTCTGTCTGAATTCAGATAGGGATGCAAATTTTGTGCAGAGTCACTCTTCATCTTTCACATATTTTACTTTTTTAACAGATTTTATTACACTGCTCTCCATTTGAACAACTCAGCATCCAGCATCCTCCAATAGAAATGGCATTTTCTCTCTGATAATACACACCCAACCAGGAATAAAGCTAAATACCAGCCAGTTACTTCCAGTACACTGAAAATATGGTCCTAAGCTTCACCCAGAGAAACCTCATGTGCAAAGTCTTTCTCTCCCAAACTGCAGTATTTTCACACTATAACAAGACATGCTATTTAACAGTGAAATTATTTTAAATACTAGTTACCTTTAATGTTTCACTTGTATTTGTGAGAGATAACCTCAAACATACCAGAATTTGTATTCAAACTTTGACAGACATTAATCTTATCAACTCTGTATCATACCTTGAATGTAATACAGAGAGCCCAATTCTCCAATATCTTTACAAAAGAGAAATGAAATTATTCCTAGATGTAGAAATAAGAGCTGACACAATAATAATGAAAAACTATCTCTTACACTGGGCTAAACTGGTGAAGGTGTTTGAGGCAAGGATCAGAAAAGATAAGATAGAAATTCCATAAAAATAATCAGGAAATAATAAATATAATTATTTTATCAGAGGTTTTAAAACCAATAGAAATGTAGTGGTTTATCTTTCCAGACTGGGCTTGTGAAAGTTCACAAAAAGGATTCAGGAGAACAACAAGGTTTCTATAGCAACCTAAAAAATTAGCAAAATACAGGAAATAAACTGAACCAAGGCCAACACAGTTGTATTGCAACAGATGGATGCTTTACTATTTCACAAATTAAAGCTGAACATGCGAAAAGAGAGAAAACTACATCCAAGTTAAGGGAAGTTGAAAACCAGGAGGAACTGTGCTCAAATGGAGACAAGAAACCATGAACTACAGCTCAAATAAAAAGTAAACTCATGACAAAACTAAAAGAGAAATACATTTACATTGTTACATTAATAAATTTACTCTGTTACAATATTTTAACAAGTTGACCTGTTTGCTATTTGTGTTTCATCCCAGATAGCGCAAGTTGGACTTCTGGCTGATTTTCCCCTGTGCCCCTCTATATATCCATGCTGGGAGGGTCTCAGTGGAGTATTATTGCACAATAATACTGGAGTATTATTCCATTTTGTGCAAGACACATGTGCACTTGGACTGAATCCATATGGGTCAGCTTTTATAATTTGAATTCTGACCAAAGGTATGAACACAATCTTTATCTACAGTTCCACATCAAGGGACTGCTATAAGAAGCTGAGCTATTGATTCATCTGTTAACTTAATAAATGAGTCATACCAAATGCAATGAAGTAAATTTTCTAAAAATAGCTTGTAACCAGCTTGGCTGCTGTCATCTGCTGAATTTCTCCAATGCCACTTTAATTAACATTAATCTTTCTTCAGATAGATCACTGTCTAAACAATATCAAGTTGTCACTAAGCCTCCCAAAGAAACTCTCCTTCATCTTTTAATGAAAGCAAAACTCAAAATTCTCCACTTGGCATTTTTTTCCCAGAACCATCTCACAAACATGTTTGTTACCTGCCATCAGGATATTCTGGTTTTTTGAGTGATTCATAAACTAAGCAGATTATTCAAGAGAGCCTGTTCTTGGGAGGGGATCAAATGACTGGCTATTTCTAACTCTACAGGCGTGCTCATTTCATCACAGGCTACTGGATGGATACTTCCTACAACACTTCTCCTGCCAGAGCAAACTGACCAAGTCAGCATTCTTAGCCTGCTTATCTGGACTACCTTGATGTTGACCCCTATGATATCAACAAATCAACTGGCCTTGGATCCTCACATCCTCACAAAGTACTCCAAGGACAGAGGTAGCAGGATTTGAAAGCATTTGAAAGCTTTTTTTCTCCACTACCTGCAAGATACATTAAAAGCAGAGAGAGAGCGCTCCTTTAATTGATAACTAGTTTCTACTGACCTTTGAGAAATTGTTAAAGCACCCTGAGGGAGGTAGTAAGAAGGCTGCTATTCTGGGCTCCTTCCTACACAACAGAACACTGGCAGCTACAGCAAGCTGGGCTGCAGCTCCTGGCGCTGGCTGCTCGCCAGCAAGGAACCGTGCAAAACAGCTCCCAGAGAGCATCCTCATGACAGCTTCACTTACTCAAAGGTATTAAACTATGCCATGAAGAGCCACCCCAGGTTTATTGTTTCTTTTGGGAATATTATTATTTTTATTATTATTACTATTACTATTTGAATGGATTCAATAATTAGATCCTTGAAAACTTACTTCCCTCCTCCCCCAGTCTTTGGCTAACTTCAACATGCTGTACAGAAAAACATCAAAGAAATCAAATTATTGCAGACATGCCCTCTGTCAGTTCATGTCTCTCATGAACAACAGCTCTGAGATTAAGACATCACTTTACAGGATTCTCCCTCTGCCTCACCACATCCCAAAGATTCCTTGCCCACACAAAAAAAAAGAGGGGGGAAGGCATTAACCCAAAAGTTTTTATTCCCTACCATATAATTTTTTTAAGGGTAACAAGTATACCACATTTTCTGTGGCTTTCAGGCTTTTTTTTCCCCAAGAAAAGCAATAAACAACATGAAAATATTATTTTTAAGGAGGAAAGCCATATTATTTTTCTCGTCCACCCTTCCAAGTTGGTTTGTTGCTTTGTTTTTTTCCTTTTTTTAAATTTTAGTACAGGAAAAGCAAGACTAAGTCAGAAGAGGCTATTTTTTCAGACACTTACGGCAGGAAAATATTATCACCTCAACAGTCTAATATTGGAAAAGAATAGAACAAGAATCTTTGTCCTCAACATATGCCAGAAATTAGTGATGAGGTCATATGTAGGTCATTTGGCAATCAGAGGACCAGGAGCCACTCTTCCCTTCTAGCAGAACTAATCTGACTTGATTTAATTTTGGGGAGGAAAGTTGGAGCTGTTATCAAGTGCATGAGTCTAAAATACACACCCTGTGTAGCTACAGGGCCTGGAGAGCACACACTCTGTGCAGCTATTCAGGCCCACGTGAGTTCAGAGCTTAATGCAGTTTTCGAGGGGGGAACTTTGCTTTACCTCAGCACATGGGGCACAGCCTTGTATGGCAGCTTGGGGTAACCCTGCTGCCAGCCTGAGACACATCCACAGATGGGCTCCTCCTCTTGAAAATGTTCATCAGCTTGATTACTGCCTAATAAAAACACACCAGGGGAGCGGGAAGGTACTGTCACCAAAAAGTTTTGGGCTCGCAGCACGATCACCCAAAACAAATTGGATGAAGAGAACACTTAGAATACTGGGAATACACTCAGAATACATACTTTTCAGTGGTGCAATTTTTTTTTTTTTTTTTAATCTCAGCATGGGGAGGGGCATTCTGTGCAAAATCAGGAGGACTGCCGAGCTTCCATGAGAAGCAAAAACTATTTAAGTTTTGATTTTTACTCAACAAATTAATTATTAATTGCTCAAAAGTCCTATCATCAATACTTACATGCTTCATGGCAAGAATTTGAAGCATGCAAATAGCAAATATTTTAATACTTTTGAATAAAATGAAATTAAGTATAAACAATATAGATATTTATAACATCAGACTTTTAAAAAAGATTTTAGCATTTAACTAGTAAATAAATACTTCATCATTTGTAATAGGCTATTTCGACCAGATTATAGCAACTGAAACGGTCTGAGAATAATGTACTGAAGACTAATTCTGCACTTAGGATTTTCATTAGAGATTCAAAATTTTACTTATAATTAAAACTGACTTATAAAGTCTTCCCAAATGCCAGCAGAATCTAAAACCACTCTTGTCATGTGGACCAACAGCAAAAGAGCCCACTTCCATGCAGGATGTATGCGTGTTTATAGTGCAAAGGGATGATTGTACTATGCTCCATCTGATTGGTGATCTAAATATGGAAATCATACATTAAATCAAACAGACAGAAATGTCAGCTAGATTAAGTAAAAATGTGCTCAGTGACTTTGAAAGTTCCCACCGGGGCATCAGATGCTTGACCAGCCAGCTCATTAAACAACATGAGCAAGATTTGAAATTTCCTGAGAGAAAAAATATGCAGAAGCAGACAAAAATCATTATCACAAAAGCAGTAAAATTCTCACCATTTAGACAAAGAAAAATATATTTAATATCCATGTTGGGATTTAGTCAGTAGACTGAGGACTCTAAAACACTGTATAAAAAGAGATATTTATAGTAAATGCCAAGACAATAATATATGTTGATCTTACTTTGTCCTGTAGGAAATACCATTGTAGGGCAAAGTATGTATTTGCATTTTTTTTTCCAGCAAGTAGATACCTAAGAGAGATACAGAGCATTTGCATATATATTGCTGGCAATTGCCTGTCAGAAAATCCTCACCTACCTCAACTGAAAGCAAAAATTTTGGGTACTGGAGAGTGACCTTTTGCCTACCTTGGAAGGCACTGCAAATTAAAGGATTTAGGTGATCTGATAAGGATTGCAATGATCTGCCTGGAAATGAAAGATTTCACTGGTAAATTACCATAGCAGTTTGTAGAAACCCATGCAGGAAGATAAAGCAATTTTTGCTGACACTCCTGTCATTGCAGTTGAGCTCTATTTTCTCCCACCCAAATGTAAAAGGGAGACCATTTGAATCAAATATGAAGAAGATCCTTCCTCGATAATAAGTTGACCCACAACTAGTAGAAACCATAAAGTTAATTTTTGTGGAAATTAACATTGTCCACCTCCCCTATGGATTTACCCAACAAGAAATGAATTTTAAAAATATGGCATTTCCCCACAAACTCCTCAGGCTTTTTTTATTTATATGCTGCTCACATTCCACTACAATATTATAATTTTTTTCCAGTAACTTTAGTGCATTTTTTCTCTTCCATTTTTAGACAGTCAAGCATTGAACATGCTTGTGAAGCCTGGTTAGAGGTGCTCCACATGTCTGTCTCCATGTGTCACTTTATGCCAAGGTTAAAAAAATTAAGTATTTATTTTAAAAAGAGGAAGTTTGAGATACGTAAAACCAGGAAATGGGACCAGCAAGAGAGGAACACTTGATGAACAGGCTGGAATGAATTGCAGACCACAGGCTGAAAAGTGCAATGACAGTATTTTCTATGATTAGGCAAAAAGACATCCAGAAAATATCTTCATTCCAAAAAAATCAGTAAGAATTGAAGGTGAGACCAGAATGATTAAAACTTGAAAAGAATAAAATGTGGAGAATATGTGGGAATGGTCTAATCGTTCCAGAGTCTAGACCAAATTTTTTCTTTACAATTTAAATCACAGGGCTTATGGACAACCATCAGAACTTTTAAATAACTTGTTTTTTAAAAAAAACCTTAATCCTACAATACTGAAATGACAAGAATGAGAGAGGAGTCTCAGAGACAAGCAGCATCCAGAAAGGCTAATAAACTTGTTCACACAACACTTCCCCCTCTGGAAGCTCTAACACCTTACTTTGCTCCACCACATTTCAGAGAGATGTTAAGTATGAGTATGATCCAGCATACAACCAGTGGCAGTCTTGTTACATCTGTATTTCTCCAGACAGTTAAATTCAAAAGTAAAATTTGCTGGTTTTCTTTTTTCTTCATACATTATTGTGCTCACATATATATACACATATATTGCCCTATGTGGCCTAAATGAGTGAATGAAATTCTGTTTAAAATAGTAATCTGACTCAAGGGGAGTTTCTTAGTGTATGCTCTGTGCTGGGAATGGGAATGGGAAAAAGAAAAATCAGTTTAGCCACAGAATGGAGTCACAGGAATAAAACAAGACCACATTTGATCTATCTGTCTTCATACCTAGAAGGAACTTTCTATAGACAAATAGTATTACTGACAATGCTGCAAGTGAGATTTTATTGCATGTCTCACACAGTTATCTCCATTCCAGATAACTTACAGTTACTTTTGACATCATCATCATCCATATTCTACAGTTGCTTATAAAATAGCTGTATAGTTCAAACTCAAGAAACTGAAAAGCACTTCTTTGTTATTCATATATTAGCTGTGGGTTTTTAGAACTAATTTTTGCTTTTTGTAGTTGTCACTCCCTTTTTCTTTGCATCTAATCATTTACATGTCAACAAAAAGTTTCTAGATTAATTAAAAAACCATTTGATCTATTGTCTCTGCTATTCATGCCACAACATACTACAACCTGACTCTTTCATTATTCAGAAACATGGGAGGCTGGGGACATGTGGATCTTGGACAACTTAAGAAGGCTTTGATTAAACGCATTTATGCATTTTGTTCCATTCAGGTCCCAGAAATAATTTCTACTTTTAATGTTTAAATAGCTCGCACAAGCATAATCCATTGGCAAAATGTAACTATTCACACCTCCTTACTTGCAGCTTTAATTTACCTTGTAAGTCCCTAACAGCTATGTTCTCCTTCCATCTATTCTGTACAATGTTCTCTTAAAAGCAAAAATAAGATAGAAAAATCCCCTCTGGTTCCATCTTCCAAAGCCCTTCTCTCTTCTTCTTGCTCCCCCTATAAATATGACTTTAGGAGGAGGCTGCAAGGTTACTGAGTACACCACAGCCCTTACTATCACATCCTGTGGGTGACAGTGACCATAACGTGCCCCATAACTTCAACATGCCTCCAGCAATTCCCGAGCTGAAGAACATGGATAAGGCAGAGATTTATCTCTTGGTCAGTTTCTGCCCCAACACAGGAGTGAAAACAGATAAGGTGAATCCTGGAGCTTACATTCCTGTAAAATAAGTAATTTTCTTTAGCACTGGCATTCCATGTCAGGAAGGCCGGGTAAATTTGTCTAGATAAATATAGCAAAAGTAACAGGAGGTGGATATCTTATCCAAAGCAGAGATTTAGTCTAGAAGTCTCTGCCACTTATCAGTGTATTGGGAAATTATAACCCCACAGATGTTTAAAATCAAAAAATTAAAGTAGGGATCTTTCATTTGCCAGAATGTTTGTGTTGGTCTTTTCTCAAATCAACTTCATGTATTTGGAGAGGAGTCTTGAAAAATGCTTGACTGCAGTTCTACCAGCAAGTACCACACAGAGCTTAGATGTGTTCCTAGGCATCTGAAACAGCGACTATGTAAACTGTGATCATAGAATCACATTGGAAAAGGTGAAGCACCGTGGATTTTGCTTAGACTATACGCAAAGAACCATGTTATATTAATTAACGCTGAATTCCTGACTAGCAATGGGCAAATGACAAAATGCAATGGGCAAAAACCAAAAAATGGCTAACACCTCCCACAGTATACTCACTGAGCCCTGGTGCAGAAAGGAAATCAAAGATGGTTATGGCAAACTGGGAGCGAGGACAGCACAGCGCATGCACAACTCTCGGGGATAATGATATAAAAACCAAATACAGGAGATTTGGGCTTTATGATAACTGGGCTTTATGAATAAACCACTGTAAGAAACTGCAATGTTTCTTGCCCAATCACAATTTACTACTTTACTCCAAACAAGCAATTATTATCATGAAACCTGCCTTTTCCTTCCAGAACTAGCAATAAACACCCTCACCCTTTAGACAGTAACAGTAATAACCAAAAAAGCTAGTTACACAAGCCCAGAAATAATCCCAATCTATACTGAAATAAGTTTAAGTGATACCCAAACTTAGGAACCGAGCTAAACTGCAGCATTGCATTAAGAAAGAACATTTAAAGAACTGATAGAAAAACCCTTACAGATAATGCCAGTACAATATATTTTAGGACCTTAACCTCTGGTTAAACTGCAAGATCATATTATGCTGGCAATGCCATACTATAATTACTTTACTAAGTTTTGTTCTATTTTAGAATTGCCTTTGTAATCAAAGAACTTAGAGGTAGGTGGGTGGTGCCATCAGGTCAAGCAATGGAAGAATCTCTTGTATTTAAAACATAAAAGGTAGATCTAGAAAGCTGGTGGAACAAAGACCATTTACAAACTTAAAAAAACCTCCAGATTTTTTATCTTATAAATATTCCCCCTCCTCTCCCTCCAGCAGAATATCATGGGTAGATTTTACTAGGTTATTTTAACATAAACTATATTGTCAGCTATATTTTCATCCAAACATGTCAGGACAAATAGTGATGCTATCCCTCCACAACAGCAGTCAGTGCTTGAGCTCCTATTTCCTCCAGCCACATCACCTGACTTTAAATGCTCACTGATGCATAATGTTACCCTAGATAAGTGTCAAGATACATTTCATTGCTGCAGTGCCTCTATACCTTAAGCTGCTAAGAAGGCCTGCTTCTACAAATTCAGCAGTGTTCTTCAGAGCTGAGAAACATGATTACCCAGTGCACATTTAGATGGCTTCATAAATCAGACAATAATTGTAATAAATGGCTTTTTCAAAAAAAATAGACTTTTCATGCTCTGAAGATGTTTTAGTATGAAAAGCAGAATATCCTCTTTCATCTTACTTAAGGAAAAGTAAATACACAGTAGAAGCATTCCCTCACTGCTTCACCTTTGCAAGTCTTATGTAATAATTTGTCCGAAATCCACTCACACCGAATTCAAAACCATTTTAATGAATAAATAAAATGTAGGAGAAGCCTTTTACAAATAAAAGAAAGTAAAAATTGAGTACCTAATACCTAAACATGTCCATTCCAAGGTTACTTTTCTGTCACATCTATTGATTAGCTCACAGTTCAGCTGATCTTTACAGTCAAGCACAGTGACTCCACTTGTTCCACATATGCCATTACAACAAAAAAATTCCACACTTAGATTTTAAAATTTCTCTTTGAGTTTACATTGATAAATTAATAACTGTATTGTAGCATTATTGGCATTTCTGCTCTTGCCCCAGCTCAGTTTCATCCTCAGAACTGCACTGATCCATACACGAGCAAAACACAGAACAAAAGTTTTCTCAGCATTTCCTTCCCCCCGGTCTTTCCACCTTCTAAAATCCACTGAGGAAGTACCTATAATACAGAACTATTTCAGGAAGAGCTTTCATATTATTGGAGAATTCTCTTTCACAGAGCAATTCAATCCGTGACACAGTTTTGCATTAAACCGCATTAAAAGAAGTATAAGGCCTAGAAGTCTTCTGATTTTACAATAAATTAAAATAATAACCCTAACTCTCAACAATTGTTAGTGACAGATACTTGAATGATGCATCATAATGCAAGCTTGCTACTTGTTTTTTAAAATGTTTACTACCTCTTACTGGCAGAATTCTCAGCTTTTATTAACAACCGAACTATTAAACGTAGGAGATAAAGGAAGAAAAAAAACCAACCAAAACCCTGGATCTATTTTTTATTTCCAGGGAGCTATACCAGCATCCCACATGAGATCACAGCCAACTCTGTACCACAGTGAGAGTGGCACTGAGCCACAGCTAATAAACCATGCTGAGAGGAAGAGCGTGTTGGCTTGTACTCATCACTGTGCTACAGACATCTCTTATAACCAGCCAGCTCAGAGTACTCACTTGTCCTTATTTGTCAAAAGCTACTAACTAGGGAGTAAGTAAATTACATTAATTACATAATCTAAATATAAAATGTATAAAATATGTTGCATGTTATAACAGTGTAATTAGAAACAGTGTGTTATTCCATGAGAATGATGCAAAGGAATTGTTCTTAGTAGCAAATATAACTCATTAATACCCATTTGATATCTTTCAAATTAAAATTGGGAAAAAGCTACTTGACAAATTTTCAGTGACTTTTTTCACTTTAAAATGTAATGCAAGTAAAACTAAAATAGTTGTGCATCATAAAATTTTATCAAAGTTCCTCATCGAAAGGTTCTATAAACACTTCAACATGAAATCAAATATTCAATTTTTTGGTTTGCCAGTTTCATTTCATGTTAAACTTTCCACTCCTTTTTACTGGCCAAGTACAAAATATTTATTGCTTAGTTCATCCTCTTGGACTTGTGTTTTCTCAGTATTTTTAGCTCCACTTGATCACAGGGCATCTCAAATTTGACTTAAGTTATCCATTCAGTATTTCTCCCTTAATTCACACCCACGCCCCCCCCAACCTATCCCACTATTAGACTTTTTATTAATTGAAGTAGTAAACAAACAGAAATATGTCTTATTTCATAGCTTTCCTTTTACAAATTAACAAACAGTTCCATGAGAAAGTTTTATTTTCTGCTGCCTGAAAACATGATCTGTGAAACAGGCTATTTAGAAAGGGTCTTGATTATTAGATTCTGGTTAGAATAACTCATTTTTAGCAATTTCACCAAGAGCAGTCTCTTGCCTCTGCTCAGCACAAAACCATCAAACTTTAATTTTCCTTTTCTCAAGGCTGAGTACCATACAGTACATCACTTTCCTGCAGTATTGTTCGATTTTCCTCCTGTAACTAGCTACTGCAGAAGATGGCTATTTATCCTGTAAGATTGTTACAAGAGCACCCTTAAAAGAAGGAAAAGAGGCTGACCTGCTGCTGAACTGAACACAGCATCAACACAGGCTAATGATCAATAACTTCAGTTAGCATTTTCTTCCATGGGTTTTAAAACGCAGCAGCAACAGAAACAGCTGTAAAATCTGAACAGTGCAGATGTATTTGAATGTCTTATTTCATCACTCACTCCTGTTCCAGAAAAATAGAATGTCAAAACATTTTCTGATAAAGCCTCTCCTCAAGAGTAGCTTCTGCTGAGGTAGAAAGGACATAAACCAGCATGGAGTCCAACTTTGGTGAAGGAAGGGACATAATTTCTGGAAGTAGTCAAATATGTACATACCTCCTTTTCATATGGCTGTCAGTGGTCTGATCCTTTGCATTACTCAGTATTCCTGTGTCTTAAGAAATACATTTCTTTGTGCCACTGTAATTGTAGAAACTACAGATGCTTACCTATTTGTGGATACACTTAAAGTCACAGTTCTTCTGCAAATACATTAAGTTTCAAAACTTGCCCTAATGAGCCTGAAAAATTTCTTATTAATGATTACTGATGTTTCATTTATCTCTTCTTTCTTCTCCAGTGATGATTTCAACATAATCCTTCTGTAAACTGAATAGAATTAACGAGTACAGAGCAACACAAAAGCTTGCTATTAGGGTAGCTAATAATCTGAGATTCTAATTTCTGTTCAAAATATTCAGTTAGTGTCCTGTGCAGAAGAACAGAAATAGTAAAAAGAAACTATCCTTTCATATGCCAAAGTAGCAACAAAAATTCATGGTCTTAAGAAGCCTCTGTATATATGGACCACTGCCTTAAACAAAGAGGAAAATCATGGGAGAGACTGACAGAAAGAAAAGATGTGAAGAATGAAGATGCCTCTGATAAATAAACAAACTCTTTATTAATAAGCTCTCATTTGAGAGCTGCTTTTCCACATAACACAAGATTTTGGACAGGAACAGTTCTAATTAGTCTCAAGTTAAAGGGTATTAAGACCTTGTTAAAAATGGAGGCTTAAATTAGTTCTTTGTTGGGTAATGAAAGTGATTGCTAAAATGACACTGAAACAAATTTTAAGATAAATTATTGCTGCATTAGAGAAATAATAGGAAGAAAGCATTTCTAAGTACTGCTAACTTTGAACAGATTATTGCTATCCCTTCACAGTAAGTCAGTGTATTAAGCTATACAGAAATACCCAAGAAGGCCAGCTAATTAAAAGCTTGGATGCTGGTAACAGTGTGTGACTGAAATCAAAAGTTATGACAAAACCTTCCTTGAAAGGCTATTGTTATTAATATAAGAATACTATCTGACTATTAAAAATAGCTTTTGTATATACATGCTGCAGTCATCACACTGTTCAAAATGTTTATTTCCTCATGTACACAATGAAAATAATAGTAGCAAATCAAAGATGATAAAACCCATGACTGAGGAAAAAAGAATTTCAATCCAATGAAACTTTTATCTTATATTAGAGGTCCTGAGCATCTTAAACATTCATAAACTGTAAAAGAACATAAGCAAACCCTTTAGTTTAGCATATACAATATAAATTACATTAGCATATACAATAAATTAGCTAAAAAGATTAAAAGGCTTAAAAGTGCAGATGGCAGGACAAGAGAAACTCCTGAAGGAAGAAAGAAAAAAACTCTCCTCCTAAATGTAGAACTCACTGCTATCACTGGGATTTCTGAATAAAACCTTGAGCTGATAATCTCTTTTTCTATTATATCTGGGGGCATTTTTGTTTCACATATATATCTTCAAAATGTTCTGCTCAACCATGCAGGCTGAAGCAGACACACTTCTCAAAGGTGTTTGAGACAAGCAAAACCAGAAGATTTTTGCTCAATTTTGACTTTTTAAAAACACACTTCCCAAAATATTTTAACAACATAAATCTGAATTTTTCATCTACATGCAAAATATTAGAATTAAAAATAAAAAATTGTTCTGAAATCTCCAAATCTCTATGAGCTCATCTATTACTAATGCCTATAGAATCATCAGCAAATAATGAAGCACATAGAAGCACACCACCTATTTGAACACAAACATTTTCTTTAAATTTTACTCAGCTTTTGAGCACAAATTCATTCCTTGAGGATTTATTTTTAAGGTTGGTAGCTTTTAAAAAAACGATACAGAGCACACCGTTAAAAATATGAATCAGTCTGCGAAGTGTGTTTCTTCATCCCCTTATAGGCAGAACTATCCTTGAAAAGCTATTTGCCTAAGGCTCATGGCAGGCAGCATTCCTTCTTAAGCCAGGGAAAAGTAGTAAAAAACCTAAAATAACTGGATTTCTTTGCATTTTTCTGCCAAATTCCTGTTTTTAGAAGGGATTCACTGCTGAAAGATTCTGAAAAAGTGCATTTTAAAGTAAACTGTACTAAAAGAATACAGTCTGAATACAGTATCATTCTCATAAACTTAAAATACTTTATTGTAACTCTACTTATGTCAGTTTTGAAAATAAAGATTCTGAGAACCATTTTAGATGGATTTTGGGTAAGGGTATTTATTGTAGCTTGGTGGAAAGCAAATTTTGCACTTATACACAAAAAACCAAGATGATCCACCCATGTATGGGGAAGACTGGATAAGCATCACCCTATTTGGGATGAGCATTTTCTGGGTTTTGTTGCTTATTCTATGAAAACTCATCTTAAGAGTTTTAATGTTTCAAGATTATTCAAAACTCAAGCACCTTCTGGAATTTTTCTTTATGGTTTGGACTTTGCAAAAGAAACCTGAAATACGATTGTATAATGCTCTTGAAGCCTCTGATCTTCCCCTGAAATTCATGCATGTTTAGATGAAGATGAGATTCTAAACTGTATAAAACTGTTAAGATAGGTTGAATTAAAATTCTTTCAAGTATTGTTCCCTAATTTTCACAGCACTGAAAACGCAGTAGAGTAGGCACAATGCAGAGTTTCCTGAACAAAATGCCAACGGTGTGGGTACAGCTCGAGCTCCAGGCACAAAATGGACACAACAGCTGCTCATGGTACCACACACTGCTTCTCAGTCCTGAATCCTGCAGCCATCCCAGAACTACAGTGCTACAAATCTCTCAGCCACATTGCCCTCTAATCTGTTTTTCTGGATGTGAAAACCAAAACAAAATTACATATTAATGTATTTCCGAGATTATTTGCAATCTATATAGTGAATGTCTTGCCTGGTTCTGTTAGAACAGTATTTTTTATATTAGCAAAAAAGGGAAATACGTTAAAGGAATCTTTATGTGCACCTTTTGGAAAAATGGAACACAGTAGACTAAAAGTCACCACCTCATAAATAATAATTACATCTTTTGTTAAAATGGAGAAGAGGTTCCAGTCATGCATTCCCACATTTAATAGCTCCTCCATGAACTATTCTGGTTTTGAACACTTGCCACTGAACATTTCCACACACTATATTAAGCTATAGAGCATATTAATTGTGTAGAATGCTTGTGACAATGACAAAAATACTGAATGAAGAGGGGTTGAGGAAAAAAAGAACCTGAATGTGCATTTTTAAAATAGGTGTTACAATCATGTCAGTCAAATGACACTCACTCCAGAGCAACCTGTATTTTCTAAGTCAATCACCTATCTGAAAATGACACCAATAACAAATTCCAAAAGGATGCACTGGATTTCCAACCACAAATGTAGACAGATACATTCTTGTATCTGAAACCAAATAATGAATACAAAATAGAATTTTAATAGAGTAAGACTTTTTCCTTATTACAATATAAGGAAGAGGATAAAAATGGAGGTAAGAAGAGAGATACTATAGTTAAAGAAAGACCAAAAAGCTTAAAACAGAATTAGTAAGGGTATATGTTTTAAATGGAAGCATTTACTGCTGTAGTATAACTGTGTTTCTTTGACATAGTCTGTGGAAAATCACTTGAGGTAACTTTTCAACCCTTGATACATCAGTTTTGAGCTCAATGCTGTCTTCATACATAAAAACTACTTAAGTCCTGGTTATACTCTTGTGGTGTTTATATGGTAGCATGGATAAAGGGCAAAAGAGTAAGTGAAGAATCCATGGTAAAATTCAAGCTGTAGTGAAAGAATGTGAGAAAAGCATACATTAAAAACCCACAAGATTTACTGTAGCATAGCTATACTTTTCTTTCTTAAGCCACCCTCTGTAGAGATTTCTACTGTACACTGCTAAGAAGTGATTTTACAGGAGTCCCCCACAAAAGTTATGGCAGGACAATTCTAATTAAGAAAGCAATCTAGAATTGAAATGCAGTGAATGTTGCATAAAAGCATGAACAGATCTGTGCATAGCAATTTTCTGTATATCAGTGTCAGAACCATTCCTAAGGTGTGCAGCAATGGCTTCCTTTACATCTCTATTCTATTACAATATTTCAGTAGCAGATGATGCAATCCCCCAATCTATACTGCAAAGAGGCACACAAATTTCACAGAGACCTTCTCTAAATAAGGCATTCCTTCAAGTCATTATAGCTTAGACAAAAAGCAGCCCCTCATACAAAGAGAGGCCAGGGGTCAGCTCACAATTGCTTTTCAGAGCAGTTCAGAAGATCATTTAGTAATTTTTACTAGTGAGATTAGAAAAGAGCAATTTTCTATCATGTAGTAAATTACCAAAAGCCACGTAGAGATGGTTTTGTTCCTCCATTTCTGGGAGTTCCAAACTTCAGTTTAGCCATGTCAGGGAAGCCTGCTCTACTTTGAGGGAAAAGTGTTTGCTCACGCAATGGAAAAATTGTTCAAGTTTGTGGGTGCTCCACTCTTTATGAAAGTACTACTCCTGAAAGAAGTATATAAAAATTGCCATAGCAGTTCAGTCTAAATGTGCACACAAGTCAGTATGATGTTTCTGGTGCTAAGAAACAAATACTTAGGGAATAAACACATGACACAGAACATGATTTGTTTCCTGGTACACACTTTTCACCTCTTGCTGCCTTCAGTTCAGGAGCTTTCCTGACCTAGATGCTGCATGCAGTTAAGTGGCTTTAGCAGCCACAGTAGGCCTATCAGCCTAATTCCTTTATTTGTATCTATCATTTATACTCTAGGCTTCCATATGATGTTACATCAATTATGAAACATCCAGTTCTGCTACACTTGTACAAGTATGTAATTTTATTAATTTTAAAACTGCTGCTCGATTTTTTTCCTGTCACAATTTGTGATCTGTGAAAAACAGTGAATAATTGCCTCTGACTTTTTTTTAATGCTATTCATTCTGTATGCCTCTGCCATATGTTATTTCTTCGTTAAAGTGAAAAATTCTAGTCTATTTTGTTTCTTTGTGTGGAAGCTGTTCCAAATCTCTGCTTAATCTTATCATCCATACCATACCCCCAACTAGAAGTTAATAAAGTAGTCAAGACTTGAGCAGATCTGAGGTTTATAGTCATATAAATAGGTCTTCTGTTTGGTACTTGATTTTTTTAGTAAGTACTGTTATTTTAAAAGTTCTTTTCTGAGTATACAGAAACACACTTAATGCACTATAAATCCTTTCAGAGCATTATCTTAGGAAATGCAGTTTAAGCTAAGATCAGCACTGGACCACTTCTTACCTGTAGATACATACACAAAAAGAAAAAGTGTAGACACTATGAGAAGACAACCCCCTTTAAATACCCAGAAAAGAACAGATTATAAATAGAAATAACTAAAGTGTGAAAGCATGAAGTCAGGTGAATAGCCGGGCTAGTGTGATTCGGATGAAGTCTTGAGGTGGCAAATAGGCTACAAGAAACTGTTTGAGTTTTGAAAGTCATAGATCCTCAGAGAGTGGAAAGCTGACAAAAATAGCAAATGCCATAAAAAGACCCCTCCAAAAGAAGCCTGAAGTTAAAAGTTCAAGTAAGGCAAGATTAGGTCACCAAGAGAAGACTAGAGAATACAGCTAGAAGCTGTGGTGGATTTGGGTTGGACAAGAAGAAAAAATGCAAAGCCAGAGAGGTGTACAGCAGAACGCCTCAAGGAAATCCCTATTATTACACATTAAGATTTAAAAATAATTTGGACTGTGGTTTTAAAAAATGGAATATTGACCAGGAAGCTGAGCTGCTATGCCATTATATTCCAAAGCAAATGATGGGCTGTAAAATTTTATTCAATCAAATGACCATTTTACATTCTACTCCCATCTATTCTTATTAATTATTAGTGCAAATGATTACAGAAAGAAGTCTTCTGGTACTTAATTCTGAGACTGCGACAACACTTGTACATACTCAATTTTCCTACTTCTTCTGTAAGTCATTCTGGTCTGGTCCTGAATATACCCAAACACACAGGAAGCTTGTCTATATTCCTTCCAAATGCAAAAGGAAAAAGTAATTACAAAAATTATTTACAATTTTTTTAATTACAAAAAGTATTAAAATTATAGTATTACTCACATGTGACCTAAATCTGATTGGGATGGAGTTGTCTTTATTCGCAGAAGGTGCTGCACCAGAATTGCTGTGTTATGGATTTGTGCCTGAACAGTGCTGATAACACACGAACGTTTTCCCTGTGGTTGAACAGTGCTTGTTAAACATCAAGACCTTTTCTTTCCCTTCTCTGCCACCCTAGTAAGTGAGGCTGGGGATAGGAAAGAGCTGGGAGTGAGCACAGCCAGCAATGCTGACCAAATACCATACTCTATACCATAACATTGTGCCCAGCAATAAATGCTGAAGGAAAGGAGGAGGAAGAGGAGTAACATTAGACATTGCAGTATTTGTCTTCTCATGCAATTCTTGTGCGTGCTGAGGCCTGGCTTCCCAGAAATTGGCAAAGTATCTGACTGCTGATGGGAAATATTAAATCTCTTTCTTGTACTACTGGAGAATAATAGTTATTAAGAAAACAGGATTTAAAAATTGCATTTGGAAAAATAAAAAATTGACATGGATTTGAAGTTAGAAACAGAGAGGGCAATTTTAAAATGAAGGTTTAAATCAAACATAGAAATAACTTTTAATCAACTGTGATACTGGCTAGACTAAAACTTGATCAAGATGTCTGAACCTGTGTCCTATGTATTTCTTTTCAGACATCGAAGAGCAAACATAATGGAACAGAGCAGGAAGGGCATAGTTTTTCTTTTGAATCCTTAAAAAATTTTGTAACATTTTCATTTATTTTCCTAAATGAAAGTTTAAGTACATTTAATAATAATAACAACAAACCTTAAATCTGAACATGAAGGATCTAGTAAATCTCCATAACCAATGATGAAGTTTCTTATTTCAACAAACAGGATATATTCTTACACATCCTATAAGCAGAGAAAATCCCTAAACTTGTTAAGATAGAGGTTCCTGGCAAGCAAGCTTGGAGTAGCGCATCCCTGCAACACAGAGAAGTACAATACTTAATTCTGAAACTAGTACTAGAACTGAAAAGAGAGATAGAATACCCAAGATGCAGCTGCCATGCAAACAACCAACCCTCTCCCCTCAAAAATACTTATCAGCCCAGACACAGTTCTGGGGCTGCACAGCCTCTAGTTCTAGAACAACTTATGCAGCTCCTTGATTAGCTCATAAATTTCTTAATTGCAGGCTACCACAGGGTGTTCCAAGAGCAAAAAGAGGAAATTTCCTTCTAAGAATTTGGTAGCTGTGTGATAAGAGAAGACATGTTTGTCGTAAATGTAACTACTATTGGTAGATAAAGCTGACATGGAGCTTTAAAGAGGTTACAGGAGACTGCTTTGGGCCAAGATCTAAAAATCATTAGAGTTGAAAGTTACTAAGTGCTTAAAAACCACATTTTCTTGTGTTCTGCTTTGCACAGTCTGCTTCTATGGGTTTGCTTCAGACAGATGAAGTTGTTGCTATAGGTTTATGAGTCATTAAGCTTAAACAGCCAAAGGACACAAAAAGGCTATATTAGCCTTTTTTGCTAGAAACTGCCAAGGAATCTTGTAGGTTGAGAATTCTTTTTCTTGAAGTGCAAGAAACAGAGAAAACATTTAGGGACTGGTTCATATGACTGGAGGTAAAAAAGATTTGGCAAATGAACAACAAGAACATCCTCTGTGATACATTTGGTGGAGGCTGGCTGGACTACAGAGAAGGCAAGCGGGTAAACTGGCTGGAGAAGAAACCCTAGCCACTTAAGGTCTTAACCATATTTTAATTATCTTGATGGAAGAGCAAATACAATTTTTTAAGGCACACAAAAACTCTGCTTGCAGTTGAAGCAGATAAAGGTTTGTCTCAATCTCTCAGATCAATGAGAAACCATAAGGATAGCATGAAGCCAATTTTATATATATCAACTTTTAAGAAGTTACTTATTAGATTAGACTCATCCTCATGAATTCCTTTATGCAGGTCTCAGATCTTTGGAAGTTTGTCAAGTACAACTTTTTTCATTAGATTCAATGGTTAAAATAGGCAGCACTTCTGTAATGCTCAGCATTGCTTCTCTGCATAACAGTCTGGGCTACCACAGACAGCTCTCCAGCCATCCTAATAAAGATAACCTGATAAAATCACCCAATGTTTAGAGATGACCTCAGGAGGCAAGAGAAGCAGAGAACTATTTTTGTAAGCCTATCAGGGAAAACATGCTAATACAGTCAAATAATGGACAAAAAACTGAGCATGAGCTCCCACTAGAAGGTTGCTGCACAGCAAGATAACTGTGGATAGAATTACCAAATAAATGTTTCCTCTCTCTACAGCATTATTGAGACCAGCAGTTAAGTAAAAGATACAGGCGTGACATTCATATATAGTAACAGGCATTGAAAAACTAGAAAGGCTGCACAAAGGGGAGAGGGTGTGAACTGGTATCCTCACAACACTGAATTTGCAATCTTCAGCAAGACAGAATATGTCACTGGTTTTAAAATGATGAGCAAAACACAGAAAGTATAAGCCACAATACTTCCAGTTTTCCTCAAAAATTGCTAGATAGGTTCCTCCATGTGAAGATGGAAACTTACTAATAGGTCTATTACCATTTTGGTTGTCTTTCTAATGCAATTACATGGAGAGTAAACAACATTTTCTTCTCACAATTTTGTCTTCTCTGTAGTACACACTCATTAAAACAAGTTCTAATTTCCTGTCAAATTTACCTGTTCTTACATTTTATATTTATCTACTCTCATAATCGGTATGAAGGAGACATGAAACACAGTTTAGATGTGATGCGATTTTGCCTAGAAAGAAGTTATTCAGAATCTCTTGGATATTGTTCATCTCAAAGAAGCTCTGAAGATGTTTCCAAAACAAATGCATCAGTGATTATCTGCAGCTGCAGCTACTGAATTGCACAGAAAGATTAAAAGCATCCTCTTTTCTGATTAGACAAGTATTTTATGAACTTTGTGTGGAAATACGGGCTAGAACTGAAAGGAACATGTTATAAAGTGATGCTAAGAACTAAAACTTTGGAATCTCTATACACAGAACTTCTGTTTGAAGTAGGTGGACCTATACACTTAACATTCTAATGATCTGATGGTTCACTCTTCAGGTGTATTTAAGTAACTTCTAGTGAGAAAAAAAAAAAAGTAGTAGTAAAAATCCTAGAAGTTTCAGGTGATAGACATATTGCATTGTACGTATCCCATTTCTCTCCTGAGCACAGATTGGCTATTGAGGGTGGAAAAGGACAGGAAGACAGAGGAGTGCACACACTTCTGTCTGCTCATGAGCAAGGGGTCAAATGAACTCATCAATATGTTTCACTTTCCTTGAGCATGAGCCTTTTGCCTTGCTAGAGAGCCTCAAAGATCTCCCCACAAAAGCAGGACTCTGCTAGCATCTTAAGCTGTTTCACTGCATTTTACTTCAGCTGATTAAAGTCTGAACCATCATCTAAGAACCAGCACCCTAGTCCCTCCAATTGCACCTGCTCTCTGCAGCTCTGCTGTTTAGGACAATGAATGGAAAAATATCTCTAGTCTTCTCCCACAGTCTGTAACTCCTCACTTCAGGTTAATTTGATATGCTTGGTGTTTTGGGGTTTTTTCCCTTTAGCAGAATTTTCATTTTTATTGACACACAGTAAATTGTGAGTTAATCGCATACAAGTATACGTGATCAAACTACTGATTTGAGCAGCAGAGCCTTTATTAGCATTGCTGAGAGAACTGAAAGCAGATTAAGTTTACAGTCCTGCTCCAACTGGGAAATCATCTGGAGAAAAAGGGCTACTCTGACAATTATGCATACTTGATATAAATCAAACATTAATGAAAAAACCAACAATGCTAATTTAAAGTTTCATCTCAATGTAAAGACACACTTTCAGCTGTCCAAAAAAAGGCCTTCTGCAATAACAAAACAGAAGTAGTCTGTTGCAGAGCCAAGAGTGGCAAACTAAGAGGGACAGAGCCATTTGCAGAGAAAGCATGAGAATTTATGTAAATCTAATGTTTGCATCTGAGATTATAAAGAAAAAGAGGCAGTGCATCTACAGTCAGCACAAACAAGCACTTAAGAAGTCCTAAAGTGTAAATATTAAACAGGTTAGAGGATTAATCAAATGCTATTTTATGATTCCAGGCATTATTACAGGTATCAATCATAGCCAAATAGGCATAAAATTTTAATTAAACTTTATTCTTTATTGCAAAAAAAGATTAAAACATCTCTTTGTCTGGCACTCCCCTGCTTCATCCCAGTGCTGTCCTTTGCATAACAAAGAATTAAGATCCCATGGGATCTTAAGAGTCACCCACAGAAGGCTGGGTTGGACAATATTGCCTTAGATGATTTCTTCATTTTGGAGATTCACACACACTATTACACATTTTGCAAGAACTCTTTATAGGTGTTCAGTCATAATACAGCAAGAATTTCAATTTGGAAAGAAACCCAAGTCTATACATTCCTAGAATTCGTCAGGAAGAGGACATTTTTCTTGCACTGTAATGTCATATAGCAAAGTATCATAAGCAGCCCTTGAAACCTAACATATATTGATACTTTACTTAGTCTTTCAAAGTGACAAAAAAACAAAAATACTCAAAAAACCACCACTCAACAGGAAAAATTCTGAAAATTAAGACCTTTAAAATAGCCTTGACTTCAGCACTTAAACAGTAACTATTAAAAACTTATCTATTGCATTCACTCTGTACATATCAAGCAACAATTATACTTGCTCCTTGTACCTCTATCATTTCAGATATATAAATCATCAGTTACATACACATAGTCAAAATTGCCCGAGAATGCATGTACATGTGCATATATGTCATTTACCTACAGGAACATAACAAAATTAATTCTGCATCTACCTCCCTCCCAAATAAGATGCCAAATACACCTTATTTTTCACCAGTTCTCAATCAATACTGAAAAATCTGCTCTTTCAGCAGCAAGGACCATCACATTAGATCTCACTGTGGACTGCACTGCCATTCATGTTAAAAATACGTGAATTTTTTTTCTCTTTTTCCCTTCCCTCATAACAAGTAGTACACTCACACACTAGCAAGAACATTTTCAGCTACTACTAAAGTTAACGGACGAGAAAAAACCTCACAAACCCAAAAAACAAACAAAAAACTGAACGACAAAGGAGGTCTGATACAATTTCAAGTCTGGCTCAGAGCTCATGAGATTGAATTTTATTTTAGAGAAAGATCCAATACTGAGATAAGGACCAGCAGTCTTGCGATGAAGCAAAATTTAGACCATGTGCACATATACTTAAATTGAAACAGGTAGTAGAGGAAGAAACACACATCAGCTGTATGAAATCAGATACAAAGAAAACAGATTCTAGATGTTAAGGTAATTAACAATAACTTCGTTACTCAGTAATATTCTAATTTATATGCAATTCCTCCTTAAAAAGGGAGGGGCAACAATGTGCATACAAGTCCTCTATAGAAATACCAGCATGCACAATCTGTTACCTCTGATGACTCTTAAACCTTTCACTGTATGTGCTCTCTGGATGTTACTTCAGAATTATATTAGAAACAAGGTGGTTTTAATAATACTTGCTTGTATTAAAGACTAACAAGTTGGCAAGCATAAACCACTAAAGCATTATGTGTACTTCATCATACTACTTCTGTATATAATTACAAAACTACTCACAAGGATATCAGGAAGAAGCTTTCTTTGCTTAGCAATAAGAGCCAGATACTCACAAAGAAGGGTCTTGGACCAGATCTTTAAGGTTTATCCCACTACGATCCTCGGCAAGGTTCCTGAAGCAACTGTCACTCACTAAAAAAAATAGAAATAAAATTTAAACAAAACAAAATGAAACAAACAAAATAAAATAGGAAAAAAAGAGGTGGAAATTTAACAACAGAGCACATTTATTTTGATTAACTAAAAATGCTTTTTGGCGTTGGCTGGAATTTGAACAGTCATATATAAAGTTTGATTTTCACTCAGGTTCCACCTAATTCAAAGAAAAGTCAACTCAATGGAAAGTGAAAAACACTGTATCACAGCTTATGCAGAAATAAACTGCATAAATTCCAGGTGGTGAACTTACTACTTGTCCACCTGAAGGCAAAGGAAATCTCAAACACGTGGATGCACAGGTACACACTTGTCCATACATTTAACAGGAGAGTCTTTAATGCACTGATCAATATACTTAACCAGAAACAGTGAGAGCTCCTATGTATTTAAGTTCATAGTTATTCATGGGTTAGCAAAAATGTTTAATATGAGCAATAACCAAAACAAGTAATTAAGAGCAAAATTTACTCAAGCAACTTATAAATAACTTATAAAGTTAATGTAAAGCAGCTAGTTACTGTAATAACTGAAATTACAGTAAATGTCACAGAAGTTCTAAAGAGTATTAGTGTGCTTTCATTTTCTTCACTAATTAAAAGAAAAAAACAACAGAAGAGACTTAAACCTCAAACTCCAAATTTGTTCTCTTGGCTAAGTCTCTCAGCACATGTACTCCAAGTCTAAAAGCCATCTCATTTCTCTTAAATAACATCACAGTCAGTTGGAGAGGTGGAAAAAGAGTAGTGGCACTAATACTTTTAGAACAACACAGTATCAGTTTAAAGGAATTACTTATTTCTGACTACAGCAAACTTTCTGAAGGACTCAGAGGTTGTGATATGGAGAAATCAGTGTAAGGATCAATTTCCCTTAATGGGCAAGGTAATCTGTGAGATAAAGTTTATGAAGAAATGCATTATTGAACATCTTACAACACAGAATACAGCTTCACATTTGGTGAACAGGGATGTGTTTAAATCACTGCAAAACACTGCAAAAACAAGTGTTCCTACTTTTTTCTCTCTAAATGCAAATTATTCTCTTTAATTTACATCTCTAAGTATTCATGCACATCACCAGCATCAAGAAAATGTAAATCATTCCCAAAATACATTGTTTTCACAGATTACAACACGTACAGTGACAGACCTACCTAACATACTACAAAACTGCAAAATGTTTCTACTAGTACCTCTCGTTGGCAATGCATCTCACAAGCGTGAAACCTGGTAAGGACTGGAAAAACTGGAAAGGACTGGAAACCTTTCTGCTGGAAAGGACAAGTCTTGGAAGAAAGCATCCCAGAAGAAGAGGCTGGGGTAGCTGATGAAACAAGTAGTAGTCCTGGCTCTCATACAAAGCCTGACAGCTTATGACTGTGAGAGAGGTATTTGTCAAGTGTTGAAAACACTCACCTCAACAGGGTAATAACCAAAGGCTATCCTAAGCTTCTCTCCCCCATTGTCTCTGAAAACTGTACCTAACAATTGCCTGCTGCACACAATCCCTAGGGCTCTCTTGTCTTTGAGGTACTTGTCTCAGATCTTCATTTTAAACAACAGCTACCTGTGCTAACTAAGCCCAGACTCTCAGCTTGTTCCTCCCATGACAAGTTCATAATTGCCTGTATAACAAACTGCAAGTTACCTGAACTGAGCTCACAAGCACTTCCCCCATTGCCAGGCAAGCTCTGAGTGAGCAGCTTGAGCCTTCGGGAATTTTTCATTTCCATCCCCACCTATTACACTGAACCCAAGACCCTTAAGTGGATCTCAACTCTTCAGTTAAAGGAGTATTTCCAAGATCAGCAGATCCACAAACAACCAAATGTTGGATTTTATGAGAGAAAAAATTCCCACCTGCATTGACATTTGATAGTTTATATTTGCTTCTTGTCAAGTTTAGCAACAAAACAGCAAACAGAACATTTTACCTACAGTCTTGTCCTAAATCCTACACTACCCTGTATCAGCACATCTCCCATGCTAACACAATACATCATGAATAAAAATTATGCTCAACACTGTTTTTTCACTACTGAAAAATCAAACATTTTTAAAGCATTAAATATTTAATCTAAATATGCTGCATTTCTCTATTGTCTCCTCCAATCTCCTCATGGCAAGCAATCACCGTGATAATTGAGGAAACTAGTGTCTTCATCTCAAAAGTTTTTTAAAGGGAAAATGAAAAATGACAACATAAAATTATCAGTAAAACTGGCCATTATTTATCTGTAACTCATGATGTTTAAAACACAAAATGTGTTTCAAATAAAAATGTTTAAAACTAATCCCTAAATTTGTCAGAGACAGCCTTTGTTTTACTTGTCTCAACATAAAGCCAATATTATAACACTCTTTTTATTAATGAATCTTAAAATTGCAAACCTTCCCTCTACTTAGTAGACCTTGGCAATGAAACCATTTGCTAGTAAGGCTAATTCAACATCAAATATCTACAAACTTTGAAAAATGTATAAATCTTGTCTCCCTTGTTTTCTTCTTTGATTGTAGGAGAGTTAGATTAATGTGTAGCTGCAAACTGGTAAGCAAGTCTCTACTTAGGGTACTGCTCTAGCTGGATTTAGAAAACACAGATGCTACAGATAAATGTAAAAAATTCCATATCTGGTTATAACAATCAAGAATTCCAAGAGTTTAGTTAATATTAACATTTGACTATAACTACTAATAAAATGACTAGTATGGATAGCAACAGGAGAGTTTCCAGTGAGTGGAAATAATTCATTGGAATAGGCTGGAATAAGCACTTGGTCTGCATACAAGCACTGCCTTGCTCCTTCACATCCTTGCAAACTCTTAGCATAAATAAATAAAACAAATGTTCAGCAATAAATGCAAGGTGGAAGCAATCAAGCAGAGCAGGTAGTCTATTTCTCACAGCTTAGAAAACTTTAAATCAACACCACACATATTTAAAAAATAACATATAACCTAACTGAAATGAGAGCTATTTATTTTAAACAGGAGAGTGAAACTGTGATGGTATGGCAGAAATATCAGGGTGATCAATGGCAGTTTGAGGGAGACATGGACGAAAACTTTGCATCACAGCCACAAATTGTACTACAGATGCAGTAAGGCCATGCCTGACTTCTCTTTGAAGCACAACCAAGGGATACTTTTGCATAGGATATCTATATGAACACAACTCCCATACAGGGTTTTATTGCCTTGCTCCAAAATTAAATTTTTATTTTTTAACCCTCCAAAACTTTATAAAAGCTAGTATTTTAAGCATTGTTGGGTGGATGGTTTTTGGAGAGATACAGAACTGTTAGCTGGTCCTCTCTACACACACATCAAGTGGCTGAGCCTCTGGTCTGCAGTACACCCCCACAGGTACTTCCTCAGACAGGTGGCAAATGACTACAAAAATAGCACCCTAAAGCATATTTGCTTCATGGAGTATTGCAAATACAATGACAGTCTGTGAGGTGCCAGAAATGTTCCTGATATACCAAATATCGGCACAAACATCACAGGCATCAACTGAACAAAACACATAGTCTCAAAAACATCACAGCGAGGCAAAATCCCTGAACATGCATTGCACAAGTTTGACTTCCAAGTGAGCTGTTACATGTATCAAAGCAAACAGGATTTAGCAATAGCTCCAATTTTCCCAACATTCATCCTACTTCCAGCTCCTGGTTTCCATTACTGATGCTCTGTTTCTCACCCCTGCCTAGTCTTGTGCCTAGGAAGTAACAGAGGTGGGAAGCTAATAAGGGAATATAGCTCTCACCTGTCAGTTACACGTACAAAATTCCCGATGGAAAGGTTAAAATCAGCATTCACACTCTAATGTGCAAACATCCAATTTACAACAGTTGTGAAGCCTTCCCACTTGGCATTTGTGAACTTCTAAATTTGTCCATGTGATTTTTTTTCCTTTGCTTTCTTTAGCAGGGTTTTAAATGAGACCATACTGAAGAGAAATAGATTATTAGCCTGTTGATTTCCAAAATGAGAAGCTCTGTAACTCTGAAGGCAAACTAATATTTTCTTCAAGTAGTGGCAGGTCATAATCTGTTGCAAAATGTATCCTTATTTTAATTTTATTTTTAAAATGTCCTACAATTTGAAAACCATGTAGCTCCTTAAAAACATCATTTAATCTCCTACCCCACAGAAAGTATTCCCAGTAAAGAAGAGGCCTCTTTAGATCAAATCAATTCCAAATCTACAGCTGATAACAGTGATTTCATATTTATATGAAAAAAAATGCAATAACCACCCTCAAAAACTGAATTTCTATAGTTTAATAAAGAAAATTACCTCCTGTTACAGGCCCCCAGCCAGGTAATAGCTAGCACTGACTCCATGCTTCTCAGAAGGTTGATCTCTCACTTTAATGTACTACACTTACCAAGAAGCCCATCACCCTTACAGACAGTCGCAACACAGATGGACCCAATTGGTCCTTCAATCCAAATACCATCACCACTGGCCAATTAAGAAACGACCCTTGGGTAAACAATTCTCTGTAACACATTCCACATGTGCACAACAACAGGTGCAGCAAGTGAAGATAAGAATTGTTTATCTCTTTTTTTTTCTGATCTTCTCACAGCCTTCCCCAGGACAATGCCTGGGAAAGTTGTGCATTGCTCTCTGTGGCCAGAGAGCTCTGCCACAACCTCCCCCATACCTAAATATGTGATTCCAGAAAACTACTACTACCTGCCAGATTTTCCTCTAGGTTCCCAGAATTCAGAACTACTTTTAGATCAGTTGTGACTGCCTGTAAATAAAAATCATCTTGACAACAAAATCTTGTCATGAAGACAGTCACCAATGCACTGTTAGTTTGAAAATACATGGACTACTACAACCTCAAACAGTATGGACTGAAATATAAGATATCAGTTTCTTACATTTTTGTCCTTTAGAGATAATACCTCCTAAGTTTACTTCTTTTTCTTAAGACCTCTTCATCTACCAATAGTATTTTTGACAAGACTTTACCTTACCCCTCTTTTTACAGGCTCATTTATGTATTTAGGTTTTATAACAGATTCAGTCACCAGTTAATAAATATAAAAATATATTTAGTACACTTGGGATGTTCTGAAAAGTACTGGTCTAGCACAGTGTAGTACTCCAGTCTGGATTAGCTTGCTTCAAGAATTATTCAGAAGTCTCGTTCCAGATTCAGGTGGTGCTGTTCCATACAAACGGTCCAGGATTGAAGTATTTTGCTTTTATGGGCCCAACCTTTTACACAAGGCAGCAAGCACCTTCTTTACCTATTATTCACATTGTTGACTTCAAGAAAAAACAAACTCTGGTAGGGAAGCTTAGGGTCTTAGGGTTTAGGATATAACAAGTAACAGAATTTTTTCTCAGACCTCAAAACATCTCCCCTTGAAACCTGTTTTCTCCTGCAAACACAGAATCCTTGTCCTATACATGTGCTATAGATGTCCTATAAGGCATACTTTATGGAAGGCAAAGGAAAGAGAAAGCACCAGAATATTGATTCTCTTAATATTAAAATGATTTTGAGGTATTTTATGGGTCCCATGGACAGTAACACCACAGATAAATAATGCTGCCTTTTTTCTCTGCTACTGTCACATTTTTCAAGTCAGTGCATGTCAACCAGAAAACATACACAAAACAGATGGCACATTACAGAAATTTTGTAGCACCTTCTCCAGATCTATCAAAGAAGACAGCAAATTAATTTTAAGAGGAGCATTTATACCATTTGTATATCTGCACACAAATCTCTGACGTATTTGCAGAATAAAAAGAACTACGATTCTCCATGCAAACTGCAAATGCTTAAAATTGCCAAGAAAATATGTTGTCTGTGAGTAGCAGAAATAAGGCAGGCTGATTTCCTAAAAACTCGTGATCTAAATGCCATTTGCTATCACCACATAAATCCAGAATGGTATCCTCACAGATTGACAAAGAAGTACTATCATAAAAAGGGAGATAAGGTACTGGAACAACAGAAGGGAAAGGTTCAGGTGACCTACTGAAAAACAGGATGATCATAAACCAGAAGTACAAGTTAGACATGTGATCCTATGATTTTTCTTTTTCTAGAAAACAGAAGCAATAATGTCACTTGTAAACCAGATGTAAAGGAAGGCTGTTGTAATGATAAAGAAAAGTAAGATAGCAGGGGAAGTGAAAAGAACTTGATTAGCTTAGCAAAAAAAATCATTAGATGGTAGCTGCTGGTGAGTTTATCTAAATAGAACAGCAAAATAAATTTCAGAAGGAGAAAAGAATACTATTGCAGAAAAAATTTAATTGTGAGGAAATCATAAGAAACAGAGCATAATTTTCAAAGAGTTAGAGAGGTGAACCCTCACTAAAAATCATTCAATAATAATAGTGAGGGCAAGGAAAGCACACAGACTTGTTCTCAGCAGATTTAAGGATAAATTAAATGACACAAATTGTTCTTGAAGACCTGAAGCATTCTGCACCACAGCAGCTAATGTTGTGAAATCTATGTTAGAGTTTCTCTGAAGGCTATGAACTTCTAAACCTCCCCAGGGTTTCTCCCATTTTCTAACAGCAATTAAATGAGGCATTTTTTTCTGTGTATCCATTAGTCTAGCGGGTTATGCCTCTCTCAAATGATTTATCATTTAAATTTTACAATATTTGTGCAGCCTCAGGCTACAAATTCTGTACTGGGTTTTAATCTAATATTTAACAAGCTTGAGTTTCAACTCCATAGCACTGTCAGTGTAATCACTGCAGTGATCAGGTGAACTTCAGAAGAAAAATATCAAATCATTGAAGACATTCAACTCTTTGGAGAGGCAGCATTAGCAATACATCTAATTGTTTGTACCCAATAAAAAAATTAGGTTCCTTGAAGCTATGAATACCAAGCACTTGATGAATTCTCTTCTTTGGGATCTTGTTGTTAGAGATAAATTAGTTTGTGTTTCATGTGGATTTTTTTTCCCAACATGTATTTCCAATAAGAAGTTTCCAGAAGTTACTATAAAACCATAAAAAATTCCAGGATGGGAAGGAAAAATATACAAGGCAAGCACATCCAAGAGAGGGGAAGAGAAGAATTAAATCAACAATAACAACTAAAAGCTAAGTACCTTTGAATAGTAATATCTCAGACTTCTGTGAAATTTTTAGTTCTACCACAGGTTAGAACAGCTGTACTTAGAGCAGCCATGGAGAATCCTTCCTCTAAAGAGCAGTCTTTACAGGAGATAATGATTTTCAGCTTTTCTGATTTCTTTAGAGGATGTCTGTCTCTAAACGTAGTTTTCTTGTATGTTATTTAGTTCAGGAAAAGAATATGTTTAGTTTTTTAGTTAACAACACTGGAAACCATTTACAGCACCTTATATAGGCCCATTTTAAATGGGTCCTTGGTTGCAGAGTACACAGATGAAGGATACTGTCAACCTCAGCTAGATGCACTTTTAAATATGACAAAGTATGCTGATACAAGATGTTAATACATTTCACAAATTATCTGCCAGCTTGATTAAGAACCACCAGAATAACATGAAAAAAATATACTACATTTTCCTAATGATATATTCTATCTATAAACACTGCATTTAAGTGAACCACTCCAGTATTAGGGACCGGTGACCACAGGCTTGCACCATTCAGTAATGACAGGATTTAAAGGATTCATGAAACTTCACATTGTGGCTTGGAACAACACCCCTCTTTGCACTGCTGCATTGCTGCACAGATAAATGCATACAGACCTGCTGATAAGTAGATAATCCTCCAGGACCAACCCACAGAGCCCAGGGCCTCAGTGTCCTGTCTATCTTCTGCTCACATCTCATACAGCCCCAGGCACCAGAAATCAGGTAACTCTTCCTCCTTAAGGAAACTGAGGTATTCTCTGCACTGTTCAACATAGCCTATCAAACACTGTCCAAAGAAGCCACCTCAGAAACACGTAGTAAAAAAAAGGGCAGGAAGAAACAGAAGTCACTTTGTGCTTCTTAAGACACCCATTGTGTGATGTCCACGTCATGCCACACTGGCAGTGTGCACTCCCAGCCCAGGAAGCCAATTGTATCCTGAGCTGCATCCAAGGAATTGTGGCCAACAGGGAAAGGGAGGGAAATTTGCCCCTCTGCTCCACTCTGGGTGGAGTGCTGCTGCACCTGAGTGCTGCATCCAGCTCTGGGGTCCCAGCACAGGAAGGACATCAACCTGTTGGAATGAGTCCAGGGAAGACCACCAAGTTGATTAGAGGGCTGAAGCACCTATCCTGTGCAGACAGACCAAGACAGCCGGGGTGTTCAGCCCGGGCAACAGAAGTTTCTGAGAGGGAAACCTTACAGCACCTTGTAGTACCTAAAGAGGGCTACAAGAGAGTGGGACAGGGAACGTTTACAAGGGCATTTAGTGATAGGCCAAGGAGTGATGGCTTTAAACTGAGAGTAGGTTTTAGATTGGATTATAGAAAGACATTCTTTACTGTGAGAGTGGTGAGATACTGGAACAAGTTGTCCAGGGAAGTTGTGGATGCTCCCTCCCTGGAAGTGTTCAAGGCCAGGTTGGATGGGGCAGCCTGGTCTGGTGGAAGGTATCCATCGCAGGGAAGTTGGAATGAGATGATCTTTAAGGTCCCTTCCAAATCAAACCACTCTGTGAATCCATGATTCCCCTAGTCATTGTATCTATGCCTTGATCAGATGCTTTCCCTGAATCCACAGGTACCACTATGCACTACAGGATTTCCAAGAAGGATTACAGGAAGGCACACGGGAAACATATAGACAAGGTATGGAGCTGGAGGAGATCCAGGATCAGACCACAAAGCTGCTCTCTTACTGAGGATTTTGGGTTCATCTTCTGAGTTGAAGTAAAAGCAACTAAAGGTCATCAACAGTACTGGACCAGGGGAGTGATGCAAGCCAAGAGTCACAGAAGTTAGGAGAAATTAGGAGAAAGCAGAACACTAAATGTACTAGTGAGCTAATAAAACTGCAGAAACCCCAGTGACAATCAAGTGCAACTCCAGACTGAATGGTGTTAAATCATATACAGCTATAAGACTTCAAAGCCTGAAGATGTAATCATAGCAAAATAATGCCAGTTAGCACATAAACCAGAACATGTATTGTAGACAACTCCACTACAGGCAAGGACTTAAAGAAAAAGACATTATCTCTTTTATTTTTTAGACAAAATTAGCACCTGGGCCTAGTCTGGTGTGCCTGTCCCCTTCAGTTTGCTTGATGAAGAAATCACCTGGGACAGAAGAGCCTCCTTTACGCAATTACACAATAACCATTTATTTAGCACAACTCTATGTGCAAAGCTCTGAACTGAGGCCCTACAAACACCATACTGAGGTATAAAAGGCATAATTTTGTACTGTTAGCAGAGATGATGAAAATATGTTGACATTAAAATTCAGTTGTAGGTATTTACTTATTGGATATAAGGATGTCCATTCATGCAAAGGGACCTTTAAATTATTAACTTTCACAAGAAGAAGATTAAATATTTAAGCAAATCAGTATAATTTAATAATGTAACATGAGAATATGAGTAGAAAATTTTATAAAACTACTAATATACTTTGTATAATTAAATATTGTTTAGATTACAATGTAATTGTTTTATTCTATTTTTCCCTAAATCTCATTATAAAGCAAATTATATCCATATATTTAGCATTTTCAATTCATTAAATGTGAATTCTTGACAGCTTATGGGAAAATTCTCATGAAAAGTGGAAAAAACCAGTATTATAAAAAGTGGTTGCAATAATCCTTAAAAATAGGACAGTTCCTCTCTGTCCAAAACATAAGCACTTCTTAAGATATCTTTTTTGTACTAGTACTCTTAAGCCTCCTTAAAACTAGTGGCAGTACAAAACAGTTTCAAAATAGAAACACTTTAAGGAGCGATTTTCAACTCTACCTAGAAAAGAAAAGCAATAAACACCCAATAGCAGAAGTGGTCAAGAAAAACAAAGGGCATTACAACAAATGCTACTGCTTGTTTAAAAAGCCTACCTATGGATCTACCTCCATATTGTTTTCTTTTTACAATCAACTTACCATTATCAGAAGTCAAATAACACCTCAGGTAGCGGAGGGAAAGAGCCCTGCAGACAGTTATCACTAAGCACGCATAACATAGCAATCAACAGAGCCTGCTCTCTTCCCTGGGTTCAACCCAACACTGTTTCTGGTAGGTCTCACTTACCCACATGCGGCATTTGACTGGCAAAAGAGCTCTGAATTGAAGAGCCTGGCTAAATCTAGACCATAAGGCAGAGACACCCCATTAGCAGCACCAGCTTGGATACAGCAGGACCAGCACTGGGGCACATAGATGAAATCCTGATCAGCACTGACTGACCCAGACACTCTAATTCCACTGTGTGGGCTTAGGTCAGGAAATGCCAAGACACACACACCCAAGCTAACCTCACATGGTGCCACCTCAGCCATGACAGGGTCTATTAGCCCAGATTCACAGTGGTATAAAGGCATCTAAAGAGCCTTCTAGTTCATGGAAGAAGCACGGTCACATTCACACAAAGCTGAACCAGTCATGCTGTTTCAGATTTTTGCTGGCTTCCCAGGGCTCCGCAATTATCACAAGCAGTGGGAAACTGTTTCTACAAAATGATCTGGAAATGTACCATAGGTCTTTCCAGAACATTGAGCTGCCATCCACAAAAAAGTGCTGATAATAAACCCTACACAGGAAAGTGCAGATTCTAAAAACCAATATTTTCAATATTGTTTACATTTCATTCACTGCTGTCTCTAGCGGTAGCAGTGGTGAAGAGCTCAGTGGGACAAGCTCCACTCAGGTGTCATGGGAGGAGAGGATATCTCACCAGAAAGCCTGTAGCTCATGGAACAGCTCTAAAAGATTTATCCCTTACCCCCAGTCTCTAAAATCTTTCCTTTTCTTTAGCTAAACTTCTTTCAAATATTTTGTTTATTTTAACATCATGCTTATAAACTGTGCCTACTTTAACAGCTCTGGAGCTGACCACTTTTCATGCAACTGGCTCAAAGACATTACATCATCAATCCTTCATCTCAGGGTTCATTTGTTTCCACATGTCTGTTCCTAATGCTTATTAATAACTTTGAAAATGGGAAGCAAAGCTTCTTGTCATTTCTTCCAGGCAGGAGGATGCTGAAAAAGCTGCAAATAGTTGGAACTAAGCCAATTATCTCAGTGAGCTGTGAAAAACCTGGAAATCAGTTTAATGCTAAGTGTTTTCATCATTCACTCATTCAACTAATTATTAAAATTACAATCTCAAATTATTCCAGAGTACTACAAGTCATGCTTCATATACCAGTTGAAACATATGCTCCACCAAACCTGAAATACAGAGAATAAAAATAGGGACGCTAAAAATAAGCTAAGAAATTATACCAGGAGTAAGCTTTACATTTGTGTACCTTTGTTGATGCTCAGTCACAGAGTTGCAATATTCAGGACTACAAAGTCTTGATGGCAGCCCTGATTACACGGTGAAGTTTGCTGTTCATTCTCTTTCTGGAATCTTGCTATACTTTTACAATCAGATATTTTAAACAACAACTCTATGTGGCAAATCATGGATTGCATTTTTTTTTGTTTACAATTTACTTACTTTAATAGCATGTGTAAGGCAGTAATAGAAGTGCTTTCCAGCCCTATGCAACCCACATCTGACATGAGCCCAGAGAACTGTAGCCCAGCTTTTCCCCCTGTGAATGGTCCTCCAAATGTTTAAGCATGTTTGTTCATATCATTCTGTTTGTAGTAGACTTTTTTTTGAGCTACCGTACTTTAGCCATGGTCAAAATTTCATTCCTTATTAGTTACAATGAAATTAGAAGTACTGATGCATTAGGTAGCCTCCATTATTTCTCCTATTTATCTTTGCTACCTAAACATAACTTTTGACATTATCTTGCTGCTGATTTACTTTGGTTTGTCTTTCAGGGACTCACTTTTATTCCTCAACATCTTATTCCTAAACACACAATATTGTCATTTTATTGCAGCCGTGTTCATTAGATGTGAATAAATACATCGTCTTTTCTTCACCTGAACAGGGAAAAAATTATATATTCTGGAAATAATCTTGTCACACTCATATTTTACTCCTTTTTCTTAACTTTTAGTTCCCTCTCTTTGCTGATTCCAAGTCTTTAACTATATTTAACTCTAAGCCTACAGCAAGCAACAAAATGGGAGAAGTCTTTAAAGCCTATACAGCCTGTCATGTCTCATATGTTTGCTTATCCGGGCAATGAATCAAATCAATCAATCAGCTGTCAGGACCATACCAAGCCAAGCTGGCATTTGTAGGAGAATGACACCCCATATGAACGCTCCATGTAAATTTCTTGCAGCTCAAAAGCAAGCCAGCAGTTGCCACATTGGTAACATGGCAACGTGGAGCACCCTGCCAAGGGTTCTCCCTCACTGGTTTCTGCCCTACGCCCCCAGCCCTGCACAGGAGAGCAGCAGAGCGATCCCGAGAGGCTCCCGTCAGCAGAGCCCACAGGAACAGCATTCCCAGGCAATGCTCCCGGGCAATGGCAGAGCCCTCCTGCTGACACCCTGCCGCTGGTGCCTCTGCCTGCTGGCACACCGCAGCACTGGGCACCACAGGCTGGGGTCCAGCCTCAGGCTGGGAATTTGTGTGCCTGGCTCAGTCAGGAAGGCTAAACAGGTCGTGATCCATTGTCTGGGCTCATTTCTTGCCACCATTACAGCCCTATCAAGAATAATGTTCTTGTGGGTGTTCTGAAACTCCAGCTCATAAATGTATACTGGTTTTCCTTATTTGCTCTGAGTTCTTCTTGCTTGATCAACAATGAGGGGAAGGATGACTAGAATGATAGGATTACCATTATTTTTTACTGCACCATCAGTAAACCTCATCGTTTACTCACAAATGGCCAACAAAAATAGATACAAATCATATATGCCATTGAAAAGTTTGCTGTCATTTTCTATCATTATATAATTACTTTTGTCCTTACTGAAACCTTTGAGCTGTTATGTTTTAAACCAGCCATTTGAAGATTATAAAAATAGAATGGACATCAGGGTAATTGAACTGGGACACTTCTCTACCAAATATTTTTTCCTTTTTTTTCTTAGTGTATTCTGAAACCTGCAACATTATTTAATTCCTCCTTAAATGCGCTGTTGAGTGAATGGGAGACCCAATGGATTGCACCTTAGTTTATTCTGCAGTTCTTCTTAAAATCAGTAGTCACTTAAAAAAAAAAATAAAAAGGTCTTAAAATTTATAGGTATGTCTGACATCCATGTTTGCCATGTAGTTTTCATGAATTCCACAAATCATTTCTGTGTATTTACACAAGTATAATAAGAAAACATAACAGATATTGAAAATGTTCCTAAGTACCTAAAAAAAATCTAAATATCTTACTGAAAACTACCAATATAACCACTATTAAACAACGAAAGCCCACATTTGCAACTTCGCCAGTTCATTGAGAAAGGCCATTTTACTCCTCCAAAGAACTGTTCCATCAATATGGAGCAGGTAAGCAACTAGACTTTTAAAATTGTCAACATGTATAATTTTCAACAGTGTATAAGGCTTTCAGCATTTCTATGACAGAAAAAAACAGACAGCCAAGCATATACACTAAATATTTTCTTAAAATTCTTCAGGAAGAATGCCTTGTTTTGCCTATAAAAATTACTTGAACGCTGTCCACCCAGTTCTCTGCCAAATTCCCCTTTCCCCTTCTCGTGTTTCCTTCCTAACACAGTTTTTCCAACTTGATGAGTAACTCCAAGTGAATTTTACAAAATTAGAGCTGTCAAATCTTGTAAATCATTACAGAAAATTAGAGACATGAAAGACAGTATGATAGAAAGCATGGGAAATCAATGGTTGGAGAGAGGAAAGTCAAAATGGCTATTTTGTTCCTCCTCTTTGTAGATAAAAATATTCATATATAACCCTTTTTTAAAAAAAAATCTCATTACTTTGCAAAACTTCATATACTTTTTCGATTATGTCATAAATATCAGGGAAACCAAGATAGGGCTCTTATCTATTCTATTCATCACCTGTCCAGCAGCAGACAATCATGCAACATGCACGTTGCCCTGAATCACTGCAAACAGAGATCAGTCTGGAATTACTGTGTAACTTTGAGCTACCATTTTCAGCTTGCTAGTGTATTTATAATTGAGTATTTGACTAATTCCAAATGAAGTAATACTCGAAACAATGCAAAACAATTACAAAACCAGAAAACACTGAAAACCAAGAATTATTTCTAATATTTGACAACTCAAAACGTTGGTGCAATTATAAAGCTGCTGTTCAACTACTTACTATATACATATTCAGCAATGCATTAAAAAACTCAGTATCAAAATGAGTACCATTGAAAGGGAAGTTAAAATGTATTATGGATAATGAGAAAAGTTCTAAATTGAGACACAAGCAGTGCTATATTAGGAAGTGAACAGATGGCTACAGAAGAGCAGACCTAAAATCAAGAACAATGTATGGAGTCAGAGCAGGGGGCTGGAATGAGGTATAACTGGGGAACTTGCCTTTCTTATTTTATTGCACACTTTTTGACAGGCTGAAAATACTACAAATCTACAACAGAGAAGACCTGGATCACTTTTTTGGGTATTTTAAAGACTTGCAGAGCACTGTTAGCTATTTTGTTCCTCCTCTCTATCCATACAAACATTCATATGCAACCATTTTAAAAAAAACCTCATTACTTTGCAAAACTTCATATACTTTTTCTATGATGTCACAAATACCAGGAAAACCAAAAACTAGGTCCAAAGCGTGGCTTATTTGCTTTAAAACATTTCTAAACAAATATACATATTACAAACTCCTAAAGAATTTGCTAAAGCCAAAACAGTGCATACAACCTACAATACTAAATTTTTACCCCGCTGTCAAATCTGTAGTTATCATCCTCTAAAATTTGTAAAAGATTTGAATATCAATTAAATGTGCAAAACCCCCTGTATGTCAATAATCTCATCTTACATTTCCAGAGAGAAAGGCAGCACTTCCTCTTCTTCCCAAACATGAGACACATCCATGTCTTATAAGGACTACAGGATATCTCAATGCATTTAATTTTAAACCCCAGTAATTAAAATTTACTTTTCCTGAGGAAAGGCAACAACTGCTGTTATTATTTTGTGGTAGTTATTAGTGTAACCTTAAGAATAACTTATTTCTTCATATTTATCAAATGGAATCATGAAGTATTTTAATTAGAATGGTGAAAATTCTTACCAAAACCAGTAGATCTTGGCTTCAGAGACAAGTTGGCTGGCTTATTTCTCCAGCCTTTTATAGTCCCAGATGGAGGTATAACCCTCTAACACAGCAACCACTCATCCCAGCTTTGTGTCATCTGCAAACCTGCTGCCAACATTCAGATTATCAATGAAGATGTTAAACAGGGCTGGAGCTAGTATTGACCCCTGGGGGATCACAAGGTCCTGTCATCTCATTGCAAAGCTCCCATACATTCTCGGTGATTTCTTATGGGCAGCTCCTCGCAGCACTGACTCCTTCTTCTTCACAGTACAGCCAACAAATTCCACCTCTCCTCACAGCCCAACCAACAAACTCCAGCTCTGTCCTCACCCAGCTAACCCACTCCTTTGTAGCACTCTTCTTCTTATTGGACAAAGCTGTGGCCTATTAAGGGCAGGCCTGTTCCTAATCTTTGGGGATTAGTACAGCTGCAACTCCTCAGGTGTGAGACTACCTTCTGCACCATCTTTATTTTCTCACATTCTATCCCTCCACAACTAAGTCACCAGCCTCCAACTGGATTTTGGGCCACAGACCACTACTCTCTGCATCCAGCCAGGAAGTTCCATATACTAAGGACAGTAGTTTCTGTGTTTCTATTTTAACTTTGGGTGAGGATTTTACAAACTTCACATATCTCCTAAAAGCTCTTTTTTTTTTTTTTTACAGAAACAAGCAAGACAAAATGGCTGTTGCCAAAAGAGATGTAAGAAATTTGTTCAAACTAATGTTCCCTAGGTGACTAAATGGAAAACTGCTTCTGGAACAGAAGTCCAAAATCACTAATCCTAATCCATGATCAGTATATAAGAAAACTAACCTGAAATATGTAAAAAAAAGCAAAAACAAAGCTCTGTACAGCACAGAAAGTCCTTTTGAAGCCTACTTAAATTTCTGAACAATGTCATCTGAAACCATTGACAATCTACAGTGTGTTAAATACCCATCAACAAAGGTTATCCCTTATGATTGTAAAGTTGAATTATTTTAAAAATCAGATGTAATGACACTAAAACAGTGCAGAAAGGGTTAAACTATCTCCCTGTTGATAATTGAAAATCAAATAAAAAAGATTAATGACTTTATATGACCACCCATACAAATGTATATTAGTCATACTTTGAACTGGATGGACGAAGCAAGACCTCCTCCAAAATCCAGCCAGACCACTGAAGTGGTGCTAAGCCTGAGCTGAAACCACACGTCTGCCAAGGTCAGTTCTAGAACTGAACAACCACATTAACAATGACATCAGCTACCTAGGCTGAAGGATGGGCAAAGCAACCCAGGTGTGTCTACAAATAAAAATCTAAATATATCCAGCACAAATATTCAGTATTAGAGTGACACTAAGCATATATCTGTTTTGTAGTTCTAAAGTAACTAAGTGCTTCATTTTTCCCATCCAGTGTTGTAATTATATTGCAAAGGTTTCATATTGTTGTCTCCTTAGTACAAGAGTTTCATACCTCCTTGATGTTTCTTGTGGCAGCTCCTCTAAGCACTGACTCTTCTCACAGTGGCCAACTGACTCCAGTTGTCCCTCAACCAACCAATCCACTCTTTTAGAACACTCTTCTTATTGGCTACAGTGTGGCCTGTTAAAGGTCAGGCCTGTTCCTCATCTCTAATAATTAACCCAGCTGCAACTCTTTCAGGGGTAAGATAACTTTCTATACTACCTTTATTTACTTATATTCTATCCCCCTACAATTAGCTATTTCCTAATGCAACAAGGCATTTCTCTTTGTGTTGTAGAAAACAATATGTTTATCTCAGCCTTGTGATTTCAGTGGCACATCCATGCTTGGAAAGAACCACCTCTAATTGTTATCAGAAGTTTTAAGGTTTCACAACTACCAGCCCGTTTTCTTTGTTTCTGTACTTAAGTACTTACAGAACTGTAAAGAAAAAACCCAACAGATTTACTTCCTCAGCAGAGCTTCAGAATTTCCATGGTCTTGGCGGTCCTTGGTGCTGGTGGGGAGCAGCAGAGCTGGCCCTGTGCAGGACAGGCAGTGGAAGCTCTCCCAGCAGGCATGGCAGGGGTTCTGGGGCACACAGCCGGGCACAGCCTCCCAGCTGATGCCCCTGAGCAGCCGGCAGCGCCTGCCACAGGAACCTCTTGCTGGAGAGACACCACTCTGAGACCAAACCCAACAAAATCCTGCCATTAAGCAGGGCTAAAAGAAAATGCTAAGTCGAGGAGACAGCTTCTCGCTTTTCCCATTTATTTTTGGAGGGCTCCTTGGCCTCTAGGGCCAAAGGCAAGGTGATTGCAGCATGCTGTGAAGTGAGACACCCTGGGAAGCATGAGATCATTAAAACACTCATTTAGGCTGAAGGAGAAAAGATGAGCGAGTACAAATTCTAAGCTGAGAAAAAACCCTCTTTGTATAACATCTTTATTACTGTAACAACTAGTCACTTTCCCAAAGTCAATTCAGTAACATGATTTAGATTCTTCCCATTTTAATCCACATTTTCTTTTTCTCCCCCAGACACTATGTAGTTTTTAGGATTTATTAAGATTACTTTGTTCCTTGTACTAATCCTACACTACAAAAAAAAAAAAAGAAACAGAATGCAGATGTTCATATCTGCAGCTCTCATCTGATATGAACTCTCATAGCCTTGGATAAGCACCTGAGAAAAGCCTGTGTGTGATAAAATAGATTTTATCCTTGCTGTACACACTCCACTGTGGCAAAGGAACAGTTACCAACCATACACATCATCTGTAAACTTCAGGTGAGAAGCTAGGTATGCTGAGCTCATTCTGTCTGCATCTTCAAGTTGTTAAAGAGCCTTTTTTTTGAAGACTTGTACAGAGAATAGACTGAACAGAATGACTGACCCTCACAGCCTTCACTGCATTATTAAAATGCTTTAAAGCAAACTTTCTTAAAGGCTTATGTCTAACTTTTCCAGGCATTATTAATGCAATATTATTATTTAGCTAAAAGGCAATGAATTCCACAAAAAGCACACTGGTTGCCATGATTCAGCAGTTTGCCCAACAGTGTGCTGTGATAAACACTAACATCTGATAAAAAAATAGAAATCACCAATAAGAAATTTAAATACCTCCAGCCTTGAACACTTGATGAATTTTGTATGTAGAATTCAGCCAATAGCACCTCCAGATGCAGGCTCCCAAAAGTTTTTGCTGCTCACAGCTTTTATATCATCATCTTGTATTCACTGTTTTAGCCTGCTGCTGGCTTTCTCTAATCTGTTCTCTACCACAATGAATTAGCTGTTTTCTAAAAATGTGAGGTAAAGGAAGAGGGGAAAAAACTGGAAACCCTGAAACTGCTACAGCAGCAAAATTGTTGCATAACAGAAAAAAAAAATGCCAGAGTAGGGCCTTGGGTTTGATAGTTGTGCTTCAGAAATGCCTTTAATAAATGATTTTGCAGGGATTGAAATATTGCTTCTGTACTGTTTGAAGAGCAGTAGTAGTCACAGTAGGACTTTAAATTCACCAGAGCTTTCAGAAGTACAAGTTCTCAAAAACAGCTTAGAAAATGCAAGTTGGGACACAGTTACTGCTTGTGTGGATCAATGTACATGTAATGAAAGCAGCAAGACCCTCCTTAAGCTATATGTTTACTGACAGGATCCTATCTAAGGCTCAGACACTACAATAAAATAGAGTGAGCCACATCAGAATCAGTGAGCTGGTACTCTTTGTTTTGGACTGAACTGCAAAGCTGCAGAGCTTTGTTTAAATCTGTATAATGTTAGAAATAATGCATATACCTGGCAGACAGGCTCGAAGCCTTTTGCATCTGTTCATAGCTGTAACTGAGTAGCAGCAAGGGAAAGCTACCACTGCAGGGCCAACAGAGGCTTTTTCATCCTCCTACCAACCAATGTCTAATCCACAGCAAAATTACAATCTCAAACTGCATTAGAATTGGCTAGCTGCTCCAAGGCTTTCACTTGGAAAGCTATCACCAAGCCTTTTTTCTGCACTTACTCCCCCTCAGAAGAGATCATCCTCCTGCCCATGTCAGGGGAATCAATGTGTTGGGAGCTCACTGTGCCTGAGGATTTAGGGATCCTGAGCTGGCAGTGCCCACTCTGTTGGGCCCCGTAGTCAAAGCCCAAATGCTGGCACAAGCAGCGCCGCAGGGACCCTGCTGGCATGGCCCAGGTGCCACTGGGGGATGGCATGACAGAGATGCCCTGCCAGATCTTAGGAAAAATGACTGCCTGTTACACAAAATAAAAGGCACTGTACAGGGAAGAGGAATCCATCCACAGGCAGCAGCTGCACAGCATGCTGTGGGAAAACCCACCTGGGCTCCATCTGAGGCTGTGCGATCAAGAGGTTCCAAATCTCTGAAGGGACACAAGATTTAATTGCTGTGTTTCTCTTTTTATTCTCCCCTATTAATAAGGCTACTGTATCATGCTGTTCATTGGCCAGTTTTTCTTGGTGAGATCCAAATAGAATTCTACAACATCTCCCTCAATCCCATAGTGCAGAATTAATACAAAAAGTGAAAAATAAAAACAGCTGAGCTATATGGCCCCCATGTCATCTGTTTCATTTTCATTAACTTTTTTCCCCACTCTGCACTCATTTTACTATTTTTAGGCTATCAAATTCATGTACAGCTATGAATGCAACTTTAGATATGCTATATAAATACAAACTTTATAAAAGCAATACAGTTTAATATATGTATATACTGTTTAATAGATCATTGTTTGGATCCTCCTGCTATTATGGAAAAAAAATTACAATTCTAACGACAGATATAATGAAGTTGGAAATAGCACTTAGTATTATCACTCTATATTAATAACATATTAAGTTATATGCTCTTTAAAACCATTAAAAAATACAATAAAATTATGTTCTGCTAAAAGAGAGGCTTACAATGATACATAACTGCTGATTAAATCTAAGTCCAAAGTTATCACCCAACAATTTACAAAGTATACCTTCTGCCAAGACATCTAGACTATGAACAACGAAAGGGTAAATCCAAGACAGTACTGTAAGACTTCAGCCAAAATTCCAACAGACACTCTGTTCTCTTCTTGTAAAGTCACATGTTGCAAATAACTACTTTCAATATCAAATGTAAACAAAATTTTGTGAGTAATCTTAAAAATATGTTCAACTCATAAATCAAAGTGTTTATTAAATCCTATGCAACTAATTGTAGACAACTGGTCATTACAAGCAATCTTAATTTTCTTAATAATGCTCATCAGAAGATCCAGAACACCTACCACTACAGCCACAAATCTAAAATAGTCATGGAAGGGAGACATAAGCACCTTTGCTTAATTATTACAAAAAAAGTGGAACACATCACAAAAGACAAATAAATTTCACAAGAACAACAACTGTAAAAGTAAATGACACAGATTAAAATAGGTTTCAGGATACAGGCTCTTCAAAAATTAAGCTACTAATGCTAACACTGTGAATTCAAACCTCACAAAAGTCATATCTGCAACCATAACTATGATTACAACCTGTGTCATCATAAAACACTGACACACAATTTTCAGTACAGTAATGAATAGTTACATATCTTATAAAGTGGTAAAGGGGTAAAAAAAGTAAAAAGAAGGCAGCAAGCTAGTTTCTAAAAAAACCCTACCCATAAGAAGAGAGGGAGATAGAGGAGAGGCAGGAAAAATTAGTACAAAGTGGGTAAGTCAAACACCAGAGGCTGTTTTTGCAGAAAAAACTCTCCCTTCTAAAGCTCCTCATCTTAAAATAACAGCAGAGCTGGCTTTCTCACTTCTGTATGAATGACAACATTTATAATCTTAATTTACATTAATTATCTTACCGAAGCCAATGGTAAGTGCTCTCTTCTCTCTGTAAGACAACTCACAAAGTCTGGTATTATACGTTATATTTATGATTACTCAGAAAGGGACTAAGCATTCACACAGGCACACATTCTCCAGTGTTCTGGAAATTAACATACTGCACTTCTGTAGTATAATTCTCTTCTAATTTTACAGTCTTTATTTCTTAGAACTTGGCAGGAAAAAAGGGGTAGATGTTTCCAGTCTCTCATTAGGTTCCAATCAATGGACACACCACTGCACGACCTGCTCCCACCCATGCAGCAGGTATTGACCTCAACTAGAAATCCTGAATGACAGAACAACTTCAGAGCATTCAGGCAGAGCCTGAAATAATAGCAACACACCATTTTTCTTCAAGCATGACTAAAGTAACACATGATTGGTTCAGAAGCAGAAGTTAACTTGATTTAAGGTGAAGTGTAAATGTAAAACAGAATAATAGATAAATCATAAGGAAAAATGAACTCTGACTGCATTGATAGTCATCTGGTAAAACTTGAATGTAGCAGAGAGTAAGTTATTGGTATGCAGTAATGCTAGCCAAAAACTAAAATAAATACTGTGGGTAAAGTCAATCCCGTCCCTCTGTTTTGAAAAAGAAGAAAAAGCCTCTTTCAGCTATTCCATTCCTTCCTTGTCCCCCACCTACCTGCTGTCAATTGCTTCTTCTTCTGGTACTTTCTTGCCTAAGAGAGATCATGAAGAGGGCAAAGGGATGAACACATTTGGACCCCCTCCCCCAGTAACCAGTCAAAGCCCTGCCTGTGCCGGTGAAGCTGCCTGCTGCCGAGTGCCTGCCAGGCACAGCTTGTGTCCCCAGGTGAGCCAGCCTGGTTTGCATTAGCTACAGCCCACAGGCATCCTGCCACACCGCAGCCAGGGATACAGCCCCACAGCACTTAATTATTCACACCTGACACTCCTCATCCTCCTTGGTTTGTTTGATAATTACAAACACATCTTCTTAAGGTTTGAGCCCTTTGGGCTTTACAAGTTCATTTTTTTTCTCCATAATATTAACTAGAAATATTCTAGTTTTATAGATCCCCCTGTACACAACCCCAGACTTAGGCAGTTAGAGAAGAACATTCCAGTATTTCAACAGTTTATTGCACTGAGTTACTATCCCAACGTCCAGCTTTTGGGATAGTAACACAGCCAGAAAAAAGCCCCTAAATTAATCCAATACTTAATAAACTTATTATGCTAATTTAATTTCAAATTACACAGTATCTGTCTTACTGTTTTTAATCTTTCCATATAAGCCTCAACAACTAATCAATCAGGAAAGCAATTTATCAGACCCAAATATTGGCCCACATTGCATCATGTCCAAAATCCAATGCAATCAGTGTCTCTACAACACATAGAATGCAAAGAAAGTACACGTGCAATTGTTTTAGCTGCACTGTAGTTCTCATGAAATAATGTTTGAAACATAATGAAAATGTTTCCATTTATAACCTTCAGTCTTTATATTCATATGCTAATAGCAAAGTCTACCTCAATTTTGTCTTTGAAAAGAGAACAGTAAGATTCAATTCACTACAATCTTTTGACTAGAGATACTCATCTCCTGAAAAATAAGACCAGCAAATAAGCAATTAAGAGGTTAGCTTTTTAAGAGTAATAGTTATTAAAGTCAACAGATAGCAAAGGTTAAAAACAAGCAGTCTACAAATCAAACTAAGAAAAACATGGTTACTGCTCAAAGAAAATGAATTCTTTATTCCAGATTTATTGTAAATACAGTTTAAGAAGCACATGTTTCTAATATACCAATTTGAAACACTGTTTGCAACACAACTTTGTTTTGAATTTCAGTATTTGCAATATATATTTATTATTAAAAATGGATGCTGTTCCTAGCAGAGTGTTTGTAAGGACTGGCACAAATTCTCTGTAGAAATGGGAGAAAAAGCAAGAAGCTGTGTTCAATTTACAGAATTAATATATAAAATGGAGATAAGATTGCTGTGATTGGAAATAAATCCTATGTGCTAATTTTATGTGCACTATTTAGTGTTTTTAAAAATCATGCCTGCTTCTCATAGCCTTGTCCATAATGACGTATCTGATGATTTCAAATTTAAAACTCAGATTTAAAGAACATAAATAATAATTTAAAAATGACACTTTCATCCAAGACTCTTAAAAATTTTAACAGGTAGACAAAGATAATATAAGAATGAAAGCTCAATGCAAAAATACACCACAAAAAAACCCCAATGCAAACAACCCTCCTCCAACATACAGCTTTTTCAGTTCCTGTTGTAGGATACTCCACAACTGCATAACCACAGGTACATCCTAAACTTTGAGCAATAAATATGCATTATTGAGAAAGGAAATCCAAGAGCAACAGACATTGTAAACATTTTTTTGTTTCAATGGTAGCAGTAAACAATTGTCACTGCAAGACCTTTACTCACAAGCTCATATACATCACTGTGAATTTCAGCAATCCAGTTTTCTGAGTGCTCAGTGAAACAGTGCAATAAACAAACTTGATTTTTATTAAATTAACACAAGTTTTCCAATCTTTGACATAATTTATCTTTTTGATTTGCACTAAAGAACTAACTTGAAAAACATAAGGAGCCTTTGCAGTATTTTGAAAAAGACTTCTGCAAAAGCAAGACATATAAATGTACTACTACATACATCTCTGTCTCTCTTACACAAAAACTAATTCATTATACATGGCAGTGATTTTCCAAGAAATAACAGGGAGGAAAATTTTTTCAGATACTCATTACACGACTAGAAGTCATTCCAGAAGACAGAATACAGTTATGAGAGCTATACTAGGAAAGTAAAAATGAGAGCTTCTTGCTGACCTTAAAAATACAAAATGTTCCTACAGTTTAACAGAATTGATGAAGTTCACATCTTCCAGTTACTCATCTCATTCATCCTCTTAATCTTTGCTTGCCACAGATATTTTTTTTGTGTGTACATGGTAGTAGCCACAATGTGCTAGAATTTTCCAGAAGAAAGGGATGGTCCATGCCCCAGGGAGCTTAGACTCTGAAGACAGCAGGCAAATAGAAGTCAGGAAAAACAAAATTAACAAGTCAAGCTAAACATCTACATTTGCTACTGGTATTGCAATGAAATTGACCTGTGAGCTGTGAAGGTGACAAGTTGGAAGGGTGATGTCTGGAGGGAAAGAACCAGCAGAAGAATTCTTCTAGATTGTGCCATGCACTGATGCTGCAGAGCAGAAAGCAAAACTGAGTCTGAAAAACGCTGACAAACAAGCAAGTAGGAAGCTTGACAGGAGAAGCATAAGCAGAAAGAGATAGTTTTATACTGTCTTTCATGTTCTAGTTTACCTTTTGTCACTTCTTAGCTTCTAAGTAATTCCTTTAATAAAGCCCTAGTAGTATAATAAATCTAAATCATTTGGGTTCTGTCAACATTCTCAGAACAGTAGTTCCTTATACCTCAACCACACAAAAATGGCTATTTCAACAGAAAGGCCATTCTGTTTCCTTCATTGAGGATATCCATCAGAGGATGTGCTGGACTTAAAATGCAGTCCTTGCTGTGAGACTGGAAATCCAAATTAAATTTGTATCTTATTTTTTGGAACAATTTTTTTCAAATTTAATATGTTGAGTGTTGTGCAAACATTGTTATATAATTCTATGTAGTGAATGATGCAACACATTGGGTTTTCACAAGGCAAAACAATGATCCAAGACCCTCAGAAAACTAGCAGAAGGGAGCTGCATGAAAGCCAGGTTTGTGCCACAAGTATGGACACCCTGTTTCTGTCCTTAATTTTTCCCTCTTAGTTGCCAATGAATCATGACTAAATTCTGCTAACACTTTTTTTTTGAAGATATTTTTTAAAAATAAATTTTTAGGAGTAAGATCAAGGCTCTGATCCAAAAATCTCTAAAAGCTGCTCAGATTTCCATAGTATTAAAAATGTTGTCATATCAACTTCCTGTTTGAATGAACTACAGATGTCATATGATAGAATCACAGAATGTCTGGGGCTGCAGGGACCTCTGGACATCACCTGGCCCATCCCCTTTGCCTCAAGCTGGACCACCTACAATCCAGGACCATGTCCACATCCCTTTTGATTCTCCCCAAGGATGGAGAGACCAAAACCTCCATGGGTAACTTGTGCCTGTGCTCAGTGTCCCTTACAGTAAAAAAGTGTTTCCTGATGTTCAGAGGGAACCTCCTGTGTTACAGTTTGTGCCAGTTGCCTCCGGTCCCATTGCTATGCAGCACTGCAAGAAGTCAAGCTTGGACTTCTCTGCACAGTTCCTTCAGATACTGATAAAAATTGAGCCATCTCTTCTCCAGGCTATAAAGTCCCAGCTCTCAGCCTTTCCTCATTAAAGAAATGCTCAAGATCTGTAACCATCTTTGTGACCCTTTGTTGGGCTCTCTCCACTGGACCCACTCCAGGTTCCCCCCTCACCTGTCTTCTACTGGGGAGCCCAGAAGTGGAAACTGCACACTAAGTGTGGCCTCCCCAGTGCCGAGCAGAAGGGATGGATGATCTCCCTCAACCTGCTGGCAATACTTTGCCCAGTACAGCTCAGGCACCACTCATCTTCTTTGTCATAGGGCTGCACTGCTTATTTCACCTTGGTGTCTACCAGGACCTTCATGTCCTTTCTGCAAAGCTGCTTTCCAGTGGCCTATGGTTGTTCCTCCCCAGCTGCAGGATTTTGCACTTCCCCATGTAGAATTTCATTACATTCCTGCGTGCCCCACTGTGTGCAGTACAATCCTCTGGTATATCAGCCACTCCTCCCAGTTTTGTGCCAACTGCAAACTTGCTGAGGGTACACCCCGCTCCCTTCTCAGGTCCTTGATGAAGATATTAAACAGGACTGGACTCCTGGAATACACTGGCCTCCAACTAGACTTTGTGCCACTAGTTACTGGCTGTTCTACCAGTTTTCAACCCAGCCACTTAATCACAAAATTTATCACTGGTCAAGCATTACTTCCCCTTGGTGAATCCATGCCGACTGCTCCTTATGACCTTATCCTTCATATGCCTGGAAATTTCAACTAAACTCTCTTTACAGACTCCCTTTCAGAAGGTCAATCCAGTTGGAACACTAATGTACACTAGATAGTTGTGAAGCCTTTAGAGCAGCTAAGTGAGAGAAGCTGCATGCATTGGGATGCAGTGAGCAATCTTAATGCCATGCTCCAAATTTCAAAGGATGATATTTCACAACAGGTAATTGGGCTGCAGTATTTGTTCAAATCTGACCAAAGCATTACAATTATAGACTTCTAACTAAGATTAGAAGCAAGCAAGTATATCCATATCCAAAAAAATCCATTTTTCAAAGGCAATGAGAGAACAAGACCTAGGAAAAAAATGTGTCTCTACATAAAAGAGAAGTAAGACCCTTTATGGAAACTTGTGTCTCTTGCTGGCTGTACCTCAGCTCTCCTGTAGTGGCTTAAAGACATCTCCCTGTTCTCTGCCATGGCTTCCCATATCCTCCTATTTCCATTCTATCTACTTTCAATTAAAGCTTTCCCAGCAGAGATCATGTGCCATGAAAGTTCATTTCTGATCTTAACTTGAACCACTAGGTGCTGCTGCAACACAGACAATAAATAATTACAGCATAAACTGTCCCATAAAATTATTTAGGATTTACACTGTATGTGACAAAACTGACCTTAAGACAGTATGTTAGAACTTTTAGTAATGTTATCCTTTTACCATGCTGCAACAGAAAATGAGCAGTTCCCAGCCTGGGGACTGGTCTTCTGTTTTTCTTGGACTACAAACTTTATTCACTGATCCAGGATTCAAAAGCAACACATGAAAATCAAGCATAGATCAATCTGTCTGCCACTGTGCTCTCCTTCTAAGCTAAGTGTATAATGGCCAGAAATACTTAAAAAGCTCACTCTCAGAAGTGAGATTTCCAGCAGAGCATGAAGCAAGTAACATCCTGAATATTGCTAGACAGGGTAAAACACTGGCAGCCTGGTCATCAGCCAGGACCTTTCCTTTGCAGCTCCAATCTCCAAGAAACCCTGGTGATCTAACTCTTCCCTAAAACAACATTGATCAGCATTACTAGCTTATCACAGGACAAGGAGTCCCAGGATGAAGAATTCTATTTGCATTCCCTCAGGCTGTATCAAGTCTATCTGGTTGTTAGCAAGTTTAAAAATCTAATAAATGGAGAATGGGTTTCCAGTACCAGAATGATCTGTCCAAGAAATTGATGAAATTTGATAGAAATGTTATAACACTAATCTATCAGGTATGTAAATATGATATTCTATGTACTGAGTAACATTATCACCTCTTTTTAGAATGACAAACACAACACCACCACTAACTGTAAGAGCTGAATGAATGTACTCCTAATTTCCTTGTAACATCATGGACTAAATTAACTTTTTTTTGGGGGGAGGGCTTAAACTTTTCACTGCTGCTACCAAGACACTCAAAATCATTCTATAAGGATAGGGAAAATAACAGTGGATTATGCTTTGAAACCTCTTACATCCCAGTGAAAAGGTACACAGCACATACTCATGCTGTCAACCTCCCTGCCAGTTTCCCTACAAGAAAGGAGGGGCTGGAAAACCATACAGCTTTGAGTTCAGGTGCTAGCTGAGACATGACCAGAAATACAGGCTGGTTGCAGAATGGATTGAGAACAGCCCTGCCCAGAAGGACTTGGGGGTGCTGGTGGGTGAGAGGCTGGACATGAGCCAGCCATGGGCACTGCCAGCCCAGAGAGCCAAACGTGTCCTGGGCTGCATCCAGAGCAGCATGGGCAGCAGGGCCAGGGAGGGGATTCTGCCCCTCTGCTCTGCTGAAACCCCACCTGCAGAGCTGCATCAGCTCTGGGGTCCCAGCACAGGAAGGACATGGAGCTGCTGGAGTGACTCCAGAGGTGGGCCATGAAGATGATCAGAGGGATGGAGCAGCTCTCCTTTGAAGACAGGCTGAGAGAGTTGGGGTTGTTCAGTTTGGAGAACAGAAGGCTCTGGGGATCTAACAGCACTTTCCAGTACTTAAAGGGGGCAAAACGAGACATAGAGAGGGACTTTTTATAAGAGCAAGTAGTGATAGAACAAGGAGAAATTGCTTCAAACTGCAAGGGTATTTCTAGATTAGATTAGATTTTGGGAAGAAATTATTTACTGTGAGGATGGTGAGGCACTGGGACAGGTTGCCCAGAGAAGATGTGGTGCCCCATCCAAGGGGGCCAGGCTGGATGGGGGCTTTGAGCAAGCTGGTCTGGTGGAAGGTGTCCTTGGCCAAGGCAGGGAGGTTGAAATGAGATGAACTTTAAGGACCCATCGAATGCCAACCATTCTGTAATTCTATGATCTTTCCTGCTTCCAACGTAAATTATTCTGCACAGAAGAGTTGAAGTCAGCTGTCATTTCTGGTCTTATATCAATTTTTATCATGTTGTTGACAATTTTTTGATACAATCTGAGCTATTTGGCCACATAATTTGATTCATCTGTCAACAGGGATGCATTGACTATTCTGAAGAATCTGATCCACAGCTCTTTTCCCAGGGAACAGGGAAGAAAGACAGGGAACAGTTGTTTAAGGAGTGATAAATGTAGATCAAACAAATTTTAATTTTTCTCCTGCATCCTCAGTCTGGGTCTTACAGCTGCTGAAGGACAAAGAGTTTCAGTGGAGACACCTACCCAGAGTCCTGAGATAAGTTATTTCAATTGCCAATTATCCTAAGTCTTCTGTATTTCATTCCTGAAACAGATTTATTTGCTTATGGCATTTGCTTATGTAGACTCCTGATCCACAGTGAATATGTTCTAAAGAAATCCTGGAAAGGAATCTGGAAATACTGATCCAGGAGGACCTGATTACCATGCTCAGGGTAATTGCCAAGTGTCTGACTTTAGATTTGGAGTTCAGCTCTTTTCCTTCCAAGACTCTGGGACAAAATAAACAGTGTTGACCTGAAGCAGACTATTTCTCAAGGCTTTAAAAAAAGGCTTACCATAGCCTAATTTTTTAGGTTTATTTTTTTTTAGCCACATCACACTGACAATCTACAATTATGTCACAATCAACACTTACTCATTTCTCAAACACACTCTTCTCCTCTGCCATTTTCAGTTGATAGAAGAAATTTATTGCAACATTTTTCTAGATATCAAGTACATTAACCTGCATTTTGCATTGCAACACCTTAACCTTTTATGCCAGTCCAGGAAGACTCATGCTCTTCTACACAATATTTTGCTCTATATCTGTGGTGTTTTCTGGCTATTTTTGTCCCAATGACAACACCATTATTGTACAGACCTAGAAGGACATCCTCCCAAATGTTCCAACCTCTTCTATTTGTGTCATATTCAAGTTCTTTCTACACAACAGGATAAACATATAAATGCAATCATACAAACTTTAAATTTTGTGCTTAACCAGTATAAAGACACTGTAACCAAGGGATGCTGCAGGATAAGGAGCAGTGGCCTACACCTGACAAATTTAACTAAGTTCCCATGTACTACCATTACTACCTGTTTGACTGAAGATCAGGCACATTAAATCTAGATTTTACTTTGCAGGAAAAAGAAATTAACAAAAGAAAGTTTACCCTTAGTGAAATCTAGTTGTCAATGCTGAATTTCATGTTACTTTTTTTTTGCCTATTTTAAAATATTCTTTCATTAATATTTCAATATTACTGCCCTTTAGTAAAACTAAAATGCATGGCAATTCCACCCCTAGCTAAAAATTTATTATTTTCTAGTTATATGGCTATGTGCCCAGCTTATTAAAAATCCCCACTACATACCTACAAGACTGAATGCATAAAAAAGATTCTTTCTCTACTCCACTTCAAAAGAAACTCCTGAGATAAAATTTACATGCTTATGCTTCAGACTGCAATCATTTGGATCTTAAGTGCGTCTTTCATCATCTTATTTTTGTCTAAAACAGTAAGTTTCTAAATGTGAGTCAACATCACCTAAATAGTGCAGAAGAGGTCTCCCGGATGAGAGAAGAAATGGCTTCCTTGGAGCATTTATTTCTATCCTTGCCACCAACTTGCTACAAATCACTGGGCCAAGTCCGTTCATGGGGTGTCTGACACAGGTCTCCCCCTGCCAACCACTCCTAAACGGCCATGCCCTTTCAGCAGCTACAGCCATCAAGAAGAAATCACTGAAGAAATGAAATACATTACTAATATGAAGAACTTAGAAAACTAGGCATTCTCTAAGCAAACAAACTAATATGATGTTTTTGACTACACAAACTTTAAATCTCCACTTCTGTGTTTGCCATTTGTGAAAAGGAGAAATACTTCCCTATATCAGAGATGACAAATAAATTCCACTTTCAGACAAACTGATACGCAGAAGTGAAAAATTATAGAAAACCTGCCAGCAAAACTTGTTTCTTTTAACAATGTAGCCTGTGAATGATGAAGCCTCATTGCTCACAAAAAATGATCACGTTATAAAGAAATGCATAGCTACTCATTTACAGCATTGATAAAGTTCACCAGGAAAGGAAAAAAATTACCATTACAGACTAACATGATATTCAGCCTTAAGGAGACAGACATTTTAAATACAGACTCACTGAATTTCATGCAATGAGGTTAAAAACTACAACATTTAACATAGCTTTTAAATGCATAACTAAAGGCTGAATAAGGCTTCTAGATTCAGTAATACATGACAGAAGTGCACATGCATTAAGTTTTATAGCATAATTTTGTTTTTTCTCTAATTAAGAAGATACACTTTGCATTATCTTTTGAGTTTATAAACACAAAGAAATCCAAAGAAGCCTTGCTGGTTTTGACTAACAACCTTCTAGGTAATTATATTTCTGGCGTTGACCATAATTTTACTTTTATGGACACTCCTTGTAAGATCTTCTATGGCAAAAATCATATTCATTTTGCCCTGATGAAAATTTTAATTTAATATTTAATTACACATATGTTAGAACTGTATACTGCTTTATAAATCAATTATCATAACTTTTGGAGAGGCATAAGAATAAGACTGAGTAGTCTTAGTTCAAAAATAACTCTTTGCAGTTTACAGTAGACAGCTGAATGAATAGGAAAGTGGAAAACAAAAGACTAAAGTAAAAGTAGCTGCTAAACACCTGTTATCTATATCCATACTATTATTTTCCCCATATGTCTACACACCTCTTCGAATGATAATTGGAAATATTCATTTCCTGCAGTAAAATTTTTCAAAGTACCTTTCCATGTCTTGAAAGAAATGTTGACATTAAAAGAAAATAATTTAAAACTATTCTTACAAACAGGCAAAAACATATTCCTTATTATCTGCCTAAATCCCTAACAGTTCCCCTATGTTCCTGAGAGAAACCACCAGGATTGCTTGTCCACAGAGAACTCTGCTTTTATCAGCTCCATCACCGTCACTAGCAACTTAGTGCATCCCTACTCTCATCTCATGCACACATCCCTGCAGATCAGGACTGCAAAGGCAAACACTGCAAGAACAGTGCAGCAGTTTTGTGTTAGGGACTGCAGGAGGGTTTCCCACCAACAAACATATCACCCTGTCTGAAAACAGCCTAAACACAAATCAAAGTAAAACATTTACTTGCAATATTCCAAATAAAAGCATCCCCAATCCCATGGGTTACAAAGAATGATTAACAGAAATTTTAGCAAGATGCTCACATCTCTGAGCTAAAGTAAGATTTTTAAGACTGTTCCTAGTCTTAAAGCAAATCTCCTTCTTTGCACAGTGAGTCAGATGCTGAGACGTTTCCCATCCATGGAGCTGATGAGTCTTTCCTATGTAAGACTTGCACCCTATGTTACATGAAGATTTGACAGATTGTGATAAACACACATCAGTTTGTCTTCTTTTTTATTTGGATTATAGCCCTCATTTTCTTTGTCCCAGCAAGATTATAGACCACCAGCTTTTTTAAAAAGCAGTTTCAAAGCACTTCTCCTGGATTACTTAGTGACTCTACCGTTCTAGAAAGAATAATTACCATTTGGAAGCCTGGGTGCAATTGCCTTCTGTCGTGACAGCTACCAGAACCTTTTAAGAAATATCCTGACATCCAACTAGATGAAGCTATAAGTGAACAGTGGCTTTGCATTGAAAGAAAACAGTTTTCTTTTCTACCATGGGCAACATTCAAAATTCAGTGCAAAGTATTTGCAGGATACAATTTCTAAAATTTGATATAGTTCATGTTTGCATTTCATATAAAATCTTGCACAGCTCATAAATTAAGAGACACACATTATACAACCTACAGGTGGGATTAATACATCCAGTTATCACTGGATTTTAATTTGGGTCAATACCAGGAAAACCCATAACTTTTGACTGATAAAGCAGAAATAGGCCTGAGATTATGCAAAACACATTACTATCTACCTTTGAAAGAAGGAGAAAGTGCCCAAAACATCTTTCAACTGTTTGCATGTTTTCAGAATGCTTTACTAAAAGTAAATAAATACATCAGAGGGCCACATAAAAACCCACTCACTGAGAACTTAAAATTTTATTCAGTAGTTCTAAACAGTCTCAGATATAAAACTTGCTATGACCAGTTACTGAATCTTCAAAAATGCAAGAGAGTAATATCTCAGACAGCTTAGATATCTCCACTGGGTAAAAGGTAAACATTCTTCTAATGTAAAATATCTACTCTGCATTAATAAAATGCTAAGAAAGCATAATTTTTTTATTAAGTATTTTATTATTATGGAAGAACCCAAATATCAATCTCTACCATTCAAAATAACATAATTATTATGTTATTATTTCAAAACATTTCCCACCTGCAAACTGTTATTCCAAAACACAATGGGTATTGAAAAACTGACACTTTGAGATGGTAAATAGATTTTTTCAACCATGTAAGAAGCCAGTATCTACAAAATCTTGCCTTTTTAAAAATCCTAGTCCCCTCAAAATAAGTTTTTTTCAGAAAATTAATAAAGTCAGTTGTGAAAGTAAGGTATCAGTTACAAAACATCACACATTACTACAAAAACAGTTCTTGGCAACATCAGAATTCTCTGAAGGAGATGGCTAAGAATGGAGAGCCTTTAGAGAGGAAGAAATATAAATAGGCAATAACTTTTTCTAAGAGAACACTACCACAAAGTCATTCACCTTCCAAAAAGGCTTGCAAAGTTTCTTCAGCTGAAAGAGATATGAAAAACAATGGCCCTGCCAGAAGTAAATATTCCTGAATGGCAAGATGCTGTTTCCATCTTCCTTGCATAGGTTTGCTTCCATGGAGCAATGGCTTCATAAGCAAATCCTCTCTGCACTGTGTAACACTGCACATGTGTAACACTGTCCCCCTCAGTCTGTGAAACAGAAACAAATTACTGCATCCTGTTAAATGAAAACCATCAGGCAGGAGAAAATATGGGTTTTTTACCTCCTGTATACTCACACACTAGTTTAACTTACACCAAGGGGAACTCTGAATCAAGTATCATATCAGATATGAGAGTATCACTCAGTATGGTGAAAGAAATACAGCTTTCTAGTTATGGGGTAGCTGAAACAGACATGAACCCATTTGGTAACTTGGACAAATTTTCTTTAAAATCATATTTTAAAAGTGCTGTGAACACTCAGGAAAAAAATATCACCCCAATAGTTTTAAATATGTAACAGAGGTAAGGAAATAGCAAGATCAGACTGAATTATCCCTGCAGATTGTCAGGTTAAAAAAATAGTAGATGACTCCACCACCCACCTCCTCATCAATACTTTTTACACTGAACAAGGCTGGGAGTGGAGGCAGACACAGTGTGTGTACACTGTGTATTCTGTGTTTGCTGACTAGAATAAACAGAAGGCCATTGCCTTTTCATATTTCTTATACAATAAGAGTACTTCAGAATAATGGAAGTAAGATTTGTTTGCAAAGGGTTCAATAATCAGATCCCTAGCAAAATTTCATTGTTAAAAAACTTACCATGATTACAGAAGAAGCACTAAGATCACTAAGAAGTACTTATTGAAGCTGAATGACAATATTTTATTTTTGTAATTTACTGAATGGTTGGAAGTGGGATCCACAAAAAACCCCAAATATAAAAACCACCCAGACTCAAAAGTTCTCATACTCTTCTAGAGCACATCGTAAATGCAAATAATTAATTAAACCAATTTCAAAGTCAGCCAATTCAGTCAATTTATGGAACAGGAAAAGAAATGACAATGTGAGTTTCGATAAAGCATTTGCTTCAGAAATGGCAAAACTATGTGTAAGGAAACAAAATTAACTTCATTCCTCAAAATAGCATACTGCTATCAGACATGTAGATCATAATTAACAACACATAAAGCCTTCTGGATGGAAGGAATTCAGGACTTTATGAAAAAGTAGTATCTCTCCCTCTCCCACCTTTAATTCATGAAAATTGGAATGGGGTATGTGCACTGCAGAGAGATACTGACTTTACAGGCTGATAAATTATTTTTAAAACAAAAGGAAAAGTACTGTCTTGTCAGCAACTATTAACTATTTTATTGGGTTTTTACAAATTGGACATAGTTTTTACTAAATCTGTATGATTATAATGAGCTTTCCACTGATCTAACTATAGCTTTATGTCAAATTTAGTTTTAGCTACCTTAAACTACTAGATTTAGGGTGTGATCCCACTCTTGAATCACCCAAGCAGAGTTAGATAGCAAACTTCTTTCCAAGTTTAAGTTTACAAAAATAGCACATCAACTACACGCAACTGCTTCTCCTGGGTAGGTCAAGCCTTAAAGGACAAAGCAGAAAAAGTGAAAGATGGATTTCAAATTAAAAACTGCATTGTTGGGAGGATATTTCAAGAAGATTCAAGTTTCACTTCAAATGGAACTGTATCTTCACCTGCAAGTTGACTGAAAACCTTTCCTTTTCATATTCATCCTTTTTTATTACAGACTGTTCTTGCTTTCCAAGTGTTTGGCCATTGTAAATCAGACATTATTTGTGGGAGCACAGCAAAAGCATACAAATTATTTACTTCTGATGGACACCAGTTATCTTAAAACAAGTGCTCATTTATGCCTTGTTCTTGTACCTTGATACTCCAGATACAAAGCAGTAATGGTTTACTTCTAAATTTAAAAACGTTGTATTTTTAACACTGCATGCATAGAAAACCTTGTGGGAAAAAGCATTGACCAAAAAATCCCCATAAGTGATCAGGAAGAATGTGAAGTGGCTCCCTAGCTAATCCTGCATGTGATCTCTTGGTTTGCTCTCACAGTGTTTTAATTGAACAGAATGAAGGATCATTATCTACGAGATGCACGGGGGGAAACCAAAACCAATTGCAGTTGCTAAATGAACTGTACTGAGAATACTGTAACAATGACAGCAGTAACTTTTTTCTTCTTTAACATCAGATCAAGAGCATTCCATAACATGAATGCCACTGCTGTTCCCCACATATTTAAGCAACCTTACATTAAGAACAAAAGAATGATTGTGCTGTGCTAGACAAATGTTTACGGAGCTCACGCTCTCTGACGGTGGCAAACAGTAGACATCTCAGTAATATTAAGCCCAGCATGCAGTGATATTGCTAAGGAAGACTATGTCAGGATCCGAGTTTTCAGAGCCCCCAAAGACCAGAAGAAGTATTTATCCTTATCTTCTCCAGTGAATGTTTCTTTCATCAAGTTGTTAAATGTAAAACACTTGGTATCCACAAGACCATACCACAAGAAGCTACATTCTGTGATGTATGCCAAGAACCATCTCCATGTGTTTGAGTACAACTATGCTAAAATCTCCTTTTATTTGATGGTCCCTACTTCTAGCAGTAAAAGTCAGGCAGAGCAATGACCTTTCCAACCCAGGGCACAGTCCCATAACAGCCAGGTTAGAGCAGAGCACATCAGGAACAACCACAATCCAGTGATCTATATCTCACCCAGCTGGCCTTCACCATGGCCAGCCATGCCAGCAGTGTCTTCATTTGCACATGATGCTTTCCATGATGCTGATGCAAGGAACAGGCAATTATGAAAAACGCTGGACAGAAAAAAACCAAAAAAACCAACCCAACAAGTATGGAGCTAGTATTGACTAATGTTCTTGAGCAGAGGGTTTTTTAAAATTTATTTTAATGCTCTGTGAACAATCATATAATTTGCAGAAGGAGTTGCAGAACCCATTCTTAAAGCTGGGGCTCCAGCACTAGAAGTAGCAGCAAAATCACTATCCTGCATCACTGAAAAATCATCAGGAAACAGTATAGCAATTGGCAGCCTGTAACAAAATGATTATAGTCCAAGGGAGCCAGGAGAACATAATTAGTATGCATGGTTTTTAAAGCTGAACTAAAAGAATAATTATTTAAATACCAGAAATTAAAATTCTTTTTATTGATTTATTTAAAATAAAACTTGTATCTTCTGTGATGTAAGAGAGGAAATTCTTACCTAGGAATCCCAAACATGCATTACAAATTATACAAATATAGAGACCAAATGCAACAGGAGGAAGACTGTCTTCAGGGAAATCTAGAGGGTAATTAATCCTTGAAATCCATGATACGAAAAAGCAGAAACTTCATCAGACTCCAGATATCTAGCGAGCTAGGCACCATGGTTAGAGTTCCTACTGAAAATTTCAAGGCAAAGCAACATGCATCACAGATGAAGCAGCATGTCTTAAAATGCTTTCTCCTTTGAGCTATCTACACTATGAATTTACTCTTGCTAACAGTATTATTAAGGGAAGTACTGCAGGAGAAAAACCACTAGGTGAACAAATTCTGGCACAAGGTTACATTCAGTCCACATGTTCTGTAGTCAACTTCACCACATCAATTCCAAGCAGCAAAGCTAAATGAAACATATGAAGCAAACACACAACACAAAGCCTCTTCGCTCCCCAGAAGGAAACCAGTCCATTCCATACAATATTTCAAAGGCATTAACATTTTTCTCAGTCCTTCCAATATTCGTCTCCATCCAGTGAGAAATGCTAGCTTACAGAGACAGAGAAAATAAATCCAAAAATATCCTGCTTGAATTGTAAAGTCAGGAAGAAAACTAGAGGAAGTATTTGACATCACCCAACAAAATCAGAAGTTTTCACTTAAACCAAAGCAGTATTCTGAGATTGAGATATTTAAGCAAATTTTGAGGAGGAATTTTAAAAAGCCAATGCAGTGACTAGATTTTCTTTCCATGCATAACTTCTCAGCAGATAAAATGTATTACAAGTGCTTGAGAGAGAATGTGACAGTTGAGTAGTAAAAAACCAGTAAGGTGGCACAAACAAGATCAGAAGCAGTGTCAGAGAATATCAGAATAAATTACAACGAAAGGAGGTATGAACCACAACGTTACTATGAAAAAATATGTACAAGAGATGAATTTGCTTATACAGTGGTGTTTCAGAAATGTTTGCTTTCCTCAACATAAAACTTTTGATTATCTTTTTTGTCTAGAGATTATGAAAAGTATAATAATTATTTAGAAATAGTCTGCTTTGATTTTGATTTCTGATTAAGTAACCTGCAACTTTTTGTAAAAATTTTAGTAAAACTGGCTGGCAGTCAGGCCTAGCAACAGTAACATATTAATTAAAATTATCTAGTCTCTCACCTGTCAAGACCTTAAGCGTGTCTTTAAAGTGATGATGAGACAGCCACAAAGATATTACATATACTGGCTTTAGTTTAGACAAATGAGTCAGTTCACCACTAGTATTTCAAGAACTGGCAGTATAAAGATAATAGCTACAGATATTTATATGAACATCCTTCCTGTCATTGTCTAAGATCAAACCTTGTGAAGAAGAAAAAAAAATTAAATTAAAAATACAAGTAAAAGACAACAACAAATCACCCAAGGATTTTAAGGAGAAGAGTTACAAAAGCATATGAAGCGCAACAGAAAAGCAGAAAATTATCACAAGATACAGAGAGCTCAAGGACAAGAAAGGGGTGAAATTTCACAGAGTAAAGGACAGCATTTTCAAGCTAATTGTTTGCAAAATTGCTTTTAGAATTTGCAATGCCTAAGCAACTGTTTGTGAAATTTTTCAGGACTGGTTTTTGATTAGTTAAAAAGCTAAAGGAATTAAGAAAATTTCTCTTTCTCCTACAGAAGTGGAACAGTACATTTGGGAATACTTTTTTTCTGGTTTAAGTGTTTTACAAAGACTGCTTTTACCATCAAGAGCTACTAAATGCATATGAAAGACTCCTGCCTTTACTAACAAGGCAGATAGAGCATCTGCTGCTACAACAGAGATTCCTTTCCCTGCAGTGAAATTTTAAAGATTTCTTCCTCATAAACAGCAAGATGACTAATTAGGAAATTTCTCAGTACAAATGCTAAACAGAAAATGTTTATGCTCTTACAATAGTTAACACTTCACTCCCAATAGGGTGTAAAAAAACCCCCAAAAATCCCTCAAAAAACCAAAACTCAACCAAAAATCTGTTTAGCAAATGCAAGATGAATCTCCTCTGCCGTGATTTTAGCAACTAAGTTACACAACAAATGAATACTGGAGTTTAGTTCCAGGCCCTGAACAGAAGATGGTTTGAGAGAGGCAGCTGTTGGACATGACAGCTCCCACAACACCCAAAGCAAGGCAATGAGCTACAGCTCAGATACACGATGGGGAGGCACACAATGCTCACTGAAAACACATGCAAAAACCTTGGACAGTGACTAGACTTGGAATCAAACTGAGATTAAATCCACTTTAAAAATAGACAGGAATATACAATTTGTGACTTTCCACATTTGTTACACTAAAGAATCTGATAAAAAACCCTCTGAACTGTGATGGCAGGACCACAAGCCAGCCAACACTTCAAGATATAACTTTTGAGAATTTTCTCCTTGAAATGAGAACAAAAAAAAAGAAAAACCATTGCAAGAGGTCTGCATCTCTACAGCTTTTTTTTTTCAAAGGAAATAAAACTATAGCAAGGAAGCTTTGAAATAATGAAACTCAGATCTGCTGGATATAATATATTAAAAGCAAAGGATTTGAAAACAAACTCATAGCCTGTGCCTTTGAGGGGATGGGATCTTCCTTTCAGATTTCCTCTCAGTTTGGCAACTGTCATCCATTTTCTGGACTGAAACAAGCATCGTGCAGTTCTTTGAGATCTTCTGGAAACTCATCACGTCTTAGCAGCCAAGCGAAGATTTGAGGTATTTTTCTGAGTCACACAGCTCACTCATTAGTGTGCAACTGTTCATTGCAATAAACAAATTGCTGTCAGCATTCTCAGATCTCCTGCAGCAAGCAAGTATGCAAGCATCCCACACATTGCTGGATTCTGAGCTGCACATTTATGAGGTTATCTTTTCATTTCAATCTAGCACAGCAAGACCCACTTCAATTCCACGACTATCCAGATGGGGCACTTATGGACTTAAAAACAAACTATTTCAGTAATGAATAAAAACATACACACACAGCATCTCCCCACTGTCAGCAAATTCCGTCTAGGCATGAGGGGAGTCAAAACAAATGAGAGTGTAATTATTCCTTAACTTTTGTAAGCTACTATTAATGGAATAATGCATTACAACCAAGATCATAAACTTTAATGAGGCATTAACACTGTTCACATAATATTCAGAGCAGCAATATTTACTTCATCATTATTCTTTTCATGAGATGTTGGTAACTTAACATGGGTGCCCATAAACTTATTACTCAGAATTCACAGTTCACAGCACTAAAGCATCAATTGTTCTCTTCACTACAAAACAAATTTATTAGCAGAACTCAAATACCACAAAAAGCTTTCTAGAGTTGCTGATAAGATTCAAAATAAATAAACAAAAAATCCCTTTGATCTCCACTGCTTTTAGAGTCAACCAAGCGTCACCATAAAACAGTGCTGCAGTTAACAGATACTAGAACTGTTACAATTCTCAATGAAACACTGAACTGTTTTCCAAATGTAAATTTTGACTAGGGGAAGAAAAAAAAAAGAAAAGAACACAAGGAATTTCCTTCTCTCTTAATGGGAATGATACTTTACCAAAACTCAGTAATTAACAAAACCAAAACAATACAATATAAAAACACAGTGCTGTTTGTTGCAAAACAGTATACTAAACTGTCCCCAATAAGAGAATCACTAGTTAAGACTGTATTTTTTGAAAACACTCTTATTCCTGCTACCAGCTCCTTGTGATAAAAGCTGCTGGCTTCACTGGCCAACAGTTTTGCTGAAAATCCCCCCAAAAAAGAGAAGTTGTGCCTAAAATCCAATGCACTTTGCACGGGATCAAAACAGTTGTATTTCACAAATGAACACTCTATGATGGTCAGTTTGCATTTCAAGCAAAAAAGCATACCTGCTAAACTGAATAAGTCTGCAAACCAATAGGCTTACTTTCTAAATCCTGAAAGAATTTTTAAATTTTTAGAATTCACATACCATTTGTGAGCCTAGGCATGGAGGCAAACGATACAGCCTCCAATGAGTCCTCCTCCAAAAGGAAAGATAGATTTTTTTCTTCTTTAAAAATCAGCTTGCACTAGGACTAAAAGTCAGTTCATCTGAACAACCTTACTCACCAGTCTTCCTGAAATAAAGCAACTAATACCATGCATTTCTTAAGATAAAATGATGAAATGCCATTTACAAATTATACTTATTATCTAAATTATCATTATTCTTACTGGAATAATTTTCTCTTTTACCTTACTGTTATATATGATTGCAAAGTCTGCCTTCCTGCACTTTTCCTTATGAAGTACATAAAAACAAGGAGAGAGCATATCTGGAAGGCACATTCACTGACAGGCTGGAGTTGTGAATAAAACATTGAATTATGGGGTACAGTGGAAACATTTCTATTACCATCCAGTCCTTAACTATTGCAACTAGACATATTCTTTAAATTATTTTCTTGGGTCATTATTTACTCCAGCTCTCTACATTGTGTATTTTATTTAAAACACTGCACAACCAAGAAGGTTCTGTTTTTACTGTGTCTTGGTGCTGACTTTGGCTCAATTCCAGCCTCCCCAACAGGAACTGGGCCTGGTAAGCTCTGCAGGACCTTCTCAGCAGGGAAGGAGAGCTCGAAGGCAGCTAAAGGGAGAGTCTTCATGCCCGTGGGGAGCTGAGCTGGGTGTCTGTAGCAGGTACACAGACTGGAAGACTCGCAAGAAAAGGCTGTTGAGGAATGGCCCAGAAGCACAGTGAATTAAAGTGCTCATGCAACCATAGCCTCCAGCCTCCATCACAGCGTGATTTCTTCTCTAAGAATAGCTGAAGTGGGCAGAGCAAAGGCTTGCCTGTGATTCAGTGTGATTATATGGCTCCTCAGACCCTCACCAATAACAAACACCTAGGAAGGTGTTACCACCAAAACCACTCAGACCTTTCCAAGGGTATTTCTGTACCTCCTGTTAGGGCTGCAAGAAAATGGCCCTGCTGCCAACCAGGTCCAGGCATGAGCTTAAGATAAATGAGCAGGACACAAGAAACTGTCACTATCTTAAAGCAGTACCATATAAATGTGAACTTCCTGTGGCAACACCATCAGTAATACCAGTTTCAGCACCCGTGTGACTAAGCAATCAGGGAGAAAGTAATTAGGGGTGAATTGATATCTTGGAAGAAGCCTGGGTTAGAGAAAGATAGGTGTAAAAGTGGAACAGAGGGTCAGAAAACTGTAAAATCTGTATCAAGGCATGTAAATTACATGATCACTGCTGCCTGGGAATATATGCTGGCTGGCTCTGCCGCAGCCTGAAGCTGCCAAACCAAACCATTGTCCACATGCAGTGCAACCTGCCTCTGCAGTCAGGAAGGAGGAAACAGGAGTTTTCCCTGTTTTGCAGGGTGGATCAAGCATCTTGACATCACTGTGTCATCATGCCATACCTCAGCCTGTCTACCCACTACATCCTAATGTTTCAAAGACCACACCCAGTTTCCCAATGTTCTGCTTTAAGGACATCCTGAACAAGAAGTGACACCTGTGTATTAACTGCACTCAGGGATTTTTCTTCCATGCTTTTGTCTCATGATGTCTCAAGGTGGCAGATGTAACATCCTGTCGCAAAAAATACCAGGAACTGAACCACAAGATCTACAAGAGCATCCTAAACCTCTAAGTAAGCAAGGTCTAAGCGAGAGCTGATGAATGCAATGCACTCTCCATACAGCAGACAGACTAAAACAATACTTTGTCCTTCAAACCTGTACAAATGCCAAGCCTATGTAAGAAATGCATACTGGATTCCATGTATATGCTGTGACAATCATCTGTGCAAACTGACAACTGCTCTCCTGGGAGCACCAGTCCCGTAGTGCTGGAAATACAAATCTTCCTTATCTATTTTGCATTCCACCTCTGCTATACTCTTCCTCCACAGAAAAATGGATATAAATATACCCTTTTAAAAAATATTCCTCCTAAAAATAGTTATGAGCATTTATCTACAGATTGGTGAAATGGCCCAGCTGTACAGTCCAGCTTGCAAAAATAACTTCTGATATGGTGTGAAGGATCTTGACTAGTAGGTGAAAATAGAAGCATGATATTTAGAAACCAATTCTAGTATTCTGAGTAACATGGACTAGCTTCAGGTTTTAGAAACTGCTAATTTAGACATTTAGAAATTGCGAGACATACAGCTAGGGCCTGAAAACTGTGCATAGTCTGGTCATCTGGAATAAAAATGAAGACAAGAGGCTGGTTGCCCCTGTTTTTTACAAGTATTAAAACTAGGGTGATTATATCCTCTACTAAACATCAAAAAATTTCTGCTATTAATTTTGCTCCCTAGCTCCTCAGCTCCTCTCCCTGTCCATCAGTGACAATACCAATACAAGCTTCACGTGCAATAACCCAGTCACTTGCTGGGCCAACAAACTTAACACAGAGTACTGTGGGTCAGGTTTTAGTCACATCAGCAGGAATGAAAACAGGCAAATGTCAGGAAAGAATGGGAGCCCTCTACCAGTCATTCAAATGTTTTAATACAGTGACATTTAGATTCAGTATTTCAGTTTCCCATTAATCATGCCAATCAACAAGATGTAAAAGTGAGTGTTCTCCCTTTAAACTCCCCATGAATTCCACATTTCATTCGCTGCATATTGTCACTACTCATCTCCATGGAAACAGTTGTGATGGGAAAAACTCACTGGTATATTGTATCACCAAGTGAATCAGACAAGACTAATTAAAGACAACTCTTTCTAAATATACATACAGCCTGCAAACCCAGAATACTAAGAAAATATTTTCAAAATGGTTTTACAGGCAGAGTTTTATTAAAACTAGTAGGACAGTCTTATGGACAGATGCACAGGATTACAGTACATAGTACCCCTATCAAAAACCTTCTTTACTTAAATCATAACAGTTCAAAATCTCTTACTGATATATAATGTCTGTATTTATATTATTTTAAATGGGAGATGGCAGTTAAGACCATTTAACCACAACAAATTTGTACAAAACTATTCATACAATGTACTTCACAAACCATCCACATACAATGAGTCTCCTACATTTTTTCAATTTTTGAAGACATCCCATGATATTTATTACTAAGAAAAATTGCAAATATACTGTAGAAACAAACTCACAAACAGGAAACAGGCCCTGGGTGCGATTACAAGAGAGCACTGCCAAAAAGTGACATCCATACAGACATCTTAGCATTTCTCTTGGTTATCTTCACAGCTACCTCACTGTTCTTTAAACCATTTACTTACCAATTCCTGTGGTAATCATAGAATTCACTAAATATGAAAGGGAATGAACTAAAAAAAAAAAATCACTGTAGAAATCTCCTATTACATTATCTCTTTTTCAGTTTAAGTAGTCACTCAGCATATTAAGGGTTACTTAGGGATGAAAGATATTCCACAATTTCAAGCTGACAAGCAATTCCCAAACAGCTTCATAAGCATTCAGTTAGTATTTTTGTTTCCATATTAATTAAAATTAAATTTAAAAACAATTGTAAATATAGATTTGGGGTTTTTTTACTTTAATTAATATAAGCATTAATGTAGAGCAAAGAAAAAGTATCTTTACTTAAATTAAAAATGACATCAAAGTTACAAGCCATTTCAAGGTCCAAAAGGAAATACATAAAGTTAGGAGAGAGGGAAGGCACCTTACACAAAGAACATCTAATTAATGCAGCCTAGTTCCTAATTAATGCAGCAGAACTTTGACAACACCTCTTCAAACACAAGCCACTATCTCTTCTGGAAAGGGCTTCTTACCTCAGGCACAGACCCAGCCTAATGCAATGGACTGATCCCATATCCTGTGCTATCTTGGGCCCTCATCTGCCACTTTCTGCGCCACATTTCAATGTACAACCTAAACATGTCCTTACACATCTGTAGACATTTTTAAACACATCCTAAGAAAACCAGGCATTTTAGATTATTGCATTCATAGCAGCAAAATGAAAAGCCACCTCCAATTTAAATTATATGCTATCAAAAATACACATTTGTGCTTCATATTAATAAAGATGATACTACAGAATACAGTATTTATCCAAAAATATATAGTATTTGGAATACGACATATTCATCTGATGCAAGACACTAAATTTTCATATCTACACTTATATGATAAAAATTTTGTGTAAATGGAAGCAAGTTGTTCAAGTAATACATGTGCTTCAAATTTGACAACCAGAAGAAAAGACTACTGTAAGATTATTTTTTCTGCTACCATGTTAGAAGGGATTTAAAACTTTTCTGCATGACTTACTGTCTTCTTCACTCAAAATTTTAAATTCCATTAATTTAAATGGCTCTTTTTATCAGCTCAAACGCACTCTGTGCAAATAATGCAACAAACACACAGTTATGCAAAATAAAATAGCTGATTTCATAACTGAAAAAAAATTCAAAGCAATTACCAATGACAAGCGCAACTATTTTATTGCAACGCCAGCATAAACAAGCCCTATTCAGAAGCTTCTTAAAAACTAAGCATAGGTTATCTAAGCAAAAATGTGTCAAATTACTAGGAAGATAGAGTTATTGAAAAGAAAATTAATAAAACTGTATTTGAACAAAAAGATAACAGAATAACTGGCATCTTAAGTGCTTCCCATTCAATGCAAAACAAGGCATTCATGAAGACAGAAAATTCATAAGCACACAAAGGAAATATACTGGAATGCAGTATGATACATGTGGGCAAACTCTCACAGCCAGGAACCACTAACCAAAAAGACAATCAGTCCAAAAGTAGTTTGTTTTTCCTTGTAACAGTCTCAAAACTAACACACAGCATTTTATCTTGACATGGGGCCTAGATGCTAATGTCCTACAAAAACATCAAGTTTGTGGAGAAGTAAAGAACCTTTCAACTTTAGAACACTTCTGCTGTCTTCTTAAGCACCTGTCATTGTGCTTAAGTGACTTGTCCCAGTCACTATCAGGACTGGGACAAGTAAAGTAGAAAGATGTGAGATTTGATGAAATATGAAGATTTTATGTTCTTATTTATTATAAAATTATGACCAACAGTAGCTTTGCATGACCTGCAAAATTAGCTCATTTAATTCTGATTTCTGTATTTTCTGACTTTTCTAAATAAAGTATTAGGCATATTTACTATGTACTACAATTTAACATGAATGCATGGCTCAAAAGAGTTAGCCTGTACTGTTAAACATGATGTTCTAAAAGAATATTCATTTCACAGTGAAATATGAGCACAAAAGAAAACAAACAAACAAAAAATATATAAAGAGAAACTAATCCCCAACTCATGAACAACAGTATGCAGAACGCTGTTTATGACTTTACTATCCTCCTAGAAGTCAATTATTTTGGATGCTTATGCAAATGCATCATATTTCTAAGAAAATACTTAAAAGAGGCCTTTTGCTTGACAGAAGTATGAATCACATAAAAATTAAAGATCCTCTTCTTGGCAACCCTAATATTAATTTTTCCACGTACCTTAAACATTTTAATATGAAATTCTCCTTGCAAAAAAAATCTAATTTTTTTAATATAACCAAAATGCTAATACTAAAAAAGCCTACATTATTAGAAGCCATGCACAACACAATGTAATAATGCACCACTGTATCTCTAAAAATGAGTCTCACTAACAGTTGCACTTGTAACATTTTTAGCTGTTCAGCAGCATTTGCAGGGTGTTCCATTTTTGGTAAACACTTGCATAAATCAACAGATTGAAAATCAGAAACTTAAGGAAGAAAAGTGGCAAATTCTAGTTAAATGGATCGGAACAGATTAAAAAAACCCAAACTATTTCCTGCATATCCAGAAGTTTGAGATATACTACTATAAACCCAAACTCATGAAGTTAATTTAGAACACACAGCAGTGATTCTCAAGGAAAAGAAATGAAGCTTGAAAGTAAATTTTTTTCCTTCTCTTATCCTGAAAATCTAGTGCAGTTTGCCTACATAAGTACTCCCTAAGAGATCAGCAACTGCAGGAGGCCAGTGCAATGCCAAACAGCCCCAAAACATAACCATATTTTCATCTTATTGTTTATAGAGATCATGTAAGACCTTCAGGTCAACATCTGCCTTTATTGCTTCATTTTGCACAAGCAAAAAGGGAGTTCTGTATCTTTCTTGATCCCTAACAGCTACAAGGACCATCATGATTTCTCAAACAGTCTTTTCCTCATACACAAAGCCTACGTGCATTATGAAATCAAGACATTCTCATTATTAAGTGGTATCTCAAATTTTACAGTATGCAAGTTAGCACCAGCACCAATTTTCAAGAATTTTCTCTGTGCCAAAATTCTGACATTTGATATACCTACAGCTTACTTTAAACAAACAAGTAAAACCTAAATATAAATATATGTATACACATAAACATATACACAAACACAGAACTATAACAATTATACCTTACAAATGAGAATCTGCGGCAAGTTTATTGATCCACAATCAAATAAAGGATTTTGGTTGTTTCAAACTGCAACTAAAGCTTTTTCACTCACTTCTCAAAATCATGTAGAAATACAGACATAAAAATAGATACCTTCACCCTTCACAATTAATCCATATAGCAAGCTGTATTTATATTTGTTGCAGCCTCTTTTTTAATAATTATGAATGACTCAATTGATAAGTTGCCAGCAAGGACGACTTCCCATTATCAGTCAGGTAACATCCTGACAGTGGCAACCATTACATTTCTGTGGAAATACAGCAGATCAGATCTACCTTGAAAATTCTTATATTGCATTATCTGGGTACCCAAAGATACTAAGCCTATGTAGCATGAAAGCGAGTTTGTTTTGTATCTGCTGTCACGCTTTGGTAAGATGATGCAAAAGCATCAAAAAAGCGCCCAAACTACATCCAAAATTTTGTGGTAGTCTTGTAGGTTGTGGCCCATTAACCTCTTTCAAAACTGCTCGAAACAAAATATTATTCTCACCCAAAACTTGTTCTATGTTACATATCTCAGTTAGGAGAATACATGCCATAGCAAATACCTCAAAGAAGTAAAAATGCATGTTTTAGCTGCTGCCAACATATGCATGGCTTGCTCAAAAAAAATTTACAGATTACAGGGAAGTAGAGATTAATAATTAAGAAGCTTAGCAAGGAAATAAAAAATTATGACAGTAAATAAACTACATAGGAAATAAGACTAACCTGTCAAATCCCTCAATCTCGCTTCTGAAATGGTTTAAGGGGAAAGAAGTAATATCAATGTCCTCTTGAGACCATCCACTCCAAAAAACTTCTCATTCAACGAACCCCTATCATGGGCAAGGAATGGAGAGAAAATGGTACCCAAATGGGTGTTTTAAGTAGTACTGAGGAGCAAATGTTTAATTTCCTTCTTTCTTATAGAACTAGTACTAACAAATTGAAAGCACCTTTCAATTCTAGGGATCAGAGTTTCAAGGAAACAAAGCAATGATGAAAACTAGACATATGCTGGAAGGAAGCAACATAATATAATGAAATACTTTTTCCTCGAAGGACTCATTGAACAAGGAGACAGACTGAAAAGATCCCCTGGATCAGAGAAGTCATGAAGAATACATGTTTCCACTTGAAACATTAGGCCATATGAGTGGAAAGAAGAGAAGGGGATAGGCGTGACTAGCTGAACAAACAGCTAGAACAATTTCTAGAATATCAGACTAAAAAGGCGTATCTCAAAAGTGAATTTAGAAGAGTAGAAAGGAAATGTCTTAACATCAAAAAGTTTCCATGGGATGCAGAGAGAAACACACGTGGGCTGCTATCTTTTTCTTTGGCAGATGTTCCCAAACATCAAGATGAAGTATTTAGTGTTTTGTGAAAAACCTGTTGAAGACAAATTTCTGGCACCAAGCATGAGGCAAAACTCGATTCATTTGCAATTTTTTATTATAGCTTCTGTTCTGCTTCAAAATCGCTTTTTTCTGATAAAAAGCCCTCCAATCCAGCATGCTTATTTATGTGGAACACATATCCTTGAAAGAATCACCAAGTACCCAGAGGTCACATACATGCATGTCCAGCAATTGTTTACACTTTTGTCCAATGGAACAGCTTATAAATATATTTTTCCCATTTACAGCCCAAAGATGATTTTCCTTTGGTGGGCAACCGATGTGCTTTTCATAAAGACGAAAGAAGTTTGTCACACTTTCTGAGATTCTTACATACCACATATGTTCCTAGGATTCACCATCACTAATGAATGAGTGGGCATTATTCCACAGTGGAGGTTTTCAAATTAAAAGAATTATCTCAAGAGACACTTCACTTGTCTGTATTTCAGATCTAAGAGAGAGACAAAGCACCATATATTTAGACTAGGTTTTACAAGGTACTCTTCTAAAATAAACTTCTCAATGGTAATTGAGTACTTTTAATAATCTTAGTCCAACTTCCAAGTTTGGTACTATTGATCTACCGCTAATCACGTAGCCCATGTAATTGTCTACTGACTTCTCTATTTACTTTTATTATTTTTACCCCAAAAGGAAAACCAGAAGTCTTCAAGTACTATTTTAGGTTCTGAATAAGCAGTTTGTTTTAAACATATTTTTACTACTGTACTTCAACCTGTTGTAAGCAGTCCTGATTAACTGACAAAAGCCTAGAGGTGTCCTGACCTGTTCCACCAAAAGGGAGATGGTCAGTGGGGAAAAGACAGCCATTATATACCAAGACAGACAACAACCACTACAGACCACGTACCAAATCACATAATGAAGCATCAGTTCTTAGAACAATTCAAAAAGTAATTTTGATGCATCTTGGAACTTCCAGAGTATTTTTAGGGTCATTTAGATCAGCTAGGTATTGCTAGGTCACAAGCCTCCCAGGAATATTCCTCAAATACATAGAGAGGTAAGCAGGAAACAAAAGACACTAGAGAATAGAATTCCCTTCAAGGAGTTTATTTCTTCCTGTCAGATAATGCAGATTCTAACATCTTTGCCAAGGTATTCACCTGGCAGGGTGGAAGAGACACCAGCATTCCAAATACATAGACACCCTTTTTGTCATATATTACCAAGGAAGATTTCATTCACTGATTAAGGCATTCAGGATGGCCAGGCACACAACAGATTTATGTGAAAGTTCTGTGGTACATTAATTTTAATCATTTTCTCTCAGGATACGTGTAGAAATATAGGTCTTTTAAAATTTGATCAGATGAAGGAAGTAATTTGGAGCTTAAAGGTTTCCACAAAATGTTTTTTGTTTGTATCTTAGGTTGCAATGCAAGATGCAACCAAAAGTATGTATTCTATCACCATCTGTTGAAACCAGGTGGGCAGTGTTCTTTATCTCTTCCACAATGCATCATCCCTTCAAGAGATATCTTCTGTTAATGGGCCATTGGGTCTCACTGCATGACTGATAAAATTACATCATCCCACTGTAAAATACTCCACCCAGGGGGAAGAGCCAAGCATTTCTACCTGGATATAATCTGAGATTTGGAACACCACAGGCAGCCTTTTTCCACTGGATTCCCAGAGGAAGACCAGGCCCATCTACACCACCACTGGACCTTCAGAAGAAAACCACACCCTTCTACAGGATCACTGCTTCAACAGAAGCTCATCTATCACTCCAGGAGGACTGCAGCCACCATTTATTCAGACTGCTACCAACACCCTGACCGACAGAGTGGCAGGCTGTATTCTGACTCTATCAGTGGTTTTGTACTACTGCATTTTATTTGCATTTTCCTATTAAAATTGTAGTTGTGACTTAGGATCTCCCACTGGTTTGCTTTTAAACCAGTACAGCTAGTTTGAAGAAATGGCTTTCAAGACCAAGGAATAAAGTCATGGGTACACTTTGTAACTTAAGTTTAGCAGAAATATCAGCTTAAGAGTGTCAAATTCTTGTCTCTTGCTCTCACCTTGACTGCCCCTTTTGCTGTGCCAACAGAACAATTTCTGTAGCAATTTTATAAACAACAGATAAGTCAAACACAATCATGAAACCATCAAAAAAATAATGAAGGATACACTAATCTAACTTACACTGCAGTTCCACAAACTGCTGTACTGGCACAAACAGGGAGTTGGACTTGGTGTACAATCACCCAGTAAAGGGGAGGGAGAACAACAATTGCTACAAAAGGAAACGTCCTACTTTCCTGTTCAATCTTTCTGATTTTGATGCTCCTTTATCTTTGAGACAACTCCTTATCAATTTTCAAGCAAGAATGAATACATTTTAATATAAGTAACACAGGATACAGACAATAGTCCATAATCCTTGTAATTAGAAGAAAAAAATTGAGTTATAAAGCTGACTTTACCTACTGTGGGATATAAGAAGCAGGGTGTGATATTAAAATATGACTCAGTGACCCAGGGGATATTCTGTATAAGGTATGTCATGTATGCTTGGCAATTCAGAGGAGAAATACTAATCTCCATACCAACATTAACTGTGCCTGGTTCATATCCCTGTTGTACAATTTCTAGAAGCATTGCCATTAAAAAATTAGTCATGCCTCTGGAACAGTTTGCAGGTTGCAAAGACTAATTTACTATCTGTAATTAGAGCTTTGCCCATGTTATCAAGATGTAACACCAGGCACAGGAAAACAATCCTGGAATAGGAAGCTTCAGTTGTAAAGTTCTCTGGAATAAAACAATCCACTTAGAATATTACATAAAAGAAAACAGCATCTGAAAAAACTGTTATTATTTCAGAAAAAAAGTAAATTTAAACAAGTCAGAGAACATAGCAAAGGCTGCTCTGGACTCTTCACAGCTCCCTTGAAAGTCTAACATCCAAGACCCACTCCTCTCTCTGCTCCTGCCAAGGTAATGTTCCACAAATCAGAAGTCCTTTTCTGTCCCTGCCAGCAATTTCAGTGAATGAAAAAGCAAAATACCTGGACTTATGAGGTTTTTTTTTAACATTAGAAGTTGAGAAATGGACCTAAGGGTGTCTGTCTGCTGCAGAAGACAAGTCTGGGAATTGCAATGTTTTAGGCAAAGCATAGCAACAATAAAAATGGTAAAAGCATGTCAGAGATAAAATTGAGTTATTTGATGGGGGTGGGGGGAGGTCCTTATTCAAAATTATTCATATCACAAAGGCAAATGCATATGCAATAGCAAATCATCCAATGACGTACTACTAAAAATAAGACTTTTATCAGAAGAAAATTTAGTTGCCTGACCACAAGCGTCAAATTCAGCATAACAAACCCAATTTACAGGGATTTAAGAACTTCATTACAGTAAACTATCTCCGTAAAAATAACTTTTTCTTTCACTTAGCAAAATTGAAACTAGTACTCTCTCACAGCTTGTCCCTTGAGGGCTACATATATGACCATCTTTCATACTGCATGAAAGAAATTTTCAACTCAACAAGTAGATCTTCTTTTTCTCACAGAAAATGTATACAGGTATCACTAGTGGGATTTTGGTAGTAGAGGATACTGAAGAAGGCAAAATTCAACAAAAATGCTATGTTAAGAAAAAAAAATAATTACTACTACTGCTGATGACTGTAAAGTTATGTTTAAAAAACCTCTCTGCTGGAAAGAAGATCAAAGGAGTTGTGTTGTTAGAGTAATTTTTGAAAAACAGCACACTATTAGCATTCTTAATTTGCTGCCACATAATATATTTTATGGCCATGTAAATATCATGGCTCCTAGAAGCACTGTTCAATTTCTGGCTGGGCAGATCTTCTTTTTGTCTATATAGAAAATATCAATTGATCCAATGCAGTGTGATGTAATACCTGTTTCAGCTATCCCAGTTCCAAGACTTCTCTGTCCATTACTAGCAGATAGGACCAAAGAAATACAAGAGCTTCAGTTCAGTCTAATGGAAATCTCTAGTGCTCTCACATCCCAAGTACGCTTGTTCTACTGGTGCCTGAGGCGTGGACAGGGAGTAGGCAATAATCAGAACAGGAACAAAAAGTCCACTTTGGAAAACAAAGTTCTATTTGCTTACTGTTATGTTCTACAAGGACAAATCAATAGCAAGCATTCTACTTCTTTTAATGGATAAATAACAGTCATGTGGAAGGGGAGGACTTAGGATTTTAAGATTGCACATTTCTATTCTCAGAAAGATTAAGTATGAAAGCGATTAATCCGGAAAGAGAAATCAATAGTTGAAGGAAGAATATTTAGATTTTATTAAAAGGCATATAATACATTGCCACTTAAAGCTGAAACCTCCTCCATAATGCATTTTTCTCAACTAAAATGTTTTCAAGTCTAATGATAATTGGTGCTATTCAGCTCAAACAGTAAGTTCAGACTTCTAGCCTGCAGAGGTAAAATGATGTTCACAACTGACTAGAAATACAAGTGTGAGAAGCTGCTTAAAACATCCTTTCCAAGCCCTTCACGTTGATAGGAGTAGGAAGGTTTATTGTGAATATTTTTCCAAATTCCTTTTACATTGTCACGATTTGTTTAATTACAGACAAGCCATATAAAAACACTAAGCCACATTAGAGTTCCATTAACAAAGCAAATCCTAAAAACATTCTCCCCTCTGCCCTTCACAGTAATTTGAAACATGCTTATCCACACAGTTAGGGATAGGATGCTCTCTTTCTACAAAATGACAAGAGTAGAACATACAAAAAGAAACAGGCAACAAAGGAGGAGAATAAAAGCATCACTCACTGACAAAACTAAGGAAGACTTGTTTTGCTGAATATAAATGACAACAAGAAAATATCCTACGGGTATTGTTAGTAAGAAAGAAAGTTCAGGAAAACAAGATTCTTCTGGTGGATGGGTAAAAACAGCCCAGTAATAGTGACGCAGAAAAGACTGAAATGTCTCATTTTTTCCTGTTCCATAGAGAAAGCTTGCTCCCAAATAACTTCAGGTACTGACAGGGTTTGGGAAAGGGCAGGGAAACTAACACTATGGGACCAACAGTTTTGGAATACTTAGTGTAGCTGTATTCAGACCCTTGGGGCTACAAGGCATTCACCTAAGGCAGCGGAAAAGGTTAGCCAATGTGATTACAAGATTGCTAATAGCTACCAAAAATTCTAACAGATGAGGTGTTGAGGGTTCCTAAGGCTTCAAAAAAGGCGGAGACCCACAGAACAGGCCAGACAACATAAACTACAAAGTAGCAAAGCCCATATGGAGGATGCCCTGCTAGAGTCAAGTTTCAAACACAAGATGGACAATAAAGCACCAGAAACAGCCAAAATTGTTTTACCAAGGTCAAATTACCAACCTGACAGCCTACTTTAATGATATCACTACTTAGGTAGCAAAGGGAAAAACTATGGATTACACAGAACCAAATCTCAGTAAGGTTTTTAGGTACCATCTCATACAGCATTGCCTGGAAGCTGAGAAGCACAGAGTGGAAGAGCAAACTGTTAGGTTAAAAATAAGGCATTCAGCCTAGATCAAAAAGCAACAATAAATTAGTCAATATTCACTTAGCAGCTTGTAAAGACCAGACTACCAAAGAGGTTAATATTGGGGCCCAAATGGTTGATTTTAAATTGTGTTGCAGTTTTTCTTTTTTTTTTCTTAAATTAGTACCCTGAATGATGAGACAGCCTGCACACTCAGAAATTTGTCGAGAGCATTGCATCACAGAGAGCAGCTGATCAGATCAACGTCAGAGCTTCAACCCAGACAACCTAAGCAAAATAAGAAGGGTACTCAACAGATCCAGGCAAGTTACTATTCCTTCCTGTTGTCATCATATTGCAAAAGTTCCCATGCCTTGTCAGTGATTTATCATGTGCAGCTCCTCACAGCACTGACTCCTTCTTCACAGCCCAACCAACAAACTCCAGCTCTCTCCTCACCCAGCTAACCCACTCTTTTGTAGCAATAGTCTTCTTATTGGACACAGCAGTGGCCTATTAAGGGCAGGCCTGTTCCTAATCTTTGGTGATTAGTACAGCTGCAACTCCTCACGGGTGAGACTACCTTCTGCACTATTTTCTTACTTTCTATCCCTCCACACCTTCCTACTCTGCATCCGAACAGAGTGTTCAGTTTTGGATCTCTAGCTGAAGAGTAATGTTGAAAAATTAGAGAGGGTCTAGCAGAGACCATCAAGATGGTCAGGAGCCAGAGCAAATGCACAAAGCTAGATTGTGGGAGTTAAACTTAGTCAACCTGGCAAAGATGAAGGTAAATGCTACCTAGTAGCAACTCAAAACTATCCAAAGTGTAATTCCAAATTATTGCAACTACAATAAAAATGTGGCTTGGCTATTCAGATTGAGCACAAGACCTCCAGAGGTTTTACTCAAACAATTTCTATGATTCCATATGACAGCTCATTGTTCTATAAATTCTAGAGAAACTGATGACTCATTTTTTAAGACAGGGAAAATTTTCATTTCTACAAATGTAAACTTGGGTTAAGTTACTTTAAAAGCTCTCCCATTATTAAAGAACTCAGTCATCCTAAGTAAATATCTTAACAACACTTGAGCTTAGGAGACTACAAAGAGATTTTTTTCAAAGCAAAGAAGCACATTTGTTACTTGTTAAGAGTCCTTATATTTGTCCTGGTTTCACCTGGGATAGAGTTAATTTTCTTCTTAGTAGCTGCTACAGTGCTGTGGTTTTAATTCAGAACAAAAATATAATGTCGATAACTCATTGATGTTTTAGTTGTTGTTAAGTAGTGTTACTCTAAATCAAGGATTTTCCAGTTTCCTATGTTCTGCCAGTGAGGAGATGCACAAAATCTGAGAGGGAGCATAGCCAGGACAGCTGACCCAAAGGAGTACCATCTGGCTAAAGGAATACCATCTCACTGAAGCTCATGCCCAGTATATGAACTAGGAGGAATCATTTGGGACAGGCTGATCACTGCTGGGGGACACACTGGGCACCAGTGTGCCACTGTATTGTGCAACACTTGCTTCTCTTCAGTTTTATTCTACTTGGAATAATCAGGAATTTATTCCCATTGGGACAAATAATATAGGAGGGTTAATGACTTGGGGCGGGGGGGTTGAGATTTAACAGCAATAGCTTATCAGGGCAGGCCTTGGAGAAAAGCCAAGTAGGAACTATTATGGCATAGATTGTGCTTTTCTTGTCTTTGTGTTTTGTTTTGGGAGGATTGGCAGTTGGATCCAATCTTTAACCTTATTATGGGGCAATGGGTTTGGTGATGGCCTCTGCTGCAGGGTCAGGTGGCTGTTGAGTTTAGCCTCCTTTGTATCATTAGTGTTACTTATGGGGGTTTTGGGTGGGATATTGTTGAGTTTTGTTAATTCTTGTCTCTTTAGCCATAATTAGTCATAATTAGTATTATTCTATTCTATTTTGTTTCAGTCATTAACCTGTTCTTACCTTAATCCATGAGGCTGTTGGGTTTTTTTTTCAGATTCTGCTCCCCACAGCAGGGAGAAAGGAGGGGAAAGCCAGCGAGCAGCTGCATGGCTACTTTGTTGCTGACTCGGGTGAAACATTAAGGTACTTCATTAAATAGACAAACCTGAGATCTGCAAGAAGCATTAATACATTCTGCTACAGCATGACCAAATTCCACTGAGACCTTTTCATAATCATTGACCTTAAAATTACTTTAAAAACATGCAAAACACATTGCAGCAAAAAAACATAACTTTGTTAACAACGGAGAAGTTACTCAGCACATTTAGATGGGGTTTTCCAGAATTTAGAGGTAACAACTGCTATATTTTAGAAGAATTTGCTTACATTCAAATCACTGGTGAGTATTGTGTCAACTGGTTAGAGTGATAACTATCAAGAGGTTTGAACAAAAGGCAAGGATTATTGCATTCGAGAAGCAACAAGACATATTCCTTTACCCTGAAAAGCTACTGAAAACAGAATGCAGTTCTGTCTTCAGAACTCTAACAAAGTTGAAGGAATAAAGTAACAAAAATGCACATCTGTTTTTTCTCATGGACAGTATTATATAATTGCCTCTTACCATCTTTAAACTATTTTCTTATCTTCCTTTACAATTTTAATTCAAGAAATTACCACTTCAAAAATCTAAAACGTGCCAAAGGCATTATAAGAAAATTTTTACTTCTAACACATGCACATCTCTCAAAACTCTTTTGATATCATCTCTCAGACTAACTCTAAAATTTGATATAGAACTCTAAAATTCTGAGCAGAACAACAGCCTGTGTTTTTTAAACCAAAGCCCTCCATCTGCCTGCACACTCTAGACCTGTTCCATGCATTCAAGTTGTCCATGGCGGCACAACCCCACCATGGTAAAAAAAACCCAGCAAAATAAATCCAGACCTTTAAAACAGACTGTTAAGTAAAATGAATGTTATTTGTTCAGTCAGTCACTTGCATAGAACTGCAAGCTGCAATTCTTCTTGAAAAGCATCAGCTCCCTTTCATAAAACTACCTACAGCCTGCCAAATTTAGGATGGCAAAGTTTCTTACTTTGTAAGAAGCAGACCAACTTTATTATTACTGATGGGGAAAGCATACCTTGACAACAGGCTGAATTAATGGGATTCTTGAGAGCAATGTTCAAGTAAAAATGCTGGAAATTTTTTTGATAAAAATGTTTATTTTGAAAATACTTAAACCTCATGCCCATTGAATAACTGGTATCTATTATAAATTTTTCTTTCCCATGCCTAGAGATCAAAATTGTAGTAGAATGATGGTTATACACAGCACAGGGAGCTTATATTGCCAAAATGTCAAGGCCAATATTAGAAGCAGGGGAATGGGTATCAAGAATACTGCCAATCCATCTATTACTAAACTGGCAAGAATTTCTACTACTTGATGAAAATAAAGCAGAACTCTTTTACCTCCTTGCCAAAATAAGGGCGAAGTCTTTAGCAGAAGGCAAGAAGTCAGTATTTACAGATGGCCAATGTGCTGGGCAACCCTGTTCTGGTTGAGATCTGCATTTTCCTGCACAACCCTATCAAAGAGTGATGCTACAGATGGACTAAATAAGCCAAGGTCTACCCTAGAATTCTGAAATGCAGAGCTAAATCAAATATAGTAGCTCAGGTTGTTATTTATTGACAGGTATTTCAGATGACATAACCTGTAAGGGGCTGGGATTGCTGAAGACACAGTATGCACACACCACACCACAGACCTTTCTGCCAGATCCAACTGGCTCAAATGCCTCATCAGCATTTCACACCTTGGAAAGTTATGGCACAGATTCTGCCCTCATCTCTAATGGCAAAAGAATGCATGGAGAATGCAGGTGATACTTCTGGCATCCTTCATTGTCACACTACATTCTTACACTGCCTGCACCTTTTTCTCCACTTTTATTAAAAAGAATTATATATTCAAAATCTTTTGTTTGGGAAACATAGCTCCCAGCTTCAACTTCTCTAGCTGTTCTGCAGCCCAGAATACTTTCTGGTTTTTTACCCCTGATTTTTGACCCTGATATATGACACTGTTTCTAAAAACTTGTATATACTTTTAACTCATAAATATTAATGAATGTAAATCCTATTAATACCAATCACAAGTAAGTAGCACAGCTTGACAGCAGAGTAACACTGTATGAGAAATCAGGGTACTAAACAAATAAGACAGAAGAGTTTACAAATAGTTAGCTTCTGAAGTATTTTCAGACTTTTATCTAATTCTCAGTAGCTTTTAAAACATCAACAAAATCCTAGTGTAAGTCATTTGCAGTTAATATCACACCTTTGTTATTTGCACTGAGTTCAGAAGATGTATGTCTATGATAATCTGAAACTGAACTTTATTTACCATTTAGGGTGCAAAATATGCTGGCTGTTTGCTCTGTCGTCCTGCAATGAAGATCACTTGCATGCTCTGACCACAGATAATTACGCAGGCAAACATGTGCTGTTTCTTTGCACTCTGCCAACTGTATTCACTTGTTCCCTCACCACCTAAAGCACAATCCTGTGAAGACTTACATATTCATTTCCACTGAAATGAGAGCACCAACATGTTTAATTGAAGTTAATGGGAAAACTCACAACAAAATGCTAAATATGTGTAAGTAGTAAGTCTTCACAAAGCTCTTCCACCCCTAAATTTAGAACATTTAAGCAGCATTTTTTCTAGTGTAAATATACTTACAACAGTATTTAAGCATCTGTAAAACAAATTAGACATTGATAGTGCTTCCTAATAATTCTAAATATGACTTGCATTGCAAAAGTAGTTGGTGGTCCCAAGATTAGGATTTCTAGTCTGAAAAACAGACACGACAAAGACAATTAAGCAAAAAGCGTTGTGTTACATAAAGACTGAATAAAGAGTGTAATGTTTTGCATTCCTATTAGCTTCAATGTAATGGTGCTAATTAGAAGATACTTCTGCAAGGAGCTTAGAAAGTAACATATTAACATTCACCATTCAATTTCTCCCAAGTCCTTGCATTCTATTTGTCTTTGGCACCAAGTATCCAGCCTATTCTTACAGATACCTCCAGTGATTCAATCCTAGGAAAGTGAATCTCATTCACAACTAAAGACTAAAGAAATACAACTTTTTTCAACCTAATCTGTTAGACAATTCCTCCCTGACCCCAAATTAATAACCCTGATCTTAAAACTAAGATTACTAGTAAGGCCATGCAGCTCTTAGTATCATTAAGAACAATGGGAAAATCTCAGTTTTAGTGGCAATCAATATGAAATGTGCTTTACAGAATAAGAAAGTGTTTTCAAAATCTCAGAGAAACCAGTAGAATCCCTAAGTATTTGACAGTTGCCAAATTATTTTTTTCATACTTGGGCAAATCTATGTAGTAATTTCCATAAAATTATGTAAAAATAAAAGTGGCATATGCTACCTTGATTGTAAAAATGGCAAGCAAAGTCTTCTAACAGCTACTGTAAAAAAAATTAATTGATCACTACTACATAGTAGAACTATAAAGACTAGAAGTACAAATTTTATCAAATATAGGTTAACTTTGAAGACATTGCAATGACCTGTATAATTAAAACTACTAATCCATAATTTCATTTATGCCTCCTGCAACTTGACATATGAGAAGCAATAAATAGTACAGAAGCTGGTTTGTATTATCTTATGTTAACCATCACAGCCTGCAGAGCTGATTCCTACATGATTCTGTTTGTAAATGCCTCTACTGAGAAGTCTGACAATTTATTCCTAAACTTTTCTAAATACTAACCGACTATTAAGTAGATAAGACTTTGCATCTTATTGCAGGACACTTTAATTTCTTTAAGAGCCATTTGAAGCATTCTGAAAATGCATATTTATATCATATGCCTCATATTGAAGGCATCATGACATATTTAAAAAACCCTCCGGCAGACTGAGTGAATTAACCTCAGGAAAAGCTGTATCAACCCTTCCCCAGTACACCAGCAGATATGCTAAAAACATACTAGTTTCTTCTATAGCTTCTGAAGTGTGATCAATGCAGAATCCAGACTTCTTGGCCTAAAGTTGCTATAATCACCATAAATAGTCCCTCAAGAAAAGCAATCAAACTCTTCCATTCAGAGTTCTGTTACTTCAGTATCAGTAACTCTTGCTAAAAACCTTCAAGGTGAAATAATATGTTGAGGAAAAAAAAAACCAAACCAACCCCCCAAACATACTTAACTTTTACATGACAGTTTTATTTTTTTCAACTGTTACTTTTATATCTTGATCAGCTACTGACTCCACCAACACTGATAAACTTTCAGCTCCCTGATATCATGAACATTAGTTACTATTAGGTATAATGCCTTTAGCAAGTTCATTCTCAACAGTCTGTTTTGGGCTTGCCTTCTTACTTTTGCATTTAACTTGACAGCCTCTCTGGTCTCTTTTCCCACTCTGCATTACATCCTTTTATTATGAACAACTTCCTTTTTCCTGAAGTTTCAAGGTGTCACCTTTAAGTTTTGTTCTGCTGGTACTGTATCAAAGCCTGGCAAACAGAGGAGTGCTCTGCAGTCCTTGCAGAGCAGCACTGCTGATGGCTACTTGCCAGTTCCATTCTGGGGGAAGCAGGAGCGCTCCACACCTTCACAGCTTGGTTTCCACAGAACAGAAATGCAGGTACTCAGGCTACAAGGGAGATGCAAGGCACAGTAATGGCCTTCTGACCTAGATAAAACCAACACTAATATATTGCACCATTTGAAGAAGCTAGAGGTCAGCCAATTGAAGCCTTTTCTTTTGCAGCCCGCATTCCGGTTCCGAGTCTCATACAATGACTTTAAACAGATTGCACAGCATCACAAACCATTCAGCTGCTCTTTCTGACTTCCCTTTAGCTAACTGCCTCAATTTATATATGCTCAGTATGACTTTTTGGGTTTTTTCCCCTCTTAAGCAAGCTGAACTTGACTAAAAATTACAGAGTACACCTTCTGTAATTAGCAGACCCTAAGTAAAATATTATTTACAGTTCATCAAACTGCTTCTTACTAGAAGCACTCACTTAAGCATCTAGAATTTTGATCTTTGCATTCTGCACCAATATGATCTTACCTCAGACTGCATGGGAATAACCCAATTTCTTTTTACAACTACTTTTTCTGCATGTTTCCCCCATGAGTAATTGTAGTGGGTGAGGGAGATGATGTGAGTGAAATGAGACATTATTGTTTAGGCTGATGTTGGTATAACTTGAATAAAGTAGAAAACCTCATCACTCATTTAATGTTATGAACTTCTATAACACTTTTTAGAACTCAGAAGGGTTTTTAGAATATCTTTTACAGAGAATATGACATTTTGAATAGCTCATTAAGCAGCTTATTGACATCTGCCAGCTGCCACTCAGTTTTTACCTTTGAGCATGGACATTGCATGGAAAATAACAGCTGAGTGTTATTTACAAAAATTAACTGTTTTCCATAGAAAAAAGTTTTTCATAGAGACAAGAACAGTATATTAAGAAATTCATAAAAATCTTGAGTCATTATTTAAAGTTTTAAAATGCAACATGTTGGGAGCAAAAAAGTGTCAGCAGATTTGTATTTGTATTTGGCAACTTCAAGGAAAAACATGCATAACGAATTGTGCAAGGAGAAACAAGAGCTAGAACACATGGAGTATATGCCTGGATTTGCTCATTAATTTTCTGTAAATTAATAAAACCAAAAAGAATATCCAATCTCACAGCATGGTTTATAATCCTTTACTGCCCAATCATAGATCAAACCCAATATTTAGTTTTGGAGGAAAAAAACCATTCAGCCACTTACTTTCAGCTGTCCTGTGCTCGAGTACCCAATGAAATTTTTAATAGGAACCTTTCTTTTTTAAATTTAATTTTCACCACTTGTGCAGAGACCTCCTTGCCTCTTCCTTCATGGTGCAATGTCTTCTCATTTACAACCCATTGTTCTTTCTCATTTTACATTGCAAGCTGATGAGATGCATTCAGTTTCGGTCACATATCTTTTGACAGCACAGTCCTGCAACTGAACATCCTATTCTAAAATAATAATTAACAGAATGTGTCACAGCAATCAAGAGCTTAGCAGGACTGAAACAGGCAAGCCTTTACTATGAAAAAGCAGAGAAAATAACTATATAACATATTGAATGCACACACTTACATCCTCCACTAATCTACTGTACTTCAGAAGAATGTTTTTTTCTGGATGTGAACTGGCAGTAAGTTTGAAACATTTTGTACTAGTCACTGTCCACTAGTAAATTATGAAAAATATTTATATCGTTTAAATTATGTCCCAATATGGTTTAAATGATGTCCCAACAAAAGGAAGGCAAATACATATTCAAATCCTCTGTGTTTCTACATTCAGTACAGTTCATTCAGTAAACTGAATTTCCATGGGTGATGAAATAAATGAAGTGCCATTTGTCTGCGAAGGGATGAACTTGCACAGAAGTCCTTTCCTTGCTGGATATTCCTTCTACCTTTCCTTCTGGATATTCCTTCTACCTTTCCTTGCTGGATACAATTTTCAATACTGCTATTCCTCTATCAAACTTGATTGAAAATAACCAAAGAGTTCAAAAATAAGATAACAGTTCCCACTTGCAAAAGCCTCTTCCATAGGAAACACAAGCTGAAAAAAAGAAAACATGCTGCTAAGTAGACAAATAGCAAGATTTTTCACAAATATATACATAAATTGATCAAAACATTACCATTGATATACTATTAAATGAAATTATGGCTACCAAAGTGTTACAATTATAGAACTATAAATACATTATCTAAAGATCTATTGACTAAAAAATCCTGAAAAGATATGTCTTATTTGTGTTTCAATAAGAGGTTAAACTGAGACACAAGAAAGGGAAAAGCAAAAATGCTACGTAACTAACTCTAATGCCTATTACAACATGGTAGTATGCAATATTGATTCTAGTCTGAGACAGTACTGGAATTACATTTTCCTATTGGACACCAAGAAAAGAAAAAATAAGTGTTCTCTGACCCTGGATATTAGTTTTATTTTTCTAGTCTAAATAGAGAAATAGAAAACATATCACATGGACATTAAACTATGATAGGACAATCCAATGAGGAGATTACTTATATTATTCAATTTAAAAATGGCAGGCTGGAAAACAGAAATTTATCCTATTAGTGGAAACTGAAATAAGTCAAAGTGCATGCTCAATTTTTTTCAGATGAAGAGGGAGACTTCTCAGAAGGCAATACTCTCTTTCACATTAAAAAACTGTACATACAAGAACTCTGACTTATTGACAGCTTGACTGAGATACAATGGAATCAGACAAACATTGTTAACTCACATTCAGGCAACCAATTCAAGAGGCACAGGTTAACAAGCTGACCTCACCAGGATTCCCTAGTTCCTGGGAAGTCCAATTTCCCACTACAGTCTGTTACACAGTACTCATGTTATCTGAAACTGAGATTCAGAAATGTACCCCCATACACAGTGTCAGTAAACAAGAAATGTTTTTCAAGCTACACTTCTACAGAAGATGAAAACAACGGCATTTCCATACCTCAGGTAAACCTTGAAAGATTAACTGTTGAACAGAACAAAAATCAATATCAACCATACTAAATAAAGCAAGTTATTGCACTTACAGTGTTACAGTGTTTCAAAAATCTTATCTCCAATATGCTTTCATTTGTGTTCTGCTCACTTGAATGCTCTGTCAGTCATGAAGGAAATGTTCCTCTTCATGTTTTTGGTATAGTTTTGGAGCTTTGTTTATTTGGGTTTTTTTCCTTTGAAGCTATGAAGTGAGTATTCTGTGTACAATGCACCTTTAAACAGAAACCTAACAATTAGCTTACAGGCTACCTGGTCACAAAAATGAGCATGACCAAAACACCATACTGTTTGGAGACCTGGGAGAAACTGCATCCTCCAAGTAATTTTCAAATTCTTGATTGGATTTGAATCAGTACACTACCTCCACCAGAATTACTAACATGTCAAGCCTGCTGCTAGGAAGGAGCTTGCCACAAAAATATGTATTCCCTATAATTATGTAGAATTCCAATACTTACAGAGAGATTATTTTATTACATGTATAGAAAAGAATGCTTTGCAAAACTGGTATATCTATTTCCAAAGAAAGAGCCCTTTTTTACTCACAGCAGATCCCCACTAATTAAACCTTAAAAATGTAATGCTGCTTTATAGGTCAAATTTCTTTCGGAAGTTTCTTTGTTTTTTAATCATGCAGTTCTTGCTACACACATATTCACTGCACTCATTCATTAAATACAGAATCCTAATTTTGTAAGTGAAGACTGCAGAGACCTAAGGATTTCTTACCTACATTTTGTTAATGCAAAAATAAGCAATCTAGGTGAAGTCAGTCCCCTTTGTGCTCCATTTTCCAAATGTGTTAATAGCACACTTGAATTACCTATATTCAGAAAATAGGAAGCTCATAGGAAAACAGCATAGAAAGAAGATAAAAATACTCTAGTCCACCAGAAAATGTTATAGCTCATGATTTAAAATATTTAGGTTTGTACTAGTTTTTCTTCTTGTATTAAAACTAATCTGTATAATGGAAGTACTCAGCTACTCTGTTTCCTAAGTGCAATATAAGGCTATAACAAAACATTTTCTATGTTCAGTTTACAGTGAATGTAGCTGAGTGATAGAGATCTTGGGTTAAAATACAACTAATCTGAACTAACAGGTTTATAAAAACTTGTGCTCACCTTATTAAGGCAAATTCAATGAACATTAATTTTACAGAGTATCCTCAAACACTTCAGGATCCTTAGATTCTGGGAAAACACAGTTATCCAAGAGTAGGTCAGTATTTACAGAATCCTGAAGAGTTTTCCTCTTAAGACTTGCCCCTTACAATCATTGTGCTCAAATGAAATACATTTTCTTGACAAACTGAAACCAGTATCAAAATAGGCACATTTAGCATAGAGATCAGATACTGTGTTACACAGAAAATTTAATGATAATTTCCAAATCACAGGCTGCAACTTCTAACGGCCACTACAGTGTTAAACATTAAATAGTCTCTGAAAGTTCTGCATAATTAAGTGGGACATGAATTTCCTTGAGAAAGTCTAGTATTTCTTCTGCTGTGTGAATCTGTTATATGGACAGATGTATAGACTAATATTAAAGGGAGAGATTATGCTGCTGAAGCTTTTTTCTGCTAAGTTTTTTTTTTTTAACTATACAGATTAAATAATTACTTTTCCATTAGTTCTCTTTTGATCTCCAGAAAGAACATTATTACTTTGTAGACTTTTTTCACTCCAATCCAGTATTTTTGAGTACGAGATTACTTATAAGAAAGTGCTTCTGTCCTTTCTTAAAATAGATTCTGAGTGGGAGCACATGCCATCATGATGCTGTAACTCATCAGGAAATTATGATGCAGTACCATCTTATTCTAAAGACACCCGCTAGCTAAGATATGGACAAGGTCATATCAGCACTTTTTGTATTTTTCAGGACTATTTTCCTTATCAGATTAAAAGAAGTCCAGCAAACAAGCAAAAACACAGTATGTTTTTTCAAGAAGAAACAAACAAACATAAACCCACCACCAAAAAAAACCCAACAAAACAAAACAAAAAACCAAGCAAACAACGACCAAAAGAGCCCCACCAAAACATAAAACCAAAAAACTTGACACCAATCACTTGGAGTAACTTCAATTTTGATTTTGCATACAACCATTGCTACCAAAAAAATTAGGATAGAAAATGATAATTGTGAAAATACTAAGTGTACATAATTTTAAAATGCCATGAACTACCATGGAATTATTTATCTAGGAAGGCAAACTAAGGGGAGGAGAACTGATTTCAAATATTTTTTTCTTTCTTCTTTTTTTAATCATATGGCATGTCAACAAGATTGTGGGGAAGACTGGTGGGAAGAGCAACCCAACATGTTTTTCCTACTTGCTACAATCTTAAAGTATACCCAAATAATTTTTTTATGAGAAGACACTGAAGAAGACTGCATCAGAGAAGCCATGAAAGAAAATCCTTAAGTAAAGCAGGCAGTTAGTTATTTCGATTTCATTAAAGAAAATTTTTTTATTATTATTTAACTTAAACAACTGAAAGGAAATCTAATTGTCCAGCAGCTTTACTCCTTCAGATGTGTTAATAAATCATCCAGGCTGGGTGTCCCCAGATCTTTCTAACTGTTAGATATTTTTACTTAAATGGCAACAAAAAACAGTGTTCCTTGCTATTACCATATCCAAATACTTGATAAGCATGATGTTTTCTCCTCATCTCACTGTCTGAACACTTGGCAGCATGTAATAAACGTATTTTTGCATATAAGCAAAATTCAGGCCCTCAAGTCCTTTACAAAGTAATCCAACAAACACCACAGGATTTCGCTAGAAATAGAGATGATAAATGCAGTTAATTTTTCTGGTGGAAATTTTAATAGAAGGCTGAAGCTGCACCAAGCCACGCTAGGAGGCTCATTCATGTGCAAGGTAACACAGAGGTGACACCTGAGGCAGCAAACACACCCCCTGGGAAAGGCACACGGTTAAAGGGGCTGTGGAACAGCACTGCAAGGTGCACAGGGGTCTGCAAGTGGCTTGGGACCACCAATGCACAGCTTCTCCTGTAGATACATACTGGATTACAGAGACTACCACAGAGGCAAGGAACTTGGCTTTAATTCCCTGTTAGCATATGGAGATTCAAACCCATGCATTTATTTCCCAGAAGAGCACTTTAATTAGGAAACTAAAAGGATGGATAGTAACAAGCTTCTTGTCTGCTAAATCTAGGTAGCTACCCAGCTAAGAATTAAAATGCTATGGCATCTGGACAATTAGCAAGGATCACACTGTAGCCTAATAACCAGGGTGCTCAAGTGGGAGAGAAGACCTAGATTCTAGTCCATGCTCCATGGACTATTTCTGTTTGTTACTTGCCCTTTAACAGGAGAAGCAAACAGGAGAAGCATTTTGATAGTTCAAAATGCAAACATCTGAACCCTGTTCTCTTCCCTCCCACCACATGCTCCAAACTACTAAAGTTTAAGGCACTGAAGCACCACCACATCGATGTCTCTCTTTGGATCTAGCCTGCAAAGTGTTACAGATACCTGGTTTTGATTGAATATTTATCTCTCTCTTCAGAAATACAAGATTTCATAGAATTTGGGCATCCTTCCAGCCATAAAGCTTTTTTTAATTTCACAAGTGTGTAACTAGGGATATAGCTCCTAATAGCACTGCTCCACAGAGAGAATAAAGGCAATGCATTCCATTTTACAGAATATTTAAAGCTGCTTCTACTTTTAATACAGCATTCCCTGGAGCAACCAAAATATCTCCAAATTACTGGATCAACAAAATATTCTCTGCTTAGGGAACACACAAACTCTAGTAAATCCACCTCACAAGTCTAAAACAATGACTTAACACCCTCCTCTGCCCCTGACATCCATTATCACACTATATGTTAACGCTAGCCACCTTCTTGTGTCAACTGCAGCTTTTCTTCCTTTTTTTTTTTTGCAACTTGCATCTTTTGGATCATGTACTATTTTTTTGTTTGTCTTCATTCAAAAATCTTCAGCCCACCCTTAAGACACACAAGAAAGGCAATGTTCACCTAACGTTGATCAATATGATAAAATGAATTGCGAAATGTTTGTTCATTTTTTAAGAAACTGTTACATACTTTCAAGTACCACATTAAGTTAAAACTACTGGAGCTTCTTTGACTTCCCATCTCAAATTCTTATCCCTGGAGCAAGAGCAGATGCAGCCAGAAGTAAACACTCAGATGTAAGAGGAAGGCAAAAGGTATTATTCCATGTATGTAATTTCCAGTAGACTACTAGTGCTTCAGTAAATTAAGAGGTTTGCAAACCTTAATTACCAAAGGAATACATAATTATTACTTTTAGAATACTCTTTTTAAATATCATGTCTTCCCTTTAGTTTAATGACTGCATTTTAGGCCTCATCCAGATAGGTAATGCTTTGGTAATATTAATATGACAGACAGTGAGGGAAAATCCAAAGCTTATTGACCCTCTTAGAGCAAAGTATACACGAAAATATACATTATGAAATTCAAATGTACAGACTATACTTCTCTGAATTAGCTAATTTGAACAGACTAGTGAGTTCATATGGGCATTCACTTAAAACAGCGTAGACAAACTGAGCAGAATATTAGCTATTCGGCTAACAACGCTATACAAAAATATTCAGTTAAAAAAACAAGGAACTAAAAAGAATAAGTCCAAGAACAAAGCTCTGTCCATGTAATGCTTTCAACACATCTGATCCTGGTTGCCTGATGTGAAAAGGCTTAGTAAGAAACTATATTCAAGCACAGAACAATCCTAAAAAACCACTCTCTTTCAAAACAGAAAAACTGAAATAAAAGTATCATGTGTGTTCTAAGAGCATCTCTCAACTGCTAAATTCTGTTTTTATAAATGATATGTAGGCCCTTGATACAGAGACTGTTATATATATATTTAATAAATGACATCTCATGTAATACTCAAATTGACTGTGTCCTCTAGGGATGTCTTAACTCTTACATTACATTATACTAGTTCTCCTGAAATTCTTAAATAACCAATGGGTGGCTTTTACCTTTTAAGATATATTTTAGAAGTCAGGCTGGAGTAGCCAAAGTTAATTATGAGTGAGTCCAAGCTAATACAAGAATCCAAGTTTATTTCAGGACTTTGCATATCAGTTGAGTGCTGGCTCCTGTCCCCAGAGATGTAAAAACTCTTTTTTTTTTTACTATGTAGTCTATGTAGCACATAAGTTTCAAGATTACCTCTTTACCTGAGCATTTGCAAAGTACTTACGTAAAAGTAAGTAATAAAGTAATAAAAAAACCCTGCATAATGTATAAATAAGTAATGTATTTTGGCAGAAAGAACTTAATGCACAGTGAATAATGTTATCAGTCACAACCTAGTATCTGAAATTGCATTTAATATAGAATAAATCACAGAACCATATCAAGCTGTGAAGTACTGTGAGCTTTAAATATCTTTAAACCACATCCTTACTCAAATATTCACATTTGGGCACTCAATGAAAGGATTTTCTTCAATTACATTCACTTACAAAATTTTAAAAAAACTCGTTTGTATCTTAAGATGCATCATCCATGCACGGTAATTGGCATTAGATAGTTGTGTAACAGATCAGGGGAACATTGCAAACATATAATATTGACTCAAATGTAACTTACACTTAAAATGTATATGTTTTTTCGTTATGAAGGAAACTCCTTGAAAGTATAGAAGCTGAATTTCCATTTCTGAATCCATTGAAGGGACAAGAAAAGGAGATGAATCACCAAAGCTTTTTCATCAACTACAAACAGCTCACACATGAGAGAAGTAAAAATGCTACTCACCAATTGTAGAAAAGCCAACAATGTAAACAGACAAAAAATGTTCATAAAAATCTTTCTTCATCCTAGAGGATGTGTACCAGATGGCAAAGCCATACAGTGGGGCATTGCCTCCTAGCACTGATCTACAAAATGCCTGTATTCCTGAACAAAGGGGGCAGATAGATTTGCAGAACAAGCTATACAATTTCTTATTGGAGCTTTTTGTCTGGTAGAAGGCCACATACAAAGGAAAATTAGACTTTTATAACTCTCTGGCTAACAGGTAGAAAAAAAATTCAGCAGAAGACAGAGACCAGCCTAACAAAAACTTTCCACCCGGAGATGACTGGCTTGGTAAATGGAGAGCAGTGGCTATGTCTGGCTTGATCTCAGTGAGGCACACACCTTTCCCTCACTTATTAAACTGCCTTTATCTCAACTGATAAGTTTCCACACCTTTGCTTTTCTAATTCTGTCCCTCCTCCTGCCTGGGGACAGTGAGAAAGCCCCTGGGTAGGGCTCAGCTGCTGCACAGGGTCAACCCACCACAATATTCTTTAGTGATTTCTTTCAATTACTTCCTTTGTACAGCATTAAAGCAGTACATTCTCCAGATATATCCTCCTGGACAACAGACTATTAGAAGGACCACTGGCTGCAAAATGAAAGAAAAGCAGAGAAAAAAAGCCTTGAAAGAAACAACCATGGTCAAAAGTGGTAATATTTACAAGGAATTATAGACAGAAAACACATTCTTCTCATAGCTATTCTAATACAGGAAAGATGGGCCACGGGAAAAGCCTTTCACAGAGTTGCCTATGAAGTCATTCAGGAATGTGAGGCAAAGTGGAAGAAATGCCTTGTTATCTGTCAGATTTAAGAAAAAAAAAGTAAAAAAGAAACGAGAAAACAAAGGTAATTATGACTGTTGACCTGATAATGAAATCCTGAGATTACAGGTGTTAATTCTGGCAGGTACAAATTTAAAAGTTGCAAGAAAATAAGCACTTTACATTTAATAGAAATTCTGTAAGAAAACCCTCAATCTAGTTGCATTCAAGAGGTTGACTTTTTCATCTAACATCAAAAATAATCTGAATTAGATATATGATGTATTTGATCAACAAACTTGGTATCAAGACAAATACATTCAAAAAAAAAAAACAAGAAAACAAAACTGCTGAGAAAGATTTCAGTATGACTTGTCATGTTACAGGCAACAAAAGATTTTACAGTTGGTCCCAAAGAAAGTATGCCTTTGTCAATTCACAAAAGAATAAAACTCGCACTAGAACAGAAATAAAAGTCTTTCCAATGCAAAAAATAGCAGAAAAGCACTAAAAAGCCATTTCCAATATTTAGCCAGCATAATCTACACCAAATACAAAGATGAAAAGTCAGAAATGGAAGAAAATAACAGCAAAGGAATCTGTTGGCCTCACATCTTTATCTTCCATTGTTTTTAAAGAAGAGCTAAGGTTTTTAATGCTTTCTTTTGTTGCAGTCATTAAGAAAGTAGTAACATCTTGCTCCATGTTGAGGAGATTTAGGGGGGAGAAGGAATGGCTGAAACTCTTCACCTTTTTTCAAAACTTTTCCCTTTTTTTATCAGTTGTAATAAGAGCTGTAACTAAATTCTGAAACCAAAACAAATATCCAGTAATTCTATACAGGTTAATAAAGAAAAGTAATGAAAATAAACAAAATCTGATGGTCTCCTGAAGGAAGATGAGACATTAGTAATGCAGGAGCAGATTCACAGATCAACCAGACATCACCAGAAGTAGCACAGTTACTTCAAAACTAGAAAGCCAATCACTTCACACCCCAAAAAAAGAAAAATATCCTACAGACACACAAACAGAATATGCTTCTGTGAGCATGATTAAGTGAATGACTAGTAATTGAGTTTTGGAGCATTGTATGTAGCCTCAGGTCACCGACTCTGAAACTGAAATCAGCGGCCAATGGGTGGTGCACAAGGCTACAAACTGTAATCGTATCCACGCAATCTTTCCAAAGAATGTAACTTCTGATTTTGATAAAAGTGAACTACAGTAAAAAAAAAAAGTTTTGAAGGCCTGGCAACAGTGTGCTTCCCAAATACATGGGCCACTAATGTCTTGGCAAAAGATCAGTTTTTCTCATGCATTATTAGCAAAAGAAAAAAAATCCTACTTTCTTTACACTGGCAGCAACTTGTTCCCTTCTCTACTGTGTGGGCACAACCATTTACTCATAGTAAATTGAAAGAAATTCACTGAAAGCTGGCTTGGCAAAATACTATCATCTGGATCAGTTCACATTTTGTTTACCATACATAGGAATAATTTTGCTGGGATAAATGAGAACTCGTGGACAGATGAGAGCTCAAGGTGGGATTAATTTCACTATTGGTACAATGGAGTAAAAAACATATTAATAAAGAATTGCTAAAAGATTCAATACTTTTCAGCTTTGAATAAGGCTCAGTGAAGGACTTTTAAGGAAAGGCTATTGGGATTATGAACATCTAGGATATTTTGTTTATTACTCTATTCGTCTCATAAAACCAATTTGCTAATTTTCCTCTTGTTAAGCTTTTTCTAGTGAATAGGATGCTTGCACATACCTACAGATGCATAATCCTTAAGCACACAAATGTTTTCCCTGTTGAGCTTGTCTGCTGTCCATTAACAGCCTTCACACCTCATTTGTATAACCCTGGTTTCTATATTATTTGCTAGAAGCTGTCCTTTATAATACTGTTTTGATTTTACATAATGTGGTTATCAATTCCTTCTATAGTTTCTTTTTCTCACACTTCCTGTAAAATTCCATTTTTATTATTAATCCTTAATTTTTTTTCCTAGCCAAACTGTACTTTTATGTTATGATTGCCTTTATGTCACCCTGAGTTTTTAAGATTCTCTAAGCCTTCTGATGTTGACATTCTTGTAGTGAATTTTCTCACACACTTTCTGTAAATAACTTATTGTTTTGCATTCCTCTATGGAGGAGGAGAGAGTTGATAGACTGTTAGTTTAACCAGTGGCATTGGAGAGGTGCCACTGTCACCCTCCAATCCACTGTCACTTTTGGAAAACTATAAATGTTGGAGTCAGAAAATAAACGGCCTTTTTTTTCTCTCGTTCACCTTGAGAACGGTGTGAGCGTGTGTTCCTTTGTGTCCTATAGCGACACCTTTACAGTGACTACAGCATTTCAGTATTTTCTGCTATTTCAAAAATCACACTTCCACTATAGATGTACCTTAATATTGAAGATGTTACTTACATTTGCAATTTACAAAACTCAGTTTAGCTAGCCACCTTTATCTCAAAACACTGCCTTTCAATACCAAAATCATGGTCTGTACATAATTAGTAGCCATGGAGACCATGAAAACACATATTAGACAAATGCATGGACCAGCAGGCTTCTGAGCTGCAGTTAAAGACTTAAATAAGTGCACATGGTCCACTGACCACAATTATACAACTAAATTATCTATCCTCATCTTCACCCCCAACCCTCTCCCATTTTAAGGGGGATTCTTGATATTTATCAAGAATCTCAAAGCCTGACTTACCTAAACAGCTGATGCCTTTGACTGGCTGGTCCAGTTACCTCCATCAATCACATGGATAACAGCCCACTCAAGAAAAAGGTAATGACTCTGTTCACATCAGCAAGAAGATATGCAGGGCAGAAACAAAATTACATGATGATCTTGCATGCAGATGTTTTAAGTACTTGGTATACAGACTGATGAAGAACAGAAGAAAAATAAGTCAGTAGCACATCATCTGCCATTTAGTACATATCAGGCCAGCAGCCTCCAAGTTAGCATAATAGCTAGACTGAGCTAGAGATAGGCTTAGAAAACTATACTGAGTGCAAGTAAGATGACAGATTGAATGGTGCCAAAGAAATCCCTCAAGCAAAAGGGAAATCAGAACTGGCAAAAGTGTGCCACTTTTATTTTTTTTTAATTACTGATATACACTATAATAAATGTTTATGTGGGTATGTATATTAATTACATGTATATAGTCTTCAAATTAGTTGTTTCAGGCAAATTATAGTCAAGATAATAAGTGAGAAAAACTAATGTTAGAAATTTTAACTATTAAAAAATTAATACCTTCATAAAATGACCTTCCATGCCTGATAATGTGTAACATAGTGTTTACCTTTTCCCAAATTTAACACTGCAGGAATCTAATGTTCAGCATTTCTAGTTACCCACCATGCAAGTTCTCAGATGTTCAGCTCTTTGCTAAGCATAAATGCCTAGCACAGCCTTCATATTCTCCTACTTCTACATGAATCAAATATCTTTACATACAAAATGGAAAAATATATCTTGACTTACCCTCTCTTCAAAAAAATTTCCTGTAACAGGCAAATCCTTCTCTTTCTTCACCATGTTTTTTTTACTGCTTATTATTGAGCAGAGGCAGTGTCTTTGCTTGTCCATGAGCACAAGCTAGTAAATACTACCAAGAGGACACCTGGCCTGACAAAGCAATATCTGCATGGAAGGAGGCAACACAGCCAAATAAAGGAGTGTCAAGACTGCCTTCCCAATTTATGTAAGTGAACTACACAAAATTAGCACATGATTACATCTGTTTGAGCTGTGTTGAGAAAACAGAAGTCCTATCTCCCACTTTTTCCTATCCTACCTGTACAATCCAGCTCCTCCCTCAAACTGGCACTCCTGAGGTCTCTTGCCAAGTTGTTCAGTCTGTTCCGGCAGCAGTAAACTAATTCCTCAAAAGAAGAGCAGTTTTTCCACTAGGTTAGCCAGTTAAATTTGTTTTGCACAGAGGAAAGAAATGGAAATGGCAGGATAGAAGTAAGACAGAACAGAATTGAAAAAAAAAAAAATTACAATAGAGGTAAAAAATTGCCAGCCTTGTTCACCATTCACCTCCAGGAGCAGAAGTCTGCAGAGCTCAGTGCTGAACCAGATCCCACAACTGATTCTGCTCAAGAAGATCCGGGTTTTTTTTTGGCAGGGTAGTTTTCAGCTGTTTCAGTTCCCTGTCTGCACAGCCACACAACAGGTTATGCCAGCACAGCACGGCATGGCAGTGAACAAGAAGAGTGATGATAGAATCATACCCAAGATTAAACCTGGACAGAGTCCTGTGGGGTTCTAAAGCAGTGGCCACTTATAGCAGACTGCCTGGTACACCAGATAAAAATTCTCTCAGTAACTCACCTTGAGATGTAGTGAATGCAGGAAGATAAAATCCCTGAAAGGGTGCTGCATGTATTTTCCTAACAGACAAGTCAGATACAAGGTACAAGAAGGGCCTGTTCAAACTAAGGATTAATTTAAATATACTTTTTCTGTCATTTCCTCAGCTATAGCTTTTATAAAAATTTGTAATTCTATTACTAGTTTTGGACACTTGAAATACTTCTACATACTACTGAATTTTGTGCTATCTTAAGAGTCATTTCAAGGCTAGTTAACAAAAGACATCTAAATTTCTCTAGAGTATCCAAATATTCAAAGGTTCTGCCCTCACCCACATCACCTTCACAAAATGCGCAAGAGCATTTCAAGAGCCAGCGTCTTCCTGGTCACCTTCCATTTCTAGGAAGCTCTCCTTATTGCTACCTACAGGAAGACCCCTCTGGCATGCACAAGAATTTTAAAAGGCACACACAACCCTGTGGAGGCAAAAAACAACAGTGTGTCTGTATTAGTTTTTTGTGGTCCAAAAATGTGGCTTTTAACTTGTCTCCCAAGAGTCCCCAGTTACCACACTTTGGTTCACACTGCAATGAAGAATCAAAGTATGAATGTGGAATTCACTTTGGACAAAACTAAACGAGATGCACTCCACAAGTGCACCTAATGCACTCCAACAGTTACTGAGTTCACTCCATGGGTTCTGAGCTAGTGTGAGGCAAAACACACTCAGCAGTCTGCAGGTGAAGCCCCCAGTACCAAGATCTGTTTCTCTAAAGCAGCAGCACTTGATATCAAAGATTTTACTTACATTGAATGAAATCACAAAAGGTAAATTAACCTACTAAATTACAGTCAAAAGTCTTACATAGGTACAGAACAAAATATTTTTTAATTGTGTACTTATCATTGAAGAATTGAGAGAGTACCTAATTATCCAAATATAGGGAATTTCTACATCTGAGGGGTTGTTTTCTTCAATGGCTGCTAGTTGGAATGTCAGCATCTAGGGGGTATTAGAGTTTAAATTTGTACTTAGAAGGAATGAGAATATGTATTTTACTATCACCTCAAATGGCTCCAGGCTGATGTTTTCCCAACATCTAAAACACTGAAAAAGCTCTTGAATGTGGCCTAATCATTAGCTGCTTTCTAGATGCTAATAAGATCTCAACCATTCATTTTAAAGTAGTTTTCATATGCACAGCTGAATTTACTTTCTGGAGGCTGAAGCAAAGGTAGAACATTTTTAGCGGGTGTTTGTTCAGTGCAAAAAAGGTTCCTAGGACTCATCTGAATGTGAAGACCTGCTAAAATTATTCTGGGGTATACTAAAAGCTGCTACTATTCTGGTAAGAAATACTGAAAATTATTACTACTTCACATCTAAAATCTCCCTTATGATTTGATGAGTCCTCACAGCAACTTACACATAACAATAATGGAATACAAGACATGCTATCAAGGAATTAAAAGATTTTTCTAATATTAAAGATAATCCATGATGTCCCAGTTTAATGCTATACAGAAATTTGCCTCAGATGGCTTTTCCAGAAAGATGTTCTGTTCATCAAAGCACTCACAGAAAGTCTACTTGAACCCTTTTCTGACATAACAATGGTGAAATGACAACTAGTATTTTCTCTAATTCTCTTTGATCAACTGCCAAGCCAAAGAGAAAAGTCATGTACTGAAACCATTGTGCATAAACTAGAGCTATACCCTTTGGAATAAAGAAATAGGAACAGGCAGGTGAGCTTCCTTGAAGCTTAACAATCACAGGAAATTCTTCATCAGTTGCTTTTTTCATCAGCTTTTAACATAAACTTTAGAGTTTCCATTTTGATTTTTGATGCTTAGGAAAAAAACCTGAGTCTCACTCAGATAAGAAGGTCCTGCACACTGGAGACATTGGTAACAGCTTTAATTCTTACCATGCTGGAATTTAACTGCAAGATCAGACCTTAAGGCTTCACAGCTTACCTTCCTATCTTCTACAGCTTACCTACCTCTGTGGAACAGAGCTCGTTCCTAAAAAATAGATTTCAAAATAACATTAGGTTCTGAAACATCAGATTCTGGATGGATTCAAACATACCCAACTTGAACCACATACATTTTACTAATATGACCATTCCCAAATTTTTAAAGCTCTGTGCCTTGCCTTCTTTCCAAAGGATTATGTCATACAGCACTACCCTGTAGTCACATTTACTTGAAAAAGTTTAGAGGTTTCTCTCAAAAGTCTCGAAACCCTCCTCAGTCTCCTGGTTTATTCTACATATCTTTTACTGGCTTCTTATTTTCTTTATTTTGTTAACTCAATGCCATGATATATGTCCACATGACCAGAAGGGTTTGGAATCTCTTGCAATAGAAGGTTAGGAGGGAAAGAAATTCCCCCTGCAGACTTTTCAGTCTGCTTGATTACAGCACTCATTAAAAAAGCCTACCATCAAGTACATTTTACTAAAACCAAAAGTACTCAGATTTAGATTCAGCTAAATTCTAGTTCTGAAGTATTAAATTTTGAAGTATTAGATCAGTGTACCAGCAATGAGAAGTTTTAATCAGCAGGAGTTACACACATAGGAACACCTGTTGCAACTTCATCTCAGCATCCCTGGAGCTTTGTGTGTATTATCTACAGAAACACTTTGTCCCTGTACTCTCTTTTAAAGGTGTTTCACAACTTTTTTCCTCACTATGCTTAATTTACAGCATATTTCTTCAAGGAAGTTGATTTTAAGAACCCTTGATTTGCTGTAGGCTTATTTAATTCTTGCCTTGAATATTCATACAACTAACACAAGAAATTTTGCTAAAAAAGAGGAAAGGAGAACTACATTTTCCCTTTAATCTTATGGGTTGTTTTTTTCTGGTTTGTTTTTTTTTTTCCTGGAAACAAGCATTTTTCTCACCAGATATGTACTTACTTTAGGCATCTTGCTGCTTTCTCCCAGTTTTTTCCAAGGTGAAGTTTCTGACAGGGAATCCATAGTAAGCCTTTGGTTTCTCACCATTTACACTGCTATGCCACTACTCTACATCATATGAAAGAGTCATGTCAGTAGGAAACTGTGTCATATCTGCTTGAATACCTGGAAATCTTTTTTTTTTCCAGAAACTTACTGCCACTCACACTTTCCCAGGACAGGATTTGTGAGTACCTAGTAGAAGGATACATACCTGCTCAACAACATCTCTTTGGCAGTCTGATTTGTCTTCCTGATCCCATGAGAACTGTTTTAAGAAGGGGTAAGAAATAGCAGTGTAGAAGTGTGTTGGTTTGCAGAATTTCTAACTAGTACCATATTCAATGTTTCTTCAAGAATTAATGGATTAAGATTTTACAGACTTCACCTCAGGTCTTGCTATCAATTCCTTCCTAAGGGGCCCATCTCATGGCACCAAAAGCAGCTTGATAAGAATAAAGGGAATTTCTTTTTTTTAAGGACAAGCATCATTTGTAGAGGTTCTAGAAGCCTTTCCATTCTGAGTCAGATCTGCAAGACACTTTACTGCAATTCATTTTAATTCCCAAAGAATGTGTTTTATTTTTCATCCATACAACGTCCCATAAAATGATTCTGAATAAACAACTAACTTCCTAGATTTCAGTATGCATTTAAATCCCTTCCAACATACATCTAAAAAAAAAGAAAAGCACCTATAATCCCACCTCCCAAAAACTCCAAACTATAATACCTGGAAAAAAAACCCAAAAACCACAAACCCAAATAAAACCACACCATATAATTTAACATATACTTTAATTCCTACTTCCCACTTTTAGATCTCAAAAGTCACATACAATAGCCAGAAAAACCAACAAAATACATGCATGGAAGATTTTTTTAAAGGAAAAATATTCCACATAAATTCCCTACAATATACAGGACAACAAAGAAAACTAACAATTTCATAACCACATAGTAAGTACTAAAAGCACACAAAAATTTTATAGTTCAAATCCCAAGTGTATTCTGCTTCTTCACGTTCTTCACTTTACTATATAGTAAGTGATATAATTGACTTAAAAAGGAAGAAGTAAAAATATGTATTTCTATACTTGTGATTGTAAGTGCATATGCAATTCTTAATACATTTACTTATTTTATAGATCTACTTATACAATCTGTATGCTGAATACATAATGAAACATCATAATACGTATGTAATTATTAAGATTACTGTTCTACCTAACATATATAAAGCTAAATTAATGTTGAGTCAGTTCTTGAAGGTCATGGTGTATATCAAAAAACATTTTACTGCTCAAAAATAGGTTTTGTTATACATAGCTATTCCCTAACCATTCAAATCAGACAGTGGAAGTCTTGTTGCTTATTTCATAGTATAGGGAACAGACAATGCATTTTATTCTTTACATCATTCACCCACATTGTAACTGTAGGATAGAGCCCTGTTTTGCAGGATATTGGAAAATGTACACAGAAGATTATTCTTAAAGGTTTATGCTAATTTTTTTCCACTTGACAAGTTAGGCATAAAATAGGCCTCAGTAAATTAGTTTGAAAACAAAACAAGTAAACAAAACATCACATACAAGTCTCTTACTTGCAAAATGAAATTTTCTAAGATAACTGCCTAATTAGGTCTATTTTACCCAAGCACTTTTTATGCAATTACTGTTCTTTTTAAATTTTAAATTATTTTTTCAATTGTTTTGTGATAAAATAAAACAGCCAAAGGCTATGCTCTTTTTTTATTAATTAAAAACACTCCACAGGAAAAAGGCTGCTACCTGCTCTTTTCCCTTATGGTTATTACCCTCCAGTTCTTCAAGGAGACCTTTTTCAGGCATTCTGTTAAACTTTCAAGAAGAATTCTGTCATACACAACACTACAAATTATAAGGCCATTTCTGTGTAAGAGTGGAGAGTTGCATAGTGCATCTACATATATGAACAGAATTTAAATTATTTCTTTTCCTTAATTCACACATCAAGACATTATAAATATCTAACAAGAACTAAAATTTGTTCTCATTTTTAGTTATTATATCATCTTGTTACATAAGAATCTCACAAATTGCAGACAACAGAATCTATTATTGCTTACCTACAAAAAATTCCAGACAGCTACGGCTAAATCAACATTAAAGGTGGAATTCTGTGTCTGTGTATCAGAATTTTGTATGCTAGACTCTCCAAAACACGGCCTGATGATCACATACTCTGTTACTGTCCAATTAACAAAGCCAGCAGACCAACTAAAGGTTATCCCAGAACTAAGCTGGTCCTCATGAAATTCACAATCAGTAATTTTTAAGGTAAATAACATGGAAAATTTTCCTGCAGTACTGGAAAAGGTGACAAATATAAACGTAGAAAAGCAAATGAAAACATGCTGTAATGGGTATGCTCTGTGCTGCTAAATATGAACCACAGACATGGAGCGTGGGTGAAGATGGAAGTCTTTCAACTGTATTTGGATAAGTAAACTCCAAATCAAGAAACACCGAGTACACAAGACTTCTTACCCCTGATCTATAAAAACACATAATTCTCCAAATTAATGCCCATTTCTTAAGCAAGTAGGTATTATTTCCCAACTACACATGTATGACTTCATCTCTTTCTTTAGGTGCTTTTAGTTTCAGTGTTTCTACCTCCCATTCAAAAGAAACAGTACTATAGCAAGCAAGTTACATTTCAAGTACAAGAGTCCACTGTATCAGAGAGATTTCAGCCACCTATTTTTGTTCCATGCCATACACTAAAAAGTGTGTGTGGGGGGGGGGAAGCAAGGACTTTCTTCCTCTAAGTTTAAAAGGTAAAGCACAGTTAGACTACAAAAAGGAAATGAGGCAATTTTACTCATCATGTTCATGAGATTAAGCTCATCATCCTAGCCATATAAAGTCAAAAAGAAAAATGTACAGCTACAAATGGCAAATGGATCTCCTAGTTTCTATGGATAAACTCAACATTAGGACAGTTTTACAGGTGAGAAAGACTAAAATCAATGTTACTCTGAATCCAGAGTGTTTCAATGGAAGCACAGCATTTCTCTAACTAAGGCTCCCAGGAGAAGGTACTGCCTTTAATCTATGTTTTGAAGATAAATGCCCAATAAGGTGTAATTCTGGACAGAAGTCAGATCACAAACAAAAAACTAAGCAACTTCAATTTAGACAATTAGGGCAATTTGACGATAACTCCTGGGAAACCTAGTGTCCGTCCTCCTCCTCCCACAAGCACCTCTGTAAGAAAGTTTCCCACTAATTCCAAAGCATGAACAGAGCCACCATCACTAAGAGACCTTGCAACTTGCATGTTATTAATGAACAGTTAGAGGAAAGTCATGAGAAGGTACCTCATAAAATAAGAAAGAGGCAAATGACTTTTCAGTTGGGAAACAGACAGCCTATACATTTCTAAAACAGTCTGACCAACATATAGTGACACCCTAAGTATTTTGTCACATTCCTCAAAGATAATTTTTACAAAACATTCATATCACTGAACTTCAGATCTGCCCAGGCAACTTCTTTGGTTGCAGCTGTCATGTAGATAAGGGCCTAACCATCTCAGAAGAAAGCTTACTTCAAAGTGATACATTCAGACACAATGTCCATGCTCAGAGTCATTTCAACCAACTAAGGAGTCTCAGACACAAAGGCAAGGCTGTAATCTTCCACACTACAGGGTTACCTGGACATCAAGGTCTGAGTCACACATTCAGAAACATTGGTCTGCTTTACTGTGTAGGTTATGGCCACAGTTATCATTGAAAATGTTTTAATCTTTACACAGAGGAAGAAAGGAAGAACAATGTATCTGAAGAGAAATTTGCCTAAACTCCTTACTCGCTTTATGAAAGGGAAAGGCTGTACCACATTGAAAGCAATACTGAACACAATAAAACTGGCCTGAAAAAAAGTTAGCCTGAAAGTTTTTTCCTAAACAAGGAAGAAACAATACAAAATGAGGAGCAAAGACAGAAAATGGTGTTTATGTCTGGTGAGGACTTTCTCACAGATCTGCCTCAAAAGCAGACAACCTGAATGAAGAATTATTAGCCAACCCAAAATCTGACAAATTTTTATCACTAATATTCTGAAAAAACCAAACATGTAACAAGACCTTGAGTTTTGGCCAGCTACATTAAATGCTTACTGGAGAGAAAACAAATAGAGAAGCAAATAAGAAGTTAATGGGGACGGAGAGGAAAAGAGCACAAAATAGGAACTACCAGAGAGAACCAGAGTATGTTTTTTTCCATTGAGCTAGTGGAGATGGCAACATCATTCAGAACTCTCTGGATGGTTCCAGTCAAGGGTCTGCTTTAGTCACTGACAGAACAAGAAAGGTCACAGATTATATAACTGTTACCGATGCCACCACCAGGATGAAGGATGACCTAATATTGATTCAACTCTGGCCAGAGCACACAATTTCTCCTCTTTTCTAACCAACTTCAACATTACAAAATTCTGTACTTAGTACACCAGGTCCAGCAGCCTGACACCACTGGTAACTGATTAACAACTGTTCTGTTAGAGATATCCCAAACATGAAAGGCTTGCAAGGGGCAACCAGAGTAATTCTGTACGTGTACTTTACTAAGGAAGCACTGATGCACAACAGTACACACAAAGCATGCATAGAATCCAGCCTTTACTGTAAATGTGGAGATCTCTCCTCTTTTTCATTTATCTACCCCACATTTCTTCTTTCTCCATGACTGTTTTATTTTTAAAAGAAGATATCCAGAACACTTAAATGACAAAGCTTTGGATATTGTTCATCCAACTCTGTTATTCCATCACAAAAATCTCCCAATCTGACATTTAGCATCACAGCCCTTTTAAAATGCATTTTACCATAAAAGTAAACTCACAACAACAAAATACTGAAGCTCTATTAGTAGCTCATGTGCTTGCACTACATATCAGAGGTAGCAGAGGGAAAACCTAGGTTTGGAACCTAAGTGAGCAGTATCTTTAATCTGAACACTTCATTAAACCCTGGTGCTGAATATGACACTTTCACAGTTCCACTCTTCACTAATTAGAAAACTTATTGAAATGATAACACACAAAGATTAGAATTCATATTTCTATCCACAAACCAGTGAGGCTTCCTATGTGCATAAGACATAACCCTGTATTTCGCAAGTTTCACAGTTTTGTAATCAGTCAGTTGTATTTTTCCTCCTGTTTCAGTAAAGAAGTCTAACTCTACAACTTTCTATACAGAGACTCAAAAATAAGCATGAGTGTCATCTTCAACTCCATAGATGCTGTATACACCAAAGTATTTTTCCTGATTTCAGGAAGACAGTTCTTTCACGTTGAGGAAACGTCCTAATTATGGATTTTGTTCTTATCATTGACTCTTAACGAAAAGACCTCCACAGTTTGGGAATAAGAGAAATTAACAAGTAATTTCTGTAAAAAAAAGCCCAAGGTGCTACATTCTGCATAAATTTGCATTTGAACACAGTTACTTTAGTAAACAATAACCAAGATTTCTATTTCTCTAATCCACTATACCTGTCCAAATCTGCCACAAGTGAAAAAATAAACATTTGTTTCTAGATGAAACTAGAGATACATACACAATCACAGAGGTCTACCAAGCAAAACTAAATACAATAACTTAAAACAAAACAATGTAATGAAACTAAGCCTTATGACAAACATTACTCACTCTCAGTATTCTCTGGAGCCATGTGCATCAGTCTCTACAACAGATAAGAATAACAATGTGCCCAAATAATTTTTATATGTCCTCATTTAAAAATAAACACACAACTTTACACCAAATTAACTCAACAGTTACTCCTTCCTAAATAAATTTAAATTCCATCTGAGTATGACCATAAGGTGCAGTACTGATTATTTTCTAAACTGAGCATACCAAGTCTAACAAGAGCATAAATCTGTATGCCTGTGCTGATAAGACCACAAGTATATACTGCTAAGAAAACAAACATATGCCTATGATCTTAATTAGAAAAGCTAAAGGAGTCATGTTATGTTAATGATCTAATTTCTGATCACTAAGCTATTCTAAATGTTAAAAAAAATAGTCCATATACCTAACCTTTTCATTTCTACACTTATTCCTCCATACAACAGCATGTATTATTAGTTCATTTCTATGAGAAAAATTCAGAAGAGTACATTTTTAATTTGTCTTTTCATAGCTGAAACAGCAGAAATAGCAGAAACAGCAGAAACAGCTAGGGGGTCCAAATCCCCTCAAAGTACTTCTCTTTCCAGGTTAAAGGAGATGCTGGAGCAGAAAATAATATTTTATTTCAGGTTTACAAACAAGGAAAATTGTAAGAAACCAAGGTGTCCCCTTTCAAAATAAAAATAATTATTTGCAAAAATTGTTAGCCTGAAATTCAGAACAACCACATTAAGGTGAAAAAAACTAAAACTGTTCTGTTTGGCTATGCCTCTTGGATTTCCTCTAAAAAAATACTAAAATTAGGCCAGAAGCTCTTCTCAATGAAATTACAAATTATGATACAAAGTTAAAAGAGTTTAACAATGATCAAACAGGATTTACAGTACAAAATAAGTGTATTCTGAAAGACTATCTGAACCTATTGAGAGACTAAATAGTTATTTTAATTATTATAACACCATATGTGCCTGGTAGTGCATTCGATCAAAAGAAAATAATAACCCACGTTACACACCATGAAGTTGCCCACAAAATACAAAGAAAAATATGCATTCTGCTTGCACTCCCTCCCCACTTTAACTTTTACAATAATAGGTAGCGGCACACATGTCCTATCCTTCAGGGACAAAGGGAACAAACCCCCCCATGTGACTTTTGCATCTGGTCCAACACGCTCTACCCATACAAAGGATCTGACTGCCTGGAATTTACAAGCACGCTAAGGATTTCCACTTGCATCTACCGTGCTTTTCTAGCGGTTTATCGTCACCATCACCTTGCGGCCGAGCGCTTCCCAGGAAGGGAAGGAGGGGAAGGGCTCCAGCCTTCGCGCCATCCCTCGCTCCCGGCAGCGGGATCAGCACCGGGCAGAGGAACAGCGCCGGGGGCTGCCGCGGGCTCGGAACGCGCCGCTCGAGTTAAACACCGCTAGCGGGAATAAATAACTTCAGGGTTAACTCCAGGCCTCCTCTGCCGTCAATGTCCCCTCTCTCACTCCAAGCATCCTCCTACTCCTGAGCGAGCTCACAACGCTGCTTTCCATGAACAATCATGTCTTCCCAGGCTCCCGGTGAAACCTACGGAGCTTGACGCCTAAAAAATTTCGCCGGTATCTCTCGCCCCTTCCTCGCACGGAAGAGGCGCTGACGCCCGTGTACACCGGAACCCCCCGGGGCTCCGCTCCTGGGCGCGCCGCCCGCTGCGCCGAGCTCCGCGGGGCTCCGGGATCCGCCGAGACCCCGGCAGAGGAGCCCCCGGCCCGTCACACCCGCACCGACTCTGGGAGCCCTTCTGTGCAGCCACCGCAGGTCATGTGCCACGGGTTTATTAAAGGATCATCCGTGCGCTATGAGAGGCAGCATCATAAATGCCCTCCTCCCCCTCCCAACAGAGAACACACAGGCACAAGCATCCCCACCCACCCCCTCCCGATCCCCAAAGTAAAGGCCAGGGAGGGGGAGGGGAAGGAGCCATCCCAGAGGAGCTGCCGTGCGGAGCGTGCCCAGCTCGGGCATTCCCGCGGCCGGGAGCTGAGGCCGCCTCCCGCCCGGGGAAGGCAGGCCCGGCACCTGCCGGCCCGCAGCCTGCGCCGGCCGCGGGCTCCCTTCTCCAGCGCCTTCGCACTGTCGGCACCGCCGCGCTCAGAGGAAGCCCGGCCGCGTCCCGGCCCCCCATCCCCTCCGGCATTCGCCCACCCGCGCACTCCGTCCCCTTCGCGCGGGTTATCCCCGGGTCAGTCCCCGCGGCTGCGGCGCCCGCCCGCCTGCGGCAGCGCTGCCCAGCGCCGGCCGGCCCTGCTCACGCTGTCCGCCGGCGGCCGGAGCGCCGCCCCCACGCCCCGACCCCGGCTCCGGGCTTCGGGTACCGCACGCACGGCGGAGGGGCGCTCCCTGCGCAGCGGCGGCGGCGCCGCCACGGGAGAGACGGACGGCCGGCGGGGCACCCCGCGGGGCGGCCTGAGGCGCGCACCGACCCGCGGCCGCCCCCCGCGCGTCCCCAGCGCCGTGCCCGGCGCGGCCCGGTACCTGTGAGGACGCCGACGCGGATCTGGTGGTCGTGGTTCGTCAGGATCATCCCCTCCGACGCCATGTTCGCGGCGCAGCACCGCACTGCCGGGGGGGGGGGGGGAGGCGGCGCGGGAGCGGCGCGGGCGCAGAGTGGGCGGGGCAGGGGTAGCTGGGCGGGGCTAGGGGCGGGGCCAGGCCGGGGGCGGGGCCAGGGCTACGACGGCGCCGGGGGGGTGCGAGACTAGCGCGGTGCGCGCGGCGCAGGCAGCACCAATCCAGCGCCGAGAACCCAGCCCGCCCCTGGGCGTCCCTGATTCCGGGCGCTGGCAGGTTCATTCCCGAGACTTCGGAAAACGGGAATAGACAGATAGCACGGGTGGTCATCATCCCTGCTCTTGGTTAGCGTGAAACCACAGAGCCATAGATTCAGTTTGGCTGGAAAAGACCTGTGTGATCGTCAGCTATGAGCAGCCTTGTCGAGTAGAGCATGGCCCTGACACCACATCCAGTCCTCTGTCAAACCCCTCCGGGGACGTGGCTGCACCTCCTCCCTGCGCAGCCCGTTGCCACGTCTAATCTCCGTCTCTGTGAAAAATTTCTTCCTGACATCCAGCCGGAGCCTCCTATGGTGCAGCTTAAGACTGACAGACTGACAGACTCTTGTCCTGTCCCTGGTTGCCCGGAGAAGAGGCCGACCCGCACCTGGCTGCGCCTCCTTTCAGGTGGTTGTGGACAGCGAGGTCACCCCTGAGCCTCCTGTTCTCCAGGCTGGAAATAAAGACATACATTTTTTCCTCCCACCAATTTCCTCAGCAGGGCTCAACAGGATGGTTTTTTTACCTTTCCAGGCCTCTTCTCTCACCTGGGAGTTCTTCCCCATTACTCTGAGACTAAAGTTGTTGTTACACAACAAAGCAACAGTTGTTTTGACAAAGTAACTTACTGTCATCTTTTTTTGTCTAACTTATGTTACATTGGATACTCTCAGGAAGCAAACATTTAAACTCGTTTTGAATAAATATGTGGGCAAACGTCTTCCACCTTGATTAGCACCATCATCAACTACAAATGATAATCCATTGTCAAAATTCAAGTCCTCCGACTTCTGCAGATCTTTGTATTTTTGGGTATTCCTCTTGCATTTTCAATGCTATCTTACTGATAGCAGACTTTGTATTAGTCTCCTTCTGACTGCCTACTAACAAGGAATTGTTGAAAGCATTTGTAATGTGTATGTACATAAATGAACCACTTCAGTTTTCTCCTTAGCATATCACTTTCTTCGATGAACAACCAGCACCAAAAAAAAAAAAAAAGAAAGGGCTGAAGAAATATCCTCTGTCTATGGGGAAGTCGCACTAGTAGCACTTTGGTGGGGTGTGCAGCAGCACACGATATCAGTATTTCTGTATTGGCACAGCAGTTGCAGTGTGTGCAGCCATAGAGACTGAGAATCCAGGCTCCAGGGATCTCTGGTTATGCAATGGTATAATACAACATATGTGGGTGGGTGTAAGCCTGAACCCAAAACAGCATGGTTACTGAAGATATACTGCATCTCTGGTGCTCATACTGCTGTTCCCTCACGGGTTCAGACACTATTTGTTGAATATTCTGCTGTAGACAAGGCAAAAAGATTTTTTTTTTGCAAACGTATCTGAAATTATCTAAAGTGAGAGCAAATAGCTTGACATTTTGTAGTTCCTGCAGAGGATTCTCACACCCTAAAAACAGTATTGTTTATTCAGAGCATCTCAGTCTCCCTGTGTAGCCTGTTGATTTGTTGCTCTTGTGGATGGTAAGAAGAAGAAGAAGCAAAATTCAGATTTCACTGGCAGCGTTAGGTGTATTATTTCTGGACTTATAAGTACCTACTAGAGGGATTTGTATGAGAATTTTTTTGTACAGACATGATGATTGTATTAAAGCAACAAAATAAGTTTACAAATTTTTAAAACACTGAAATTGATGAGAAGCTGAAATTTACAATAGGGGTTTTGTTACTGTGATGTGAAAAGCCTTGTAAACTGGTTGGTAGATCCATAATAGTTCAAGAGAAGGTCAGTGAATGGGATGATGTCCTGCAGTCAAATTTGTGACACAACAAGAAAACAAGTGTGTGTGATGTAGAAGCCTTTTACTGCAGGGACATATTCTAGGTAGTTGTGCTAGCAATCCACACTGGAGTTCACATTGACTATCCAGAGAAAAACAAGTTTTGCTCATCAAAGTCAATATAAAACTGATAGTCACATTTTGCCCTGGTCATGTCAGAGTTGAAGTATACTCAATTCAGTAACCTCTCAGCAAATTTTTTACATTATTTTGTCTGCCAGCTGGTAATTATCAGTATCTCTCTGTTAACTGAAGCACTGCCTTTTCATCAAGCTGGCTCTGCCAGCCATGCTTGTTCCGTGTGGTCTACTGGGAAACAGAGTGGCTTTCTCAGTTTATCATGAGCACCACTGAAATACATCTTTTACTCATTTGGGGAAAACACTTTGAGCAGACAGGAGGCTCCCATACTAACCTCCATAGTGACCTGTAGAAATCTTAATTATTAAAAAAAGGAGCCTTCAGTATGATTACGGGAAGATTGCAGTTTGTTTTCTTCATTACACTGTGGGAAAGGATGATTTAAACTCTCAGTGAAAGTGATCAGACACTTCATATTTAGAATAAGGATTCAGTATAATTTCTATAGTTTTGTTCTCATGTGGATCCGATTTTTTTTTAGTAACTCCTTAACTATAACTTCTTAACTCTATTCTGTTTTGTTTACAACTGGTTGGATGTTTGGATCAGCAGTAGGACGTGGCTCTTCAACTGTGTGCCATTGGTGCAGATGCTGCTGAGGACATTAAATGGCTGGTTTAATAAATCATTAATCAAATTTAAAACATTTTAATTTGTGCCACTGGTGCAAGTCCAAGTAAGGTCAAGAGACTAGCTGGCTCAATGGTTAAGTAATAGGAAACAAAGTTGTATCTCCAGCTTATTCATGTGAGTCTATAAAGAGTCAGGAAACTAAGGCTGAGACTTTAAAATAAAAAGATTTTCCAATTCAGCCATTGTTTTAAAGTCAGTCTATTACAGGTTATTACTTTCTGATATGTTTACATACTCTGTGTTGATCTACAAATTTTGAAAAAGAAAAGTAAAAACATTTTATGTGTAACTACTGTCACTGATATAGCACAATATTCATCACTCTAAAAGATGGTGCAAGAAGTGATTTCTCCAAACAATCCATTTCCTTGGGCAAGCATCTAGGAAAAATACAGAACATGCACCACATTTTAGCTATGTAGGGTTAGAAAGGCATCCAAATGTCTTCATGGCCTATACCATAGTCCATCCTTGCCACCTGAACATTGCCAGAGGCCTTCTGAGAATCCTTTCTGGATTTCTGCCTCCAGTCATGAGTAGGAACCCAATTTCAGTGATTGCTCTATCTATTAGTGGGAAGCAAAATGTGTTTTGCTTACAGTAAAACTTAATTACTCCTTGCATTGCACCAATACTTGCAAGGTCAAATTTGTCTAATAAGCAAATAACCTATGTCTGTGAGACTACATGATAAGAGAAGCTGTTAACTCTTCCACTTGGTAACAAACTACATCACAATTTAGCTGATTCCTGTTTGCAATGTGGGCATTTGCAGCAATGACAGGCATGTGGAAAACTCCAAAGGAAAGGTGGCCTTGAGAGACATCCATGCATACTCTCTCCCTTCCTGCCTCCTCCCACTCAGCTGCCTACTGTGGTGCAACTTTTGAAATGGCACCATATGCTCTAGGATACAACCTCACATATATTCTTAGAAACAGCAACATCTGGAAGAGTGATATTTACTGAGCTTATGTGGTATGACTTTGATGGCTGTGGTAGTGACAGACATTTGAGCTGCCTCCAATTCAAACCCATTGCAGCCTTTTTTCTCTTACTCTCATACCAGGTCAGACCAAAAAAGCTCTTCCTTTCCAGTCATCCTTCCTGTGATAAAGGTTATAGCAAACCCCTGTATTCTCATTATTTAATGCACAAAGTAGGTCTATCCAGCTTGTCTTTCTTTATCTGAGGTTTCAGATGTTACTGTTTTGCTGCTCAGTTGAATAAATGTTTCTGTTTCTATGAGTCTCTGGAAAAGAGTGTTCTGTAGATCTTTGTCCAGGACATGTTGGACCACTGTGGTTTTTTTGCATTATGCAGACACACAAATTTTTGTCCAGACTTTCCCAGACAGAATTCCTAGGCAGGGAAGTTCCAGATTGAAGTATATCCTCAGCATGGTAACAAGGTTTGAATCCTTCTGTAAGGAGCAGTGAAGGTCTTGCAGATCCTGTGATAAGGATTATCTTTTGATTCATCATCTTTATCTTTTTGTCTTTATCCATTGAGCTGGTCCTACTACTTTCTTGGTTCCACCTTGAAAATTATGCACCAGATATTTTGCTGTAGTTATTCTGTGTTAATCTGACAAAGTAGGCTTTTCTTGAATAGCACTACACTAAAACAGGGTTTCCTTTCTTCTAGAATAATTTGGAAATGGGGCCTGCCAAAGGCAATCTTGATGCTCCCAGGTGCCAATTCTCCTGGGTCACTGCAGCCCTTACTGCGGTGTACAGCCCATTAGAGAGAAGAACCAAAGCCTTTGAGATAGGCTTGCAATATGTGTGACATCTGACTACAAATGCAGTGCCATTGATTCACTACTAGTATGGGTGCCTGACAAAAATAAATGAATCTTAGCGTGACTCCACGAGTGGTGTTGACACATTCAATTGTCTGTGCTTCGTTTGCTGCAAAACAGTAGCTATTTTCGAAAAGCATTTGATGAGTTTAGCATACACAAAGAGTAGACAGATTTAAAAGACATCTTACTGGAACATTCTATTTTTGAGATTTCACTTTGACAAAACTGCCTCATTAAGGACTTGGATATGAAAGGCAGGAAAATGCTTTTGGATCTCATGTAAACTAAATTCAGAATTCTGATGAGCTGAATCAGTTCTTTCCATACATTATTTTTCTTTATCTGTATTTCTCCTTGTTTTTTTGTAAGAGATGACATAAAACCTTAAGGTATCTTGATCTTGATTAATGAGCAAGATGACTCCAAACTGTATGAAATAAGGGAGAAAGAGGAAAGAGAAGGTATTTTGAACCCAAATTAAATTATGATGTTTTGGAATGAACTAACCACAAATAATCATCACATGTTGTGGCCAAAAATGAAAAAATGACTCTCCTGCAGGAAACCTTGCTCTTTAGTTTCCTTTGACTTAGTAGAAGCATTAAAACTATTAGAATAGATCCTCTAAGGAAGAAAAGGATTCTGTATGGCAAAGGGCAGCTGCAGCCTCCTGCCAGCTTGGCTGAAGGCAAATTCACCAATGTGCATTTTCGAATATTGGATTTCAGCTCTGAGCAATGTGACAGTGGCTTTCAGAGGGTCTGTCCACCTTCAGACATATGCAACTATATAAAAAAATAAAATTCAGGCAAAAAGCAAGTGGCCCTGCCCTCTCCAGCCTTGTAAATCCTGATTTAGGTCATTTATGTCATATTTATGGTATAAAGTGGTTGGCTTGTAGTCAAATTGCATACAATGGGACACATGAGACTCCTTGTACCCACAACTGCCTTTGTTCTTTGATAAATGAGTCTTGGAAAGAACACCTGTTTTTCATGTGTTAACCCCATGATTGGTGTGCATCATTCTCACTAGGTCACTCTGCACCTTTGTGGGTTTTTTTGCCAGAAGAGTTCTTGGCCCAGATGTGGTTCAAGCCTTTACCTTCTTTGAAGTCTGTACCAAAGAGTTGTTTGAGTTGCCACCTGTGTGACTACAAAATTACCAAGGGACACAAATAACATAGTATATTTGCAAGCCATTTCATGTAGTCATATTAAATGCAAAAAAAATTTAATATGCATCCTCTGTGTATTATTAGGGTTTCATATGTTTTTGGTTTAGACAGGGCTAAAAATAGTTGGATATACTTTGTAGTAGATCACTTAGTCTTGCTCTAGAATTCTTTTTTACCTCAGGTTCATCTCAGATGCTTCCTAAACTTCCAGTATAGTCAGTCTGTGGTAATCAATAGACTACTACAGTTAATCAAAGTTCAAGCAGAAAAACACATAGAGAAAATAAGCTTTCTGGTAAAAAAAAAACCTTTATTTTTTGTATTTGCATTTCCATGACAGTCTTTAGTCCTGTATGTACTTATCTTCCCTCTGTCCTTCTGCACAGCTTGTTTAAAATGCTGGTGTAATAGCCATTGCTTGAGTATCCAGGTATATCACCATCAGTGTGTTTATCCTGATTATCCACTATTACTCTGGTTTTACAGAGAGGAGGGTAACAGAGCTGCTGGCTGCATCACAACAAGCTGATGGATGCTGTGGTATTATGGTTTCCTGATTAAGGATCTGCTATAGTCTCCTTGGCTCCTGCTGAAGCAGCATATGGACACAAACTTGGGCTTCATATCAATAGAAAGACAAGCCATTCAATTGGGACCTGAGAGTTCAAAAGTGTTTCAGCTCTCCAGTCAAAGAGTGGCTGAAATCTGAATTTAAATCTAGAGCTCCAAATGTGCCAGGGAGCAAGCTGTCAGCTGCTCTGGATGTGTAATGCTTCCAGGTCCTTCTTGTTTACAGAGTTTGTACTTTGAGTAAGTAAATAATTATTCTTAAGCCAGAAGGTGAATACCCAAGCATGACTGACTATTCAAGGTATTAAAGAACTCGCCTGGGAAAAAAGAGACTTGGGTTCCAATCACAATTTTAGTCAACATTTAATCTAAAACTGGAACCGAGACTAGAAGTAAAGTGTTTCTGTTTTAAGGTCCTTGCTTCTAAGAGAACTATGTTAATGAACTAAACAAATTTTTTCTCTCTCCCCCAGTTAACTGAAATCCTTCTTGTCCCTTTTGAAAATGTTTTTTGAAAATGTTAGCATCTCAGGTTCTAGTGTTGCTGTATCTGAGATGGGATTTATAGCTGCAGGTGCATCGCTGCTTCATCCTATTCCACTCTTCCTGCCCCCCACACCCTCTCTCCACACCTGATCCTCACTCCTCTCTGGCACTGCATGCATCAGACTCCTCTATCAGCCAAGGCATTTCACTCCTGTGGCAAAAATCTGGGCAGGATTTAATATGGTCTGGCAGAAAACTCACTCACAGATGGGTCTGAGGAGTGCCAGAGATAGCACAGCAATCAGTGTGAATGGGAGGAAGGGACCAATGAAACTTGGAAAGGGGAAACAATCTTCCTCTTTGGTTTCTTTTATTGGTTTGCAAGACTTCAAGGAATGACATCACAAAACAGACCAATTATGGGAAAAAGGTGGTATTTCTGACTACACTCAAAGTTTGCATGGTAAAACTCTTGTTCCTTTTAGCCAGTTTTATTAGAAACATTGGTATTTTACCACTTCATATTAAACTTGTCTCATATTTAATTACAATATTTAAAATTTTTGTCTATTTTTCCTGTGGCTGTAGCTGTTTATCAAATTTGAAACAGAGGCATCGCTTGAAATTATATTTTAAAACATGTAACTTATTCATCTATAAACAGGAGTTTCAAGAAGTTACTGATGTGCATATTTACCTTTATGGTATAGTTCTGATGTATCAATTTTCACTTGTATGTTTTGAAATGTTTAGAAATTACTGAAATTTATTATCTGTCTTTAAAAGATTAAGAAACTTAGTCAAAATTATGTGTGTCCAGAAATCTTCTATCCCAGTTCAGTAGCTGTTTAGGCAAGCTGACTCTTAAAACCCCTTAGAGAAGGCAATACATTGGTACTAGGAGGACCTTTCTGAATGTTTGTCATAGTCTCAAACTAAATCCAAAATATGGCACTGTACCAGCTACTAAGAAGGGAATTATTATTATTATTATTATTACTATTATTATTATTAATCTCCAGGTTAAACAGGAAAATATTTTACTACATTGTCTCTCTTAAATCAAGTAAACTATAATGTAATTGTCAATTTCTATTTTGGCTAAAAATAATTTATTTTTAGTCTTACATACTGACAAAATAATGCATTTTTTTTTAGTTCTCAGCAGCAAAAAGCTCAGCCTGTCTTTTGATGTTGGTCCTAGAGTTTCCAAATGCTTACTCTGTAGCAGTGTAGCTCATTTCTGCCAGGTAGCTTCCTCTCTGATTAGTATTAGCATCCCAACATCCATCAATCTAGCAGATTAGTTTCCTAGAGCAAGAATTTGTTTCAGCCATTTACACAGTACTGTCTATTTTATTGAACATAATATTCCCAAGCTACATTTAGTACAGAATTTTCCAGTTCTTAATATGAGATATACTAACTTCACTTTGGAGATTGCTTGAGTATTGTTTTTTTTTGGGAAACCAACAGGAAAATATTCTGCTGACAGAGTGGAATTTTATCCTTTCCACCTGCTCTTTCCACCAGTAAGTAAAGCCAGTTGACCTAGAACTTCAAATTCAGTATTTAAATATAGCCAAGTAGTTCATATTTATTTTATTTAGGATCCTACCTCACTATTTGAAAATACACTTTTCTTAGCCGTACTTGAGTGCAATTCTTTCTTGAACTTAATTTTGTAAGAGATTGATACCAGTCATGTTCTGAGTATTTCAGGAGAATATCTTCATATCTCTGTAACTCCTCTTCTGTCTTCAGTGATCAGGCTGCAGTATAACTGTTAAAAACTGCTAAGTATAGAAAAATATCTGTTTAGTAGGTGAGACCTCTGAAGGATTTCCATCTTTATTTTGTAGAAACAAACTGGATATTTTTTTTCTTTTACTGTTATATTGCTAGGAATAAAGGAGCTAGCGTTTCAAGTAGGAAAAAACCCTGGTATTTCCTCACTGTGTCATCAGCTATACAAATAAGATGCCTTTACAGATGCCCACATAAGAGATCTTCTAAAATATGTTTTGTATATTGATACAAAGTATAATTAATAATTATATATTGTATATACAATTGTATAATTAATGTTAGAATTCAAGTACAGTTGTATAAGCTCTTGTGTTACCTGACACTACAGGTTCTGGTAAGGGCAAATACTATATGCAGTCCTGAGTTTTGTATATCATTGAGTTTTGGAATTATGGATAGGTTTTTGCCATCAATTCATATCAATTCACATCCATTCGTCAATTGGTGTTAAATTCACCAGTTCACCAATTCACACAAAGTACTTTTGTGCCCTTCATTGCCTAGGTCTTTTAGGGATTCTCTGGGCCTTGATAGATATTGTCAGTGACTCTGTTGCGCAGTGCAGGGTAGAACATACTGCCTTAGGGTGTGAGGTGATAATGCAGCCAGGCTGCCTGATTACAGCAATAACTCACATGTAGACTAGACTATGTAAAATAACATTTTCTTTTTCATGTCTGATAAATTGCACTGGTATCCAATTGAGCGTGGAGTTATTGTATCAATGAGTTGGTATAACTAATGATGGCAGTAATTAGAAAAGAATAGAAAGAAGGAAAAGGTGTTGGAGGAGAAGAACAGGCTTGTCCCCTTCATTGGCAGCATAATGTGAAACTTTACCTCTAAGAAACCTTATGACAGTGGTGTTATTTTTAAATGTAGAACTGTAATGTGAAACTGCACTCTGTGTCCACTTTAACATAGAGCTCCTGTGACCTTTCTTGGTTTAATCTCTTTTTCTTCTAATTGTCCACTTTTCTTTTGTTGTGGGAGTTCTGATTTACTTCTAGGATGACTTGCAAGCTGTAACTCCCTTTTCACTCCACAGACCCTATAAATGGAGAATTTTTGCAAGTGCTTGGCCTCTTTACTCTCCCTTAATTCAAATTCTAAAATGAGATTCTTTACACCTTTGAACAGAAAAGTCACCATCTGCCTTCCTAAATCAGCATGGCTCACTTCAGTGAACTAGAAATCTGTACTCCACTCTTACGACTCTTGGAACTATAGAATGTTCAAAGGCATCTCTGGACATCATCTGGTCCAATTTTCCTGCTCAAAACAAGATCAACTAGGGGAGGTTGCTCGGAGATATGTCCAGTCACATTTCAAACATCTCCAAGGGTGGAGACTCTGCAATCTCCCTGGGCAGCCTCTTCCATGTGCTCAGTCAGCCTCACAATAAAACATCTTTTCCTTATGTTTAATCCTTCTGTACTTCAATTTGTATACTTGTCCTTTCACTGGGTACCACTGAGAAGAGTCTGGCTCCATCTTCCCCCATATGAGAGATGTTCCAGCCCCTTAATGATCTTCATGGCACTGTGCTGGACTCTTTCCAGCATGTCCACTTCCACTTCTGTCTTGTAGAGAGGAGCCTGGAAGTGGACACAGCACTCCAGGTGTGTCTCACCAATGCTAAGCACAGGGAAAGGATCACCTCCCTCAGCCTGCTGGCAATGAAATGCTCTGCCCAGGGCAGCCCAGGATGCTGTTGCCTCTCTTTGTTGCAAAGGTGTATTGCTGACTATGTTCATCTAGCTGTGCCTCAGATCTCCCAGGAGTTTTTCTGCCAAGCTGCTCACCAGCCCCTCAGCTGTCCAGGTACATGCAGTTAGCTGAAGGCCTCATGCAAATCTTTAATTAAAAGATGAGGAAAAATACTTAACAATTAAGAGTCTTTTCCTTCTTGTTCTCTGGGTCATTGAAAGAGAGTTGCAAGCGTGATGATGATACTCTGGAGGCAAACATACTTCTGTAAATACTCACAAGTAAGAAAAGCAGGCTAACAGCAGCAGTTAGCTGTTCTGTGCCTCAGAATGTAGCCATTTCTAACAAAAATTATTCTCTAAATGTATTCAGGGATATATTATACATAAGTTTTAGAGGTTTTTTAGGCAAGAGTGTTTTCTGCCTAATAAAGTATTCAATAGCACTTTGTCTTTCTTTAGCTGGCAAATAGATATAAATACACTTGGTTTCAAAGGGAAAGCATGTCTGATATGTATATCCTGTATAGGATCAGGAACACTCTCATGAATAAGCCAACAGATCCCAACACAGCAATTCATATAAATGAATGCTGTTCTGTTTTGAAGACAGTACAGCAGCAGAGATGGCAGCCATGGTTATTTAATCACAAATCGTGTGATATTTTATTAGATTCCCTGCTCCTGGAAACTGAATCTCAGTTTGACTTCCAGCATTCTTGGCTGGAAAAAAATTTGAGAAATTGACATGACATTTCGAAAATAGAATCAAAAGAAAAAAATAGCTTAATTTTTCCTTCAAGGTGTCTAAACCAAACTCTTTCTCAGATTTTGATGTCTTAGTTTTGAAATGTTCAGACAGGTACTACTGGGCTGAGATTGAAGGGTTACCTCTACCCAGTTCTGTGGGACCACATGCAGCAGCCCTCTGTGGCCAGATTGTCTGATCCTGAGCAGCTCCACAGGAGTGCTCTAACTGTTGTGACGTATGATATATAGTGTTTTTGTGTTAGGCATTGGCACACCATTTTCAGAGAAAGGGACTCGATGGGGATCACACAGTTTGAGGGGAATTCTCCCCACCATACCGACTGGCAGAGGAACTGATCTCAGGCTTGGTGTACACTAATGGTCAAGATTATGATTACAGCTCTAAGGAAGGGAAATCTAAGACTATTGCTCAGAGGAGGTTGCTAGTATAATTTAAGGCTAAAAGCAAAAGAAACTCATTGTTTCTTACATGTGCATTTATAACTTTCACAAGATTGTCAGCAGATCTTTTATTCTTATATTTTCTTCCTTCTTTTGCATTGCATGTCTGTACGTGATAGTGCATGGCAGGTTTTTTTCAGTTATGAAGCTCAAGAGTCACAGTTCTGATGGATCACAAACAAAGGACCTAGTGTGGGCCAACTGAGAACTAAATCCATCTTGCTTGTTTCAGATGGGTAAAAGAAATTGTACATCAGTAATTAATTCTTACTTTTTAATGCAAGGCCTCAAGGACTTGTGTGAACTTTACTTACAGAGATTTCATCTACCTTTCAGTGGTACGTGCAGGTGGTAAAACAACTTTAGGAAAATGAGGCAGAATTTTTCATAGAATTTTTGGAATGTACATGTCCTCCATGTACAAAATGGGCAAGTTGTATAACTTTCATTTTACAATTGAGGAAACTGAAAGGGAAAGTTCAAGTGACTTATCCAATGTCATAGAGATAAATAACTTTGGAAGTGGCTGAAGAAGTTCAAAACTCTGCTGTTCTATTTTCTTTCCTATGGACAGTTTTTACAGATAATAGAACTATTCCATATTTATGAAAGAAAAAGGGGTTTTAGATATGCACTACAGTCTTAAGAGAGGAAGAGGCTTCTCAAATCAAAGCTTGAATTGAATGGATTTGGGTAATACAGGCAAATCAAGGTATTGATTATATGTCCACAAAGATGTAGGGTACCCTTTCCCTCCAATGTTATAACACAGTTTAGTTGTTTCTGACTATTTTTGATCATCTTTAGAGCAGAGGCAAATGGTGGAATGTCAGTATCATTCCTTCATCCATTCACATAGCACTATAAAAGAAAGCAAAACTAGTTCCAAGCACTTCAATATTTTTATGAGAGGTTTTGGGTTTTAGGTATTCTAGTTCTTCTTCATCGGACTAATTCCCTTTCAAATTTTCCTGGAAAATTATGCCCACTAGTTAAAGTTTCAAAGTTTTGAAGCCCCAAACTAATTAGACTAATGGCATTTTTCAGTTGTTTCTAGAAGGCTATGGATTATGGAGAACTAGAAGTGAGGAAACAGGCTATATGATTTGCATATCCCAAAGGAGGAGATAGGGAGCTGTGGAAAGGGACTTATGATACAATTGCTCTGGGGTAATGGAGCCTGTGATCTGCTTAAAGGTAGAAAGGAAAGAACCAGGAGAGCAGTACAGGATTGAGAATGAGAGAGAACAAAGTCATGAGGATGGCATGGAGCTGTTACAGTCAAAAAGTCAAAAGACCGAGCAAGAGAAAAAATCATTACTAAAAATGGGCATGGAGGGAGGGGTAAAGGGATGGGAAAGCAGTGAAAGTGCTGAGTGAAAGAGTGGGAGAGTGAAAGAGAATTCTGCTGTTGCCTTCTGGTCAGAAAGTAATGTGAAAGGGAAGTAAACAAAAGAAGATGGTTAGGATCTGGAAAATGTCTGAAAATGCAGAAGAGGCTACAGTGGTTAAAGACAGGGGAATATTACCATAACAGTAATTTTGACTTTGGCTCTGTGAGTTGTAAATAATATATAGCTTCTCTGAGTGGAAGTACATTACTTCTTATTGATGGCATAGAGGATCTGCTTCTGCAGTTACTGCAGCCATATATGAGAGGCAGTTTTTTAAGTTATCCCTTTTCTTTGTTATGCTCTACTGCTTTTTCACATTTACAATTTTCCAGATGCAGGCATCCCTTTGACACAGTAAAGGAAAAAAGACATACACAAGGATTTATCTCTCACTGATTCCTTCAAGAATTTTGATGGATTTTTCTTTCTTAAGAAAAACCCTTGTTAGAGCACTTTAGATGGAAGTGTATGGATGCTTTGTAGTAGTGATTAAACCATGCCTGTCAGCTATAAAAAGCTTTTTTAACTGATGTGGCATGGGTCATTTTGCCTGTAATTTGAGGACAGAAGCAGATTATACTACCCATTTAGTGCTTTTTTTCATCTGTAGAAGAGAAATCTGCAACAAGCCTCCAGTGTGGAGGACTGTTTGCTATACAAAGAAGCAAAGTCAGAAGGTGCTTGACACTGCAGACTAATTTTGCTCTAAGACATAAAATGAAAATCATGATAGGGTGAGGCATGTATACAGCATACACCCAGATCCTGGATCAGAAACAAGTAATTATAAAACATTAATGATTTTCCAGGAAAGGAATATTCTGAAACAACTAGCAGTGTTCAAAGTGGAGATTTTCAGAAGAGCCTTGTTCCCACACAGAGCATGAGCTTTGGTCGTTAATGATGTGCCCAACTCACAGTTCTGTCTTCAGTAGCCAGGAGCCTGCTCACTCCGAGGGCCCCTAAACAGCACATTCATTGCCCGGGCAGCTCACATCAGGCCCAGTGGCCATTGCAGATGAGATGAGCTTCCTACTCCCTCTAGTGCAGCAATTGTGCACTCAGGCACTGCCGGCTACAGCTTTTAAAAAAGGTTCAGTGATATGAATGAAGTTAAAGAATAACCATTTTTGTGATAGAAGTTGAATCAGTTGGTGTGTTGATTTACAAAAAATTCAGGAATACTGTCAAAAGAACAATATTTTTGTCAACTGATTTGATTGACGTGGTCTTTAAAGGTGCTTATGGGCTTGAAAAGGGGAGCTATCCTGGCTAAAACCAGATCTGAATAGTAATGAAGGGCTGGAAGTTAGAAGTTGTGTTTCTATGGTGCCATAACGGGGGAATTGCAAGTCAGATGCAGATATCTCAATCTCCTGTACAGAAAGTAAAGGAGAGGCCAAAGCTGAAGCAGCTGGACTGGGGAGCTGCCTGCAAGCAGCAAATATGGATTTGGATCTTTAGGAAAGGGAAAATATAGGCCCAGAGTTAGCTCCTGTCTCTCACTTCCCTGTACCCATGCTGGCATCACCTGTGTAAGTGGAACTGGAGCATTTTTGTATGCAGATGAGTAAATCTCCCCTCCAAGTTATTACTGGACCATGAAAGAATAGGGTGGTAAATTAAAACATCTTTTAAAAGGTGATAAAAGTGCCTGGTAGTAGCTCTAGAATCCTACTCCATTCCTACTCCATTCTTACATTCAGCCTTTTGAAGACTCCCCTCTCTGCTAGTGCTAGTATCAATACCTTCCCTTTCCACATCACCTGCAGTCCTAAAAAAGGCCCAGAATTGGTGGTATGACAGAGTGGGCTGCAGAAAAGCCAAGAGAGCACTAAGAAAACCATTTCCTTTTTTTATGTTCTGGCAGTACATTTTATATGGACAAAAATTTGTGTGGAAGAGGTATTACAGAAAATACTGATACCCTTGAACTGCCAGAAATATTTTACATTTCAAATTGAATCAGTGTTATTATATTCTTTCCCTTCCTTGGGTTATTGCTTGTGTGCTTCTTTATAATTCTCTTCCAATCAAATATTTTTTTCTACTTCCAATCAAACTCCTGTCATCTCCCTGGCATCTGGTGGCTGTCTATTGTGGACACAGCAGGGACAGACAGATCTTATTTTGCCATTAGCTGTGACCTTAAGGGTGATTACATTTGCTTTCCCTTCTATTTCTAAATTGTCCTTTGTCAGGCTGTTTCTGTAATTTATGTATTTAATCCCTTCTTAGAGATCTATTTCTGAGTGCTTAGTATCATATAAGACATTTTAAACATATATTCTGCTAAATAAATGATCTCCAGCAAAGATCACACATCAAGCACTGGCAACATGGATGGCCTAATGCTTACAAGATTCTTTGCTTGACTGTTCTCTCCCCAGCTATTGTCAGTAAAAGGGACTCTTTTACTCCATTCTCCCTTACAGTAAATATTTTATTACCTGAGGCACCTGTTGTGTCACCTATAAGAACGTGCCCTGGAGGGTGTGGGGATATGATTCTCAAAAGTCCCTGTACATAGCACTTCGCAGGGATTCACTATCAAGAGGGACACAAAGTGAGGCAGGCAATCATAACTTGTCATCAGACATGGCTTTTGGACAGCAAAACAAAACCAAACAAAACAAAACCAAAAAAAAAGCAAAAAAAAAAGAAGATTTTTTTTTTTAGTTATAATGTTGTGATGATCATAAATGCCATTAGTTTGGTATCAAAAAGTAGACCATAAATGCTATTACTTTGGTATTATTTTGGTCTTTTTTTACATTGTCACTATTTTCGCACTATCTAGACAGATACTAGCAAGTCCCTGAGACTTCAAAACTTACCAGGTAGAAGTTATTTTGTTACTTTCTTAAAAAATACTTTCCCTCAACTAAACAAGGCACAGTATATGTTCTGCACTTCTTTTTTCCAAGTTCATACACCAGTTAGTGGTTAGCATAAGGTTGTTCTAACATTTGAATTCTTTGCACAGTATGTGTCATCTGGCTTAGCCAGTGAATTATGAAACATACAGCATTTAGATGGTTTGTCCTGAGCTGGTCCCACCCCAGTACAACACAAGCAATAACTCTGGGCCATTCTGAAGATCTATTATACGTTTTCTTCCTTGCCACTCTCACTCCCTGACAGGCTCGTCCCTCTTGGGTGTTTTTTAAAACCTGAGAAAAACTTGAAAGTCTCATAAAAGTTCCATACAATGTCACTCCTGTCTCTCCACTTTTTCTGTACAATTTTCCTGTGTCTCCATTGAAGACTGTGGCCAAATGTTTAAAATTGAAAGGATAGCATACATCTACAAGTTCCAGGTGTCCCCAGAAACCTCAGGTACTTAACATCTCAAAATCTGGGCCATGATTTCTATATTTATGAGATTCAAAATTTTCTCTGAGTTTTTAACAAAACTAAATTGTGTTTTGCTGCCATCAGAATCCACTGTGATAAAGTGAGATCTGATAAAGCACTAGGAAGTTTTCTCATTGTGTATAAATATTTATGTATGTAAATAGGTGTATGGTTAATTATAACTGACAAGAACAGACTGACACAAACTCAGATCCTCTGTCCCCATGGACAGATACAAGTTGCTTGTTGAAGTGTTGTGGCATATCTCATGGGCTGTGTACTGAATCATTGATTAAATGCTGCAGCATGTGGATAGCTGAAATGCCAGTGACTCTTGAACAGGGAGGGAGGAAGGAATGTGCACTGAATAAGAACACAGAGAGATCATCTGGTTTGTATTTCTTGATTTTTCAGAAATTGGTCAAGAGCTGAAAGGTTTCCCTTTATATTTTACTAAAGTTTGGACAGAAACCTTTACTGAACACTGCACAGGCTGTCTAGCTCACATATGCATACGGAATAGAATTCCTCACGCAGGAAGGAGTTAGAAAAGGATTTAATAGGAAGATAGGACAAGCTGCACTTGAGAGGCACATCAGGGCAGTTTGAAAACAACCCTCAAATCTGACTCTTTCAGCACAGGCAGAATCCCTGAATCTGCTTATATATTTGGAAAATATTTGCATATAGCTGACTTTTGAATGAGGCTTGCATTTTTTTTGTTTCTGTTTTGTTTTCCTTTTTTCTTTTTTCCCTTCTAATTCTTTTTTTTACTGCTTTTTGCTTTTTTTTTTTTGCAGGTAAGCTTATATCTCTTCTGCCAGGTACATCAAAAAAAAACTCCATTGTACTTCTGCTTTTGCCTTTTAATAGATTTACAGTGCTAGTTGAAGAGAAAAGAACTGTTTAGATTAAAATTACAGTGCTGCTGAAAATCAGAAATGTCTATTTAATTAAAATATATACCTATTCAATAAAAATATAAGTAAATGTGTAATAATGTGTAGCTGAAACCACAATTCTTCTGCTTGACAATTTGGGACATAAAGGAGGGGTATTTCCTTTTAGTACTTCAGCTTTTTTTTAGCATGGCATCATGCACTGCTTATGCATACCTTGAAACAGTATTGTTTTTAAGTGTGCTTTTTTTGTGGGTTTTTTTGTCATTTCACGATGAAAAGCTGCATAGTTATGATAACAACATACTATCATCATTTTACATGTTTTCTGCATGACACTGCTTTATTGGATGAAGGCTGTTAGATTGGCATTTTTTGAATAATGGTGTGCCATGTGGTCTCTTCCTGTTTGGGAGGGAAGTCTCAATTTTGTCTTTGGAACCCTGCTTCAAGGAAACCTGGAAACAAAAATGGATCATACCAAAACATACACTGGCATGAAGTTTTTTCTGGAACTAAACCTCTGAAACTGTTTTGAAATGCCTTGTTCAATAAATGTACTGCATGCATGTGTAATATATGTGGATGTAAGGAACCTGGTAGGTAATTTGCCTTCTGTATAGAAGCAGAGATGTCTACTGATCAAGTGCATAGCATTTTCCCTTCCCTTTCCCCGTATATTTTATTTCTATATGTGGCAAGAGACAGGTTCATCAATTACTTTTCTGAAACAAAATAGAACTAAAAGACCTCCAAGCAACAAAGTCAGCTTGTGCTCTTAAATATCCAGCATTTTGCCTATACTGAGTTATCAATCTACACAGTCTTGGGTAAACAGAAATTGGTATCTGAGTGCTAACAAATCTAGAAGTGCCTGACAGGAAAGAGAAAAATATTACACTGCAATTGTTGTTCAGTTTTGTAGTAATTAACTAGAAAGATGTCTCTAAAAATTTTTGCAGCTTACTGGTAGGTATATTCCTGTATTGCAAAGACATTGCATTAATAGGTTCTTTGTTTTACTCATGGAAGGCTTAAGTATAACAGCCTGCACCTTCAGACTTTGCTGAAACCCTAGTGAGCCTAGAGAGGCAGAGTACCTCAGGTGTTACATTCCTGCAAAATTCACTTGTCTTAAAGCCAAATGGGTTCTTAATGCTAAAAATTATTTGCAAGGATGATGAAAGTGCACCTGACTTCATGGCCCTTATTCCACAGCCCTTCTTATTGCCACCTATACTTGGCAGTGCACACTTCATGTCAGCTGGGCTGTCAGTCTGTCTTTTTGTGCCCTTCCAGAAAGTCCTTGCTGTGCTGGGTTCCTTGGGTCACTCCTTTAGGTGATTTTCAAGTCAATCTCCCATTTGTCCTATTGCTGCTGATGGGGAATCTGCTGCCATGCTTTTACTGTGTTCTTCTCACTTTAACTCCTATCGCCCATATTTCTTCTTACCCTCCTGAGCAGAGGTAGCTGATGGCAAAAGCTTTTATTTTCTTTCTAGTCCCTATCTTCATATTCTTTTGCATGTAGCTTGTCTGCTTCTATCACATAGCTGTCTTCTAGATCTTAGCCTCTTCTGCTATCTTTAATGTATAACCATTCCAAATGACCTGCATTCCAGTGCAGCTTGAATATTATACTGCTGGATTAAGGGGCTTAAATGAGTTCATGGAATCATATTGTCTTGTGCATAATTTATTTTAATTGGAATCCATGACAGAAGATGCACACAGGGCAGCTAATGTTGATTTTTCTGTTGACTTTGAAGCCTCCATTTGCAATCTACTTAAGTGCTCTTTTTTGCATACAGGAGTGCTGAAGAAACTTATGCACTGGGTATAGCCAAAAGGCCTTTTGCATGTTACACATTTTAGGAAGATGCATTAAAATATTTCTATGGAAATTCAGAAATAATTTTCTAGAGTAGAAGATTATGCCAAGATATTTGAAGACTTGTCGAGTCAACTTCAACTTCTTGATTTCACAAAATTGGTTCTCCATTGGCCTGTATAAATCCCACACTGCTTTTAGAGCCAGCTCTAAATGTATGAGTGTTACTACCTACATGCCCTCATAGATTCAGTTGCAAATTACTGCCCAAGGGAAAAAGAGATAAAGGCTCATGAGGTAAAATCATTAAGTTGGGTGCACCTGTTGGACTTCACTTGTAGAAAGCCAAATTCAATACTGTTTTGACCATAGATTCAGGATTGCAAATACATAACAGCTGAAAAAGGAGAGGGACAGCTTAAATTAGCAGCTAAAGCTTTATAAGATGCCTAGTATTAGATAATAGCAAATACTGCCAGTTAGGATGGAGGTTTAATATCAGAATTGGGCTATGACTGTAGCTATGCCAGAGGAAATAAGGATAGATGAAACTGAAGAGCATTGGTAAGCAAGTCTGGAGATTCCACAAGTTGATAAGCAGGAGTCAACAGATGAGAACTGAAGCAGTGCAGCAGATGTAGGTAGAGGAGGAGCCTCTGGACCCCTGACCAGAAGACCAGAGATTGTTGTGAGTTTCTTTAAGATGCATTATTAGAAAGTAGTTTTGTAACACCTGCAAGTGAGAAGTACCAGTTGCGATGGCTTACATTTCAAGTTTCAAATTTAAGATTTTTAATCCATCCTTTTTGATGGAAGAGGAGGTGATTTCAGTCTTAAAATTGCTAAACTGGTTGTTGCTGCTCCTGTCTAGTAGCAACAATGGAATACAGAATCTTGCATGATCTTACTATTTTTTTATTTTATTTTTTATATAAACCTTCCTAAAAATAGAAATAGAAAAACTGAATTTGGCTTTCACTGTTCCTGTTTGGAAAGTTTGGTCAAAGGCCTATGGCAGAACTGTGCAATATCCTCTGAACTAAAAGAGCTGTCTATTAGAGTGGTTGAACTGCTCTTTTCTCTTACAGAGGGAATACTTCTTACATAGGTTACGTCTGCTTCAGTATCCACAGACAGTAAAATCATCCATGTTTTTTATTTTAAAAACAAAATAAGTAGTCATTAAATTTACCTGTTAAATTTACCTGTTTTGCAATAAACCAAGATGCAAGATATTTTGACAGATGTGACACTGATTACATATGAAATGGTGCCATGTAGGCTTCTCTTTAGTGTCATTCCAGATGAAAACATATGGAAGAGGTTTTTATTATTATTTTTGAAACACATAATTTTTATCCCAAACCTGGATAAGGTTTTTCACCCTAAGAAATTTACAGATGTCAGGAGATGGACAACTACTCATAACATTATTTTCTCATGTTTGTGCTATCAGTTTTCCATGAATAAAAGATTCTCTGAACATCCTTGGGAAATTTATCACTCTCTGGTTTTTTGTTGTGGATGTATTTGTAATGTGTGTTAAACACGATGTGGAGTAATAGAGTTTGTTTAAACTGATCAGTACTTCTCTACAATTTTCTATTTTGTGCTCTGAATATAAGACAGACCAAATAAGTCACTTTACAAAACCAAAAGACTTCTGTAGTTTGTTTATGTGTGAAGTCTGTGCCTGTCTTGCCTACTACCCATCTCTTTTAGACTGGCCCGCTATTAGATTTCACCAAGTAAAGGATCTTGTTTCAGCTATTTTGTGAATGCTATTTCAGTTGTAACAATAGGGATTAAGCTCTTTTCAGAACAGAAGGAAACAGCCTTTTCCTCACTGGCTATGCAGCCCTTTTCTCACTAGAATAGTATTTAGGACATTAGCAACCTTGGGTATTAATGTATGCTAGTCAGCTAAATAAAGCTTATCTTTTATAATGGATTTTAGACCACCTAACTTTTCAGTTACATGATATGCTGATTTTTGTACTTAATCCCATGACATTTTCTGCAAGAATTGGATCACAACATAAAAAGGCATTTCAGATAGATAAGTTAGTCACATATTCTTTTCTTTCTCCTGCTCTCAACATGTTCAGATTAATTTACTATAGGTATTTGTGAATTTATTTGGAAAATATTTTCACTGCATGAATATCTTGTGAACAGTTTGTTGTGAATATTTATTATCTAACATCTATATTAATTCAGTGTTGGTTAGTCATTTGACAGTTTCTCTACTGAGTTACTTTGAATCTTACAAAGACATTTCACATTCAAAGTATTGTGAAAAATCTAACTCAACATACATTTTGCTATTACTTAAGATTTTGCTTAAATTCTCTATGGCAAATGAAAGTAAGCCTTGATTATTTCAGAACTCAGGTAAACATCAGAGGCACTTTTCTTATTGCTCAAGCAACTCCAGTGATTGCAATCTTCTGACCCAGATTCTCCCTGCAGACTCAGGTCAGTACAACCTTCTTCACTTGGTCTCTTACACTGCTGTGCAAAGTCCCCATGGGCTGTGAAGGAGTTGTCACAGTCCACTCCAGAAATGGTTTCATTGCAGCAAAAGACATTTATTAAGTCTTTTGGGATCCTTCCATGTAGGGCCCTGAGATGTAAGGTTTCTTTCACATGCTTTGTAACTAAAGAATACAGTCAAGCAATATTAAGCCTAAGGTATTACTTCAAATCAGGCATTTACAGATGGATTTACACAGTTGAAGAGAGTAGCTTCATTTGTCTATCTTTGTGTCACCTTCTGGTTTCTGTAAATCAGTGACAGACATACATTTAACACTTACTAAAATAAATAGGGCTTCAAATTGTTGTATTTAATCATTCATGCTTGATAATTTTGGCTCTATCTTATCAGTGTTTCTGTTGTCCTAACTGTAAACACTACAATTCTATCATTACAAGGTGTTGTGAGGGTGATATAATTGTTTAGAAAATACTTTAAGATAATCAAAGGAAAGAAAATTACACCAGTGCAAGGCATTTTAATATGGTTTCTCTAAATATTGGCCATGGAGGCTATGCTATAATAATAATTTTTCATGGACAATATCTTGAATAAAGTTTAATTGAATCTACTTTGACTTTTAATTTAATTGTTAGTATCTGAAAAAAAGTTTGTATTTAGGGACTGTAGATGGGATATCCAGTGGTGGTATCCAGATAGCTGTGAAGGATTTCTCCTGAAGACATGGTACAACAGACTCTGAGTGATGACCATTCTTGTATCCAAGGTGGCCAAAGTCATAACTGCCAGCCAGCACTGCTGGGTTGTCTCTGTGAAGTTAAGAAACCTTTCTCTTGGGACAGGAATATGAAATTAGCAATGCCTTGGAGTTGCTTTCTAGATGTTGGAGGAACCAACAGGGAAGGCAGAGTAAAGAATTTGGCAGCAAAGGGGAGGGAGCAGAGTACTGAAGGGGAAGACTCTGGTGTTTTCAGTGGAAGGCTCCCAGAAAAGAATAAATGAGACACACAAAGGCATCTTGGCTTTTTAAGGCTGAAGTATCTCGGGATACTGAAGCTCAGGAACCCTGAGAACAAATTTTCTGCATACAAAATGAATTCTGGAGCCATTGATTATTTCATGTCTGAAATTTTGTCAGCAAGAGCATCAGAGAATAAATATATCAGTGTTCTTGTAATGTCACTAAATATTTTGTATTTATGAATGAAGTCTCTTCCTCTGATGTTCTCAATTGATATATTCACTGCCTTTTATTGTCATATAGGAAGATTATGCCATTTATGCACCAACCTGCATCTCATCCATCTGCAGAACATCAGAGCATCTTGCCAAGATGCATCTGACACACACAAACATGTGATTTCACTCCCTTTGGTTGTTTTACTATTTATTACACAACTGCAGCAGCAATTTTTCCCTCTGACTTACTTTTTATCTATAACCATTGGGTATTCTCCTGGATATTGCTGCTGCTTTGCTTTAATAGTCTTTAAGAGTCAGAAGAGAGACTGAAGAAGATACCAGAGCAACTTATGTTCTCTTGGCAGATTTTTTTTTTCTGCATGAGGACATCCATGGCCATTTTAAAAATTATTCAGGTGACTCATGGTATTGAGTAGACAGAGAGCAATATGGTGGAAATTTTTACTGAGGTTTTTGCATATTAAGACTTTCAATGGGAGTCTTTCTGTCAACCTGCAGTCCTTTTCACTCAGATTCTCCCCAGATATTTCTTCATGCCCTTGAGTTTGAGTGTGTCCAATGTTGAGGGGATTTTCACAGGACATCCCCATGAGGAATTGATATCCAGAAGTTGACTCTCCAGTTGTTAAACATTAATACACAGTGTTCAATACATCTATAGCTCACTTTTATAGCATTTGTATACCCCTTCTTATGGATACTTTATGCAATATCACTTCCACACCACCCCTTCCAGTGCTGCCTAAAATTCAGTTTTGGTTGCCAGTCCCAGACAACTGTTTTGAGAACAAATGCAAGGATGTGTAGTTGTCAGTTTTTGATGATTTTTCCTTAAATACATCTCTGTTTCCATTTTGTTTTTCTCCACGCAGTTTAATTCCCATATTACAAACACCAGTTTTTCCCAGCCTTCTTGTTTCTACACATACAGAAGAGCTGCACTCCTAAACATTTTGTCCTGGGGCAATTTCATCCAAGCACTTGATATTGCTGGGTAGTTTGGAGTTGTAATTTGAGAGGACCACCATCAAATTTGAGTGGATGAGGAGACATGAGACATTCCCATCAGCCTCTGTGTGAGAGAAAAACTTGGATAAGAAGGAGGAAAGCTGGCAGCCAAGTTAGTGTGTGTTGTCAAGTTACCTTGTTGGAGCCTATCAGTGTCAGCCTGTGCACAGAAATAGAAGCCCCTTGGTAAACTAAATCTATTAAAACAAAATAGGTTAGAAGTAAGGGGCACACTTAACCTCCTGAACCTATTCCTTAATTTTAGCTCAGTCTATTTTGGACAAAGCATTGTTTTTCAATGTTTCCATTAATTGAACAGCTGTGTAGTTTATTAAGCTAAGAAAAATAGTTGAGGTGAAGATTTAAACAGTTTAAGAGCTGCAAGTAGTGGAAACATTACAAACTAGGAAAAGCAGGAGAGAAAAACTAAGAAGAGAGTAAAATGGAAACAAGAGACACATACCACTCATTTTCTGCTTCTATACTGAATAGCTTTCCCTTATTCCTTTTTTGTTTTGTTTGAAGAATTGCAGTCCATCTGGCAGAGAGGTGTATCTTCTCTTTTTGTGGCTGATGTAGTATGAAAAAAATTTTAAGCCAACATCAATATTTTAGGAAGTTGAACTAAGACAGCATGTGCCCCCATCACTCCAACACTTGTTTCTTTTACCAGAATATGTGTAAATTATTTTAGAATGTTTTATGGCCAGTGATTTTATTTACATAAGAGCCTATGCAGTTACTGATGCTTGGCCTGATCTGGTTTCTTGGGCTCTGTGCCTGTTCACTGAAGGGAAGAGACAACCAGTAGGCAGCTATTGGCAATGAAACAGGAGCAAGGAATCCTTCTGTGAGTGGAAAAGACACACTCTTGAGCCTCTGGAGGCTGTGCCCAGCTGACCACACTGGGGATAGAGACAGCAGCTATATATAGGTGTGGCCTGAGGCTGCAGGGGACCACACACAGGCACAGCGGCACTCCTAACAAGACAAATAAAGCTGCTGCTGCCTGTGTGAATCAGCTGGTGAGTCAGCAAAGCCTGTGCCAGGAGAGCAGCAGGCACAGAAAAAGGAACGCTAACTGGGTTTCCTAAGTAATAGCTTTTTGTTGTGCCTTTTGGGTCTCAGAAAGTGAAAAAATGTGCACAGTCTGCTGTTTCACTGAGTGATTTCACATTTAACCTGGCAAGTTCTTCAAAAACATGAGAAAAAACAAATGACAGAGAAATGTTGCAGAGCTATTGGGAACATCTGAAGGCATTTGAACAGTGCCAGACATGTAAGGTTAGATGTGTTTGGCTTTTGAAATTTGGAAACTGTTGTCAGAGAGACATAGGAGAATCGACTGGAGTGTTCTGGAAGTATCTACATCCAGGGCAGATGAGAGAAACTGACATCTAAGAACAGATTTAGGTGAGAAAGTTGGTTTTGGGGAAAGCAGCATTTTTTCCCAAGGCAGATGGTCATGATATTGGTTTTTCTTTATGGTCATCTGGTCATGGTGCAAGGCCAGTAGTGTTCACCATGTAGTTGTGCCTGGGTTTGGCAGGTGCAGAAGTGGAGGAGCTTGCCTTGAGACATGCAAGGTGAAGAGGAAGCAAGGCCAGGTTGTGTGGGACAGGGCAGCTTCTGCAGCCAGGATGCGCATCTCACTGGGGAGCACAGCTTCCTGGAGCCAGGGGAATGGCAGGCAATCAAGCCTACAGATCCGAAGAAGGATTATGGTCATAACTGGTAAAGAAACACTGATGTGAAAGAGTGGGCTCTTAAATATGTCTGTGAGAGTAGAAAACACTGTTTCGCTCTCTGTCATGCACACATCTTCCTGGAGTATCCCATGCACATCTCTGCATGGAATAAAAACATACTCAAGAAAAATCAGAAGAGCACTTTGCATCTTCTTAACTGTGCTTGCTCAGTCTTCTGATTTGGTGGTATGTATGCAGCTCCTTTGCATTATGGCTTAGGACCTTTGTTCTCTTTGATTTAGCAATACTGAAATAATTTCCCAGCTTACACTACCTCAGCTGCTGGGGAGTGGAAGTGATATTGGTAACTGACATTCATCCTCAGGGACAATCATATGACCATAAAATCAGAGCCATTCCTTCTGCAAACATCTGCTGCCCTAGCAGACCTCTGATCTATTTTGTCCCCACAGCTTTAATTCTAACAGGAACTCAGAAATAAAACAAATCAAATAATTAATTTTCATAGTGATCCACAAAAATAATAAGAAAAATAAGAGCTGTTGTACTTAAATATTTGACTACAACAGTTCTCCTGGCAACATGAGGCAGCTCAGTCTAGATCCCATGGCTGTAAACAGCAGAGTGATTCCCCTGGCTCTTGATCCCCTTTTTCCTCTTTGCTGTTCCTGGGAAAGCAGCTAGAGAGCAGGCAATTGTGGCTGGCAGTAGCCACCTGTTCTCAGCTGTTATTTTGCCAGGATGCCCAGCTGCTTTCCCCAGCACACTGGACTCATTGTGCATGAGCAGAGTAGTACATGGGCACAGCTTGTCCTCTGCCTCCTAGATCACAGAGTGGCAAGCAATTGCCCACAAAGAAGAGAGATTCGCAAAACCTCCTCTCACACCTCTTTTCCTTGGTCTGGGCAGGGCAGATTTGTTGAGGACATACAGAGTAAAGGGCACACATACCAAAAGCAGTGGACACAGTCCCCATGTGGCAAGCTCAGGCATATGGTAGAGGGGGGCAGTATGCATGAGGTCCACGGCCCTGGATCCTCCTGGATAAATAGTCAACATAGGTTAACAGAAAGCTAATAATTTTGCTCTTTCTGTGGCAGTGGTTGCAGAAAAATGGAATTGTCTTGCTCATGAGTCGTGTCATTAGCAAGTATTTGAGTGTTAGCAGCATGTACTGAGAACCTTCTCAACCTCATTAAACTAGACCTAGGACTTGCATAAACATTTGGGTTTACTGGAAGCACAAGGGCCTTAGTTGGCTGCAAAGTGGTAAATTAATTCAAAGCTGAAACTACCTTTCAGCTGCAGACAGTGTCATTTGCATTCAAAAACAATGTTGTAAATAACACTCTTCCAATGTTCTTTACCAGCAAATGTGTGATATTATTTTAACTGAAAAATTGGGAAGCCTTCCCAACATGAAGCAGCAAACCATTTCTGTCTGAAATAGATTATTCTTTAAAGCTCTGAAGATTGGAAAGAGATTTATTTTCTCTTGAACAGCTGCTACTAACAACATGGATGGCAATAAATTGCTTCTTTATTTTTAGAAGAAAATTATTACTAAACAGTTGTAAGCTTGAAAAAATAGAACCGAGGTCTCCAAGTATTTGAATTGTCTGACCTGAATGATGTAATTTTTCTTAATTCTGGTAAATTCTTTAATAGCATTATTATTATTTAAACAAAAGTCTTAAGACTTTGAGTTTTTCTGCCTGCTGACTTGTAAAAGGGATGATGTTTTATTTGGCTTTGAGATTTTAAAGAACACAACAAAAGCCTTGGACAAATTCTGCAGAGCAACTAAGAGATACCTATGCCTGAGCTTGGAAAAGGTGTGGGAAGTGGATGACAGATGAACAAACATCCCTTAAATTGTTATACTGCATGAGGAAGTAGATAAGAGCAATTAAAGGTGGCAGGGGATTGCAGCTGAGATTGTGAGGTAGGAGAGGTCTGAGATACAGGACACAGATATGGGAATACTAACAATAGATACCCAAACTACTCATTGTCCTTGGACTAGAAGTCCAGTTGTGAGCAGTCCATGGGCAATCTACCTGAACTGCTGTTTAAACTGGAGATTCAGAGGTGCCACAGCTGTTTGCAAGCAGAGCTGGCCCAGGTCCCCGGGGTGGGTTAGCTCCCACCAGCACCACATAAGCACAGCACAGCTGTGGCCCATGCACTGGTGTTTGAGGAGCATCACTTAGTAACTGTATGGCAGATTAAATCCATTTTTCCTGCACAATATATAACCACGTGACCATGGGGCTCTTATTTCTTCAGCTTATTTCCATTGCACTTGACTTTCTTTCTCTAACAAGGCAGCCACACTGTCCCCCAGACAGTGCTTACTTACTCTGCTATATACTGCATCATCTCCAGAGCAAAAGTGCCTGTGGAGGAAAAACTAGGCATAAATTAATTTTGTGCCATTTATTTTGCAGATGCGTATTTGCATGTTTCATGTATAGATGAAGTAAACTTTATAAGGGATTTAATGCAATTGCCTGTGGCCCAGCTCTTGGAAAAAGCTGAAGTGACTGGCTGAAGCATCCAGGAGCTGCATTTACGAGTTTGCAGTTTCAGGCTGGCCTCAGTCAGATCTGGAGAACAGCATGTGTTCCAGACACTGTCAAAGGCAGCAAACTGCTGAAAAAATCCTGCCAAAGTAACAGCTGAAGCAATGAGAGCTTTCAGTTTCTTACAACTCCATTTAACTGCGTGCTTAGGAGCAACTCATTAAGTAGCAAGCAACCATGTGAGGGGATGCCAAAGATTAAAGGAATCTTGTCATGAGATAGTGGTGACATTTGCCTGCTGCTTTCCAAGTGACAGTGCTTGCCAAGCCCGGGGGAAGCCAGTGACAGCCCACAGTAGCAGCATCAATTTAAGCAGCAGATTGGCAGGAACGGTGCCTGCTTTGAATATGAATGCTTGAGCCATGCTCATGGTAGGTCCAATTTGTGAATCCTGTCAAGAGACAGAGTGCTACAGAAACCAATTACCTTTTACACACATTTTCATGTGTGTGCACACATCCAGGTGGATCTAGCTCAAACAAGACTCTTGCACTGATAAATCAGTGCCTGCAGTGGCAAGCACAAAGGGACAGGGGCTATTGTGCCGCTGCCTCAGAAGTGAGCACAGGGAGCAGTTCTCTTCTACTTCACAAGTTCCTATGACTGTTGTGACCTGATGGAAACAAAGAGCAGCTCTGAATTTCCCACCTGTGGGAGGTTGGAAGGCATTCAAGACACCAGCAGACTCATCAGGACATCTTCAGCCCTCTGAGTGGCTTCCCTGTGCTCTCCGAACCCCAGAAATTCCAGGCTTCACTACCTCTGCACCTGTGTGACTTGGCAGAAGGATACCGATGTCTGTGGAGTTCACTGGCCATTCTAACAATCCTGCAGGCTTGGTAATCACCTCTCATCCAGGAAGACTGAGAGCACTGAAATGGACTTTAGCACAATTACAAAAATTTTGCAAGAGGTTTCTTTTTGTGGTTGTTTTTCTGGTTGTTTTCTTTTTCCCCTGAAGTACTATGCTGCTACTACACAGAAAAGCCTTGCTGAATTTATAAGAAATATGCCTTACTGATGTTTCTTACAGTTAGCCTCAGGAAAGTGGAGCTTTTTTAGTATTCTTATTGAGATGTACTGCTTGAGAGAAATAACCTGGAAAGGCCATGAATGCTATGCAACTACTTATATCAAAGAGCAACACTGCAATTAATAAATCCCTATTAACATCTCTAATTCTAATAACTTTCTAACATTCATAGAAATCCCAAGCCTTCTCCTCCACTTACTGTTTTTATGTACTCTCAGTTATTTTAAGGAATTTCAAATGCTCAGTCCCAAAGTCCCAACATTGTGTAAAAAGTCCTTGTTCTTGCTCTGTGCAGCAGAAAGTATTAATTTAGCTTAGAGCAAGAAATCTTGTGAAGAACTGTAGGCTGGAAAATAAAACCAAATTGCATGGTTGCTCAGAAAAGGGTAACAAGGTCTTTGGAGATTATACTACCACCTAGAGAGTGAAAGCAGCTACTTGAAACAATATGTGCATAGCACAACTACAAACTCCATTTTTTCTTCCTGGTACCTATTTGTCCTCTAACTTCTCTGTCCTGTTTGTTACATCTTTGCCTTGTATTCTCAATATAAAGATATGCCCAATGATGTTACAAAATTGTACAAGCTAAAGTAGTTGCTAGAGACCAAGCAAGGGGAGGTAGTTTCCAACTTCCACAGCTCTTTCTGTTCTGAAGTCTCTAAAGCCCTTGTTTTGTTTTTTCAGCTGGTTGCTACAGTTGTCTTGAGCTTTAGTTAGATTTTTCTGCATATATGAAACAGAGATAAGAAAAAAGAACACATTTTTCCTGTAAGAGCAAGAAAGAATTTTCTCTCCGTCTCTAGCAGCATTAGCATAGATAAGTACTTGGGTTTTAAAGAAATCCCAGAGTATTGCTTTGGTTGCTCAGATAAGAATGATTTATCTTCTTAGATAATAACAAAAATCAATATATAGTGTTGGTCTAGAGAGCACTTTTCTGAAAGTGGGAGACAGCTCATCTTCTGGGTGACAAGCAAAACTAATATGGCTTCCAGAGTAATAATTCCCTTTAAGTTTACATAAGAGAGAAGGCAGTTTGTGATTTGTTTTTCCATTTGCCATAAATTTCATTTGACTAAGAATGGCTCATGGTCACTTGTCCCAGTCTAGCACTGAATTTGTATAGTTACAACAGCACTCCAGCTGACAAATTGAAGCTGTATTTCAGCTGCACTTCAGTAGTGGCTTTTATTCCCATTCAGGAATTAACCCCATCTGTCTTCATGCAGCACTTCAGTGAGAGCACAAGATGACTGCAGGATCAAGATAAATACCCTGTACATCCAATCTCTTTTCAAACACTTCTGAGTGCAATTGCAACACATCCATCTTTGGCTGCAAATTCACCAGCTAGGCATCTAAACACACATAATGGCAAGCACGTACTTTTTTTCAAGAATGTTTTACTTACCTTTATTAGAGACAAACTGGTCTGGCCTTGTTTTGGACTCAGGTAGGATTTTATGATGAAGGCTCAGTAACATTCCTGCATTTATGTCAATCATTTCAGGACTCTATTGACCATATTTCACAGAATCACAGAATGGTCAGGTTGGAAGAGACAAAAGTGATTCATCTGTCCCAACCTCCCTGCTCAAGCAGGGTCACCCTAGAGCACATTGCACATTATTGTATCCGGATGCACATGATTGTATCCCCTCCCTCGACCTGCTGGCCATGCTCTTCCTAATGCAGCTCAGGATCCCATGGTCCTTCTTGGCCACCAGGACACACTGCTGGCTCAGGGACAGTTTGCTGTTCACCAGGACCCCCAGACCCTTCTCCACAGAGCTGCTTCCCAGCAGCTCAGCCCTCAGTCTGTGCTGGTCCACAGGGTTATTCCTGCCCAGGTGCAGGACCCTGCGCTTGCCTTTGTTGAATCTCAGGCAGTTCTTCTCTGCCCATCTCTCCAGCCTGTTCTGAAGGGCTGCACAGCCCTCTGGGGTATCAGCCACTGCTCCCAGCTTTGTGTGCTCAGTGCACTTGCTGAAGGTGCATCTGCCCTTCATCCAAGAAATCAGTGAGTAAGTTAAAAAATTTCCAGTAAACAGGGAAGGATAATGAGGTTTGTTATGAAGTTTGTTCTGCAGTTCAAGATTGCAGTGCCTAGTGATTACATCACACAGATTTAGAGCAGGAAATTATTCCTTATCATGAGCTTCTAAAGCCTTTTTAATTTCAAATATTCTTATAGCTCAAGTTTGTCACAGTCACAAGCTGCTGTTGTTTATAAAATTATAAAAATAAATTTAAATAAATATTAAATAAAGCAGTTTTAAGAAGAAAAACCCAGTTATGAAAGAAAAATTTAGAGGTGAGAATTACTTTCTAATTCTGTCTTTTCAGTTCAAGGAAAGAGAAATCTTTTTCCTCCTATCCTGAGCAATTGTCTCTGATGTGAAAGTGTGCTTGTACTGAATGTACAATAGATGGAGAATCCTTTCAGAAAATATCAGGAGGAGACACAAAATGACCTGAAACTGAACTCCTCAAATTAGAAGCAAAACAGTCTGTTAGATGCCAAGAAGTCTACAGGGAGTCAGTAGTTCATTTGTCTTCTGTGCTTGTTGTTCAAGATAGGAAAAATGGGATCTCTTCAACCATCACTTCCACGGTATAAAAACAGATACAAAGCTAGAAGTGTTCTTATTTGCCATGCAAGTGGGGGATCTCCATCATTTGTTACATCTTCACAACTCAGACACAATGGGGTCATATTTGCAACTCATACTCAGCCAAGTGTTTGACCTCATTACTTTTAATTTCTTTTATGAATGCCTAGAAGAACTCTGACAAGGAACTTTTGCCAAGTTCTGTAATCCCAGGGTTTGAAGGACTTCATGCCTAGCATCTTTAACTCTCTGCTACATGTTATAGTCCTGAACTGTGCTGCTGAGTCTGCCCCAGGCCCAGTGATCTTTGTACCTTTTCAGTATGCTCAGTTGTTCATCACATTCTAGTATCCAAAAGGTTCACACCTAACTCCATATCTGATTTATGTGCAATTTCAACATCAAATACTCAATATATCCTTTTTCCCTCCAATTATCAAGTTCTCTCTGCCTCAACATGACCACAGTTGCAATTCTCATGCCAATGTTTCTAATTGCTTTTGTTATAGGTTGTATGAGTTACATCTTGCTTTATGCTCTACCAGTATCAACCTTTCTAATAATGTTTGATCAGATTTACAAGGTTTCATATTGACCTGGTAGTGGTCTTTTACAGTACTAGAAATAAGTTTACAGGAGAGATGAACCTTATAAAGAAGGAAATAGAATAACACATGGCAATTTCATTATGACTACAGATGGAAAGAATCCCTTTGAAATATATTTTGAAACTTTGGTTTGGAGGTATTTGGCCTTTGGAGCCTATGAAAGGACAGTACACAGCAAAAAGCCATCACTATGGAGTCTGACATGTCTGATGGGCAAGTTTCTGGAGAATATTCTGTTTCTGATAAGCTCAGCAATAAAGCAGGGACATGACATCAAGTCCTACCCCTGCAGATGGCAGCAGTACTTCAAATTTCAGTTCCACAGCACAGGATGTGGGAGAAGCTGAGTCAGATTTCCAGAGTGAACGTACTGTTGACTGTCAGGCTCCTAAAGTGATGTGTTGCTACTCATCAGCAGGTCACTGACAATTTTTCCAGTTGGAAGATGACAATTTTAATATTTGACAAGTAGCAGAAAGATGTTCCTGAGCTTTGTGGAACGCCTCTTGGTTCCAAGCATAATCAGCTCTTATTCTGCTTTATCTCAAGTACTGCAGGTGTTATTTTAAAGCCAATTTATATTCTTCAAGCTAACAACAGCATTTGGCTTTGTTGGCTTGGAGGAGCACAGCACAATAATAAAAGGAATACTTCAATAATAAATTTAGCTGTAGCAAGATGTTGCTAAAAGAAATCCTTTCAGTGGCAGATAGCTAGCCCTAACAACTGCAGGATGAAGCAGGATGATCAAACAGAACAAGATACCTCTTTATTCATAGCATACGAAAAAGGTTTGAAGTACTATAATTCAGCCATCTGGAACTTTCTGTGCTCTGCATGGATCCTGAAGGGTTTGAATTTAGATATAAACAACTTCACCTCACATCCCCCAAGATTAATTGTTAACATTAAAATATTGACAGTAAAAAAGTTGTTAATGTTAATAAAAATTAACATTAAAAAATTTCAGTCAAAGCATCCAACAAATTGGGGTTTGAATAATGTGAGAGGTTTGTACAGAGCCACATCCTTATCAGCACAAGCAAAGGGAAGACCAGCGGTACATACTGGGATAACGCTTTCAGCAAGGTCCAAACCAGGTACCTACTCTTGTGTCTGTTGAGGTGTCTGGAAAGAAGGACAAGTGAAGAACTATATTCTACCTACAAATCTGAGAAGCAGCTGCCCAAAAGCCCTCAAGCTGTAGAAAATACTCCTAAGTCAGCTCCACACCTGCAACTTCCCAGTCCAAGCCTGAAAGTGTTGCTTAAAATTTAAGCCTGGGAAAAAGTCAAACTCCCAACATTCCTACTTCCCAGTGACTTGTGGAGACTTCACCTGGACAGCATAGTCTCAGCCATATGAGTCTGTCAGGCAGAAACCCAACACCCTTGTCCTTGTGCCCACCCTGCAGCCAATAAATGGAAAGATGCCAGCAAGCAAAAATAACACAAATTTCTGCAGTGGTTTTGGAGAAGAACCAAGAACTCCTGTGTGAATTACCTATAAGGCATGATGTGAAAAACAGTTCAAATGAGCTAAAGTTACTGGTAGTTATCCATATGCACCAGCTTTCCAAGTCCCAGCAGCCTGTGAGGCACATCTTGGCAACAAACACTTCATCCTCCTAAATTGCCATGGGCAGCTTTCATGGCTGTCTGTTGCTATTAGAGAAGAAAAGACTGTTTCAGTTGGAAGGGACTACAACAATATTAGTTTTCATTCAGATACAGATAATGAAGGCCCTGCAGAGCAGTACAAAACAGAAGAAATCAGTGTTTCAACTCTGCATTCCTGACAAAATATCTCTACTTATTTAGAATATGAAATAGTTTCCCTTTCTTTTTCTAGCTTTTTTGACCTAAGCTGACGTTTTCAGCTTTTATGATTACGTGGGCTCTTCTTCCCTCTGATGTGTCTCTCCTTTTATGTCATCATCATTAGAGATGAATAAAAATTCATCTGTAGTTTTTATTTCCTGCATTTACCTCTTCATCATTTCTGCAGTTCCTAACACTAAATTTTATTTTACAAACAATCCAGATATACAATGAGCAATCAATATCATACAAGTAAACCTATCTAGGCAAGCTTACAATTTGTTTCACAGGAGTTCCTCTAACTTTAGGGCAAGGATTAGGAGCTTATTACATTTATTATTTTATATCTATTCAAGACTTTGGCTGTAAGCTTTGGTTTTTCATCTACCTCTGCTACCACTAGTTCATTGCTATGAGCTACTGTTTTCACAAGTGCATTGTTTTGTGTTACCTAGTGTCTTTTCATTTTAAGCACATTTTGCAAGTAAGCACGATGGTGTGGCTGATCCTTAGTGGAGAGTTGTCTATTTCAACATCATTACTATAGTTCATGCCATTTCCCAGCTTAAATCAGAGGCAACACAAGCACAATAAACATGAAATCATTTAGTAGCAGTTTAAGTAAAACATGGACTGTGAAGTCTGAACATTAGATTGTTGTGTGGATTTCTGCAGGACAATTTCAAAATGGATGGGTTGGATTTTTTTTGGTTATTCAGAAGATTTGTGACTGAAGCTGTAAATTCTGCCCACTGCTAAGATCTGTTTAATAAAGAAGTAATTGCTAGCCTAGTTTAGACTCAGCACTTTTGTGTTCCATCTCCTACCATATACCATTTATAGGATTGCTGGGTGCTTTGTAAGACTGTGCTTCAATAGGAGGGGAAACTATCCCTGTAAAGCCTTGGCATTCATCAAGTGAAAGGTGCTATGTAAGTTGCTACTGGTTTTCCTGTTTAATATTCTGTGAATTGATGAAAGAGAACAAGAGAGTGATGGTTATCTCTCAACATAATATAAAATTTGCCTTAGGTGGAGACACTATTTACTGAATACTTCTTTCACCCAAAGAGAAAAACTAATGATGGCATTTGCTGTTTTCATAACAACCCAGGAGAGAGCTGACTCTGACAGGCTGCTATTCCCTGATGGCTAAATAGCTAAGGAGAAGTAACGTGAGAAACAACTCTGCTGAAAATAACTCCAGCCATCATCACTGAAGCACATGGACTCATTCCTGCCATAAGCTTGTTTCCCCTGCAGCAAAATCCCTCTTATTTCCCTCCCATGGTGGTGGTTTGCTGCTCAGGCTGCCTTTAACATTGTCACTTTTGGTTTTTTCCTTTATTCCACTGTGTAAACCACAGGACAAAGGGGAAGGGAGGAGCTGTCAAAACCAATGTGCCATGCTGCTGCTGAACTACTGAGCAAAGGGGATATTAGTAAAGAAAACTAAAACTTAGGTGCCTAGGTGTTCTGGGAACTGGATTCTGAACTCTGCTTCTGGAATATTTTCATTCTGGAAGTCAGTGAGAGAGAACAAGAACTGCACTGTAGCCACCTACAGTGATGGAAAGGCAGGTGGAAAAAAATGGAATAAACAAAGTCAAGAAGAAACAATTACATTGGAAATCTACCTAGGATTAGTAGTACAACCCCAATAGAAGACCTCACCAGTATACATTTGCAACAGTTGATTCCAGGGAAAGCTATGTACTGTCCACCCTAGTCAGTCTGCAAGTATACAACTTGATGAACCACTGGCTATGTTGACAAGTGGAAACTTACTACACATGGACACTTGGATAGTCTAGTATTAGTGGGGTAGCTAATTGGCTAATTGTTTCATAATCATCCAAACTTTAACATACACTACAATTTTTGGAACAAAAAGCAAAAGGATTGATATCAACAAAATGGCAACAGGGTGAAGCATTTGGTTGAGAATTCCAGTAGCTGCTGGTGACCATCCAAAAAAGAGTGTCCCAACATCAGTGTTCTCCATCTTTCTTCACCTGCTCCATCACACAATGCATTTCTTCCATATTGTGAAGGACAGTAATCAGAAAGTTTTTGTTTCTAGGTTTTTATTAGGATGAATCTAAAAATAACAAACATTTTGTTCAGTATCAAGACAAATGTCTTGAGTTTTGATGGTGCTACTTTCACAATGGAATCCTTTTTGCTCTCATATAGTCTGTCACTTTCATCTTTTTGGGCCCATACTCCATGCTCCAGAGGACAACTCAACTTACTTGAGGAACCATGTTGGGCTGAATAGCAGCTGCTGTTGACCTGTTTTTTTGATTAAGTAGGGAAAATGTTGGAGATGTGAGGAGACAATAGGAGGCTGAGTTATTAAGTAGGGCTCTTCAACAAAAATTTCAAATTGAAGGCCCAAGTTCAATCAAGAGTCTAAAGACACACCACAAACATTGGATGGGGTATTTTCAAGGTATGCCAGAACTCATGCTTAAAAGACCAGGTATGTGTGTTGGTTTTCCCTTTGGCATAGTTTACAACACTTATTTCCTCGACATATCTCACAACAATGTGACAACAACAGTTGTCTGGCATTTAGTATTACTTTGAATTAGGCATCCTATCGAGGTGATGTCACCTTTCGTTCCCTTTAGAGATGGGATGTGTTGATTTTCACTCTTATCTGTGATGATCCACTCTAGCTTATAAAAGAAGATGTTATATTGCAGTGTCATTGCAAATAAATTAGGCCAGGCATAGATATGTCTACAAGTACATATTGTTCTATCCATGGCTACCCTGTTATACATAAATTTCACAGTTTGTGTTCTACAGTTAGGAAATCAAGTGACAGTTCTACAGCCCGTTTTTCCCATAACAAAATGCAAGCACATGCTGTGTAAAATTAAAATTGTAACAGGATTTCTTATTGTTACTTGGTTTAGTAAAATCAGTGTGGTATATTTTAATTTCAGTGGGTTTTTCATGAGTAGACCCATTGATTCCTCTGCACCCTATTTTTATTTCTTCCCCAGGCATTGCTTGAAGCGCTGGTATTTCAGAAATATCATGGTTGTCATGAGTTCCTTTTCCCTCCCACTCACTTGTGAGATATAATTAATCTTCATGTACAACCACAACAAGGTTCAGGTTGGCCTTACTTTTGTGTGGGATCCCAACTCTTGCTGTATATTTAACATCAGCTTGGGCACCATTGCCATTCTGTACCTTGATTATGAGCCAAGAGGAATTGCATTGTCATTATGAATAGAATAATATAATAAATCCAATCTATTGATTTGCTATCCTCAAAATTTAGGTTTCCATACAACTATGCATAGCAAAAATAGTATTACAGCCAAAACTAATGACAGTATTCCTTGTAGACATTCATGGTTAGTGTTGGCTAATCCAACTGCCAGCACCCGTGAAGGTCTCACACTAAAAGTTTACAGATTAACTCTCTTTATTAATAGAAAATTGTGACAGGTAAAGATTTGAGGATAGTTAGTGGTAGTATCTGACTGCAAAAACATATTCAAAGCAATACAGACAAGATCTGGTCCCCCCTAAAAGTATTCAGCACATATAGATCATGGTTCTTATCCAATGGGCACCCCTATGGGCAAGAAGACGGGTTCAGCCTGTCAGCCGATCCCAGTAGTTACAATGGAGTCTTCCCTGAATTCTTCCCATTCTCAACTTAGTATTATACTATTTTTTTATGTTTAGATGGAGCTTGAGTGACTCCAGTCATATATATATTTGTTACTGATTGGTGTAAAATTCTGTTGTTTCACTGCTAAAGAGCCAATAAAATACAGGGCACTTGCTCAGTGAGGGGTGAGTAACTTTGGCATGGAGGTGTGCGTTAATGTTACAATTAGGTTCCAATGAACCAGGTTCCTCTGAGGAGAGCAATTTCTTCCCAGCTGTTGGCTCAGCAGCAAGATATCTTGTCCTCTCTGCCCTGGCTGACAGGTGCTATGCAGTTCATGAGCTAAAAAGCACCATCCATTCCCCTCCCTGCAAGGCTTTCTGTAGAGCCTGGCCACAGTATCTGCGCTCTGCTCCACCCTCGTTCTTCTCCCCTTAGCAGGTGCTATGGTTGCAGATTGTGTGTATGGGCAATCATTACGGAATAGGTTTCAAGGAATAGAAATAGGTTTTGAGCATGCCAACCACATTCCATACAGGGAGCATCAACTGCATTTTATCCCATAATTTCCATACCATTATAACTTCTGGTAGGATATGAATAGAGCTCCTAGATTTTCTCTGATTTTACCCCCAGCCATTTTTCCACAGCCACAAAACCCAGGACCTCCTACAAAGTAAAACTGTGCTGTGATAAAGAAATGTAGCAACAGCTGCCTGAGATGAAAAGTTGTCTGAGTAAAACCCTTTTCAGCCAACAATAATGGATAAGGCAGACAGGGAGATTACTTAGATTGGGTGGTTATTCTGCAGTAGTTACATTGAAATGTGAGAAGACCTGGTTATCAGGAGTAATAAGAAATTCCAGATGCATCAAAAAAGAGCCATAAGAAGAAACCAAAATAGCCTCCACTGCCTCTGAACAAAGAGTTTCTCTTAATTCTGAGAGAAGGAAAAAAGCTGGCAAGTGTGCCCAGCAGCACTGAAATATCTGAAGATATTCCTGTTAAAACACCTGTCAGTAGGGGCAAGAATGATTAAACACAGCTAGATCTGAGACAGGAGTTTCAAAAACCTGAGCAGTCAAATTTTGCAGACTGGTGTATATGTGGTTGTTCACAGTTATTTATATATATTATTCAGCATAGCATAACTGGATGCAGCCCTAAAATGCACTGCACTCAGAGTCAAGAAATAAAGCAGAACTGGGCTATTATTCAAGGGAATAACTTTCTAAATGACATTTCCAGAGTTTTAAAAGGTGCCTCCTTATGCTCAAATTACAGTTGCCCCTCTGTATGAATGACTGTGTTTTGCCACAGATACTTTGAAAAACGTTGATGGAAGGGAAATTGCTATACTGGTAGACTGGTTGGGGGTTGTTTTTAAATGACTATTAAGAATTTATATTGCTTCATGCAGAGCAATAGGTGCAAAAATTGCAAAAATTGTATTTTGGCTGCTGAGTTAGTCCAGGAACTGAATTTACAGCCAAAGGATAAACCTGCTTCAGGAATAAGAAAGAAAAATCCCTGAAGTTATTTACAGTGCACATTTCCAAGCCAAGAAACACAGATGAGCCTGATACCGGCCATCTGGCATGCTACAAGAATTGTAAACATTATTATAGAAAACTGTGCACCTGGGGAACGGTTGAACCTTTTGAAGGGGCAAATGGCTTCCCACCAAATAGAGGGTTAAAAATCCCATTGCTGGACTGTTGGTCCCATCTGAATTTTCTCAAAGTTGATGGGCTAAAGGCTGCAGAATGAACACATGTTCATCAAAATGGGAACAGCTTAAAATTTGAATCCATGTGTTTTCTAGATGCGATAATGATCAAAGCTGGAAATCTGATGAAAACCTAATTTGTGCTTTTGAAGGTGTTAGCTGTTCAATCTGAGACAGCGGGGTATGGCTGAACCGCACAGTCAAATTGATAGGCTCATCCATTACTAAGTACTCATATTTTCCATGCTTTCCTTGCATCAGCACTCCTAGGATTTCTGTAAAGGAAGCAATGAGGGCACCTAGAAAAGTGTGAACAGGTTGGGAAATAATTGCAGTGACTGAGCTGAAATTATTTCTGAGTAAAAGTACTCAGCATGCCAAAGTGATAGCTAATATTTAACTAGTCTGGAAGTTATTTAAGAGAAATCTGGTGATGTTCATGGCTGCAATATCTCTGTCAGAAATATTCAGTTGATGGGGATTTCTTGGGGAGAAATGATAACTACACAACTAGGGGATAAATACACTTCTGCCTTGAACAAAATATAATAAAACTCATGCAAGGATATATGAATGCATTTTAAATACTGCAATTTTGTGTCTTACAATCAACCATAAATAGGAAAAACTGAGAAGGTGGCTTGGTGCAGTGCAGGCACAAGTATGCTGCTAGAGACTCACTGAGGATGTACCAGGGGACAGAATCACAGAGGGAAGAAAAGACTGGAAAAGACTGGGAGGGAATGTGGTGCTGAAAAAGCTCTGGCCAGACAGCACAGAAGGCAGAAGCTATAGGAGTCCAAGACCCCTGGGAGCTCTGCTGCCCACAGCTCATAGATGCTCAGCCATGCCTCAGCATGTTGCTGTCCCAAGGCTCCTTGGGGGATGCAGTAATATTTATTACAGCTGTGGGTTCCTTCTGCTCTTTGCCTTTCCCAGTTTCTCCTGTAATAGTCTCTTGTTTCCTATATCCTTCCCTAGTCTACAGATTCCCCTTGGTTGCATTTTTCTTGCTCTTATGTCTACCTGCCAGCCATTGATCTAAACTTTTTGGGAATAGAATCATACAGTATAAAGTATTTTCAGATCCAATGGATTTCCAAATGTCATCAGATTGAACCCGTTGCTCAAAGCAGGGCTATTTGTGGTCAAGTAGCTCAAAGACTTAATCTCTAGCAAGGGAGATTGGACCACGTGGCCAAAGAAGCTGCACAATATTTGATCACTCTTATTGCAAAGAATATCAGAATTTCCCTTGTAAATGTGGCCCCTGACTTTCACCCTGTGGTGTTTCACAGAAACTTTTAATGGAAGAATCTGATGCAATCTGCAAGTGTAATAGACACAAATAGACAGTTTATTTGTTTGCTATCTTTTAAAGTTTGATGAGCCATTTTATAGAGCCTCACATTGATTTGGACAGCTTAAGTATACAGTATAGGAAGCAGGGGAAAAAATATGGCATATCATCCTTTATGCAAGTTTATCACAGTTGCTTTAAAACTTGCAGAAGATTTTAGATATAAGGTGAGGCTCTACCTAGACTCTTTTCAGGCCCCTAGAAAGAGACTAGAAACATGGGAGGGGTTATTGTCTCAAAGTGCCTTCTTTAGCAGAGTATAACATCTTAGGCTAAGCCAGACCCTCAGTAAGGAGCAGAGATGAAAACTTCTGCCTGACCTCCTTCCTTGTCCACTAGTTAGCTACAAGAAGGCAGGGAAGATGGGCAGGTCTAATACAAGCATGTCTGGAGACTGACAAGGATGCTAACTGCAGTTTTCTCTGTGGGATGATTATGGATTGTGATGGGAACAATGAGTGCCAATTTTAGCTGGCATACTAGTCCTTAAGCTTCAGGTAAAGGTTTTCACACAAAGCAGAACTTCGTGTTCGATTTTGTGGAAGGACAGAAATTCCTTCTGATGCTGAGAAGTGTGGGCATTTTGAAGCAGGTAATTAAGTGTTACAGTCACTTAGTGGATGCTATGGTGAATCCTAAAAAAAAAAATTCAATTCCTTGCACTGATATTTTTAATTTGCTTGTATGTTCATGAAGCTCAGGTCACCTATTTATGTGCCTCTCATCTTTCTCTTCCCATTTCAGGGATTAGCTGCCCTAGGAAATCCACACATTTTTCTCCATTTTTTGAAGTTTTTAAGACAATCACCATAAGCAATCTCAACAAGAATTAGGTACACACAGGATAATTTTAATCAGTCAGTGAAAGCTTTCAATAAGCTGAATTTGAAAGACCTAACAACATTTTTTTTACTACTGAATGGCTCTGTTGCCTTAGCACAGCTCCCAGGAGGATCTGTTCTGTGATCTTCCTAGGCACAAAGCTGAGGATGACAGGTTGGTAGTTCCCAGCTCCTCCTTTCTACCCTTTTCTAAGATGGATGCAATGTTCCCTACCAGTCACCTGGGACTTCATCTTACAAGACTTTTCCAATGCCATGCACAGTGGTTTAGCAACTACATTAGTCTATTCCCTCAGGACTCTGGGATTCATCTCATCAGGTCCCGCAGACTTATATATGTTCTCCAGGGTGTTTTTATTCTACTTTGAGCACTACCCTTCACAGGTTTTAACAGGCAAAGCTAACATAGGCATGAAACTACTGATAAAATCAATACCTCACCACCTATCCCCAGGCACAGGGCTCTGGACTTTGGTGCTGCTAAGACCTTTCTTCCCTCTAATTACCAGTTTCTGGGGTATCTAATTTAGGAGAGCTTCCTGAGTCCCACCCATCTGAGATCCTAATTGAGTCTATTGATTCATCCCTTTATTACTTGATTCATTCCTCTGAGATCTGAGATATATGCTAAAGGCCTGCCTACTTGCAAATTGGTCTGAGCTCTGCATCTTACTGCAGTTAGGTTAGAGGAGAACACAAGCAATAAATATTTAGCAGCTCATAGCTATTTCAGCTTCTGTTGTCCTCAGTGGTAGGTTGTCGCTGTTCATCCCTCAAACTCCTTCAGAGTAAGTTGACTCCCAGCAACAAGAATGCTGCAGAGATCATCCACATCAAGAAGCATTTGCGAAGTTTCTTTCCCATGCTAAGGGCTTATCTGTGAGTGGAAATTTACTATACTTGGACATTCTGAAATGGCTCTTGGTGTGAATCTAGGCTTGTAATAGCTCTAGGCTTATACCAAAGCAGTTATTCCCTAATGCCTGTCGTGATTATTTTAAGTGCAGACGAACTGTAGCAGTAGCTGAGGCAGAAGCAGCAGCGAGTGTGCTGGAGTAAACACAGTTCAGGCAGCTGCTGGTGTTTTATAGAGCAGGTCACAGAGCCCTGCTTTGAGGCTGGACTGCTTTAAATATTAGTTGCTGTCTGGAGCACTGTTTACAGTAAAGCTCACTCCTCTGAGGTGAACTGCTGTTAGCAACAATGGAAAATTCTAGTTGAAGAAAAAATTAAATATTATTAGACACAGCAAAAGAAAAACCATTAAAGGAAATTACAGTAGCACTTTTAGAGAAACACTGTTATTTGGCAGTGATGTTTGCAAAGATTAGTTACTACTTAGATTCAATTATGTGACCTCAGCTATTTATTTCAAGGGCGAGGATAATTTTCTATGTGTAGTTAAACTACATACATTGGCTAGAAAAAAGCCATTAAAGATGCAATTTACATCAGGTAAACATTGTTTTGACATTCTCTTTTCCCCCTTTCTAGGTTGATGACTCTAAGTCCAGATGCCTCCTTAGCAGGGAAGGGCTATTAAGCTGAAGGCAAAAAATAGTGTCCCTGAAGTCCTACCCCTGAGCCTTCCTATCTCCCAGAGCTCTAAATTCAAGGGTAGTCACTTGTCTGGGGTCCTCAAACAGCCAGTGGCTGCTAATGGGCCAGGCTGTCATATGTGACATTTCAGAATTTATTTTCTTGAAATACAGGCACTGAGAATCTTCATCTTCCCCATGCACAGAGGGGCTTGCCCTACAACTTAAGTCTTCTCTGCCTTTTGATGCCAGACCTTGTTTTGACCCTCACACTGAACTGCAGTTCTGCTCTCCCTGAATGACTACCCCACTACTTGCTCTGCCCCCATACTGAATGCTGCAGTGAATGTATACATTTGAAGGTTTATTGCAACAAAACTGTTTTGAAGATGTGGAGTTTGAAAGTATTAAATTACAAAGCCACCTACTTTCAGATGAGCTTTCAATAAAGAAGCTTATGTTAGAGAATCAGCCAAAAGAGAAAGGTGTACTTCTACAGGAAAGGAAGGGATGAAATGTTATACCTTAAAGCTTGAAGCAGGAAACAAAGGACTTTGAAGATCAGGAGGCAGTTTGGAGGCCTCAAAAATCCAAGTCCCTGATGGACAGTATCACCCTGCATGTGGACATAGGTTGTGACACTACAGTTGCTTTCTTACTATAAGTGTTATCCAAGCCAAGGGTGATTTAAAATCCTCTTACCCCAAAGGAGTATTCAATTTTCACCAAGTAAGACACTTAATTACAGCTGAAAGCCAAGCTGCACTGTTATTTTTAGAATCTTTCACTATTCAGAAATACTGAACAAATTCCAGAGCAAGACCTCCTAATAAACACAGAATTTTCTTTGAACTTCTCACATTTTTGAAGACAGCTTAAGCAGATTCAAGCCCAGACATACATACTTATAAATGTATAGGCCCTACATACAAGTGAAAAAACCCCAATATTCCTCAATTAGGACATTAAATGCTATATATCTTGAGTGTTTCTCTTTTGTAGTGTGCTGTAAAGTCTCCAGTAAGTAACACAGATGAATCCTACAAAATTATCCTAGACATAAAGCTTAGTTTCCGTGGCTATGCAGAGAGCTTTTCTGGAGTCAGGTAAAGAATACACAGAACTGCAAGTAGACTATAGGTTGCTCAAGTTGAAAGTGCCCTGTGATAAAGGGCTTTGGCATCTCTTTTGCCCTTTAATTACAGAAGGATGGAAATTATGTTTCTGTGGCACTATAAAGCCTGGAGTTCTCTTTTAATGCCTGGCTTGTTCTCAGCTGCTGACCCTACCTGGCAATATAAATTTGATGCAAACAGGTCAAGCTATGTTTGTGCCAGCTCTACACTGATGGTTTTGATATTCTTAGACCACTGTATCACCTGATCTGGCACACAATGGCTGGAATAAGTCAAATCCAAGCCAGCATGATGATTTGGAGAGGCTTATCTTCAGTGAACCAAGACTGCAGTCATAGCTCACCCTGTCTGCAGCTGGAGCTGCCTCTGCCTGCCTTTAACCACCTGCTGCTTGGCTTCCTGAGTCACAAGAGAAGCCACATGTTTTCTTCCTAGCCTCCCCCAGCTGGGGTGATCCAATGTTAAACACATTTATGCTAGCCCAGGTCATTTTGGCTGAAGGTGGTGAGGGGAGCAGTACTACAGGTAGATAGCAAAGGAAAGTAAGGCTAGGAAAAACACATATAGAAGTGCAGTACTTGTTTGTCTAAGACCTAATGTCTTATTTAGAAGACCTGCTGAAACAGCAAGACAAACAAAAACAATTGCTGAGTGAGTGTTCAAGGTCTAAGCTGTATTGCACAGAGAAAGAGCAAGACTTAATACAACTATTAAATTATGTTTACTTTTATTATTACAATTAATAGGTTACTTGGAACTTAGCTATGGAGCTTATAGGACTTATAGAAAATAAAACCACTGTTATAAAAGGTTACAGAAGACAGGTCTGTGACATTGCATATTATAGAGACAGGGAAGTTGTTCGGTTTTTCTGGATCTTCCACTAAACATCACCCCCTTGTACTCAGAATTCAATACAGTTATACAGAACACAAAAGGTCTTCTACCCAAACCGGCAGGACATACTACTGGAATGAGAAGAGCTATTTTGGAAGACTGACTCTGAATGAGCTCAGGATCATATGGCATGATCTAAAGGGGACCAAAAGTAACCATGTACCACCCAACACAACTATGGTGTTGCTACTACCACAAAACAGGCAGAAGAAAATAAAAAATGTTAAGGCACTGACCAAGTAGGATAAGATGCCTCTTCGATCTTCCAGATAAAGCTGCAACAAAAATTCATTCAAGCACATCAGGTTGAATTCTTTAAATCAAGATAAGACCTTTGTGGAAGGTGTACTAAATTCTGGTAAAAGTTGTAGGCTATCCAGATGAATTGTTTAATAAAAATTACCAGACTATCATACACAAAGTATGACAAGATTATCACAAGTCTTCCATCTAAAGAGCTTCATTGGGTGGGTTTTGGTTTATTTTCTTGAAGATTTTTTAGGCAGGGTGAGGATTTAGTTGCAGAGCCACAGAATATCTCCAAATGTCACAGCCCTGGGGACTTGATCTATGTGATGTACACATAGCAGATAAACCAGGCACTTGTCTCTGAAACAGAAGGAGGTGTATTAATTGAACTACCATTTACACTACCCAACATTAGACAAACAAGACAAGGCCTGTCTTCACTGCAGTTTAGTACCTGGTACAGGCCACTGAGGCAATGTACACAAGACCATTTTAATGTTGCAATGCATTTTCTTAGCACCCACATAGAAAAAAAGTGATTTTACCTATGATTATACTTGCAGCCAGTAGGTAGTAAATAGTGAGTCACTGTGCTCTCTCCAGCTGCAGCTTCCTTCCCTTCTCTGGCCTATCATCTAGGCTTACTCTGCATCCAGTGTTTTTCTCCATTTTCAATGGAATTAGCACAAATCAGGCCCTTTGTCAGCAAGGGATTGAAGACTTGATACAAAATTGGTATTTCATTTCCACAGCAGCAGCCCAAGTTTATTTTGACAGGGGAATCAAATCCCTTGTCAGGAAAGGGCAGCAGGCTGGGATGGCAACAGGGCAGTAATAAACACTTCCCCCGGCCCCCAAAAAGGGTTCTGCCATGCTGTATCTGAGCAAGAAAAGCCAGGGTACCCATGGCCAGCAGTGTCAGGGTCACTGAAACCCCAGGACAGCACACAGACACTCCTGCTCTAGCAAGGTCTAAACCCCCATCCCCTGAGGTTTGAATGCAGCTCCAAGGCCCAAGGGTGGCTGGTGGATCAGTGGGGACTCACGTGAGGCTAACCAGGTCAATCAGTGCCTGCTGACCTGTTCAGGGCCCTGTCCAAGTCACAGCCCCCTCCACTTCCTGTGGGAAGAAAACAAATCCCATTTAGGTCTGAAGGGAGTTAAACATGTTTAACCAAAGTTTATGCTTTACTGCAGATTAGGCATAAAAACATTTCTGAGGTGTTCCTTTATAGATATGCTTGTGGAGGTTATTGGTGTGCTGAACCTCACGAGTGAAGAAAAATAATAAACGAATGCCACATTTAAAAGCTGAAAATACTTAGACATCACTTTTCTTCTACTGATTATGCTTTTCATGTACCTGTCTTCCTGCTTAAGGTTATAATCTGTTACAGATTCACAAAGTACTGAGCACAGGGGAAAAAAAGTCATCCATAGGTAGGCAGCTGGCCCTGAGATGTCAAAGGCAAGTTTCCAGCTGCCTAGATAAGATTCTCCAGACTTTTAAGAAGCCATCCAGTCTATGGAGCATGTGTTGATGTCTGTGCAGTGTCCAGTGCATGACTGTTTTATGATAAAATGCTTGATGTTGGTTGAAAAAAAAAAATCAGAGATTTATCTATGAGCACTTTTATCAGCTTAGCCTTAACTTGGGAAAGGAATTACAGCTCTAGGTAAGGCACTATGTTGACTTTTCTGGTTGAGTCTTTATTGAGCGACTGTTTTTCTGGGCTGAAATACTGCTGCATTGACAAGTTGACTTGAAACACAGCCCATCTGCCTCAGCACCCTCAAGGGAATTTGCTGTAGCTTGAAGCTAATCTTTGCTCACTTCTTTGAACAGCATTGGAAAGATGAGCTGACCCTCATTTTCTGCCTTGGAGACAGATGCTGGTTAGTAGTGCTGCATAGAATTTGCTGTAGTGCATTACATAATATCTGCAACAATAAGGTACAGCCCCTAAACTATCAACCAATAATTATGCTAACAATAACAGATAACAGATTAAACTGAAATAGAGGTAAACCATATAGCTATATAATCATGTATAATGCATACTTATTCATGTATCTCTGATAATATTTATGGATAATAATTTTATAGATTAAGAACAGTATCCTATATAACAATGTACAGATATAATTCTGAGAATCTCTGTCAAGGTCTATTTTATATTTAGATAGAGAGCTGAAGAACTCTTTATCTAGAGATGTATAGATCTGTATGTACAAAAATTGTATTCAGGATCTTCTTCAGAGTATTGGTTGGCAGCTTGCAGTGAGAATATCCTGTGTCCTACAGAAAATATCCTGTATACAAGAATTTCTACCTCTTTTTACCTGTATAAATCATCTTGTCTGTCCCTAGGAAAAGAATTAGAAATTACTCATTTTATCCTTACCAAACAAATTTACATTATGGAACTCATTCCGTGTTATTTGGGCAATCTACTAAACCATCCTTTTATAAGACCTGTGTGCTGAGTAAGAAAGTCAGGAATCTGGTGGTTGGTGGGTTTTATGGATTCTAGCAGGTGATTCACTTCAGTTCTACTAAATCTGGTAAAGTCTCTATATCACTACATTTCTGAAGAGGAATGACATATTACACTGATCTAGCAGTTCTACCTTGGGCAATGGCAATCTTAATGGCTTTTTAAAACTATCTAGAAAGTCTTGTAAAGGTTGATATGAAATTTTGTGCTCTTACTGGCTTGTTTATTTTACCAAGCCAAATGATTCAAGCTAGATTTGAACCACCTTGTGCTTGCAAGACATTCTGTCTAATTATCTAGCATAATATTAACTACCAAACAACTTTGAGACAGTCATGAAACATCATAAAGCATATCAGAAAGCTTAATGTAAGGACTGATCTCTGGCCTATCAAAAACCTTTTGAAATTTGAGAGTATAAATGGCTATGGCTCAGTCTTTGGAGGAAACAGGAACATATGAACCTCTCTTTTGCAGCACTTTCCTTGCAAAGAAAGTAATTAGATGGCAAGAAATTGGGTTGCACTGGCTAAGTCTTATTAAGACTGTCAAGAGAGACTGGCAAGCAAGGCAAACTTAGTTTCTTGGGCACAGCAAGAAACATCTTGTGCTGCAAAGCTACTGACCTGATTTCAGATGTTGATTGCTAAAAGTGAATTGGCCTTTGACAGCTCCCCTTCATCTGAGCTGGTGATGGCTTGGATTTGGAGGTGATGGCAGGTTGCTAATTGCCCTCTCACAGTGCTGTTTGGCAAACCTGCACTGTCCTGGTGTCAGCCAGATTGGCACCCCCTTGTCTCCAGCTTTGAATGGGAGTTATATACAGGAGGCAGAATCCCAAAGTGCTTTTTTGCCAATTTAGTAGGCCAGCAAGGATTCACGGTAATGTTGTTTCTAGAAAAAGAAGATACAAGAAAGGATGTAGGACAGGCTTGCACAGACAGTAAGTTCCTGCTTGTTATTAATTTTTTTATAGTGGTCGCTCAAAGAAACTGCAGTCAAGAGAATTAAACTCTCCTTTTAGACCTGCAGGTGTACTCCTTCAGCTAGCAGCCTGAACTAAAGATGCCAACTGATTAATTGTCTCATGGGCTGGATATTGTGTACTCAAGCATATTCAGAATTTCCTTTGAAAGGAAACTTTGCAGTTACTGAAAAGATTATCTTTTAGATATACACTCACTGCCAAGTGGCACAGAGTTCCCTTCCTAAAGCTACAAACTAGATTAGATAGGGACTGAAAGCCATGAATCTCTTATCCCTTATTTAGATAATTGAATTATAGATGTATGCCCCTATATCCATCTACCTCCATGTAGTAACATCATGCTTAAGTAGTCATACTGCTTAAAAATGATACTAGTGTAGGTAAAGTAGGTCTAATCTTGCTTCTCCTTGATTTTGAGTGCAGTGGGAGAACATAGCAATTTGTTACTGCAAATTGCATCATCCCTAACTTATATCAGGTAAAACAACCATTTCTCTTTGGTTTAAATATTCGCTCTGAGAGAGAAATTCAGAAGCGAACCCTAACAAGAACCAATTAGCTATGTACCTCTAATGAGTTTCAGTAACATCCTAAGAGTTATAGGGGCCTAATATCCTATGGGAAAGAAGACAGAGAAGAATCCTTTGGCAAAGCATAAATCTCATTTTAAATGAGATCATAAACATGCTGACTAGCTACCCTAATTTTACTTCTGCATATAATACTATGTGCTTTTCCTTGCTTATAAATCTTAACTCCTGTTCATGTCATCAATAGCAGTATTTAGTTTATTTCTAAAGCAAGAGAAGCCATTTTTTGATACCATTGTTGCAAGAAAATTCTGCAGGATAATATGATCATATTTAAAACAATAGGAAACTAATAAGTCTAGGGAATAAACACTTCAGGGATAAGGAAAATATTCCACAATTTAATCAGTCGGGTCTGAACATCTACATGGAAAACACAGTTTCTAACCTGTGCTCTGAGGGAACTGGGAGGGGCGGCCAGAGAGAAGTTTTAAAACTGCCAGATGAAGCTGACACCTGAATGCATCTCTTCTACTCTGTTGTTGTGGCCACTGGTAAACTAAAATCATGTGTGATACTTAGGAAAAAACAACATTGCATTAATTCAGTTTTTTCATTTATCATTCTCAAACTGTGGCTGCTTTTTTGAATACTTTTAAAAACCTTAGAAATTTTGACTTTTGTGATAATACACTTTATACTCCTTCAGATTTGGATTTTACTTACTACCATTTCTCCTGCTTTTTTCCCCCATGCTTCTACCTTATTTGTTCCACAAGTATTATCTATCTGCCTTTCTTCCCTTGCTTCCTTTTCTAAGTGGAAACAGATCCACTATGTCTCAGCCTGATGATCATCTCTGCTTTTATTTTTTCCACTCTGAGATAGTACTTATTGCATGAATAAGAACCTGCCTGTAGAATTATTTCATTTAATTAACAAATAAGGTTACTAAATTCCTCGTGTGATTGAAAAAGACAGGGAAAGGCAGAGAAAGCAAAAATAGAAGTCTTGTCCGGAGCCGTGCAGCGCTTGTGAGCTGTTATCATCAGTACTGGCGATGTGCCCTCTCGTGGTCATACTGCTACAGGAGCAATGCCTTGCTTTAATTAAGAGCCGCCTACTGTTCAGCTAGTACTTCAGCATTTTAGTTTGGTGAGACTGGTTTTAAAACATGTCAGTGCCTAAAGTGTGAGCTGGCTGGACAGTACAATGTTACAAGCATAGAAACAGTTAGGAAAAAGTGAAGTTGTGTGTTGAACTGTCTGCACAGTATTGGAGTACAGTTCTTGTGGCAGTATTCTGGAAATACAGATCAACTTTCCCTGCTGAGAAATACAAAGACCTTTATCAGATTATTTGATGCCTGATGTTATGTATCATAAAGCACAATAAGCAGACTTGGAAGACCTAAGACATAATGGCAATATTTAAATTCTTTCCAAATATCAGATGTCATTTCTGATCTACAGTTGAATATAGATCAGAAATACAGATTTAGTCTACAGGTAAATATTATTGATTATTTCCACAATTGATTCTGATTGAAATTAACAAGGTATTCTTGTTTTCTAGGATAAGGTACTCTGATTTAATTAGGAATATGCAATTATGTTACTTTTTGCATTTGAATAGATAGTGCATTCATTTTAGAGACTGAATCCAAAATTGTCCACACAAGATGAAATAGCTACCTCCATTTAGTCTGAGCTAGGCATTACAACCCTCAGTCACTGCAGTTTCTGCTAGAATCCTAGTCCCTGGTTGCTCTTGTACAAGTGTGCTGAATGATGCAGAAAGCAACATTACATCTGCTATTACACTACAAATTAAAATGTATTTTAATCCCCTAAAATATTTTATCCTCTGTGCTTACACATACCAATAGTGCACAGACAAGAGAAGACAGTTTTATTTGCAGCATAGTATCTCTGAAAGTGATCACTGTGATGTACATAATTTCACAGAGCACCTTTTGTGCCCATTATTCAGGAACTTGGCCTTTGTGGCTGCTGCAGTCACATACAGGAAGTTGCAGTGGTTGAAACGTAATGGCCTTTATGCTAGAAAGTGTGCTAAAGGTTATTAAACAACAAATACATAGATAGTCACAAAACACAAAGTCAGAAACTCTGTAATTTCATTTTTGTCCATCCCATGTGAATTTCTTCCAGGAGAACCATATATTTCTTGTAAACAGTGTCCCAGTCTGGGCACAAGAGCAGTAGCAATACTGCACTCTCCCTCTTAGTATTAGGATTATATAGCAGGAAGACTTCCACTCAGTGTGAAATCCACAACAGCACAATGCCATTTTCTGCCTATTATTACCCCCATTATATGATTTGTTATTCTTACTTCAGTTTTTTTTAGCCAATGTTTGTCTGTCAGATTTCTCTCTTTTTTTTTTCCCCAGAGCTTATCTCCAATCTTCTAAATGACTTTGATGTCTGATTCTGCCATCCAGCATTTTTTTCCATCAGGATTTAAGCTCAGTCATTACATCAACCCATGTACCATGTCCACATAAATGTATATCAAATTAATCAAAATTTTTGTGGTCTGGGGAACTCCTAGCCACTGTTGCTGGAGATCATGACCTCACTGCCCCAGTGAAGTAGATAACTCCTTGAGTCAGTGTCAGCACAGCCTTTTTTGTTCTCTTTAAGAAGTGTTTTCTTCAGGCTAGTGTGCTCCTGCAGCTCACCACTGTACATAAGCTCACCATATGCACACCAGTGCTACAGCAGGCTGCTGACACTGGAGCTTAGGGAGTCCTCTCTATATTTGCTGCTGCCCAATTGCCTTCCCTGCCAGCAGCCTCAAGGGGAAGAGAGAAGGGTCTAATGCATCTCTTTTTCCATGCCAGTGCCTCTGGAAAATGCCTCCAAAGCAATCCTATGGCTATTTCTAGCAGCTGTGAAGCTTATGTCTTTACAGTACAAGATAGCAAAAATTCCTTACTTCAAGGAGTAAGGAATTTTCTTGCTGAAGCAAGAAAAATTATGATAATACAAATTGTCTACTAAACCAAACTTCCATTTTTCATAAATATATCAGTAAAGCAGCTTGCTGTCGGTGGCTGGATTACTGCAATTACCAAATACTTCTAAAGAAAAATGTCCCTCTATAGTTCTATTACTAAGAATACTTTTTTCCAATAGAGTAAAACAGTTTAGACTCACAAATCAACCAAAAAGATTTAAATAGATGGATTTAAAATAAGACTGGAAGATAAGTGCATAAAACAGTTCCAGAAAATCCAGGCCATAATTCATATATCTTTGATTATGCACTTCTAAAGATGGGAAGTGCTCATTGAATTTAATGAATATTTTGATTCTTTATCAACTTGTGGATCAGAGCCTTGATATAAACACAGCTGGTGTGTGTTCAACGACATCTTCTACTGCTTTTCCAGTTATAGGATGTTATTTAATGGGATCTTCTGAGGATGTTTATCAAGTTAGCTTGAGTTTGGCAGAAGTAGATTATGTAAGCATCTTGCAACAGAAACATACACAAAATATGCCTAAAGCTTTAAAACTTCTTCCCCAAAAAATGCAGTTGTATATTACATATTCCATAAAATATCATCATACTTATAAATTCCATGCAAAATTTCTGGGACAAGGTTCATCTACGACAAAGAAATAGCTAAGATTTATATTTAGTTTCACATCATAGTACATCTGTTTGATTTGATTTTTAAATTCTCTTACTACAGATTAATATTTGATGTTTATCTAAGTTGTCCATGTGTAACTTCAACGGGGACAGTGGCCCCGCCTAAGATATTTCCATGCTGTACCATGTGTTGCAGTGAAATGGATGGCTAATACATAAATAGTTCAATGCTTTCTCAAAAGAAAATAAATTAACATACCTACTTATGGAATTTCTGGAAAAAATATGGAGTTTACTTAATCTCAAGGTTAGGCAATATAAAAAAAGTATGAAAAATACCTTGGATTGGGGTTTAAGTGGCTGAAGTCTGTTTTCATCACAGGGTAAATACCATTTGATATTTATTTTAGGAGCACACAAAACAAAGGATAGGGAGATGCTGCCACTGGTAGAATCAGCTGATGTTAGAAATTTCCTGTGCTTAGGGGTTTCTGGCATCCTGTACAAAGGTGCTGCCTGTCACCTTGGTGCTGCCTCACCAAGGCATGGCTACTTGGTTAGCTTAGTGATGTTAAGGTGAAGGAACTAATGCATCAAAGGTGATTAATAAAACTTGCTGAATGCTCTGACTGGGTGACCTGTGAAAAAGAAAGAAAGCTCACTGATTGCTCATATGTAAAGTGCAGAACTAAGGCCATTTCTGATGGGAGCACTGATTTTAGTCTCGACTGAATTCTGAGCCTAATATCTGATGTTCCTGTTCTTGGTGTGTCTGGGTGAATTGGCTAAACTCCCTGTTTAGCCCTTGTAAGGCAGGAGGAGAAGGGAGTAGCTGTTTTTGTGGGCAAGAGACAGTATCAAATTGTTTTTAATATTACCCATGGCAGTTAGTGTTGGTTCTATTCATCTGAATGAGAACTTTGACTTTCAGGGAAACTTGGGAAGGTTGTGCTGAGTGTGTCTGAAAATCCCACTGACAGTGTGACTGTTCAGAGTGAGAAATGATTTCTATGTATATGGTATCTCTGCTTCTGCATTACTCTCTTCTCTGGAAATGCAACTCCAGTTGCATTGCCAAGTTCCTACAAATCTGGACTGGAAGTGATGTTTGTAAATTAAATTAATACCATACCATCCACAAATAAGTCTCCTTTAAGGAAATATTGATAGCTCAATATGATAAAATATAGTCTAGCTGTTCTTTCTGTTTCCTACTTGCCACTGCAACTTCTGAGAAAACACTAATGGATGACTCAGAAAAGAGGAAAATGAAGTTTTATCATATGAGAGGTGAAATATAGGAAACATTTCAATAAGGCAGTATTCCAATGGCAACTTCTAAGCTTTTCTGTCTAATGCAGAAAACCAAAGTGATAGTTTCAGCACGTGCACAGGAAGGAGTATGGGGTGGGACAGAAAACAGGCACAGATATAATCTGATTTTAACATTTCATTGTCATCATTCTTATAAAGTAATAATTCTTTTATTCTCAGAGTGAATGCCTGACTTAAGTTTGCTCATTTGCTTCCGTAGGTAGGAACTTTACTTTCTCTTTGAGGGAAACCCCAGCCGAGGTTGACCTGGCAGTGGAGTTTTCCCTCAGGCCAGGGATGCTCACACAGCTCCACAGCTCTGGATGTTCCCAGCCTCCAGGCAGGAGTGGGCTTTTTTACATTAAAAACAAAACAAAGAAAAGGCCTTAAGCTAGAAGAATACCAGGGGAAAATTTAAAAAAAAAAATCGAAAAAAAAATCAGGAATTTCCAGAATCAAGTCATGTAGGTTGATTTGGTCCATATGTGTGCACATGATGACACTCATTAGATTAATAATCAGACTTTTTCTAAAGAATGTGCACATTTGGTGCACATAAAATGTTAGTTGTTTATTTTTCTTCACTTCAGCACATATATTCTGCATTATTTATTGTATAAAGCATATATGCTCTGTTTTCAATATAGAATTCTCTGTATCTCTCCATAGCATCTTCTGTGTTCACAGTATCCTCATTTTCTGCCTGGTTAATAAACTTTCCACTTTTCTGGATAGCACCTAGAAGGCCAGATGATCTTATTCTGATCTCTGGATAAGAAGCTGAGCCATGGAGGGTAAACCCAGCATTTCTCAGTGCAACTGTTTAATCTCATATCCAGTACAAGAAATCAGTTCCACAAACGTTGGTGCTCTAGAGCTCTAGAACATGCACCCTATCTTCAAAGCCCAAGTTGTTTTGGTTACTGCAAGGGCTCAGTACCTTTGCAGGATGCATCCCAGATTTGGGAGCTGGAAGGAACAGTGTTCGTCCCTCTGTGATGCTGAACAGATGGGGTGGAATCTGTTTCTCCAGAGAAGCCCTCAGTGCTCTTGGCTAGTCCCTTCTAGCTTTTCTTGACACCCGTGGCCTGGCCTGTCTGTTTGGGTCCTTCTGCAACAAATGAATTATAGGACACATTCCTGGCACGAAGGCTGCTCTCGTTGCCCAATTTAGAGGTCTCGCTCCGAAGCAGCGGCATAGCAGGAACCGAGAGCGGTGTCAGCCCTGTGCTACACCACGATCACATCACCAAGGGGCACTGTTGCCTTTGCTTAAAGCAGCGGCCCTGGAAAACGACGGCTCGGTGCGTAAAGGATCTCCGTCCGTCCCCAGCCCTGGCGCTACTCAAACAAGCTGCCCTACTCCATCAAGAATGCGCTACCCTGACATCCAGGAATGTCAGAATTAGAGAAGTAAAGCCTAGTGCTTGGGCTTTTTGCTGAGATTACCTCTCACTAACAGCTGGGAAATTGCTGCCCAGAGTTATGCACCGGGCACTAACAGAGACCAAGTCACTTTGCATTCCGTGAGTACACGGTATGATTCAGCTGATCTGAATAAAGGTAGAGTTGGCAAGCAACATCTCATTTCCAGGCTCTCATACGTTCATTTCTCAAAGAGACACCAAAACTTTAATTTAAAAAAACCTGATTTATCCATATAATTTCAAACACCTTCCATGAATGCTGCAGGCAACTGCAGCAATCAGATCCTGATCTTGCTTGCTGTGATTGTAGAGTGAGAAAAACACCAGTAGCTTCAACAGATTTTTATTAGATTAGTTCCATTTGTGCTGAACTACCACAAAACTGTTTTAGCCTTGGAACTGGCAGCTTAGTTACATGACTGTGAAGGTCCTGGTCACTACACTAGAAACAAGATTACAGAAGGCTTTTCCATTTAATGGCATTTCTGCCAGTTTGTACTTCTGGCATGAATATTCTTTTAAAATAGCTCTCTGAAGGCAATTAAGGAAAACAAAAAAAAATAAGGAGAATAAAGAGACTGTCATTAGTAATCCAAGAAGGGTTTCATTTCTGAGAAAGGATTAACAATGAAGACAAAGAGCAGAATGAGAAAGCAATTGCTGTTGTCATTATCAGCAATTTCTTAAAATTAAGTTGGCAAGTCTTGTATTCAGTGTGCAATATTCATTGTGGATTGGCATTTGAAAAGATTTGTAAGAATTAAAAGTAAGTCTTTAGAGCAAAGCAGCAGCAATATGGTCTTGGATTGTGACCTTGGGTAAATTCCATCAGGACTTCAGTGCAGCTCTAGCCATGTAATATATCACTTGGTCCTGGGGAGATCCTGTATCTTTTCACTGTTCTACTGATCCCTTAGAGAAAAGTTAAGCACACAAAGTTTTTTGCAGACCAGCCAAAACTTTGCTTTCTGCTTTGCAGATCTATGTAGAATCAACATAGCAAATCTCTGCAAAACTAAATGAGCAGACTGGTTTAGAGTGAAGGAAGCATTAATAATAATATTAGGGTGAAAGAAATTGAGCTGGGACTTTCCTTCTTTGCAATAGTGCAGAGCTTCACCATGTAACGGTGAGTCGTAATAGGGATGGCTGAAGAACCCCAGCTAATTTATATCATAATAGGATTTGCTTGGTGGGGAGCTCACTCCAGTGGGAGGAATGAAATGTCACTGAACATATGTGATTTCTAAACAAAAAATAGTAACCAATGCACTATGGTGCAATATTAACATTGATTCCTTCAGCTCATATCATCAAGCAAGTATCATCAAGGAGATGGGAAATGTCAGGGTGTGGCCTATACCCATCCTTCATGATCTAAGATACTGCCCCAAAACAATTAGGCTGGCGGTTCCTCAAATCTGCCTTTCCCTGGCTTTGCCAAGAATGCATTGGAATACCTTGATTTCACCTGATGCAGAATGAGAAAACTGCATAAAGCATCCCAGGCTGTGACATTAGTTCAGATCATGCCATCAAGAAACCTGATGCCTTTGTCTCTGTCCTTTAATGTCTTCCATCTTTGCTTAGCCAAGGCCACTGTGTTCACAAAACAAAACGAGACCTTGCTATTGTCATTCAGCCTCACAATTGCTCCTTGCAGTGTTTCTCTTGGCATTTCCCATCATTCTTTCACGTCCTGCATCTCTGCTGCTCCTGCCTCTTTTCCCCTCTGCTTTCCCTGCTTTATCTCCTGCTTTTGTCTGCTGCTCCCCACTGTGCCTCTGTTAATCCTTTTGTTGTGTCCCTCACGTCGGTGGTGCGAGCACCACTCCTCCGTCAGCCTCCTCTGCTCTTCCTGCTTCTTCTCGCTGTGCATCCAGCCACTTCCCCTCGTCTATCTGCCGCTCTGCCATACACAGCTGCTGCTCTTCTCCCCACCTCCACCACTCCCGCTGCTGCTGCTGCTCCAAAAACAGTTTTGACCAGCTCTACTTCCAAACAATGAGGCTTTGACCTCTTTCCCCTGGGAGAAGATTTCACAGCCAAACACGTCTCACTGGCAGGAGCTTTTCCTGATATTCAGCCTGTTTCCTTCTCCCATTGCTCCTACTTAAATCTCTTTATATTGAACTAACAGCTCATGCCCCAGGCTAGGTGTTTTACCCCTCCTCTTCTGGCTGTTGCAGAGAAGGGCTGGATACAGATAGTGTCGCCAAAAGGAACAGGGACACCCTCCTAATATGCAGCGCTGTCTGTCCAAGTAAGCAAGCTCCTGTTCTACCCAGAAGGAACTGAACAAACACTCTTACCATAATGAAAAATAGGCCACATGCCTTACAAAAATTCACCAAGGGCCAAATCTTGATCAGTTTTTATTCATCTGAAGGAAAGACACTCGTACGGACAGCTGTGTCAACAGCCTGTGAGCCAGGGGCTGACTGAATCTGAGCTCCTGAAGGGGAACAGGGATCTGAAATAGGTGAATAAGGCCCAAACAGAGTACATTTGGACATGGGGAGAGAGGTTTGAACCCAGGAGGCAGAGGAGAAAAACACTGAGCTCGCACAGAGTGCAAAAGCAGGAGACACCAAGTTTAATTAGTGAAGAAAAAAAAATGAAGAAATAAAACAGACCATATATAGAAGGGAGAGGGGTGGGAGGGGGGTTCAAGCAGCTGGATGTGGGCTGAGGTGCATTAGGTGACCTGTAGTGGGATGAGAAGGGTTGAGTAGGGCTAAAGGTGAACGCACCCACACACAGAGCGAGAATAACAAATTGTGGAATGACTGAACACAACTGCAAAGAGACTTGTGTTTTAAGGGTGAAGACTGTCTTTTAACAAAGTATCAGAAAAGTGCTCAGTCAAAGAGGAGATTAAGACTGATCGTAAAGCTCCACTTAGAGTCTAAGTCAGCCAACTGATGTCTAACACAGCTCCATGGCTGGTGTGAAACAGAAGTGGTCATCTATCCGCACAACCACTGAGACTCCTCCTTGCTAGGTTCAACACACATACCAGGGATAGAGAATGCAGTTTTACCGCGCAGAGGGAGCCAATTGAACTGCTGAAGAAAGGGGGAGATTTTCTGTTCCTTCCTACCCTCCCAGCTGCACCTTCTGGACACTTTCTGGGCTCTGGCACTTCTTCACACCTTTCATCTACGGATCTCACTCACTAAACTATCACAAACATGTCCATTTCTTTTTTTGGGATCAATTTGCTGCTGGCTTAGTGAATTGGTGCTAGCAAGGGTTCAGAGAGTACAATTTTAAAAGCACAAATCACAGCTGTTTGGGCACAGGATAATGAAGATGAAGGGAAAATGGAGCATTGTTTTTCCTCATCAGAGTCAATATTGAATCTAGCTGAGTGTACACGGCACTATAACCTAAGTGAACATCTTCCTTTTCTCAGGTGTTTTAAAATGTGCCAACCGATATGTTCCCATTAGCACGTTGTAAGGGCTGCTCATTTTCCTAGTCTAGACAGGCCTTTCAAGCAGACATGCAGATCTGCCTTCAGGCATTTTGTCAGGGCAATCCTCAAAAGCACCTTTCAGAGGCTCAACAGACAACTTCAAATGGCAATTTGGAATCTTATTCTTGGTGGTTAAAATAGCTTATTTTGGCCAGTCCAAAAGCTAAATTGTTAATACCAGATGAATTAATAGCAGTGAAAACTGCTCATTAGAAATTATAATGGCACTGAACACCATAACAAATCCCCTATAGTGTAAATCAACCTGGTCCCATTTATTTAATGAAGCTACAACCACTTACAGCAGCCAAGGACCTGCCCTAACATTTTCATGTACCTAACATACCATTGCAACCTTCTCCCTCAATTTTTCTGCCATTCTTATAATTTTTCCCTTAGAGGGCTTCTTTAGACATAGCAAAGACTGCTTGGTAATTTTTCTGTCTAGCCTCCTATTTCCCTTGCTACTCTCCCGCACAGTAATTTGTGTGAGGAAAAGGTAAATCAGAGCCACATGTTCCCTTTAAAAGCCCGAGATAAAGGACAGCAGCAATATTGTTTGCTGTGAATTCACTGGGATTAGGCAAAATGCTGTTTACTATGGAGAAGACCACAGTATCAGCATGCTTCCTCTGTTTTGCATGTTATTTGTTGGGACAAGCACAGTTTCTTCTATCAATATAAGAGGCAGCTGAGGGTGGTGCATCATGTCCTGGACTTTCTAGGCAGTGTCCCATTGCCCTCCAACAAGCTGGCACAATCAGATATCCCACACTTAGCCACCAAACAAGCTGTACCTAGTGAAGGCACTAGCTGAAGGTGTGGAGAACATACAAATATTTTAAAATTCTTGATTACTCCCAAAACAAAAAGAGCTAGTCAAAATCAGAGTTTAGTTTGTTAATGAAAAAATAGGGGAGGGGGATTACTTTGAGATTTTTTTCCAAGTAAACTGTAATACTCATGTAAATCTGAAAACATGACATTTTTATTTTGAAATGCCACCACTGTAGTGTGAATGTGTGTCCTAATCTGTTTTGTCTCCTGCAGTGGAGAGGGAGTTGTGTATCACTTACATCACTGGTGACATCCCAGTCAAGGGGATATCAGCAAGGGAGATACAGTCCAGTCAGTTTCTGCAGCTCCAGAACAAAGATGGGCATTATTACTGGATCTAAGAAAAACCTCCTTAGTTAATTATCACATCTAGGGTCTGACAGTCCACCAGGCCACAACACAAAGAACCATGACCCATTCCAATAAAGTCAAGAGCATCACTGTGGAATTACATTTACATGAGTGCAGACTAAAACTCTTGTTCTTATTCTGGCTGTTTTATCTGTTCCCAGTTACACTAATTAGCAATTCCCTGAGGAATGATTAATCCACCTATCTCCAGCTGAAGAGTGCAAAGCTGACTATTTGAACATAAATTTAATGCTTCCCACCAGATATTTTTAGGAACTATTTATTTCATGCCACATTTCCTTAGTTTTGCATCTATGTTGGACTTACCTATGTGCAAAAAAGTGTGTATGTCCTGTGTTTACATCTATTCTGGAAATAAATTAAATCCACAAATGATTTTGGCATTTCAGGTAATGGTCTTGCACTAGAGCTGCTGGCCAGTGCTTGTTTGTAACAATTTGCTTAAAATCAGTGTTTTTCAGCGTGTTTCAAGAACTAGTTACCAATAACATTTAATGAACACTCAGCAGTCCTGGAGTACTCAATTCTATCACCTGTAGCCACATGGCTTCAAAGCTGACTCTTCTGCCACATTTGGAGTGTTGGAGGCACTTAGGCATTGTTGATACTGGTACTGGAGCAATTTAGCCCAAATCAATGCTGTTCTATTCATCTAAAGCTTAAAGACTTGGGGGGTGTTTTCTCCCACTTCATTTTGGGCTCTAAGCCATGCAGTCTTTCCTGAAACTTCTAGCACTAAATCTCAGCAAATGATACCTGGATGTGTTTGCTTTGAAGACAGAAGAAACTCTTACATACAGTGGGACCTCTTAATACTTCTCTAGGGCACTTCCACCACCTGCCATAGTTTTGCTCAGAGCCATGGTTTGCTGTAGGCCTTGTTTGATGGAAGATGCTGCACCAGAGGTACAAAACCATAAAACGTATCAACATAAATATCCCCCTTGCAGCAGAAAACTAACCATAACTGCTGTGTATAACTGCAGCAATATTCCCACCAGCTTGCTGGTGTAAATGAGGATAGGGACATATCTATTTACAGCACAAACTGCTGGGCTCTGAACAGAAGGGTACCAGCACCATCTGCATGGTTCTTACCTGTCCAGCAGTCACCCAGCACAGCCCAACATGAATGTGAGGTTGCTGCCTTTCCTCCTCCTCCCAGGACCCAACAGTCTCAGGTTACTCCATGCTGGCTGTGGGCAGGAGAATGTCTCTGCACTGGAACTTTCACAAGCTTTGATGATTTAATGTGTCTGTACCCTGAGGACAGGACTAGGTATTCCTGGTTTTCAGTCACAACCTCTGATCTTTTTAAAACTTGCTTAGCTCTTTTAAAACTTGCTTAGCTCTTCTTTACTCATTTCCTTTCCACCTTGCTGGCTTAATCCAGGCTTTGGTCAGGTGAGATGGCTCTGGGAAGCTTTCCCACTGTGAGATAGCTACTCCATTACCTCTGTTACTGTACATTTGTTTAATTAATTGCTCATTTTGTTCCTGAGCTGTTGTGCTGGCCCAGTACACTTACTGTATGCATGAGTGCCTAAAAGGTGACGAGGCTCCTAGGGATGACTCTGTCCCTTTCATTTATTTATGGAAGTTGGGCACATGATCCCTTATAAATTGCAGGCACCACTTGCTCAGCCTGACTGTAGATACAGTGCCACAGGCTCCAGCCCCTCTCAGCTGGCACTGACAGCAAGCAAGGAAGGCAGCAAGGACTGTGCTGCAGAAACCAGGACTGATCAGCCTGGATCAGGAAAGCAATTAAACTTTATGTGGCATTTGAACTGTGGACCTGGAGGTGCACAAAATAGCCTTTGGCCACTCTAAGATCTTTTTTTTAAGTGCTGTGACTACTTAACAGAGGTAATTGTAAGAGCATAAATCAAGGGTTCTGTTATTCCTCAAGAGGCAAACATTTATTACAGCAGACTTTAAAATTATTTTGAAGCGTAGAAATTATGAGAATTTAGATAGCAGATTACTTATTGTCAACAGGCAATGTAGCAGAAGCTTCAGCAACAGCAGCTGAGACAAGCAGCCTCATCAGTATATGGGCTTATATTTAAGCACTGAACTATGATGACAGATGTTCCTTCTGGTAGGAATGCTGGCTTAAACAGCCCAAACCAATGGTTCTGATCCCTGAGCTGCCTTGGTCAGTCTGGGTCACCATCCAACCCCACAAGCAGCTACAATGAAAAGGAGGAGGGGGTGGCACATGGTGGGAAGGAGAGAGGGTGTGAGGGCTTATCTAAGGGTGACTTGAGCCAGCAGTGCTGCTAAAAGCCATCCTTGTCAGACTAGGTTCCAGCTGTCTGAAGCCCTGGGATCTTTGCTTCTTTTCTGCCTAGAGACAGCTTTGAAGGTTGCTCAAGTGTCAAACTGGGTGTTTCCAGGCCCACTTCATCCACCTTCCCATCTCTGGTGTGTGAGCAGGGAGTGTGTACAGTGGGATATTGTAGGATATGCTGCACCTGTGTAAAACAGAGTCAAAGAGGTTTCACTTGGAGGATGGGATGAGGGAAGGTACAAGCAGTTGTCCTCCGCAGTAGATCCGTGTGTTGAGGGAGTCCACTGAGGCATAAAACCTTCCTTGCCAGGCTACCTCAAGTCCAGGGCAGAGAATTTATTGTCCTGTATCCAGGGCCAGGAGTGCAGCTCTGGCTCTGCTGCGATTTGAGTAGTCTGGGACCAACAATTTACCTGTAGCTCACTTTTCACCATCTGTTAAACATCTTAAGACAATTGTGCTGAATGTCAAACATGTTGGGTTCTGTATCAGCTGGGTTATAATTGATGAGTGGCTATGATGTGGCTGTTGGAAGACTTCCACAGAAAGTGGAACTTCTTTTATCCACAACTGTGCTGCCCCCATTCATCCTCTGCACTTCCCCTGTGGGTATGTGTAGCTGAATCACTGAGCACTGATCTGGTTTTCCTTGTTCATAAGCACTGCTTTTTTTCCAGTACAAAAAGGAGACACCAAAGAAGTTGTTGACTTCATGTAATTTCTCTGAGGTGCTCAGATACCGAGTTGCTGCACACACTCTTGATAGATGAGATTAGATAAAGGAATGAGGTCAAATAGCAGTTTTCTGCTGCTATCTTCCAGGCAGTGGAGATGGAGCTAATATGATGGGCATCCTGGGAACACCTAAGAAAGATAGGTCACTGGGAATCAACTAAATAAACCATTTTCTTCTCCTAGAACTGCAACTATGCAGACACTGCCCCCCATCCCATTCAACTCTTCCCTATTCTTGAGATGCAGCAGTCTGAGTCTCTAAGTACAATATTTCTGGATCTTTTTTTTTCTTCTTGCAGTGACTGTTGGAAAACTGAACGTAAAAAGAAGTATGTAGCAAAAAAGCAAATTTGTAGTTATGAAACTTCAAAAATTCACTAGCAAAAATGCTATCCTTTTTTAAAATTAGCAAGTATGATTATTCTAATTCCAAGATATTTGATTGGAGAGCTAGAAAACTTGCAAAGTATACTTCTGCTAGTGGATTGAACTTGACAATGTTTTGTGAACTAATCCTATGCCTTGGAAAGGCTTGGATATATATTTTGTTCAAATGAATTGATTCCACAGAGCGCAAGTTGTCAGTAGCCTGTTAACAATAAGTAAATTTAGAAGAGTACTGTTCTATTGGGATTTAAATCTTTATCTCAGCAGTAACACTTGCCATCTAATTTTGATCAATGGTTACAAAGCCATTACTTACTTCCAGGAAAAACTTCACAAAAGCTATCACTGGAATTACTTTTTTTCTGAAACGCTTGGAAGAATTTTTGGGAAAGACATGAGGAAAAGATCGAGAATCTAGTCATCCTGCACAAATACAAAATATTAGAGAAGCATTTCAAGCAATTTCATTCAGAGACTTCCCAGGTTATCTTCCTCCTCTTTCCTTTTCCCCTTGTTCCCCAGTAAACCTTTGACACTGTCTCCCATGGCACCCTCCTGGATACACTGGCAGCCCATGTCTTGGAGAGGTGTGCTTCTCACTGAGTTAAGAACTGGCTGGATGGCCGGGCCCGGAGTGATGGTTAATGGTGCTGTATCCACCCAGTATCTGGTAAACAGTGGTGAAACCCAAGGCTCAGTGTTTGGGCCAGTCCTGTTTAATATTTTTCACAACCACCTGAAGGAGGGGACTGACTGTCTCCTCAGTCATTCTGCTGGTGACACCAAGTTTGGCAGGAGTATTGATCTGCTGGAGTGTAGGAAGGCTCTGCAGAGGGATCTGGACAGGCTGGATCACTGGGCTGAGACCAGTGGTATGGGGTTCAACAAGGCCAAGTGCCACGTTCTGCGCTTGGGTCACAGCAACCCCAGGCAGTGCTAGGCTGGGGGAAGACAGCCTGGAAAGCTGCCCAGCAGAAAAGCAGCCGGGTGTGCTGGTTGACCCTCTTTGCAGAAGTGGTTGATTACAAAGGCTTCTGCTGCCTTCTTGAAGAAGGACACCTTGTGTGCCACAAACTTCTCTTCAAGCTCCTTCTTGACTGAAGTCTCTCTGATTTGCAGTTTAGCACACAATAGAGGCCATGCCAGCAGCAGAGCAAAGAAACATTCCCCTGCACTGAGCAAGTGCAGTACCCATGTCACTAGTTATTTGAATAAATTGCCAGTCAGGGTAGCCGTACATCTCTAGGCTGTGACACTTCTGAGGCAGTATTGCTGTCTGTACCATTCAGAGCTGCAGTGCCAAAGAATAAAAATATCTCTAATATCATGTCATCCCGCTCTTTTCAGGGATGCTCAATACTGAACTGAGCAAGAGGAGATTTCTAGAATCTCTCATCTCCTGTGGTATCACAGCTTCAGAAATCCTAGAATCTTTTCCTCTGGAGGAAGCTTCTGAATGATCCCTTTGTGAACTTGTGTCCAGGCCCTGGACCAGTGCCTGGTTTTCAAATCCCATATACTTTGTGCTATGAGGGGTGTCCCTTTTGACCCTGGAGTCTCTGTTCCACCTCAGGCTGAGACTACAGAGGGTTTGGCCAGAAACTTCTCCATTACCTCTCCAGTAAGAGTCAGTTCTTCCGATGAGACCTGGTCTCCAGAAGTTCCCGATGTGGTGGTGTGCATTCCAGATTCCACTTCAATTATTCACACGGGACTGCTCTGTGCTACTTGCTACTCAGACAGCCTCCCTCTCTCAGTTTTCTTTTAAATAAGACATGCTCTCCTCTAAGCACAGAGAAAGGTCTCAGGAGCTGACATGTATTTACTCTAGGTGGGGTTCTTGGTCCTACCCTTTTGAAAAGGAAATCTCCTGTATCAGGTGCAACCCCAAAGACAGTTTTAGTGGAGCAGGAAAGACTAGGAAAGACTTTCACCACTTGAATTGATTCATCAATTAAACAAGAGCAAGTCTGTCCCTCAGACTTTGGGGACCTTGGGGCTTTCACTTCAGCTTTGAGGCATTTATGTTCTGTATGTTTCCTATACAGTGTTTTCTGTCTTAAGAACATGGGGCCCTGTCCTTGTAAAGCTGCTTTTTGTGCTGAAGGATTTGCTGTCCTTGATCCTGAGAATCCAAACCAAACTATTCCAAGTCTGGTCTTAGGAGTGCTGCTAGTTCCTTGTGACCTGTCAGAAGCACTTTGCTCTTGTACTCACACACCTCAGAGAAGATCAATGATTGGCATCACTGCACAGGAACCCTGCAAGCAGCAGCCAGCTCTGTGCAGCACAGCTGGGGTTATTAAATGTCCAAATGGTTAGACAGAAAGTCTTCCTGGACTACTAAAAATTATGTGATAGATTAATTAGAGATGACATTTAGAAAGGATCTTCAATTGTAGTCCCAGAAAGTCTCAAATTTCACCTATAAAAGGGATGCTCTGACTGGCAGCTCAAGGGCCACACTTTGCCCAGAGAAAATTCCTTTGCTTTGCTGGAAATGGGGAACATCTGCTAGTACTGCACATAGGGCCCAGCAGCTGAATGACCCCTGTAGTGCCTGTACATAATCAATTATTAAGAGTCAGGGCCTGCCATTCTTGTAACCACATGACCAGCAAGACAGGTTGTGGGGAGAGGGGCTGAAGAGGGAATTAGCCAGGATCACCTGGAAAGGCTCCATTGTCCCACCCATGGCTAGCATGTGTGGGGGGAGCACACAGTTTATTTTACACTAGGCTGCTGGGTCAGACAGGGTCAGCAAGACAGTAGATCATACAGCTTTTAACTGTGTTCAAATCCTACAGAGCCTTGTAGGAGATAGAAGGGCAGGCTGTATCAGTGCTGATAGAACACGCTGGCTTTTTTCTGTGTAGTAAGGGATTGTTTGCACTAAGAGCAGCTATTATACATAAGCTGGGAAAAAAAGGTGCATTTTAACACACCAAGCCCAGACACAGTAAGTCCTGGTTTTGCCAAACATCTTCACAGCTGCTTTCCAGGCACTTGCTTTTGAGTTCCTGAGCCCCAATTAGATGGCCAACGCCCCAGAGCAGCTGATAGCTGGAATGAGATTTACAGCAGCCAGGGTGCTGAGCAGGGGAATACCAGAGGAAAGCAGGAAGGCTGGGGTGAGCGTGGAGCCTTATTGTTCCCTAGAACTTAAGGATTTGAGTAGCCTTGAGTTAGGTACCTGCTGCTTACAATGGGTATTTATGGCCACCGAGTTATTTCCTTAGAGTAGTCATCCCTTCGGACACGAGTGGCTCATCAGGCACGTACTTGACATTGTAACCAACCTTATCATTAGAGCAAAGCACAAGATAGAGCAGCTGTAACCACTCTCATTCAAAAGCAAGGCTAGAAGATGAGAGAGCCACATGCCTCGTGTGTCATTGCTGGTGGATAGCTACTGCGCCGGGAAGTGTCAAGAAACAAAGAGGCATCCTTGAATCCTCATCCTGCTCATCTTCACAGCTCCTGCAAATTCTGTTACATTAAGTATGGTGTGGCACGAGCCTGGCAGTGACTCAGTGTGTGAAAGCCATCATGCTGTGTGAAGTCCTTATTCATGTCCCTTCCAGGACATCCGTAAGTCAGTCACACTGTGACCAAAGGCACACATAAGAAACATTAAACTCTTGGAACAACTTTTCCTTAATTTCCATCTCTTCAAAGTCTGTGTGTACAGTCAGTCTTGTTTAGGTTATACATGAATAGCACAGACTCATTTGTAACACTCTGTACTCTTTGTAACCCTTTGTACTGCACACCTGCCTGACCACACAACCTCCTTGCACCTCTGCTCAGGCCATCTCTGGCTGTTCTAGTTGAATCACAGCACCAGCTTTGCTAACAGTATGTTTTCACTGTGGTTGTGGGAGAGACTATCAGTACCAGCAATGCCAAATACCTAGCAGCCAAGAATCAAGCCACAAAAAAAAGCCAGAGTTTGCTTTAAAACTACATTTATAAGAAGTAATAACAGCATAGTAGGATTCATTCTACCTGACTTCTTGCATTTCAGTATTGAGACTTCCTTCCAAGTTTTCTCCTACATCACCATGGTTAGAAATAATATTTTGGTCCATGCTCTGGGTGTGCCAGAAACCACTAGATAGCTAGAGACTCACAATGGATTGTTTGAATTGACAATGTTGTTCAGGTGTTTATAAGACTATCTGGCATTTAAATACAGTGCATGAAAAAATCTGAAGTGGGTAGAAAATGCTGTCAGATTGGAATGGTAGCTGACTTTGCAAAGGTGTAAAGTGCAGTGAAGGATGAGTGGTGCCAGCTGCCTGCATGGTCCCTTGCCTGCCATGGACTTCCTGCATGGCCCTGGGCAAGTCACATGGCTTCCTTGGGCCCAGCTCCTCATCATTGCAAAACATAGAGCATCTGCTCACTGCACAGAGGTGCTGGGGAGATCCATACTTCAAGGGAGACGTGCTGAGGCAGTTGGGTTTCTAAGATTTATTCTACAGGGTCAAAGCAGTAGAGAGACTCCAAAGTTTTGGTTAGCCTCCACACAGAAATGGAAATTGTTTATCATGTTAAAACTGTTTCAGGAAAGAAAGATATTAGAGTAAAATACTTCCCTTCCTCCCTCTCCCCCCCCCTCCAAAAAAGCTACAATTTGATACTACTAAAACAGCTTATAAAATCTCACTTGTCTTTTTCATTAGCTTTCCCTTCAGTCTTTGCACTTCAAGGGAGATAGCTCCACAGGCCTGTAGCACTGCCTTAATTCAGGTGAGATGTGTCAGTTATGCCTTCAAACAGTCAATCTGGTCTCGTGGCAGAAAAGAGAGGCCAGGCTCTGCCAGTGAGACTCTGCCCCACGAGCCCCAGCTGGGGAAGTAGCTCTGTCTGAGCAGTACCAGGGACCCTGTGCCTCAGAGCACCACTCGTGGTCTGGCTGCCTCGGAGCTCACCTTACCTCCTGTCAGCGTCTTTCACTTCTCACCATGGGTCGGTAACAAAACTGAGTTACAAACACAATAAAGATGAACTTAAAGGACCGTGTTTTGTAATCAGCCCTCCAAAACTTTTGTGGGTTAACAACACGGTTCCACTTTTGACTCATCTCTAGAAATGAGTCTCCTTTCTTTCTGCCAAAAAAGGTGACCTGCCAGCCAGTCTGACGCAAGGTAATTTGTCCTGTTTATCTGATGACTTCGATAAGGCATAAAGATTACTGCTCTTCCTTCATCCTGAAGTACCAAGTTGTTTATATACTGTAATCCCGAGTGACTTTTTTTTACAGTGAGAGCTTGAATGTGACCATTATTTGGAGAAAAATCTTTGTTGTAAAACTAAAAAAGCACTTTAAATATGTTCTTGGTCTATTTTCTTCCAGCTTGCACATTATCCCTAGTCCTGGCCCCTCTCAGCAGTCACGAGATAAGCTTCGAAGAAACAAGGTTGTTGATTGACGGCTCATTAGAAGTTGCAAGAGCAACAAAAGGGAGCCTGCAGCAGCCGGAGCTCACCGCCCGCCTGGCTGTGAGGACGCTGGTCAGCACTGGCCTGAGAGGAACAAAGACCGCGGGAGACACTGGAGGAAAACAACATGAAATTTTCATGGTGTGCGAGAAAGGCCAGGTGTAATGGATCAGGGCCAAAGCCTCCCCTGCCCCCACGGCCCCGCCGCATAGATTGACTTTCTATATTTAGGCACTCACGGAGAGCATAGGTTGTGCCACACGGCACGTACACGTGCGCACAAATCCAGGGTACCCTGGCTTCTCTGTGCCAAACTGAATTATCTGTCAATCCATTCAGCATGAAGGGCTCCAAGTACATACAGTGTTAATATCTGTACATATTAGATGTCACGGCTCCAGCCTTAGATAAGGTCACACACAGAGCCAAACTCACCCCTGCAGTGTAAGCCAGGCAAGGCTTACGAGGAATGAATTTGGCTTAATGTGCCTGCCTGTAGCTATGTTTGTTTTTACAAATCTTGTTTATCCCTGGCGTAAGCATTTCCTCGTAGTGTGGAGACTTCTGCCAGGCACACGCCAATCCACCTCCAACCCACAAACTGGCGTGTCTGCTTCTTTAGCTTCTCACAGGGGTCTTCCAAGCCCCCTGATCCAAGTGCTGAAGGGCACTTGCTCATCAGACATGCTGGCTGGTGACAGCCTTCCCTCAATCCTCTCAGAGCTAAACAGCAGAGACACGTTCATAACAAATGGATGCAAAGAAAATTAGCCTTTGCTCTTTGTATAGTGTCATCTGACAAGAGTTGCAAGTGAGTTTTAGTTAAAATTTTTCAGTGGAATCTTTATGCTCAAATTCCCTCTTTTCCATGCTGAGGAGAATTCTATTTGAGGCATAGGTAGGTGTGCTTGATGTCAAAAATAATATTTTAATTCTAGTAGGTCACTTAGACTTCTTCAGTAAGTACTCAAAAAAGAACAGTTGTCTGCCTTATCTAGTAGTTATCTAACTTTCAGTTATGTGCTTTTCATGAATAGTCAAATACAGGGCTTTAAATTTATCTCTTGTAAGATTTCATACTAGTACAAATTCACTATGAAAGTGGATCAAAATTCCTGGATCATCCTTTTTTTTTTTTTTTTGCATTTTAATACATTAAATACATGCAGAAACATTTGTAGGATTCTCCTAAATGTGGAACATCCAGTAGAAACACTAGACTTGAAGAGAAAATCAGATTGTAGAGGTGTGCAATAAGGTGCCATTAATTATTTAACTTAGAAACTCACATGCTGCTGGAATTTAGGTAACACTTCTGGTTATATTAAGACTTTATAGGTCGAGGAGAGCCAGTGTTTTGTGAAATGGATAAAATGACACCAAAGACATTATTCTGCCATGGGATTTACTGATAAAACCTAAACCTATTACCTCTGCTCTTCAGTAAGCATAAATCTAGTATTAGATTTCATAAATTTAGTAGTGTTACGTGAGCATAAAATTGGGATAAACACAGATGTAATTTGCAGCTTGACTTTAAATTAATAAAATTCCCTGTCCTATAACACACAATAACCATTTTCATATCTTTAATATGTTTTCTCGTCAGTTCCTGAAGAGCTATGAGGGTAATGCTTAAAACGGAATCTTTATTTTAGCAATAGAGAGTTTGAGTCCTGAGTCCAGGCAAGGTGATTTGCCTAGGATTGCCTGTAGATTCCTTTTGAGCCATCTTTCATTCCTTTGTTCTGCCTTTGGCTCATGCCAGATCTAATTTTGCTTTCACTTAAGGATTGAATTTACTTGTAGTTAGCTCTTCAGAAAAACTTCCAAAGTGTTATCTGCTGTAAACCACAATAAATTACTAAGGACTGAAGTTTGCATACAGAAATCTGCTGATTTCAGTAGAAGTGTGGGGATGGGGAAAGGGAGCCCTGAGAGAATCACCTAGCACGCAGCTATAGCAGAAAGCCCGTACAAAGTTGCTGTCGCAGCACAGCTATACACAAAAAGGCATGAGATGTAACCTTTCTCCTGTATTGTAACCCACCCCTTCCCAGAGTGGTCGCAGTGAATTGAAAGGAAATATTGAAGCAGGCTGTGCATTCTTCAGCCGTGGGGCCGTGTGGGCTTCCTCGGGCCCTGCCCACACAAAGGCCAGCGCGGCTCTGTGGGGACCCAGCGGTCCCGGGGGGGCCCTGTGCGGGAGCTGCCATATCCCTCCATTGTGATTTCCCCTGGAAAATAGTCCTCTGCTTTACAAAAAGCCCAAAACACAATAGTGTGACTCAGCAGTTCGGACCTGCAGGCCAGCAAGCCGGCTCTGTAAAGGTGTTGTTGCTTGTGAGGGAAGGAGGGAAGATTCCAGCACTGCCTGCTTTTGGACCTCGCTTTGCTGTCAGCCTTGGGTAAAGGTGACTTCTGTCAGTGCTGTGCTCAGCTGCCAGGGGGCCGCAGACACATCAGCCTGGGAGATGCTGGAAGAACAGGCATTCAAGGAAAACTCATAGAAATCACACAATTGTCAAACCTGCCCCGGGATTTTGGAAAGCCAGCTGGCATCTCGGACTGATACCACAAATCATACAACAGGCAGATGAGGCAGCTATCTCGGCTTTGCTGTCAATAAAGTAGGTCAGACACTGGCTTGCCAGCCTCTCAGTTACCATAACAATACTATTTGTAACACACTTCGACAACAAACAAAAAGCACAAAAGCTAGAAACTACAGCTAGTAACACTCTGTGGCCATGCTTGGGGTCAGTCGCTGGTCCCCTTCCTGGGCAGGAGAGAGCAAGAGAGAGACAAATGAAAAATGAGACCAGGTAGTGGTAGAAAGCAAAGAGACTGGCAGAGCAGCAAAGCAGATGGGAGGAAGAAAAGACAAGAGGGGAGGCAACATCAGCAAATAAGCAGAGAGGTGAAAAAGTAGCAGAAAACTTTAACAAAACAAAGGGGGAAAAGAATATGAAAGTCGATTTAACCAGAAACAGTCCCTCTGGCTAGTCCCCCTAGAAGGGGAGTGATGACTTAGGTCAGAAGAGGGGCTGTGCAGCACCAGAGGGGAGGGCAGGGTGTGAACAAACCCACTTCCCCAGGGAGTGAACAAACCAACCCAGAGTCACAAATACAGAGAGGCAGGGTGCTGCCTGCCCATCTGCTCAAAGCTTCCCCCTGCCCCTTGCCTTGCAGCCACTGAAAGGTGGGATCCACGTCTCTCAGACACTGCCTGCCTCTGCTCACCCTGGCTTCTCCCCACTTCTACACCCTCTCCTCCTGCCGTTCCTCGGAAGCCAGCAGTGAGCCTGCTCTCTATGTGAAATGCTCAGGAGAGCTTCTATTGCCTCAAGCTTCTGCACTGTTGCCTGATTACCTTTCAACCTCCCCACTTTTGTTCCCCACTTGTTTTCCCCCTCAGTTTGCCTCTAATCAGAAGTTCTGGGCAAGATTTTAAAATCTGAGGCAATGCTCAGATGGGACTTCTGTACCCAAGGTCAGATGGGCATTTAAAAAGCTGACCATTCAGGATTTGGGACTTTTCAGTAAAGCAGTCCTTTGAACTGCTGTGCCATTTGTTCAGTTGCAGACTGTTGTTAAAAGACATTATGATTGAGTCTCCCTTTTAAGAGCAGACAACTCTTGTACTTCACTGTTTTTTGGGGATTTTTTTTTGTTTGTTACAGACCGCTCCATTTTCACTGAGCACCCCCCAACATTTTTTATTTTTCTTTTCTTTTCTTTTCTTTTCTTTTCTTTTCTTTTCTTTTCTTTTCTTTTCTTTTTTCCTGTTTCCTTTTTTCTTGTTTCCTTTTTTCTTCTCTTCTCTTCTCTTCTCTTCTCTTCTCTTCTCTTCTCTTCTCTTCTCTTCTCTTCTCTTCTCTTCTCTTCTCTTCTCTTCTCTTCTCTTCTCTTTCAAAAATAGATCATTCAAATAATTGGAAGTAAGTAATGAAAACTGGTCCAGAGAGTTTCATGTTCTATTATGAGTTTTCCACATGTGTCAATCTGCTCTGCTGCTGCAAACCCTCAACACCAGGCAGGGAGGGAGGATGGGAATTTGAAGGAAGACAACCTCCCTTTAACAGAATGGACAAAAGTACTACTTGCCACCTGCTGGCACCTTTTGAAGGAACTCAGCATGTTTTCCCCCACAGAATTGTCCATCTACTACTGTACACCTGTAGAACCTGAAGCACAAAGCATGTGAGTGGATCCCACTGCAGTATTGTGTCTTTTGCAGAGGTGGGATGCAGGCATCTCCTCACCATTTCTCTGCCCTCTGTAGCTCTTCCTCCCCTGTCTGTCCCAGCAGTGGATGGCTTGCTGGACTTTGATGAGGTAGCCACAAAAATGAAAAAAAGATTGCAAAAAAGAAATAGCAAACACCTCTCCAGATTTAAGGAGATACTTTACTGTAGTTTTGTAAGAGGATCTCATCTATCTCTTTAATAAGTAAAGAATTTGGGTGACACAGGACCTTCTTGTCTCCAGTGGAGAACATTTTTTCCCAGGGAACCTGAAGCTCAGTTATTAAAAATGAAAATCTGTCTCAGCCTTTCAACTCTGTTCTTGGAAACACCAGCCCTTAAAAAGGGGAGAGTTAAGAAGGAGCCAAACAGAGGGACCTTTTCCAGATAAGCTTTCCTGTGATCTTGGTATCGGGACGGACGGCAGCACTCGGCTGCAGAGAGGAGAAAAGGTGAGCTGTGTTGCTTTTTACATATCACAGAAAATGCTGTGTTTCCTCTTCAGAATTGCTGCCCACCTGGAGTGCTGAGCTGCACATGCACAATTAAAACCCAAAGAAAACCCTTTTCCCAAAAGTGCCTTATGCAACTCCCCAGGCTGGTGTGGGAAAGGGGATTTCATGAGCATTAGAGATACTGTGATGAACTGGTGAATCGTTAGTTGCAAACATTCCTTCAGGAAAATTGTAAAGCAGCATCCTGTTCTGCCAAATTCTTTTCAGACTTGTTTTCCAGAGTTTGACATTTGTCAAGAACTGTTTTTTTTTTCCCCCACCCACATTGTAAAGTCTATCCATTCTAGTTGTACTGGCATTTGGAGATGATTTGCCAGTGGATTCAATGGAAGAAGAATAAGGTCCTCAGTTTTGTTAGTTCTCATAAGTATACATTAAAATATACTGCATTTAAAATGAATACAGTGGAAACAAAAATTCAAGGCAGCAAAAGGAATTTTTTCTACAGAAAGTAGGATTTTTTTGCCTACATAGTAAACTTAAACTTTTGGGGTTTATAAAAAAAAGTTCCTAACGCGAGGAGAGCATATTAATGTCATTAACTGAAGAAAATAAAGACAAAGATCAAAAATTACTTGAAGAATATTCTCTAGGTTGTGAAACAGGGAACACCATAGATTTACATAGGAAAATAGAGGGTTGGGATTTGCAAACAAGTGTCCCTAGACAGACTCTTCATAAACGTATTCTGAGCTGACTGAATATTCAATGTCCTCTAAGCCCTTAAGAAACAAAAACCTGCAATTGGAGAAAAAAAAATATTTTTCTATTCTATATTTTTAATGTTTATCTTTCTTTTCATATATTTAAATACTAACAATGTGAAGTACTCAGCAGCTTCTAACACTAGATCCTCCTTTTGAACTATTGACAGAATTAGGCAATTCTGTTTTTATATTCACTTTTACTTTCTAGTTTCAGTTTTAATTTTATTGCATCTAGGACTTAATGCTCCAGTGTGCTGAACACCCTGAATGGTCCTGTATTGCAACATAAACAGTCAGCACTAGGCGTCAAATCTCTCTGCTTTACCGTCACATTCAGGATAGCTGAGTGCTACTTTTCCACCATTTTCTATCCAAATATGAATGATTTTGAGGTCAAACCTCAATAAATAACACTGAATATTTACCAAAATAAATGAATTCTCTGCTGGTTCCAGCCAAAGGTCCACACAGCACAACACACAGTCTCTGGCAGTTGTTTGCCAAAACATGTGACACACGTAAATGTGATGTTCTTCTTCTGCATGATGACAACAATACAACATCTACAGGATGACAATATCTGTACGGGGATCGTGCACAATGTACTTTGTTAGGACCTGATACTGCAAGGACTTCTCTATTTGATGACCTGTGAGTAGCACTGAGAATAATGAAAAAGCTGAGAATCTCGAATCTGTGCATGTGCCCCTAGATAGGAACAATCACTGTCATTAGTTTTAAAATAAATGAAAGAAATAGATTTGGGAGTTTTTAAAGGGTGTAATAAAAATGTGTCCCTTAGGTATTTTAAACTTAGAATTCCAAAAGAATTTTCCACCCTAGCTGATTTGCACTGGCCCAGGTTGGTAAGGGAGGTAATGGAGTTTCCATCCCTGGAAATAGTCTAAAGGCATCTGGACGTGGTGTAGGTTTAGGTGGCCTTGCCTGAGCAGTGGGGTTGGACCAATTTTCTCCAGGGACCCCTTCTACCTCAGCAGTTTTGCAGATCTGTGATAACTGAGCTCCAAAATCAAATAGTCTCAACCAGGCAAGGAACCCTTGCAGGCAGTGAAGTGTGGTGTCAAACCCCAAGCTTACACATGACCCACCTGTGACATTTGGCAGCACCATAACTTTTCATGCAGTGAGATAAAGATCTGATTCTGCCCTGCCCTGAGTATATCTGGGGAGTCCTGAGTATAGTCAGTGCTCATTACCAATCACAGTCAAAAATGTTCTTGATCTTACCCCTCTGAAGTCAAGTTTGTCTTTGCAAGGAGTGGATCAGGCCTTTACAGAATGAGGCTGCAACTCTGTAAAGATCAGATATAGATTTTCCTTTAATATAGCCCTTATGAAATCCCAGTAGTGGAGTCAAACATCTGAGGAAGTTTATGCTGCAGGAGTTAGCCCAGAATCCAAGAAAGGAAGATGATGAAGAAGAGAAGTCATAAGAACGAAATGGGAAAAAGAAGGAGAGAGTGCAGAGGAGTACAGAATTAGAAAGAAAAACATGGGCAATGGAAGAAACCCAGAGACAGGAGAAAATGCTGCTGTGTTTGGTCTCTCTTTTAATTTTTTTTTTTTTTCAAAAAAAGGGAAGAGAAATCTTGGGAACTTCCCCCTACATCATTAGCAGGCAGAAGAAATTCTATTCTGTGCAAAATCTCTAGAATTGGACAACTACTTAGAGAAGATGAAAGTGTATAGCAAGTGCTTTTGAGAGGAGAAGAAAGGAGGAAGAGAAAGAAGGAAAAGAAAAGAAAAGAAAAGAAAAGAAAAGAAAAGAAAAGAAAAGAAAAGAAAAGAAAAGAAAAGAAAAGAAAAGAAAAGAAAAGAAAAGAAAAGAAAAGAAAAGAGAAAAATTCAGACTGACTCCAGTATACAAGAGCATGTTCAGTAACACACAGAAACACAGACACCTCAAGCCTGGTTGTCAGTGTTTCCCTTAGCCCAATGTCTCTAAGGCATGGCTGAATTTGCAGAGCTGACTGTAGAAAGGCTATATGGAAAATGCAAACTCCTGTCTTCAGTGTTTGCAGTAGGAGCCAGAGCACTTCAAGAGAGGATGAAGCCTTTTCCCAATCCAATGACATTATCTGGAGAGAAAAAGTGGCCTCAGTTTTGGTTTCAGAAAAGCAAGAAGGAGTAACCTTGGCAGGCTGCCTTAAACTTTGCTCCCTTCAGAAGAAAACCCCAACAGCAATATCCTCTCACTTTTATTTATAGACAGCAAGCAATCCTGTTCTCACAAACACTGATTGAAATGTGCAGCACTTTCTCCTACCAGCACTGGATGCTGAACACAGGGAGCCCTTCCATCAGGACGCAGGCCAGAGTTCCCTCAGAGTCTGGCTTATGTGAGAAATACACAGGGATGGTCAAACATGAAATTCAAGACTTTTTTTCTGCCTCACACAACAATAAATTGTGGCAGAACACATTTAGTAAAGCCACTGATATGTGTCAGGGCAGAAGACACCGTTTTCCACTCCTCTGCACTCAGACTGAGCCCCCTGAAAAATCACCCCATTGACCAAATGTTTTTAAGATAACAAAATAAATAGAATCAACCCCGTATGTTTTTCTTGTTCATCCTTTGCTTTATGATCCATGAGACTACCCTTAATTTCCCTATTCCAACCATGAGAGCTACAAAAATAGAAAAATAGAAATGAAAACTGAGCTCATCAGACAAGACTACCCCCACCAAAGTCAAGTTGGCCCTGTGTGGGTTTTGGAGCCCACCCAGGCAGAGCAGCTTGCAAGGCCTGTGCCTAAGATCACAATGTACTCTGCAATTACAGCACAATGCTGACAATAGCATTTTGTCAGTAAAATAAGAAATAGTTGTGAAGACATGTGAGGAGTACGTAGGGCGGATAACTAAATAAAAGAAGCAATTTTGTTCACTATTCTTTTGAACAGTAGAGCAGGCTGACAGAAGGGTTACAGGATGGTACAGTATTTCCATCCACAGATGTCACAGGGACACTGCTGCACGTGATTTAAGATTAATCTCTTGAATCAAAATGTCACCATGTACACTAATGAGCAAAAACTCTCTGGCAGAGAATCTGTCCCTTGGGCTCCTGTTCCCAGGTAAGAAGCTTGTCTCCATACTATTGTAGAAACTCTCTCAGCTGAGAGCAGTGAGGTTGGTGGTATAACTTGCCCCTGGTTCACAATTTTCCATTTCAGACTCGCTGTCTCTGTCTTGGTTTCGGTCTATTTACTCGGAGCCATTTCTTAACAATGTCTAATTTCCTCAAGGAATCCCTCTGAGTCCCCTCTCTTAGAAATGCTGCCATATCTTTTTTTTTAATCACTGAAAGGCACAAATATCCTTCCTGAGCCCTCTTACCATCCACCCTGATTATACACATAGATTTCAGTTTCCATACATTTTCTACACAGTAGGAGTTCCCAAAATGCAGCCTCTGGGGATATAAAGTGTGGCCCCAACTGCAGCTCAATGAGATGAAAACAAAGCCGATCAGGTACTGTTCTTACTGTTAATGAGCCTAACCAGCAGGCAGTTATTACTCAGTCTGGAAGACATAAGTGGTTGGAATCATAGCACATTCATTTTTTATTTATAGTGATACACATTCAAATTAGAAGTAGCCCTCCAGTAGCTGGCATTTTGTCAGGGTCTGACCATCAGTGTGATAAAATTTGACTATCTTGATGATATAGAATGCTTTTGTTGCCTTTTGTTTTTTTTAAATATCAGTTGCCTCTTCTCCTACTTACAATTCCCTTGACTATCAAAAGCGAACAATGAGGCTTAATTACTTTAAGAACCTTATCCTCTTGTCCTTTACTGAAAATGAAAGAAAAGAGTATTTTTTCTTTCTTATTTGATGGTGAGATACAAGTCAAACATGATCTGACCTTCTCGTAAATAAGTAGACTCAAGCCTTCTGGCAAATAAAAGAGTTGAAATGAACACTTGGACGAGAACCACAAAGAAATGGATTTTTGGAGACAATGAACATTATTAGCCTGTTAATCTATTAATGGCAACTGTAAATACCTCACTCAAAATCATAGGGACTCTGAAACATTTAACTGGAGAGGCTCTGTGAGCCTGCCCAGGACAATGTGATACGAGGAAAACGTAGTAATTCGCCTCACCTTGCTAGCCATCGGTTTGCAATCTAACCCCTCCCCTGAGTTTAAGTTACAAACCTCAGTAACTGTGTGGCAGACTTGACAGCAATTAACATTACTCAGCTGCCAGCTGGGTTTTAAAACCTCCTTTCCAGGCGATCTTGTTACGTAGGTTTTAAAAACAGCCTGACAGGGTGCTGCTCTGCGCCAAGGAGTTGGGTCCTACCTCTCTTAACATGGTGAGATTTTGCTACTGATTACAGGGGGAGCTGATAAATCATTGGCAGAGTAAAGGTAAATGCACCGAGCTGTTGTTCGCAGCATGAGGCTTGGGGGTTTTATGCTGATCTCATCGAGGGGGCTTCACAGAAAGCACTGTGAAGAAATTATCCTTATTAGTTTGATTCTTTAGTCCTGTGCAGTCCTGTAGTCGTACTCATCTACAGGAAAGAGCACAACACACTGCGAAGAACTCCTAGACCTTCACACCTCAGGGCTCAGACTTTACAAGCCACGAAGAACTTTGTAAGTCATTGAAAGCCGAAAAATCAAAGTTTTGTTGGAAATCAACTACCTGGAGTGGCACTCCCATCAGATTTAAAGCTAGCCCAGCGCGGCTACGGCTCAGTCCCGGCTGGGGCTGCCTGCCGAGCTGCGGGAGCATTCCGAGGTGCGAGCAGCGCGTCCCGCTGAAGGCGGACAGGCACCGAGCCCTCGCCGCTGCACCTGGACCGGGCCGGAGTGGGCCCGCGCCGCCCCGCCTCAGCCGCGCGCCGGGCCCGCCCCTCCCCGCCCATTGGCTGGCGGGCGGGGGCGGGGCGGGGCGCGGCGGGGGCGGGGCTGCCGTCAGCTGTTCGCGGCGCGCCCGACGGCGCTGGCCGCAGTTTGGCGGTGCGGAGGCTGCAGCGGAGGCGGCGGCGGCTCCTCCCGGGACGTCCCGTCCCCGAGGGACGCCCGTCCCTCTTCTTGGTGAGTGTCCGGGAAGCGCCTTCGCCACTGGGGGCCGGCTGCTCTGTGCCAGGTTGCCGGTGAGGGCGGTGCCGAGGCCGGGCGCGATCGTGACAGGGAAGGGCGTTCGCCGCGGGGCCGTCCCGGCCCGGCCGGTCCAGCCCGGAGTCCCGCGCCTGCTGGGGAGCGGGAAGAAAGAGGGTGCGGGCGAGGAATGAGCTCGGTGGGCGCTGAGAAAGCAGCTGATTCGCTGATGTAGGCGATGGCTGATTCCACAGCCAGCGCTGCCCCTCCCGGGCCGCCCCGCCGAGCTCGGGAGTCTCGTCCCACGGCGCTGCCCGGAGAAGCCGCGTTAAACCTCTTGGCCGGGGGCACATCTGCGGGGCTAGAGTCCGGGCGGGGAAGAGTTAAAGGCGGCCAGCGGTGGCGAAGCGAGGCCGGCCAGCTTTGTTTTGGGATGCTGGCACGCACGTGTGCGCTGAGCCCTCCCTCCGCTCCCGGCCCGCCGCCTGTCAGCGCGGGCGTGCGGCTGCCCCGGCCCGCGGCTGTCCCCGCTGGCGTGTGCGAGGAAGTGCCGTGGGCAGGACACGGCACCGGAGACGCGGGGGCTGCCCGGGCAAAGACCCGTAGCCCGAGCTGTCCGGTGTCTGTGGCTCCTAGCGTGAGCTGCGTTTGGAGGTTGTAGAAGGAGTTCCAGTGAGTAGTAGAATGAGCTGCCCTTCGCGCTGCATCGGCATTCTCTGAAAATCTCTGCAAAAGGGTCGGGCCGTATTGCAGGAGGTCGAGTTAAACTTCTTGCTCTTTAAACCCTCTTTTGTTTGGGGTTTGCTCTGTGCCTTTGCTGCACTTCCCTTGAGGAATGCCCGTGTCCCAGTGAGGCTGACAGATGAGATCTGGCAAACTTTCCTGCAAAGACAAAATACATTCCCGCCTGCTTCTCTGTCAGGTGACTGATCCAGCAGAAAAGCTGGCAAGGAGATCATCCACGGCTGCCTCTTGGGGCCCATAACTCCTTTCAGTGTGCTACTTTAAGCCATGGATGAGAATGTTATGAGTGCTCTACCACTGTTGTCATCTAGCAGAGTTGCATCTGGCTGTGGGGCTGGTACCTGTTCTGCCCTGCAGAAACTTCTTTGGGAGTTGTGGCTCAGTTGAGTGAACTGCTGAGATGCAGCAACTTAAATAGCCAGAGTGCCCCCCAGCCAGAGCCCTGCAGAAACAGTTCTTGCACTGCTTGGTCCTGTTGTCTCTAGCTGGTGTGCGGAGTGCTGCTCACCTGGGGGGAGATGGGAGCACCAAGGGCAGCGCTGAACACATCCTTATAAAGTTATTATTAATGTCTCCTTCAGGCCTGAAATTCCTCTTGCTAGTCTTCCATTCTGTTAAATGCTTCGCAAACCAGAGCAAAGGAAGAGACATGAAGAGTTGAATTTCACTGCCTTGTTTGGAACTGGGTGGAAATCCTGGAGATGGATCTCTTAGGAGTCTGTCTTCCAATTGGGTTAGATGCACAGGTAACAGTAAAGGGACTTGTGGCATTTTTGGTAATACTGCTTCTAATTGCTTTATGTTTGCAAAGAGCTCTGAGATAGTGATTTAGGGTTCATGGGGGTTTTTCCCCTCTACCATCTTTGTTCAGCTTTGTGCTGTAACAGAGCTCAGGAGTGTTTACTGTGGCAACTACAGAAATCCTGCTTTAAACACTGACACCAGCCATGTTTTTCTGTAGTAGTAGGGATGAACCATTGCACTAACAGTGCATGTAGGCTTGAGGGTAAGCAGGATAAGGAAGTGACTACATTGCCAAGTTTGGGACATGTCTTAGGTTGAGCTGAGGGGAGAAATGAGAAGTTTAAAGGAAAGTTGGCCCTCATAGGGAGAAGTAATGGAGAGCTTCACAGAAGTGGCTTTGACAACTCTTCAGTTTTGCAACCACTTGGGTTTCTTAAAAATCTGGCCTTGCAGCCTTATGATTACAAGAGCTTTTCTTTATCAATAAGAAATAGGTGGGAAAAAGTGAATGGGATATACCATAAAGTTCAAGTATAGCCGGCCAAAACAAAGCAGACCCCAAAGAAGCTGAGTGGCCATGGGGCTATGAGAAGAATCTGGGTTGCTTTTTGAAATGTCTTTTCAGTTTCTATGTGCTGAGGTTGGGGCCTGGCTCTCTACTTGTGAGCAGGTGTGGAATTGGAGCTGTGGACTTATACGCGTGTGAACTTTGTCTCTCTCTGGCCCAGCACCTGAGGACTTTCTGCAAAGCCTTAACCTTCACCACAGGTCGCTCACCTCTCCTGTCCACGCAGATGGGCAGCACTGGGAAGTGGGGAAGAGGGAAGGTGTGGTAAAATCGGTTGTGTTTTACTGTTGGAGCAGAAGGCGTTCTCTCCTGGACAACATTCTTGCTGTGTCTTAGCTGTTTCCTCAAATGTCCCTTTATTGCAGGAGCAATGGATCGCCCCAGCTACCTGGAAGAGGACTATTCTAGCCTGGATGGGCTGGACGATGACGTGTTTCACTCTGATGACTTTGGACTTGCAGGTCAGCCTGGTGAGATGACTGCAACTGGCTTTTTCACACAGAACCAGTCCTACAGCTGCCTTCTGGGGAGGTTTCAACTATTCCCCCTCACACACTGCTGTGGTCCCGGTATCAGGCATCCTGAGCAGCAGGACAAGGCAACTCAAACACTCAGCCCATCCTCTTCCAGTCAGGATGTTATGTTGCCTTGTGGAGTCACTGAAGAGCCACGGAGACTCTTCTATGGTAAGAGCACTCCAGTGTCACTAGCTTTGCAGCAAAGAAACTGTCCCTTTAGCACTTCCCCAATCAAGCAAAGTCTCTTTCATTAGGGTGTTTTATTAAAGGACTGAAATTATTTTGCTTTAGTCCTACTCCCTCAAGAAAGACAACTTGTATTTTCTTACCCTTGCTTGTCCACTGCAGGAACCAGACACTTGCTCATTGCTTCTGCTGTCTTTAATATTCCCTCTTTCTCTCTCTGGCTTTATTCTGTCACATTTGATTTTACTGCTAGATGTCTAAATGTTCACCGTACTTCATATCCTACAATTTGCCTACATTTTTAACCACCAATGGTCTGTCTCATCCACATAGGAAGTGGAAACTCCTAGGAGTTTTCAGTGGAGAGAAGATGCAAAAAGTTACAGCTTTTAGGCTCTTCACTGGAGTTAAAATTTCTGAATAAGTAGCATGTCCATCCACTATTTTACTAGTAACTGATGGGTCACCACTCAGCTTTGTGTATCCAATTCAGCTTTAATTCAAATCACTAAAATCACTAAATGACAGAAAACTGAGAAAAAACTGACAAAAATGTACTTCTACCTTTGAGGGGAGACAACTTGAGGCAGAGATCCTGTAAAACTGCAAAACTGTCCTTAAAATTCCCAAGCCACAGCATTTAGCTGAGCTGTAAACAAGCAAAAGGAATCAATTTTAAGATCCTGCCACTCATTTGACTATGGGAATCAACACATCAATGCTCTGTTTAATCAATATAAGTTTATTTGAAAGCTGGGCAAATCTTTTACTGCACTGTGTTACAGAATACACAGTCATTCTTTGGCCTTCAGAAACTAGACTTCAAACATCAAAAATGTAGGACTATGTACAGCTCTTTCCTCCATGAAGTGCACTGAGCAGAAAAGATAATCTTTGCACTGGAAGAATGACTCTTCTGCTCTGTTTTGTAGGGAGTGCTGGTTACCGTTTACATGTCCCTCCAGCTGGCTTTGTGTTGGATCCGCACCTCCAGGAGGAACCTCAGGAAGGTCAGCGGGAAGCACGTGCTGAGGTGCAGATTGCACGGAAGTTGCAGTGCATTGCCGACCAGTTCCACCGGCTCCACATACAGAGGGTAGGGTGTCTCTGGAGGGGAAAGTGGGCTTTACCGGTCCAAGAGTGCTGCTCTGAAGACTGGCTCCAGCCATCAGCTAAGTGAACTGTTGTCTAAGACAGCAGACTGCCAGCAATGATAAAATGGCAGGAGTATCCTGATGCATTTTGCTTATGCTAGATTGCTTACTCTTCCTAAAGACTGGCAGGTGGAGGGAAGAGAATATGAGGGAATATGAATATGAGCATTTACTGTCCAGGAAGGGAGCTCTTCTGTGTTAGCTGCTGCTATTCCAGCTCTTCCTGTTCGTCAGCAGTGGGTTTGAGGCTTTTCCCAGGGATCTTCCTCTTGCTTTTTATTACAGCTTTTACTCTTCGCCATTCTCCTCACCACCAGCACCTTCTCTTCTGTAGCACATGTAGCCATCAGTGGCTTATGTCAGCTCATTGTCTTGGAGATAACAAGCCTGGAGTCTGTTCTGACACTCCTTGTTGTCCAACGGTAGTTCTATGTAATGTTGTAAAGAATATTTAGATCATACTAGACTTACTAGCAGCTACTAGTAAGACAGTAGTAGCTAGTGTCTCAGACTTGTGACTAACTTCCTCACCACAAAATACACCTGCAAGATGCTATCAGGTCTGAAAAACACACTCCAGATTCTTGGTTTCTTAAAAAAACAAAACAAAAAGAAAAAAAAACCAAAACCCAAACACTGCTGTTCAAAGAAACAAAATAACCATTACCCCCAGAACCCTTGATTCTTTCTTCCTTGCTCTCCTTCCCCTTTGACTAGAGATAAAATGGAAATCTCAGCCCATACAGAGATGGTCAGAGGTGACAGAAGCTTGGCAGTAGGCAGCAGTTTGCCCCTTCTATGCAAGCCCAACAAGGAGGGTGTGCATCTGCTTGTATATGAAGAAATTTTGCTGACTTCAGAAAGGGACAGAAAGTTTATCCTACTCCAAGTGAGTTTGTCCTCTGTTAACTGTGGGATCGTTTGCAGCCCCTCTCTAAGGTAAGTGAGGATCTCTGTCCGGGTCAGGGTGTGTGGCTTGTGGCTGGGCAAAAGCTTGGTCCTCTCTGTGTCACCTGAGAGATGAGGAAATTCTGGGATTACTCATCTCCTAATAGGTGGATGATTAAAGAAGGAAAAGGAAGATTAGGCTGTAGAAATGTAGATGGGGCTATGAATGTCATTTAGCAAACTGCAGGAATAAAGAGCTACCACGAGATTTTTAACGTGTTGTTTGTGGTTGAATGGGGTTTTCCCCGGTGGCGCCTTTTCGCCAGCGTTAGCTGCAGGCCCCGCTCTCTCGCCAGGCTGTCTCTCAGGAAAGGGAAGGTTTAACCAACTTGGCAGAGGAGCCCTGCACTGAACTGGTGGAACTGGTTGTAACTTGACCCCTTTCATCTGGGGGGAGTGTCCCTATCTGATGCCCGTGCCTTGGAAACGCGTCCCGGAGCGCCCCCCCGCCCCGGCCCCAGCAGGGCAGGCGGGGTCGGGCTCCCGGTGCCCGGCCGCGGCTCCCGGTGCCGGCCCGGCCGCGCAGCCCCGGCCAGCGGCCAGCCCGGCGTGTGGAGCCGTAGTAAACAAAGGCGTCCGGCTGTGCTGGGCGGCGCGGCCCGGCCCGGCCCCCGGGGCCCGCCAGAGGAGGGGCTCCGCGCTCTTTGTTTGAACTGGAACAGCAACAAGTTGTAAAGGGGACGGGAGCCTTCAGCCATTTAAATTTGAAAACAAAACGGGGAAAAAAATACCAAAATCAAACCAACTCGAAAACTTAACCCGAGGACAGAGTAGTTCAGCCAGTGGTTATCCACAGCCTGACCCTGGGATAGGCCTTGGCATTTGTATCTGCTGAGGGATTCTTTCTTGTTTGTCAGGAAAACTGAGTATTGAGCCACATACTGGTGTCCAAAGCACTGATCCCTGTAGAGTGTTTGGTTGTCATGCCCAATCCCTTCCCTCCTAGTCCTGCATGGAGGATTTCCTTTGGCTTTTGGCATGAATCCCCCGTGGAGAACCCCCTCTGTCCTATGTGCAATGTCTCTGCCCAGCCCGTTGCTGAAGGAGCAGGCGGTCTGCCCCTGGAGACACGTGAGCCGTTCTCAATGTGCTGTGGTTTGGAAGGGGCAGTCTCTGAGGCATGGAAAACTGGGCTGTCGTTTATCTTGCTGTGAAACTAACCCCTGATTTGAAAACCCCATTTCAGCTTGTCTAAAACATTTGGTCAAAACCAACTTTCCAGAGTGGTGTCTTGAATCAGATTTAGAATACCACAAAGTTAGTCACACCAGTGTGGTCTTGTGAAGTCCTGAGAGAGAGCAAGCTTGGTTTTCAACAAGCTGTGCCTGTTTTCAGAGCCTACAAAACATTTATCTGTGAACCTGTAAAAAGAAAAAATGTGTGCCCTTTCAGTGGAAGTTAGGAAAGGCTTTTAGCATTGGAATGGTGCATCCAGCTAACTCAAGAGCTGCCTTCCCACGGCTCTTGACTTCTGTGAGACTCTCCAGCAGTTCAGGTATCGCCCCCATTCTGCTGCTGCAGCAGCAGCAAGGCTGTGTTGACACAAAGGGTGCTGGTTAATGTACATCCCTGGCTGAGAGAGAAACTGAGCAGGCAATTGCTGCTGAGGCTGACATCACTGAGTTGTCATTGGACTCTGCTGCATGCATGGTCTAACCCCATCCTACACTTGGAGCTCTGGAGAGTCATTGTTATCTCTTCTCTGGGCTTCTGGAGCTAAATGGTATTTATTCTGTGGTTCTTGGCTATACAAAAGATTTTTGGGTATACATCTAGCAAGAATAAGAAAATTGGCCGCACCTATACTTGCTTTTGGAATGAAAATCACTTTCAGAGTTTCATTTCCTATTAATATGTTAAACAGAAAACAGTAATATAAAACCTGGCTATTTCATCCTTAGAACAGTGCTAGAGCAATAACACATCATTCCCTAGAACTCCATGTCTTTCATCTCCTCAAGATGCTGAATTTCTTGTAAGAAGACTTGAGCAACGTTCTATGTTCCTGAATAGCAGAGCCTGCTACAGATTGATCTAGATTGCAAGGGCTCTGCAGAATGACTTGTGAGACCCATATAGATGGGGTTTTTTTGAGTTCTTTACTGTCTCTTACTTGATTGAGGCTGTGTAGCTTCTAGCAGACTTCCCTGTTTTATTTTTTTCACCCTGCCCCTGGAAAACAAAGGTAGAGGCAAGCCATGCTTTCTGCAAGAGAAGCCAGTACCTGCCACCTCCTCCTTGGTTTGAAGCAAGTATGTCTTTGCTATGGAATCAGTGAACTGCTGCTGTAGCTCAGCCTGTGGCTGAACTTCAAGAGCATGCTCTGAGGTTATGGAGAACAGAGCTGAGCTTATGGGTTGGTTGGGATATGTTTCCCACACCCCACATGTCCAGGCTGTGGCAACAAGTGCTTGGGCTCTGCTTCAGGTCCTGAGTGCACTTGGGTTTCCTTGTCTTGAGGAGGGGCTTTGAGCTGTGCTGAATGGAGAGTGTATTTCATGACATGAGGGGCTGTTAGATGGGGTTGTGTGAGTACACAACCAGGAATGGTGGCAGCAGCAAAGCCGTCCCAGAGGAGTAGGGGGTTATCCAGGGGTGGGGTGGATGACACTGTATATCAGGATCACACCCCTTCAGTTTGATGGGCTCCAGTGAGGCACTGGAACTCTATAACTTTTTCCAAATAAAATAACTCTTTTTAAGCAGGCTGCAGCTTTGAGGGGACTGCTTTTATCATATTTCTTCTTCGTGGAGATAAGATCACTTCACAGGGGATAAAATTGTCTCTTTAAGAGCCAAGGAGTGGTAGCCTTGAACAGTTCTGGGCTCAGGTCCAAGCAGAGCCACTGACTTGCTGTATGACCTCAGACAAGTCTCTTGACCTCCTTGTGCTTCAGTCAACCCATCTGGAAAGCTCAGTTTAAAAAAAGCTAAGCCTCAATGAGAACCAGATGCTGAATCAGAACTGAGCTTTCTTGAGTAAATAAAGTGCGTTACAAACAACAACAAAGTCCCTTTCCAACACATCAGGAATCCTGCAGTTGATTTAGATATGCTGACCATGCTCAAAAATCCTCGGTGGATCTAGCTATAGAAAGCTTTGTTTCTCTAAATTCCCCAGTTGGTTCAGCAAGTAAGTCTTACCATCACTGCAGCAGGGTTCAGCAGCCCATGGAACACAAATGCCTGCATCCACACTGGCTGTGGGCAGACAGCTAGGCACGCACCTGTTTGCCTCAAGCTAATGACACTGAAAATGTCCAGAAGGAAATGTTATTTTCCTTTGAAAGTGAAACGTGTTATGTTTTGCATACTTCTTCCTGTCTGTCTCTCATAAGAGTTATCAGGGCCTCCTCTGAGACACTTCTACTTATGCAACAGGGAGCCTGCATCGCTTGTTGGAAACTTACTGGCGTGAGAGAATGGGTACATAGTACTACATGTGCATCATTTATCCCAAACTCCGTCAGGCTTTTTTCACTATTAAGGATATTCAGGGCATTTTTAACAGTTGCTTTTTTACATTGGAATTGTTTGCAGAAATCTGTTCTTTATGATGACCTTATATTTTAGGAAAAATGGTCAGGAAAGCTTCCTAATAATAATGCAGAGATTCAGACTGTTCTGCAGCTAAGCCTGTAGCACCAGCAGCTCCATTCTTCACTTGTATCTACAGTCTCTCTGAGACCTGGGGTATGTGTTTTTGTTCATTTGTTTCTTGAGTAGGTCAGTGTGTTTCAGGATCTTCCCTGCTGGCTGGTCCTTGCTGCTGCTCTGCACAACAGTGGGTCACCTCTTCGGCTCTGCTTTCTGTGCATTGCCCCACTGGTGCAGGACTCGAATCTCCAGCTGAGGATGCACTAACATGGTGAGGGAGAGAGCTCCTGAAGTGAGTGAACCCAATTTAAAGGGCAGGGGGTAGGGTGGGTGTGAGTTTGGGAAGCTTGAGATGTAAAACAAAGTTCTTTCAGGGCTATGGAACTGGAATCCTACGCTCCATTCTTATGGTCAGCGGAGTAAAAAATTTCATATAAGGAGGTAGAAACAGATTTTTTGCTTAATGTTATTAGATTTTTTTCCCCCTTTATTTTCATTTTGACAAATGACAATGAAGGAAGAGGTGGCCTTGGAAGTGTACCTTCCCCGTGCATACAAATGACAGAAAAACTTGCTGCCCCTTGTCTATCACCTGTTTTGAAATCCTGCTGCCCATGGAGCTGATTACTTGACATGTAGGTTAACAGAAATGTGCTGGACCATTTCACATCTTGTCTGAAATGGTATTCTCTGGTATGTTAAGAAAAGACACTGAGAACAAGAATGTAATTATGCCACTGTATAAATTCATGTTTCTACTGTATCTTGAATGTTATATGAAGTTCTGGTTTCCTTCATCAAAAATGATGCAGCAGAACTGGAAAAGGTTCAGAGAAGGGCAAGACAGATGATAGAACTTCCATATGAAAAAATGAGCTAAGGACTGCTAAGCCTAAAAAAAGATACAAACCAAGAGGGAAGCAATATTAAACAGAAATCAAAAGTGACATGAAGGAGATGAATAGACTCATTTCTCCCAGTACAAGAACTAGGCAAAATCAAGTCAAACTAGTGGGAGCCACCTCAAAGTAAATGAGGTCATTTTTCATGGAACAGGTGAAAGCTGTGGAGCTCCTTGTCAAGGCATATTGTGCATCCTAGTGCTTTATCTGGGTTCAAGGGGAATTGAGACAAGTTTATGGCCATTGAAGCAGACATTAAATAAACAGAAACCAGATCTGACTCAGAAAATCCTAAGCTCAAACTAGTTAGATGCTGAAAAAGAGTACTAGTGGAAGCTATTGCATGTACTTGCCCTTAGCTTTCCCTCAGGCAGTCATGTAAGGCTGCTGCTGGAGGCTGGGCTATACAAACTCTTGATGCAAGCCACATATAATCATTGTGTATCAGTTTAATAAGACCCACAAAACTTCTACATCATCCTAATCTAGCCTCTTCTATGTTTTCAGCTGACAAAGACTTAAATATATTACATGTATGTTCCTGCTTAAAATAGGGGATAATGTTAAAAAGCAAAACTTCCTGCCTAGCTCTGATAGAGAAGGTGGTTAGAGGATAAGGGAGCTGGGAGGGAGCTGGGTGGCAGGAGAGCTGTCTAAGCTCTGTGCAACTGTGTGCCATGAATCCTGCTGGACACTGGACTGTCTTGAGGCAGTGGGGCCACGACCTCAAAAGACCAAGATTGCCCAGAATAAAGAGCACAGAACAGTTCTTTGAGACAGTGCAGGTGAATTGTTCTGCAGTATTTCTAACATCAGTGTTCAGTGCTGCTGTCTCTCCTGTACAACCCCTTCAGTCTCCGCAGGTTCTTCTGGATCTCCTCAGCTCTTGCAGCACTGTGACAGTGGTAACATGCTTTCTGCTTGAAGCAGTGTGACAGCTGAGAAATTATTTTTGAATTAAGAAATAATTGTGGTAATGCCCCACTTATTTTTTATTGTGGGAGAGTAGAAAATGCAGGTTATAACTTGACTGAGATCATACAAGGATTGCAGATAGGAACCTAGTTGTTCTGCCTACAGCCCTCCGCCTAAGTTGTTTGATCTTATTAAGATAGTGCCATCTCTGAGGGGGATGATGAGATATTTGGACTGATTATTTACAGAGAGGAGTGTACATGTTTGTATTTTACTCAATTAAATTTTATTGTGGAAGGGCAGGAAAGCAAGTGCCCAAATGCAGAGTTCTCTTTTGTTTCAAGCCACTGAGGAGGAATGTCCTGCCAGCCTTTATAGTCTCCGTTTGGATGTTGGGTTTTTTTTGTTTGTATGTTTCTCCTCACTAGCCGCCTTGCCAATTGAAAAGGAATTCTTCCGAGGACCGGACCATGGCAGAAAAAAATAGCTGTCCAAAAACAAGCAGTGAGGCAACTCCTGTTAACCCCAGTGGGGTTTTCCGTGATGGGATCCAGACCCGAGGGCGCGCTGGCAATGGGGCCGGAGCCCCCGGGGCCAGCGGACCCGGCCGCCGGGCGCGGAGGAGCGAGCGGTGCGTGCGAGGGCCCGGCCGGCCGTGTTTGCGCTCGGCGGCTGTGTTTATATCGCTGGCTAAATTTAGCCTCTGACTCATCGGCGCTGCTGACGAGAGTTTGCGCTGCCCACAGGCTCCAGCCCTGCACCTGCCCTCCCGCCGCCTCCCCGCGCAGCCGGGCGGCCCCGCGCCCACCCCTTCCCCCCCGCGCCAGGATATTTTTCCTGTAAAAACTTTTAAAGTGTTATTTTAAGCAAACCCCGAGGCAGACTTTAATCACTAGGGGGGGTCTCCGCAGCAGTGAGCAGTTTTGGGAGCGCCTCCCTTCTGCTGGTGAAGCAATGGATGCCAAACACAGGTCAGCAGGTCCCGCGGCCCGCGCAGGGCAGGCACGAACACCGGGAACTGTGGAACAGCCCTGCCCCATCACACGCAGGTTCAGTCAATAAACCCTTAAAAAGGTCAAAAACTCTTGCAGCTGCCGGCTGTGGCTGGGCGGTGTGGGGTGTTCTCTCCTGGGTATCTCTTCCAGCACTCTCACACACCCCACACCCAGAGCATGGGACCGAGCCGTGCCGGACCCCGGGCCGCAGGTACGGAGTGGTATCAGGCACGGTTCTGTGGAAATGCGGGACCTTTATTTACCATATTTGTGGAAAATAAGCCAGCGTGCCCCTCGGGATGGGGAAGGAGGGGAAGGCCGAGGGCCTGGGAACGCAGTGGCCGGTGGTTGCCCTTCCCAGGTTGCCGTCAGCTGGCTGTTGCCATGGCGGCTGTCTGCTTCCCCTTCCTGCCCGCGCTGGAGAGGAAGGCGCGAGTGGCTGCGTGTTTGTTTTTAAACGCCGAGAAGGCTCAGAAAGGGCTCACCTGCGCAGCTGCGCCGGCAGCGGGCTTGGGGCAACAGCCGCTGCTGTTTGCTACTCTGTCCATGCCCTCTCCCGTGCTTGGGCTGGGCAGCCCATGCATTAGTTTTGGTGTTCCCCTGCACCCTACGTCCTTTTGGCTTTGCCCAGTATTGTCTATCCTCTCTCCATAAACACACGCGTTGCTCGTCTTGTTGCAAAGTCTGATGGAGGCTCATGAGAAAGGAAGCAATACTTGACATGATGCCTCCTTTTACTACAAGTTGAGTCCCATGTAAGAGTCATTGCAAGACAGAAGGATGGAGTTTCTGGAGGAAGAGCTCTCATCCTCTTTATTGTGTTACCATGAGAAGCCATGTGGCTGAGCTCCTCTTTCATTTTTTTCCTCTATTACTGCCTCCTTTTTTTCTCTGCTGGTTCTACACATGCATTATACTTTGGTCATTAGGAATCACAGCTGGAAAGATTTGTATTTGACTTCCAATGGCCTGCATTTCTCTCTCCAGTGGGGGACACCTTCTGTAACCTCTGTTGCCTTGGGGACTGTGACTTTCTAGTCTTTGTAAACTGAAGCATATTTTGTGGTAGCACAATATGCCTCCAGCCACCTGGCAGCCAAAACAGCCTTCAGCGATGAGTCAGCAACTGCTCCTGGTGTGGAAGTATTTTTGTATTCAGTGAATAAATACAATCCCAACAACTTGTTGCTGATACTTGTATTAGTCATTAAAAGAAGAATAATATTTTTATGTACACATATGCAATTATTCTTCTTTTGCTCTCACAGCACCATTTAGGTCCATATTAATCCTTCTAGTTAAGATGGGATCAGAGTATGACCCTTAATTGTCTGGAAGCTATGAAGCAAAGTCAGAAGCTGCCCATGAGATCAAGAGGGTAGATGGAATGTACCAGACAGACCCCCATACAGCACATGCATATGACAAGCATATTTACTTTTTTAAACAGGGCTGTTAATGGCACGTGTATATCAAGTGTAAAAATGAGTCTTATTAATCTGTTAAACATTTATGCTCATGGATTCAAGGAGCTGTGTCAAAGAGACAGCATTTTCTTTGAAGTGCATCACCTGTCCTGATCTTCCCTTTGATCACCCTGTGCAAAGGGTTGGTAGGAGTACAAAAGGTTTTGACGTCTGGGGTGCTATTTGCCAGATATGTATCTGTATGCTTACAGTGTGAAACGTATTAGGAATTAATTATGGGGAAGGACTAAGTGTCGGGTCAGTCATGTTCCTCTTTCATTTGCTTCCAGTAAAAGTCTTGCATGTTTTTTTTGTGTTTGTTTACAAGTAGTCTGGTTTTTAGTTCAGCACAGTTCATGGAAGAGGCTTCACTAATGTACTGTTGCTGCAGAGAACACTTTTCCTGTAAAATGGCCTTTTCTTGTGACTCATTGAAGCATTCATGCTAACATTTCAGACAGACAGTCTCTTAAGGATATCCCCTTTAAAAAGCAGCAGCTGCAATAGGAAATGGTTTTATGTGTTTCCAGCTTTGTGTTGACTTACTGTATTCACAAGCCTAGTCTTCTTTAGTTACAGTTAGTGTGGAGGGCAAAAGGGGCTTCTTTCCTTCTTGGGAAGGAAGCCTCAAAAGGGTTATTTTGTTGCTCCCACATGGAGGTGGCAAAGTGTTCATCTCTGGTATTTTTGTGCAGTAGTGATTCTGAGGATTGAATTATTTTGATAAAGGGCAAATCAGCCTTGTGAAGCTTAGGGAAATGATACACCAGTATCACAGTAGTTATGAATCTTAGAAAAATGTCTCAAAACATATCACATTTTAAAAAAATATATATGCCAAGTTCATGGAATCACTGTTCTGGGTTTTCTGTCCATCCTGAAAGCTAAATTATACCGCACCAAAAACTCCTCAGTCTTGAAATATTTAAGAATTTTGGTCTTGGCTGAAGCATATCTGGGGAAGAAGACACAGAAGCTTGTGAAAAGGGCATTTTTTAGTTATTTCCATAAATTGTTTACTGCAAATAATGTCTGCCATTCCATTCTGTGACTCTTGTCCCATGCTGAATTAGTACCACAGAAAGCAGATCAGCCCAGAAGCAGAGGTGTTAACTCCAAACCCCATTAGCTAGGCTTGCTGCTGAAGCATGGAGTCCCAGGTTGCTCCTCTTCACAGGTCATCATCTTTCTGTTGTCCTGGAGCAAGCATCAGTCTGAGTACACCATGCCATGAATCAGATAGTTTAGGATGACCTGTTAAACAGTAAGGGCAACTTCTTTATCGGATTAGTTCTGGCCTTGATCGTTGTGCTGCTCTAGTTCACTTTCCAGCACTGCTGTGGGGAGAGGACATCGTGAATGAGCTGCTCCAGTATGTGGGCCAGTGAAAGTGTGTGTGGGACCACACCACCACGGAAAAAAATGCTGGCTGGATACAGACCTAGGGAAATGCAAGCAAGCCCTAGATCTAGGAATAAAACCTGGAAAGCTGCCCTCAACATAGTGCTCTATTTTTTACTTCAAAACAAAATGGTGTCAACATTCTTAAAAAAGTTATTTGAGATGATATGCTTCTTATAAGCAAGGAGAACCAAGGGTAAAATATTTCCTATTCTGCTCTTGCATGGAAATCTCCTTGAGTGTGTTAGGCAAATACATGAAACAATTTTAATTGGAAAAGGACAAAAATGCTGTACCATAAGTGACTTCAAGAGGCAGTGAAATAAACATAAGAGAATATAAAGTAAAATATATATTAGAGTTCTTCTCAGTATTTGTCTTATCACATCCCACTGATTCTCTTGCAGGCCTGTAAACCATCATAAGGTACAGTTCTAAAACTCTTATTTACCAGATAAAACCAAAACTTAATACCTTCCTCAAAAAAATTTAAAAAAAAAAGGCATACGACCTTCTTGTGAAAAAACAGTTCTTCCACTGTTTTTTCCAGAACATGGCCTCCTTTACCTATCACTGGAAAGAGCAGCTAATCCTTTTCTCCTGAGGTGAGGTTTAAAACTTGAGGAGCCAGAATAATTAGAAATCTGCTATTGTATGAGAAACACAAAGCAGCCTCCTACATGAAGGAGACATCAATATGGGGGTTCTTACATGTGTTTATGCTCCCAACAGTGTGAAATAGTAAAACTGTACATGCCAGATCAGGACTCCTCTTGTGTGCCCCCAAATTAACCCACTTTATAAAAATTCCATAAGAGTTTCCATTAGAGAGGGTCTGCCAATGAAGCTGAGATGTATTTCAAGCTTAGGATTTCTGTACCAAGTTTTAAACATCCTTTTGCCTTTCCCTTACTAAGTCTCTATAAGACAATTTTTTACCCTCTTGGCTGCTAATAGAATAAAATAATCTAACAAAGCAGATTGTCTCCAGAGCATCTGCAATATGTTTGTCCAGTATGCTCTCCTAGCATAGTTCCTGGCTTGTGGAAACTGCAGGAGACCACTTTGTCCTTGCACACCGCTTCGTTGAGGTCATACCCAAAGATCTCTGTTTAAGGAATCTGCCTAAGCTGTAATAGCTTGATAAAAACATGGTATCTACATGTCACAGGGACGTTGTGGTTCCCTGTGCAGTTTGAGCAGTTTTAGGAGTGTGGCTGTGTGGAGGAGAGTGCTAAGAATCTCTGGAGTTTGATGAGGAAGGGAAAGCCTGGTCAAACTGAGATGCGAGTAACAAACCAAAAACTTTGCTTTTGCTTTTTGAGACCAAATTAGTGTTTTTTAACCCAGTCCTACAGGACAGTTTATAAAAGATTGTTTTCCCCTGTAAACCTAGCAATGCCTGTGCAATCAGTAAGGACTAGTTACTTTGAAATAAATAATAGCAGGCTCTAGAGCCACTTCTTACAGGTTATGCTACAAACACAGTGCTCTTGAAATGTGTGATGAGATCTGTGTGAACTTTTTCAAATCCATTTCTTCTTCTTGTTAATTCTTGAGGGCAAGAATAATGACCCACTGCTAAGATGCAAGATGAACACAGGTTTTCTGGAAGGCTCTTTTGTGTGTGCTTGTGATTCAAATGGCACACATCTACTCACTCTGGAATACGAACATAATTTAATGGCTATCTGGAAGGGCTTTGAAGAGCTGTCTATTGACACATCTCCAATACACCAACTCCAGTTGCAACTCTCTCATTTGTGATTATGTGAAAAATGCCTTGCAACTGTGTTGTTCTGCCCTGTTGGGCTAATCTGAGTTGAAACATCTTGTTCATATAATGTGCTTCAGTGCTCTTTTATGAACTCCTGTGTACTGAGGCAAAGTTGTGGGAAGCCAATCTTCTGTTTCCTCGTCTGCTGGGGATTGGGGAGGGGGGTAGGGGGCGGAGATTTGGGCTGGTTTGTTTTGTTTTCCAGAAATGATCAAGTCTGCTTAGCAAATATGGAATTCTGGATGAGAAAATGAAGACTGACTTCTAATAGAGAGTCGGTTATTGAGGTGAAATAGTATCCCAGACTGGGCAATGTAAGGAGAAACCCACCTGTTTGTACGAGATGCCATTAAAGTGCAGGAGGGTGGGGGTATAATCGGAGCCACTTTTGCAGGGGTGATTACTTATAACAAAAGGAGGAACAGCGTCCCTGTCCCAAAGCTGCATTATGTAGTCTGGTGTCCCCCTGAAACTCAACTCCCATGTTTCTTCCTTGACAATGGGACCTGAAATAACCTCTTGGTTTTGGTTTTTTGTGTGTTTTCAAGTATGTTCTTGCTTAAGGTTTAATTGGCTCCAGTCAGTAGGAAAGGGCTCCAAGGCTGATTATTTATGGCTTACTGTCAAAAGTGGCTATAAAAAGGGCAGTATTATCTTGGAGATGCTGGGAAGGAAAATGTGGTGGGGGGAGGGTGGGGGAGTGTGTGTGTGCACGAATGTGTTTTCTTGTACTAGATGAAATCAGAGTTTTGCTGTCTCAGCAGTGTGGTTTAAATTGAAGATTAACCCTTTGACCTTCACGGTGTCAAATCACTTACAGATGGATCACCAGTTATATTTTTTCTTTTTTTTACTTTCGGGGTGAAGGGGGGCTTTTTTTTTTTAAAAAAAAAAGGTTGTTTGTTCATGCAGCTGGGGCTTTTGAAAGGCTCAGAAGCCAATCTGATTAAAAACAGCACTTGGCTAAACTCTGCGAAATCCTACAAGCAAAAAAAAAAGTTTAATCCTCTTGTGCACAATGCATAAAGGGCCTGCTCTTTTCTTTTTGTAATGTTAGAGCTACAATTATTTCTGGAGAACTTATCATTTCCCTCTCTCCCCTCATCCCTTGCTGCACCCCCTTGTTATGCTGATGGGATTAAAGTGTCTGCTCTTGAAAAGTGTAACTGAGTTGTTATTGGAAAAGAGAAGTGGTATGTTGCAATTTTAGAAATATAAATAACCTTGCTTTAACTGTTCTTCTCTACAGCATCAGCAGAACAGAAATCAAGTGTGGTGGCAGCTTTTTCTCTTCCTACACAACTTGGCCTTAAACACAGAGGTGAACAGGAACCACACTGGGCAGAGGTGAGCTTCGCCTGCCTGTTTCAGGCCACATCCAGTCTGCAGGGAGCACTGAACAAACACTGGTTCGGGGGCGAGACGTTGCACACCGCCGGCCGGATGTGAGGACTCTGACTTTCTGATACTTGTCTTCAAGTCTGGGTGTTTTCACGGACTCTTCTTTGCTGCTGCCTGCCTTGTGAGGCAGGGAGCTCTTGTCCAACACTGTTGAAGGAAAGCCAGAATGTGGGTGTGTTTGGTAAAGCTTGCTGCTGGCTCCCTGCACCGGTGACCTCTGTGCAAGGGAGGCAGGTATTAGACTGACGGCTTCCTCTGCCCTGCGTAGTAGGGGATGGTAAGAGTGCAGGAGTGTCATTTTGGCTGCTAGTTAAAAGTGATGCCTGGGATTGATGACTAAACATACTTGGAGTATCTTTTAGAGCAGAGGTGCTCAATTCCTCCACATTTTTAGCAGTGAAAAACATTCAAGTAGCTTGGTTCCATCAGGTTACTTGTTTTATTCATTGGTTACTGTTTATTTCATTGTGCCCTGTGTAAGAGAAAATCACAAAGAAATCTGACCTTTTCGGCCATTCCATTGGGCACCACTTGCAGCGCTCTCACAAGAAAAGTTGTTCTTTGTCATTGCCATCAATTAAAAAAAAAAAAAAAAATCAGTAGAACAGGCTGAAAAAGAAACCTTCTTGGGGTTGCTGGTGGCTACTAGCTTCTGCCTGCTTTCAGTTCAGTGTTCTCAGTGCCCATGAGCCAGCAGGAAGCCAAAATCCATGGAATATGGCATGTGTCATTCTTCTACAATGCTAATGTATATGTTTTTAGTAGTTTTATGATGGATGTTTATTTTATTTTGGTTTTCTTTTCTCCTACTATATAATGTGGTTGGTCAGGAAGGCTTAGATCCCAGGCATCCGATAATTTTGCTTCAGGATTTGACAGGGAAATAATTTAGCATCTAGTCTGATATGAACACTGTACAAGCAGTCTGTCCATTACTCTAGTGTGTAGTATTTGGAGGCTGCTGTAAGCCTATACTGACTAGCAGCAGTAATGTTATTTCAAGGGAGATCTTCTGTCAGTTTGTATGCACTCAGAGGTTTGTCCGTATGGCTGACACTATTGGACCAGCACAGGGAAACTACCCTACCAAAAGGAAGTAGCCTTAAATATTGATGGCTGCTTCTCTGTAGCCTTAAATATACTTAGTTCACAGACCCAGTGACAGCTAGGGTGAAACATGAACAGGGAAGCAATACAGACCTTATTATTTTTTCTGAAAATTTCCATATTGCCACTGTACCTTGTTGTAGGTCTCAAATGATACAACCAACTTGAGGAAGAGCTGTCCAGAGAATTGCTCTTCAGTTGTGTTAGAAATGTTCAGCTGCAGGTGTTGAGAAATTCTTGATCCACTCTGAAAAATACTCATTACTGTAGGGAAGAGTAGTTTACTTGCACATATGCTTTCCTTCTCCACCCCTCTTTGCATATTTGTCTCTAATTCCTGCTTTCTCTGGAATTTGTAATCTAATCATTGCACTGTAGTGTCTGGTAACAGTTTGCTGAACAGAGTTAAATTTGGACCTTCTTGCTTTCTCTCAGACCCACTCTTTTTGATTTTCATCCTGCGTCTACTGCGGCAAAATGTACTTTAGCTCCCTGAAAGAGGTTCCCAAGCCTTTTTCACCCTCCTATATTCACAGTCACTCTCTTTAAACATAAGGAGAGCGTTTATGTGAGAAAAGCTTTTTTTCTCCTTTTGTGTTATTTTTCTAGCTAGAGCTAGAGTAATATGTTTGTCCATGATGGTTAATAATTCATATAAATGAATCTCAAGTAATATTTTCGGGGGTGGGTTTATGGAGAGGGAGGGTGGGAGGTTTTTTTTAGGACGGGGAATTGTTTTTGGTTTTGTATTGTTCCTTTAAGCATGTGCACTACAGAGTTACCCAGAGTGATCTAAGTGATAGCTGTTGCTGACTATGCTGCAGCAGGATGGAAGCTGCTCTCTGCCCATGCTGCCAGAGACGAGGCTTTCCATACTTTGCTTTGCACAGTCTGCTTGATGTAAATGCTGGTCATTGGAGAAAGAGGACTTAAATGGTGGGGAAAGCCTGAGGTGTAGTGCAAGCACAGATTGAGCTGGCGACCCCTGAGAAACCAAATATTAAGGAGAAGACTCTTAAATAAGAAGCTCTTTAAGAGGCAGTAGTGGAAGTGTGGAGGCTCAGGAAGCAATGCAGCAATGATGCCTCCCCTTGTGGCATGCCCTTGGATGTGATGCATGCATTTCCCTCTGCTTGCCAGGACCTGTTTATCAGGAACAATCAATGCTACATCATAACCCTGCAAACTACAAAAAATTCAGCAACTGCTTCTGACATTTAAAAATCATTGTGAGCTTTCCCCTTTCCCTCTGCCTTGACTTGATGGTCAAACAGGCTAATAAGGCCTGTCCTCTGGATGCATAAGCTGGAAAGATAAGTCTGGTACTGCCACTTTCTAGTGTTAAGATCTGACCAATTTATCTAGGATGAGACTCTTCTTAACATGGAGAAGCAAGTACCTGAAATGGTTCCTCAGTCAGGCTGCTGGCCTCAGTAAAGTCATTTGGCTCAGGGAAAGACACATCTTTGCCAGTCCATATTTCCCACTGCAACAACAGACTTATCAAAATTGGTCATGCCAGGGTCTCAAAACCTCCTTGAACAACAATACTTCATTGGAGACATAGAGCTAATGCTAGACAAAGGCCGACTTCCTGCAATATGTGTGTTGGTTACTGGTGCCAGAGATTTACAACCACTGATAATATATTTTAATTATATTCCATATCTGCGTATCTCAGAGAAAGGAAATATGCTCTGTCAACCCAAAAGTATTACTTTGCTTCATGTAGATTTGGAGGGGCAGGCTGGTTATTTGCTTAGGGAAAAGCAACTACTTCATACTTAAAGTCTCACCTGTTTGGGGAAATGGTTTCACACATTTAGCAACAAACACATGGATGCACAGCTCTCATGCATGTGTCACCCATTCTGTGTTTGTAAGGCCCCTTTGAACACCTGCTGGGGAGATCTTGCCGCAGAGTTGCTAGCTACTGCAGCATGGCCAGGGACATACATTGATTATTTGGAGAAATGGTTCTAAAGAACATGATTTAAATCCTGTGCTGAAGGATTATGCTCAGGTTTTTAGATATGAGTTTGTTCTGGTGTAAGGAATGGGATGCTTTCTCTCTGTGCTGTTAAACTATAGTCTAGCAATTTAGAAAGAAGAGTTGGATCTTTCTCCTAAAACAAATTCCTGTTTTTAATGAGCAGTTCTTAAGAAAAACTTGAGCTGCTGCTCATGGTGCCAGCAGCCTTTAAATATCTTATTTGCCTTCCCCAGATCTCCAAAATGGCTTCAGAACTCAACTGTCCTTACTTGAGGGATGGAGTTCTTTCCATCCCTTCCCAGCTTCCTACTCTTTTGATTATCTTGTAGCCTGCTCATCCTAGGATCCAGCAAGCCTGGTGCTAGTAGGGAATAGTTAGCTTTATTTTTGTTTCCTGCAATTTTTGACAGCTGAGCCAGTAATCACAAAGTACTGCCCAGGGATAGCTGCAAACTGCTGCAAATAGAATACAAAAAAGGCAGGAAAGGATGAAATTGCATGGAAAATGCTGCTGCTGGGTCTATATCAGGCTGCAGCCCTCTCTCAAGGTGCTGATGATCCCTGGTAGCATTGAATTCCTGCATAACTGATCACATATTTCAGTTTAAATAGGTTGTTACTAAATATTTGTTGGCTAAACTCTTTGAGGAGTCCTGAAAGAAACTTCCTTGTCAGCCTTTGTTTTGGAGCTGTGTATCAGCAAGAAAATAGAGGCGAGGAACCCAGCCTTTCTTGGTGTAGAAAGTGCGATTGCAAAGACATCTTTCTGTCTACTACTGTTTATTTTGTCCCCTCAAGCCTGGATTAAAGGTATAGGCAATGTGTGTATGTGAAGTTACTAGTCCTCGAGTTGCTCCACAGCAGTCACTGGAGCTGTACCCAAGGTGGAACCTCATTTGGTGTGGCACTTGGCACTCTTCTGGGAAACAGCAGATCCTGACCATTAGTAAACTAGGAAGAAAGGTTGGTTTTTTGGTTTTTTGTTTGTTTTTTTTTTTTTAAGAAAAAGCAAAATTACTTGAGGCAGTTATTACAATGTGACCCTATCAACTGTACAATGAATTCCACCCTTCTGCTGCTGGTCCTGACCCATATCTCTGCTGAAGCTGTGGGAGTGGTGAGACTGTGACATGCTGAACGGTGTGATATTGAGGGTATTTTTAAAGGGAAAAATAGGGAAAGCACTCAGTGTATGTGCTAGAATCAAACAAGAATGCAGATTTGTGGAGCTTTGGCCTTGTTCTACCAGCAGTATTTACTGCGGGATCATAAATAAAAGAATCATAGAATGCTGGTTCATATTAATGGGAGGTCTGCCCATGAACCAAGCACTGTTGAGTATTAGCATAATTTGACAACAAAGGTTTTTATAATGTCCTTCAAGAGACTCTGTCTTTCAAACTGGCATTTGTGATCGTTTGCAAAAATGCCTACCTGTTGCCTTTGATCGTTTTAGCAAGAAGAAATACCTCAAGGAATTGATAAAAGATCCTAGGACAATCTTTTACAGTTCCTAAAGACTTCAGTGGTCTCTGTTTCTTTGGTTTGCATGTGTTCACACAGGTGTTACACCTGTGCTCAGCTCTTCTCCACCAGGAAAAGCAGAAAAGACCAAACACATCAAATGCACTGGAATGTAATTGTGTGGGTGTGCGTGAGTGTGACTGTGTGTGTGTGTTCTTGAACTGAATGCAGTCTGACATCCCCTACCCCTTCTTTCTTCCATGTGCCTCACCTTCCCCCTTAGCCACAGAAAGGAGGGTCTCTTCCTGCGAATCCCATGCTGGAAGTTGGTTTCTGGGAAGCGAAACCTAATGTCTGTGGGCTGTTTTTTAAAGCCATGTTTCAGTTCTGTCTTCAGACTTTTTTGCTGCCTTTGGGGAACAGAGGGGTGGGAAGGGTAGATTGTTAAACTGTTTTTAAAATCTATTATGGAAATTTTGCATGTATAAAGTTATTCTTAAATCTAAAGGAGTCTCCCCAGTTTGCGGACATGGCTCCAGGAGAGCATCATCACAGATTCCTCGACTCGGTTTTAGATGAGACCATCTATACTCAAATAGTCTATACTCCTGAAAGTATAGATGACAAAAGTATTGATGACAAAAGGAGGACGGATTGGTGTGATGGAAGGACGACATTGTCAGTATGTCCTTAAATACATATCAGAAGTTAGGCTTGTAAAAGGGAAATTTTAAAACAATCCACAGGATATGTATGTCTATTTCTACTGGGTGCATTTGAAAATCCTGCCACTAAATTTGATTTTGGGTATGTAGATATTGGGGTTTTTGGTTAAAATAATTGTGGCTCTCTTCTGTTCTCTTCCATGGTATGTAGTACAGTCTCCCATGTTTCTAGGTGAAATTCACTGATAAAAATACTGTGAAATGTGGATTCATATTTTCCTCTCTTCCTTCCCCCCCTGCTTCCTGCATCACTGTTCTTTGGTGGGATATTAAACAAACAAACAAACAAACAAACAACAGCAAAGTTGTTCAGAGTCCTTCATCTGGAAAACAAAAAGGGTAAGACGAGCTAGAATTTGCAATGTACTTAATAAATTTCCTCTCAGTGGAGGGTTTCCCTATGACTTCTAATTTTCACCAGAATATGATACTGTCCTGCTGCAGAAGTAAACCCGATGCTCTCCTGTGAGATTTCTGTCTGGATTAGTCCTGAAGTGCACACACCTTCTTTGCCATGGACTGAGACCCAGTGAGAATGTAGCATTTTGTTTATCCTGGTTGTGTGCCTCCAGGACTCCTGCCTATACCAATGGTGACTGGGCAGAGCTCCTTTTTGTATCTGTGCAGTATATTTGCTTTCTGCTTTCTTCTTTGGTGCTTTTTAATACTTTAATACTTGGATTTTTTTTCTAATAACTGGTACAATTTTTAATAAAATTGTTAAATTTGTCTGTGTTCCTTGATTTATTTTTTAAGGGATGGAGGGCCTTTACACAGCTGACCTATGGAGTTACCTAAATCAGTGATACAATTTGGGTTGTTCAACTTTGAAAATATCTGGTGGGTCATTTTATGTGCACCCTAATACCAGGCCCTGGAACAAGGACAAGATCTGCTTTTGAGATTGGACTGCTTTCCTTGGGCATAATTTGATTTATAAAATAGTTTTTCAATAAGATATATTTCCATGCTTCGACAGAGAACTGCTGCTGCTTGGAACTGCACAGTTAACCCACTTCAAATCAGGAAGATCTTGTTAAGATACATGAGGTACATCCTCCAAATTTGCAAAACGTAAATTTTGATTGATGACCACTTACCTACTGCCTACACAGGTACATTCAAAGGCACTGAAGCCTTAAGAATAAAGACTCGTTGCTAGATAATCCTGTTAAGGAAATATGGTTCTCACTGGTCTTCTGAGGCAGCAGAGGAAGGTGAGAGTGTTTGTAGGGTGGTAATGACTCCTTCAAACACAGACTTGTGAATGTCTTGGCCATCCCAAGCACAGCAATGTCAGGCCTGTCTTCAAGTTTTCCTCTGCTCCTATTGGGAAAAACTACCTCCACTAAGTAAAGGTAGCTAAAATGGGTGGAGCAGCAATCACGATATGTGTTTTGTGAATTATTTGTAATATAGCTGGTCAAATTCCTTCAACCCCATTGTTCCTCCAGTGCAATGCTGCTGCAGTGAGCATAGGAGGCTTAGGGAACCAAGTTAACAATCCTACCCGATGTTAAGTTGCCTTGACTGGTGTCTGCATGTTACAAAAGGGCCTTTCATTCCAAGAACACATGATGCGTGTGGTATGAAAAGCCACATGTGCATCTAAGACCACAGGGGGAAAAAGACAGTTTTTCTTTTCATTGTATTAGATCTAGTGAGAAGTGTGTCCCCTGGTCAGCCTCATGTGACCGTGAAAGAGTCTGTTGTAACACACTGATACAAGGGGACAGACGTGAGATTGACTTCGATGGGTGGGTTTGCTCAGAATTCCCTCATTTTCATGGTTAAGTTCTCACCGTTAATTAAACTCTCACTCTTAGACGCTTTAATAATTCTTGTACCAAAGAGAAGAATGGCTTTTAAAAATGAATGGTTTGTAATGCTACCCCAGAAGCATTTGCCAAAGCAGCAGCATGCACTGCACCTTGCTCAAAGTAAAGGCAAGCGTGCAGATGTATGATCAACCTCCCTTCCTCTGAGACCTGCTAAATTACTCTTGACTCTTTGGTTTGGCTCTATCATGACCTGCTGGCTGTTACTTGCCTAAGGCAAAGTAGACTCAGGGTGCATGGAAACATCTTCAGGGTTAGGCATCAGGACCAAATAGTACAGGCTGGAACATTCCTATTGCACATGAATACTTTTTAATTTATTTTATTTTATTGTTAGTTTGAAAGAAATTGAATATCCTAGAAAATGTGCTTTGGAAAACTTTCTTCTTAAAGTACTAAGCCCTGCATACTAACAGGGCAGCTTTCAATTTATTTCCAGCCATGGCCCCTTTCATGACAATCACATGTCCCTCACTTTCTATACTAACATGACTAGCACTTTAAAGGAAAATGAGTTCTGTTATTAACTTCCTAGCTGCATGCTGTAGGGACAAGGTAAAAAGTTTAAGTAGGATTACTGCTTCAAGGAAAAAATGTTTATCAAGAAGTGCTCAGCCTGTCTCGTTAAAAATAATAAAGCACTCTGAGGACAAGAAAGTTCTTTGGTTGCGCAAGCTACTGCACAAAGCACTCTATTTTCATGACTCTGGCTGCTGAAGTTTAGAAGCCACTATAGTGTATTGATTGGGGAATATTTTTCAAGCACTCATAACACTGTTTTATGGTGCAGTAAATGTGCTTGTCCTCAGTCTCCGCAATGTATAGGCAAGCTTGGAAACAACTCTACTAACCAGCTTTCTCCTTGTGCTCTCATACTTAAGTAATTCTGACATGATACAGCCCCATTTCTTTAATTTGCTTGCACCCCCCCCCCCCCCCCGCCTCCTTGTTTCTGGTTATGAAGAGATGGGGTTTGGGGAGGAAAAAGCATCCTGAAACCTTTTGACAGCTTTGGGAGATTGGTGTTAAAATGCAAGAGCTACAGTTGTTTCATTGTTCATATTACTGGTTTCTGTCAAAGAAACCTGTTTCCAATGGGAATCTAAAAACGAGGTGACAATAACTTCTGATAGTGAGTTGTCTTCCACCTGACATGATGCATGATGCCCTAACACAGCTAGAGTGTCTGACAACAAACCACCAGGCGTGACACACTGACATCAGTATTCATATTGCCCTCTATAAGTCCTTTAAATCTTGATTTCTCTTAAATGAATTATGTTCTCTGTAACGTTCATAATGGACTCTTTTCTTTCTCCATTAAAGTCTGTGTCAGCATTCTCCTTCTCTGTGTTTTGCCTTAGGGCTCTTGATGTATACAAAGACTCCTCTGTTTTCTGCTCTTAGTCACACGCTTTCACTCTTAACCTCAGCGCTATAAACTAAACATCCACCCACTATGGCTGGAGATGACCCTGTTTACGTCTGCTGCTGAAATCACGACAGCAGCAGTCATGAAACTTTCTTTTCATGGAGACAGCTCTTAGTAAGAAGACAATAAGGCTTGACTTCAACACTGCAAGTTTTTGAAAAAAATTTAACAGAAATAAATAGCCAGGAAAGATTAATGGAATATATAAAGAAATTGGTTGTCTCAATCATTTTACATCACCAACCTTTTAAAATTACCGTATCTGAATTGTTGTAGCAGTCTACTATGGTATTGGAACACACCAACTCAATCTGAGACAGCAAGGGCACAAGCAGGAGAATGGGGCTGATTTTTACATTTCAGGGCTGGTTATGATGATCAGCCTGAACCATGACTCTCTGCAATCCAGCAGTGAGTGTAGAACAGCAGGGGCAGCCACACCACTGAGAAATTCCCATTTTCAGACACCTGTGCTACCAGACTTACTGCCATGACTACTGAACAGAGAGCTGCTTGAGAGGATGGCTCTTCCTAAGGAGACCAGCAGCCCCTTAGTAAACAGGGTGACGAGTGACCGGTTTGAGAACATGAAGGAAAGTGTAAGGAGCACTGCTAACTCACAGTGGAGTATCCCCTCCCTCAACCTGCTGGCCATGCTCTTCCTAATGCAGCTCAGGATCCCATGGTCCTTCTTGGCCACAAGGACACACTGCTGCCTCAGGGACAGTTTGCTGTTCACCAGGACCCCCAGTCCTTCTCCACAGAGCTGCTTCCCAGCAGCTCAGCCCTCAGCCTTTGCTGAGCCATGTGGTTATTCCTGCCCAGGTGCAGGTTCCTGCATTGTTGAATCTCAGGCAGTTCTTCTCTGCCCATCTCTCCAGCCTGCTGAGGTCCTTCTGAAGGGCTGCACAGCCCTCTGGGGTATCAGTCACTCCTCCCAGCTTTGTGTGCTCAGTGACCTTGCTGTCATCAGTTAGCAAGAAGGTGTTGAGATGCTCTCAATAGAAAATATATTTCAGTGTCTTCCAATGAGTCTTCCCTGTGACCCTGCTCAACATTTCCACTATTGGAGCAGCAGCTTCCCAGAGCTCTCCACACTACTTCCCGTCACACAGGGAGGCTCAGGGCTCTGCAGCTGGCAGCCAGCTTGCCCAGTCTCTTAGGCATTTGCACAAAGCCCTCCTTCGACAGGACAGGGTCACAGAGCTCATTTTGCCTCAGTGCAAGCATGCTCCCTATGGAATCTTTGCTGGCACTTTCATTAGTCTAATTTTAAATATCCCAAGTGAATGGCTCTCTACTATTTCCCTTGAGAGACTGCTGTACCTACTAATAAATCTTACTGACAAAAGGTTTTTCCCAATATCCATCCTAACTTCTTTCTCTCTTAATTATATTCCAATACCCCAGTTGTATGTCCTTGTGTCACTTTGCAAGGAAACCTTACCAAAGTCATTTCTATAACTAATGCAGCACTCATTGAACTCCTTGGCAAAAGCTCCTGCTGACTTCAAGGTACTTGCAGCCAATTTTTGGGCAAAGCTCTGCGTTCCCCCTCAGTGCAAGCCTGTAATCCTAGAGCCAGCACGGTGTGCCATAGCAAGGCTCAGTTAGTGTTGCTACCCAACCCTTTCACTGCTGCCCTCAGTCTTTCTGCCTGAGACCACCAAAGACTTCAATGAGGGTAGGAAAGTAGACAAGATGTATAACCCAGGATATTCTTCAGGCTTTCTGAGGTGCATAACTCCCCTGCTTGCTGGCACTGGCTCCCCCAGTGGGGCTGGAAGCCTGTGGGATTCAGGGCTGAGGCTCCAGTAGGATGGTTTGGTATGTATATATTGGGAGCAGCTCACCCGGGAACAGAAACTTGGCTGCACCACCCAAGTTCTGCTGGTCTGGCAGCCTGGCTGTGTCCCTGCATGGCAATATCCCTGCCTGGGGTTACACTAGTAACAACAACATGACATTAATTCCTGCATGTTGGATGTAGTAAAGCATTTCCCCTTCACTTCCTTCCCTGTATGATTGTGAGTCATGGTTCTTGGGAGCCGATAACATGGGAACCCAAACGATGCTTCGAGCTGTGCCCAAACACGAACAAATACTTGATCAGTCAGGGAATTATCAGAAAAATAAATGTTTGTTGATGTAAGCTGTTATTTGGAGCTCATGTGCTCATGTCATGTTATGTGGTCTTTATGCCTCCATCTGAACTAGGCACTTTTCCTTCAGGTAAAGTTTCCTTCCTCATCCAGAGAAACAGAACCAATCCCCTCCTCACTTCTGCTGCAGTAGTTTGCTTGCCCTTTGCAAAAGGAAAACCAAAGCAGAATATCTATCCAGCTTTGTACCAGCTGCCCGTGAGGTTGGCCAGAGGGAGTTTCCCTTGCTGGAGGAGGGATTACCACAGGCCACAGCTACAGCTGAACTCTCCTTAACATGGTAGATATGGTGTGTAATTGTAACATCCCACTCTGTTGTGATCTTTAGTTAAAGGTGCATGGAGTCAGTCAACCATTTTGACACTTTATTGGAGTGGATACAACAGAGAATGATGGAAGGTGGGCAAAGGGATTTTTACTCCTGGTTGTTCTCTTGTAACATAAGGCACAAAATCAGATCCAGCAAGGTGCATTGGTGTTTACCTATCCCTTTTGAAACTGAAGTCCAACCCCAGAGTCTCATCCAGCTCCTGCCTAACCCTGGAAGGGATTTTCACATTCCCCACCATCCTAAAATTCTGCTGGAGGCACTGAATATCTTAGGACCAATCCCATGCCACAGTCCTGTGTGATCTACCAAGCTGGTGCTTTTCTGGCTCTCTCATTTGAGATAGCTGTTGGGGCAGCCTGTTTCAGAGTGTGCCACCAAAGCAAGGTTGACAAAAGATGCAGAGGAGGGTGATCCTTCCTCTGCTGTGAACCAATCACTCTCATTTGAACTCTCACCCAGAGTTGCTGTCTACTGCCAGACAGGATCTGGTGCTCTCTGTTCCCAGAGGAAGGCCCTACACATGTGAGGATGAGTTGCTCTAAGCTCCTTCTGTCACATCTATAACACATTTTGGAGTCCAGAGAGTGAGAAAAGAGAGTGAATACAACCATCTTAGGGCTAGGAAAAGCAAGGTGTGACTGTGAATTCTGTGTTTCTGTTTACAATCAATTGAATTTGAGGGTTCAATCTTTGAACCAGGTTGAGAGAAGTTCTGAAGACCAAGGTTTTGAATACCTTGTGAAGTATTCAAAATCTGGAGAGAAGTGTTTTATTGACACTCTTCTCATGATCTCTGTGCTTCAATGGCCTTCCCAGCTGTCTCCCTGCTGAGGACACCAGTGGATGTTCTCTGCTCTTAGACAACTGCTGCTTCCTACATTGCCTGAGGGGCAGCTCAGGCACCTGGTTCAGGGCAGTGGAGCTGATGGAGGAACCTAAGAGTTGGTGCTGTAGAGCTCAAAGTTAGGATGTTAACTGCCTTTTATGCTTCTCCTTGATCATTACTGCAGAAAACAGGGTAGTGCATTTTGTTAATCTCAGAACAGACACAGTTCTATAATGGGACATTACTTTTGTGCATTTCACTTCTTTGTCTGAGATAAGATATGGTCTCTAATGTCTCTTTTTTTTTCCTTTCTTCGAGTTGGTACTTTTCCAGAGCACTTCTTCATCTTGCCAACTAGTGATTAATTGGCTGTACTGAAAGGTTCAACACTTTTCTGTACGTTTACCAGAGGAGGCAGAGGAATGTGTGCTCTATCTAGAGTAAAAGCATGCCCTAAGTGAATTTAAAAATGGGTCATCACTTGCTCATTTTAGAATCTGTGGCCTTAAAGCACATAAGCAGAGATGCCCTACCTTTTTGATACCATTTAAAAAAAATTCATGGTGAATGGGAATGTCAGTGGGAAGTTCCAAGACTTCTGTTTATCTTCAGTCAAACACCATACAAGCAGCTCAATCACAGACTTCTTTGTGCTATGCTGGTGTTGCCAGCTGTCACATAGAATGTGGTTTTGTCCCTTGCTGCTGGAATTTCCATGCTGATTATACAATTTTACCTCCTGACAGTCCAGGGGGAAAAACATTACTAAAAAACATCAGCCTAGGCAGGGTCTTGTCAGCCCTAGTTTCAGTTCCAGCACCTGGTGTCTTTCAGCATTTCCAGCCCTACAGTAAGGCTTTGGAGGGTTAATGGTCCACTTAACAGAGAGACTTGAGAACTCTTTGAGCAAAGCTTGGAATGGGACTCATTTCTCTGTTTCACAGAACTGCATCTCTGCTACTTGCTACATATCCTTTAGAAAGGAAATCCCAAATTAGGGCCTTCTACAATTTGTGTTGTCACCCTTCTGCAAGAGAGCTTCATGAAGCAATTTGACCTTGTTCCTACTTCTGTGTTAGCATCTGATTCATTTGCCCTTCAGTTGGAAATTCATGCTCTTGCAACCAGACATCCATGGTTCATGTCTTACATATGACCCAAACATGGGTGTGTTTCAGCTGGCCATGATGCTTGTAACCACCAGACCACAATCTGCTCCCAGAGCCAAGAATAGCAGCAGGATTTCTGATGTTCAATTTTCAACAAAGCTGTCTCCCTTGCAAGACATTTTGGAGTGTTAGCAATGTTGGTAAACTGACAAGGACCCAGGAGTGGGCAGGTTGAATTGGAAATGAAAAGACAAAACAAAAAAAATGGTATTTTTTAAAACATTCTCTGTGGCTGCAGCTCTCTTCACAGAGAGCAGCAGGCACAACTCATTCTCTAGTCTTGTTTTTAGTGTTTTGGTTTTGTTTTGTTTTTGTTTTTTTTTTTAAGTGACTCACAATTTTTAAATTTGTGGTGGGTTATAGTATTGCCAAATCTAATAAATCTTATCCTTCATCTAAACCTCTCTCCAAAGTTTTCATGCTTATTCAGTCCTTGATCTGTCTTTTGGGATGGCTTCTAAGGACACCAACCAGTAGCAGATGTGATAGTATTTTTATTTTTATTGTGGACATCTCCTGAAAACATTGTACCAAAATAACAAAACAGCAACAGCTCTTAGGGGCTACCAGATAGTCTCCAGCCAGTCACTTCTTTTTGTCCTTGCCAGCCTAATTTGATTTGAACAGACAACTGATAAAGGAATGCTATCAAGCCCAGGCAAGTCGTGTTTCTGCTTCTCCATCTGAATCATTTCTTGATTGCCTGTTGAATGATTGAGAGCAAGTTGGGGGCCTTCCAAAACAAAGCAAAGATAGCCTCCCTGTCCCAGAGAGGTTACTGTGCAAACAGAGACTGCCCAGCATGTAACAGCAGCCTCATGTGCATACGGGAAGCAGTGGAGGCAGTTGATCATATGGATTGTGTAGGCAGGACTTAAAGATAGATGTGAGGCCATATGAGTTGCCTGTGTGTGCTGTTGGCCTGCTGGAGCTCCCAGGGTGCAGCCCTGGGCAGCCCTTCCTCCCAGGGGCAGGGGGAATGCAGCCCAGGCAGGTCACTGGTCCCAGACACGTCCCACTGGGCACACTGTGCTCATGTGTAATGCTTTAAACTGAGCTTAAAGGGGTTTGCACGGATATCCCACGTGATCCAAGTGACCAAGACTAAATTGCCAAGCTTTTCAACAGGAAAGGAGGCTTCTAGATCAAAAATTATAATGTTTCACCATACATAAATTACAGGTTCATTTCTCTACGTACTGACAGTTATAAACAACACTTTTTTGGCCCTAGGTCAGAGGTATGGCTTTGACCATAATTGTATTCTTTGTAGATAACTTATTTTTGTTTTGGTTACCAGAGCTTTTGCAATGGATCAGGCCTTTGCATTACTGTTTGTGTCCCATGGTTCCATTTTTCTGCTGCGACAGCCACCTCCTGTCACCAACACTACCTGGGTGCTGGGCACAAAGGTGGGGCAGCATGGGTCACCATGGGTCACCATCAAGGGGAGGGGAGCTCAGCAGAGAAAAGCTCTTCAGTTTTGAGCAGGACCTATGATGGCAGAGTAGTGAGAAGCCCTGGTGTGGTTGTGTAGTGCAAGGTGCTTTGCCCTGCCAGAGGAGGAGGAGGAGGAGGAAGCAGTGTTCTTTATCACTTTTGTTTCCCACTATCCTGCAGTCAGATTTTCTGCTTGTTTTTCACTGTGCCCTTCATGTGTTTTCCATCTCTCCAGAAATCACTGGCTTTGTTTAAAATAGACTTCAAGTGGCTGCCAAGACTTTATCCAGAGAGGGAGAAAAATGCACGGACGCCAAGTTCCTATAGAGTTATCAAAAGCTTTCACTCCCCATCAAGAATACACCAGAAGCCTGGTCTTCTCAAGAAGAGTTCTGAATACTCACTACAAGTCATCCTGCAAGAGCCACCAAAGCACTTCTGCCCAGGAGAGCTATCCTCAGATCCCAGTGGTGTCTGCTGAGATCTGCTTGCAAGTGGCCTCACAAATCACTCACATCCTGGGATGTTTGCAGTGTATTGAATCTACAGAGAAATATCACAAAGTTAGAGGAAAATGGATTAAGGATTTTTGATTCAAAAATATTTAAAGGTACCCTGTTCATAAAGTCATAGATTTCATCAGAGCACAACTTTGTGCTATAGGCTTGCAGCCAAGGAAGATTCACCTTGAGGGGCTTTGCTGGCTGTATTTGCTTTCTCTTTATATTTTACCACCTTTTTCTAACCCAACCCTAAAGGGATTTCCTGCTCTGTCTCCAAAAGGAGATGCTATTGTTAAGTAATTCCCAGCTTAGAGCTTAGCATCTCCTTCTCTCAGCAACAGTTCAAGTCAGCAAGATAAGTACGTGTAAAATTGAAAACAGGATCAGCTCCTTCATCACCAGGGCAAAAGGTATTGAAATAGAGACAAAACCAGATATTCTTTGCTTTTAGGTAGAGCAGTGTGATTTAACTCTGGCTTTTGGACTTGATTCCTAATATTTCTTGATTAGAAAAGCTTACTGAAAATACTTGAGATGGCTGGTGGGGAGAGACTTTCTTGACAGAAGCAGCTTTCTGACAGAACGTAAACAATCCCAGAGCAGGCTTCATGAACAGTACTCCTCCCACCAGGAGCAAAAACACACCAGCTCAAAGCCAGCAGCTCTGATGCTTTGGTTGCTACAAAAAGCTGTGGTGTGTGTCTCAAAGATACCAGGAGCAAAGGGCTGTCCTTGCACACTTTGGTTTCCAAGGGGCAGCAAGGTCTCATTTTGACTAAGTCATGCAACAGCCTCTTGTCACCTGCTCTTTTACCTCCCCAAACAGCATCAGGGAGGGAAAGCTGTCTTGGCTGAAAGAAGTGTGTAGTGAATGCCAGACTTCCTGATGTTTTAAAGGAGGGAGAGACTTACAATTTTAGATGAAGTGAAAAATGATCTCCTGTTTCTCCTATTGCTCATCTCCCTGCTCCCCTTAGAGGCTGTCCTCTGCTCTCTGCTTGGTCACAGGTAGTCTTGGTTTGCTGCAGCTGCTTTTGTTATGTTCCTCCTCTTACTCTTCCTAGGAAAATAACATCAACTCATTACTTTTTTTTCCTGCATGTTGAAAGAGACTGATACAAAGTCTTCTACAAATCCTGGCTGTAGATTAGTGAAAGCCATGTAGGTCTTTCATGAAGCCTGTGGGAGCTGGATGCTGAGGTCCTTCCTCACTTCACCACCAGCATGGATGCAGTGTTTTCAGGGAAAAAGGAGTGTCCCTGACTATGCTACCCCTGTACACATGTGTTTCCCTACTGTGATTAAGTCTGCAATTATGGTAAGCACACAGAGAACTCAATACACAAAATATGAACTTGTTTTGAAAGTCTGGGCAATAACATCTTGATAACTGACTTTATCTCTTTAAATAATGACTGAGAAATACTCCTTTCTCCATAGTATTGTGACAAATCACAATACTCTAGAAAGCATCTTGGGGGAAATTGCTGCTCCTATCCTATTTAATTTACTATTGTAAATTAAATATTTGGTCATTCACCTCATTCATGGTACTGATGCTCCGTAGGGAAAAGAGTAGTACTTTCACTGCTTTTTTCCTAATACTGTTTTACTGCCACTTCCTGTGTAAGCAGGGAATGCTCATAGAGCCCAAAGCAGTCCTGCATTACAAAATATCTTTCTATCTAACCTGGTTCACTGAATCCCAGAAAGCTGAGTATCCACTGCAGGAGTTAGCCTTAGATGTTGTTAAGACACACAGCTACTCCCCAGTTCATAGTGGGGAGGGGGGAAGGAAGGGGGAGACCGAGTAACAGAAAACCCCTGGTGCTGTGAAAAATGGAGTGAGATGTAAGAGGGAAGAGATGCAGCACCCAAGTAACCAGCAAGAACAAAGGACAAATTCAGCCTTTGCACAGCAAGCAGAAATTTATAAAAGGCATCAGACCAGGATGCTTCTTGCTTAGTTCCTTTTGAATAGCTCTGAAAATGAAGTGAATTAATAGTTTCCAAACCTAACAGGTAAGTTTGTAGCAATCAGAAACATGAGAATAAAAAGGGTGGTGAAGCAATATTGAGAAAGAAGATTACATACTGGAAATTGGGCTCTGTGCAAAATCTTTTTTCTGTCTTTTTTTTAGTTACTGTAACTATAAGCAAGAAATGTGTTCCAGAGGAAATGAGAATTTAAGAAAATATGGACAGTTTGGCAGGGCCACAAAATGAAAGCTTTAAGGAAAGAACATTTAGAGAACAGAAGGAAATATTAGTGGGAGAAATGATAGCAGCATAAAAACATCACCTTTTGAAAGATATCATTTTACACCCAACCTTTTAACATCATTTAACATGCATATGGTAAGTTTTATCATATTGATGCTAGAATGGGAAATTATGAGCATGTGTTTTTTTTAACCTGCTGGGAGAAAAAAGTGCATACAGAAAGGCAGGGAAAGAAAAAAGCAATTCCAGCAACTTAATAGTTAAGGTGTTGGAATAGTTACCAGACACTGTTTCTGTAGGAATGATGAAGCTGAGATTTAGAAGACGTTGAAAGAATTGTGATTCTGAATGGCCAAATACACATTAGTGCCCCCACCTTGACACAAATAAACCACAGCTGCCTGGACAGCATAATTCCCTTTTGGCTTGAAACTGTATATGTTATTTAGAAGGCTCTTTGAGAATAGAAGTAGCCCAGTGAAAGATTCATAGAGAAGCCAGGGATCTAAAGCTGACCCAGCAAATAACTGCTTCTTGCTGTCTGTGCTAGAAAACTAAGTCAGTTGGATCCCTAGCAAAGGTAGCTGGAAATACAGAAAAATAACTCCTGATCCTTTCCTCTAAGAAGATAACAAAGAGATAGCAGGTGCTTGGAAGTTGTATCAAAAGGCCTCATTTTGAATGCCTGCGAGCACGGAGCTTGTGCTGCCATGTTTGCCTTTGGTTGGATGTCAGCAAAGAATGGAATTTGGCTCCTCCTTATTCTGCAATGTGTAATTTTTATCTCTCCAATATATGAAGTCACCAAACCTTCTGATCTGTTTACTCAGTGCTTCCAGAGGCCGTTCATTTCAAAACATTACCATGTTACAGGTACCTGGAGTCCCCAGTTCAACCCTTTTTAGCAGTTATTTATTACTCTGCTTTGGTCTGTAAATGCTGAAAGCACAGTTTTTTCTGCCCCAGCTGGCCCATTGCAGGGCTTCACCCTCTTCAGCCTTTGCCACCCAAAACCCCCTGGTCCTTGTGCAAGAGTAGCTTCAGCAATCATTCAGACAGCTGGTCCTGGCTCCACAGCCCTCAGCCTGCACATCCACCTGCAAACAACGTGCTGGCCAGACAGGAGCATCCATGGAAGGCATCATATGCATCATGCCAGAGGTGTGGACATCAAACGTTCCCCAAGGCCAAGGATGGAAAGGGCAGCCTGCCTGTGGTTGCTTTTCATGAAACTTCACCAAAAGTTTCTGTAGAGCATACTCAAGAAAAAAGGGGAAGAGCTTGGTGGCGTGGTGGGAATTTTGGATTGTTTTGTTCTTGTTCAACTGGTATACCAGTTTCCAATCATTGATTGAGAAGTGAAAGACTGAACAACTCTTCTGTTCCAGGACAGTAGTGGAGTTTGTTTAGGCGGGATCTGTCAGAACTTGCAGTCTACCGATAGTGAGACTCAGCCTTGGATGGAAAACTGGCCCAAGAAAACTAAATATTTGAGCAGCTAATCTGTGCTGCATTATCAGTATACCTGAGATAAATAATTAAAGCTGGCTCTTGCAGAGCTACAAAGTCTCTGGCCATGCCTTTATGTTGCAGTGTTGGCATCCTCTCAGGTGCCTGAGAAGCTTTGCTTCCAGCCTCCCTTTGGAATTACTTAGTGCTAAATGCACCACATATGGTGGTGTTTGTTTAGTCAGACGAAAATATCCCTGTGGATATCATGGAGACCATTCCTTGATGCAGATCACTGCCATTCATGCTTTGGGATATTATAATCCAAGATGCTGCACTGTGCTGGGACAGGCAGGTCACTGCTTTCCAGAAGGATGCAACCTCAAATGCACTGCACTCGCCATTTGTCCCTTTTGTTTGCCCTTCAGGCTGCCAAGTGCTTTGGTAGCCTCACAACTGCAGGCATCACATGAGCAAATCTTTGAATGTTTGCTCCTGTCAGGACTGTTGGTTAAATATTTGGGAAAGGTGGCTACAGTGTGCAGGTCACTGAAATGCAGGAAGGATCCCAAAGTGTTTTACAAATGGTGTTTAACTCATGGTTCATCCCATCTAATGTAAGGGTTTTGCCTGGAATACTTAAATTGAAGCTTTGTCCCTCTGGCTTAGTTTCTGTCATCCAGAGAAGCCTTCTAGTTCCTAGCAATTCATAACCCACTGATGGGATGCTGAAAACCCAGCCTGAAACACCACCTACATCCTGTGTGAAGAGGATGAGGACCAGGAGGCACTCATCTTCATCCCACTGGGAACTCCCTTGCTTGCAGCAGGGTGGGTGGAGGAGGGGAATGGTGTCTCATAGAATACCCAGGATATGGGCAAACTCCTCTGGCCTTTACTGCTTCACATCCTTGTCAGGTGTGATCTAGGGCACAATAGTGTGTATTCCTTGAAATAGTGTATATTCCTGGCAGCTCTTACAGCTGGAAACTCCCTGGGATGTTGGCTTGCTTAGCCAAAGCTGGGAGAGCAGGTTGTTCTTTCACAGAAAGCTAGGGAAACCCCTGACTGCAGAGGGAAGGGTCAGAGGTGCTGCCAGTGGAAGCTACAGAGATGAGCCTGGGTCAGGTAAACCCACTGGCCCATGCAGGAAGGTTAGAAAAATGAGTCAGGAAGTGAGGAACATGCTCATGTAAGCTGTGGCACCAGTGTACAGAAAGGCTCTGTGATTCACAGGACAAACTATGAACTTTTGGAAACGGGTTCTGGACCTCCTCCTTCTACCTGAGCCCAGCTCAGAGCTTCTTCTGCAGTGTAGTGGGGAGAAATGCTGGTGACATTCACTACTGTCACCAAGGCCTACATATTGTGCTGTCACTTGTTTTAAGGTGCTGGGGAAGGTCTGCATGCTATGTGCTGTATTCAGTGTGTGCTCGGTGAACATTTAAACCATCCTGTGACACAAGCCGGGAGGTTTGGGGCAGGGTATGCTGGAGATACCATGGGTCTCTGGAGAGCTGGACTCATCCTTGAGGCTTAGGGCAACTGGAGGTACCAGAATTTCTGCCTGGAAGAGGGGAAGAGAGAAAAGCGAAGCCAGAAACAGTGCTGTGGCCATTTCAATCACAGGATTCATAGATGAGTGGATTACAGACCAATACAGCCACCAGGCCCCCTTCTGGTCTTACTGCAGCAGCAGTGCACACCAAGCACGCCTTGCTCAAGAGAAGTGAGTCCTCTGTGCTCTTTTATATGGAGCTTGATGGCTGCTTTGGGACTGCCAGTCCTGGTGGGCACACGAGGGATGCCCTGTCCTTTCAGACCCTACTGGTCTGGCAAAATGCCCCGCGTTTGGCATTGTGTCGGCACATCTGCAGTGAGTGTCTGTGCCTCAGGAGGGATAGAGGTGACTTCACTCCCTTTAGTGCCGTGGTGGCAATCCATTTTCACCACTGCACTGCTGGTCCAGTGGTGTGCTGGACCACCTAAGCACTGCCTTTATTTTTCAGATACAGTATGAAATTAATCAGCAGACTTACTGCCACATCACTGTGTCCAAGAGTGAGTAAATGAAGCTAGATGGTCCTGTGCAAGAGCATTGATTTGCAACATTAAATTAGAGAAGTGATATGAAAAACATAAATCAAACTCTTGCTACTGGTAACAGAGAAGCAATTTTCTCCAGGACAGATCACTATAGAAGATTTCTTGCATCTTCTGGAAAAAAATGTTGGCTGCTGCCAGAGAGATGATACAGAGTAAACAGACTGTATGGCAGTTCAGGCCCCTGAATGACTGGGCCACAGTGCCAGCAAATGGCTCCCACCCACTGCACTGCCCAACACACTTCTTCAAGTGAGAAACAAATACCACTGCCTGTGTCACCAAACTCAGAGGTAATAAAGATCAGCTGGCCAAGTGAAAAGCTACTCTTGCTTTTTCCTTCCCCTATCAGCAGCAAACAGCCTGGGCTACGTGCACAGGAGGGCAACAGGCCCCCTGTTCCTCAACACAACTGCTGGGGTCCCCTTACCCCCAGGTTGCCTTCTGCCCCCATGGCCAGGCTGCCTTCACCAGCCCCCAGGTGAGGGGAAAGCTCGGCTGTGAGTAATCTTTGATGTGATACAGCTACAGGCCCAATTAGCAGGTACAAGCAGTGAAGGTGAATATTAAGAGCTGCTTAGAGGATTGATTTTTCATTAAGATGAATCTATTGTAATTAAGCCTAACAGAGATGTTTGCGCTAATGCTGCATTATTAATTGCCTGAATTCAATCCTTCTTTTTTTTTAAGTTTTTAAGCACATGAAGTTTCTTTACCTTTTTTTTCTTTCAGTCTTGTATTACTTCTCCCTCTAGAATATATATTGGTGTGTCTTTTCTTCTTTCAATGTCTGTTTTCTCTCAAGACCATTTTTTTTCTGTTGTGTTTAATTGTTTTTCTCCTGATTTATTATTCCAAGCCCATGCTAGGCAGTCTGTTTATTTATAATTTGGATTATTTTAAAATGGATACAGAGCTCTAGGTCAGTGTTTAAAAATTAACTAAAAAAATACACAAATGAGGCCCAATGGTCAACATAAGATTACACATCCTCTAGGATTCACATGCTACTCCAAATAAACCACTGGGGAATACCAGCCCCAGGCCCCAAAAACATGGAAAATTCCCTAATCTGGACTGAAGCGGGCTGCTATAGAACATATATATGGGGAACCCCTCACAGAAAACACCAGGCCACTCTTCTTACAATTGAACCAGCAGGTGTTAGTGTGAGCCCTTAGGAGGAGTGTCAGTGATGGTGTGCTATGGCAGAGAAATGCTGGGCTCTGCCCAGCCCAGGTACCCACTTCCCAAGAGCTGATCCTCTCACATTTAGGCATTTTGGGAGAATGCAATTCCAAGAAGAATAAGATGGCCCTCACAATACATATCAAAATGACCAGAGCATCCTGAACTTCTACTGTACCTTCCTCCTTCCACCATGGAGGCTGCCGATTCCCAGTGGAAAGGAAAACCCAGGGAAGGTGATGGGTGTTGTTCTGCACAGAGACAGAACCCCCCCATCAGCTCCCCCCTGCTTTGGCACTACCCCACGTGTGGTACCCTGAGGTTGTATCCCTCTCTTCACACTCCATTGCAAAACTTCTCCAGTAAACAAACAAACGTTGTCAGCCACTGTGTGTGTTTGAGAGGCAGCGCTGCGTGTGGAGGAGGGGCAGCAGCCCCAGATGGCAGCGTGCAGTGCAAGCAGGCCTGGATGGCAGCAGGCAGAGGGGGCGGCCATGCTGCGGCCTGCAGAAGGGGCGGCAATGCCATCACACCCCCACGGGGCAGCAGTGCCGTGGTCAGCTGGCCACAGAAACACCATCACCCCCCTGCAAACAGGGCTTCCCACGGCTGCTGCCGTTGGTGCTCTGAGGTCCCTTGTCCCTGCATAAGGAGTGCAGCGCTGAGGGGTGGCCTCAGGCAGCAGGGAGCGAGCAGTGCCCTTGTTCATGCCCGGAGGGGCCTCGCTGGCAAGGCCCAAAGGAGAAGCACTTTGGGCTTTCCCGTGCTGGCTTGACAACTGGGACATTGAGTTGGTTTGCACAAAGGTATGGAGCAGTGGCATGGGGTAGCCAGTGCTGTGTGTCCTGGTCATCCCCCTGCAGAGGTGAGGGCATGTCCACCAAAGACAAGAACACTGGAGATGCAGGAATGAAATCCACCTGCTCTGTCAGTCACAGCCTGGGCTGCTGCTTAAGACACTCAGATCTTTCACAGTGGTGCAAAGAGGGAGCGAAACCTTCCCCAGGGAGGGCTGTACCGTGTGCCCAGACAGAGGCAGGGCCGGTGTGTGGAGATGCTGGTGCTGGACACCAAACCAGCACCGCTCCCACTGCAGCACAAGGGTGATTTAGCTGTTGCCCCAATGAAAACAAGATCAGGCTTTTTAGTGCGGTGTTAACAGCTATGTTAAAATCCTCACACTTTCCAACAAAAGAAAGGCCCTCAGAGAAACCCAAACAAACACTCACACAAGCAACACTGGAAGTTGGCTTGAGTTACAAACACAGGAAATTAAATACAAAACCATGTTACAATAGCACTGAGAATCTGACTTAAAACAAGCCAGACTAGAGCATGCACTGTTCAGATGGCCGTATTTTTCCCTACCCCCACTCCCAGGGGGATTGTCTCTATAAATATACGCATGCATGTAAGTAGCTGTATGTTTGTATATGCACATACATGTATGCGCAATTCCTACCACATTGAATAAACCAGGGAATTAAAAGAATACAGTAGCCTTTCCCTGGACTGAGTTGGCCCAGTATACAAATACATTAAGGTGTTTCAGTCAAGACTGCAAACATAGTATATTATGGGGACAAAGTTTGTTTGGCTTTTTTTTCTTCATTCCCAAATAGAGATTCTTGCAAAGATTCAGTTCACAGCACAATTTCACAACAAATGAAGGTGCAACTGAGAACAGTGTGAAGGTGAGAGCAAGAACAAGAAGACAAGAGTTCCTTAAACAGGTTTTATTACTGAAGAAAACATCATATTTAATCATCAGTTTCAATTACATTAGCAGAAGACACATTTATTCCAAGAGAAATTCACACCAAGGGTTATGCCACTACAGCAGGATTACCTGGAAAAAATACTCTCCAGACTGACAAAGCTTTAATGGGCTTTACAATTGGTCCTCTTGTGTGCCCCTTGGTATGACAGCCAGCATGCTGCCATCAGGTGCCATTCCATGTCCTCAGCAGGAGGCTCTTCTCACCTCCAGTTGCAGCCTCACGCTGCTGGAGGCCGGTGGAAAGGGGAGGGTGGCCTCAGGTTAACATGTCTTGACTTGTCCCTTTCTGTAGGCAAAGCCCTTTCCCTTTGCTGCAAATCCCTATCTCGTGGCCTCAGTCCTAAGGTACATGCTTGTTTTTCTGCTTTTATCTTCAAAACACTCACAAATGTATTTCAAATGAGAACTCTATTATGTTTTCCTTTCCTTTATTACACTTTGCTACAGTTTGTCAATACTGGCTACCGGTGTTATTTGAGGCCACTCTTGAAAAAAAAAAGAAGGTCCTTCCCGAGCTCTGCACATTTATCTGAAGTTCTGCATAAGGTCACATGTCTCCTCCAGCAGAAGGTCTTGCAAAGTTAAACAAAGTCCCCTCGCTTGCTCTGTCTGAGTAAATACAGACCATATTGGAGTAAATAAACAGCCAGGCAGTGTCCCAGACAATGGGCCTTGGCGATGAATTAATAAACTCTGCCTCTCGCATTAGTAGAGTGTGACTGGAACTGGCAGGAGGCCCTGGCGGCGCTCCAGAAACGATTATTACTAGACAGAGCCAAAGGAGACTTGGCACGGCGCGGAGCCCACAGCTGGAGATTAGGTAACAGAGTCCGCCCGCTGGCCGAGCTGCCAGGGCGTTGGTTACCCTGCCTGAGGAGAGGGTCAGGGCTCTGCTTTTGTACTCGTATTCATGTTGGGTGCCTATCTCTGAAACTCACGCTGCTCCAGTCTGTAATCCATGGCTTTATTCTACAGGATCAAACTGCCATCCCAAACCCTGGCAGCTGACCAGATACCTGTCTGGTGAAACTACAGAGGATGAGCCTGCACCATCCCTGTCCTGTGCAGCACCCAGAGAGTCTGGTACCTGTGGGGAAACAGGGCTTGGTGGCACTGCACAGGCAGCACAGCAGGGCAGCGCTGCTCTGGGTGAGGAAGCAAGAATTGCTTCTGTGGAGAGAAGCCGTATCTAGGCTTGTCTTTTGAGCTGGAAGTTGAATCCAGAGCTGGGAGGTCTGCTGAGGATGTAAAGTCCTCCTGATGGCTTGCTCTGGGGGCTGGCTGAAACCCATGGGCAGCCACTGCTCTTCCTGAGCTAGACAAAATTGTCAGCCAGACATACTGATAAAGGAGTTGTAAATAGGAAGGGACCATGGTAAGCCATCCCCTCTGTTCCCACCTCCAAAGAAAAGGTGTCCATGTTGCTTCATGAACTGTGGTGTTGCAGCCCCTGAGCTCTCTCCCAAACCCAAAGAACCATTGCCTTGGAAGCCTGGCAGCCATGTTGGATGAGCACTGCAGCAACCTCAGGTAGCAGGTTTATCATCTGGGCTGCCTCCAGCATGGATGCCCTGCTGACACAGCTCTTCTGCTTCCAAGAGCTGAGCTACTTTCTGCACCCAGGGTTATCCTGGTTTATTTAGACCTGCTTCTTGGATCTCTGACATGGGGCTGCTCATTGCCATGCATAGACATGCCTGTGTTTGCAACTCACATCCCTGCAATCAGCTGTCAGCCTGTTAGCAATATATCAGGTAGGCCTGGCACTAGTGTTCTGGAGTATAGATGGAGGGGGAAGTCATACCTGCTCCTGCTAGGAAGCATTTTGAGAAGTATGAATGCAAAACTCAAACTTTTTCAGTGTCTGCTGACCAAGAGAGGCTGTATGCTAAACTACTCTCTTCTCATTCATATATCCATGATGAGAAGATGGTGGTCTGAACTCCATCCCTGAGGGCCCCACACTATTCTGATGACCCTAATTTCAGGAACATCTCTTTTTGGTGCCCATGTCTTTTACATCTCAATGACTGCAGCTCTGAAAATGAAAAAGTATAAATCAGCCTTTCTGAGAGCCATTAGCATGAATAGAACTACCTGGATTACCTCGGAAATACACTTTGCCAAATATGAGGTGGTAAGAAAAGTTACCAAAATGAAGAGAATGAAGTCTTTTATTTCACATATATGCTATGGTAAATGGCATTTTCTTATCCTCATTTACTGCTGAACTCCAACCTGTCCTGGACTGAATGCCCCCAGAGAAGAACAATAATAGTTCCCAGCTCTGAATACTGCCTTTTGTCATCAGGTTTGAAAGCCCTTCACAAAGGAGAGGAATCTCATTTTCTGTGTTTTTCCACAGGGAGAAAAGGGGTCACGCAGGCAGAGCCGGAGCACCGCTGCACTCAATGCCAGCCCGCTGTTGTGCCTCCTTCCCAGGACACGACCGTGCCCTCGGCTGCCACCCCGCTCCGGAGGCTGCAGTGCTGCAATGCTGCAATGCCCCTTGCGCGGGCTTGTCCGGTAAACATTCGCTATCTGCGCGGGAGACTGCGAATGCCCCTGGTGTGAGTGACTAGCTGCTGGTCGAATCAAACGGAGCAGTTTCCACTGAATGCGGACCAGGGCTAATGTAAAACCGATTCCACAGCCCTTTGCTCACTCTCCAAGCTCCTCCTTCCTCAGCAAACAAGCGGGTTTTTTCTTTCATAACAAAACTTGAAGCGAAGACTTGCTTTCCGTTACCTAAAGTGCAGATCTTGTCCTTCTCCTTAAATCACCTTCAGCTTGATGAGCGTGGGCACTCCTTGCTGGTGCCTCCAAACATCGCCTGGAGAGAAAACCTCTGCGGAAAGTGAAATTCAGAAGAGCTAATAAAACATTTTCTGAAGAGTTTGAATCTCTCATTCCAAAGAAAACAAAAAGGTCGGCTGACCTTTCAACCTGACCCTTTTCTCTTTTTTTCTAAGGCATTAAGAAAAACATTCTGCAAACAATGAGTGCTCGTGGTAATTGTCCCTCCCCTGTGCCCCAGTTCTTGCCAAAAGCAACATTTCAATGGCTATGGGGGGTGGAGGTTGAAAGCAAATGAGTGAGCAAGCAAATGCTGGCTTTCACACATCAGTGGCTGGCTACGCCCTGACCACATCCAAGGAGGTTCAAGGTGAGGGAGTCAAGCTCTCAGGCTGCTCCTCACTGAGTTTTACAGTTGCAGAGTCTGAAATACTGCGTTTCAAGAATGGAAATCTGTGTCGGAAGCATTCAGAAAGTCCAGTCAAAGGGTAAGAAAAAGGGTCATATAGCCTTAAAGTGAAGTGTAATTTAGATCAACATCTCTTCCATCGGCTGTTGAATTCCACCTTCACATCACGTGCCACATCTACTCATTCCTCAGTTTGTCACTAGTGTTAGGGAGAGGCCTGTGTGAGAACAATTTCATGTTAGAAAAAAAAATGTGTTTTTTATATGAGAAAAGCCTTCTTGTACCATTTATCTCCATTGTTTTCCAGCACTCGGACCTGCGGTGGATCCTGCTGTGACATGTTTCCAGCTGCAAAAGGAATCAAAAGATTTAGGGTTGAGTTCCCTCCTGATTCTGGAACATGTTCCACTGTGCAATCTTTTGTAATATCTCTCTGCAATAAAAGCACTAATGCTCTCCAAGAGGCCTCCCCCTTTCACTTTCCTCATAAGAGGTGATGACAAGCTCCCAGCCCAATTGTCTGCGCACATCCTTAACTGTGTGAGCCAGAGATTTAGCTACCTTTCCTGGTTCTGACACTAACCTGTACACAAGTCCAGGGCAAACCATTTAATCTTTACCCCACCCCGGCAAAATGTCCATAGAAATCCCTTTTTGCTAGTACCAGAGCAGAAGCATTAGCACTGCTGGGAGATGGTTTTAAACAGGGGGTTTTCAGCTGCCTTTGGGACTCAACTGCCAGGAAAAGAGACCTGCCTATGCCAGGGCTCATCTTGCTAATTCTGAGGCAGCTGAATCCATTCTGTAAAAGCACACTGGTAGTGTCAAGGTCCTGCCTTTGAACGTGTTTCTCCAGCTGTAAAATGTGGATAGAAACACTGAGTGAGCTCTGTAAAGGTCTGCTGAGATTTAAGCTATGTTGGCATTCTCCTCCTCAGTGTTAGTGGAACTGGCAAACACTAGGAGAGAGCAGGAGGGTTTCTACTTTTCTCTGAATCGTACTGTAAATCTCCACAGCCCTGAGAACAGACCTTGTAATTGCCAACAAGCACACAAGTGGGTTTAGGTGCTGGTGTGGGAGGAAAGAAGAGGGCCGGGGGGGTGGTGGTAAGGTGGGGGCTGGGGGGGGTGTGTGTCATGACACGATAAGTAAACAGTGCATCCAGAATCTCTTCGTTACCATCCAGATTTACTTCTCCTCTTCAGTAGGGGTTTGTACAGCAAAGTACAGTTTTGTGGCTCTTCTTCAAGACCATTAACTCAATATAAAAATATCAGCACTGTTTTTATTATCTGAAAAAAGAGCTCAGAGCTGAGTTTTTGTGAGCAATGCTTGGTTCATTATACAATGACTCAGACTAGGTTTTGTGGTGGAGGATTCAGCTTTTCCTTAGTGGTAGGATCAAGATGTTCTGTTTCCATGATAATCTACCTTTCATCTCTCTCATGTTGCAAAATTCATTTTTACCTTGATCCCACACAAACGTCTTAGTTTCTTGCCTTTGTTATTGTAAATTATTTACTTTAGAAATGCTGAATCATGACACTGAGGTTAGAGAAAATTGCCCTTGTAATTTAAAGTAAGAATTGTTCCCACATCTTCTGAAGATTCCTGGACTATTATTTTTGTGTGTCCTTACATTTTATGGTTCAAAAAAGTTCAAGTGGCACTCGGCTTGACCCCCCTCAGAGAGGTCCAAGCCTGAACCTTTTACCCTGGTGGAGATATTTAATTCTAGCAAATGATGCCTCCCCAATGCTACGTGGGAGAAGCTGTGCCTGTGTATCCACAGAAGAGCTTCATACTCAGTGACAGTACTGACTTCCTTCAGCTTTCCTCGAAACCTGGGTGGCACTGCACCACCCAGGTGGGTCCTGGGGGCAGCTGTGTGGGCTCCTGTTTCTGTGAATGGTGTGGCACCTGAACAAAGGCTTCCTGCAATTCAGAGAAGTGCTCCAGAGTTTGTGTGCACACCTGAAGCTTACATTCACACCTAGAGCCTGCAAAGATTGGGATAAATTCTCCTGAAGAAAAAGATGATCATAGTTCCTGGTTTTTATTTGAATAGAAACACAGGGAAAAGGAGCCAGAGCCCCAGACCCAAGCATGCACTGCAGCCCATCAAGAAGCCTGGAAATACATCACAGTGTGATGCCATGGCTTGGTTATTACCCTGCTGCAACCTGGCCCACGAGTGGCAGGGCCACGTCTCGCCTCTCCATAAGCTGTGTTGCAGTGGCTGAATGATAGCAGTGAGCAGACATGGTGCTGTGAGCAGACATGCACTGCTTGCCCGTGCTCCTACGGCACACAGCTACCAAGGCTCCCTCCACTGTGGTCAGCAATGGCACTAGAACTCGTTTATGTGTCACATCCTGCAGTGGATGTGAGTGCTGGGACAGGCTGCTGTGTGGTGTGTGCTGCCTGCCGTACTGCAGTGACTGGCTACCAGCAGCTACCAACCAGTCTGACCCAGTAATCTTTCTTTTCCCATTTTTAACAGTTTTTAAGAATGCAAGGAGGAGATGCAGGAGAGTGGTTAGAAGACAGTGTGCATATTTTCAATTTTCTTTTCAATTTCTTTTTAAAGCCATAATTCACACATTCCTGTGTTACATATACTTACAGGTGTCTGTTTTACCACCCTGTGCATTTTCTGTAGGGTTACTGCAACACTGGCACTACTTTGAGAGTAAACTCTGATGAGATACAACCAGTGGGGTGGGGCCAGTGGCCTGGGGCTGGCATGCACGGCTCCTGCCCTCTTTTCTCTGAGCCAGCTGGTCGCCCACTGCCTCTACCAGCGGCCGCCACCTCTGCTCCACTGAGCCCAGACAGGGGCCACCTCGTTAGTCATTTAATGAGTAAACAAACCATTTCTTCAGCCTTCTCCAGGATCATTCAGCCTGAGCCAGAAAGTGAGCCTGGCAGAAAAGGGTCTCTTGTTCTGGCCCCCCTCTGCAGCAGGTGACGAGGGGCTTCTCCCTTGAAGTGGTGCAGGGCTGCTGCACAAGCAAGCCCACTGTGTACATAGCACATGGGACCACAGTGCCAATGACTTCTTCCAGAGGCCAGCTCAATCTGTATCAGTTAATCCATGTTTTCTGTGCATTAGACCTCATGTTCTTTTATATTCCCACTGATAATTGAATTCTCCATTTTAATGGCTCTCATCTTCTGTAGATGTCAGCAGTGCTCTGTAACTGTGGATTATTTAAGCCTCAGCACATCTTTAAGTCGGGTTTAATACCCTCCATTTAGAGAAAGGCTGGGCAAGGCCAGGCAGCAGTCAGAGGGTATGTGCCAAACTGCACCATGGCCAGGGATAAAGCCCCATTGTCCTCTGTTTCTGAAATGGGATGTTGTCTGTTTAATCTAGGCAACTCTGTCAAAGGATGGGGTTTCCCATCAGGATGATGGGATGGTTTCTGTGCGTGTGAGAGCCCAAGCCAAAGTCCAAAGCTGAAGTGCTTTTGGCTTTTCCAGTGTCAAAGTAACTATTTTACCTGTTAGTTGCCCTGCATTTTACAACCCTTCACATCCTGCATGACCTCACAACTTCATGGATGGACTCTCAGGAAGTGCTAGCCTGCTTACAGGCACAGCTATAGGGCAGCCACTATCTCAGCTCAGGCTGGAAGGAAAGGTATTGGAGTGCAGAGCTGTGGGGAGTTGTAGGACAGCAGGAACATCACCCATCTTCTTTTCTCCCAGAGTTTATTAGGATGCCATGAAGGCACTTGATGCTTGCTCCTGCTTCATGTGTGAGGCTTTGCCACCCTGTGCAGGAGTCACATGGGTGCTGTCCCTGCCAGCTCAGAGGCAGCGCTGCAGGCAGGCAGACCTCCCTTGCCCTGCCACCCGCTCTCCGGAGGGGTGCCGAGGGGAGAACCTATTCTGGAGGATTGGAAACAATGCAGGATGAGGGGGAGAGCATGAAGCAGGAACATTTGGGTCGCGTGTTAGCACTAGAAACCTGCCAGAAATGGGACAAATGCAGGAGTGCAATTAGTGACCCGTATTCCTGGCTGTTTCCAGGGAGCGTTCATTCCCCCTTCCCAGCTGTGCTGGGGTGGAGGTGAATTTGCAGTGCAGCGGGAGCACTAACAAGTTAATGTTTAACATTATTATTACCTCATCTTCCAGAGGCTCCTTCTAAACATAACAATTGACGACAGGCTCCTGATAGTTCGGAGAAGACCGACCTCAGCCCTAAGACTATGATGAATATGATTTCCCTTCCCCCTCTGTTTTGATTTTCTGCTCTGTTACTCCAGAGCATTGGCTGGCCATGACCCCTGGCTGCTTTTTCTGTAATTACCAGCTCCTGCCAGATTTACTGTGGAAGTTAATGTCTGTTCCAGCCAAGTCAGCCCCACTGTTATATTGTACGAGACAGTAACCCCTTCAGTACAGGCAGAGCTCTGGTGAAGCAAAACAAAGAATTGGGAACAGGGCTTCTTGAGGCCCTGGGGAAATTTTCACTTGATAGGGGTGCTGCATTAACAGGAGCACTGTCATTGTGCAATCTTCCTTGGGGTCTTTCAAGTCCTTCAGAGCACAAGGGGTGCGCAGTGTGGAAACAACAAGAAAGCAACTTGTACAAGAGTTTACTCTGACAAACTCTCAGGATTTGCTCTCAGTCCGCTATGTGCCTCTGGGCCATTTCTTCAGAGCCTGTGCATGGTCTGGTGGGACTTGCTTTAATAAATTAACATTCTGGACATTTACCCTTAAACTGGAAGGATTTTTTTCAGATGTTGTTTTTGCAAGTAATTTTTTACATGCTCAAATGAAGCATGCTAAAAAGGGCAAGGCTCAGATAGCTGTCCAGCAGATGCACAGGTCTCAGCTTCGGTCCAGCCATCAGAAACACCCAGTTCTGCACCAACACGTTCTGCCCAGCTGATCAGAGCAGCTCCTGGGCTGCACTCACTGCAGCAGTGTGCAAGTGCAAGGGCATTTTAAATGTCTGTGGAAGGTGAAACATAATTGAAACATAGTCAGGGGCTAAATGTGGTTAAAATACAGTCCAGATTCTGATAGAAATTATATTCAGCTATGTCTGGAATAATTCCATCTAAGCCATTGGAGCTGTGGCGTGCAAATCCTGTGCCAGGAGGTCATGGGGAAATTAGATGAGTAGCCTTCATACGGTGTGCACCACAGGAACAAGAAGTGGCCACCAGTGCAGTGAGCAAAGTCAGAAACTTCTGCTTCAGACACAGTTGGGAGATAATAATGAGGATTCAAAGAGATCACACAAGTACCAGTCTGTTAACATGACCCATTACTGTGGAGGGGAAGGCACTAAGAATAGACCAAGTAGGCTTGAGTAATGCATTTGCACCAAATTCTGCTCTAGGGCTCCCGTATTTCTGTTTAAGATTTTGCAGACAGATGCACAGCATGTGTGTGTCCTGTCATTCTTTGCGTTTTACACTGCTATTTAGGTGCTTGGGGCAGTACACACACATTAGGTCTCTGCATTGGACTTACTGGGGTGACTCCTGGACACCTGTCTGAGACTCTGAGATGTGCTGCAGCACAGTAAGGGGCTTTTGACCTCCTGGGCCAACCAAATATTCAGAAAACCATGAGAAATCTATAAAGTTTAAAGAAAAGAAAAATATCCAAAAATATCTAACTGGAGATATTTATCCATAGAAAAAGAGGACACATCTGAAAATGTGTATGGATGGCCATCACTAGTCTTCACCACAATTTGAATCTGTGGTTCCTGGCAGATAGCCCATTCTTGAGGGAAAACCAGCACTCTCTTCTTCACCAACACCATCAGAGCCCGCTTTTGGGTTTGTGGGGCTGCAAGTGGGACTGGGCACCTGAGCTGCTTGGAAGGAGAGGCTCTCTCTTTATTCCCACTGTGGAAGCTGGGACTGGAGCCATGCCAGGACAGTGGGGCTGGAAGGAGCAGTTTGATGTGTGGGGACTCACAGAACCCAGCTTTCAGGTAAAAGACCACCAGTGACTACAGGCACAGCTGAGGTATAAAGAGCTACTGGCTATCTGCATCCAGATTTGCCAGGAGCTCACCTGCACCACTGTCCCAATGTGGTCAGTGTGGGTCCTGAGCTCTCCTGGGCTGGCTGCCTTTTGGCACTGATGGAGAAGGGAAGGTGTACACCCTGGTGATGTTGGCAGTGGATTGCAAAACAGAAACAGTGGATTGCAAAACAGAAGAGTAAATGCAGAGTATCCCTATCAGAAACATGGGGAGATGAAAATCATCTGCAGCACCCTGGGCACCAATTCTTAACCAGAACCAGGAGAAGGCTCACCTGCCAACCCCTCCAAAGCCCAGGCTGAGTGAGGACAGTGAAGGGGACCCTGCATGGGCCTCTCAGTGATGAAGCAGACCTTCTCAAATCTTTTCTAGCCTGTGAAACAACCCAGTGGCCTGTCACGCGACGAGGGGACGTGTCTGGCAGGCTGGCCCTGCGAGATGCAGGGTCTGTGGCAGGAGGCCACGGCGTCCTGGCTGCCCGCCAGCCCGCGAGGCTCCCTCCTCCAGCAACCTGCCAATCTGCCGCCCCTGGACGTGCTGTCGGGGAGCCGAGAGCAGCCTGGCCCCATGCTGTGCTCAGGCGTGAGGTATTTATTATCCCAGCAGTGAGATGGTGGGAGTTGGATCCGTGAGGAAGGCAGGGATTGGCTCTGCCCTTGGCACAGGGGATGCCTGAACTGGGGACAGGAGGGTGCCACAGGAGCCATGGATAGCACTGTGGATGGAGGTGTCTGTCTTCCAGTGTGCACAGGTGCCTGTTGTGAGTTGGCTGAAATAATCCACAACACCTCAGCTTAGGTCCCAGGAGATCACCCCACAGCTCCTGCCCTTGTCCCCCAGGCTGACAAGATCTGCAGCACTGCCTGCAACATGCTGCATGCAGTGTGCTGGACACACTCAGGCACATTTGCCTGCCCTCTGGATGCCACCACAGGTTTTTGGCAGCACCCCCATTGTGGGAGGCTGTGCAGACATGAAGAGAGGCCATCGGTGTCTCTGGGTGAACTGTGAATGGCGTCGTGCTCACCCTCACTGCTCTGTAGATGCAGAAGCCCCGCATGGATGGTATTGCATGAGCTGAGTTGTTTCGAGGCACGCTTGTGAAACAACCCACAGGGTGTCAGGGATCACCAGGGCAGGGCTGACCACTTGTCTGGTGCAGCTGGCTGGGTACCTGCCCCTGGCTGTGGCTTGTACCCACACTGCTGAGAGGAAGGAAGACCTGATTCCTGCATCAGAGCAGTGATGCTGTGCTGGACTTTGCAGGCAGGGAGCACCCCAGAGTGCTGTCCACCTTGTGAGGAAACAGGGCTCTTGCTTCTGTCCTTCATCTCCTCTCCCTTTGGTATGAAGTACATTGCTGGACATGTGGGAATCTTTCAGGTATTTCCATGTGAGGAATAGCACAGGATAGATAAATGTGTTACAGGCCATTTGCAACATCTTCACTTTACCAGTGCAGAGTTTGAGAGTCTCCAACAGCTGAAGCCTGGCATCCTCTTGAGTTCTCAATTTCCAACCTTCAGCTTCGCAATACTGAGAGAGCTGGATTGGCAAAAAATTAGTTAGACTGTCTTGATTTTAAATCACTCTCTCTCTGATTTTTAAAATATATTTTCAACCAGTACTGAAATGTGAAATACATTGTCAGTGTTTTCTTAAGTGTCTTCAGGTGCAAATAAACATGACTGGAAGCCCTTGAACAAGGGCAGGAGTGGGAGGTAGTTCTGTCAGTTCCATTTATGATGTTGACTGGGATTTGCTTAATTTTTTGACTTTGACTCCAGTTTTCTTGCCATTTTGCGGTGGGTACGTGTTTTGTTTGAGTAACTATTTTAACAGTTACAGCTTAGGATAAGAGCTTTCTGTGTCTGTAAATTATTGGTATAGATGGGCAATTTGTCAGCTTGAAACACCAAAGAATTACACCTACACTGCTGTGCTGATATATACAAGTACCTATAGGCAGACTGTTTATTGTTTATTATTGGCAATTACACATCCTGGAAAACCTGTGTAGTGAAACCCTTCCTGTCATAAACACGCTCAGCTATCTGGTCATCAAGCTGTGGGATTTTTCATGTTGGGTTGGAGGCTGACACCAAACCCAGCAACAGAACAAAAGCTTGGTCAGAGGGAAGAGGGTTTGCTGTGTATGAAGTGAGTTTTGATTCATTCCCAAGCTCAGATGTTGCTTTGGGAAATATATTCTCTTCAGGCCTCTCGCTGTGACTCTATAAACAGAGGCAGCAACGGGCATTTGGAGGCACTAAAAGTGATTTAAATGATCCAGCCTGGGACTTTTGCCAAGCAGCACTTCCTTCTGTTTGCTGCGGGGGCTTTTCTGCCCTCCCCCTTGCTGGTGGGTTGGTTGTTGTTTTTTTGGTTTTTATTCTCCTTCCATGCAAAATTTTTTGAGACTATCCTTTGAGACAATCTCTTTCTCCTAAAAGAAGAAGGAGGAAAAAAAAAAGCTTGCTTCTCCAGATGGACAGCTGCTCCCTGCTCCTTTTGATGTTGCTTTTATCTGCCAGGCCAGTGCTCTCTCACCCTCTCCTCCCCCCCGGAGGCAGTTTCCATGGGGGTCTCAGGGGAGCTTTGTCTCTCACATGTGTTTAAAGAGAAATGTGGAGCTGACACAAAGGCTCCACAGCTCGACCTTTCGCCCTCCCAAGTTATGAGGGCCATAAAGCTCGAGTCCCTGGTAACAGCGCCGATGACCAGGGCAGTTCTGGACACAGACAGAGCTTTTTTGGCAGAAAATTGTTTAACTAAAAATAGTTCTAGGAAAGAAAATAAAATCTTGTGCAAACTAAGCAATGTCTTTTATTGCCTTATTTGGTGTTACTGGTAATATGAATTTCTTTGGTATGGCCAGAGGCAGATGGCTTCACTGCATTTAGTACCAGCTTTGAAATGCGTGGGGCACAGATAAAAAGTGACACCTGCTGAGGTGCTGGGGAACGAGCCTGTGCTCGCTGTCCTGCAGATGCAAGAGGTGAAGGCTGCTCTGCTGCAGCACCTGATGCTGGGCAGAGCTCAGTGGAGGCCCTGGCTGAGGCAAAACCTCCAGGCATCGAGGCTTTCTCCACCAGGCAATGGGAGACCCTGCTGGAGAGGAGGAACCTCCGAGTCCAGCAAAGGGTTGAGGAGCTGCCAAGCCAGCCAACAAACAACTTTTAGCCTCAGGGGTCACAGCCTTAGCTTTGCTCCAGAACAGATGAAGGGATTGCTCTTCCCTTACTGCTCACACCTGTGAGGCTGCCCAGGACTAGGTGTGCCCCCTGGGAGCCTCCCACCATGATTTGGGTCATTAGTAGTGCCATCTTTCTCTTCCTATTTGGCCTGGCTAGCAGCAGATGTTGGATCCAGGTGCTCCAGAGCTGACACAAAGGTTCACTAGTATTTGCTTTCCTGCTGAAGCTCTTGCCTTTGCCTAAAATGGGCCAGATATGGAATGAATGGGAGAAAAATTCCCTATGCATGAGTTGTATCAAGTGGAGAAGCTTGGAAGCTCACAGGCAAATGACTTGCCCAGGACAGCTGGAGCCTAATGACAAAGCTGCTCCCCTCAGAGCTGCTGAAGACCAGAAGAGGAATTCAGAGGTGGATCCTTCAGTTCCTTAAGGGAAACTCTAATGCTTGAATGTGAAAAAGGGCTTGTGACAATGAAGTCCTGTTGCCCCAGTTTTCTCTCCTCAAAGTCAAACTTGCTGCACTGTGGCCTGACTTTTCAGGCAGGGGTTTGACCGCATGCATGAAGACAGAAAAGGAGTTTCAAAATTTTTATGGAATCTAAATATTGTGAGAAAATGCCTCACTGTCTTTTGGTAGCAGGTTGTTAGGGAGCAGTGGCCACCTGTTCCATATGTATGTGTGGGTGTATCAGCTTGATGGAGTTCTTATCAAAGCTTAGGGCTGTAGCAGTAATAAGACATTTCCCAGGATCTTTCCTATAACTTTTGTTCTTCTAAACCAGATAAAGTGGGGGTCACTTGCTGTGCAACATAGGGATAGGCTTTTCCTACTCAGAAAAAAATTCAGGAGGCTTTTATTTTTTGGGTTAAATAAAGCAAAGCCAAGAAGCAGGGGGGAAGGGAGGAAACCAAGTCTCTAAAAGAAGGAAAAACTTCAGTGATTTATGCTGAGACATTTTGTGTTTTTAACCTAAATACAGCTACTGTTAGAGCAGACAGGGAAAATTTTTACACCAAAAGGTACACACAAAAAACAAAGACAGCATCTCTTCCACTTACATGATCTCTCACCCTGGTAGTTTTTGCTTGAAATGAGTAGCTTTGAGCGTCAACCTAAGTAAAACTCCCTGTGCAACCTTGCACCAACAACCACATACAGTAATTCTTCATGTAGCCACGTTTGTCTGCCTGTCTTGCATGATAAGGTGCACATATGCACTATCGTATTTCTTCCATAAATCTCCTTTTCTTTTCAGAAAGTTGTAAACCTAAAGATAACAGCACACATTCTCTTAAAAGCAAGGTTGACATTGAAATCCTTGGCTTAAAAATGTTGCCTGGGGGAAAAAAGTCTCCATCAGTCCAAAGGCAGCAGATTTGGCTCATGTGCCAATTGTCACTCTCCCACCACACCACGGGGAGCCTGCTGGGGGAAGGAATGGTGCAGAAAAGGAGTGTGAAGAGCAAGCAGTCCTTTGACTCTGGCGATCCTTCAGTGGTATATGAGCCTTGAGGGGATCACATGATGGAAATAGAGCAAAACAACCATCTAGCTCCTCTAAATCACATCACCTTGTGGAATCAGTGAACACAATCTCTTCCCTCCCATATATCATCCTCACACCAGACAGATCTCGAATGCAGAGGAGAACTGAGCACTTCTGCTCCAAAGCATGCGTCTGTGGTTAATAACAGGTGATCCTAATCACTGCTCCTGGAGCCCAGGGCTAGCTGATAACTCTCTCTTCTGGCTACTGACCCCCATAATCATCTCATTCCTGAGAGGGAGCAGATATTGTGAATGATGGGTTTCAGCAACTGGGACAAAAATAGTCCTCCTTTTGCTTAAGAAATTCAGATATCAGCAAACTAAGGGAGAAGCAAAGAGGCTAAACAGCCACACTGCAGGGCTGGGAAAGATCTTCATCATGTATCTGGATCTGTCACAGGTCTGCTCTCAGTGACCCTAGGCAAATTAGTTAGTCTCACAGCCTCATTTTCTTCCTCTGGAAAAATCAAGATAATAATATAAAAAAGCAGCTCGAGAATGGCACTATGAGGACACATCATTAATTGGTATATTTATAAGAAGTGTTGAATTTTCCAGAGATATTATATTAACAGCTGAGAAACACACTTTGCTGAACCCACTTCTTTCCTCAGAGAGTGGTTTCAGTGCTTCTGCAGCAGCCCTTGAGGCTGCAGTGCCACTGAAGGGCAGCCTTACCAGCTCTCCACTTACACTTTAAAACCTCTGTGCAGGCAGCAGCAGTCACAGATGCAGCTGCAAGAAGAAACCACATACCACACTTGTGCAGGTGCATGTGGGCCCCAGTGGGGAAGAATATTAACTATTTCCTGGTAATAGGGACACAGAGGTCCTTCACAGCTCACATAATCTCAGCACAGTTCCAGGACATGGCCCAGTGTGGGAAGCTGCTATCCAAATGAATGCACAACTGTGCTTAACAGATCCTGGCTTACTTAACTGCAGACTGTATTCTGGATTCTCTTTCAAATTCATCTAGGTTTGTGCATTGTGCCTTGTGCCTTGTGCCTGTGTATCTTCAATGTGGCAGGGAAAACTTTCATCCTATGACTTCCATTAGTGTTAGTTTAAAGATTAATTTCTAGAAGGCATAGTTGATATTTACCCCAGTATTTCAAGATCAGATCCATTTTGTGTAGCAAGCTAATCATATTATTTGCATCTCTCCTTGACAAAAAGTTGCAGCAGGATCATTCTTTAGTTTCCACTAGGTACCTGGGAACTAGAAGAAAAATTTATAATTGATGCTTTTTAAGAACAGTTTTATCTCTTTGGGAGAAAATTGTTTAGTTATATTCTTCTAATATGTTCTGCAATTGTAATTATTGTATGAAATGGAAACTGCATGCTTATTTGCAGAAGTAACAAGGCGAGTTTCCCTTCTCAGAAAAGACTGAAGTGAGGATGAGGCTTCCACTATGAATGTATGCAGCTACATTTAAAAATAATTTTCTATGAAATTGCTTCCAGTTATCTGGTTTTCTAGAATATTAAGATGCAAATCTAGGCAAAGTAGATTTTTTTATACACTAAATATCTGTGAACCTATTAGGATTGGCTGAGCTGAAGCTGCTAGAGGAGATAATGATGTTCTGCTGAAACGCAGCAATGCTTCAGTGAACCCTGATGATGACAATACATTGAAATAACAACATGTGGCGTTGCAATCCACCCACACTTCATCATGCATCACACCAAAAATGTCACGTTATGCTGATGGTAAAGTTTCTCTTCTAAAATCACAAAGCTGGCAGTTCTAGCTGCAATGCTCACAACAAAGTGTCCCTTTTCATTTCATGTCTTGCTGGTTTCAACTGTAGCCAGGATCTTTCTTGTTGATGGTGGATGCCTCAGAGCATTTAAAAATGGGATTCAGAAAAATACTTAACCATCCAAGTTTCTGCTCTTACAGAGCCCCACCTGAACAGTAGGAGGCTGTAAAATGAGGCAGAGAATCCAGCAAGAAAGAAGTCTGGCACCAGATTTCCATGCCATCTTGCTTTCAAGCAAGAAGTGGTCTCTGTCTTTCAATTCTACTTGAAATATACCTTCTTCAGGTGTTCCAAATGCTCTTGCACTTAAAAATCTTTGAAAGCTGAGATTTGGCATGAATTTCAGAAAAGGATTTAGGGTGGTAGTTATTGCTATTATAGCAGAAATGGGATTTTATCTTCCATCTATGCCATCATAACAAAATAGTTAAGAAAACTTTTTCTTTTTGTTTGCCTCCTTGTCTGTTCGCCTCCTTGTCTGATAAATAAGACAACACATTTTTTCACAACCACCTTCAACATTCTACCACTGATGGAGCTAAAGAGAAAGATTTTAGGGAAAAAATGGCTGAAATGGATCAGGCAAAATCCAAAGAGGGCCTGCCTGTATTAAGGTTGGGATCTGGAAGGAGTTTTGGTTTTCAAACCATAAATTTTAATGCTGATAACCTCAGTTATGCTTAATTCTGCAAATACCTGCTTTTAACAGGTGTTTCAACTCTTAACATCCATAGAAAAATCCTATCTAAGCACTCTTACAGTGCTTACTAGCACTTCAGTGTTTGCAGGCCAGCAGCCTATGACTTCTACTCCATATTGACAGTAGTGGAGATCCAGACACAAAATATTTCTTCCCTCTGCCATTCCCTCCTTTTCCCTGTTGGGCTGGAGGATGATGCTTGCTGGTTTTTGTTGGGGATATTCTTTCCCCCCAAAAACAACACTGATGATAACAACAACGATGATGATGATGAACCTGTGTTTTTCACAGCAGAGCTTGGCAGTTGCGAGTCATCCCAGGATGTACATTAGATGCCACAAAGTAATTGACAGTCTTAAACATGGTTAAGTCCATTAGGACTTCTTCTATCTAACCAAGGAGAGAGATCTCATTTTATATTTTTAAGGCACTGTGGAGATGGACATAATTCCCTTAAAAAAGGGTTTAAAATTCACATTTCCCACCTCCCTAGAAAGTGTGACAATGATCAGGGGAGAGGCTGGGGTGGGACATTTCTTCTCTTGGAGGTCTTCAGCTGGGAAGGGAAAGAAAATTGGATATGTCAGAGAGAAAAAGATTGACTATGGTTATGATGCCTACTGGCTAGGACACACAATAGCCAGAGCCTTGGCTTCCCTGCCCTGCTCAGGATTGCTCGTGCATTTCCCTTACCATCTGACTGCAAACTAGACAGCTATAAACTTTCCTTTTGGTCCAACTAATATCTAATCCTTTCCTAAAGCTGGCTTTCCCACAAGAGAGTTTAGGAATACCCCCAGATTTCTTGTCTGGTGGCCAGAATACTGTAAGGAACTGTGGCTCTGTGGAGGGTAGGAAAGGGCAATAAGCAAGGCTCCCCTGCATTTCACACCTCTGGCCAGTTGCACCTGCTAAGATATCACACACATGAATTACATGATGTGACAGTGGCCATGTGACTCACTGTGTGCTGCATATTTCCCGCTGCACTTAGATCTGAGTTGTGTCTGTCCCTGCCTCCTGGAAGGTCGGAACCTCCTCTGGCTCCTGGCTTTTGCTCAATGGGACTGAAAATTAGGTATCACACAGCCTCACCCTGCAGTGACAACGTTTCTCTTTTGGACTCAGAAAGTATAGTGTGTGAGCGAAGCCATTCAGCCCTCAGTCTTTCAGGTGATACTGCCAGTAATATTTGCAGTGATTTAGTTAGGGCAGTGATATTTTGTTGCGGGAACTCCCATCCAGTGGCCCCTGAACTGAGCACACAGGTTTCACACTGCAAAGGCAAGAAGCAGTTCCTCAGCAGAAAGAGCTTTGGATGGCTATTGGGCACAGACAGATTTAGAACCAGGGAAGAGTCTTATGGACCCCATTACTGATCAATAGAGCCACTGTTTCCTGAGCTATGGCATGGCATACATCTAAAAACAAAGATAGTATAAAAAAGTATAAAAATAGATGTGATGCAGTGCATGGACTTCTTAGCAAAAGGACTTTGGGTTTGGGAACTTCCTGTACAGGCACATGCTGCATCTTCTCCTTGTTCATATGGCAGGGGAAATGAAAGATGAGAAATACCAAGGGTGGCAATTAAGACTGTTTTCATTTCCTCTTTCTTGTTTGTTACTTGGTCCTTCTCTGGTAAAAGAAAAAAACCCAAAAACAACCCGACAACAAAAAACACAGCTGCACCTGGGGTTTTACATAAATGTTCTCTTGCACTTCAACTCGTTCACCTCCTGGCAACACTGAACTCCAGCAAAATACAGTGTACTCTCTCTTTAAGAGAGACTGCTCCCTGCCCAGCTGTTGACTTGCCTGAAGGTGAGACCTCTGCTTAAATTCATGGCTCCAGCTGTCAAAAGCAAAGAAAAGCAGCTTTTCCTTGGCGGCTCTCTGCTTTGGGTAGAATTTGACATCTTCCTCAGTCAGCAGAATTTAATCAGCATCAAGTGCCCACAGCCACTCAGCTCCACCACTGCTGGGGCTGGGGCTGGGGAACCAGACCTGTGAAGGAGAAGAGGGGGAGAGTCTTCAACACAGCAGGCAAAGACACAGGCACAATCACACATTTCTATGGGAAATCCAAAGCTTGTCACCATCTAGGGAGAGCTTCATTATCCCATTTGACTTAAGAATTGCTGTTATCATGCAGTAACCTTACCCAGCTCAGAGTCTGCCATGTCCTCCTGAGCAGCTGAGAGCAGTAAATGGAGGGAGTTATTGACAGCTAACAATTATACTGATCCAAAGTAAAGCTGGTGAAATGGGCTCAGGGGTATGGTTTCCCAGACCTGAGTTGACAAGTAAAGCCAAGGGAGCAACTTTTGATATTGTTATGCCTTGTTAGCCTTTCTCCTGGGGAAAAGAGCACCTTAAGTTATTGTAACATAGATGCCAACAAACTAAATGATCCAGCACATGTCAGAAAATTGTTAGTTTTCTGAGTTTAATTTCCAAGTGCCTAACCTATAAAGCCCAGCATGTGATTCATTGATGAACCTCAAATGATCAGATCAGACCAGTGTGGGCGCACATAGGTATGCTCAGGCCTGCCTATGGACATACAGGATGGGATCCTACATAAATGCAGGAGGGCATTTACTTTTTCTTGGTACTGTCACCTGCTTCCTGCAACCAAGGCCCCAAATCCTGCAGAGGGAAACACACTGGGAAGAGATCAGAATAAGGTGAGGTGAGGGAGTGGCAGTTCCCAGTCCAGGGAAGAACAAACTCTTTACTGTGAGGGTGTTGAGACACTGGAATAGGTTACCCAGAGAAATTGAGGATGTGCCATCACTGGAAGTGGTCAAGACCAGGTAAAATGGAACTTTGAGCAACCTGGTCTAGTGGAAGGCAGAAGGGCTGGGACTAGATGATCTTTAACCCCTTCCAACACAAAGCATCCTATGATGTTGGGGGACTTGCTTGGAGCAAGACAACTGCTGTTACAGCAGAACTGTGCATAAGGTGCTTTGTCAAGGAGACCTTGCATTAGTGCTTACCTATTTAGAATAACCCATTCACATTCAAAGTTATTTATCTGTATATTTTCAACACTCAAACTCCAGGCATTCTTATACATGTAGTTCATTTTCTAGCACCTGCAGCTATTACCCATTTCCTGACAATATCATCATGCCCATTGAGGAGAGGAAGGACATGTTGGGTTGTTGGGAGGTTTTTTTTAATGTTTACCTCTTCCACCTGTGTGATATTAGCCTGTATAATGGCCTGGAGTTAAAGCAAAGGAGGTGGCTGCTAGGAGCAAACAGGAAATGAGGCAATAGCCGAGGTAAGGCAGGCAAGGGCAGCAGAGAAACAAGCCTGGGGGGATATTAACTGGTGAATATCCACATGCCTCCAAGCAGAGGGGTGATTTAGCTCTCCTTAGACCCAACCTATGTATCAGAGGGGCACCAAAGACCAGAATGCTCTCAGCTAGGAAAGTAGAGGAGTGAGAAAGAAGGAGATGGGTAGGGGGGGAGATGCTGTGAATGCAGGTGGGAGTGCAGGTAAAGGCTTGCTGCTCAGGGACGGGGGGAGAGCTCGCAGGTGCATTGCAGGCTAGCAGCTTGACAGTGATCAATGGAGGGCTCCGGCTGTGAACTGTGTACTCTTGCAGCCTGTAGCCATGAATGTGGTGGGTTTTTTTCCCCTGTTCCTTTGTATTTGGGGAATGAACTTCATAAAACCTGCATTCATCGTTTCTGCTCAGCCACATGACAAACTTCTACTGAACTGTGTCCTGGAGGGGCGATGCAGCCACAATAACAAGATCCCTCCTGCCCCAGTCATTAGGAACACTGCATTTCTCATGTCACAGAGCTGGGGGAGGGGACCGAGAGCAGCCGAGGAAGCAAATCCCGCTGAGGATACTGTTTCAATATGAAAGAGACCATTAACCCGGTGTATTTACCTACAAAACTCATCAAATGCCCTACCAAAAGACATACTTTTAATCTTATCATAATATCACTCATCTTTCTCAACTTTTGCCTTCCAAAAAAGCTGTTACTGATAAGCAAACTTACAATCTAGCTCCCCTCTTTAAGCCTCTTTAAAACTTTGTGGTGCTAAAGGCACAATGCTGATCTTGTGTAGTGTCTGGAACCTCTTCTTCTCAAATGATATTGCCTGTATAAAGCAGCTAACTGAACACATCTGTTGAATGTAATTTGAATGCTGCATGTTTGTTCTATACGTATTACCTTCTATATTACTTAGAAATAATGGGTCTAATTTTTTTTTTTTTGACCATGGTATTATTTGTGAAGGTGGTTTTCTACTGCCAGCCAAGTTCAGTGAGGGGTCAAACACTGTTTGCATTTTTTTAGTAAAATTTTGTTATTGATTGTGTATGTAGATGTATATGTTTAATTATTTTAATAGTTCTTATATATATGTATAGAATATATATGTGTTCTTACATATATGTATGTAAGAACATATATATACATATGTATGTAGATGTATATGTGTATGTTTAATTATTTTAATAGTTCTTCCCTGCTTCCTTTAACTAGAAGAGGTGATATGCTCATTCACAAGCAGATCCTCAGTTATCATTCACTATAATGCAGTTTCATGGAAGGAGATGAGCTGTGACAAGCTTTGTGTCTGTAGGATTACCTGCTGCACATCGCTCTGCTTGTAGGAAATGGGCCAACTAATAATGTTGGATTACAGAATAGATGGAAATGACTGAAATGTATTTTCTTTTGGGATCAGAAATATTTTGCTAGAAGTCTTAGAACTTTCATCAAATTTAGTGACAGCAACTATTTTAAAAAGTACACATTCAGCAAATGTCTGCTGAGAATTTTTCTCTACCAACTCCATTTTATCTGTTTTCTTAAAGAGGTCCTGTAGACTCTGACACAGCCAGATTGCTGTGGCATGCAAAAATACTAGTGTTAGCTGAACCCCAGTAATTGTACAAACATGTGCTTTTAGCTGGGGCAAACACAGGATAAATGACATTAACACTTCTCTTGGGTATAGACTAAACATACTTCTCCTCTCAGGAGGAAGCCTGATTGCAGGTCCAGCAGGGCAGCCTGGCTAATGGGCAGTAACTATCTGAGCTTAGCCTGAAGATGTGCCCAGCTTGATGTGAAGCCCAGCTCCTTCCCAACAGTGACAAGGGGCCTTCCTTCCCTCGTGCCTGACCTGGTGAGTAGAAAGGGAAAGTGTATGATAAGTGTTATTTAATTTGCATTACTGTGATACTTAAGAGCTCTGGTTTGGATTAAGGACTTTGCTGTGCTAGGCTCTGTTTAAACACATGTAAAAACATGACACTGTCCTCAAGAGCTGCCTGCCTTGCACAAACACTCATGGAAGTCAGGTATGGTTTCCCCCGAGGTTGGGCTTTGTCTTCTGTAACACCTTGTGCTGTGCCAGGCATGTTGTCAGTTGTTGCAGGCCCTCCACAACTCACAGCCCACACCTCTGCCTGCTCCTGGCTGAATTGGTAATTCAGCAAGTGCCTGTGTTTGTGTAGTATGCAGTAGGGTACCCAGAAAGATACTTGACGCCAAGTGGGACAGACCTCCTATTTTAAGGGTAGCTACAAAAAAGACCCCAAGTACTGCAGTTCTGAGTGGAAACACCTTGAACTGGCTCATCATGGAAAACAAGCACCTAGCACTAGGCAACTCAGGGGTCAGGAGAAGGCAGAGCTGAGCTGGCATGGGCAGTACTACAACACCTCTTGGGAGTGTTGCATGCTTGATGCATGCAGGATGACTAAAAGGCTGCAGGGCTTGTCATCCCATGGGAAGTATCTCTCCATCAACTCTGAGGCAATCTGTTGAATAACAACAACAAAACTGCCTTTGGAGGCAGCAACTAAAGTAGGACCAGTGAGAAGCAGTTAGTTTACCCTGTGAGAAATGTGTATTTGTTTTGCCTGTAGGCTGTTCATAGGACTTCTGGCTTTAGCAGAAGTACCACAGAATGTTAAGGGTTGGAAGCAACCTTAAAGATCACCTAGTACCAACCCCTGCCTTCCATGGGTAGGGATACCTCCCACTAGACCAGGTTCCTCAAGGCCTTAGAAATCCTACCATGTTCCCTAAAACTTCCTCAATAAAGGTGAGTTATAAGCAATATCTGTCTTTCAAAGCAGCAATCCTTCCTTTATGAAGGAATGGTGGTGTGATTCCTGAGAAGGAATTGGATAAAAACCTGTTTGTGTAATACCCAAGAATGTTCAGTGGCATATAGTGACAGACTCATAGTGGTGTGTGTCCAAATGGTATTTGGATTTACCATTTTCTGAAAGTAAGCAAAGACTTCTCTTTGCAGTAATCTTCTAATTTGCCCTCTTTCTCTCAACATTAAAGGCCTGACTACATTACTCCTCATAAACCTACGCTCATAGAATGTGCTGAGTTGAAAGGGACTCACTAGAATCATCAAAGTTCAGCTCCTGGTCCTGTGCACATCACCCCAAGAATCACATCATATGCCTGAGGGCATTGTCCAAATGCCTCTTGAACTTTGTCTGGCTGGTGCTGTGACCACTTCCCTGGGGACCCTGTTCCAGTGCCCAAACACCCTCTGGGTGAAGAACCTTCTTCCTGGAATCAGTCTCGGGCCATTCCCTCAGGTTTTGTCATTGGTCACCAGAGAGAAGAGATTGGTGCCTGCCCTTCCAATTCTCCTGATGAGGAGGCTGCAGTCAGCTATGAGGTCTTCCCTCAGTCTCCTCCTGGATGCAGACCAAGTGATCCCACCCACTACTTTTCTGGTTTCCCCTCTAGACCCTTACCCATCCTTGGTGCCCTCCTTTGGATACTCTCTAACACTTTATATCTTTCTTATACTGTGGCTCTCAGAACTGCCCCCAGCACTGGAGGTGAGGCTGCCCCAGCTCAGAGCAGAGGGGACAATCCCCTCCCTTGCCTGGCTGCGATGCTGTGCCTGATGCACCCCAGGACACAGGTGGCCCTCCTGGCTGCCAGGGCACTGCTGACTCATGTTCAGCTTGCCACAGACCAGGACCACCAGGTTCCTTTCCACAGCATTGCTCTCAAGTGTCTCATTCCCCCATCTGTATGTACACCCAGTTTTTCCTGTCCCAGGTGCAGAATCTGGCACCTGTCTTTGTTGAACTTAATTAGAAAACTTATTTAGAAAATCTATATTGCTTTTTATAGATAGCCAGTCAGTTTGGTTGTGTTCAAGATCTACAGAGTGCCCATCTGGACAAAGTTCATCAACATGGTGACAGCATCATTTACATGTAAGTTGTATGTGATGTGCTGCTTGCAACTACTCTGTCTTGTAGGTTAAAAAAGTTATGTGTGCAGACTGATTCCAGGAAAGCATTTACATATCAAAAGATGTCAGAATTCTCAAAACTGGTATAAGCTTAATAAACAAGGGTCCTCAGGTGTTGTGCAGGATGGTTTGGTTTTGTTCAGAAGGAAGGATGCAGTGCAGTCGAGGTGTTGTGGTCTGACTGATAAACCAGTTCTGGTCAAGTTGGGGCACAGAGCTTACACCACTTAGCTAACCTCACAGAAGTGAAGCAACTTGCCTTTTCTTTAATGTATTGCACTCTGGCTCACTCCTGTGATCAGTCACTCCACAATAAAAATACATATTTTTACTCTTGTAGACAAAATGTATAAACATTTGACCCCTGGAAATATGATATACAGCTAGAGACAGCGCTTGAAAACCCTGGAGTATGTATGTGCATTATAAATTTCCCCTATCTCACAGGACCAGCATGGTAGAAAGAAAGATAATTGGTTGTCTCTCGGTCTCCCTCTCCACCCCGCTCCCTCACACCCTTGCACCCCTCCTCCCCTTTACTGCAGGATGTGCCAGCACTTGTCTTGGCAAAAGCCAGTCTCGGATGTTAAAACTGAAGAAAGTTCAGTTTGTGTGTTTGTGACTAGCTCAGCCTTTACCAGGCCCCTTGTCCTCCCACCCCAGCCTGCCCCACAAGCAGGGTATGTGGTGGTGGGTGTGCTCTTGGGAGATGCAAGAGACTTCTCTGAGCTCAGGGCAGGTAACATCAGCTGATGGCTGTGTGATTGCCACCCAGCACCCTCCACTACACTGCACACAGATACTGGTTGTTTGTTATCCCTATCCTTTTCCATTGCTAGAAAGACTGCCTGCAAATCTTACCACCATCCCCACTTTTGGCAGTGGCGATTTTGTGACAGAAAACTCCATTTGGAGTTGCAAAGCAGCTCATTTTCCAAAGAAGCTACCAACCAATAGTTGGGTGTTTCTCCTTCAGCCAGACACAGTCTGGTCTGAATTTCAACCAGGAACCAAGATATGACAGCTTCCCATTCTCACTAAAACCTCACAGTGTCCTGTCCTGATCATTAAATTGCCCTGTGAGTAAACATGCATGCTGTTCTTAATGCACATGCATCTGCAGTCCATGCCAGGACTTGGTTTGGTGGAACCTTATGCATCATAATATGTTAATAATTTGTGAAGCTCCATCCTAAGCTTGCTCTCTCTATTTCTTCCTTGTTAAATTTAATGGCAATTTTTCATATAAGCTTGTTCCCCATGTCATTATTTCATATACCACTGAGGAAGCACATGTTACTGGTGTTCTGCAATACATAGCTGTAGCCTTTAATCTATGCACAGAAGAGGCTAGAAAAAAAACAAAAACAGTCTCAAGTTTGTGTGGCAGCTCATCTTCAGTCTGGTCAGTTCCATGGGAGAAGTCTCAGGGCTTTGAGTGCAGCATTTCCAAACACTGAGAACAAACCCTAAGCATCTACAAAAACCGCAGAGTGTACAGTTAATACACCCAGATGTGCTGTCAGCTCCACAGTACTGCACTGGAGTGGATGGAGTGTGTAAATCTTGGAAAGGTTAAAGCTGAGAGACCAGTGATATGCATAAAGACTCATGTTCCTTCCAGGAGAAAGAGGAGGGGGGTGAGGTGTTATCATTCTCCATTAATCACTTACATCTCCAACCTGCCTAAATCCTCTGAAAAGAACCAGCAAAGAAAACACCAGCTGCTGTAGCTCCTACTTTTTCCTCTGTAACCACCGGTCTCCCTCCCTCCTCCCTGCCTTCCCCAGACTGTTTATTTTTACTGCTCGTGAATCAGCCAGGAACTTGCTCCCTGCAACAGGATCAGCTGAGAACAAGCTGCAGATTGAATGTTCCCTGAAATCCTGGGTTTGTTTTGTAGCTTAGGACCAGGAGCAAAACAGAGGAGAAAAGGAGAGAAAGTGATACCTGTCTTCTTTCTCAGCCAAAGACTTTCATTCTGCAGAGAGCAGGACTTTCCCAACTTGCTCTTCAAATGCACTGCAGCTTTCACTAGAGATTCTGAGCATGCTAAGCTTATAAAAGTCACTTAAGCTGTGGGTGCGTTGGGTAGGGAACCATTGTTTTGTACAGATGTGCCTACAGCAGCCTGAGCTGCTGCACCAGAACACCACACCACAAGCAGCACAACACTCTCCCTTTGGACACGGCTGTGCTGGGATGTGAGAACTGCCCTGTCTTGAATAGCAAAAAGATTCACCTTCCAAGCTCGACTGCACCATGGCTACTCCAGCTCTGACATTATTGCCACCAGAGGCAGGGGCAGGATGTTAGTGAGGTCACTGCCCTGCTTAGTGAAAGCCATCCTGGGTGACAGCTGGTACATGACTGTGATAGAGAAGAATGGCAAGACCGAGAATGGTGAAGAATGGTGACAGAGAAGTGACTGATAGGAAGGAAAGAGCTGAGACAGAGGGAAACAAGAGAGGAATTTTTTTTTTTTATGTGAAAGGAGAAAAAGAAAAGGTAAAATCATTCTTGGAAGAATGAGTGTCTTCCTCAGCCACGATGGGGTTGCCTCTCTGAGCCCACTCTAACCACAGCACCCATGAGTGCAAGACCTGTGCATTCTTCTGCCACACTGCAGTCCTGATCCCTAGGAGGATCACACTACTGATCCACAAGCAGTAGAATTTGGGGAATCAGTTTGGAGTCCTGTCCTCCACAGAGCAAAAAAAACCAAGGAAAACCTTATTGACAGAGCCCCCCAAATATTAGCTTTCTCCAGACTCTTGTGTTCAAACAGTCCAAAGGCCACCCTGACATTTTCCATCCGACACATCATGTAATCTGATTTAAATCAAGCATTTCAATTTGTTCACCTCCGAAAGGCACGAAGGCATTCCCTTGTCACCGAGTGGAATGGAAAAGCACTTGACTTGTGCTGAGGGGTGCATCCCCCCATGCAGCACTGCCACAGCATGCACCCCAGGCTGAGCTATCACTCGGGCTCTGGCCTGCTGCAGAACTGCTAATCTCACACCGAAGAGGCTACTTGCTGCCAAGACTTCTCTGCCAAAAGATAACTTTATAATACTGATAATCAGGTGCCTTGTGATGATGAAATGCCTGTTGCTTGCCCCTGTATGAGGAGTTTCTTGCTGACATGCTGCCTATTACAGCAAACCACATTAATTACAGAAAAAGCAGTCTTTTACTGAAAAGAAGCAACAAAATCTTATCTTAGCCTAGAAGTGGAGAAAGTGCAATTAATTAATTTGTTTCTGAGTCTAACCTCTAGACATAATAGATTTTCCAGCACAGCTATATATTGTAATTACAGGATGGAGCATGTCTATACTGTAGCTTGTATTTGAGTGTGTAATGAGGAGTGAAAGATTGATGTTCAGTGTGGTCAGATGACTAATACACTGTTAAGAGCTGAACTGGTCGAGCAAGAGTAACAGGCACCGGAGATAGCATTTGGTGTCTTGCTGAATAATGATGTAGTTTCCTATGTTAATTATCTTCCTTTAACCTGATAATTAACTTGTCCTAAGAGTACTGAGTGCAACACAACATTGAAGACACTGCTGCTCCATGGGTAGCTGGTGTCATGCCACTGCTTATCCCTATGGTCCTTATTCTCCCTCAAGAACACTAGGGGATTTTCCCAGACTGCACACAGTAGGCATGGATATATAAACACATGTGACAGATGACAGATGCCTTCTGAGAAATTGTGTTAATGATACTCTTCAGTCTTGTCTGGGAAAACAACGAAAGGAAAGACCAGGGTGAGAGAACACCATACCTTGATTGCAAAATAATGTTAGGTAAACCTTTAGCATACACAAAGTCACTTTCATCCTAGGATTTGTGGGGGCTTTTTTTTTTTTTGTCAAACATATCTCTTTTGCAATGTTCATCATAAAGACCTAGAATACTCGTCCTCCAATGAAGTTCAGTGGGGTTTTAGCTCTCCTGCTGTGTTCAAATGATGATAAAACAATGTTGGGTCATTATAAGGTTTAAGCATGATAAATGCCCTACATTTACTGTGTCTCACTGGCTGAGTTCTCTGTAAAACTTCTCTCTGTGCTTGGCAGTTTAAGTCCTGAAGATTTAACTGCTTTTTTACTGGATTTATAACCCAATCATAACTTCTCTGAAAAAAAATCCCACACAAAAACCAACAGGTGGGGTTGAGGTTTCACTACAAAAACAAGCAGGCAAACAAAAATTTTAACAAAATAAATTCTTTGATAAGGAGGTTTCTGCCACAGTATTCTGTAAACTTAGCACAATACTTGCACGCTCTATGTCCAAGCAATGCCACTCCTGAACTTTGAAAGCTGTAGGGGTCAGTTGTTGCAGAATTTTTTAAGGCTACAGGCAATAACAAAGGAACTGCGTTTGTAATATCTGCATTGCTTCTGATAATTTCCTTGTCAGGACTGCATTTAAGGCTCTGTGAGCTTGATTGGCAATGTCTAGGTTACCTGCTCCTGCAAGCGGGGGTGACTCACCTGTGATTTCTATAGCCTGAGCACTAACAAAGAGCCTGTGACTTCCAGTCTGCCTGGGGCTCCTGTCTGCTGCCCTGTGTGCCTTTGAAGACAACATGTATTCAGAAACAGGGGGAGGCAGAAATAAAGGGACAGGGAGAGCAACAAACCCAGATTACCGTCTGGGCACCTGCACTTCCTGTTTCTGAGTGGCTCCACTCACAGTAACAGTGCTTAGATTCTTCTGCTTTACAGAGGTACCCCCTGCAACCCTTAATCTCAGAAGAAGCTTTTGATAAACAAAGCCAGTAAGTGAGATCAAATTTGGATATGGAGAGACGTCACCGGAACTTGTCAGGGTAGCAAGGGATGTTGCCTGAATGTGTAGGCAGTAGGAGGCAAGTAGGAGAGCAAAAACACTCCATGAGCTGATAAGAGTGGATTAAGGATTCGGCACTGAGCAAACCACTAGAGAAGAAGGACATGTTTCAGAAAGACAGAATGAGAAATCATGGCCAGTGCTGTTCCTGCCCTAATGAACTGACCACTGCTGGAAATGGTTATCTCAGGATGGTGTTGAAAACCATCTACTATGATGGACGAGATGTTTTGGGTGTTGTAAGAAGGCACGAGTGATGCTTGCTGACACTGAAGCTCCAGAAGCTCTGCACATGATTCTCATTTTCTCTCTCACAGGAGGCAGAAGAAAAGACACAAGCTAGTAATATCCAGCCTGCTGTTTCAGACTCACTCACATGGAGTCCAGGCTGTTTATATGGCAGAGATACCTTCAAGCCCTTGTCACCTCAGCCTCGAGTGTCTCTGCCTGCTCTCCTGTGCTGCCATCCACCGGGGGATGGTGTGTGAGGTGGAGGTGGCTGGAGCAGAGGGGGAAGGCAGGCGGACAGCTCATGTAGAAAACAGCTTTGCAATGCCTAGATCCTGCAGTTTTTCTTTCCCCCTATTGTTAAGTGGCATTGAGCACCAGCAAAACAGGAAGCTGCTTCCTCCAGCCGCTGACCCAGCCAACCCAGGGCAGCTGCTGGCTGTGCAGACTGGCCTCCCCACACCACCCTGTTCCTAGAAAGTGTTGGGACATTTGGAAGAGTGTTTAAGGAAGAGCAAAATGTACCACTAAATCTTGAATAAGTAGGTATGCTTGGTAACTCTTACAAGAAGGGGATCATACGGGAAATATCTGGTTAAAACAGTCAAAAAAAACCTCTCTGTTTTTCCAAAACTAGGGCATATGGTAGTGAGAGCAATGATTGTCTAAGCCAGTCTCTGTCACCTCACTCATCTGGTAACGAACTTGACTGTCTTTTTTTTGTGATGTGCAGATCTTGTATCGGCCATCATTGTTTGAGTTATGAAGAAACTGTTGTTTTACAGGCACTGCAGCTTTTGTTGTGATCCTTAAGCCTCAGAAGTCCAGCCAGGTCTCGCTTTGCTAGGCATCCTCAACAGAGGCAGGAAATAGTGCTGGTGAGGTGGTAGGTGACCCTTTTCTTCCTGAGACAGCAACACCTCATGGTATCAAGAGAATACGTGCTGCTGGGGTTTCTGTCCTTCTGATGAGACTGCAAATGGAGGATAGCAATGACATTGTGGCTCCCTTTCTAATTACACATCCCCAGGTGATCTCTGATACCAAGAACAAGGTTATCCTCCCTGGTGACATTCTGCTGATCTAAAATTCCCATTGATTTGTTTTGGTTTAGTTTTTGGTTTTGTTTTTTTTCTATGTTGTGATATTCTTCATTTGGTCTTTTAAAAACTCATATAGTTAAAGAAAATTCCTGAAACTTCACTGGGAATGTGTGGTGGAAATTTTTCACAAGTGCATTTCTGTCTTTCTGAAAGTAAGACACATTGATGTGAAAGAAATGATGCTCAGCCTAATCTCTGTCACCTCATTACTCTTGAGCTCCAACTTAATTACCTCCCTGATGCTTTGCACAGCTCTTAAACAGCCATTTTGTATCTACTTAAAAAGCTGCCATACTAAATGACGCGATGACTAGATATACTCTTACCACTGGAGAGAGGAGATGTGAGGTTTGGTTGGAGTTTAAAATACCATTTCTAGAGCACCCAGAAGGTGCTTCATATTGTACAGGTTTAATCCTGCATTCAGGAGTTCACAGATGACTTACACAGACCCACTGAAACCATGCTGAGCGCTTACGTCACAAACCCATGGTGCCACACTCACGGCCACACAGTCTCTGGCTGATGTCTGTGAGTACAGTGCAGTGTCACTTCCCAGCAGTGGTGGCAGCAGCCACAGGCCAGGACTGAGAGCAGGAGAGGACAGGCAGGACAGCTCAGCTGTGTCACCTCGCAGGTGCACTCCTTCAGAACAGGCTGTTCTTACACTCTGCTCTACTCACGGCTGAAAGTTACCAGGACCAATCAAAACACAGAGTGGATATTCAAGTTGCATCTCTCTCCATTTTTATCTGACCATTTTCTTCCAGTGTTTTGCATTGGATTTGGAGGTACGTGAGATTGTCTTTTGCTTGTTCTGCCCTTCAAACTAAACACATATGATAACATGTTGCTTCTTGTCCCTTGGCCCTTCCACCCTTTGGGAGTTAAATGAATTGGCTCTTTAATTTCCTTGTTCCCAGAAGCATGTCAAGCACTACAGCATTATTCATGGACTCATGGACTCAAATACATGCCATTGCAGGGTCCTAGAGAGCAGAGATGACACCATCACTTGTACACATGAACAGCTCTGCATCTGGGCTTTTCTTCCAGCCTTTCCCCCCCCCCCCATTTTTTGTGAGATGGGGGCTTGTCACAAAACCACTTCAAGCACGTGTGAGATACTTAATAATATGGTAAATATACATCCCTTATCTTCCTTGACAGGGAAGCTTTCTAAAATTTGGATGGTACTTCAAAACCATGTAGGTCTTTTCCAACAAAAAATCTTTTTGTGTCTCACTCACATAGGCTTTGATTTGCACTACAATAGTAATGTGGTGCATTAGAGTTTTAAGAAATGTGTCCATATCTATTTCCTGGTCTCCCTCACAAAATATAAATCCCTATTAACATTGCTATTACACAATGAAAGTCAGTGTCTGTTGAACTCAAGGTTACACTTAACCTATCTTGAAACTCATTATGTGTAAATATGACATGATAATAAATAGAATAGGAGGGATTCACTAAAATGAATAGAAATGCTTAGGGAAGAGCTTAGGGTAAATGAATCGGCTCCTAAAACAAAAGGAACCTGATTCTTGAGGAGATCTTCTCTTTAGAAGCTGGCTTTTTCACCAGGAGAAGCTTCTCATGCAGCAGCTTTCTGGTGGTCTCAAAAAGATCTTTCTAAAATGCCATGTTTAGTTCTCTGTTGGAATCTATAAGGTATTCAGAATCATTTTCTTTCTCAGGGTTACCAGCTGATGAATCAAATAACATTGCTTTGTGCCTCTGATCAACACGTTTCTTGATCAACAGGTCTCCGATCACTGTCCCCTTGCATGTCCTTTATTTCTTTTCACAAGGGCCACTTATAAAGTAGGTTAGGACCCAATCTCAGGACTGATGTTCACGTGTAGAAATGTAACCAAATAATTGCTTTGTTGGAAATCCACCTAATACCAGAAGAAAAGAATAAGTGTTCCTTCCTCTTGTTAAAATTTTTCTGCTCTACTCCCCTGGCAGAGGGCTTAGGGATGTTATGGTAGCTATTCCAGGGTTAATAGTCTTTCTGCCCAACCAGCCTCTGTTAAATGTTGGCTCTAGAAGGCTTTTCCTTTGCCTATTAATCTCAGATCAGGTGAGGCCAGTAAGGCAGTGAGGTGAGCATCTCTGTTTTTACAGTGCTAATGACAGACTTGTGAAGGGGGGGAGGCTGTTACTGGGCTCTTGCTCTAACACTGACTCTTTTTCCTGTACATAGCTATACTTTGACATGGTATTCTTGAACTTACAGATCAAAGAGAATTACCAGAATGATCCACTTGTGAATTGTGGGCCATTATCTGTTATTAACTCATCTTGAGCACTGTGGTGAGCAAACTGTAATTTACAGTATGTTATTACATTTCTGCTCACTGTGGTGTGCAGCAGCTGAATATGTGTGTGTGCTAGTCCATAACAATGGCTAATTCAAACAGATCTTTGCCAACCTCTACTAAGGTTGATCAAGAATTTAATTTACTTCTAATAGTTTTGTTTTTCTGCTTCCTGCCCCTCCCACCACATTTAGGAGAGATTTCACCTTCTCCTTTTCTCTTCAGTACATGCTTGCTTCCAGGAAAACTTGGAAGTGCAGCAACAACCTCCTCCAGTTCTCTGCCAGATTTCCTTCAGGATTTAATGATTCAGGTGGCTTCATTTGCTAAATTTTTGCCAAAAAAAAAAAAAAGTAAAAAAAAAAAAAGTAGTTCTCCACTGACACCATATAATAAAGTTGAGCAAACAGGAGGGCTGGTAGGAGACTTATTTTTATTGCCTGGCCCTGGTCACATGACAGATCAGGTTACAAAATACTAATACCCCTGCCAACTCTCAGGATCCACCAATTCCTCTTGCTACTGTTTTAATCCAACCTGCCTTTTCTTATTTTTTCTTTCCTTTTTTTTTTTTATGGTTTTTTTTTCTATTTTTCCTTTTTTTTTTTTTTTTTTTTTGTGAGGGCATGGGGTGAGGGGAAAGACATCAGACTGGGGCAGGAGATAGAGTGAAAAGCGAGTATATCATGATTGGGAGTATCCCTTTAGCTCCTTCAGTGTTTGTTCAGCACTTTTTCGCCAGCTGAATAGCTTATTCCCTCAGAGTGTTGGCAGCCTTTGGCAAAAGTAAAGCAATGTCAGCATTCCCCTGTTCCATCTATTTTTTGGAAAGCAATCGTTAAAAATGTTCCATTTTCACCTTGTTTGCAAGTTGTGATTAAGGCTTCTCCCCCAATTAAATTGTGACATTCTGGCATGAAAAACAGCTTCAAGATCGGGAAGATAAGCTAGCACACATGCACACATGCAAAAAAAAAAAAAAAAGTCCTCCTTCTTTCTTGTGGAAAGAAATTCAGCAGTTCAGTGGAGCCACTTCTTTTATTAGCAGTGAGACAAATATATTTTCCAAAAAATTGCTGATAAAACAACAGATTTGGAAAACATAAACTTCATGCAACTCTCCGGAGGTCTTCACAGCAGTTTCCTCTTTGTCCCTTCTTCCAGCACACAGCAGAACCAGAGCTTTAGTGTCGGACTCCTGCAAGGAATCTGCCTGGAGAGGTGGATGCCCTGTACCTCTGCACAGTCTCTGATGGGGCAGCTTCACCGCTGCTGACACCTCAGCTACACCAAGATGGGCACCACTATGGCCGCAATGTCCCGAGGGTGGAGGTACACCTCAGCAACAGAGGCAGTGCCTCACAGAGTGGGGGGATTCAGGGAAAAAAACCTCTGTGCTGTCCTTCCCACAGACACTGATGGTTTTGGTTGTGTCAAAGGTTTAAGACAATAACTACACATAATGTTTCTCCACCTTTATAATGAAGAGCTGTGGCACAGAGCAGTTAGGAGAGCAGTTCATGGCAACACAAGACTTCTCTAGTGAAGTCAACAGTCAGAATTCAGGTGACAGTGGTAGTCCCTGTGTTTCAGCTACGAGACCACCCATCTTCTCTTCTGGCAAGCATTAGTGGAAATGTACTTCTGCCTTCCAGTGCCTGTGACCATGGTAGTTTCCAAGGGGGAGTGTGTTGCAATTGTTCTAGTTTTTCCATTTCTGCTCTTCTTTCACAAGTTGCCTATAAAAACCTGCAACACTTTTACATTGACCATGTTCTGGACTCTCTTGAAAACACAACCCTGCTCTGATTTCTGACAAAACAACCTCTCGTAGTCAGGAGTGTGTTATGACTTCTCCAGTGAGCAGGCAGGGTTGGGGGAAGTACGTGTCAGCAGTGACTCCATGCATCCACCCATCTTCGCTTGGTGCGCCCACTGATCGCAAGCTGGTAGGGGCGGGGATCATCACTTATTACACTTCTACAGGGCTTTGGCCTTCAGTACTTCCAACCACAGCACTGATGGGGTCCCCTTAGAATGCTTGTTTTCAGGAGGCTTCAATAACACATATTCCTCCTTTTTCATGTGATTTTTTAATGCCATGAGAAACAATGGAATTTATTTTACTGAAGTCTTTCCTCCTTAACTGCAAATAATACAAATGCAAAAGCATCAGGAGGATGATACCATCCACGATGTGGGGAAAGTAGTGCTGGATCTCTACACTTCCCTTGACTCTGACATAGTGGAGTTACCCTAATAACCTGGTAGATTTTCAGAAACCATGGCCATGTTGCAATTACCTGCTTGTTGGGCATTTGTTTCCTTGTTCTTTAGGCAGCTCCATTTCTGTGTGTGCAATCACAGCACCCTCTACTGCCTCCCGCTGAACCTGCAAAGGACCGCGAGTAGTGGACTCTAAAAAGGACTTTTGGAGTGACTAGGCTTTCTCATTATCACGTGTGGTTCAAATTACGAAACAACACCCCCAGCATGAGAATAATAATCCAACTAGGTTCTGTCTAGAACGCAGACCAGAGCCCATATATGAACAGTATGAATTCCCCCAGGGATTCAAGCACCTATCAGCCTGAAAGCAGTTTTTTCTTTTAATCTGTAAGGCATTATCTTCCACTTTTGTTAGGTCCATGAAGGAAAAATAGATCTATTTTCCTAGTGATAAACACGAAAAGACGCTAGATCACGTGCTACTCCTGTGTGCTCCTGCACCGACTGCCACGGGCCTGACAGAAAACTCCCATTACAGAATCCAGCCCTCAGGAGCCTCAGGTGTCAGGGGTGTGAAGTGCTCTCTCGGCCCTGCTAGCCGCAGGTTTCCCCTCTGCTGTTTTAGCACAAACCCAGGGGTCTGGTTCGTTTAGTCTCAAATCCCGCCCTTCACCGCCAGCCGCGCTCAGCGGGGCCCTTTGCACCAGTCTCGCCTCACGGGGGGCGACGGGCCAGTCCCAGGTGAAGCGTGCGAGCGCCTCGCGGGACCCGGGCACGGACACCGTGGCACGTCGGCTCCGCAACGCGGTCTCCGGGCCCCGGCAGCGGGCGGAGGAACCGCGCCGGACCCAGCAGTGCAAGGGGCGGGGCCGCAGGAATAGCAATGGGCCCGGCCGGGACGTGCAGGGGGCGGGGCCGTCCCGGTCCCGCCCATCCCGCGCCGCTGACGTGGCGCTGCCCCGCGGCGCGCGTGCGCAGGCGGCCCTTCCGGAGCGGAGCAGGATGGTGCTGCTGGAGAGCGAGCAGGTGCGGGGCCGCGGCCCGCCGGCAGTGGGGGCGAGCCCGTGTGCCGCCGCGGAGCGAGCGAGGGAGGGAGGGAGAGAGGGAGAGAGGGGGGCCCGCGAAGCCGCGCGGAGATGCCGGGCCCGCACCGGTCCCGGCGGCGTGGGAGCCGCTGCGGGGGAGGGGAGCGGAGAGGAGCAGAGCGGAGCGGGCGTCACGGTTCCCGGGGACTGTCTCCCGGGGCAGAAGCGCCGGGGCCGCGGGAGGTCCGAGGGCTCAGAGCTCGTGTTCGGAGTCAGAACCGCGGGCCTGGCCGTCCCCGGCTGGGACTTCGTGTCCTGCAGCTTCAGCGCGGGGAAAGCCGGGAGTTCGCCTTGGTGCTGCCTCCCGCGGGTGGGAGAGAGCCCGGGCCCGGCCGTGGACAAGAGCTCGGAGCTCGTGTGGGGGCTCCCAGCCACGGGCACGTCTCTTTCTCTTGCAGTTCCTGACGGAGCTTACCAGGCTCTTCCAAAAGTGCAGGACTTCCGGGAGCGTTTTCATAACGCTGAAGAAATGTAAGTGTTGAGTCTGTTACTGGGTTAAAGAGGTGTTAATATGAATCTGACTGTTGTCACCAGGTATTTTAAGCGATAGGAGCTGTAATCCAGGGTATCTGAAGACAAGAGCAGTCATGGGAACAAACCCGTCAGCAGGAGCACTGATTAGTGCTATTACTATTAGTCCTACAATTGTTAGCTGTAGGACTAATAGTACTAGTAGCATCAGTACTAATAACCTTTGAGTGAGACTGTATTTCAAACTGCAGGACATTCAAACTAGGATTTTCTGATTGTTAAGCAGTAAGTTAAAATCGTTTGTTTTCTGTAGAAGGAGAATTCTGATGTGGTTTTTGTGTGTTCGTGTTCCGCTGGTTCCTGTTAGCTGGCACTACTGGAGAGGCTGAGGCAGGAGGCAGCAGGGTGACACGCGTTTAAAGCATGCTGCTGCTCGAGCAGACAGGGCATATAGCACGTTGAGGGGAGGATTTACTTCATTTTTTCTGGTAGATGTAATTTACAGAACAGATCTTTCTGGGGTTCTAGAGTAAGAGCAATTTGGCAACAGTATTAGTTCAGTTGGCCTGAAATTCCAAGGTGTTTTACAGATCTGCTCATGAGCAGTTTTTAACACCTCATATCAGAAGGCATCTGTTGATTTTAATGAAATAAGAATAAAAATTCTTTTTCAATGCAGATGATGGTCGAACAAAACCAGTTCCACGCAAAGGCCATGTAGAAAGTTTTGAACCAGCAGACAATAAATGTCTCCTGAGAGCAACTGATGGAAAGAAGAAAATCAGCACAGTGGTAAGTGATAACTTTTAAGTTAGAAAAACTAGTGGCTCTGTGTGTTTTTGATTTAATGCTCCATATTTTAAGTGAAACTTGAGAAAATGTTAACTGATAGTTGAAAACCTGATGTGTGTTTACTTTGAATGGGGGATTGGGAAAGGCTTTAGCTGACTTTAGGTCTGTTCTGTGATATGACACAAAGAAAAACGTTACTTAAGAGAAATAGCTGAGAACGTGAGCTGCAGCATTTTATGGTCCCACAAGTGAATCAAACCTTTCTTTGAATGCTTTCACATTTTTCCCATGTGAAAACATGTGACTTAGGGATGAATGGCGTATAGAGGGTTTTATTAATCAAGGAGTGTTTTCAGTTTTCTAAATCAGTGGAGTCCTATGACATACCAGTACAGCACATTGACCACTGAATGTTGATCCAACTGCTGCTAAAAAGACCAGATGGTAACTGGTGGGTAAACATGTACTGATACTTGGCCTGTAATAGCAGACAGAGTTTTCATGGTTAACCTCCAGTATTACTTTTGTAGGTGAGCTCAAAGGAAGTAAATAAATTCCAGATGGTAAGTTTTTTATGCCTTCATCTTCCTTTTCTGTAGGTAGTAAAGTGGTCTGTTGGAAGCAGTGGGCAGCTGTGAACAGGTTGATTTCTTGCTGAACTGCCACAAAAACTAACTGAGACTACCCATTTATCTTAATCTGTTTTTAAAATATCCTGTTTTATTTTATCTAACATTGTATATTGGTTTAAACAACAGTATTTTCCTAGTGCAGGGTGTTAAGAGCATGATTCTCTGGGAAAAGACAGATAATTGGCCATTTGTAATACATAAAATGTTATCTTGCATATTGTCATTCAAGTATTTGGGGTTCTTTTAAATGGTTCTCATTGTTTTTTCAGGCATATTCAAATTTGCTAAGAGCTAACATGGATGGCTTGAAGAAGAAAGACAAGAAAAGCAAGGCCAAGAAGAGCAAAGCAACACAGTGATGGGACAGTGTGCTACCATCGCTGTTATAGACTTGACCCTTGCTCAAAGCAAAGTCCATTTCTTTTTGAGTTACCACTTGTCTTTGGCTTTCCTTCCAGCAGGAAACTGGGATATGATCAGTACTTTTGTTTAACCTGAGAGCAGAGGTGCTTTTTTTTGGTTGTTGTATGGCAGGAGGATGTACAGCATTCTACTGGAATAACTTTACACTCAGCTGGTTTGTACTTACACTGCTGCTGTGTTCTCTGCAGTGTAAAACCTGTCTGGGGGGGGTAGCACAGGGTGAAGAGAAATGCACCCTTTCAGAAGCAAAACAAGACTGCTGGAGCAGGAGCCTCAGTGACAGATGCCCGGTTTTATAGATGAGCCTCAGTAATTCTAGGGAAAGCAGGTGCCAACATATTATCAGAACAGCTGCTTTCCTGTTTCTGTCTTAATCTGAGGGCCGTGTCTACATGATGCAGTGCAGATATCCCCAAGGCAGCCAGCACAGTGCTCGAGTTCTTGCAGAGCTTTCACTCCATGGTGATGCAGCTGTTCTGACCTGGGCTCGGGGTGGCGGGAGGGTAGGACTCTGCATCATGCTCCCTTCAGACATAGCTTAAAAATGGTCCTCACCTAAACTTTTTTTTTAAAAACATCGTCCTTCAGTATATTCAGGGATCTGAATTTTCCTTCCTTCATATGAACAGATGTAAAAAGTAAAGATGTAATTGCTCCTATTAAAGATAATGAGAAATGGACTGTGTGTAATGGCTGATGTGACTTGTCATGGTGAATTGCTAGGAATGGCACAGTTATCTGTGTCTTTAGGATTGTATGCTGCTTTGGACATTGCTGTTAGAACCTTCACAGTTCCCAGTTTTGTGGTTTGTCTTGCAAGTTGCCCCAATGCATTTTAACTTCGTCACCTTTGCTACAAGAAAGGGTAGAAAAAGTAGGTAGGTATTTATTAATGTAATGAGTCTGCAAATGGCAATCATTTGTTTTAGAGAAAGAGGTGTAAGTTTAAACAAAAGGTACCAAGTGGGGAGGGAAGGAAAACATCAGTGTACTTCCAGAACTCCTTAATATTTCTGTACTTTCCTCCAGTGTTTGGTGTGAAATACAGTACATCGTTAACTATGACTCCTGTAAATCATAGTTTCTCAGCTTCATTCTTCCTGATGGCTTGTGCTACAGTTTAGCTTCAAGAAGATAATTATAATACTTCCATCATTACTATAACTTCAAACTTAATCTGACAACTCAGGTAAAGAAAGTTAGTTCAAAACTGGTTGTGCCTCAAGCACATGCAGGTTACTTTTTATCTTTAAAGTCTTTGGTTTAGGTTCTGCAGGTCTAGAACAAGTGTTCTGTTTTAATCAGGTCTTCATATTGCAGAAGCTGCTTCTTGATTTAGATGCAGAAGTACAGACAGGACAAGCAAAGACAGCCAGGCTTGTAACAACTCAGTCTGAAATTTACCATATTTTATACATAAATTGAAATAGTAGGTTAAAAAATACAACTAAAATCAACACACAAAAGGCTTGTAATGAGTATTTCAATACGGCTCAGCAGTTTTTATTACATAAAAATTCCTCAAAAGTGTTTAAAACAATTTTAATTTATAATTCTAGAACTGATGTTTCTTGTTGCAGTACTATTGTTGCATAAAAGGCATTCTGAAACAATTTTTTACAAAAAGTAGTTTTACATCTGTACAGCTGCTTTGTGTAGCATAAGAGGCGAGAACTACATGGCAATACCTGTCTGTGGCTCTAGTCAAGACTTGCTCCTTAATTGCCTATAAAACAACTAATTCCACATTTTGAAAGCATTTAGTTTTGTATTTGTTGTGGTTTAGGAATGTCATTCTCTAGTTTGGTGCTCCAGTTGAATGAATGCATGTGCCACCCACTAGCTCCTCCCCCTGCTGGTGGCCGGAGAGGAGAATTGGGAAGCACAGAAGGTAAAGAGCACAGGCTGAGGTAAGAATATACTGGAAACAGCAATGAGATAAGAAAACAGTAACAGCAACAATACCAGTGGCACAGAGTACAGGAAGGGTGAGCGAGTCCATAGAAACAACTGGACCCAAGTGCTCCCTCTGCCACGCTGTGCCCACCTGGAATGGTGTGAGGTGGTACAGATCAACCTCTGGGTTCTGGCCATGCCTCCTAGCTACAGCAAATATTAACCTTGTCCTGGCTAGACCCAGGCCAATATTGTACATGAAATGCAATCTGGACACAGAAAAAGGCCCTAGTTGCCTGTCTTGCATTATTGCAGCTTTTTGAAATTCCTTTGACAAAACGCTGTTGTCCATTTGTAGGAGCATCCCATAAATGATGCTTTAAGTACTAAAACAAAACCTTGTATTCATCTCGATAACTGTACAGGATAAGTGCAGAAATCCTGCAGGGGGAAGGAAAAAAGAATTTTAGTATTTTGAAACTGCAGATTTGAATGCTGCAATTCCTATGACAAATCCTCAGAATAAGACAGCAGCAAAGATTTAGCAGAAAATCAGTAAGTTTTAGTTTGTTTGGCTGTGACTGCAATTTTCCCCTCATCTTCTTTCCACTGATCTTGCCTGTTCAGTTTTCACTCCAGTGATCTGAAGGCTTAGGGCTAAGTAGTGCTCAGGCCCCAGATGGGATAGGAAGATAGTGAGGGTCTGTATTACATTCATACCCAGCATTGCATGGAGTATTATTTGGGAGTAGTATTCTGTTGCTCACAGCCTTGGAAGTCCCATGAAGAAAAATGCTTCACTTGATAATGTAGCTTAGTAAACAGCAAACCTGGAGCAATTTTGGTGCATTTGAGAAAAGGGAACCAGCTTTAGTCTTATTGAAAGGTTAAATAGTACTTTCAAGTGGAACAAAGGCGTAAGTACCGAGGTCTCAAGTAGACCAGTACATGCAGCATTTAACAATTTGAGATTTAAAACTGGACATGGTGGATGTGTCCAGACTATCTGTATCAGCCTTGCCAGAATCCAACAGGCAGACTATGAGGTGAACATAAACGTTTTTATGCTTACAAAACAGAAATGGGCTTTACTGGACATGTTGGGAGAGCATACTTTATGTTTGCATGAAACTGGGCACTCTCCCACCTGTACCTGACTGCCATGGTATTATTTCAAAGCAGGAGGAGTTAAATGTATTCATGAGTTTTAGAGGACAAGCTGAGTCTCTCTCATCAGAAAAGAGTGCTTTTATGTAGCAGTATAGATGTATATATTATACATAATGCATCTATATTTACATATATAGAAGTATATGTACTATATATAGCAGGATACCTGACTGTGCATAATTGTCTGCTATTCATTTCTATTAACAAAGCAAGTGAGATAAAAGTGGCAATATATCCTAGAGCTTATTGAAAAGACTTAGAAAAATGAAGAATTTATATTTTATCTGTAACTGAGGGTTAGTGACCAGTCCTATACTTTTGAAGGAACTATACACATTTCCTGAGTATTTCTTTTTGCCTCAGAGAGAGGGGAAAGTGAAAGACAAGTTAGGAGCAGCTTATCTTCTAGTTTGAATATAAAAAAAAAAAATGGAAAAAATCTAGTTTATGTACCCATAAGAGTTTTAACAAATTTACCTCTTTTCCATTTTGAGACTGTAAATTTCATCACAAATTGCTTGTAAATATGAAGATCTCTGCTTGGGCCATCGTGACATCAGTTGTCTCACAGTAGCATCAAAGGCTTGTCTATCTCCATCAAGCTAAGGAAAAAAATTGACAGGGAACTATGCTACTCTCCTACTTTTGTGAAGGAAATACTTCTCCCAGTAGGATGCAGCCTTCTGAATACTGTGTAATGTCAATGCTCTAATTAAACAGCTTTCAAACATGATAAATGTCAACAACATGTGCAACTTAATTCCTAAAAAAATTAATTTAGTGATCAGTTTCTTAACACATTTCAGCACAAGCAATGAAAAGGGCTGTGTCAGCTTGGCAGTGCTGGAGAGAATACAGTAACTGTGATGTAATGGTGATTGAAAGGGAATGATGTAAGCTGATCATGTGCATATGTATTTAACATTTTTTTATGTAAAAGGTGATAAACTACCTCCATGATTCATACAGACTGAATGAACAAAGTATTTTGAAAATGTTTTGAAATGTTTCACTGGGTTTTGGTTACCAGACCAGCACTGCTTCAGAGAAGCAGATAAAAGGTATGAAAGTAATAAATGCACTTCCAGTAGGATGCCATTCTTGAGTTTGGGTTTTTAGAGGGTGGAGAGGCATCCATCTCTCTCAAGCTAGTGTTGTCATTGGAGAAAAGAAGAAAGCTTTGTCTTTGGTGTTGTCATCTTTCATGCACCAATGACCAGCTCCTGAGTTGCTAAAGGTGTCAATATAATAAACAACCCTTTTATATCTTGGCTTCACTAAGGGATGTTTCAGCTACTGTACATGAAACAATTGCCTCTGTATTTTGGGTTCTCCTTCTTTCAGGGCTTCAAGGAACACCTTTGTTGAAACTGCTATTAATGCTTATTGGTTTCTGAAAAAGAGCAGTTAAGATTTAATTTTAGATAACTATTCTTGGGGGAAAAAACCTCAGAGCTTTGGATTAGGACTTTCTAATGTTGTCTTGTGTAACTTGGACATTTCACAAAAAGTTTTTCTTAGTCAAGCTTCCTGGGTAAAAAAAATCTTTTTTAAACCTAATTCAAACTTGAAAGAAAAATCTAGAATGGGTGAATTTTACAATTCACTTCACTGGGAACAGAATTTATCATCTATTGTGTTCAGTTAGAGTTCTAACAACATTACTTAATTGCTTACCTCTAATGATAAGAAGTGTATCACAGTTGCTTTTGGAAGATCAACCTGTAAAAATATCAAGAAATCAATACTTAACCATTCTCTCTTATCAGTTTGCCAACTAGAGATGAGCTATACTGAAGGGAGCCAGATCTTTTGATTTCCAGAGAAGCATTCATGCTGCTAAAATGGGAAACTTAGTTTAAAATGATTAAAACATTTTTAACCATTCTTGACAGATTCCATTATGGAAAGTTGCACATAGGTGCAGGCCAACAGGCAGTTATGTTTCCTGAAAAGCATACACCATTTCAAAGTCCTTTGTGACATGGTCAGTGAAGTCTAAAAGCCATATACAAACAAGAGCTATGTTTGCTTAAATGGAAGTGCAAATCTAGCAGGAACAAGTTATTACATCTACCACAATAGTTGGTGTATTACAGCTTAAGAGCTTACATGCTTAAATGCTTGTTATATTTTATTCCATGCAGCTGTCCCATACACACAATTTGAGACACTTTTCAAGTATCAGAGAAACAGACCAGGGGTCTTACTTAACCTGAAGTTTGACTCATTTGGTTATCACTAAAGTGAGGCAATTAGCAGTGGTTTGTTCCAGATAGGAACGGCACCATCCACTGCAATTAAGGATTCAGAATTAGTTCAGGCTTCTGCCAAATACTTACTGCTAAAATCTCAATCTCACTTGTTTTTTGTTGCAGGCTAGAAATGAATGTCTGAAGTCTTGTTTGTACCTGGGAACAAAAGATGGGCAAAAGTAAAATATACAGCTTGTGAGACACAGGTTGGGAACACTGATTTCATACTGCATAGGTGAGAACAAAATAGGCTGCTTCTAACAAGATGTAGAACTACATCATATTGAAACAAATATTTAATATGATTTTCAGTAAAAATTTCACAATAATCCTTGATGAGCAGAGAGGAAGGAGACTGGAGCTGAGACACTCTTGACTCAGTGGTACACACTTGAAAATACTGGTTCTAAAGCAGACAGAACAACATGGATGCTTGCATAACTAGTGAAAACTGCCCTCTGTTTCTGGGTGTTAGATAACTTTCAAAGGAACGTGAGAACCTGTGACTGGATGCAGTGAATCACCTCCATTAAAGAAGGAGGATGGCTTTTGAAAGCCAAACCAAAATAAGGGTCATGCCTTGTAACACCTTTTATCAGAGCAAGCTAGGGGTCCTGCAAAGGTAGCACTTTAAAAACGTAGTTGCAGGCTTGCATTATGTTGTCTTTTCTACCTTGGAAAAGTTGCTTTTACATATTCAAAACCTGAAAACAATAAGTCTGTTTAGCTCAGAGAGTAACATCCATTTCTTTATTTGGGTTCTGAGAACTATTAACTGGGGAGATTTTTTTTGTTGCACATCCAAGTTTGGACTGAAAAGGGGATAAAATGACAGTTCTGCTTTACCATGTACTCTAAATATCTTGAGGGTAATAATGTTAAACAAGAAAATTCTGACATTTGTTTCTAGCATCACTGAATGTTTTCTACACTACTATAGTATCAAGTTTTAGGCAGGTTGTAGGGTTTTTTGTTATTGTTTTGGTTTGGTTTTTTTTTGTGTTTTTTTTTAAATCCACAATTTTCTTAGGCCTTTAGTTTGAGACAACTTAATGAAATAAAATGCATGAAGTACCTTTTACAAACATACTACAAATTAAAAGTATGATGACCTTGCACCTTTGTGCTGGTTTTGTCTGGGGCAGAGTTAGCTTTTTTCACAGTGGCAGTTATGGGGCTATCTTTTGGATTTTTGCTGAACACGGGATTGATAACAGATGGTTTTGTTATAGCTGAGCAGTTAATCACTGATAAAGATAAGTAAGGAAGCAATAGATGGCAAGACTATCAGCCACAGATGTAGGGATCAAACACTATTGTACTAAAGTTACAGGAATTTTCCAACATCTTCCCCCACAGCTGCACAGACTACTTCTTTTAAAACAATATGACTTGTTTGATAACAGAGCCAAGGCCTCTTTCTCCTTTTCGTACAGCCATGCTGGTGGGGAAGCTGGGGGTGCATGGGAGGCTTGGAGGTGACACAGCCAGGGGAGGTGACCCCAGCTGACCAAAGGGACACTCCAAACCATGTCACATCATGCTCAGTGTATAAAGTTGGGGAAAGAAGAAAGAAGGGGGGACATTTGGAGCGATGGTGTTTGTCTTCCCATTCACCATTCCAGGTGATGGGACCCTGCTCTTCTGGGGATGGCTGAACACCTGCTGGCCCGTGGGAAGCACTGAATTCATTCCTTGTTTTGCTTTGCTGGTGTGCACAGCTTTTGCTTTCCCTTATTAAACTCTCTTTGTCTCAACCCAGGAGTTTTCTGGCTTTTATCCTTCTGATTCTCTCCCTGATCCCACTGGTGTGGGAGTGAGCCAAGGCTGCTTGGGCCTTGGCTGCTGGCTGGGGTTAAACCATGACAACCTTTAACACACTTCAGCATTTAGGGAGGAAGAAAAACAAAAGGGAAGTTCCAGAACCAACAGCTCCTAGAAAAGTATTTTAGTATGCACGCACAATGATAGCTGATGTCACAGATAATCCCTAAAATCCAAATTGTTAGAAAGAGTGGTATTTGCCTTCAACCACCTGTGTTGTTCCTAGTCTAATTTATGAATAAAGAACAAACAGGATGAATTTGTTTAAGTTAGGTGATAATGAAGTATGAATTCTACCATTCCTTAACTTCTAAGGATCACTTCTGAATACTTATTTGATGTGTGTGTACCTGAATTTCTTGACGCCGCCTGGCACTGGCAGACAATTTTTCAGGGGCTATAACACTAACGTTAGGCACTGTTCCGTGTGATTCAAACACACCTGAAATGCAAACACATCATTTTAGTTCATAGTATTTCTTTATACAACAAGTATCAAGAAACAGAAAATACACAAATACTACAAATACTATGCTAAAATCATTGTAGTACAGGGATTAAAAAACTGCTGAAAACCTCCAAAATCTGACAGGATAATGAGATGTGCACATAAATTCTCAAACACTCACAACTTTGATGGACTGGTTGTTAAGACTAAGAAATTTGGTATTTTACGTCACTGTTCCCTGAAACTAAGAAAAGGTTCCAAATGACTTTCGTAATTTCACAAAGGAATGCAGAGCACCTAATATCAAAAAAAGCCATTACAAGAATGAGGTGACTGCTTAATGCTCAGTCCTGTAACAGAATCACTGACAAAATGAACAATAAACACCAGCTTCTCCAAATAACAAAAATTACCATTTGAAATGGCTTATTTTGAAATCCAAATTTCCACTTCTGGTAGTCACACGCACACACAACCAACCTTCTTTCCCTCCCTATTATGCCAAAGTGTGTCTGTGTGAAGTGTTTCTTGAAGAATCACCACCTTCACACACTGTATCAGTGCTCAATAAAACAAGATGCAAAAATGCCAAACTTTAGCCACAAAGTAAGCACTTTAATATTATTCTTTAGGTACAAACTTATCAGAATAAGGAATGCATATCCACAGCTAGAAAGGGAAAAGCATTTTCATTTGGTCTCAATATTTTAACAATCACAGATCAAGTTATTTTTCATCAAGATGACACTCAAATTTCTCCTCAGCTAGGAAATTTGGCGAATTTTGGCTTTCCCAGCTTCTTCGATTACTGTATCAATGAATGCTTGTATGGAGAATATTCTGCCCATTGGTCTGAGCACTTAGTTTGGAGAAAAAGTCTGTTTAAAATCAGTTGGAACAATATCTGAGATTAGGAGGCAGTGCCTCTAATCAGAGCTCTGCTATAAAACATTTTCTTATTTTGCCTTTGGTACTATTCTCCTAAAAACCAGTTTTTGAGCAGAAAGAGGAACAATTAGTTTGTATGTTCTGTAACTAGATATTAAATACCTGAAATATTAGTAAATGATCCTTTTTGATTTGGTATTGAAAGATTATCTGCGGTTTCTCTAAAAATAAACAAAGACAGTTAAGGAAGATACAATTATAAAGAAATACTGTAATAAGACAGTAGTTTCAGATTATCATAGATAGTTAAACTTAATTCCAACAGATAAAGAAGTCTGCAGATAGTCCCCAGCACACATTTATTATTCATGAATCAATTTATTCAGGAACTGTCAAGAAACCATACAAAATTACATTTAAAATCAGGTCTAGAAGCAATGCTCCCTATGGATACAAAAAACATCCTCCCTATCATACAAGAGTGATTTATAGCCTAACACAAAACATATTCTTAGAGTATTCTCTCTGAGTTATTAATTTAATCTGCTTCTCACAGGTTTCTGTGACATAATACTAAAGTATAAAAGTCGCATTTATACTTAAGAGCACACATATTCAAAGGAGTCTTCAATAGTTAGTTTGGATACCTTTACTTTCCACATTCAGAAATTCATTAAAAGAGAAATTTCCTAGGGCTATTACAATCAGCTATTGCATTTCTCTGTTTAGTGATACCATGCAAGGGTTTTTCTATTCTGCTTTCAAGATTAGAAATAAGGTAACTTTTTGAAAGAATGATTTTCTTTTACAGCTTCTAGTAGATCTGTCACAAAGCACCTGAGGATCAGGTTAGTTGCAAAATAAAATACTAAGAATGGCTGAGGCCAGAAAAAGGAGAATGAGAGGTGAATAGCAGGAAACAACAACTGCTTGTATAAACTATGCTTGATTTCAGTATTTCCAAGCTTAATGATTTCCTTTATTGTTAAGCCTAGTCAGAAAAACTGGATGGCAAATCTGTTAAGATTCTGAATTCTACTTTGTGTGACTAATGCATGTCTATTCCTGCTGTCAGTGCATACATACAAATATATCTGGATGCATGTATAATTACAGACTTACAGGGGGCTATGTGTAAGTGACAGCTGCGCTGCTTGAGCAGTACATTTCTCTACTAACTAGTCCTGTCATTTCTGTACTAACTTCCACTGGTGACTGTAAATAGTAATTTCAATGAAGCCAGGATGAAGGGGTTTTCCTGTGTACCTCAAGTCTTTGTCAGGTGTTACTTTCACTTGTGCCATCAGAGCATACAGAAGTGCAAGAGTTACACCTTCATTTCATCATACCAATACTGTTTCAGAATGAAAGGGATTTGCTGCTTTAATTCTTTGATTACACAGTACACAAAAGCAATGGACTTCTGCTCAGTAACAGGAACTTGCAGACAGCCAGACAAAAAGTACTGCTGTTCTAGCAGCTTTGGGGTAACTGTGTGACCTTTTAATTTATGAAGCACTATGGATGTGTGAATGTAGCAGCAGCTAGGGAAATCAGTTTCTTTCTTAATCTCAATACAATTCTGTAACAAAACCTTTTGCTTTCTTTTCCCCTCAAAAGAAATTCAGCAATTTCTTTACCAAGTAAAATTAAAGTTTAACTCAGCATATACAAACATATATTCACTTCTGATTTAGACTATCCACATTATTGACACATTATACTGCTTACCTACTGCATCTTTCGTCACCGATTTTCAATTTCAGTTTCTGGATCAGGTGATCTACTAAGTCAGACTCCAAAATCCTTTTCTCTGTCTGCCTGTCTTTCTCAAAGGATTTCACCTATGATGTAGTTCAATGGGTCTTAAGATTGTTGATTCTTAAAATGGCATACAAATAAACTTATCCAACTTAATCAAAACCAAACTATTTCACCCATTAAAGGTGAAAGAGTCAGGTAGGAAGCTATTATCATTACCAGTCAATCACTGCCAATTAAATCTTTGATCAGATTTTTTTCTGCCAACTACTGATTTATTCTGCATTCCCAAAGCAAGGTTGGCTCCCTGCATCTAATGTGATAATTAAGTTCTAAACAATGGTTTATAATTAAGTATCATATTATTAATATTTTTATTCAAATAATTGTATTAGAATAAAGCTTGCCTTTCAATTTGCAAGAGTTAACTCAAACATTCAAAACTTAGGAATCTGCACCTTCTTTATTGGCAAGAGGTTAATCAGCAACAACACCATTCACCTCATTAACATCTCCTTTATTGGTTTTGCTTCAATAAAGCCATATTTAAAAGAACACTCTACAATAGGCTTGTAGAGGACTTTGAAATATCACTGTGTCATCACCAAGGTTTACTTATTCTTGCAATTATTGCTGTTACAGTAACAGAGTGAATAAGAAAAATGTTTTAGAAAGGCACATTGGCTGTTTGTGCCATATGCTGTCAAATGATTAGTATTTTTTTCAGTCAAAAAATGAATCTTTGTTCAAAAAATAATGATCTTTTCTCTAATGATCCAGAACATTTTAAAACTTTCAACTTCAAAAAACCAAAGATACCAAAACCACAGGGTGCAAGAATACAGAAGAAGAACAGAGTACATTCATATTGTGATGAAGTCCAGTCTTTGCATCCTAATCTGAGTTTATAGAGGTGAAGAGTGTGGTTCTGACTGACTGTTGGAACTACACTGATTTTTATAGATTTACATTTGAGTTGTATTTATTTTGTAACATGAAAAGAAACCAACTGCAAAGATTGTTAAGTCAACAAATTCATTTTGTAGATTTAAGGAAGTCAGAGACAAGAGAAACCTTTTTCCATGCTAAACCATCGATGGCACTGTCAAGCAATGTTTGCAATAGTTTTTGGACTTTCCTAGAGGGAAGGAGGTCTGTGAATAACAGTGTTATACAGGGATAAAAAACGTTTAAAATGTTGAAATTGTTCAGATGTTCTATGACTTAACAACCAAAACTGTATTTACCTCAACTCCACTTATTTAAGTATAATTTACATTGTATTAATAATGACCTCAAAAAAAAAGTAGGACAGAGTATAAATCTGAAACACTATAAAGCATCCCCTGGTCCCATGCTTACCTTCACATGACTTCCTTCTTTCTCTGACACCAGAGCCACATATGTAATCCCAGAGCACCTGCAGTATTCCTGCAGTTCTTCCTGGGACTAAAGTGAGAACAAAAGAAGGGGAATGGGACATTATTTGACATCTTATAAAATGACCAATTAAGTAATCAATCAGTCTCCTGTCTTTAATAAAGTAACTTGATATACAACAGTCACACAACTTCAGAGAGAGAAAAGCTTTATTAACAACTTGAGCAGATGAAACTTCATTATGCATGTATTTATCCACCCAAGGCTTGCTAAAATTGAAATCAAAGTCTATGCTTGGATAGAGAGAATGCCTAGGTCCTGCAGCCCAGGTTCCCACACAGAAGGGCTACCTAGACGTAGAAGTGCAGAGTTCAAGTAACTGTAAAAATGTGCAGTGTAGCATCAGGCAGACAGACACCACCCTGCTGCCTGCAGCTTTCAGTCCTGCATGGCTGGAGGTCTGCCACTAAAGCTGACTCCAGCTGGCTTCCTGTAAAACCAAGGCTATGCTGACTCAGCACTGCTTGCAGGACAGCATTAGACAGAGGCAAGAACCGATCAAGCAGTCATTCCTTATGGATCAAACAAACAAACAAAACAAACAACCCCAAACCAAGAAACTCCAGCCTACGTGATCACAGGAAAAGTATATAATCTAGAATTTTTAGTCCCAAGGGACTGAAATGATTGGAAATTTTATGGCAAAATAATTACAAAAAAGTCAGGCAAACTGAATGAGCTCAAAGCTTCCTGCCCTGCAGCACATGATGTGCAATGGGCAACTGCAGTCTCTCTCTTGTTAGTCACAAACTGGGACACTTGAAGGTGAAGCAGACTCATAATCCTTAAGTAAGTGCCACCACCTCTAAAAGGGACTTCAGTGTTTCCATGTAGCTCACTACATTCCAGTGAAGCAGTGCTGGCTACAGCTCTGTTTGCTTTCAGCTGGACATAAATGGGCCCAGTTCAGCTTGCCACTCTCTCTTCCCCTCCTACTACACATCTCTTCAAGGACTACATGGGGACCCATCTAGTAGCTCAGTTTGCTAAACTGTATTTCTAACAGTAAAATAATGTCAATATTCCCTCTGTACCTGAGTGTCTTTGGCCATCTGGCTATTTAAAAGTTGATGCTACTGTTCTGTTCTTGATGTACCCCCTATTAAGTATTAAATTTATTAATAGGAGGGATCCTTCTTCACACTTTTAAATACTCTGGAGGAATGCTGCAAAGCATTGAGACTTTCTTGACATTACTGTATCTGAATAGCACCCTACATGCTCAGTATTATGAGCCTCCACCTCAATAAAAACAGAAAAATACCCCAAAATGTATGGTTTCAGTCTGCACTAAATTGGAGAACAATAATACAGTTAACACATGGAGATAAAAAATTCTACCTGGGACCAGTCATACATTATTTCAGCTGGAATTCCTGCAGTCCAGAATTTCTGAACAATGTTGATAGCTCTACCCATTGACATCTGACCAACACTTACAACCAGCAGGTCACACGAGCTGACAGAAACCTGAAGGGAAAGTAAAATCAAGGAGACAATATTAGTCACAAGACCACCTTCCACCTAAGGTTACAAAGATGGACAAATATTCCAACATTTGCCAAAATGCATCACCCTAAAAAGCAAAAAAGGGATTAGATCCACCTGTTTTGAGAGCTACAAGCCACCTAAGTCTGTCTGAAAGTCCCTGAAGCTCAATCTTCGATGCAAAGCACCTCCACAGACTAACCTGCCAAGTATCCCTGCCTACTCTGTTCCTTCCTTCCCACTATCCTTGCCAAGGTTAATTTATTCTTATAGAGAAAAGAGAATAATACACATTTCACAACCAAGTGATGATATGTGACACTGTACAAAGTAGTCAATATTCTTAAAGTTTCTTTCCATCTCTAACTTCTATACTTCGATAAAGGGAGAAGTAGTAGGGGAAAAATAACACTAAATATCTACAGTTGTAGTCTTCCATCTGAAAGAATACACAGTCTGAGAAAAACATCCCATTAAATTAAAAATAAAATGGTGTAAGCCTGAAGATCCTGTCTTCCCTTAATTCTCATTTAATAAATAGTTCTATGTAGAGAAACACAAAAGAACACAGGTCATCTTGGTGTCTGCCTTCTATTTCAGTACAGTATTATTTTGGAACATATCTGAACATCTTATTTTTTGTCCATCTCTAGCTACAATTAGGTTATTGAACTGTCGGAAGTAAACAAATTCCCCACTTCCCAAAAAAGACTTACAGAATCCTCCACACTGGAAACAGCAGCAGTTATTTTATCTATAGCTATGCTGACTCCAACAGCTGAAGGAACTGGTCCTACTGTCTGTGGCCCTCTAAACTGTGGAATCTCAAGACAAGAAAAAAACAGAATGGAAGACCAGTTAGTTATCTTGGCAAAATGGGTTAAAAAAAATCAAAATATACTAGAAGAGATAAGCACATACCAGATGATCATATCTGCCTCCTGCAGCAAGAATTTCAGGCACAGTTCTTTGTCTTCTTTTGATGTATGCTATAAACTGAAAGATAATACCATTGTGCTGCTGTATTTTGTAAACTAGTCCCAGATTTATAGAGATCTGTAAAATAAAAACAAATATGTGCACATATATATTTAATTTCCTGTTAGCAGCATGGATTTAAAACATTGCTTTCACATAAGGAAGATCTATGGAAACATTCCTTATCTCCAAAAATTTAAAATACAGTGAAAAATAAGGAAATTAAAGGTGCTTTATTCTTACAGCATCTCAAGAAACCTGTAGCACAAAACCCAAACAGCAAGCTTCAAGGAAGGTGGAGGTCTTTAGTAGTCATTAGATTTCTGTCTTTTTAAAATATTTACAGTTTGTTTCAAAATTTATTAAATCCCCTCTTTTATGCTCTAAGTAATGCCTTCAGTCTTGGGTGGAGAAAGGAAAAAAGTTTGAGTGTCATTAGATAAGTTAAGCCAGAGCCTTCTGACTAGAAGAGGTCTTATTTTTAAAATGCATCTTTAATAAAGAAAAAAAAAAGGGGGAAAAAAAAGGAAGAAGTATCAATTCAGTATTATTTGCCATCAAGACACTTGCACGTGCTTTTTCTGTTCTAAAATATCTTTATTTCTTGGCATATTACAATGCACAGCAGCCCTGTAAATCCATTAATTTATTAGCAGAGCATTTTACAAACCTGAAGTTTTATTCCCAGTTGCTTTAACAGACCAATGATTTCCTCTAAATCCTTCATGCCATGCTTCAACAGCTGAGTGACACTTGGCTTTTGTTTTATCATTGTGTTTAGAAAGGGAAATACATTACTTGCTTCTCCCTTCTGCTCAATGAACTTATAGAGTCGAGAAAGCTAAAAACAAAAAAATAAAATTATAAGCATACATAGCAACACATACAACATTCATAATAGGTCCCATCTGAAAACAAGAAAAATATCTGACTTTCTAATTGTGGGAGTAAGACATGTGCCTTTTTTGTTTGTTTTGGCTAGCAGGCTGTTTTTACATAGTGGAGTTGAGGAAAGCAATAGGAAGACACAAGTCTCCGACTACCCAGAAGTTACCTTCAACTCTACGCACATTCAATGTTTGCAGAGAAGTTTTTTTAAAAGTTCCTCTCAGTTTTCTTTATTAAATACTTCTCTGTAGTATTCCATTTACCCTTTACTAGTTTCCACATGTTTAGAGAACAAGCTGCAATACTGACTTTCAGAGAGAACAGAGAACAAAGTCAGACCACTTGCAAAGGGATTGACCTGAACAGCACATGTAACAGGTTATTTTTCTTCCTCTGGTTGATTAAATTACAAAGAAAATAAAATATTACTGACTTATGGCAAATTACAGGGAAATTAGCACTGAATTAAGATCACTTACACTAGATGATGTGAGAGAAAGATTACAGAACTTGGCTTCTACTTCTCTTTTAGTCAGCTTTTCAGTCTACAAGAAAAACAGATTAAATCAACATTTGATTGTGTTTAATGCATTATTGTAATTATTCAAATTAATTTCACTTATATTCTGTGCTTATAAAAGACCTATTAAAATACATTTTAAATTTAATTTTTAAATGTTTTTATTGACTAGCCTGTCAGTTCTTGATTAGACAGGTGAATAATTCTCTCATTAATACACAGTCAAGAATCATCTTAAACCATCCCAATCCAGAAGTAACAAGAAAGTAATTAATCAACATTTACAGCCCAAAGCCAACCTTTTTATGTATCTAGAGTATACTCCTGGTTAGGCTGGCAATGGGCTGTTATTCATTTTTAGTGATAGCCCCACAAAACAGAATATTCTACAGAGATGATTACAGAGGATAGGTTAATAACTAATGCCTTACCACAGCATCATAGAGAATGATGTAGACTTGATTGAGTTTGTCCTCTGGTATCCCACAGTGCAAAAGTATAGCTTTCAGTAAGGCAGTGTGGTTCAGATAAATACTGTAATTTCTTTCCTAGCAAAGCATAAATAAAGAAAAGGAGAAAGAATGAAAAAGCCAAGTTTTACCTGCATTCTGTTTTCTTAAAAAAAACCCAACCCCCACAAAACAAAGAGGCTTTCCTATACATTTAATAATAATAATTAACTTCAAACCATTTCTTTCACTACCTTACCTTTCATCTTTAACTAAAGAATGGCAAGTCTTGTCCCATTCTACAGTAATCACTTGTCTGACAGAAGAAAGACATTATTTCAATGGTACCATAAATGATTCAGTTCTTTCCTTTGCACATAAACCTATGCTTCATTTTAAGTTTACCTAGGAAACACATCTTTTATGACAGTGTTCTATAAGTGACTATAGATTAAATGTGAAAATAGTTCTGTACAGCTTAAGGGAAGTATCCTTTTACAACACATCAAACTTATTATTGAGTTAAATTAAAATTTTGGGTGGAAAAGAGAGGAAAGGGGCTGATTATAGAGAATCTACCTGTAGCACTGAAAATTCTTGAATGATTTCTGAAATTGCATAAATTGTTTCTGCTATAGGCAAAAAGCTATTTCCAGTAGATGTAATGATGTCAAATGCACATTCTAGGAGTTCTTTGGGATGACAGCGGTCTAACTTCCGAGGTCTGAAAACTCGCTCTATACAGTATCTAAAGGAAACATTGAACAATGAATCAGCCTCTTCAGAAGTCACTGTCAAAGTCAGTGCAAAGTGTCACCCCTACATCTCTTACCTTTTCAAGTTTGATATGTTATTTCTAGCTACAAATCTTGCAAAAGGAATCTGAAAAACAAAATACACGAAAACTGTTGAAACCAAACAGTTGGTTTGACTGAGCTCTGCAACTAGAGATGAATTATACTGTGTAGTTAGTTACACTTGTACTCTCCCAAGTGTAATATAATGCCTAAAACACCTGACATAGCCAAGTAGTATTAATCTAACCATTCTGCTGCAAGTTTTAAATGAAAACATTATTTTCACCTATGTTAAAAAAACAAACAAACACTATTTCTTCAAAATGTGGTCAGGGCTCCAGCTGTCAAGAGGAGGAGTACAGAACCCAGGAGAACAAGAACAGACATTGAAAGATACACTACTTCAGCAGCCAAAAGAAATGTAAGCTTAAACCAAATTCTACCACAGCACCCTCCAAACCCTCTGAAGCTTTGCCTGCAGAGATGATGCTACTTACTCTGAGGTCATAAGGAAGCATTACCAGCATCCCACTGTGATCCATGAAATATGAAGCTTCATTATGTTCATATAGTTTCTTATTCCTGGGCATCAGCAGTGGAGTATGCAGCTTGATGGCTCCTGCACAAAACCAGAAAACACTATTATCTCTCATTTCAGAAGAACACCTGCTTTTTACAAGTTCATGAACACCCTTGCAGGGCATAATTATGTCAATCCATAAGTGAAAAAATTACATTAAATGTCCTTAATGGACTTTCCTCTTCCATATTTAAAGAAAGAATGTAAAATTTTGTTTCATGCCTATGCTGCATGCTTCTTGGGCTCAGCAGAGAGGCCACAGAAGAGAGAACTGCCAATTCCACAGCCCAGCAGAATCTTTACCTTGCCCTCCCTCTTTAAACACCACCTTTCACAAAAGCAGGCAAATGAAACAGATGAGAAACTCTGCAGTTACCAGTAACAAGTACTGCTTTGGTCTAGAGACATTTCCATATAGAACAAATTTTGTTCAGACATGTTGCATCCTCTGTCTCAAAAACATACTAGAAGTGTTTGTGTTTCATTTTTAAAACTTCATGAATACCTTTCTTTTCCTGGCTACATTTTGCAACCATCTATCTGCATGAATCCAATCTTCACTGAAACCTAAATATTAATAATACCACTTATTACTGAAAAATTGTTTTCTGTTTTAATATTTGATTGAGAATCACTAGAAAATTTATTTAAGATTAACTCAATTAGATTTTAACTCAACATTAACTTTTAAACGAAAAAAGAAGTGCCCCAGATAGAAAGAATTTCTTCTAGCCATTACAGATGTCAGACACAATCTAATGGAAAGAAATAAATATCCAATCCCCATTTTTTTCCAAAAGCATGAAAACATTTCAGTCCTTAAAATTTCCCAAATCTGTCAAGCTTTAAGGAGCAATGGGAGAGGTAAACCCATCCTTGACTTTGTATTTCGCAGCTTCTCACTCTTTTGTATTGCCAAATTTTGATCATGCTTAATCAGATTATGATTTACTTGGAAAATGCAAAGTTTCCATTTCAAAATTCAGTATTTTTATATAAAATAGTATCATGAACACCTGTAAGACAACACAATTTATAACATTCCAAGTGAGACAGTGGCTGTATAAATTTCCTTCTCAAAAAATAATTTTAAGCGAATGCTATTATTAATGACTGGATAGATTCCTGGAAAGGAAAATGAGAGACTATTAAATATCATGGCATCAGCTTCGGCTCAGGAAGTTCCTGAACAGCAAAGCATTTCCAAGAATACATCACTGGAAGTACCCCTACATGCTTGCTTTGTTTCCATACTCTCCCTTATGCTCTTCCCATTCTGGCTGCTCAAAAGAGGTTACTGTGCTCCATGGATGCCTGATCTCCCACTACAGAGCTAGCCTTTGCATTCAGATCCAAATTTTGTGTAACAGGCTGTGCCTCTAAAACTTCATACAGATTTATCAGAACAACCATGTACATTCAAAAATATAATTAAGACTTTCACTCTTCTTTCTGTAGGAAATGTAAATAATTCAGATTTTATATTAGTAGCTATTACTGGAATGACAAAATAACAGAAGAAAACATAGAAACGTCAAATGATCAACTACTGAACATGTTTTCTGATTTCTCTTACAGAAGTAAATCCATTCCATTCTTTTAAATCCATTCCATTCTTTTAAATCCATTCAATCACAAGAAAGGAAATGAATGACTTTTGTAAACACACCCACCGTGTCTTTTAAATATCCGGCTGACAATGTCACATACATGCTGCTGTATCTTGGCTGCCCAAATAGAAAAACTACCCTGAAACCATCACAAATAAAAAGTACATATATAATTCACACGTGATGAACATTCCATGTAGGCAATCATTCCATGTAATACAGGCAATAAACATTCTGCTATCTCATCCCACTACAAAAAACTGCAATGCTTACAGAATAAAAAATAACTAAAGCTATATGTAGCATAATTGTACTGTGTTACCTTTAATTTCTTTAGATTTAGAAAGATTCAAGAGCTGATAAACTAAGAAAAATCAAATCAATTAGAAAGCATCCAGGGTCAACACTTTCTGCTGACAACCAGTCAACCATTAATTTGACAGGAATTCAGAGTAAAGAAAGTAATCATCTGGACATAAGCTTAAAGCTCTAGCTGCTACAAACAAACACTGCTGGTTTCTTCACTGAAGAATGAATGTAAGGCTCAAATGGGAAGCAGCTATTGTAACCCACACAGCAAAGACTGTAGTTTTAAGAGGGAACCAAAGTAAAGGTGAATCTTGAGATAATGCAATTCACTCAGAAATGCACAGTGAATTGCATTGAGATAATGCAATGCACTCAGAAATGCTACAGAAATGCTTATCCATATAAGCATATTTTAAAAAAATTCAACACAGGGAAAAGCCAAACCCACACCTCCCCTGAACACCTACAAACCTTCAGCATATCACTGTCATAAGTATAGTCTATTGCTGGAGATATTCTCTGTGCAAATATCTGACTCATCATGGTCCGGTAGGCCTTGCCATCCACGTTTGCTAAGGTGTGGTGGAGGACTTCATGGAGTTCAGACTCTTCCATTTGGGGTGGTGGAAGATGTTCACTTTTTAACAGCTCCACAGCAGTTGGTCGTGCTGCAGGATCATGGTTCAGGAGCCACGTAATAACCAATCTCTACAAATTAAATCAAAATTTTACAGATTAGAAACATTTTGCAAGGTAACAGTATTTGCAACAAACTTGGTAGTTATATCAATTTGGTAACAAACTGTAGGACTCTACAGGGGAAAAGCCAGCAGAATCTGAATCTTTGGCATGGACATTATTTGCTTACTAAATTATTAATATCTTTTATTATCATCTGAAAAAATTTACTAAACCACAGAACATATTAGAAATGTGTCTCCTGGGATGACAAAATATGCAGTATCCTTTTCCTTTGATGTTCCATGGTATGCTAACTCTCATCTCTTTATCAACAAAATTAAGAGAAAGTTAAGAGGAAAAGCAGAATTGCATGCATGAAATCAAAGATTTGAAAGGCACAAGTGTCAGAGTAGGAGGAATCTCCCTGGCATATTCCAGCAAAATGTACAAAATGGATATGTTTTATGGTACTAGTAACATGCAGATTGTGTTTTAAAAGCATAACACACTAAGTTAATACTAATGGTCAACAAAAGAGTTGATTAGCACAAGGATAAAGCCACCTAGATGGTCCAGAAAAGATTACACTGCTCCTTATCACTTCATTACTCTGCCATGGAGGCCTCCAGAACAGCTCTTGGCAGCTCTGTCAAGCTTGGAGCAGCCAATTGAGCTTTTGCACATCTCCTTCTGTTGTGTGACACATTTCTTTCAAAAAGTTTAAATAAAAAGTTAAACAATTGAGCTGCCATTTCTCTGAGCATAAAAAGTTAAAATTGTCTCCCAGAGCTTTAAGATGTGCCAGTGAACTCTAAATTTGTTCATGACTGTGCTCAGAGAATTCTGTAGGTAAATATATTTCTATGTCAACAATTCTTTTGAGGTTTAATTTCCTTACTTTGTTCTAATATCATGTAATAAGAACTTGGCAGAGAATACTAGGTGGGGAATTAAGCGGGAAATTAAGGGGCAAAAATTATAACCAATGTTTTCTGAGAAGGAATACCTAATAGTTAAAATATATTCAAAATTACCTGCTTTGCATGCTTGACTTCATCAAAGTCCTTAGGAAATACAATCGCAGGCTAACAAAACAGAAACCAAAATCCACATTTGAATTTTAACAAGCAGTCCAGATTGCTCAGATTAGTCTTACTTTTAAGTTCTACATATTAAACAGATAAATAAAGCATTTCCATTGCCCGTGAAAAAAAAAAAAACCCAATCAAACAAACAAACCAATCCCCACATGGCAAATTAAATTTATTTGAGGAGCTAAAAGGAGGATGAAAGCTCTGATGTTTTGTACAATGAAAGTACAACCCATAACCACAAGCATTTACCAACTACAAATAGCAACTTATTCCTGAGAAAGGCTCACCAGGCCTAAACCTAAGTATACTGAAGAGATGATTCCTTTATCTGACAAGTAATAATTAATTTCACAGACAGAACACAGACTGATGGCATTACCATTAGAATCCACAGTGCATTATAGGAATGTCAGTGCACCAGCTCCAATTGTATTCTTCACTTTTCATTATATGTTTTACAAACCTTGTTTTTGAGCACTCCCTGTGGCAACATTTTTTTGCTATATTTTGCATCTTTTTGCTTCTCTTAACAAATTATTTGATGCATAGAATTAACGTATTTCATAGCTGTGTACTTACCAGCCTTAGCTGACTAAGAACAAAGATCCTTTCTGATGCAGTATTCATAGGATGATAACACATTTCAAAGAAAATTATACCTAGGCTGAACAAGTCCACTTTCTAAAGAAGAAAAAAATGAAAACTTGTATGTAGTACCTATCAATTCTCTGAAGACAAAAATAGCAGAGCAAAAAAATCCCAACAAACGTTTAGGTTAAATTGAAAGCTGGAGAGAAGGCTGGGGTTTTTCTGTGTTTTTGTGTGTTTTTATTATTATCCATTTTTAAAGCTTTTTTGTTAGAAGACACAATCCATTAAGATTTGGTAGACTTTAAAGCCTTCTATCATCACAGCACTGCTATGAATAAATGATGGTTGCACTCGAGTTGTGGTCAGCAGCTTAACAGCAAAGTGAGGAGCAGATGTTCCTCAGGGTTAGGCAGTGGGACTGGCATTGTTTAGCATCTTTGTTGGTGACATGGACAGTGGGACTGAGAGCAGCCTCAGCAAGTTTGCTGGTGACACTGAGCTGTGTGGTGCAGGTGACACGCTGGAGGGAAGGGATGCCATCAAAAGGGATCTTGACAGGCTGGAGAGGTGGGTCTGGGTGAACCTCATGAAGATCAACAAGGCCAACTGCAAGGTCCTGCACATGGGTTGGGGTAATCCCAAGCACAAATACAGGCTGGGCAGAGAATGGATTGAGAGGAGGAGCCATGAGAAGAACATGAGGATGTTGGCTGACAGGACTCTCAACATGATCTGTCAGTACACTCACAGCCCAAAAAGCAAAAACATCCTGTGCTGCATCAAAAGCAGTGTGATCAACAAGCTTAAGGAGGTGATTCTCTCAATCTACTCCACTCTCATGCTATCCCACCTGGAGTGCTGCATCCAGCTCTGGGCCCCCAACATAAGGAGAACATAGATCTGGTAGAGCAAGTACATGGAACAAGTCCAGAGAGGGCCACAAAGATGATTAAAGGAACAGAGCACCACTCTCATGAGGAAAGGCTGAGAGAATTGGAATTGCTTAGCCTGGAGAGAAGGCTCCATGGACACCTTAGATCAGCCTTTCAGTACCTCAAGGGAACTACAAGAATGCCAGAGAGGGACTTTTTACAAGTCCCTCTCACTGAGTGACAGGCCAAGGGATAATGGCTTTAAAATGAAAGAGGATAGGTTTAGACTGAATATTAGGAAAAAAATCTTTACTGTGAGGGTGGAACAGGTTGCTCAGAGAAGTTGTGGATGCCCCATTTCTGGAAGTGGTCAAGGCCAGGTTGGATGGGGCTTGAAGCAACCTGGTCTAGAGGAAGGTGTCCCTGCCCATGGCAGGGTGTTGGAACTGGATAAGCTTTGGGGTCCCTTTCAACCTAAACCATTCTATAATTCTATGACTCCCACTTTGAAAACATTTCCTTGCTTTGTCTCTGCATATAAACAGGATTCTCTTTGATGGAAAAAATACACCCTCACCTCCCACAATCACAGTCTAGAAATCCAGAACAGCAGTTTACACTATATTACCTTAACTAAAAGTAATATAATGTATACTATATAAAAGGTAAGATTTCTATCCTATTCAGTTACAGAGGTCCTCTATCATTACATGCTTTCAACTTGAAGTTGCTTGCATCTTGTCATAATCAAGCACAGGCAGAACAATTGACTTGCCCACATCGTTCTATCCTTGATTTCCTCTTGAAGGAATGTTTAATTCCCCTGATTAGCACAGGAGTCAATGACATGCTGTTCCACACTGAATTCATCTTGTCAAGGAGGAATGACCCAAATCATACCTGCTACATCTTAGATTCCTTGCTACCTTTTCATTAAGTCTACTCCAATCATACCTGATTGTATGTAGATTTAGTGCTTCCTTGGACCTCTGGGCTGACATACAGCGCGGTGCCAACCATCCCTGTCAAGTTACCTAGGTGGCAAAAGATGAGAGCACCAGTTTCAAGAAAGTCAGAAAGAAATGCAGCATCCATATCAAGAAAAAGCTCGTTCATGTTCTCTAGGTGGGAGTGCAGTCCTTACTGAGAGAGACCAAGCTGAGAATACCTTGACAAACAGACAGTTCTTACCCTCACAGGTCAAGTACCCGTGTCTATCTGTAGTAACTAAACCTATCTATTGCTTTACAGACTTGTAGTAGGTCAGTACACAAATGTTACAACTAAATTTCACCGCCATTACATTTGTCTTTAAACATACCATGTACTAAAGTTCCCTCAAAATACCATATTCAGACTCTAGCTAAAATCAAACCAATCAACCAAGGACACTGAAGTCTTGAAATTTTCCTATACAGGCAAGAGAACACAAGTGCAGATGGAACAGATATACAGGCTCTCTCTATAGCTCACCATGAGGAAAGCAATGATCTAAGGCAGAAGGCTAGCAGAGGAAGCTAATTGATTCTTAGATAAGAGGCAAAACTGCCAGATTACAATATAGCTACCCAACTTGGGTTATATCTCTTAATAAAGAGAAATTCTATTTTCAAAGAACAAATGGAAATTTTAACAGCCTATACAAGACCACAGAATATAAATGCTTGCTTAAAATAATTTATAACAAGTTGCAGTGTAAACTAACCTGATGGGTCAGACACAGCAGAACCATCCGAGAGATTTTCCTCTTGTTTAGAGACCACCTGAAACCAGCAAAACAGTCATATTGTAAATGACACGTGAAATACTTCTGTTGGCTGCTCCTGTCATTTGGGTTGGCAGTGCATGGTTTAATTCTAGAACCGTAGAAATTTAAAAGAAATTTATAGCATTCTCAATATATAAACATTGTGGTCATTTAACTTATGTTTTTTTGTTTTTTTTTTTCAAATTCAAAAACCAAATTCAAGAGTTTTTTCATTCACTTTAAGCTATACTTACTGCATTTGCTGGATAATCTGTAGCTAAACCAAAATCACCAATTTTCACATGATCATCTGAATCTAAAAAAATGTTCACAGGTTTCAAGTCTCTGTGGATCATTCCCTGTTACAGGAAGAGAATAAAAAAAGACCCACAGAATGTTAAAGAATAAACATTATTCAAAATAGAAGTCCTTATAATGGACTAGAAAACCATATTACATACTTTTAATACAGTGGTAGACCTACTGCATGAAGTCACTAAAGATCAGTCTTGAAGACAGACTATCATTTGTAGCCCAGAAGCCAGAAACAATTTTAAGTGCTACCAGCTATCTAACAGAATGTTTTTAAATGATGGTCAGATTTTTATGACTAATGGGTAAAATCTGAAGTGGTTTATTATAAAATTCATGTTCATTATAAAATATAATAAAACCCAAGAACCAACTAATAGTGGAAAGGGCAAAGAGAGGAAACTTGCTAATGCATGCCCCAAGATGAAGAACCCAGAGAGAAAGAGGCATAACACAGATATCATGTACAGGCCATGACTATCCTGTTTACAGACCTTCTCATGGATATAAGCTAACCCATCCAAAATTTCTCGGAAAAGCCTCCAAAGCCGACTGGTGTCTTCATATAACCCTTGGTCAATAGTGTCCCTCAATGTGCTCTTTTCACAATATTCCATCTTCAGTTGTGCATTCACAGGGGACAAAGGGAAGAAAGAACAGTTTTGTTAAGACAAGACACTATCAGAAACTTGTACCTGTACACATATTACTGCCTGGGCTCAGGAGCAAATAGTATCACCAAAAAAATCAGCTATTTGGAATTCTCCTGAGAGCTGTCTTTTAGCTACAAACATGCATTCACTTCTGGGTCCTACCTCATTTTCTGGGACAATGGTATGAGCCTGCAGAGTAGCATATTCTCTAACATAAACATTAACAACAAAGTGAAACCAGCCAAGCCATAGTATGTGATAAAGCCAAACCACAAAGAATGTCTGGCTTTATTGCACTTGGTGTCTTAACTGCTTTTATTATGAATATACACAACGCATACAAACAAGCTTATTAAAAACTAATTCCATCTACTTGTAACTTCCTTCCAGACAAGTTCTAGCATTAAGTGCATTATAAAAAATTGCACATCACCACAGAATAGTTAGCTATGATATATAGCTATAAATAGTTTCTGGGAGAAGTTGACTAACTCCTAACACAAAGGAGGTGTCAGTAGAATAGCCTGAAGCTGCAACTCTGCAGGAGTTTAATTGTGTGCCTACTGTTAGAGCCATACAACGGGCTTTACAGATTACTGATTTCTATTAAAATAAAGTGCATACACAATACTGTGCTTTTGAAGAGAATGAGGAAGTTTTCACATCTGTGAAAGACAACTTTCCCTCAGGAATTTAGCATGGTAGACTTCAACTCCACATTGGGAATTAACACCAATTAACAACCAAACCGAGGAACAGCTAGAGTGTTGGGTATTGAGATGGATATTCTCAACAAATAAGCACAAGGCAAAAGAATGCTTTGAAAGCCACAGACTCAAAGGTTGGCTGCTTGGGTTGTTCTATGGTTAGATCAGGAATTGCCAACTTTTAGTTGTACATGAGCAACACCAGTTATCCCATTACACACTATGGCACTCCCAAACTTTGTTCTCTCCAGGCACAAATATAGAGCCTTGGAAATCACAACAAACCACGTGCATTGCACAGTGCCTTCCACCAGCTAAGCCTTCAGAAAACCAGTCTAATGCAAAAACAGCACTGAAATTACTTGTTTGCATTTTTTAAGGTCATTACTTCTCATGAAAATCAGCAACTAGTATCTGCAGGTTGAAATAAACTGTATCCTTTCATGTGAACACATTTGTACCTGAATGTACAGATAATGCACTGTCTGAATGACTGGTGTCCTGTCCTCTCCTCCATGGCTGTTCTTTTCATTGCCCTCTTCATTCTTTATCACAACGAAAATAACGGAACAATTAGCTACAGGAAGATGTGCAGACTTTTTTATTACATACTACTGTTTTTTAATGGCTGGAATACATTGATGAGAACTCAGCTTCTATAGATAGTTTGAAAAAGAGCAAAATAATAGAGTGAAATTTTGTAATACCATTGCATCTAAATAAACTAGAAAAACAGGTGTGGCCAATTCTCAAAGTGAAAATTAATAGCATTTTGCCATTATTAGATACTGAAGGAAAAGAATTCTGGAATAACTAGATGAATCCTAAATCTCAAGCTGTATCATATTAAAAAAAAGAGAAAGATAAGATTTGAAACTAGTAGATAGAAAGCTTGCTTGACAAACAATGCAACCCCCACCTTCAACCAACAATTTTGGTATGGTGTGTATACATATACATATATATTGAAAAAAGAATGCACTGCCATATTATTAAATGATATACTGAAAACCTTTTCTTGCCAATGTACATTATAACAGAAAGAGGAAGGAGATGCAGCTTTAAATAAAAGCATGTTACAGATCACCAGGGTTGGCAGTGACATACTGTAAATGCTGTAGAAGAGTGTGAATTAGCTTTCTAGTGATACAGTGCACTGACTGTCCACAGCAAGTGCTGTGACACCATCTTAAAATCAACTAAAACCTTAGTCATTATACTGACTTCCCCTCTCTTTCAGACTGTTAGCAGTATGCATTTTGTCTGCTCTAAAAAGTTGCATATGAACACATATATTGGTTAAAATCATAAAGGCAGAACAGAATTTCAACTTTGAGAGGTGTAAGACCATGTAATCCATAACTGTTAAATCATAAACACACTGAAGTGTTAAATTTGCAATAACCTGGGTCATGACTAAAAAAAACCCCATATTTAGTTCAATAAACACTTCAGGAAACAGAATCCAGATTAGCTGCATCAGACTGATTTCTATGGGATGCAGCTCACAATGGCACATCACTTACTCTAACAGACAGGTAAGGTTATGTTTCTGTAATTACAGCAGAAGTGAAATAACTGACCTATTTACTTGTCAAGGACTATTTTATTATATTTTAATTTTCACTAATTTTATCTTTACACTTACTGGAGAATGACCTTTACTATTTTCATCTTCATTTTCAAAAATTATTTCGCTTTCAGAATCTGTGGTTGGCCTGTTTAAAAACACAGAAAGAAAAAAAATCTCAAAAGTCCTGCATACCAAGTAATATTTACTAAAGAATTTGGAAATAATTTTGGGGGGGGAAAAAAAATCTAAGCTTCTGCTGAAGACTTTCTATAGACTTTGAAAAAAAAGCAAAACAAAACAATACCCAGAAAACCATCCTGCTTGCAAAGAAACGCTTCCTTTGACAGTCCAGTTCTAAAATGGAAGGTATATATTTGCCATCAATAAAATTTAATTGCTATTTCCAGTAAGCAGAACTGAGATAAATTTATTTAATTGCTTATACAAAAAAATCACTGAGTGAGACAACTGAGCCATACACAGAAGAAGGTATGGAATACACTAATAAAAACCAAAACAAAAAAGGTCAAATTTGATATTTTTCAAGATTTGTAATATTTTTCTGTTATTCTTTATTAAAAAATTTTATTCTCAAGGCTGGAAAGGACAGTCAAACATAAGGTAAGCAGTCATGCATTCTGGCACAAATATGCAGCTTCAAGAAGCATACATCAAATAAATTTCCACATTGATTGACAATCCTTAGCTAGAAAATTTCCTCTTCCTGGCTATGTGACTGCTGGCACATACACTGGTTTTGAACAAGGGGACAGAATAAAAATGCAGTGAACTACTTCTGACAAAAGAAACGAGAATGGTAAGACACAAACTTGGAAAAACTAACTCTGCTCACGCTCCCTACAGCGCCAGTACTGAAGCCTACTTACAAAATTGAATGGGAGAACACGCCATCACCATCATCGTCGTCATCGCTGGACTCCTGATCAGCTCCACTGAATTTGTTGCTGGAGGATCTTTCACATGAAGTGCTCCACTCAACTGAACTTGTCAAACACGGAGGGGGAGCATTAGTTTCCACATCATTTGTCTCCTCAGTGGAAAGGATGAAGAGACCAGCTTTGGGGGGCACTCTCCTTTCGTCAGTCGTTCCAGATGTTGACACAGTGGGAACAGGACTTTCATGTTTTTCTATCCAAGCATTGTAATACCTCACAATATTCTCATGGTTCAAGCGGGAAAGCAACGTCACTTCCCCCTTAATCCTCCTGAACTGCTTGCTGGTGGGGTTTATGCGAATACGTTTCACAGCATAATAGCAACCATCAAGCTTATTTCTCACCTGAAAAATTCAAATTTATCTAAAGTCAAATGCTTACAAATGCCTTACCAAGCAGAGCCAGAAGGATATTTTTTTTCACAAAACAGGAAGTCTTCCTTTCACCTGGAAAATGACTACAATTCAAATGCAAGGTTCCTGATACTGACAGGCTTCTCCCCAATCTCCCAGCAACCTCTCACAACTTTTCATACTATTCAATTCCAGATAAAAACCTCAACACAGGCACAGCACCAGCAGACAGTAAATAAAACCATGCAAACATTGAATATATTTTTCTGCTTCAGAGAAAACAAACATATCCTTAAAAAGGTTTCCACAGAGGAAACCATTTTTATACCATACCTTGATGACTGCTCCAAAAGCCCCTTTACCAAGTAATTTTAGCTCTTCAAACTCATTGTAGTATCGTGAAAATTGTCTCTGTGTTTCTGTGGAGAATGAAGCACTGGATATCTGACTGCTGGGTACAACTGTCTCCATGCAATCTATCCCTGCTGAATCTGCAATGAAGACAAAGTTACCATCACTGGCAATATGGGGGTGAGGCACGAGGGACTGTCAAATAAGGAGCAAGGAGGAGGCTAAACGTAAATAATTTCAAGTGTAACTAAACCCTAAAATACAGAAGTGCTCTGCTGTGTAAAGCTCTAGTGCAAGTGTTAGTCTTAATACTGTTTTTAAGTACTAACATGAATTATGCTGCACAAAGGAATGATTTTAACAAGAACTTAAGAAGGAAAAGTCTCATAGGAACACCACCTTACAAGGACAAAATTAAATCTGTATTTACACCATGCAGGAGGTGGATGACTTTACAGGTTTCTTTAAAGCATAAGCTGCTTCTACAGAAGAAAAAACAGTAGTCAGTCCACCCCAGCCAGTCTTGCACAGAGAAGTTGAAGATCACACTACCTTTTAAGTTAGTTCACGTAACACACTTGCACAGTCTTGTGAAGCTGTAGCACAGGTCAATTTTTCTTACTGCAGGCATGCAGTTCACTTACTTAGCAGAACACAGGAAGTACCAAGTTCCTTACCATCTAGATTTTCTTCAGCTACAGGTATTTTTGTTCGTGGAATGTTTATAAAACTATGTTGTAGCAGCTGCTGAGGAGTCCATCTTTCTTTATCTTCCAAGCAAACACACCTGTTAGCAAACCACAGAGAGAACTATTTCATGTCTGACATAAATGTTAGAAGAGTTCTTATTATATCTAAGAAATTATTACCTCCATCATTTAGGTGAGAATCAGAAGCAAGTAGACAGACTAACTGGCTTATCACAGTGATATACAGTTGGTGGCAGAGCAGAGAAAAAGAGGACCAAACCTGCTCTCCCAAATCCCAGATTAGCAGCCTGAGCCATGAGATCAACCTCTTCTATAAAAACTACAACTAGAAACACAGGAAGACATATCTATTCTTTAAAAAAAACTGTTAAAATCTTAAAAAAAAAAAAAAACTAAACAAAAACCAAAAACAAACAAACAAACAAAAAAAAAAAAACAAACCCAAAAACCAAAGACAAAAAGATACAGGAATGTGACAAACATACTTTTCTAGAAAGTCTTGAAAGTCAGCAGGTAAATTGGTAGGCACAGCAACTGGGAATTCCTTGGTTGCTTGGCCCTGGCTGAGCGAGAGCAGAAGCAAGCCCAGACGCCACACATCTCCTTTTTTTCCAGGTTTGTAGGGAAGACCATCCTCACTAAATCGAACCTTGGTTTGCTCAAAAACATCAGCTTTGCAGATGTCAGCTAAGCGCTTGGAAATGCTGTAGTCTGTGACCTTGATGTTTCCTTCAGCATCTACCAGGACACTGGAAGCACAAAGGACCTTGTGCACTACTGAATTATTGTGCAAGTAGTCGAGAGCTGACAAGATCTGGATCACATAATGGCGCAACTGCTCAACTGGAACTGGAGTCTCTTTGTCCAAGTACGTAGAAAGGCTACAACCACTTATGTGCTCCACTAAAATATCCACCACAATTGAGTTGTCCCGTTCTTGGAGGTTCATACATTTGTAATGTACTATGTTTGGGTGACTTAGCTTTGCCAGTGAGTTGAACTCTGTTTCTGCTCCCTGAAGCTGGTAGAGAAACACAACATAACATGGATTTTATCATATCTTGGGACACATTACTAATAAAATATGGAACACAAACAAAATACTTATTAAAATATATGACATCCTCATACTTCTCTGAGAAGGAAGTATTGTGCACTGGAGAAAGTACAGCTTTGATTTTAACAGGTAAGCTTGATTTGTTATTTCTTCAGAATTTCAGTATTTTGTTTATGCATACTTGCAAACATGCTTTTTATTGTAAAGGAACTCCTGAATACCTCAACACATTAATTTTCTTTCATGCTTAGATACTAGCATTTTCAAGTTCATTACTCCCCTCTTAAGCTTAATATAAACTAGCAGCCTAAAGAAAAGCACTGAACCTCACCTAATCTTTATTAAGCCAAATGCAAAATATAGGTATTACCTGTTTCTTAGACTTCTCAATCTTTTCTATTTCATGAGTTGTAAGAAACTTTCCCATCTTTTTTTGCCAGTGCAGAACCCACTCATATATTAGAACAAAGTCTCCACTGTGAATTTCCAAGGCATTGTAGACAGATTTACCAAGCTGTTCATCTCTGCCTATACACAAAGGGAGAGAAGAGGAACATGGCTTCTTTTGTTTCTAAGGATTTGACAAAAGCTCCTGCAAATGCTAAATAAATACCAGTAAGTCTGTTTTCTAAAGTCAGAAACATAAACCTACTTACAACTAGACAAGACATGTATCTATCTAGTAAGTATGGAATATATCAAGCTTGATGAGACTGAATGCTAGGTAACAGCACTCAAATGAAAGCAATCACATGACAAAAAACTGCTGCACATTTTCAAGAATTTCAAGTTTTAATAAATTAACAACTTTCCTGCTTAGCAAATGCCAAGTTCTACACATAGTAACGCAATTGTTCATCCTCAAACTGCAAAATAATAAAATTTTCCATTCTCAAGAGACTTTCAGGCTGTTCATCCATTCACCGAGGAAGTGCTAAGTTGAAAACAAACAATGAAAACATCTGATGGTCTGTCCGTGTGGGCACTCCATGGAGGTCTTTCTTCCAACTCAGTCTTCTGTCATGTCCTGTATTAATGTTTTTGCTAAACCTGCTGGTTTTATGCCATTGCTATCAGCAGCAATGGAAGGAAAGTATCCATTTCCAGGCCTGTGCTTATCAGTGGTTTCACGTGTTACTGAAAGCATACCAAATCCCAGCATTTCAAGTTGCAATTGTAATTTGCTTACCCAGACATTTTCCTTTATGGACAGTAAGCTGTCCAGCACCACTTGTGCTGAAGTTCAGAACTTCATGATTTCCAGGGGACTCTTCATTATTACTAAAAGAAAGCTGGCGTTCTCGTCTGCAATGTGAAGAGAACATTTTTCTCCAACTCAGAAAGATAGTATATTTAAAGTCAGGAGTTGAATAAAAACATTAAAACTTGGAAATGTACCAAGTTATCCACAGCACATAGCTTACTTAAACTATGACAAATGAAGGTGGGGGGGGAAGGTGGCAGGGAAGAGACCAAAATTAACAGGTCAACATCATGGCACATTATTGCCTTCAAATTTCACTTTGTAATCTAATCTTTGCAACAAAAAAATCAAACCCAAAAACCAACAAATAAGTAAATAAATCTAAAAAATCCACATGCAAACTGACATACTTGGAACGTCCAGCTGAATTTGGTCGGTGTTTATTATTCACCCCATGTTCCAAACAGCTCCCATTTAAACGTGAAGCAGCTCTAGGTCCTGCAGTATCTCTCCTGTGAGAATCTTCTTGATTTGTCAGAGCAGCTATTTCCAAACGTTCCTATAAATCAGGAAAAAGACCAAATAAGTGCAGGAGCCACTCCTATCATCAAAATATACAAGTACTTAGTTATTACTCTATAAAGTCATGCAGATCACAGAAGAAATATGTTTTCATAATAAATGTACAAATGAAGCCAAAGAAAAAGTGCTGAGATTTCAGAAAGGACATTTCAGCACTGTCCATGGCAAAAATGCAAAGAAACTGGAAACATTAAATACCAGCTTTTTTCTGTCTGTTTGAAAACACCCACCCTTGGTACACTCAAGATGCTAGTATATTCCAGAAATAAAACCCAGAAATAATCAAGAACCTATTTTAATTTAGATCTACTAGAAGCCCTGAATAAGCAAAGATGTCCAAGTACTTTTTATAAGTACTGTTACAGTACTGGGAAGAACTTACTGCAATGTTTGTTTGCACATCTGCTTACAAAGAATACCTGTTTGGCAATCTCTTTCTTTTTTCTTTCTTCCCTTTTCTCTTCCTCCCTTCTCTGAATCTCATTAAGGATTTCACGTTGCTGAAATAAAATTTCAGTTGTTAGAAATGCAACAGTACATGCAATGCAACTGCTAAAATCTTACCCTGATTTAAAAGTAAAAAAGTTACAAATGCTGATTTTTTGGAAGTGTTGAAAGACGACTTAGAAGATGTCACAAGAATAAAAAAATAGAAGTCAAATTAGCTCTCTTGAGAAAGTTAATAGTATCAATTGTATGATACAGGAGAATGGAACTGTAAATTACTTCTACTGCCAGACCCAACAATAAAGTTTCACGCACACAAAAAAAAGACAGGGAGATAAATCCAAGTGATCTTTTAAAATCTGGAGCTATTCTATCCATATTTCCCACAGAGTGGAGACTTCACACTACTAGCCCCTGTGAGACTTGGATGAATCCCCTCATTTCTACTGAAAGATATTGGTGGTCTGACATCTCTTTAGGGTGAATTTGTTGCTCTCTAGAGATGCCTGTCACAGTGAATGTTCCAGTCACCCTAGGAGTGAAAGAAGGTATGAATACCTGTCTGCCTGGCTAACACTTCCTAGTTTACAATGGAATGCACTTAATATGTACCTTTGCTTAAGCTTTTGTATAAGGTCCTCTTGATAAGGGATTTTTATCAACATTTACAATCAACATTTAGGTTTGTTTCAGGCACAAATATTTCCCTGGGTTAAAACCACATCATTAAAATATTACAATTACAGCAGCAGATAGTTCATATAATACACATTGATCAACTCATACTAGCAGGTCTGACAAGTTAATAATTCACTAAAACTCACCATTGTGCAGAGTGATTTTAAAATCACGATTATGTTATTTTAAGAATATATGGTTATTCATACATTGATTTCTCTTACCTCCTGCTCCTCTCTTCTCTTAACTTCTTGTGCCTTACGCAATTCCTCCTGAGCCAATCTTTCCTGTTCTTTCTGATGATTTTTTAGCATTTCTTCATGAAAAGACTTGGAAGGTGGTTTATTATACTCACTGAGAAATGACTGTACATGGTCAGCAAGTTCAAATATCATCACCTGAAAGAAAAAAGGTACAAATGAAATGCAGAGTCAAATGATAGCCAAATGCTACCCACCCAGCAACACAGCAGAAGCATGACTGTCAATTTTGTTATTTATCAGGGAGAATTTATCATACTTAAGTATTTTTTTGTCAGAACTATTTATTAATAAATTGTAACAGGAAAAATCCCTGACCACAGTAGCAAAGATGGCAAAAAATACTGAAAAACAGACAACCTAAGCCATCTTATTTTTCTAACAGAAAAGTGAAATTTAAAAATAATTTTCTCATCTTCTTCTAGGCATAATCTTTCTACTCCCACAGATATGGGTTTATGACACATGAGCTACAACAGAACAAATCCTTTGCACTTATCTGTTACTGTACCTACTGCTATGAAATAGTTATTATTTCACTGCTAACCACAAATCCAGCCCTTCCTCTGCAAAGCAGTCTCCCCTTTAGAACTGTAAAATCACATAAAGTGCTCCATATTCATGTAGCTACAACCACTAAAATAAGAACTGCACTGAAAACTCTGCTACATGGCTTGCCAGGTTGGAATCAATTTTCAGTCACTGTTTACTTGAACTACTGATGATCTGTTGACCTGTCAGGGCTTAAGCTTTCAGCAGTCTAGTAGCATCCCCTTATTAGTTCAAGCACTCCACAGTGCTAAGAGACCACTTTAGCTCTAAAATTAAAAAACAGTACAGGACAAAGGTGCAGTCAGCAGCACCACGGAGCAGGATTTACATGTACAGGTGGGAGATAAGCCAAATTAAATTGTACTATCCGCCCATAACAGGGTGACATTTAGAAGATTCTCAAACACTGAATCCCCTGCTTGAAAGGAAGAATGAAGCCAGGAGGCAATTCAAAATAGAAAGAACAGCACAATATGCATAAATCTGACACGTGCAACTAGATTATCTTTCCCAAGTTACTATTCAGAAGGGAAGGCAATCATTGCATGCACATATGTATTAAAAAACCCATCAAAAACAAGAGAAAATTCAATAATTAAAAAAAAAAACCACTGACAGTTTGCTCTTCAGTTTCAATAGGAGGTTGAAGTATTGTCAAACTTTCTGTATCAGAATACAATTTAATGAGGAGTACCTGTCAAGGTATAGAGAAAAGTTATCTTCCTTTTTTCTGCAGATAAAGTAATTCAGGATAGCACTGCATATGCCATTCATACAAAATATGTACCATACATGTAATTCACAACCACATCTACACTTTGCTGGAGCAAGCATGACTCTTTTTTGGAAAATCAACATTAGGAAAATGTATGACATATTTAGATCCTTTCAATAAGATCAGAAATCAAACTGGGACTTGGAAGCCCTACAGGCTAATAATTCTTGTGGTCACTTGTGAGCAGACCCAGTATATATTGATTGGTTTTGTGGTTACTTAGAGATTTAACCCTTGTACCTTCTATGAATTGTCCATAGACTGTCATTAGGAAAAAACAAACAGCAAATAACAAACCCCAACTCTAAATTCCAGAATACTTTATTAAACTGCTAATTTCCAAAGATACTGAAAAATCTGAGGAAATTCTTGGTTACTGAACAGAAGGTATCTAGCTAAAACAGTTATTGTGACAGTATCTGCAGAAACATTGGCAATCAAAATACAAGTATGGTATTCAAATGGAAAAAAAGGCTTGATATGGCAGGAGTGAATGACAGATAGCTCCTGCTAAACCTGTAAAGTTGACAGGCTTGGGAAACTGAAAGCAAAATATTACCCCACTTCAGCCTATTATAATGTCCACAGCTGTGTAATACTCACTTTTAAAAAGACAAACGGAGCTATTGAAATGTGTTCACCTGCAACATTTCCAAATAGCGATAAGAAACATACCCAACCCCCTGCTTTTACCAAGAATTCTTTGTTTGCTTGTAATTCTTTGAATCATTTCAGCCCTCAACAACAGAAAGGTATTGCTAATACTAAACATACCCAAGAATGTATAACATCACTTAAAACAGATAAAAGGTCTAAGCTTCCCATGTTTCTCCATCTTTCTTTTTTTACTTTTTTACCCAGTTCCAGGGAAACTCAAGTATCAATACTCCTAAACACAGAAAAAAAAGGGACAGTGGCATGAAGTGACTGTACTAAAAACTGTTGAGCTGGTATTGGAACGAAGGCCTCTTGCCCTCCAGTTCAGCATTAGGTGAACAAGATCAGATGGAAAAACTCCCCAGGTAACCACTGTTTGCTTAAACAGATAGGGCCTCTTATGATATTCAAATCAATCTGAAAAGTGCAGAAAGCTCTTTTCAGTCAATATTGCTCTTCATATTGCCAAATAACTCAGAACCTTTAAACCTAGTAACATGAACCTTTAAACCAGGATTAAAGCTTGCAGTATTTATACATGGATTTTGAGAGCATCCATAGTCTGAACTTTCATTAATTAGGAACATTCCTAAGAAAGACGGTCCCTCCTTCCTTAAAAGCAATGCAACTTACACTTCCAATGTGGATGTATTCCACAATATTATACCATACCATTTAGAACTATTTAGGTTCAGAGTATATTTCTCAAGGAAGTGAAAAGCTCTTACCTCTCCACAGCGCTGTTTTGCTAATTCAGCTAGTCTGGATTTTAGTTCATTTATTTTCTCATTTGACAAGCCTTTTGAATTTTTTAGCTGTATTTCAGGAACTCTGTGGGACAGCAACAAAACATAAAAAAGTCCTCATTAGAAAAATTGAGTGTAAAAAGCAACAGATTGTTGATAAAAACTGTGTGAGGGAAAAGGAATGGAGTCCATAGTCACTTGGCAATTATAGTCAATGCTCAAATAAGTGGAATATAAATATTACATATACAAGATAAAGTCAGAAATACTGTATTATATTCCCTATCATCAAATTTTCCGGTTGCAGATTACCTCTTGGTAACACTTAACAGCAGAACTACCAAAGAAACCCTGCACATGCTAGTAATTCAGTTCTTAACCACTAACTTTCTGAACAAGCCATTTAAAACATTACTAACATAACGTTTAGATGTTTAAAATTTATTTATCACCACTATACAGGTAACACAAACCCTAAGAAACAAATGCAATAGATAAATATCAGCTATATTTAAAAGATATTTTAAATAAAGTAAACAAGCAAAATGTCTGTAGATGTGTTATTTCAAACTAAAACAAAATAATGAGAGCAGCTGTTAGATCCTTGTTACAGGGTATAACTGAGCTATCACTTAGTAAGGAAGAGCATTTCCCTTCTACAGCACTCATGCCACAGCACAAAGGGATGGACTGAAGGGAGTTATGTTTTGGACTATCAGTGGTATAAGCACTGAACAAAATAGGGCACAGAGCAACACTTAGCCCAGGAATCACTTGCCTACACAAAATGGTAGGGCAGGCTCGTCACCTGCAACTCCTTCTACACTTTCTCTAGAGAATTCTTCCAAAAGCTAATCCAACAGAAAACAGAAGGCTTTAAATAGAAAGGAAATTCAGTCTGTCTCAGATGAAAGAGTCAGGAGTTCAAGAAGTTTAACAAGGGCACTAAGACAGTGGCAGGTACTCCTGTGGTTATGTATCTCCAGTGCAGTTCTGCACTGACAAACTCATCCCTATTATTCTCCATTGCACAAAATACTAAGTCCAATTCAGGTGCCAAAGTTCAGAGTTGCATATTATAAAATACTCCAGGCTTAATAAATACTGACATGTAGAAAGCATGACTAAGTTTTATTCCCATAAAACTACACGTCTTTTCAACTTACACTTTACTACAGAAAGCAGAGACAAAAGGTTATAATTTAATGTTCACTTACGTATCAGGGTAAGTATGTGGACACTTGACCCACAGGTCAACTTTGGCATACACTTCATTAGCACCAGTCAATCCCTGAGGACGCAGAACTAAATTAATTTCAGGAGGTTGTCTTACCTAAAACACAAACCAAAACTTCTGATTGAAAAGGTTTACTTGGTTTTGCTTTAATGAAAACACTCAACTCTCAACCTATATTACAGTAGAACACAGCTTAAACCATCCAAACCATGAAAAAAATACATTAATGTGTTGACATTGCTCAGTAGGAGTGAACGGGTCCACTGACTATCATGGTTTACCCAGTATATTTTTACAATTTCTTCAGAGATTCAGACTGAGCAAAAATGAGGTTCTATAATAAAACTTTCATTCTGCTTACTGTAATACAGCAGTAGAAAAAAAAATAAACTTAACACAGGTTATTTATATCACAAATTAAAGCATTCATTGTAAGGACAGCATTTTTCTTTAGTGTTTAGATTACTAACCCAGGCATTATTTTCTTTTCCAACATGGCAACAGACCATAATGTCACACTGATATACACCTTACATGGCCAAACCAATGGACAGTATTTTTTTTCCTGTAGTTGTTTTTAGTGTTTTGCCATAAATAAGAATTTTAACAAGCATTGCCTTCCCCATCCCTACCCTGTTCAAATCACCTACTCAAAATCAGAATAAAGTAAAATATGCCTATATAAGTATTCCCAACTTTTTCTTTTCTTTTCAATTAGGTTTAAAAACAAACAACAACAACAAAAAAACCCAACAAAACAACCTAGCCTTTAGTAACATGAAAAAGAGGGAGGGAAGTAAGACCATATGGAATAACAAATACAGAAATAGATGGTAACTATCCCCTTTGCTTTTCTAGCAAGGAGAAGAACATCTCACAGGAAGAGGATATCAGGTATGACCTTCAATACAGAGTGAACAGATCTGGAAACCCAACAAATTACTGAGAGTGTTTTCATCAAACTTCATAAGAAGAAAAGTCACAAGTTGCTGCAAAAAATTTAAGTTCAAGTCTCCGGCACAAAAGAAAGCAGAGGATATACAGTAGACATTCAAGACAAAAGAATGCAAAAAGAAACAACAGTAAAAGTGAACCTGTGGAACACAACAGTGACCATTAGCTCCAGATACAGGAAAAGAGTATAACGGACACAGCTGGAAAGGAAATATCAATTTGATGGGGACACGAAAGATAAATGGAACAGAGTCGTGAGTACCAGGCCTGAACATTATCTAGCTGTTAATTAAAAAAACCCCACACCTATAAAAATGAAAGCAAAACTATTATCATGGAAATAGGTGCACTGTGACAAAACCACAGCATATAATAACTATGTAAATATTGTCAGGTATACCAACGAGATGAATTAGTTGAGCAAGTATGTAATTAGTAGGTTGAGGAATGAATTAAGAGGCATTTTTTAAAAAGCCTTTAGACAATTATTTAGAAAGCAATTTATGGGTACAGCACTGATTACAGAGCGAGCGCTTTTATCTCGAGAATCAATCGCAAAGGTGGCCGGTTGCAAGACTGAAGGAAGGACCACGGACGGGCAGGACCACGGACGGGCAGCGAGAGCCGGGACACGTCAGGCAAGGAAGACGCGGAGCGGCCCCAGCGAGGCAGCGCCGGCCGCGCCCCCGCAGCCGTCCGGCCCCGCTCCGCACCGAACCCGCACCGGCCCAGCCCGGCCCGGCCCGCTGCGCCTCCGCCCCGCGCCCGGCGCGCTGTGCGCGGACCCCGCTCGCTACCTTCCAGGCCTGGCTCTGCCGCAGGTCCTGGAAGTCCTGCCCGTAAATGGACTCCAGCACCTGGAGCTCGTTCTCCTGCCGCAGCTGGTAACTCTCCGGCGGCTCCGCAGCGAGCTCCGCCGGCAGCTGCCGCCCGCCGCTGGCCCGGGCCATGTCAGCGCTGCCGGCGGGGGCGCGCAGCGGCCATGGCGGGCCCCGCGCTGCCGCCCTGGGACCGGAGCCGGAGCGCGGCCCGGCACCGCCTCCGCCGCGGCGGCAGGAGGAGGAGGAGCCGGGGACAGGGGCCCGGTGCTTCGTCTGCAGGAACGTGTCGAGGTGGAACGGAACCCTAAGGATCGCCGAGTGAAACGCCCTGCTCCTCACGGGACTCCCTAAACGAAACAGTGTGACTAAGAGCACTGTCCAAACTCTGGGAGACTCGGTGCCACTGCCACTTCCCTGGGAACCTGTTCCGCTGACCAACCACCCTCTGGGTGAAGAACCTCTTCTAATGTCCGGTCTGAGCTCCCACAGGATATGCCTCCAGATATATCTGCATTACAGAGATACACAGCTAAGACAGTTGGATACTCTGTAGATTTTTTTGAACTGACCTTGAGAAAGAGTCACAAAAGGGAAAAAATAACCACGAATTTCGGTATAGATTTCATGTAGAGCAGGGGCAGGATACAAGTTCCCGTGAAAACTGTAGAAAGGCTTCCAATGACAGCTGCAGTAGGGAGTAATAGCAGGTGGAGGGCGAATGGTTGAACTGCGAACAAAACAGGGAGGCGGGTGTCCTTGGTGGGACCTGCTAGAGAGAGGCAGCTGGGGGCTGTCAGGGGAGCAGTGACAACCAGAGAAGAAAATGTGCTTTCCTTCGGTCACTTCACACAGTAACTACTGAAAAGGCCTGCCAAGAGAGGGAGCCTTTAAAGTTTTGGGATCTTCATAAAGAAACCCCAAGTAAATTCATACAAGCTTATCTATTAGTGAGTAATCCCCAGCCAAAAAAAAAAAAAAAAAAAAAAAGTTACAGTAGTCTGCAGGTTGCTACCACGCACCCAGATATAGGAATGTAGTTTTGGTGACTTTGACTTTACTCCCTGACCTTTGGGTACAGACTTTCTGTTATAAAGAAACCACTCATTTACACTAATGATTGGTTTCTATAGCCCTCAATTTGTACTTCTGAAATTGAAAGCTTGTTCCACGCAAACTTTATCTTTCAGTTGCACTTAAAGAGTGTCGTTAGTATCAAATGAAAACCAAGTGTTAAATTGTATCACTGTTGTGATGCTGGTCTTTGTTCCTCACCATTCCTGGAATGTGTCTTTAGTGGCAGGGTCCTTCTATCTCGTCTGCTTTTTGGTGGGAAGTGGTCTGGAAACAGACCAAAGCTCTTTAGTGTTTATCTAGCAACAACAGAGACATCCCTTTGCTCAGTCATGTGTGACCTGGGGCACTGTAACTGATCACTGGAGTTTCCTCTGGTACAATTGGGTATGCTCATTATCAATTTGTATATAATAAATAAAAAGTTTCCCTGCGTTAAAGACTGGAAATAAAAAAGTCCAGGCCAGAGATTCATCTTCTCTCCCACACAAATACACAGCAAGAATGCCTCGGTGATGCAGTAAGTAATTAAGAAATGTCAGCAAAATTTCCTTTAACAGCAATTATGGGTTTATACTTCCCAAGCATGTGGTGTGGGGCACACAGCTCACCACATGGGAAAATCTCCCCTGTTACACTGCATAGCAGTGGGTGGGCCAGATAACAGTATGCCTTTTAAAGCTGCCTGACTTTCCCCTACTTTGTGACTTGGCAAAATTTTAACCAGTTAAGATGAAGTGCTCCAGACCAGATGTCTACCTCAAACTATTTTTTCCCCTTAATTACTTCTATAATGATTCATTGTTTCTAAGAAGAAAGCCAGAGTAAAATAACATAATTTTAAAAACATTTTAAGAATTTGTTTTTAAAAGTCTTGTACTCCAGCAGGAGTGTGAAAATTTGATGAGGAAGAGACAACCTTTTTTCAGTGCTGTGGCTTTGCTAGCTAACCTTCTGGAAACCTGCATGAACTGAACCAAATTACATTACTGCAGGGAGTCTTCACATGCTCAGCACAGATTTACTGGAATACGATGAACATCCACCGGCCTCAAACATGTGCCAGACTGCATCTGGATAGAAGCTTCCCTTCCAAGATTTAAGGCAAAATTTAAAACTCTCTCCCACAACATTAAAATTTAATTCTAGGAAATAAAATTTAAATGGTTTGTGAGAATGTGCTTTCACTTCCCCATGTGCATGGTGAGGGGAAGTCAGTCTTCCTATGAAGTGCAGGAGGAAGGAAAAAGGTTCTGAGTGTTAAGAGTAAGAAATTTGGCAGAAAATAAAACCTCTTGCATTCCAGCCAGTCTTCAGAGATCAGAGGGGCTGCATGCAGCTGGGCTTATTCCGATTATAACCAAATTAGCATGACATGGTCATGTTCAATGGGAACTTCCATGAGCAGATTCACAAATAATGTGATTTATTGAAGCAACAGAAATAGTCTGAATAAATGCACAAACTATGATAGAGCTCTAATGATAACATTGTGTCAACTTGGGTAATAATAATAATAATAATAGCAGGTACATGCTTACCAAGACAGCATCTCCACTTGGATGGAGGGAGAGGAGAGTGGCCTGAGAACTGTCTCTGAGGTCTTTAAGGGTGTTTCTCCTAACAGATCTGCCCTCCTTACATACAGTGCAATCTGATCCCCCTATTTCTGAGTTACCTATAGCATGGTCTAAGCAGAGCGTTGAATAATGCAGTCATTTATGTGGTAGCATGTACTTCATTAAGCTTATTAGCATATGCAGACATGAGCATTTTAATATTTAAATGACTTTTAATCAGACAAAGATTTCTTTTTTGGCCATGGTGTCCTTCAAAGTTCCAGCTGTGCAATTTACTTCTGTTCTGTTCCTTTCCTAATTCAAACCCAAACCATCCTATGCCCACAGGACCTCTTCCTTTTGCCAGCTCAATCTTTCTTGGCTATGTAGATCTGTGCAAAGACAATGCAGAGGGTACACAGTGTAGGCTGTAGATAGTAAACATCAACTCTTGCCTGGCTCCTTGGTCATCATTCCATACCAATGGAGGAACTGAAGAAAGGGACAGCTGTGTGAGGAAAAGCACCTTGCAGGTGACTGGGAGGTGAAGGGACTGAGGTCAGACTCTGGTTACAGACACTGGCCACAAGAATGCTGGAGGCCAAAAGGAGGAAAAAACCTGTTTGGGAAAGGAAAGATGAGGGGAAAGCATGGTGAAAGCTGCTGATTATTGCCTAGAAAGTGGGGGGAAATGGGATCGGGTGGACAAAGTGAATGAGTTATGTGTGAGAGGAAAAGGTAGGAGGGTGAGTGAGTCTGAGGCCACAATCAGAGTGAGTCAGAGATGTGAATTACGAGACAAGTGGCTGGAGCAATGAACTCCTAGAGGAATGAGAGGAGGCTGCAAATGGCTGGGCCCAAACACATGGAGGTACAAGCAGAGGCTTGGCCAACAGCCTCCAGGATCTGTGGTGGGATGGGGTAATGGCAGTCCCCTATCCCTGTGGTCAGCAAGTGTCTTCGAACCCATGGCACAGCACCTAGCTCTGTCCTGGATCACTGAAGTTCACATCACAGGAGACCGGGCGAATGTTACTGGAACACGTCTCATGGGCCTGGGGTGCCTGAGGAAGCCTTGCTCTGCCGAGGCTGAGCACATGGATAGCTCCTCTTCCCGGGGCACTTCCAGGCTGGCAGCTAGTGGCTGAAAAAACCTTTTTGGCTTAATTTTTAACTAGCACTAGTCTCCAAATTAAAGGCAAACGTGAATCCACTATATGGAGGCACATCATCTGTAGAATCAATGCCCTTATTACGACCACTTAAGAGCTTTTCTGGAAAATTATACATTTAGAAAAAAAATCTATTTTAACAAGTAACATGCGTATCTAGAACGCAGCATCGTCTTTTGACAGTCTGTCATCAGCATTAGGGACCTGTTTCAAAACACCGGTTTAAAAGGCGCCCGCCCGCTCCCAGAGCCCCCGAGCGAAATGGCGGCCGCGTTACGTGATGGCGGCGCGCCCGCCCTGAGGAGCGCGGCGCGCCGGCGGCTCCCGCTTCCCCCGGCTCGGGATGGCCGCAGGGTTTGGCTGTGCGGGGCCGCAGGGGCTCGGCGCCCGCGCCGGGATGTGGGAGCACGACGGAGCAGGGCTGCCGCTGCCAGCCGCGCTCAGCGCGGGGCGCGCCAGGATCGTGCGGATCGCTCGAGCGCCCCCCGCCTTCCGATCCAAACCCCAACTCATTTTCCCCGAGGAACAGCGGGAGCGCAGGGGCAGCCCCTGAGCAGTCACTGGCCTCTCTGGACGCTGTGCGAGGGTCTCCGCGGCGTCCGGCGCCGCGCAGAGCAAGCAGAGAGACGGGAGGGAGCCGTGTCTCGCCACGGGCGGAGCGGGCAGGAGCAGAGGAGAGAGCGGGAGCAGGTGTGCCACGGGGAAAGCCGTGCTCTTCCTCTCTCAGGGCTGTGAGCAAAGCCAGAGCCAACGCTGAGAGTGCAGTGGGGGGACAGAGTTGGTGTCTCCCCAGTTTTGCAGGCCGGTTTTGCTGTGCAGTGAGCCCGTGGCCGTGCGAGCGTGTGCGCGGCGGCCGCGCCGCGACCCTCGGCAGCGGAGGGAGGATGAGCCGCGGTGCGGAGTGTGATTCTGGGGACCACGATTCCTTCTCTCTCGCATATTGCGGTAAAACATGCTGAGGAGACCTGTGGCGGGGTGAAGCAAAAACTATGGCACATCTGATCGGAAGGAGAAGCCTGGTTTGTTTTCTGTTTTTGTTTACTGGCTGTCATGACTTACTAGGTGACAACGCGAACAGCCAGCCCTGCTTCTCGGGACACAGGAATGTGGTGAAGATGCCTCCGAGAGGCAGAGACCGGGCTTTATCCTCAGAAGCGTCTGATTGCCTGTGGGCTCCATTCATTCACTAAAGACAAGGGCTGGACAACCGGTGTTATTAGGGGGCAGCAAGGAAGGCGGAACCTCGCCATGGGGTACGACAGAAGCTGGGTGCTGGTGAATGAAAGCGACCATGCCCCGTCCCAGGCTGTCACCGGAGCTCTGGAGACGGGCAACGCCTCGGCCGGGCAGATGGTGTGGCAGGGCGGGAATGTCAGCGAGGCGGGCGCCGTGAAGAGCGAGGAGCACGGCGAGGAGCAGAGCTACCGGCACTTCACCACCACCGTGCAGGTTGTCATCTTTGTGGGCTCTTTGCTGGGTGAGTGAGAGTTGCTGGAGTTCCTGGTTGATTTTATTTAATTTTTGGTTTCAATCCTTGCGGTCAGGGACTGCAGACCAAAAGGTACCTGGCATCACTGGTTGCCTTCGTGACTCTTCTTGCTGCATTTCTGGTCCTCAGGTGTATGATTTAAAGTTCCTTGTAGGTTTTGATGTGTAAAAGCTGTTGCCGTAAAATGTATTCGTCATGGATACATTACATTGTACATTAGACGTATGTATTACTTAGTAACCTTCTCTACTAGAATTTAAACGGGCAAAATTTAGATGGGTTCATGACATGTTTATTTTCAGCTGCAATGGGATCTGTTCTCTTTAACATAAACAAGGGTGTGGAGTGTTTTAAAACAAGTTTTGCTGAATTTCTGTTTCACTCTGCAGTAATTTGGCATTTGTGTCCCCCAGATTTTAAATAAATCCTTTAGAAGTACTTTATACTGTAAATATGTATAACCACGTGCAATCTTGCTTTACAGTAGGAATCATGTGTTGTCATATGAATCATATGTGGTTGTAAGGTATTGCTATATAATTTTACAAATGTGTGTACATTTGCTTTCTTGATGCTTACACCAAATTTTGTTAGGAATATGTGCGCATTTCTTAGCAAAAAAAAAAAAAAAGAAAAAAAATTCCAAAACAAAACTCTAAGGCAAAATAAGCCTTATAGTGAGTCAAGTTAGCACTGTTTGGGAGATAAGTAAGCTGGATTTCAGTAAAATGTTACTACTACCTCAATCATTCAAGGCTTTACACACAGGGCTTGAGTGAGAAAGCACCCAGCTTTTCTTAAGGGAGTTAATCAGGAATTTGCTGATGGTCATTGGCTCATTTTATCAAGGATTTGTTTTGGATTTTTTGGATTTTCCTGATCCTGAGTAATGCTAAAGTCCATTTTTGTGGTCATGGTAATAAATTCTAATATCTATATCCTTTTGGTAACATTCCTTAATAAGTAATATTCCTTAAATAAGTTTTAAGAAGTTGATAAGCATAGCCATGTCCCAGTCAACAATGCACTTACTGGCTCTTACTGTAAATCACTGAGTTTTTTGGCATCAACTATTCCTCTGTGCAGTGGAGATAATCCTCACGGTTCTTGCTTTTGTTTCTTCTTAGCATATAGTGTGGGGAAAGGATACTTTTAATATCATAGGTACTCTGTGGCTTTTCCTATGTTGGGTAGTACCTGGCATAAAACAATAGCCAGCAAACAGTGTCCTAAAATAACAAGACTAGATGAGGAAAACTAGAATTTTAATTCTTTCTTTTTTTGGGTTTTGAACCTTACAGAGAATAAATTTGAGTCATATGTCCAGATCCTGTTTCATGAGCATGGATCCTCCAAAATTATTTGAAGAAGAAAACAGACATTATCATGTAGTCATTCCTTCAGCAGCTAGGAGTTCTAAAAAACCAACCAACCAACCAAAAAATACCATTGGTACAAATTTTGCAAGATTAATGTAAGTTATGGTTTGGCCTCCTGTAATTTGTTTTCAAGACATGGAGGAAACATTTCAAAATGTCACAAGGGGTTTATTTGCTGATTGGACGGCTGGGAGGCTGATGAAATTTCCAGATCAATAACTTTTCCAGGCCTGTCAAAGAGCTAAACAGGGAAGGAAATAATATACTTTTTTAATTATGAAAGTGCACTAGTCCAATGACAAATGTTAGCAGTGGGCCTCATGCATTTACAGTGATGGAAACCAATCTAAACTATTTTTTTGAAACTAGTAGCCTTTGCTACTAGTCTCCCTGTGTCCCTGAAGTGCTAATTTAAAACATTGATGATACACAGTATCATAACAGCTGAGAACTTTGGAGTCTTTAAAAATGTCTTCCCATATCAACCCAATGAATGTACTACTATTTCTTTTTTACTGAATGGAAAGAAAGCCACATCTCTCATATGTTGCCAAGAGTTTTGGATGTACAGTATCTCTGCGTCAGCAAAGGATAACAAGTGGTTATTTGCCTCACACTTAATGCTTCCAGAAACGCTGTTAATTGTCATTTATCCTCTGCCATGGTCCTTGGAGCGCGAGTGGCGTCCAGCTCTTTTCTCCATCATGTGAGCCCCCCTACTAAGCTGCAGAACAGCAGTTCTTTGCCCTAGTGAGTCCCAGGTTCCTCTTTGCAGAGGGGCAGCCCTTCAGTAGGTGGATGAGACAGACCTTCTCCCTAAAGCCTGAGATAGGGTCACACCCCTCAGGGGTAGGATGGGCGGGTTTGAATCCTTTCTGGTTTGGGTGGATGTGCAGCTTGTGCATTTCACATCATCAGTGCTTGCCCAAGCACTTTGCTATTGATAAAATAGCATTAATTACCCTTTTAAAGGAAAAAAAAAATTCAGCTTGAAATGGAAGAAACCTGTATGACTCACCCAGTCTTGATAATGATTGCAGGGGTCTGACATTAGCAGGAGTGTGCAGCATGGAGAGGTCCAGGTCCTGCAAGAGGGAAGAATCGCAGTTGGTGTTGTGAATTTAATTTAGGTCCCTGCTGCGCACAAGAATGTTTTCAGCTGTGAGAGAGATGCCTGTTATGGTTTTCTTTTCTCCCATTTAAGACCTCTATTTGAGTCCTGTGGAAAGACTTGGGACACTAGGATAAATTCTTGTGTTAGTTCTCACTGTGATATGACAGAACAGTGCTGTTTTGAGTGTTTCATTATATCTGCTGAAGGCAAGGAAGAGTCAAATTTTTTTTTCTTTTTCTTTATTTTAAGCTTGGAATGACATAGGGCTCCCTTTCCAAGTGACTAAAGTTTTAATAGCTTTCTTTTTATCAAAGAAGATTCCTGAGATCAGTTTTGCGGTGAATATAGGAGTACAGCAATACTGATCTGCGAGGTGTATTTTTCTCTTGCTGTTAGAAGGAATCAGTATGCATAGACTAATTATTACTTCAGCTTTGAAAGAAGAAGGAGAGTGTATCACTTCTGAGTTTTGGTGGGGAGAGGTCACTAGAGGTGGCTGCAGCCTCTTTCAGTTGAGTGCGAGCAGTAGGGTGAGATCTTGGAAATGAAGAGGGTCTCCAGAGAGCTCTTGGAACCAGTGTGCACAGTGACCTTAGTTGGAAAGGGAGATAAAAATGATGGGTGAAATGCAGTGGACAATAGCACCTTCTCAGGAAAAGGGAAAGGAAGACCAGAAATAAGAGTTTTGAGGCAGATGAGGATGTGGGCTCTCTCTCTGAACATGGACTTCCCACGGTTTACTCACTTGCATATAAAGTTGCAGCAGATAAGTAGAGGAGCTTATGAGTTGTGTTTTTACTGACAGGTGTAACTGAATGCTCATGTCATGTCAGGTTTAGGTGAGATTATATCCCATTGTAGAATTATAATGCAAAAGTGTTTGGGTTGGAAAAGACCTTAAAGGTCATCTCATTCTAGCACCCCTGCCATGGGCAGGGACACCCTTAGTTAGAGCAGGCTGCTTAATGCTCCATCCAACCTAGCCCTGAACACTTCCAGGAGCAGGGCATCCACAACTTCCCTGGACAATCTATTCCAGTGTCTGACCACCCTCACAGTTTATTCTTCCATATATCTAACTGAAATTTCCCCTTTACTGGGTTGGAGTTTCTGTTCTTTTCATATTTCCAAGGTATGAGAATCAACATTTGTTCCCGAGGCTGAGTATGTTCACAATTTTCATATTATATAAAACTGAATTTCTTCTTTAAAAAATAATTATTGTCAGTTGTTTAGGAAAAAAATCCACACGCACAAAATTGATGCAATTTACAACGAGAAAGGAAATGTCTTTAGTGCTGATGTCTACTCCCCAGAATGAATATGCATCTTACTTTCTATGCATTTTTTACTAGCTGTATCCCACATAATCCCAAATCCAGGAAGCTTTCCCAGACATTTTAGATCAATCAGTGCCTTATTTGAGGTTTGGGGAATTAGGCTCTATGTTACTTACTCTGTCAGCTTCCTAAATCTGTCCTGTACAGAAGGAAATTTAACTGGAAAGGCTGAGGATGCTCTGCTAAAGTTCCAACTCTATTTCAGTGGTTATAGTGCATTTTGGAAAGCCATGGGTTAGATTGGTTACCTCCTGGTTTCCAGCCATGTTTTGAAGGAAAATTATGTGCTTTGAAAGAGGTGTGCAGAGTGAACCTCTGCTGCCTTCCCATTGTCCTGTAGGACAGGCTTGCTCCTTTTCATGAGGATTTCCCAGTCTCCCTCTGCCCCTGAAACTGATCTTCTCCTTGTCTTGGTATCTGTGCAGAGAGATGTAAAACAGTATTGCAGCAACTAATTTTTAAAGGGATAGGTCCCTTATGGGGTACAAACCTGAAGTAAGACAGCCTAGGTAACAAACATTTACCTAATGTTTACAAACATTTGCCTAATGTTCGTAAAGGCAAATGTATGTTAGCACAAGGAATAGAATATCTATTTTTTAATAGCTACCAGTAAAGCTTGCCATAGGCATCTTCTGTAAAGAATGGAGCAGGGAATCTTGAAGTAAAAAATACTGCAGATATATGACTCAAGGCTAGACTGAGAGAATTTTTAAAGAATGAGGATCATGTCTGCAAGAGCTCCAGCCAAAATTTATAGCTATGCCCACAAAAAAGGGTAGAGTTACCTGATGGTAAGAAACAAAAAGGTTTGGGGATGGGAATTACGATGTTTTGTTTCACTGGTATCACACTTATAAGAAGTGCCCTAGACGAAATCTTCTAAAACATCGAGTTTGCATAGATTAATTTAGTTGCTGATTAGCTGAAATAGAGTTTGGCAAAGCAAAAAGTGACTGAAAATCAAGTCTAAAAGGAAGCATCAGGCAAATGATGCTATGAGCGGTGGTTGCATGTACTACTAACTGCATAGTATTACCATCTTGCAGTACCATAACATTGTAGTAATAATTTTCCCCTGCAGTTTTGTATGGGTGGTTCTGAGCCTCAGGAGTCATGGACTGTGCAGCAGTTAAGTCCAGTCCAGGATGCACCTTGGTAAAGTCAACCTGGAAGAGATGTTATGCTTTTGTTTTTTATGTGTGTTCAGTTGAACTGCTAAGCAATTCTCTTTGGAAGAAAAATTGAGTTTGAGGAAAGGATGAAGAAGAGGGGCTGTGAGAGTGCTGAGGCTCCTGTTGCCATGGAGACCTCTCTTCTCCCCGAGCTTCTGCAGAGGCGCCTTGTCTGGCTTTGGCTGAGGGGCCCTTCAGGTAGCACTGCTGCTGCCTTTTAAAAGAGAGGCTTTGGGAGAACAGCCCTTTACCTAGCCTGGAAGTATGAGATGCAATGATTTATACCTGAAATGCATATTCCTGATACTGTGGGGATACTGTGTGATGAAGAGTTCCTCAGACATGTATTGGGGGGGTTAACCAATGTCTCTAAAGATCATGTGTGTCAAGGATGTTAAACTGGTGCCTTGTAGACAGCCATTGATCCCATTTATCCTAGAATCACAGAATATCCTGAGTTGGAAGGGACCCACAAGGATCATCGAGTCTGACTCCTGGTCCTACACATGACAGCCCCAAGAATTACACCATGTGCCTGAGAGTATTTTCCAAATGCTTCTTGAGCTCTGCTGCTGTGTCCACTTCCCTGGGGAGTCTGTTCCAGTATCCAACCACCCACTGGATGAAGAACCTTTTCCTGATATCCAACCTGCACCTTCTCTGACAGCTTCAGGCCATTCTCTCAGATCCTGTCACTGGTGGTCACAGAGAAGAGATCAGTGCCTGCCCCTCTGCCTCCCCTCATGAGGAAGTTGCAGACTGCTGCTGTTTAGGGAGAAACTGATTCATACCAGTCATTTTACTGTCTGTACTCCCCTGTGAACACTTTAATGAGAGCTATGAACCACAGCTCTTTAACTAAGTGACTGGATGTCATGATTTGCTTTTTATTGTGAGTTACAGTTGCTGAAACACCTGCTGGTGTGTATCACTCGATTGTTTTGAACTTCAGTGAAAATCTACATCTGAGATTTTGTATTGATATCATGGGCAGTAAGTTAGTGTTTCAGGCATGAATGAACCCATGCACTTAGCAAGAATTTTAAATAGTGTTAGTTCTGTTACAGATTTCATTTAGTGGCTTGCTATTAGGAAGGTGTCATGAGCTCTTAAATGAGGGGTTTTTCTCTATTCTGTTCATCTTTAATTTCTTTTTTCTGTGATGTTGGAAAAAGTACGTTTGCCACTGAGGAACATTTTTCAAGATCTAGGAAATTGTATACATCTCCACAAAAGGTGCTGGCTGTGCTGCAGAATCCTGTAGGCCAGTAGAGGTGTTCCTGCTGCAGCTCCATGTCCTCAGAATGAGCAATAGCAAGGCTGAGCACACATTCCTAAGAGGCTCACATGCAAACAGTACATCTATACCTATTACCCATAAGCAGCCACACAGACTGACACAGCAAGAAAATGCAGCATTCAGGCAGACACAAGGTGTATCAATGGCCTCATCCTCTTCCCCTCTCTGGGGAAGGATGAAAGCCCATTAGTATAAAATATATAAGTATATGGATATATAAGCCAATATGGATCACTCTGTAGCAGCTGGTCCTAGACTCCCAGTCTGCCCAGTAGCTGGCCTGGGATCCTCTTGTCTCCCGGTTGCCTCACACACAGATTAGATGGCTTTTTCCAGGAGCTGGTTTGGAGCTCCTGGTCCTCTCAGAGCCCTTTTGTGCCCCCTGGTTACCTGGATCACACCTATGGCCACACCAGCATTGGCTTCCTAAGCATCTCCTTCTTGCTGGCTGGTCTGGCTTGGTGTTCAGTCATGATCACACACTGAACACGCTCACACAAATGCTCACTCTCTGTCTCTCCAGGCACTGCCATCTTGATGCATCAGCCCTGATGTCCCATGGTCTTTCCCCAGTTACTGCACTTGGATTTCTGTTTGCTCACAGCTCCATGGAGGAGAGAGCTCCTCACCCATGAGAAGAGTTGGCAATGGAGTTTAATGACAAGGTGGGACAGACTGTGCTGATCAGGTGCAGGGTGTGGCCAGACCAGTGTATGAACTAAATGCCAATTTATAGATGCCTTTTATCTCATTTTCCCTCTGATCTCATGCACTTTTTCCTATCCAAACCACCATGGCTGGATACCTGGAGCTTGGACTGTAAGATGAGTCACCACAGTGGGAACTTGAGATAAGATAAAGGGGATACTATTGTCCAGGTGTTATCTCAGACCTAGGGACATGATAGAAAAGCTTGGGGAGAAGAATCTATCACTGGTAATGGGCACAAATAATGCTGGATTTAGAAGCCTCAAGGACAGCCAACTCAGCAACTGTGCTGAAATCAGCTCAGATTCCCTAAAAGGTAATTCTGGCAGGGGCAGATTGCAACCACCAACTCACAGCCCACCAGCTCAAAAGAAGAGAAAGAATAAGCACGTGCACTTATTAGCCTTAGAGGTGAGAAAATAATATAGCCAACAGAATAAGAGAACTGTGTAGTCAATGAGCATTAATTCCTTTGTTTGCTAGGATGTATAAATAGCAAAATGTTTTGAATGACCTTGAGACCCCCACCACTGAGAAGCCCAGGGTGAAGAAGGACCAACAGAATATCACTGGATCCACAGGTGGTGACTATTTTCTACTTGATTTCTCCACTGCTCCCTCTCTCTGTTCTATTTCTTTCTACCTCACCTACATTGTTAAATAAAATCCGTGTTACTGGCTTTGGCATGTAGTCTGGTTTTATGGGGAGTGTTTGGGACGGGAGCTCCTTTCTCTGAGTAGGATTTTGAGGTTCCCACACTTGCTGTCTCCCTGCTCCTTCATGGAGGTGAATATTTCCTAATATAGGCTACAAGACACTTTGATATTTGGTTAAGATGAGACTCTGAGATCATATAGGAGATGCACACTAGTGGGAATATCAATGTGAAGTGCTTTGCAGAAAAAAAAAAAGGATTTTATATACATCCTGTATATATTTAAGGAAAATTTTCCATATTACCAAAGTAATGTTTTGTTTTTCTGTTGTACTTGTTTTTGATCCCATCACAGAATTTGTAAATGACTCTAAATAGTCTTGGGTGTCCAGTATGGGAGGTCACTGGGGCAATAGCTAAATTGGATGCCCAAAGACTTGGGATTTCTCCATGTTATGTTTCCTATACTTGCTGTCTCAATATCCAACGAGGAACAAGTTCTCAAAATGTTTTGATAGTGGGGTAGGTACTGCTAGAAAGTTTGCAAATGGCAGAAATACTAGTGAAACAATTATTGTATTGTACCTTTGTTCATCTCACTGCTGATTAAATGCTCTCCCTGCAGGAAATACAGCTTCTTGTTTTCTGAACAGTACTCTTACATGTAAGCCTTTTTTATTTTTAGCATCTTTAAATTAGATTTAGCTGCTGGAAGCAGGGAGAAGAACTGGTGCCTTGTAGTCAGCCAGCTTCCACAGAAACATTGCAATAAGGAAAATATCCTGGACTGAAAGTCTGGCTGAATAAGAAATTGTGTAACCTCTCATGGTAAGGCATGAGTTTAGCCAGACAATGCAAATGGCATTATGGTGGTAACAAAAGCAGCAGTGAAGCTGGAATGGTGATGGCAGGGAGAGCTCTGATTGTCTTATTCTCAGCTCATGGTCTTGCTGTCATTGGCAATTGCTGGGAAATCGCTGTGGACTGCTGCCTTTTAAAATGGCTTATTAGTTATGATATTCTATGCTGTAATTGACATTCCTTTCCATTACAAATAATCTGGATCCTAGGAAATACAGTCCTTCCTTCTGTTCTGCCAGTTCTCTTGGGATGGGGGAAAAAAGCCTCTAGTTGTTTGGGAAACAGAGACTATTTTTATCTGCTTTTTTCTACCACCTTTGACTTATTTTCTTGTCTGTCAAAGCAATTCCATACAAAGACTCATGAATTTCTTCCAGAAGACTGATAAAATACAAAGTAATCTTGCTTCTTGTGTAACCTCTTCTATCTTTGTCCACAAACCTTGTGTCACTTGGCATGTTTCCAGATCCCACCACACCTTACTTTTGTTGTACCTATATTTTGTGTGGCACAACTAGATAATTTCTTTGATACCATAGAACAAACAAAAAAGTCAGTCATAAAAGGGGCTAAAATACATTTTCTTCTGCTATTGCCTGAATTAATTGGAACAAGTAGAAACCACTGAGATAAGGTGGGGTTTTTTCACTTTAATAGCTGTAATGTTTTAGGAGTATCTAGAAGAAAAAGAGTTGTCTGATTTGCCTTTTCCATTTGTGGTATTAGGCTGTTTATTTCCCATTTCTTTTTCAGAGGAGCATTAGCTACAACCCCTTTGGATTGTATCAGTCTGAATTAGGGACTTCTCTGCCCCTGAGCAGGTAATCACATATATTGTGCTCTGGCCAATAACATTGTTTCTTTTTGGAATTTGGCTGGCACATTGAGCTTAACATGTTAGTTTTTAAAGGTTTTATTAATTTAGCTTGTCTTTTTGCTTCAGTGACTAAGATTGCTGTCCCCCTGTTGTACTGTAGGGTGGTGGCTGTGTATGGTGCTTAGCAGTAAATTAAGATGTAGTTGCTTGGCAAATGCTCGGAGTAGCCTCACCAAACTCCCACTTACCCAGAGCACATAGCTACCAAAGGAAGCAGGCTAGGGCTGAACTCACCTGTCTTGCTTGGCCTTCCCCCTGTTCCTCTCTTTCCTGGGCAAATCAGCTGTGCCACCTGCCCTGTGTGATTGCCCTTTGTTTGTTACATGTTCTCCCAGCACAGAGAGATAAGCATTCATCCTATTTTGTTTGGCATGCACAGATAGCCTGTGATGCCTGGACACAGTATCCATCCTTTTTTTTTATTGACATGTTGTGTCTCCATCTTGCCTAAGTTAGTCTGGGAGAGGACCTGTATGTGTACAGTAACACTGTGTATATGACAGCTAGTCATCAGGGAATTACAGGGGGATGTTGCCACATACAACATACTGTTCTCTGACATGTCCGTGGCTTTTTTTGAGCCCATATTTTAAAAGATAGAGGCTTATTTTGCCCAGTCCACACAAACATTGATGCATTAATAGAAAATGAGGACATTGAAAGGAACATCATGTACAGGTCAGCAGAATTATTATTATACTTACAGAAAAAGCTGCAGAACTCAATAGTCTATTACAGAATGTTCTTTTACTCCACTTATAAAAATTGTTATCTGTTATCCTTATTTTCATCCACTGCAGTTCTCTAGTGTTCATGTAAGATTTGGTTAAGTATTCTATTAAGTATTCAGTATTCTATGTCTGCACTTTAATTTGAAAAAAAGAATAAATTGCCACCACACTAGAATTTCTCTGACTGTAACAAGCCTTTGTAATAGGACAGCAAAGACATCCTTTTTTTTTAAATTTGTTTTTTAAAACACAGTCAGTAGAAGAAAAGAGATAGTAAAGTCCAGAGAGCAAATGAAAGAGTAAAAGAAGCCAGAGTATGTGAAGATAGCAGAAGGAGCAATGGTTGTGATGTGCATAGAGATTCATACAGCTGAAATTGTTCAAAATGATGAGTGGGTTTTGGCTGTCTGTCCTGAGAAGCCATACAGATGGATGGTCACCATCTGCTGAGTATCGGGCTTGGGATACCCACCCAAAGAATCCTCCTCTGCTTTTGCAAAATTGGGCCATAAGTGACTTCCAAAGGTAACATGGCTTCTTAGGGAATACTGTGATCTTATCTCAATACTCCTCCTATTTGTGGTCTCTCATTGTAGACAATAGCCAGGTTCTACCTTTGGAAGCTCTAGAAAGAAAATATTCATATACTTCTGATTTTAGAAACCCCGCCCTCCCCACACCCACATCCCCCCTCTCCCTCCTACACACTTCTATCGTGTTTCAGTCAACTTATTTTATAATAAATTTTTATTTGAAAAATGATTCACTACACTGGAAGAGTCTTAATTAGAAAATCCCTGCTGGTTGTTGAGTGCTTTTAGTTATTCTGATTAATGAGACACTGCCACTATGTGGAATAATTCTGCCATGATATGGAAAGTCTTTTAAACAATTTGCTGCTGCTTAGGGGTTCCCTAAGATTGATTATAAACTGAGATCATCACAGGAGCATGCAATAAAAAAAAATTCTGTGCTTTTTTAAACTCTGTTGCAAAGCCTGTAAAGAACTGGAATAAAGACTGAAATCTGACTGTAGATATGAAGTTGAGTTGCACAAATTTACCTTGGTCTATGGAAAAGAAGCAGACAAACCAAAGAGTTTTTTTACATCTCCTTTTTCCTGTAGCCTTTTTACTGTTTTGGTGCTAAACCGACTGAGTGCAGTCCGAGATTTTTTTTTTTTTAGATTTGTTGTTTTTGGCATGGTAACTGCTGTGACAGCAGCATGAAATAGGAGTCTCAGACTAGTAGTATGTTAGCTAGTTCTTAGGGAGTATGCTTTGGTTTTCCTTGCACAAAGGAAAGTAGGTGCCAGGAAGCTCAGTGCCATGTCTGGAGCAGTGACTGCTCCAGAACTGCTCTGTCCCATCTGTGTAGACTAGAGGTAGAGTGGAAATATGCTCAAGTGCTTTAAAGCATTTAAAAGAAAGTGGATTTAGAGAAAAAAAATTACCCACTTATATCTTTGGTAGCCAACAAATACAGCATGAAAATAGTCTTTGAGAATCTTCATGGTTTTAAATGTCATAAAGAATGCTTAGAAATAAAAAAATATTACCCTAAAATTACCCTAAATGTGTGGACAAAGAGGCAGAGCTGCACATTTCTTTTTCAACAATTGTCCTGTTTCTCAGTAATGTAGAATTGGTAAAAAAATCCGTTAACATAAGTTAGAATAGAGGAGGGAAATAATTTCAGTGCCAGTTGCATTGGATGACAGTTTTTATATTTTTTCAGAGCAGTGGAAATTTGGTAATTGTACTATCAATGTACATCATTCATCTAAATGTGATATTTGAAAGAAATGTAATTTAACCAGACAACGCCTTCTGATTCCTCTGGTAGGCTGTGGAGAGGAACACTGGGGTCTGCCAGTGCTGATCACACTGGGGGCGCGACAGGTGATGTAAGGAGTGAGTTGGTGACACAAGAAGCATCTGCTGGCAGCTTGGCTTAGGTCCTTTGTTGCAGAGAGAATTAAAAATGGTGATCAGAATAATACAGAGCAGTTTCTGACTTTGTGTCTCTGGGAGGCTGACACTCTCTTAATATTCCCAGCAGAGCTTGGACTTGCCATGTGTGAGATGCATACAGGAGGGAAGTCTCTTCCTCTCTCCCTTTCCCCCCACTTTTGTATTCCAAAGAAAAACACCTGCCTCCTTCTTTTATGGGTTGCATTACTTTGATTTATTAACCTGATGGAAGAGTAGAGGAAAACTGCCCGTCTTCTCTTCATTCTGTTGTCCATAGCAGGGAGAGTCAGAGATGACCTGCAAGTCCTGCTTTCCTCTCAGGACTTGTCACAGACTTAGCATGTTTGAGGGGGCAGTAAGGTGTAGCTTTATGATCATGTTCCTCTAAATAAGTATTGGGACAGCCAAATTCATTGGCAGTGCTTGCTTCAAGGATCAAAAGTGGCTTCAGGTCTCAGTTTTGCATTTTGTTATGGTTTTATCTTTTCTAAGATAAACATAAATTTATAATGTAAATCTTCTGGTATTTCCTACAGATAAACTATCATCTCAGCAAAGGGAAGCTAGTTATGAAATATTTCACTACTACTTCATAAATCAGGCAGCCTGGGATCAGTGGGATGGCAAAAACGGAATGTATAAAAATGCTTCCCAATTAAATCTCCTCATTTCCAATAAATGAAAATAGTCCATTGGTTCATTCCCCAATTCTCTTCGTGTGCGGCAATATAAAATTTACTTTTAATTTCCATTTTCTTTTCAGAATATCATTTTCAAGTCACATTAGCCTTGAGAGAGTAATGGCTTGTACTGATGCCTATAAGGGAGCTTTCTGTACCCAGGCAGGTACATCTATGGTCTGTGTGTTTCAAAACATTGCAAAAAATAAAGCTAAATGACTGCCATCATATTGTAATGCCCCCTGTAGTAGAAATCACTAGCCATGTGTTTCATCTGGAAGAGCTACTTTTCTTAAAACAAACCAAAACAAACAAAAAACCAAACCAAACCCACAAAAAAAATATCTAAGCCCTCAGACATGTTGTGAATTAAATGTGAAATAATGGATGCATTGTTTAGTCTAACCACTCTGTACTGTCAGATTAAGACTATTATAAATAGGCTATGAATCAGGAATTTAAAGCCAGTAATGTATATACAACTCAAACATTAATAGTTCAATACTTTTTTTTGATTGATGCATACAATAGATGCTTTCTGAAAAATTTATATAGCCATTGTAGTTGTCAGTTCCATCCCTATTAGCATATTTTTCCAATAAAGCTTGAAGCAGTAAATTAACTTTTCTGTCCTTAAAATACCAGTAGTTTTTGATTGATTGCTGTTGGAACAGTGAGGCGTGAACAAAGAAATTAATAATCTCCACTAGAAACAATTTTGCAGGCATCAGGGAAGTCATGTAAATCCTGCTGGGGATGCAGGCTGGGATGCCTTGCTCTCCTCAGGGTGCAGGTTCCACTGTGCTCTCTCGAGCAGCTCAGAGGAGCCATGGTTGAACGAGTCAGGGTTTAACAATGCCTTTGAGTTCTGATGCAGTGATTTTTTTGACAGCATTACAGTGCTAATTTCTGCAGTTAATTTTTAATTGAGTAGGCTCCAGAGGCAACTGTAGCCTCTCACTAGAACGCCATGGGCCCTTTGTTTTTTCTTTCTCTGCTTTCAGTCTAGATCACATACTGTTTAAATTTCAAGTTTGTTACTTGACTGCTGAAGGCTTTCTTTACTGTGCTCTTAGAAAAGAGGTTGCTTCTGAATGCACTTCTCATAAATTAAAGCTTTTAAAGCAGCATTACAGTTTGTGTTACTCTTACAGTATTAGCACAGAGATCCAAGTGGATCATGGATATGGAGCATTCACAGGTTTCTGTGTACAGACGAGTGGGTTGTCAGGGCAGGGCAAAGGGTTGTCACATGGTTTCCTGTGCAGAATATTTTTCTAGGAAAGCACTGGAGTGTTTCAATCTGATGGTAATAAATACCTTAAAAAAAAAAAAGGGGATAATTTCAACAGAATCTGAAAGAAATCCATATGCTAGTTTGCTAAAATGAAAGCATCTTATAAGATATTATTATTATCTTATTATATAGAAGCAGCTATTTTTCCTCCTGTATTTATATAATTTTCAAAATATGAGAGATTATTACAATTATGCAATCTTGAATTATTATTACTACAGTGTAGCCTTCTGTTTGCTTGTATTAAACTTACCCTTGAAGTTTACACAGTGATTCTCATGTGGTGTTCCCCAGTACACATCTAGAAGCAAATTGTTTTGAACAGTTACTGACAATGGGTTGTCTCCCACTGGAAAATCAGAAAAAGTCGAGGTAACCTCTGACAGTGGATTGTGCTGCTGTTTGAGTGTCTCCTCATTAAGCATTACTGATGCTTGTATTGGCACTTCAATAACTGAATGGTTTCTTACAATGTCTCTTAGGTAAAGAGAATTTCTGGAATGCCTTTTTCTTGATAAGTTTTTTGAATAAAATGTCCTAGATTGAATTAACATGAGAAAAACAAGTCATATTCATTTTGTTGTATTTAAGATTGATTTATAGTATTTTCTTAGTGTAAGCATGATGATGGTTTGATTTTGGAACTTCAGTGATAACAAGCCTGAGAGTTTTTAGTTATATAAAAAACCTGAGAGTAATTTAGTTATATGACATTGTTCACCAAATGCACTACTGTTAGTTGGGTTTTTTTAAACTATTCCATTTTTTATATTTCAATCCATTTATCATATGTTTTTGATGTGATTTGCATATTTCCAGTGCTAGTTTTATGCCTAATAACTTATTCTAATAAAACAACCCAAACACATTCCAAATCCAAATACTACAACTGTGCTGTTTTATTATGAAGTGATTTTACATTTGTATTTGTGAATGTATTATTAAGTTGTTTTTGTGGGCATTGTTGATACAAATGAGTATAATGGTGAAATAAAAGTGATCTAAAGATTCAAGTAACCTTCATCACAAATGAATCAAGAGGGTATGTTTTGAAAATATGTTTTATCAATGCATATAAATATCTTAAGGGCAAATGTCAAGAGGATGGGGCCAGACGCTTTTTAGTGGTGCCCAGTGACAGGAGAAGGGGCACAACTTGAAACACAGGAAATTCCATCTGAATATGTGGCAAAACTCCTTTACTTCGAGGATGACAGAACACTGGACCAATCTGCCATGAGAGAGTGTGGAGTCTCCTTCCCTGGAGATGTTCAAAACCTGTCTGGATGTGATCCTCTGCAACCTGCTCTGGGTGAACCTGCCTTACCAGGGGGTTGGACTGGATGATCTCCAGAGGTCTCTTCCAACTCCAACCATTCTGTGAAACAACTGAAATGTTGTCCATATCAAAAATAATGTGTGGTTAAGAAAAACTAAATCTTTGATCGCTTCTGAAAGGCTTCATCTGAAAATTATCAAAACCACTTTGATAAGGAAGAATTTAGTCTTTCATGCGCAACAGCTTAAATTGACCAAGACCAAGAAAAAATGCAGAACTGGTTTGTACTGCCTCTATCAGACGTAATATTGTTACTGTGGTCTAAGAGTTGCTGTCAGAGGTGTCTTTGTTTTATCCATACATGACATTCTTTTAACATTCTTTTAATAAAGCATTCTGGCTTTGCTGCTTCTGCTGATGCTTTCACACTTATTTGTTCTGTTTGCATTTCATTCAGACTGATCTTGGTATTTCTGTTGCAGGTCTCCACAGACAAATCCCTAAATGGCTCAGGAAAGGATCCACTACTCTTTCTTGTATTAAGGTCACAAGTTGAAGTATGCCAAAACCCCTGTAGTTAAATAAACAAGAGCTTTTTCTTTGTCTCTGCTATCTTGGAAGATCTTTTGGATTTGTCATAGTGATTTTTGAGGGACTATTGAAATATGGGATCCTTATCTTGCTCTTCATATTCCATACCCTGAAGGTACAAAGTATGTCCATGTTTGCTTTTAAGGTAACAAGACTAATTATATAGTTATTACTGAAATATTGCATCCAGGCAATGGCAGTACAACTTGAAGGCTTTTTGTGTGTTAAGGACATATTTTAGTCCCTTAATGGAAAAGCTGAAATTACTATAGATATTTGGAATATGGTTTTGTTGCTACTTTGTCAACTGAAGTCAAGAAAAATTGCTGAATTGTTTTTACTTTTGCTTGTTTCCATGTGGCATAGAGAGATACTAAACATTTTCACCTGCTGACAGTGGGTGACTCAGTACAAGAGAGGAGCAATTACATAAATATGTCATCCAAACATTCCCAACCAGTGTGACATGGTGGTTTTTGTAGGAAAGCAAAAGGGAAAAAGTATGTGAGAAGTGTAAAAATACAAAATATGAAATATAAGTAATACATGCCTTGATTTGTAGCAGTAAATGGGTTGAATGTTTAATGAGCAGAGGTCAATCATACAGCAACTAATATCTTGGTTATTTGTGGATTTACTGCCTGTGTCACAACAAGAAATGTTGTTTTTGAGATGGCTGTTGTTTTTGAGAGAACAGATGCAAGAACCATGGAAAGCTTTGCTAATGAGCATGTATTTGTATGTGTGTGTTGGAAAACACAGCAAGCTGTAAGTGGTTTGATGCACCCACTTGCTGATTTGCCCCATTCAAGTCACTGCCTGTGTGCTGTGTATCCTCTTTGGTGAAGAGGTAGGACAAGCACATATGGAGCCTCCTTCTCGTTTCTGCTGTAGACTGCTGTCCTTTACAGGGTTAGCTGTATGCTGCATGTGTCTTAGGTTCATTTAATTTTTACATGCATATGGCTAATTAATACATGATTCACCTTATCAGGTTATACCTGCATACATATACATATATATATATATACATATATATATATATACATATATATATATATATATATGAAGACAATGAAATATTTTTTTAGTTTCAGAAAATAAAGCTAGAAACTAAATTTATGTTATATTGTTCCAGCTTTTTATAATTTTTTCATATTGAAATCAGTTTGATTTTAATATGCTAAGAGGCCCAAAAATTCCATTTGCCAGCAAAGAGATTCTGTTCAGCTGCATCTATCAGCAAAACACAAGTTTAAAATTATATTCTGCATGCAGATGATTGGTGAGGGAGTTTGTGTTATCAGTACATGATAAGTCATGCACTGCTGCACTAGTGCAATGTAATATACAGCAAAGTACTGGCAATGTTCTGGTAGGTTTCAGGGTACATTATCTTCTGCTGTGTCCAGCAATTTATGAAGTTCAAATATGGATGTCTACTTGTATTTCTAACACTAGGGAAGAAAAGCAGATTTAAAACATAAAATGACCATGTTCTCTTCCTTTGCCAGTATTGCAGTCATCTGGATTATTGGAAGGTTAAAGAAAAGTTAAAAACTCTTTCATCATCAAATACATCAGGGGTGTATTTGGGGTGACTGTTAGGCAGTTTTACAGCTTATCTTACTATCAGAACTATTTCGCTGCTACACAGTGTCCAGACCTAGAATTTGAAAAAAAATCATAGTCTTAAGGTAAAGAAAAATTTCAATGTTTCTCCAGTTTTTGTATCTTAATCTGGCTCCATTTACTACAGTCAATCCTGGGCACTTGCATGTTGGTCTGGATTCTAAGTCATCAGTCCTAAGGAGCTGTATTCCTGTCTTTTTTTAATTGAATGGAAGTGTTAAGTACTAATACTATTTTTTTCAGTGTTTCCTGTGAAGACATTTGAAGATTGAAAAGTTGAGGTCCATTTCACTAAGCCCAGTGTTATTCTGGGTTTAGCAGTGCTGTCTTACACAGAATGGACCTGTGAACTGTCTCTTGCTGGGAGGATTTTGAGCTAAGAAAAGGGAACTCAGTTATAAAAAGTAAAAGAAAGCAGATTAGGAGGGGACAATACAGAAGTCCAATAGTTGAGTTCTGTGGGAGACTGTAAAAAAGTAAGGGAGAAGAAATCTGGGGAGAGTGTCAACAACTGATTCTGTAAGTGAAATGCTTGATCAAAAACATATAAAATTATACTTCAGGCCTCTATATATTTTAAGAAAACACCAAACCAAATCAAACCAAACCCCACTTGCATTCTGTCAGGCCAGAAATGCCACCATCATCTTAGCAGTGAAGCACCTTGCCTGCCCAGAGTTATTCCATGGGAGCACTTCTCTTTGATAGATGGGATAAATCTGATTTGGTTCCATAAATTCATATTTCTTCAGAGAAATGCCACACTTTGATAACTAAACAGAATATTTTTCCATGTGATTTTTAATAATATATTGATATAGGATCATAGTGATTTTTTTAAGAACTCCTGGTTTCTCAGATGTGTGTCAGAGTCCCCAGATCTACTTTCTTATTCTGAGTATTACTTCAGTACATTTACAGGGCTGGGAGGAGTGGAGAGAACCATTCATTACAGTCAGCTGGCAGGGAGGGAAAAAAGCTTGTTTCTAAATATAATGTAAATTAATCCCACTGCACAGGATGTATTAGGCATATGTAATTCCTGTCTGAAGACATCTGTGTTTGAAAAATGAAGAGCAAATATGCCCAGCTGGTGACCTGGTGAATGGTTGCATGGCAAAACTATATAAAAAATAAAATTTTGTTTCTATTAAACTGGCACTTGGAGAAAGGGAAGCACTAGCAATCTAATGCAGGAATGATGTCAGCTCTTTCTTGGTTGTATAGAGCAAAAAAAGTCACAGGACTGTGGGGTGGGTCCAGAAATAATTTCTGCTCTATAAAATAGCTGTTGGTGTGATATCATTCAGCTACAAACTCCTTAATTTCAGCTGTAATGGGGGATGAAAATTGGTGCTAATGTAACACTCTTTTAATCAAGAGTGCAAGATAGCCTCAATTTTCTAAAAAAAAAAAGGATAAAGTCTGTCTTCCAGCTACTAGTAATTACTACAGGCTTTTAAAATTTTGCTCTCTGTTAAGTGGCATTCATTTAAAAATTCATATATATCTCATTTTTTCCTCAATAAGCAAGCCAGAGAAAAACAGCTACCCAGTAATTTAGTAAAATTAAAATTGTCCAGTTGGTTGTATAGGCTGCATAGATCTCACATATCCACTATACTGCAATATAGCACAGCTACTAATTTCTTTCATAAGTTTTGTCTGGAAATCTTAAGTGAACAAATAGAAAAGGACTGGATGCAGAAGAAATAATTTTGCATAAGCATGATACCGTTGGACTGTATTGGCATTGCATTCTGGTCTGGCAGCATTTTGTGTAAGGGTGGATATGAGGGTGAAGGCAGGAGAGAATAAGGTTCTGAACAGCACAGGAGGTCATCAGGTTGAGTGTGGAAGGTGGGAAGTTGCTCCTGTCAGCTGTTGATGGTGGAGCAGCTTACAGCCCAGGCCAAATGCTGGAGTTGCTCTAAACCACAATTTTATTCCCAGCCTCCCAAGTGCAAAGCTGTCAGGCTCCTCCTGGACCTGCCCTTGGCATGTCACACAGAAATGCCAGGGGTCCCGCAGGTTCTTCCTAAAAGAACCTTGTTAGGGACTAGGGCTGGCTTTCTAATGAAGCATCTGTGATGTGAGAAGTCACAGCTTTGTGACTTTACATCCTTAATGGCACCAACATACCTGCCTGTGAATTGCAGGTGCTTGTGGGAAGCCAGACAAAAAGGTGCATTTGAAGAGCCATGTCTGCACTTACATAAGGGGGTAACCAACAAAAGTGACCGCAGGCTCTCTGCAAACAAAGGTACAAAGAAGCAGTTAAGAGTTATTCAAAAACAAATCCTAAAACTTGCTTGTTTCCTGTGTTAAGGCTGCTATTTCCAGGTAGATTCAGTGGTCAGGGTTGCTCAAGTAAATCACTCTGCTGCTTGACACAGTCCTCTCATGACTATACAGGTTCAAACCAGCCCTTTTTTGATTGCTTTATAGAACAAAGGGACAATGGCTATTCCTCTTGTGCCAAGGATGCTGAAGAACAGACAGCTTGTCCATTCAGGAAGATTACTGGCTTCACCTGCATTCCAAGCCTTGTGGTGTTTCACTGGCAATATCAGATTGGCTCTCGGAGGCATGAAGCCTTGTGTAAACTGGCCAGGGGTTTCACTAGATATGATCTTTTGTTGGCAAAGGAGATTCAGGATCCCAGACTTCTGCTAATGATTTCACATATGATTGATGATGTGGGCATCCAATATTTTTATCTCTTCTATATCTGTTCCTTGTACTTCCTTTCTCTGTACAATTGGTCAAAAAATTGCTCCCTACGTCATGGGGAAATCTTGTGGAGATCATGTAAAATCCTTGGTTTAAAAAATTTGGTTACATTTTTGTACTAAGGCTGGTCCCTTAGGCACTGTAAGTTAAAAAGTTGCTAACTTTGAAAAGACTTTATATTCCTGTTATTGTTAGGACAGTACATCTTGACACTCTTTTTCAGTTTTTCAATTTCCTCGTTTAGGTTTGCAAGCTACACTTTGTTGCCATATTTTCCTGACATGGGAACAATCCATGGTTCTGAAGTTGCAGATGCAATATTCTCTAATTTTTTTTTTCCAAGGTCTTGAAGAGTTTCAGATTATTTGAGGAGATTGGTTTTAAAATAGAGGCCAGGAATTCAGGCAAGTCAAATGTACTTAAGCAAAATAAGTAGTTTTGGAGGTTTGGTTGTTTTCTTGATGGGCTGAAATGGTCTTGACGGCTGTTGAAGGACCATAGTTTATCAAAAGGGAGAAAATGATTGTTCCTGTCTAGAAATTCTTTCCATTTAGTGGGATAGCAAATACAAAAGGTGAGGTAGGAAAAAGTGGCAGGGGCTATGAAGAACTGGAAGATTACCAGTGCAATGCTTTTTTACCTTCTTTCAAATAAGCATATCTGAAAGAAATACAAGTGGGAATACAAGACCATTAGCAGGATGCAGTTACTTTAGAATCTCCCTACAGACAATAAACATATCAAATACTAAGGACAACAGTAAGAAAAAAGTCACAATGGAAATACATTAGTGGTAAATTTACAAGTTATTTGACATTAAAAACCATATCATATAAGTTATGTTTGCTGTAAGTATAATTTAAAATTTCCTCATATATGTTTTCTACTTTTGCTCTACCTTCAGAGAAAGTCAGAATAGCAGCTGCCCATGGATTATGTAGGCAGGTTGTGGCCCTGGAGAATTCTAAGTGGTGCTGCAACAAAAACCAGTAACATACCTGTTCCTGCAAGGAAATCTTTGTTCACTTTCTGAGACTAAGCTGCTATGAACTAGCTCCTTCCATAAAACCTGGTAACTATACATTGCTGGGAACAGAAACCACATGGACAAGTATCAGACTTTAAATGAAAGGGCTTTCAATATATATTAAATCAATGCTGAAACACTCTGCAGGGAACTACCCCATGCTGGGCAAATTCCTGCTTTGTGTAGTTCATTGGACTTGATAAGTCTCTTACATAATTATACTTCTGAATCAATAGTTAGGATGAAAGTAGGTATGTGTGAATGAGAATTCTAAGAATAGGAGTGAGAAACATCTTAAAATTAGGGAGTTCATCTGTTTTATGAAGAGAAAAGAAGGTTTGGCATCCAGCAAACCTTGTTCCAAGGTAGTTCATTTGCAGCAGACACTTCATTTTGGATATAAAACATTTGGTTGCACATATGCACAAACTGAAATTGAAAGAAATATACTAAAATGACAAACTAAATACTTTCCCACTATTTTCAACTGGACTGCAATTGTTATTTTAACACCAAATTTTGAAGTTTGTAGCAAAAATGTTAGAAAAGCTTGGATTTGGTTTCAGAAGGTTTACTTTTTGTTTTAGTTTTATGGTCTTCTTTAATCTATAAAAGTTATTCCATCAGTCTCATGGCTACACTTCTTCAAACTAATATAAAAAGACTTATAAAGACTTATAAAGAATTGCAAGAATTTATCCATGCTTGAGCAGGGTTTGGCCAACATGATCTTCAGAGGTCCCTTCCAGCCTCAACCATTCTGTAATTCTGTGATAAATTTACACATTTCTTCAAGCTGTGTAAGCCAAAATGTATCCTGATAGACCCATATACTTTCTGGAAATGAATAGGTAAGTATACATATTAATAAGAAGAGTGTTTGATAGCTACCTATCACGAATGCCAAAAATGTTTCCAATTAACCACTTTTTTGGAGTGTGGTTTGTCAGAGAAAGGTCTGTGAAAAACAAAATACTCAAAATACTTTGAAAAACTCAAAATACTCAAAATACTTCCTCAAAATACTTTGAAAAACAATAATAAATAGTATTGGAGAGTTGGGAATTTAGTCACTCTGGTGTTTCAACACCAGAATTTTTCCCATTCATCATGTTCACAGAAACTGTGACTTTTTCAGTTAGTTTTTAATGAATGATTTTAATGGCTAAAGCCTTGTTGCTAACCTTTTTTGTGGCTTCCTGATTTGTTTTTCATAAAGAAGGCTGCCAGCTCCTTCCCTGTGACAATGCAGGGAGCGTGGGTGGGGTACACAGAGGCTCTCTTCTAGGAAGGATGGCTGGATTCCTGGAACCCTGCTCTGGAGGGAAGTGAGCAAGCAGAGGATGTCAGGTTGTGAGGAGGAGGTTTATGCTGGAGAGTGGACTATGTTTTGATTCAGTTGTGTGCTGATTAAAGTTAACAAAAATGTAAGATGGATGTCATACCCAGCTAATGGATTGAGTTCCATGAATTAGTCGACAAAGAGTAGTATTCATTTATTTATTTTTTTAGACTGTATGGCAAATGCATTTCTTCAAATAACTGCCTCTGGTTTCTATGGTGATCTTACTTCTGCTTGTTAAAGGTATTTTTATGACTCTTTCACATTATTTGAAGTAATGCTAAAAGCTAGTACTTCAGGACTATCTCAGCTGTTGATGCCTGCATCTGGCAGTGAAATTCAAGGAGTACAAATTGGAAGAGGAGCAAAAGTAATTTTTGCTGCTCTGAATCAGACTAATGTACTCTGATAAAATTTCATGGTCAGAAAATGTTACTGTTTGTAGATTCAGTGAACTTGAACCACAATAAAGGCTAGAAGGACTTTGGGGCGGCATGCTGTGGTGAACCACCCTATTTACTTTCTCAGTGTACTTCTGTGCAATTTAATGTACAATGTAGGTGCTTATCTGTGATGTTTCTCAATTAAAAAAAGAAGTAGGGAATGACTGGAAACCATCATCTTTTCAATCTCATACAGTAGAGTTAGTATGTAGTACATGGAGATTTATTGAATGTTGATAGTTGTCATAACTAATAACAGGATAAAATTAACTCTGACTTGGAAGGCTTTAAACATGTTTCTAATGTGAAAAGAGCTGCTTCTCATGCAGTGATTACCTTTAATATTTCACATTTCTTTTTTACTTGGACAATTGGTCAAAGGCACAGATGAGCTACTTACAGGGAGCAGCTGAGGACACTTGGTGAGCTTGGAGGAGAGAAGGCAGAGGGGTGACCCCATTTCAGCCTGCACCTTCCTCAAGGGGGGCAGCAGAATGGGAGGTGGTGATATCCTTTCTCTGGTGACCAGAAATGGGACGTGAGGAAATGGAATCAAGCTGGAATCAATCAGGGGAAGCTCAGATGAGGCATTAGGAAGAGGTTCTTCACTGAGAGAGGGTGATTGGTCACTGGAACAGGCTCCCCAGAGAAGTGGTCACAGCACCAACCCTGTTCAGCGAGTCTCTGCGTGATGCTCTTAGTCAGAGGGTTTAGTTGTAGGTAGTCTTGAGGCAGTCAGTGAACCTCACTGGGCCCCTCCCAGCTATTCTATTCTAAGCTTGATTCTTCTGTCCTGCTCAGTCAGTCTGTGTACTGAGGAGGTTGTCAAATAATGTCAGGTGTCATAAGGGTTTTTTGTAGACATGGCTCTCTCTCTGAGAAGACCAAATATATGCTTTTCCTTTTTAAACTAAAACCACTTCATCTTTCTGCATTAGTGGTGGAACCTGGCAATATGGGATATGCTTTGTGACATGTGATTGTTTATCTCATGTTCCTGACAATATTGACTTATAGAAAATTGCAAGATGCTGCATTTTCCAGCTGTTTGTTCACTCCCATTTTTCTTGGATGCTTCTCAGCTAACCAGTGAAAACCCCATGGGAAGTTTGGATCCAAGATTATGTTGCTCTAGATCAGTTATCCAGCAGAAACCCTTCAAAAACTAACCTGTGGTAGAAAATGACAGCTTTGCCCACTCTGAGGATGTGCAATACTCCAGTACACTCGTAACTTAAAGAGAATAAATTTTTCCCAGGTCCATCAGTGAATGACTAATACATGGAAAGTGGAAAAGAGCCTCTAGACATTGTGGAGAGATTCAGAGCACAATTGGTATTCAGAGCACAATTGTTTATTGAATTGCCTTGTTGCCTGGAGCAATGTTATCCTCTTCCATGGAAAGAAGTTGCTGGGGAAAACTGAGGAACAATGAAATGGGAAATGTTTGTAGTTTTGTTCCAAACTTCTTATATTTCATGCCACGCAAAGTTTCTGGTGTAATTCTTCCTCTGCTTTGGGATGTATGAAGGGAAATACTTGATTTGAGGGCATCAGCACAAAGATCTACCAGTCTACACTAAGGCTGATCTGTTCATTGCAGCAGGTTATTAATAGATAAATCATAGTTGCAAATGAAAAAATGTTTCCCTGAGGGATATTCCCTGACTAATTTTCCAGTGTCCCAAGTGGACACTTCTGTCTGCTTATCCTTTTTTGCCTTTCAGGCTCTGATTTTATTTTATCTGCTTAAAGAGTTCCTCCTCGTCTTTGAACCAATACATTTTTACACTTCATTTTCCCCATTTAGGATCAGTCAGAACAGAGCTAATTTCATTTCCTTGTGACTCTCTGATGTATAAATGACAATTTGGCATAATTTGCAGAAGTAATTCAACAGCTCATAATACGGAGTCTTACATGAAGCTCCTCTGCAGGACCCTGAAGAGAAGCTTAGTAGTTCTCTTGAGGCTTCTGAAGTATTAATGAAAACATTTCTGAATTCTTTTAGTTTTCCATTCTTCATTTATATTAATTCCAACGAAGGTGAAACTTGCTTGGGAATTAATGTTATAAAATCTATGCAATTGAAACTAGATGAAAGATCTAAATTCATTTTAAACAAACAAGCAAAAACACACAAAAAGCCTGTTTTCTCCCCTCTCCAGGGCATTGTAAAAATATATTATTACTGTTAGAAGTACTTTCTAATAGCTGGAGAGTTGGAGATATTTTTGAAAGCAAGTGGTTTGATTGACTGAGTATCTCCTAGCAACTTAGATACCTTTAAATACAACTGATTGAATACTGTCTGAGGAATACATTGTTGAGCCCAAAGCACCTGCCAAAACCAGGTGATGATTTCTTTCTTCAAAATACATCAGGTAGTAGAGATGTAACTCAATATTTTGTCAGTATCAAAAGGAATTTGGATAAGACACATGACACAATATATAGAAAATTGAATCCCAAATGATATTCAGGTACTGCAGACTGAAATAGGAGGTGTGTGAGGTAGATTTTAAAGTTCATATTGCATGCTTCAGTTGAAACAGTGCTATTTTATCAAGAAGCAGAAGTAGACTTTTTGCTAGTTCTTGGAACTTGCCACTTGGTGTACACGTTGGCCATGTGAACAAGAATATGGTCTTGCTGGTATTTTACATGGACAGCCATTGGAATACTCTACTTGCCACATAAAAGCTTGGGGGTTTTTATTGATTGGAGGAGAAATCAAGACAAAGAATGGTAAGGTCAACAGAGAGAAGTTTTGGGGGACTGCAGCTGCTTTTTCATATCTCAATCAGCAGCTTAAGATGCTGTTTTCTCTCATTATGTCTATTTGTAGGTAACCTACAAAAACGCTAACAAATCTGCCACATAAATCAATTACACTTCAACTCAAAAGAACTGGTAAGTGTCAACAATACAGAGTATCCACAATGTGGCTGTTGATATGGTCTGCAGTAAGAACAGTTTAACTTGGAGGTGGGAAGCTAAACTCTGCACGCTGTCCAGCTGCAGAGAATAAATGGAGTTGTCTTGTCGAGCAGTATTTGTATGCTGGTAGCTATGCTTTGATCTAGTGGTACTGCACAGTACAGCTTTGGGAGAAACAAAATAAAGGAGAAAGAGAATGTCTGTGAAGTCAGGGCTGGAAAGCTGGGACCAGGTTACATGATGATGTTACATGAGTGTGCCCCACTCACTCAGCTGTGCTAGCAGAGATCCTTGCCTCCATAGAGCAGAGGGCTGAAGCACTTGATCTAGGCAGGCTGAAGTAGTTGGGTTGTTAAGCCTGGAGAAGAAAAGGCTCCAGGGAGACCTCACTGCAGCCTTCCAGTACTTCAAGGGGGCTACAAGAGAGCTGTCTGGAAAGGGATTTTTTACAAGGGCACGTAGTGATAGGACATGGGGAAATGACTTTAAGCTGAAAGAGGGCAGGTTTAGATTAGATATTAGCAAGAAATTCTTTACTGTGAGGGTGGTAAGGTACTGGAACAGGTTCCCCACAGACATTGTGGAGGTCCCATCCCTGGACAAGGCCAGGTTAAATAGGACTTTGAGCAACCTGGTCTAGTGGAAGTTGTCCCTGCCCATGGCAGGGGGATTGGAAAAAGACGAACTTTCAGGTCCCTTCCAACCCAAACTATTCTATGATCTTTCTAAAGACAGATTTTTAAAGGAGAGAGAAAATCCTTTGAGTTTTATGGTATCTGATATGCATTAGAAGGGGCCCATGCTGTAAGAACAGATCACTTAATTTACTTTTGTGCTGTTGCTGTGTAAGATAGAATCAGGGAAATTTGTGGAGAACCTCTGATATTTCTTTCTGAGATTTGGATGGAAGGCATTGATAAGGGAAAAATACTGTCATGGCTAATCCTGCTTTTTTTTCCCTGAACTTCTGCTTCACTGCTGTCCACCCACCCTATTTGAAACAAATGTGTAGAGCTTGAATATCTGAATCAGCAGGTTGTATTCTGTCTGTACTTCTGTGAAGTTATGTGCAGCAAGTCGTTTTTTTTTTCTGTTCTGCTTGTCCTATTTGTTTTGTTGTTATGTACATAGAGAATGTCTTGGGGGAGTGGGGGGAAGGTAGATTTCTTCTGGATGTGGCTTTACACAGGCCTGTCTGTGCCATTGAAGTGGTCAATGAAAAGAAAAGCAAGCTGTTGTAATCTACTTACAAACAGATTAAAGATACATACTTATATTTATATTTTAATTGTATCTGTATTTACTTAGTGTAAATTTGTAATATGTAAATTTTTAATAGTGTAAATTTTTATATTTAAAAAAGAATTCTGTACTATTTATTAAAATATGAACACTTTAGCCAGTTTCTGTATTTGAATACTCAGGAATATAGGAATCAACCTAAGTATCTAAAAATATGGTTTAGATAGTTTTCTTAGGCATTTGCCTCTGAAATGCCCTAATCCATTCATTACCAGAAGCTGGGAGGGGATAGCTGGGGTGTAATATGTTTTCAGCCTTCTGATTCATGAAGCCACTAGCCCTTACAGACTTTCTAATTTGAGCAGCATCATGATCCAAATCAGTGATACCTGCAAACTCCAAACAATGATTTCCATTTGAAGTACTAGGTGAAATTCAAAACTGTTGAGATTATTATTACTGGGGCCTGGAGTTGGTTGTTTGTTTGTCTGTTTTCCTTTTTTTATGCCTCCTGTCTCTACTCACAGGTAACATCATGGTGCTGTGGTCCACGTGCAGAACATCGCTGCTGAAATCGGTAACAAACCGCTTCATTAAGAATTTGGCCTGCTCGGGGATCTGTGCCAGCCTAGTCTGTGTGCCTTTTGACATTGCCCTTAGTGCCAGTCCACACTGCTGCTGGTGGATCTATACGATGCTCTTCTGCAGGATTGCCAAGTTTCTGCACAAAGTCTTCTGCTCGGTGACCATCCTTAGTTTTCCAGCCATTGCTCTTGACAGGTAATGGGGAAAATTTGCCATGATCCTGGATTTTTCTTTCTTCTTTCTCCCTTTGTCTTGGTAAATGTAATTTACTGTATGTAATGCACACCAATGTTGCAACTGCAACAGCATATCAGTTGAAAACTTGTGAGCTGCCTCACAAAAAGCACAAACTCCTACTGCTTATATTGATAAGTGTGAAAAGTTAGGTCTGTCATGAAAACTCTGTGAGCTTAAAAGTCCACAGCAGTACTCCAGTAGTAAGCAAACAATCAATGTCTGAAATTTGAAGTGCATGTCAGAGATGCACTTTTTTTTTTAAAATGCACACAGAATGTTCAGTGTTCAGCAATGCTTTTGCTCAGGGCTTGCCAACCACAGCTTGTGCAAATGAAAACGTCATTGTACTTCCAATAGATGTAATGTAATTGCATGTAATTTGATAACATGTACACAAATTACATGTTAATACATGTAATGTAATAACACATAATTTGTGACCAACAGCTTTTTCCAAATATTCAGAAAAAATATGTTATAAAGCAACTTCTAAAACTATGAGTCTGGCCTTTGAATGTGACACATGCCTCCATAATGTCTTTTGAAATTTTGAGGGTGTGCAACGTACTGTCTAGTTTATAAGTGAGTTAATGCTGAAATTTTCAAAATAATATTCATATGCATTAGCCAAAGTGATGTATTGAAAGAAATTTTCACCACCAAAAATGTGATCTTGACATTTAAACAGTCATAGTCAGTTTTTTTTTCTACAGACAGACCTGTAAAGGCAGACCTTTGGGGGTTTTTCTTGGTGGGTGGTTTTGTTGTTTTTTTTTTTTTTTCCTTTTCCCTTTCATAAACAGGTAGTCAGTTGGCAACCCAGTTAGGAATTTGGACCACCATTATGCTCAGGTGGCAGAGAGGTTTCTCATAAGCAGTATGGCCATGAAAATAATTATGATTTTTTTTTGTTTGTTTGACAGATACTACTCTGTTTTATATCCTCTGGAAAGAAAAATATCTGATGCAAAATCCCGAGACCTGGTTATCTATATCTGGGCCCATGCAATAGTGGCCAGCATTCCAGTATTTGCTGTGACCAATGTGTCTGATATTTATGCCATGTCCACTTGCTCTGAATCTTGGAACTACTCCCTTGGCCACCTGATATATGTCATCATCTATAATATCACCACTGTGATTGTGCCAGTGGCTGTGGTATTTCTCTTTATGATTCTCATTCGCAGAGCGTTGAGTGCCAGCCAGAAGAAAAAAGTCATCATAGCTGCATTAAGGACCCCTCAGAATACAGTTTCTATCCCATATGCCTCCCAGCGAGAAGCTGAGCTCCACCTCATGCTGCTTTCTATGGTTATGATATTTATCCTCTGCAGTGTCCCCTACGTGACTCTGGTGATTTACCGCACCATACTCAATATTTCAGATATTTCAGTCTTCTTGCTCCTCACTGCTATTTGGTTGCCCAAGGTCTCTTTGCTGGCCAACCCTTTGTTATTTTTAACTGTTAACAGATCGGTACGGAAGTGCTTAGTGGGGACAATAGTGCAGCTGCACCGAAGGTTCAGCAGGAGAAACATTGTCAGCTCGGGTGGTATTGCAGATGATAATCTGGAGCCCAGTGTCCATTCAGGAAGCCAGCTTCTGGAGATGTTTCATATTGGGCAACAACAAATCTTCAAGCCAATGGAAGATGAGGAGAATGAGACCAAATCCATTGGCTCTGGTGACTTTCAAAGGAAAGAAATTCCTAGCACCAGTTTGGAGCTCAGACAGACTTTGGTTCACAGGTTTGTACCACAGATGATTTCAGACTCTGAAGCTCAGGTGGCCCCAGCTGTGCCCACAGAAGCTGATGCAGTAAATGACAAGTATTCCATGCAGTTTGGTTTTGGACCCTTTGAGCTGCCTCCACAGTGGCTCTCAGAAAACCGGAACAATAAGAAGCGACTCCTGCCTCCTTTGGGGAATACCCCTGAAGAGCTAATCCAGACAAAACAGCCTAAGTGTAAAGCAGAAAGAAAAGTCAGCAGAAACAATAAAGTCAGTATTTTTCCCAAAGTGGATTCTTAGTAAGAGCAGGAGCTTTAAGTGACAGAGGAATGTCAATTTCTATTACATTTTGATCCCATGGATCTTTATTATGTTGAAATTTATTACAGCCTGATTTTTTTTTGCCAAATATAAGTTAAATGAACAAACAAAAGAAAAACATATATATACAAGTGTTCCTTATTAATATGAAATACTTAATGAAAATAATATATCAAATATATATGGAAATTTGTAGTTTGATCTCTGAAATCCCTACAATGATACCTTGTTATTAACTTTCAAAAGTACATATGAATTTGGGAACTATTTTAATGGCTGAATTATGGAAATGCAGCAGTTGGTTTTCTGGGAAATGTTATGTTGTATTAAAATGGACTGGGCATCAAAGTAACTTTACAGAAAATGCTGTAGAGAGTAGAAGACATGCAGCATGGTAAGTCCTACTCTTCCACAAATAGACACAGCAAGATTCTGCACATTTCATGAATGAAGTAGGATGGACTATTAAGGGCATTTGTTTTCTGTTACGCACATTTATTTGATCAGTGTTAAAACTTGATGGATTTTTTTGCACAAATTAGTTACCAAGCATCTGCTGTACATCTAAAATATTTTAAAACCTAACCACTGGTTTTTGGCTTAAAACATCCACAAAGCCAAGAATACCCAAATCATCATGCATGTTAAACCTGAGAAAGACCTCTTTATAAAAAAGATCCCACATATATTCTTGTAGATTTAAGTAAAAACTGGATTGGAGACCATGCAGGACAAATTCTGACTCCAGTAAACAAATATGTATGTGCTAAGAATCCTGTGATAAAGGGCATATACAAATGTCCTGAAAGTGTAATGTGTGTATCAAGTAACTAAGGGATAAGCCTTGAAATAAACTTAGCTGATGGTGCACTCTGCTGTTTTCTTATGGGAAAGCAAGCAAATGAAAGAAATGGGTGTGAAATACTAGTGGCCTTTCTCTGAGTGTGACATCTCAGTTTCTGAATCTGTCTCACTGTCACACAGAGAGAGAGACTCACCGAGAGGGATTCTGAGTGTTTCAGTGACAGTGGAACTGTTGGGTGAAGAAGCTGGCGACAGACCTAAAAAGGCAAAGGTTTATTAATGCTGTTGCTCAATATTGCCAGAAGTAGAGAAGTTTTCCTTCTATCTGCACAGATTCAGATACCAACCCTCCTGCTCCACTCATCTTGCAGAGCAGACCATACAGTGTATGAACACAAGACTTTCAAATCTGGTGCCCAGTTCCTGAGTGAGTGAGTCATGCCAGTCCTGGGATCAGCTCGGCAGCCTTTCTGTGAGAGTTCAGGCATTGTGCTGCAGCTTGCCTGTCTGCATATTGTCTCATTTATACTAAACGTGAACTTTAAACTCTATCTGTCTGTTAGGTGACCTAAAACTATTGCAACCCTGACATTTTAGTTCTTGTTTCAAGCAGTCTTTCATTTGCACTCACTGTTGTCTCTGTGGGTAGTTTCTGAAAAGCACAATCTCGTAACACCTGTTTGCTCCTTGTGGTTTTCCTGTACTTCAGCCCTTTGCTGCATGCTGAACCTTTATCTGTGATTACTGTCTGTTTGTGAAAGTAGTTTTCTTTAAAGCATACTTTAAAAGGACAAGGTGAAGATTCTTGACAAGTTCAAAGAAACTTACTAAATCCAACCAGTTAATCTTAAAAGTAAGAAGAAATTCTGCTAAAGCAGAATGTACCTTTTCTTCCTTCAACGTGATTGAAGGAAGTCACCAGCTTCTGATGGCTCCAAGGTTGTGGATTTCTACAAGTCATTAAAAGCAAATGTTTTAATAAAAATGTATTTAAAGTGTATAAATTGCTGTGTAAAATATGTTTTTCTCCATTTCCTCTTTGGTTTCAGTGCATTTCATTTCTTGCTAATTCAAGAGCTTATCAGTTTGGGAGAGAGGAACAGTCTTCAGGGGGTCCAAATGGGTGCCTTTCTTAAATACAGAGATGAAAAGACAGACATAGCTTGCCTGAAATCAGACAGATGAAAGATTCCAGAAAAAAACTGGTCCTTTTGTGGCAGAGGTGGAGAATTACTACAGCATGCATTTTTTAAAGTGCCAATAAAAAGTAATTTGATGGAGTGTGTTTTTCTAAAATTAGTGAAAGAACAGATGCCATAGAGAAAATCTTGAAAACCTAAACGTCAAAGTAGGAGTTGTAGTTTCCTTGCGAATTTTGGCTAAGTTTAACATTCATGTCTCGCTTACATATAGGTACTGCTCAAAATCTCTGTGATTTCTGAATGTGGATAAATGTTTACTCAGATCTGAACTCCTTTGAAGAAAGCAAACTTATTTTTGTCCTTTTCAACTCTCCTGTTGAATGAAGCACCAATGATAAAATTAAAGAGTTAAATTGTATATAATTTCATTTTATATCTGGAAAGGAAAGGGTTTATGATGGGTTTTTACTGTTGAGACAAAAATATTTCTTTCTTTCAAAAAGAATACCTGTAAAAACTTGATTGTACTTTTTTTAGCAGATTATATCCAAAGACACTGAAATCCTTCCCCAATAAATTATCTACAGTGGTTTTTCATACCTCAAGAATTACCTGAGAATGTTCTTAGTTCATCTTTTAGCAATTCATCCATGTGGAAAATATCCACAAAAGCACATATTTCTATAGAAAAAACCCCAACCTGTGTAAAAACCAACCTGTTTAATCTCTGTAAAATTCACAGACCAGCCTCTATGTAGAATTGCCATCAGAAAATTCAGAAAATTCTTTATGCACGATGGAATATTTGACTTGTTTCATTTTAAACTCCTTTTAAGACAGTAGTAGCTTTGAGTCATTACTGCTTGGATTGTTGTTTAAATTATTCACCTGGTCAAAATATTTTCCACTGTCCAATTTGAAAAAAAAATCAAGTCTTGTTATAACATCACATTAAAGTTACACAGAAGTGAGTTAAGGGGATTTTTTGGGTCTTTTTTACATAATCACTTTTTCCTTTGCAAGACTGGAGTCTGATTATTGCCCTAACCTTTAGAGGAATTAACACAGTGAATATTAGCTGTGGTTGTCCTAACCTGAGTACTGGAACTGTTACAGTCTGCCTTAGAAATATTGCTTATGGTAAATAAAAGATACTTCAGGTGAGTACAGAGAAAGATATAAAAAATAATCAAATGTAAATAACTAATGACTATTAAAAAATCTTGATTTTTTTTTCTCCAACATCTTTGAGACAATGAAATTAAAGTGTTTTGGCTACCTATTTGTTTATTAAAAGGTCTTTCAGAATAGGAGTATGAAGGTAAGCAATAGTAATTGGGAACAAGTTCCCTGTATGTCCTCTGTTGTTTGTATCTCTTTTTGATTGGATCAGGAAGAAAAGGATAAATAAATTCTGTTACTATGACAACTGTGTTCTGAGTATCAAGACAGCTTGTCTAAGTGTGATTTCATCATGTTATAACCTATTTTTTAGGATGAAAAGCACATCTTGGAGTGTTTTTCCTCCTGTCCACTTTCTAGACAAAAAGAGTATTTTCCATTCCAACTTAAAAAAAAAAATAAAATTGTTGTACTTCAAGGAACTATGTAGTTTATCTTGGAACAAAATTGACCTGTTCCTGGAAAAGCGAAAAAAGAAAGTTGATCCTTGATTCTGCTTTTCTAGTTCAAGCTTCAGCACATCTGACACCTATAAGAATATTTGAGATGATGTAATATTTAATGTTATTAATAAAGTTCAGTCCATATTGGAGAGGAAGACTCTTATGACCTGATTTACAGGATTTGAGATGAGCTCTATGAACATCTTCATCTCTGGGTCTCCCAGGATACATAGCAGATGATAAGATCAACTGTGGTTTGAGATATCCCTCCTCAGCCATTATTACCCAGTCTCAGGTATGACAGCCTCATTGGAAACCTTCCCTGGTTCTACAAACAGCAGCAAGAAGCCCATTCCTGCACCAATTTCAAAGGAGTTTTATGTCCATTTGTAAGCAGATCCAGAGCCAGATGGTCTCCTCTCAAAGGCTCTTGTGAGGTTGTAGTCAGTCTGTAATAGGAAAGTTGATAACAAGACAAACTCTGCCAGCTGTTCAGCACATGCATTATACTGTAGGAAAACAATAAATATTGGGGCAGTTACCCTAGCTGCTAGCCATACCTCATTATGCATAGTGAATGTAATTCCTAATACCCCCATATTTTAATTTAGCCAGTTTGGAACAATACTGTCCATTCTACTGTTTTCTCATTGTCATTACTGGCCCATGTAAACTTGCACATGTAAACATGCATTCTTCTATTTTTTAAATTTTTTTTGCTTCAGATCATGATCTGCACCATCTGGAAAGCACAGGTTCCAAACACCACTATGGTATTGCTTTAGCAATCAGAAGATGTTAAAATTTTAATGTACCAGAGCTCAGCATGCTTAGGGAGGAGGCAAAACCACACAGAGTGCCCTAGTGCATTTTCTGTTTGTCTTCAGTTCTTAACTGGGAACCACATGGCATTGTGACTACCCTAAATACCAGGAAAAATGGTTCTCTTAGTGGCACATGTGACAGTAAAATGCAATATACTGTAAGCATCAACCAAAGCTCTACTGCAGACCTCAATAAATAACACCACTAGCTAAGTAAGATTTATTTCAGCACAAAAATTTGTCAATCAAAACCTTCATTTAAACGAGATGCACTTTGTTTCTTCAGAGGAAACTGTTTCTTGTGAATTTTGACTGCCAATGAAAACCTGACTTTAACACACATGGGTGTCAAAGGAAGCAGTAGGAGCCTGGAGTTGTCTCTGCCGCTTTTTAAGTTAATCGGACCATGGGAATTAATCCTCACATTTTGTTTAAATGCAGGAAAGATAAAAAGGGATGGGATTAGGAAAGCAATCGCGCTCCCCTTATTAATAATGAATTCCTTTTTAACAGCGAGTGTTCACGTAAAAACAGTGACAACAGTAACAATTTGAAGTTTTACCGGGTTTATTGAAAAGCGATTCAACTATCCTTGTGTGCGAGCATCACACAATGAGTGCAGAAGCCCAGCCTTGGCAGAGAGAGAGCACCAATAATTCCCAGCACGGGCACTGCTCGGACCAGGACGGGGAGGGCAGAGCTGCAGCAGGGCACAGGGGGAGCTCGGTCACGTCCGGATCCCCGCGAACGGAGCGGGAGCGGAGCGGGAACAGAGGGGAACCGGAGCGGAACCGGAGCGGGACCAGCCGCGCCACCCACGGGCCCGCTGCAGGACAGCCGCAGCTATCGCGGGACTTCGCGGCCTGGGCGTCACGGCAACGGCGGCGGTGCCCGCGCTGCTGCCCTCCCGCGGTGAGGACGGGGCTCCTGCCTCGCTGCCTTCCTCCTTGCCTGCCTCCCTGCCTTCCTCTCTGCCTCCCTGCTTGCCTGCCTCCCTGCCTTCCTCTCTGCCTCGCTGCCTTCCTCTCTGCCTCGCTGCCTTCCTGCTTGCCTGCCTCGCTGCCTTCCTCTCTGCCTCCCTGCCTTCCTCTCTGCCTCCCTGCCTCCCTGCTTGCCTGCCTCCCTCCCTTCCGCTCTGCCTCCCTCCCTTCCTCTCTGCCTCGCTGCCTTCCTGCTTGCCTGCCTCCCTGCCTGCCTCCCTGCCTGCCTCCCTGCCTGCCTCCCTGCCTGCCTCTCTGCTTTCTTTCCTTCCTCCCTCCCGTCAGCCTCGCTGCCTTCCTCTCTGCTTTCCTGCCTCCCTGCCTCTCTCCCTCCCTCCCTGCCTCCCTACCTTCCCCTCTCCTTTCTTTCTTTCCTCCCTCCCTGCCTGCCTGCTTTCCTCCCTCCCTCCCTGCCTCCTTGCCTCCCTGCTTCCTTGCCTCCCTGCCTGCCTCCTTCTCTCCCTGCCTGCCTCCTTCTCTCCCTTCCTCCCTCCTTCTCTCCCTGCCTCCCTTATACTGAAATAAAGACTTGTATTCATTTGAGCCCTCTGAGAATTTCCAGCACGTGTCATGATGCGCTGAGATGTCGAATTCCTGTGAATTCACACAGTTTTGTTGTTTCAGAGAAACGTGTCTGTAGTTTAAACTACAGCCATGATAATTCCTCTGTTGTGAGATTATTTGTAAGATGTATGCTATTCAAAGGATAATAAGTACGTTTGAATACTTCTATTGGCTTGATATAAATATATATTTGTATGTATATTAATAAGAAAAACACATACTTGAGTGGCAAGCCAGTCTGAACTGGAAAAACCTTGCAATATGGAGTTGCTAGAAAACATTTGAAACTTACATGTATATCTGAAATATTGCAGGGCTTCTAGTGCTTTATTATGAAACTGTTCATTTGAAAGGTTGTTTTTGCTGGATTTTCCCCCAATTTTAGGTAACAGTGGATATTACAAGTAGGAGCTTGGATGAAATTTCAAGGCCTACATCTAGCTCGACCTAATTGTAGATCTTTAAATACATCTATGGAGTTAACAACGCCAGAACCATGTTTGCAAGAGGTAATTTTTCTCTCCTTCAGCAGGTTAAAACCTCCATGCCTAATTCTTTGTAGTAGAATGCTAAAGAAGTAGTATTCTGCTTTTTTAGTACCCTAGCCTGACAACCCCAAATCTGACAGTCTGTGGAATGATGAGCTGGAGAATCAATGTGAAATCTAAGTAAAAGAGCTCTTTCCTAGCATCAATATCAGACCTGAAAATGGTTCTGTTATTTAAGAAGTACTCTGCAGTGTTGTACAGAATTGTTGTTGTTCTTTGTGATAGCACGTGAGTATTGTGCTTATCTTCTTCACCCAAAACATCCCTGTTTTCATGGTGGCTATAATTTGCATTTCATAGGTAGATTCACCCATCAGTTTGGCTGATGGTTACCAGAGTGGCAGTCTAGAAGATGGCTGTCCAGCAGAAAACAAAGGTGATGACAGAGATAAATCTGATGTCCAGGAAGTAAGAACTGATCAGCCAACAGGGGAGAGCATGACCATCTCTCTTCACAAGTGTCTATGGAATCCCATCGAGTTGTCAGGTGGGAATGACTAAAACTTTCTTGTATTGTGTCTAGACCACGTTTGGGTAAAATTCTGCTGATTGAAGGAATAGAGGTTGCAAATAGGCAAAATTCTGGAAAAGAAGATGTCAAAATCCATACCTTCATTTTTCTTCACTATTTGAAATCCACCTTTGAAAGAAATGTGTTATTACTGTCGTAAAGTACAATAAATGTCTTGTGGCACCATAAACTGTGATCTGGCTGAAAAGATAATTAAAACTCACGTGTGTGTGTTCCATGGAATCATGTTAGAAAGTGTTTTCATTAAGATGTTTTTATCAAACTTTTCAGAGTAATCATGATCATTTATTAGAAACATTGTATCCTAATAATGGTCCACCTGTCCTAAAACCTGGAATTTGTGGTTATAAATTACAGTATTTAACAAATGAACAATGTTAATACTAATAAAGTACTTTCAATGTAAGTATGCAGTGTATAACTTTAATTGAAGCACTTGCAGAAGGGTTTCATGGCATTCTTCTGTCATTCTGTAAATGGTAATGGATTAATGTTCTGGGGTGTCCAACTGTTTACAAATAGAGATGCAAAGGCCAATGAGTGAAACAGGTGTTTGGATACCATCTTGAAATTTAGTTAAGGTTTCATGACAGAACTGGGGTCAAAAGAAATCCTTTGATTCCTGCTCCTGTTTTTAACATGAGTTCTGGCGTACTACTATATGCTATTTTTAAAATTAATTCATTGCAAGGGCTCTGTGGTGATCCCTAATTGACAAAAATGTATCTGGTTTATTGTGAAAGGCTTTTCCCTGTGTTTTTCAGGATGTACCTCTACTTCAGATTCTCGAGATGAAAGCACTGAAGCACATACGTTGAAATTCTGTGAACCTTCCCCGGGACAACCAAGTAATGCAAAGTCAGATACTACTTCACAAACTTTTAAATCCTGTGAAACTTCCCCAGAAAAACCAGGTAATGCAAAATCAGATAGTACTTTTCAAGTGTATAAAATGAGCAGTGCAATAAAACCTTTTCCTTTTCTTATTAATGCTTCTGAGTTTGTAATGGTCATGTATTTGTGTGTATATTCTCTAGTTATAAAAGAATACTGCAAATTGAACGTGTATATGAATTGTGCTTTTCAAGAGGTATTGGATGAATTCTTTATTTAGAGATTGCTTTATTAATGGATATTAATTTTCTTTAATGCTATAATAGAATTTGACTTTTCTGTAGATTCAATCAGTTTAATAAGGCAGAATTCAGTGGTTATCATATCCAGTGCAGCAATGTTGGTCACCAAACATGACATTAATATCTACAGAACAGAAATTCAATAGAACTCAGCCTAAAGCTTCACTCAGTAGTTTAAGGTTTATATCAATCTGTTGAGTTCAGGCCAGTTGAAATAAGTGCTCTTTTTTTTACCATCTATCCTTTGGTCCATCTGTCCTCTGTAGCTCACTTAGATTTTTATAGCTCTCCCCTTGTTGTATCTCTGATCTTTTTATGGCATAAAGTAGACCAATGCATCACAGTAAATGGTTGGATCAATGGCTATGAAAAGCATTTGACCTCAAAAGATTAGAAAATGAAACAGAGTGTTGCAGGGTTCCAAAATTTGTAAATCTGTGGGATTAGGGGCAGTGCTACAAGTGTTTCCTCTACTCTTAATGTGGAAGCCATGGAAGAGGACAGAGCATGAGGATGCTATAGGAAGGGGAAAAGGTAAAAGTTATAATTATAATCTGTATATTTAGGAAAAAAAAGGAGACAATGTAGAAATCTACTTTATTAAGTAATGGTAGTTTCCATCATGTTTCACAGTTTTCCATTTTTTATAGCAATATTTTTCTAGAACCAGTATCGGAATCTGGTTTTGCTAAGACATAAGACTGAAACTTGTCTAATATTTAAAGGCAGGGATATTACAGAGTCTCTCTTAACCCCCCCTCAAAAGTCTCTCTTTTGAATTATTAATTTCAAAATGCAAAATGTATTCTACAAGTCAGGCTGAAAAAATTATTTTATATTTTTGAAGTCAGTGATTTTTTTGCTGATACTGTGGAGATGTTGTCACTCTGCCATTATAAATATGAATCAAATCACTTGCCCAAAATAGGTGACTTTTCTTCTCTCACACCTCTATATCCAACTGATACAGCTCAGAGTTTGATTCAGCACTCTGTTGCAAAGACTTCTCTATTTTTCCCTGCTACAAACAGGTTTAGAAATTAACATGTGTTTGAGAATGTTGTACTCTTGTCTATGGGTGTTGCCAAATTACTTGACTGCTTTTTAGTGTTTGTTTGTTTTTTTGACATGCTTCAAGCCAACATTATTTTTAAATGTATTCTCCAGCAGACTCTTCTGACTTGGAATGTTCTGAAGACATGGGCATAAATGCTCAGATTCAAGCAGCTATAAAGAAAATGAATAAACTTGACACCATACTCGAAAAACAGTGTTTTAAAGAAAAAGCAGTTAAAAAGAAAGGCAGAGAAATGAGGGCAATGCTCTGGGAAGAACTTCAGGTTAGAAGTGTTCTGCTTATTTTGTGACTGATATATCTTAGAGTACTGTCTTACAGAATTATCATATTTCAGAGAAGCCTTATTATCAAATAACTCACAGTTGGCTAACTAAAATTAAGAAATGGATCTTAAAAAGTAAGATTGGGTAGTTTTTAATACGTATTGGCTAGGCAGGCTTTGAAAGAAGGAGATGTTCCTTAAAAATTGATAAGACAAATTGCCAAATACACAGCTGTCTGGGTGTGGTTTATCAGCATAGTATTTTGCTTGAGTTCTCTGCTTGCAGGGAGAGTAAGGTGTGTCAGGAGGTAACATCAGTGAACCCAGGCTGAAAAGCATTTATTCTGCTCAAGAGGGATCCTTCTTAGGCCCAACTGTTTCAGTACTGTCTGTTGTTGAAGAAATTAAAGGTGCTGCCTGAAGAAGACATAAGAATGCTACAACACAAATTCCTTTACCCTATCCCTGTCCTGGCCTCTAGCAGTTAAATGCCTTGAAACAAGTTCGTATTTCCTCTGCTTTACATGAATAGAATCGTGAGTTGCTAAAAAATATGATTGGTTTGACTGCATTTCATAATTTCACTGGATTTGGATTTGGAGCCACACAGACATTACAGAACTTCTTTGTCTGCTGAAGTGGGTCTCCACATAAGACAGTGTGTAACAGAGGCTTTAAAGTTTCACCATACTTTTTTCATAACTTCAGGAGATATTCAGATAGCCTCAAGAAGAATATAAATTGAGAAGAGTAATTTTTAATAGGGTCTGAAGTTTATTAGATCTGATAAGCAGACAATGTATTTCCCTTTAAAGAATTTACTTTAAATACATGAATGTATCTCTGCATACACAGTCTATTTCTTTTGAATAGTGTATCAGAACCACAGGAAGCAATGAGGAGGTGGAAAACACAAACCAGTTTTTGGCTGTGTTCTCACCATGGCATAATACCACTGGTAAGTAAAGAGAAACAGAATTGTGATACATCCTATCTTTTTTCTTTTTGGGGAGATAATAGGGATTTGAGATCTGAATGGTTATTGCTGAGCAAAAATCTCAGCTTGAATATTGGAAGTACATGCATAATAATGGTAGCAGTATGTGGTTAAAATATTTAAACAAAAATTACTATTTACAATGTAACCTGCTTTTATTTCTATGCTAAAGTTTGGGTTACTAAGGGAAGGAAACAATGTGATAGGGATGATATTTAGGCAGCCTCCAGTAGATGTCAGGATATATTAAAATAACAGTAGACAAACAAGACTATATAACTGCTAACTCCTTTATCTCAAAAGTAACTCCTGTAGAGACCATCTGCATCATGTGGTTTCTGGTGTACTGCACTGACAAAACTGCATAGTTTAGATTTATTGCTTTCTTCCAGCTTGATCTTTATATTTTCTGTATCATGGTAGAGCTTGACTTTTCAGGTCTTATTTATTTTGGTATTTATTTAATTAAACAAATGTCTTGATGGCTGCCCTGGTTGATACTGAAATGGAATACATTTAATATATTTTGCTTTTCAGAACTTGAATTTGATAGAGCTTTATTAAGTAAATTATATATAAGAGCTATTAGAGTTTTTAATGTAGCTATGAAATCAAGCACAAGTTTGGGTACAAAATCATTAATAACTTAAGTGTTCCAAGCCTTTCAGGCACAACAAAACCTTCTGACACACTCTCAGCAGAAATGTAAATCAGGGGTTAATTAAACAGCCCTAAATTCCTTACCATGTGCTCTGTTTAACAAAATCATTTGTTCACTTGAGTCCATTACACTGCATTATTAGTGGTTATTGTATGTTTTTTTCATTGTGAAAATCATATGTAATTAGTTTGGTTCTTTGCAATATGAGTCCTTTTCTGTAAGTGCTAAGTGTATAGACTGTGACTTACTGCTCTAACTGGTATTTCCAGTTGGCTCGTATGAATACTTCAATTAATTAGGTTTTTTTGAGTAACTGAAACAACTAGGATGCTTGAACACTGTTTTTCTAGACTATGCCCTTGACCTAAGCTGCTTGGAAGTCTAATAATTCATGCACAGGCAGACACCAGCTGTGAAAACCTGGATGCCTTACTCTCATTCAAAGTTTTAGATGACTTATCACATGGTGTCTGCAGAGGCATTTGAACTTTAGGGCCTTGGGCTATGTCTTTGAGAATGTGATGAATTGTCTTCCATGTGCAGTAGTTGTTAAGAGCATGAACACAGCCATAAGAAACTGCATAAATATGACTCACACTTTACACTTTCCCCCTTTATTTCTTGAGAAATACAGTGCTTATGTCATTTATCCAAGTGAATTTCTTTACTTTCCAATTGTATGATACACATGACGCTAGATCTTGTATAAATAAATTTCAATTAAATTTTACTGGAAAAATTCCTTACAGATCTCTCCCATGCTAAAGAGGATGAAATATGCAGTACAGTATTTCACACACACATGAATCCTGAAGATTATAATTGCCATAAAGCCCAAGAAAACCAGGGTAAGCTTTATTAATGGTAGAGTTTGTATTTTTAGCAATGGCAAAATGACATATGCAATGGGTGGGTAATGAAGACTCAGCCTTTTTGGCAAGGCCAGTGAAATGGGAAAAAGCAAGGTTACTTATTGGAAGAGTAACAGGTCTTACTTTTTTGCAAATGAAGGAAGAGAACAGCTATATGATTAAGATGTTTAACTCAACATGCTAAGAAAATTTTTTAGTATTGGGTTTATAAAGCCATTTTTCTTTCATTTCAAAAGGAAGAGGTGTGTAACTGATATATTGTAAAATGTATCATTGATTCTTCATGGCAATTCTTTAAAAACTTATCTTTGCTGTTACTCTAAGGTATTTTAGCTTTTATTAATAGGCTTATATTCAAGAAACTAGAAATGGCAAGTGGTGCTGAATCTGACTGCAACTGTTCTGTATTCTTTTGGTTTTCAGCAGAAATTTTTTGGATTTGTGTCAAACATAAATCTTCAGACAACTTATTTTATATTTTGCTCTCCTGATTATTGTAAAGTCTGCATTGCTTTTATGAAATAAGTACTTTCTGGGAAAACTCAAACACCTGCTGATTCTTTTAGGGACCATGTGTTATCATGCATTGTACAGACATTTCAAATGCTGTTAGTGGTGTAGTGTGTCCTATCATGTCAAAATAAATGGAATTGTGCTTGTATGCCTCTATTATTTTCCTATTTGAAATCCAAGTTTGTGTGGTTAGTAACTTTTCACAAGTGTTGTGATATAAGAATAATAGCTTCAACTGCCATTGCTATCAGCTGCAACTGTTTATTCCTTTGTCAACTACAATTCTATGTAAACAGAAGGAATCTATCTTCCTGGTGACTGGCTAAGATGACAAAGATGTAATATGAGTGTATTCCTTAAGGCTGAAGCCTCGATGGCAGCAATATCTCTGAAGTTTGTAGAATGTGACTGCATATTTTAATTTTTGAACATGGAACTCAGCTTCTTTGTCATTTTAGCACTTGTCTTAATTACCCAGTATGTGACCTCATCTTTGTGGGCTGGAGCTTTTAATTTCTCTGTCCTTCTACCATGTATTTTCATTCCTTCCTTAAAATAATGCTTGACCCTCAGCTTCTTTCTCCAAAATTCCTGAGCTGTGCTGGAGTGCCCTTGGCATAACAATGGCAGGTTTCACTAGCACTATTCAATACAGCACTGACTTCTGGAGCTTCCAGTATAGGCATGGTTGGGAGTTGCTATCACTTGCACTGTTTTGAGATGTTCTGCACATTCCTGCTTTGGGAATGCATGAAGTAGAGATCAGTTACAGCTTGTGAGCAGTATATATTGCTTTAAATGACTTCTACTATTTCTGCTGGAGGCTTTTCATGTGGTGTCTGAATAGCTAAGAATTACTGGTTTAGTTGCTTTTGAATTTCTGTGTCACAGCTGTCATAAAGGCAGACCAAGAGCAAGAGGAGCTTGTGAAGAAGAATGTATGCACTAGTTTTATGCTGTTACTTCATCAGTCTCATCAAGATTTTTACCAAATCTTTGTAATATGTGCCAAATCTACCAAAATGCATATGGAAAATTTGTTTAGTTGCAATCTCTCTTTTAATTACCCTTGGCAGTCTTCAGTGTATTCTCTGTCTCAGTGATCCATGTCTGTCCCTTCTTTCTTCAATGTTCTGAGATGTTCTGTATGATGGCTCCCTCTCAAAAATGCTATTCTACAGTCAAGTGGAAGATACAGTTTAAAAGTAAGGTATATCTTGCATGTTATGTTGGTGTTTGATGTGTTCTGCTCATTTCAGGATGCAACTTGTCATCTTTATATCGATGCTTACATTTCTATATGATCCATTTCCTTGACACACGATGTTGTGTGGTAATGGTAAAGAAAGCTTAGGATGCTTTCAGAAAGCTGTTGTGCATTTGAACTGTGAGGGGGTTTCTTAGTCATATCCAACACATCAGTCCTTTAAGGTTTGTGTATTGTGTAATTCCATGTAAAGGATGCATGGAATTTATTTCATATCTTTGGGAGCTTGCTTTCATTCTATTCACTCTGAAAAAGAGTTATTTCCATAGCCTGTCTTCTATTATCTAACATGTCAAATTAATTTTTTTGTAGGGAAATAACCCACCCATTTTTCAAATTTCTGCTTTCCATAAAAGCAAAAAGTACCATGCCTGCTTTTGAAACAGTTCTTGAGATTTAGAAGTTGATTATGTTTGCTTAGACTTGTTATTTAATGTGACAAATATTTGCTGTTTGTAAAGGAATTGTTATTTTAAGCATGGTGAAAGTCTCTGAAAAACAGAATCATGCCTTTTTTTTTGGTCATGGATAGAAACCTATTGTTATTTGAAAATCATGTGTGTGTTTAATAGATTTACAGCTCTATGATGAGTTTTAGTTTTTAACAATATTTGTTTTATAAGCTGTGTTATAATAATATCAACTATATAATCTGTTTTTCAGCTGTTTTATTTAGAAAAATGTACTTGATATGTCTCCAGATAGTTCTGTGGTTTTCAAAAAAATTATTGTCTGGTTTTGTAATGATGAGAAAACTGCAATGATGAGAGGGTTTAAAGGAATGTTGTGGCTTTTAAGGCCACCATGTTTAACATTTTTGAGGTCAGAAATTCAAAACTATTTTAGCCTTTGTAACATTGAGTGATTTCATATAATAAAAAGTTGAAAATTAAATTAGATTTTGGCAATAGTATGTTTTCAATACAATAATACATGATACTATTTACACAAATAATGAAAACATCATACAAAAAGTTTGTCTATTGACTCTATATATTTGCTAAGGGTTTAAATGGGATTGATGTTATTACAGTTCTTGTAGAATCAAAATAGGAATGATTTTAATGTAGCAACTTTTCTTCCTCTAACATCAGATTATCCAAGTGAATTAGAAACAGAAAAACCAGCAGAAAAAACTCATAGCAAAAATAAAACCAGCCAGCATTTCATTAAAAAGAACATTGAGGTAAGCATTGAAGCATAAAACCAATAACATTTTTTAAATGTTACCTAGAAATTAGTCAATAAGTACTTTTGGAGACAGTTTTCTCTTAAAATCAGGAACTTTAGAAGCTAATTAGGCACAAATGAAGAAATTACCTGTCTATTAAACCTGCTATTTATGGCAGAGTACTGTGTTAGGTAGTTCTCAACTTGGATGCTTATATTGGTTAGGATAACACTGCTTCTATGCATTTGATAAATAATACTGGAAACTGAATTGTTGTGTTTGTGCCTGGACATAGTTTTTTTTAAGGGCAATATCCTAAGACTTTTGAAAAAATTTATTTACTGTTAAATAAACTTAACTTTATTTAGTGTTAACCTGATGCATAAATAAGGGATAGATATACAGGTTGCTCATGTGTAGCCTGGATGGGACCATGTTTTGTCAGAAAATGCATCCCTTGATTTTCTGCCTCTTTTTTTCCAGTGAGGACCTAGTAGGTATCATGATTTTTCATCCAATGAAAAATATTTGCCTCCCCACTATGTCAAAGACTAAGATAAGATTATAAATTTATTATATGTAGGCTATATTTTTCTGCCAGAGTGATAATTTGTATTATTGAAATAAACAAGATTTAGCTGTTAATTTCATAGAGTTTAAAAGCTCTGTTTTGGAGGTGTTTGAGTTAGTGGAGTTCTTAAGCATGGGTTTTTTTCTTGTTGTAAATATTTCAGCTAGCAAGGGATTCAGGAAACCAATTTGTTATGCTTGAGGGAGAAAGGAAAAGGCTAACTGAACTCCTGAAAGATACAGAAGATGGAACTGAATTGCAAGATCTTGAGGTATGACAAATTTAGTGTGTACTGTTCTGTTGTACTTAGCTTATTTTTACAGTAAATCTAAATTTGATCTTAGTTCTACCATTAAATACCCTACTGAGATATGAGAGAAAATATGATACATCCTGTTGAATTTGTCTCCAAAAATGAATTCTCATTGTTTTTTTTGTTAATTTTACTAACATCAGAACCTAAAAGAAAAGTTAGGCACAGGAGGAGGGAACCTTAGAACAACACTTGGAGAAAATTACCTTTTTTTTTTTTCCCCATAAAATGTGAAGTTGTAGAGTATCAGTCTGAGTGGTTAGTGCTGTATGCGGTAGTCTCAGGGAGAAAGGCCAGCAACTACTTGCAAAAACTTCTCAACAACAATTATTTGACAACTGATAAGTGGACTTCAAAATGCAATAATTGGGGAAATACACATTTATGAAGCTTCTGTGTCCATTTAGAAAGATAATGTGACATCTTTTTGTGGCTTCCAATTCAGTCTGTCTTAAAAGTACATAAAGTCTGCTTAAACATTAGATATCTATGCTTTAACATAATATTGTTAAACAGTGCACAGTCTGCATATTTCAGTGAATAGCAGGAGCTGAAGTGAATAAAAATCATCCTCATGGAGAGTAACAAAGAGTATTTGATTGTCCCATCAATCATTGTTTCTAGGAGATGGTCTTCAGTTTGATAAATGTCATCATTTAAAGATCTGAAGATGTTTTAAACAACCTTCTGTTAGTAAACATAGCTTTCTGGCCTAGGAAATAGTGGCTTTTAAAAATAATTTATTTTACTGATTGCAAAAGTGTTCTCTCAAAACGTGTAGTTACCAGGTTTTCTTTCTCTTTAAGCTAGTGTCTGTCATAGAATTTAGAGGCATTTTTACAGAGTAGCTAATGCAAATTCCAACTAACAGTATGTACTTTTTTTTGCTTCAATTCTCAAGGCATCAAGGCAATGGAAAAGTGTAACATTTGTCCCCATTTTGTATTTGGCATGTGTCACTATCACGTTGTCATGTATCTACAGGGATTTCACTGTTAATATTAGATATGAAGTAGATCATCTTACAGGACACGTGTGTTGCTGTATGTTCTTGATACCACGGACAGGAATGGCAATTTGTGGTTACTCTAGTCTGTACTAGATAATTTCTTTAGAGAAAAAAGCTCTTAACTCTCCTGTCAAAGTAGAGTGAAAGAAAGGATAATAGTTACTTAGACCTGTCTAGTCTAGTGATGGATTCTTCCTCTCCCACATTTGAATTTTTTTATGGATGAGGCATTTCTGTGGCTACTTCATAACAAAAATCATGAGGAAATTATCAGCTAATGAGTAATCTAGACAACTTCAAGCTGGCCCAGATAACTATCCAGCTAGTGGCTACTTTCATCTTATTTTATTCTGACTTTTAAAAAGCTGCAAAAAGCTGTGCAATCACATTGGCTGGAGTAATGTTTTGGAGGCTGTCAATCAAGGCAGATCTGGTTATTTTGTATGAATTCCTCTGTATGGTGAAATGTGAATTAGATAACCTCATTTGACTTGTACTTCTATATATGCCAAATATCCAAACATCACTTCTCACTTTTTGAAAGAATGTTTTATGAGTGTTTAAAATATTTTAGAAGTACACATATTCATGCTAATTTAATTGTCAAAGCTGAAGCTGCAGGGTTATAATTGTTTCAGATGTTCCACAGAAAGCACTGACCGTGCTGTTATAAAAGTATTGTTCTGAGTTAACACACAGGAAACATTGACAGGACAGAAGCTTATTTTCCAAGCAAAGCTATCATGAAAATACAGAAGAGAATGTGTGAGTCCATTTCATCCTAGAGTAAAATGAATGTTGGAGTAATTTGGGTATTTGGAGTATGGGATACAGACACTGAGCTGTAGCTAACAAGCTCAGTTACATCTTACTGGACTCCTGTAGAGTAATTTCTGTTTTTGCTCTGTGATTTTAATTCTCTGATTAGGAGGAGGTTAACATGGCACAAATGTAGTACCATGCTGGATATTTATGTTTTTGTGGTCACTGTCTCACCTGAACAGATGTTTCCAAAAAGGTGGCAAGCATCTGAGACATTTGTGAGTGGCTGTTTTGGAGTCAGATCAGGTCTGGTCAGGCTCATTAGTTGTCTCTCATCATACTTGTATGAGAAAGCATTAGAACTGATTTTGTTTAACAAAAAGGATGACTCTTTCTCTTTCTCTCTTTTTTTTTCCCTTTATTATGAAGATAATTTAGGACAGGTGTTTGGGGTATGCTTCTTATTTCTTTTTGCAACTAACATGCTTTAGGGTAATGGGGATGAACCACAAATGACCTCATAGCAGTGGTATTGTAATTGGAAGCTGATATTTCCTCCTCTTGTATGGATGCAACTGCTTGAATAGCCAGAGGACTAATTTGGAAGCTGGAAACAAATGGTGGACATCAATTTCTTGCAAGGTAGATGTTAGAGTCTTAGGGCAAGGTACTTGTCCTATTCTGGTAGGAAAAAGAAAGGAAACCAGCAATACACTCATGTCTTTCCACACATCCTTCCTCTTCTAAGGTCCTATCTACTGCTTCATTCTACCACATTCTAGCAGTCTGTGGTCAGGACACAGAGATGCAATCTGCTGCTCTGATACCCAGTGGGTGGGAGTTGTGCAGACTTGCTTGCCTGAGTGAGAGGCAGGGAGTGCCAAGCTGCTGTGGAGACTCGCATCTGTCTGTGGGTATGAGCTCATTGGCTTGGCTTAAGTGACCTAGCTCACTCACAATATGCAGCTGTATGTAGTAGGAGTATATATTCATATGTGTTATTCAGGTGTTAACTGCTATCAAGAGGAAAAAGTCATGTAAATCATGATCAGGAAAAGAACTCTCTCCTTTGTGTCTCTAACAGGGTTTCTGTGATAACACATAGGGGCTCTAGAAGGATGTCAGCTACTGACCTCAGAGCAGTTCCTTTGATTTCCTATGAATGCCTTGTTTTCTTCTTTGGTGGTACCTTGCAAGCATCACATTACATCTCAAACCCTCCATTTGAGATTTGGCTCCAGGTGGTTTCTGCTGTAGTGTCAACCTCTGCAGCTTCATTCCAAACAAAGTTTTAGTTAGGCTTTCTTGCTTTTTGGCTCCTTTCTCATATGGAAAGTGGTTGTCCATTTAAGTTGCTCCTTGGTTGTATTTAAAAGTGATGAATGTATGAATGTCTCTACTTGTTCTGTCCATAGCTGCTCTCGAGTGTGCTAGGGACATGAATATTTGGGAGATTTTAGCTGTATACTGAGATGGATGAAAATGTACATTTTATTATTAAGTATGGTTTATCTGAATAATAAATACACTTGGTATGCAACTGCCCTTAAAGTCTGTTTCCTTTGCAAATGAAGCTTAAGTATTTTCTGTACTTCCAACAGGAGAATGTACCTGTCTGGCAGGCACCAGGAGAAGGGTACACACCTGAACTGATGGAATTTCATCTCCTGAATGAGATAGACAATATGCTTCACCTGCTACTCTCTGATGGGGAGTTTCCTGCTCTTTCCAGCTCTAGCTCAAAATGTCCAAGCCGGATATATCAGGTAGGTTACAGATCTGTTTTATTTTATTTGATATTTTATTTGACATGTGTGTTGAGATCAATACTGCATATGGCTGTATTTGTATCTTTTGCATTTTTCATTAAGATCCTCTATTTTATCATAAAGTCTATGTGTTAGGGAGTGAAGTGAGAAATTTTAGCTGTAGAAACAATGGAAAAACAATTTGTTGCTATTTTGAGTCATAGGTAATTTGAGAACTGACTTGTTTTTAAGAGTTTTTGATTCCACACTTCCAAGATACAGAAATTGGTAACTCATACATTTTTATCTGCATGAGGGTGCTTTTTTCAGCATAGAAACAAATTATCCATGATAGTTTATCTTTGGGAATTAGAATTAGGTTTCTTCTTATCTCAGGATACCAAAAGTGCCTGTTCACTTATGATCTGAAGGATAAGGCAATAACTGATAAGCAATGTTAAAGACTGTAGGAGATGGATTGAAATTGTATGTCCCTTGTTTTTAATGGCCTTTGTCTTTTTGCCTTGCCAGTAATATTGAGATTTGAAGATTAAGAATCAAGGTCTCAGCCTTGAGAAATGATTGTTTGACTTTTGTACTTGGAAGACTACAATTTATCCCATGCCCTGGTACTGTTGCCTCTACTATAATGGGGTTTAAAATCAAAAACCCAGATTCTTATTTTTCATTTATTTGTGTAAAGCTTATATACTTCTGTAATATTTTCTTCTTATGTCCAGAACTGATGTACCAGAGAATATGTGTAAAAATGTTCATTCACAAAACTGTTTTCAGTTACCAGTGTATGAGAAACATCTCTTTAAGAGGCTAAAATACCTGTGGGTTTGGTTTTTTTCTCCTTTTGTAAGGGCACTTTAATGTCATTTTTATTGGCTTCTTTCTGAACACGAGGTTTTGTTTTACCTCTATCAGTATTTTCTGTAACTCAATTCCAGAGGAGTCACATTTTCATGTTGATCATTTACCAGCTGGGATCTAATGTGTGAAAAAGCACCTCCCTCTTGTTGGTAATCACATAACAAATGCAGTTGTTACCCTGAGCTTCCCAGTGGTTGCCTGATCTTGTGTTCAGTGTTGTAAGACATCAGCTTGAAGTTAATGTGACTTGCCTGTGATAATGAATGCTCTGTCTGGAAATGTTTGTCCAAGTTATTGTTGTTGCTTCCTTTCAGGTAATAGCCCAGAAGTATTTGAACAGAAATCTGCATTTAAGTGTATGCTAATTAAAGAGTAACATATTATCTTTTTTGAGTAATATTAAACCTAACAACCAAAACCAGGTAGCTAATTCCTTGTTACCTTTCATTAGTGAAAAGCAGTTCCCTTCAATTTTGTTTTGCAGCATGTAAAAAGCTTTCAGACATTGTAGTTCTATGATTTTAATTTAGAATTAGCTTAGAGTTGGATATGATGAAGCTGCACATTCTTTTCTTCCAATAATTGTGTTAGATGTAGCTTCCAAAATGCAGACACTTAATCACTGTTGCCTCAGTGGGAGATGTCCTTTTTGCCTCTGATGGATACTTTGCCAGGATACAGGAACTATTCTCTCACTCTGAAATCTTTAATAATGGGCTTCAATTATCCTGCAATACCATAGCTTAGCTGTAACAGAGGAGTAGACATGTTCATCTTTTTGTGCAAGGGGTCCAGCGGGATTAAGAATGCTTTTCCATGACTAATGTTCTCTTTTACATGGAAATGTTTCTCATCAGAACTGTATTTCTCTCAGAAATGTTTCTTTGCTCTGGTGCCAAATCAACTAAATATTTAAAAATGTTTCTGTCTTACTTAATATTTTTGGGGAAGAATAAATTAAGTTGAATTTAATCCTGAAAGAAACAGGAAAATGATAGGCTGAAGAATATGGAGTGTAAGACTGTGTGTGATGAGTACAGTTACCAGCTTGAAAAACTGAAAAACCACCTGAAAACTAAAGCAAATGAACATGGTATTTAAAGAAACAATAATATCTGTAGGCTGGATTGTCTTAAAAGATAATTGATCTGTATCACCTTGAGGAGTTCTTTCATAACTGATTGGGTTTTTTTAGTCAGGAAAATATTCCCTTTTTCTATTATAGAAGTGGTCTACAGTTAGCAGTTTAAGATTAGATAAATACTCAAAATTCAGAAGATACACTAATTTTTCAATTAATGAAGTCCTTGATAGCCTATGCTCTATGCCTGTGCTTTGCCAAAACAGATGAATGTCACAGATGATATCTGTTTCAGAGCATGGTTAGAAGCAGGTTAATAAACTGATCAGCCAGTTTTATGCCTCAGATGATTGTATGACCCTAATATGCTTCATTAGGTGGGATTTTGTTATTATTTATTTATAAAATGTGGAGGAGAGGGAGCGCAACAAATAATTATAGATATTTCAAATACTGCAAATTTCTCTTTGGCATTGTGTTTGTTACATCTTTGGCTCTTGCTTAGTATTTGAATTTTCCCTTGTGTAAAATGTTTAACAGTTTTATTTTCTACGGATCTAAAGATATGAAAGACAAAATAATCTTAAATGGACTTCTCTACTATGTACATGTGCTATACAATTGAAACAGAACATATTCTGAATTGTGCGAAACATTGGCAATAAAATGTTTTCCTTGATATAATACTTTATACATTTATTTCATGATACCTTGAGAAGAATGTTAATTATTAAGTGGGGAAAGGCCTTGACTTTACTCATATTGTGTGAGTTTCTATCAGTTACTATTCAGGGATGAGAGAAGTGAGGCTGTAAGAACTACTTATGAGAAAGCAGCCGCTTAATGCTCCAGAGTGCTCAAATTTCAAATACATTATTATGAATAATTTTGAAAGCAATACAGAATGAAGCAGAAAATAATGATTGTTACAGGAAAGTTTGCTGTCATTGTGGTACTGCCAACTGTTACTGATTGTAAATATAATTAAAAATTTTACTGTATTAAAATAAGTTTATTTTCAAGCAACTAATATTTTGATTTAAATGTCAGAACTCATAGATTTGCTTGATGTTTAGAAAAAGTTGTTTACAGATACAGTTTTTTGTATATTGTTGCTGAGGAATTTGCTGTTGAATGTTGAATTGTGAAGGTTGTTTTCTTTACAATTAGTCATGCTACTTGGAATTATTTTCCTTGTGTGTCTATTAAAATTTCTCCAGCTGCTTCTAAAAGTAAGAATTAATAGAGTACTTTTTTATTCTATGGCTGCTCGTGTCCCTTTGGGTTGAATTGATTATCAAGATAGGGGAAGGTTTTTTTGCTTAGGCTTTTTACCTTTGCCACTATTGGATTTTTCTATAGAAACTATGATTTGCAAGAGAAAGCTCTGGGGTTTTTTCTGATTACAACATAACTTTGCACTTTTGCCAATACTTGTCATTCTCAATGAACTGAATTGTGTGTAGTACTGAAACTGACTGTATTTGGGACTGATAGAAACTTCAGAATCTAGTCCAAACCTATTGAAGGATGTGAGAATGTGTAACCCAAATCTTTAATAAAGGTTGGGCAATTAACTCCAACTTACAGAGAGAGGGTTTTTCCTCGTTTACCTTGATACCTAGTAAACAAAAGATGTTGTCATTTTTGGCTCAGTTTTTTCCTTTTCCTTCTGGCTTAATTCTGATCCCAGTATGGTTAAGAGGATCAAACTTTGAACCAGTCATTCAGTCACCCCTATTCTCAGAGTGCTTTTATTGTTGTAGTAGAAATTAAGTATCCAGGTGTTAGATCTGGAGACTAAGAAATTCCTCTTAAAATGCAAAGGGTAAGAATTCTTCTGTTGAAATATGTTTTGCCTGATATTTAGCTATTGTATTTGAAAATACACATAATGAAAACTATTCATTTGCAGAATTTGACATTGATGTGTTGTTCTAAGCATTTCACTATTTTCTTAGTAGAAATCAGAAGAACCCTCATCTGTCTATGAAGCAATATAAAGTTACATGGTTAACTTCTATCAATTATTTTCTTAGGAGCCTCTGGTTTATGCAAGCAGAAGCCTAGAAACAGTTCCAGGTGAGAAGGTTCTGCGGGACAATAAGGAAAAACGTGATCAACAGAATCGTCTGAAAGAAATAGATTATCAGCTGGAATCCCTAGAGAGAAGTCTTGTAAGTTTCATATTTTTTCATATTTTTCTTCCCTTATTCTGAGAACTTTGGAGTTTATCATTCCTTGTGTCTTTAAATAAAATCAAGTTTTTTAACCTTGTGCAAATTTCTGAAGGAATCCCCAAAGAAATATGCAGGCAAAAGCCCCAAATAATTATTGTTAGTCTGAGAAATCTTTTTTTTTCAGTTGTAATGCATACTTACCTTTATTATAGGATACTTCAAAGTCAAAGACATTATCCTCCTCTCTTCTTCCTCAGAGGTGCATAGCATAAACAATAATATATAAATGCATCCTTAAAGGATTTTTTAATGGCTCATGTACTTCAGTGTTCTTTGAAGGACCAAGTCTGATGAGAATATTGTATACACTAAGTTATTGTGGTAATCTTTCTTTATTATCAATAAATTGAAAGAAAAATAGCATTTTTATGTCTGTGCATTGTAGAAATTTGTTTCCTGTGTGAAGCTGGTTTTACAGTTTTTCACTTAGTAAGAAGAACATAAATATCTAAGTTTGTGACTGACCAAAGATCCATGTAGCCTACCTTTTTCTCTTGGAGGTCGTTATTCAGCAGTAGGCTTACTCTCCACAACAATTAAAGTTAGGAAGAGTATTGTTCCTGTTATCTTTTATTACCCTCAAAAAGGGATCTCCAGTGCAGATCAAAATCTTTGTGATTCAGGTGGCAGCATAACCACAGTGGTATAATCTCAATTACTTACAGTACCTTTGCTGTAGTTGCAAAAGCTCCAGCCACTCAACATAAGCGAGCTTTATTCTGGCAGTGCTGGAGTATACCTGAATATGGGAACAAAGACTTTGGACAAGGAAACACTTGGGTGTGTGTGAGTACAGTAAAGAAGCATATTTAATTCTTATTTATTCACAGTTCCAAAACAATACTAGAACTTCTTTTTTAGTGCACTATTATGTTGTATTAAACAGTTAAAAAAGAGAGACAAATAAATAGGGGAAATCTGGGAGCTTTAGTATATTGAGTAGGTTAATGGGTAATCAGATAAAGTAAGTCTGCATATTGTAATATTTTCTGCTCATTGACCTTTATATCACATTTTGTCACTACTGACCTTACTCATGAGGCAAGCACAATCTGAGGAAGTGTGTCTGGGGATTGAATGATAGTCTACAGCAGGCCTGGGAAATGCAGTGGGCTGCTGACTCATTCAAATATTTTGTTTATAAATGGGTCAGTTCCAAAACTTGTTTGGGTTATAGCAGTTTTGTTTGGTATCAGATTACATACAGACTCTTGCAATGTACCACCCATTTTTCCTTTACTGGATTGTGTGTACTTAAAACTCTAAATTGATAGACTGTAATGCCAGTTTACACTGTTTAAAAATACAGAATGTCACCTGCACCAATGTGTAGCATTGCTGCCTGCATTGCAGCACCTGGCAGGGCTTCTTTAGGGGACACACTATCCTTCTGATCATTGCTGCTCTGTAGCATGACTGAGATCATGGCATGTGGATGTCAAATATTTGAGTACTAGGTCCTCTGTGAGATACTTCAATTGTCAGTGAAGGTAAAGAAGTGTTCAGGTCTGAATGCAAGTAGTTTTTTCCTTCTAACAGTAAAGTTAAATATATAGAAAGGATGCACTTTCTTGAGTGAAAAAACAGCAAGTGAAAAAAGCACTTTAAAAAAGAGTGCTTTTTTTTCCTTTTTAACGAAACACGCATAATTGATTTTTTTTTTCCCCTTAGATCAGATAACTTATGTGCAGTTTTGTTTGGACCTTGTTTCTATACCAAAGTAATACTTTGGCAAATCTGGTCTCTGCCAAGACACTGCATGATGAAAAACTAAGCTGAAAGCTTGGGTTGAGGAAGGGAGTCCATAGACTGCATGTTTCCAGAATAATTTAATGATTTCTGGAAATACTGGTTTTTATTCAATAGGTGGCACTCTTCACTATATGTCAGAAGAGGAATGCCTAGGCATGGTTCTAAGGGATATTTTGACTGGTAATAAAGTTGTCATTTCTGCTTTATAAAGTGCAGGTTGTGAGAGATTTACCTCTCACTTGTGGCAAGCGTCCACATGTGCAGCTTTTAGCATTGTTTTTTTTCTTTTTTTAAATTGTGCATTTAAAATCCATTTTTTTAAAATTCGCATTGCATTTCAATTTCTCCTTTACTCTTTCCTAAACCCCTGTAATTTGCTATGTAAAATTATAAACAAATTCTCTGCTCTGAGTAGAGGAGGTGATTTGTCACCAGTTAGGAGTGTTGTTTCTGAATGCATGGTTATACTTGATAGTTGTAAAATACAGTATTTTACAAACATAGTATCTGAGAGAACTTACATTAAAATGTATTTTGAAAAGTCCCTTGGACAAAATATTTTTAGTTTTCCCTTCCTAGGTGGAAATTATGAATAGTTTGTCTAAACAGAATTTACCTCTGTGTGTTAGGACTTTGCTTGCAGTAGGTATAAAGGTAAATCTATTAGCTTTTTTTGAAGTGTGGTAGAATGCTGTATTTTTTCACTACTGTAAAATGGATTATTTAAATTTAAATGGATTATTTAAATTTATTTGTATAATGGTAATGACCTTCTCTTCAAGGGCAATTAATCATATTTCTGGAGGAGGCTGTTTTGTAGGTGCTGGCTTCTGAAATGATAACATTTATGGATTCCTCCACTACAGTTAACCTCATATATGCTGTAAGACTTCATGGTCTCAGCTAAGTCTGGGAATAAACTCACAAAACAAAGCCAGAAGATAAAACTTTAATCTAATTTACATTTGATATAGACACAAAGAATCTACTAAATATTACACTTGAATTAGTGAAACTAAGGGCTTTGGAATCTGAGTTCCTCCTTTACTTTTAAAAAAATTGTCCCTAGTGAATTAATATACCAAAGAACGCATTGTTGAAATGCATTGTGAAATCTCAATCCAACTGAAATGTATCTGTACCTTGGTATCTGGGCCCTTGCTGAATTTCTTTTAGGTTTCAGTTTGACCTTAGTTCACTTGTTCTTCATTCGAAACCATGTCTGACTCTCTCTGCATTCTTTCATCTTTCAGTTTCCTGGAAACCACTGAGCTTATCTTTGTTTTGTGGATTGCATTGTTAACTGCTGCTTCAAAAAATACCCAGTTCAGCTGCCAAATGCGTGTTGCTGAGCATTAATGAAAAGAATTTTATATAGAAAGAATAATAAATGTAGTTATTTTTCAATTGTGGCTTTGTCTGCTTGGCCATTTGTGATAATCCCATAGCATGTTTGATGATGTGTTGAATTTCTTCATGGCAGACAGTAGATTTAAATGCACATCAAAGCAAGCCAGTATGTAAGATAGCTTCACCTTTGCTGCCTATAATTGTGTGGATTTCTAATATATTACACTGGAAGCTGATTAATTCCTGCCATTAGTCTGCCTACACATTTCTTTTTGGATTTTTGGTTAAATATATGAAATCAGAAATACTTTGAATGCATATTGAATATATATTCATGTAATAATGTGTATGCACACATACAAGTATAGATGCTAATTATGTACTGGGCACTGATACTGATACCTAGTTGAAAAAAAGGTGTCCTTACTTCTAGTAGGTGCTTTTAAAGCAGAAGCTAGGTATAGTTACCGGAGTCTTAAGTTTAAATTTAACAGATGTCTGTACACCTCTAGGAATCATTTTTTTCCAAGTACATGCAATCTCATGGCCAAATGCATTGTGTGATTGCTAATAATTAAGGGATTTTTTTAATGCAAAGTAGTATTAGGAAAATATACGTTTGGTTATTGGAATAGCTAAAATTTGCAGAAAGGTTTGCAACTGGGGAAGATGATGAAGAACAAAAATAATAAATGTGATGATGCTTTCAGGAGCTTTGATTACCTGTAGGAGCTTACTCCAAAAAGCATGATTCTTATCACTTTGATGCAAAATAAAGTATATCTGTGGGAAAATCTCAGGATAAAATTAATTATTGCTTGGTCCTGGAGAAGGTCTTACATCACTTACATCATTTACTGTTCATCAGGGTGATGATGGGGTTTGTTACACATAGTCTTATTCTAGTTTTAGCCCTGGTACTGAATGAATTCAGTGTACCTGATCCTGAGTCTGTATTAGGCAGCTTCCAGAAAAGAAGAATAGTTTCTTCCTGACCATGGTCATAGTTCCTTTCTTTTCTTCTAAAGGGAAGAAGAGAGCAACATAAAGACCTACCACATATCTGGAAAGTAATTTGTCAACCAGACAATACTGTAATATGTTGTATCACAGTCTCTCCAGAAATTAACAACTATCACTTTTGATCACAGAAACACTTCCATATTTTAACTATTCTGTGCATAGTCATTGTAGACTATAGCAGATAAATAGCAAAGGTCTTTATATTAATTCATATGGTATCATGTGGTGTCTGGTTTCTAAATAAGCATGTTTTTGTCCATAAAAGTAGAAATTGCTTAATAGAACATTTTCATAAGACATTGCACCAAATAAAAGGAAAAAGGACACCCTATCTAAATAAAGTTGAGATATACCACTCTCTATATTATTTCTTCAAAAAGTGTCAACCAGGTACTAAAGTTGCTTGTCAAGCTGTTGTCGGGCTTCAAGCAAATCTTGTTTTACAAGACTTCATTCTAATTATGTGATTGTACAGAGTTGTTTCAGAGTGAAATGTGGTAGCATTTCCACCTGGGAAAATATCAGTGCGAAAATCTTAGTTGCTTCATTTAACAGCTACTACACACTAGAAGAGAGCAATAAAATTAAAATTAATAGTAGATTGAAAAAATGTAAACATTTCACTCATGATTTAAATAAATTTACTGTGTATTGATTGTTTTCCACTGTACTGTGGATAAGAATGAAGTGGATAAATGAAGCTGCTTAAAGGATTTGTAAAACATATTTTAAAACTACATATTGCATTAAGATTCAATAAAACTAAATAATTTTTGTACACATGTTGAATTTTTAAAACTAAATTGTATTAAAATATTGATCAGTTAAATCCTTAAAAATGCTTCTAGTTTATATAGAAAATAAAGATAATATTTATGTAAATGACTATTAAGTTGAACTGCATCCATGAGATGGTGATAAGTAATACTGCCAGTTGCATCATAAGTATTAGTTATAGTTGATTCTGGATATGAGAAATAATTGCTGGAATTTGATACCTGTAATGGGACCTGTTTTAAATATAATGGATTTCTAGGTAAGAATGATCAAATTTTCTGTCAATTCAATGTACTGATCCTTCCATTCCCAAAATGTAACTTACAGTTAAGACAGCAACTCTGCTGGTTTACAACTCTGCTATATTGTAGTGTTTGCAATCATAAAATAACAAAGTATCTTTGATGACTCACCCATCTCTAAATTCATGTAGTGGTACTTATTGTTTGATCTCCTCCCATTTTGTGTTTCTAACATGGCTTAAATGTAACTACACAGCTTTCTTAATTTTGTTTATTTAACACCATCAAACAGATTAGTATTGGAAATATGCTTTTTCTTAGACAGTGAAAGACTCCATGAAAATTGACTTGCTTCTGTGCTCTTGTGTTACTTATTCAGTATATCTTTGTCACACTGCTGTCCTCTCTGATTTCAACAGTGTTGTTGTATTTGTCTATTACTTTTTTTACTGTGTCATAAATTTTTCTGCCTCCTGACTTCACTCATAATCTCCAACGTGGGTTCCATATATCTACTTGTAATGCTCTTTTTCATTCCTTCTAAACTCCCCTTTCAACCTGTTATGCTTCGTTCATGGTTGAGATAAATACATGCCTTCAAAGCAGGATGGTGCCCTTCATCCATATTTGTAAAAAATTGCTCATTGCTGTGCTCATGACTGAAGCCTTCTGGTTAAAGACAGTCAAGCATATTAAGCACTGGAGTTTTGGTGTTTTCCAGGTACTTGACTGTGTACATGTACCTTTTGTATGGATGTACTTAACAAGTTGATTTGGGCTTTTCATTTCTCCTATCTCTTCCCTGTTTGTACATCACATTTCAATACAATAACTGTGGTTTCTAGCTGTGGTAATGTGGAAGTAATGCTTAAAAATTCTCTGGTTAGTAGGTGTCAACACCATAAAATTTTCATGATTGAAGTGTGCATGTCCCTCTGAGGCAAGGAGAAGGTATTTACCTGTTGTCACACATCTCCACTTGCAATTGCAGGACTTCCTCATTCCTTGCTGAAAGTTAGCACTGTTCTTTAATCTCTGTAGGAAAGAGGAATTATTTTTGTTGGCCTGCTTGCGCTCTGTACTCTAAGTGAAATAGTCAGGAAAAAGCCCCTGTTTCTTTGCAAATTTTGTTGGGGAAGGCTGTTTCTACTTTTCCCCAGGATGTCCCATTCAAATGAGAAACTAAAAACAGCAGGGCTCCTGTGGGTGAGACTTTCTGCAATGTGTACTTAGGTGTAATTTATCCTTTGTGGGTGAGCATCTTAATCTTTTGAAAAGTAGCATATAAATGCGTCTCTCCATCTTATAGTTGGTGGCTGTGTGATTTTGAGTCTGTGATAAATGTCAACATAGAAAATTTTGGCTGTATATTTATCTTATACCTGTGTGTGCCTGTATGTCTCCATGTACAAACTCTGTAGCAGAGCTTTGGTTTTATTCTTGAGACACTTTAGCTTACTAGGCCAGGATGGAAGTGTAATCATACAGCATCCCTAAGAGTGAAAGCACATAGCAGATGCAGAAGTTGGAGATACTCCTGTAAACTGCATCAAACTATTTGACAGGCACGTGGGGTTCCTAGGCCAAAACCTTCTTAAATGTCCTACTGATATGTGACTTCTAGAAATATTTTTAATATTGCTGTTGGCATGTTGTTTATTTCAGTTTAAGTTATATAATATTTTATGTATTTTCATCTATGAAAGGCAGTAGTAGTAAACAAAATGTTATTCTCAGTATGATTCCCAAGAATATAAAAATCCCATTGAATTTATAGATAAGAGGGATACTGCAATGAATGTTTTAAAACAAACTGATAGCATACTGTGATAAATCTGATAATCACAGTTTTATGACAAAGCTTAGTTGAAAGCTTGAAGTATTTCCAACAGAATTTTGGCTTCTAGAAGGAGTTTCCTGTGATGAAAACAGCAGTATTCCTAGCATGAATGTAGTAATTTTATTTTCAGAAACAGGGTAATCTTGTTTACAGAGTCAAACAAAGTTGGTTGGAGAAAAGCTTTGGAAGTTTTTTCTCATCTATCTAAATAGTCTAATTATACAAATATTTTTTAGTTGTGCTGCACAGCACAGGTCAGTATCAAAAAATACTTAGGAGGCTGGGATGTCCTCTTTCCAGAAAATCTGCACTTAAAATATTCCCTCTCATTAGAGCTAAGGGCATTTAAACTTTTGATGGAAAAAATAGGCAAATGCCCGACATTCTGCTACTGAGTGTTTGTACTGGTTGCCAGTTTGGCAGAGTTGGGCACCTCGTGGCTTGTCTCATGCTTCAGTCTGTTTTTTGATGCTGGACTGAGCATTCCTTTGTCTATGGCCTGTGTTTGGTACACATGCTCAGAGCATGCCAATACACCCAAGCAGCCATAGGTACAAAATGTGTTACCAGGCATGATCAAAATTCTGCCTCTTTTCTTTCAGAGACATAACCTGGCTTAGAGAACACCCCCACTTATTCAACCTAAACAATTTCATCTCAGTAGCTTTATCTCCATTTTGCTTCAGGCAAGAGTACCTAACCCTACATAGAAATCTTTTTCTAAGATTTAGAAGAGGAAGGACATCATCTGTCCCATGGTGCTATTACGTTAATCATCAAGGAGCAAAGTATTCAGGGGCAAACCAGCATCAATTAGAAGGACCGTATTTCTCTGGCCTGGTGATGGGTGGAATATTGAGCACTGGTTGTATCTCTCATGCAAAATTCATGAACAGATTGTTGGACTAGGAACTTTTTTTGATGACAGTCTCATCATTGATCTAGATCAATGGTTTCTAACACCATGATTTTTTTTTTCAGGGCTGTGATGAAAATTTTTCAGACTTGCTTATGTCCTAGCCATTGAAGTCTCTCCTCATAAAAAGGGAAATTAGGCTGAGACTTAGAAATGGCTTTCTGGGCATGTACATTTGTAACTATGCAGGGCAAGTGTAGTTGTCATCACACAAATTGATGGTGTCCCTGTAAGAAGCATGGCCACATACTTTGTGAAAAATCCTAACCCTTAACACAGTCCTGCAGTTCTTAAAGAAGCAGGGTTGTAGGATCATCTCCTTGGCTCATTTTTATGCTGTCTGTTTTGGTTTGGGTTTTGATTTCCCCTCAGAGCAGGGTGCTAATAACACCAAGGGTGCAGGTTTGATCCCTGTACAAGCCATTCACTTGGTCATCCTTCCAACTCAGAATATTCTGTGTGATTCGCCTCCTTATTTCTTCATTTTGGCACTGTTCTGCTTAGAGATTCTGAGAAGTGTACATTGGTACATAATACTGCATGGTAATGACCACTTTTTATATGTTCTGTACAACTTATTTATGGAGAAATGCTTTCTATATAGGGTTTTACCTTTACTTTCAACTATTCAGGTAGTACCAAAAAAAGAAGTGCATTGTAATAAGTTGACATTGGAAGACAGAAGATAGTGACTGGACTTTGTAAGAAATGCTTCTTAATAAGACCCATTTTTATTTTTGTATTCTGTCAGTTATGTTTAGGTTTATTTGAATTCCTTCTGTAGAAGAGGTTTCACATTTCTAAACGATTCCTTCAAGAGTATTTGCGCTATATCTTCATAGGTTCTTTTTCCCTGCCTCTTCATTGTAATTTAAAGAGTAAATCAATTGTGTAGTTAGTTACATTTCCCAAATGCAAAACCCAGTCAAAATTAAACACACTTCCATACTCATAATCATCTCCCATGGTATGTCCTCTATCACTGCTCTTTTTTTTAAGAACACTTCCCTATTCCTTATGTGGTTGTCTTAATTTTCTGACATGCAGAGACCTCCCCATTCCATTCTGGTGGGATCCAGTCATTATTCATATCATATAGTCTTTTCTGCCCTGACTATTGATGTTTGTTTTAAACAATGTATTTTTCTTTTGATTGCATTAATCTTCCCTAGTGCCTCAATGCAAAATGTAATTATACTGTGGTATGTATATATGTTGAACACTAAACAATATTTGTTGCTAAGAAGAGTATTTAAATGTTCTGAATGCTTTCACTTTTTGAGATGTTAGTGGAAAAGAAGATTAAAACTGAATAACTGCTTCTACAAACATGGGCATGTGGTTGTAGCAGTTCTTTTTTTCTTCCTAGCTGCTTTTCTTTCTGTAAATCAAAGCCTTCCTTCAAAGAAATATCAATGAAGAGTGGTGTCTCTCAGCAGGGAGTCTTCATTCTGCAGGAAACAAACATTTGTGCCTGTCCTCTGCTATTGGCTTAAATGTAATAGAAGCCTATTAAGAGTGTGCTGGAAGCTTCTGGTTTGTGAGGAGCAGTCTACAGAGCCTTTTTTTTGTTGAAGCCATGTATATTACTTTCTCAGTGTAATTGCATATAAATATAACACAATGCTACAGTTTTTTGATTTGTTATATATTTAACAGGTGTATGTATGTAATTGGGGAAGTAATTAGAGTTGTTTATGGTTAGAATTTCACTCATATACAATATCTTGTACTTATTTTTTGTTTAGGATTATTGATTGAGGAAATAAATTGTAGGTACCAACAAGTGTTTTTATTGCTAGTATTTTTAGAGACAAAGCTAGAAAGCAGTAGTGAGGTAAGTGACTTCAAAGTGATAGCAATAACCAGCTAAGAATTTTTTAATTTAGTAAAGGAATAAAAGAATGGTGAACTTTTTGGTATTGTATGCAAAGGAAGGCTTTGTATTTGTGAGAGAAATTTTAAGTATAGTGTGATGGTGGTCCTTCTCAGAAAGGCATGTCTGTGAACTTATATAAAACTAATAATAAACTTGAGTTATGTTAATTCAAGAAATGACAGAATTAGTAACTATATAGGACTTAAAGAGTATGCACTTATTTGTGGAGAAAGATTAGAAATAGTAACCATGAATACATTATTCAGACTCTACGAGTGAAACATTTAGACTGTAACCTGTAAATATTATAGGTATGAAATATGGAGATAAACTAGGGGTGTCTGGTGAATTCATGCCAACAGTCATTATGCAAACAATACATTATTGTTTGCATAATGGTACAAAAACGGAATTTTCAGTGTTTGAAATTACTGTATGAGTAACTTTGATTGGTTTTTCAATCCCTGTCTCATTACCTAGTGACTTCCAGTTACTTTATAAGTGTAACAGTGTATCTCCCTTTTTAATCAATCCACCTGTCAAGCACTCTTTGATTGGAGAAGTGTGAACACCATCCTGTAGTACAAGTTCCAGTACAGAAATGGCCTTTTAACTTGTCTTTGTATTCTTTATTTTCAATTATCTGTACTTCCTTATCTGACAGTTTGCTTTTTAAATGTTTATAGTACAATAGTTTTAGTTATTTTTTGAAATTTTTGTACTGTCACTAGGAGTTTCAGGTACAATATATGTAAGCTAAAAGCTAAAGCATAGTGTTGGAAACAGAATTGGTAATGTAAGCAGCAAAATCAGCTGAAAATTTAGATTCCTTATGTTAATGACATGTTTTTATTTTCATAAAAATGAATAAAGACAAATTAGATTATATCTGTTTTATTGTTGCATGCTAAAGAAATGTCCTTTTTTTTCCCTAAATGCAAGTGTTGCTCAATAAGAGGATGATCATAGTAGGAAAAGTAATATCTGTATCTTGCTTGTTTTTATACCAGGGGTTCATAACAGCATTTAGCTACAGAGTAAAGTGAGTGGACAAATCTTTTAATTAATCTCCATCATGATGCATCATGCCCTCTTCATTAAATAGATGTAACAGGGAGAAAAGCCAGTTGTTTCTAATAATTTTCGAGTGCTTTTGTGGTTTGTATACTTCAGTGTTCTGAAGGTCGGATAGAACTACCAGACCATAAAATCCAGCCAGCGAGAGATCTGGAGCTAAGAGAGCTCAAGGATTTATTAAGTGATGTGAAACTCTATTGTTTTGTGCATGTGTTACATAATTGCTGTCAGTGCAGGGCTGTTAAAATTCCCTGCTAGTAATAACACGAATACCATTTTATAGCTTCAAGAGGAGATAAAAGAAGTTTCTTAGTCAGCACTTCAACAATATCACAGCACATGTCAGTTTTATTATTCTGGGGCCTTCAGTTTTGGCAGATGCTCTCCATTCTGGCCATGGTGTGGTAATTACCATATAAATTAAGCAGTGAAATAAGCTGAGTGCAGCCTTATCCCTGCTGCCTGTAACCAGGTTGCAAGTATCACAGTGTGAAACAGGCATAATTCAAGGCTGATTAAATTTAGAAGGCCACATTTTGAAATCCTGAACCTTTATCCCAATTCGAGTCAATTTTAAAAGTAAATTGAAGCCATTTAGTTGCTGTGCAAACAGAGGGATCATTCTTTCTCCACAAGGTACTCTCCATAATAGCATTCCAGGAATTAGTTCAATCCATCCTGGTTTGATTCATAGCCACTAATTATTTTTCAGCATGCATTCTAATTCTTCATATTATATGTGTCCCTACTTTAATGAGTTGTAACTAGTCCTTAAATGGGGAGCTTTGCACTTTTCTTTTATATCTAACAGGCTTTACTTTGGATTTTATGGGATTAAGCTACTATGGAAAATCTAGGAAAGTAAGCTGAAATTAAAGGTTTTGTTTTATTTTGTTTTGGCCTTTCCCCCCCCCCCAATACAATTAATTCTGCTCATTTGGGAAGCTTTGGAAATTGTTAAATCAAGAGTCCAAATGCAAATTTTTCAGATTATAGTGATAAACCAGATATTTTTATCCATGTGATAAGTAACCTCATGTGTCAAGATTGGGCAAAAAAAATAAAGATGACGTGGGCGACTGATGCTTTTTAAAATCAGAAAAATTGTGTTGGGAAAAAAAGCCTCAAAAGAAAAATAGTCTATTACGTAATTTTTTTTTTTCTGGTGGTGCATTACAGAAGTCAAAGCATTTTAGAGAACTGGATATATTATGAATGGTGTAGTGGACACAAGAAAACATGGCCAGGGTTTCAGTGGGCAAGTGACAAAGCTGATGATGTAACTGTAATCTTTTGATTTAGATTTTTCTTTTAAATTCAGTGTCATAGAAAGAACAAGAGCAGAAACTTATGCCATCAGAGTTAGGCTACAGTTAATTGTCTTTTGCTTTACTGGACTGGTTTTTTTCTACATTAAAATGTGATTCCACAAAATTGCTGCATTAGAGATAACCTCTGATCTTTTAATAGGATGGAAAGTAAAATTTGCTTACTTTCCACCTCCGAGGGATAATGTGCAAGATATTTAAGTTATTAAATTTATATGAAGTATCTTTGCATTCAAAAGTTACTGAAATTCTTATCTTCTCAATTTACAAGTACTTTTGGAATAAAAACTGTTTTCCCTGTTTTGTTGATTTTCTTCAAGTAGAGCGGATGGATTTCCTTTTACATTCTTGACATGAAACTGGCAGTGTAAACAGTGAGACAAAACTGAAATAATAGGAATTTTAATCTTTAAATATCAGAATTGTATTTAACCATTGTAGAAATAAACACTAGTGTCAGAACCAATTCCAGTTCAGCTAATTTTATTATTCCTACTTCAAGTCCTGTTTGGTGTAAGGTAATTCTTTTTTCTGCTCTGGTATGTTGTTTGGTTGGGATCCTTTTCCTCTTTTCTCTTGTCCTTCAGCAAGCTTTTTTCAGTAGCTGATTGACTTATTTTTCTAACTGACAATTTAGATAGTTTCATGCAGCACTTCAGTGGCCTTTAGAAACAAAGGTGGTACATAAAAATAAGCTCTTATTTGAATAGCTTGATTCTGAATTACTAAGGACTCATACTGTTAAATACTGGGGTAATCTTTATATGACCATATTGAATACATTTTGATAGAGTTAAAGAAGAGGCACCTCCAACCTACCAGATGGATGACACATGACATTTAATGACTTTTTCTCTTTTGAAGAATCCTATTTCTTTCTTTCTCATTTTTGTAAACCTTTTCTGAAGATAGTATTAGGTAGACTATTTAAATAAAACCTACATTTTCTGTATGTGTACCTACTCTATGCATTGTTATTAATTCTTGCTATATAATTACCTTCATTAGGGCTCTTCTGTGTGCATTTTCTTAAAAGATTACATCAATTAAAACCTGCCATAATCCCACAACTTTTGAGAAGTCACAGAGTAGTATGACTGGCTGTAGAGATCTGTTTGGGCAGAATAATTTTAATGTTGAATGCTGAAGTTACTACTTGGTTTTCATACTCAGACCTTTCAGTAAATGCTTGGTTTGGTAAGACCTTCATGGGAGTATTTTCTGTGCTTGACAGATATCATCTGAGAACACAGGTAAAAGTGGATAAAAACAGTAATTGGTGCTGAGAATGTGGGAAGGAAAGAGCTTGGTTAATCAGTAGAGGTGTGTTACAGTTAAAGTTTGATAAACTGTTGAGCTTGCTTCATAAGCAAATACATACAACAAAACAACTCCAAGCTACTAATTATATTATACTAAATGACTTATTATCTGGATTTTTGCCAGGTAGAAGATGATTAGGCCAAGTCTTACTTGTACTTTCACAGTTGACCTCCCAGTAATCCCACAGAGGAGGAAAAAACCCCAAAAAAACAAACCCAAAACTCAACCAAAACCCATGGGAAGTACTATTTTGTAGGGAAAAATGTGCTTAAGTTTGTCAAACGTCATATTGCTTCTTGAAAAATTTAATTCCACTTCCATCCTTTGCTCTTATTCATTCACAACTTTACCAATTCCATTACAAAAAAAAATTAGTTTTAAATAAAAGTAAAATGCTTCTTTTATGTAGGTATCTAAGACATTGGTAGAACCTGTTACAGTAACTCCACATACTGGATTATGTATTTGGACGGAGCTCTTGACCCTTCAGCTTTTCCTTCTCTACTGTCTCTCAGGCTTCCTGTTTGTATTCTGTTTGCAATTATTTGTAGTGGGTTTTTTAGGGTTTCAGAGTCTATCAGTGGACTAACCATGTTAAGCAGGGCAATGTAGATCACAGCTGTTCCTCTTATGTTTAGCTAGTTTTGAATGTGGAGTTTACTTTTATAAATTCCATTCAGCAGGCAGATAACAGAAAACAAAATGCACTGTGAGAACAACATAATTTAATGTACAGTTTTAATTCTGATTAATAATTTTCACTCATTTTGTTTTTGGAACACAGCATGCAGCAAACACTTTCTAATTCAATTTGTTCCTAATCTTCTCAATTTAAAACCATTTCTGTGGTTTACCTCACAATTATGTATTTGAAACTATAAACTGCCAGGTCATGTGCAGATTTGCTAACTGCAAATAAATATAAAGTTTAAGTACAGTTAAATTAAGTAGTGTTGTGTAGTTTTGGTACAGGATACCAGAATCTCATGCAGAAATGTTATTTATGTTCTGGTGAAAGCTAGAGAGAACGGTCAAGTTGTCTTAATTAATCTCCATGTATCATTAAGCCTTACTAGGTTGGTTTTTTTCACTAAAGGGAAAAATTGTTTCCTGAAAAAAGCCTACACTCTTCTTCTAAATTTGTCCAAATGTGATGTAGACAAAAGAAAACAAACTAAACAAGGTAAAGATGGGAATGACTTTCAGCTTTTTGATACAACAGAACTGCTGATGTCCTTAACAGAAGTTTTAGAAGCGTGTAAAAGCTAATAAAGTAACATAGTATAGGAACAATATAATATGCAAGACTGAAAATCCTGTTTTTGAGGTATTTATGGTATAGCAAGTTAAATTTTGAATTTAGTGATTTTAACAATCTGTCTGGCTTGAACTAGCTAAACATTCTCTGTAGGAGAACATTTAAAGTAGTCTAATTAATCATTAATACAGTTTAGTGAAATGAATGCCCCCTGCAATGAGTTTGCTCTGTCTGCATAGCAGCCAGTGGTCAGCCACAGCTGAAAAGTACAAATGCTTTCTGCTCTGAAGAAAAGCATTCAGTTTTTGGATATTTGTAATTGCAAGAAAATACAAAGAAAAAACATGAAGGTACACAAGATTTGAAGTGAAATTGTATGGATGTACTCTGAATCATTCTTGCATAGCTGTCTAGCTCAAAATGCCTGAAGACAATTAACATGTATTTCAGCTTCATGGACTATTAAGTATTACTTTGGCCTCCAAAAATGCAGTCTTCAAATAATTCAACAATAATTTAAGAAATGCTCTATTTTTGTTAGTTATAACATCATAATTTTGGAAGCTGGTGGAAGCTTTCAGACTTTTGAATTTCTTTTTGTTAAGAAAGGGGAACTCTGCCCAAAATTCTGAGTGCTGCCAGACGCTTCACAGATTGCCTGTGTACAAGGTTTTAACTGTAGATGCAGTTAGGCAGGTGTCAGGTAAATTCAGAGAGGGAGATTACTTGTATAAGTTAAATTTTAAGTCCAATATTAATTTTTATTTTTAGGTAACTAAGATTTTTTCCCCCAGAATAATCTGATAATTCATATTCTTTTCGATCACTGCATCTCTGTCAGATAAAATACATATAAGAACTTAAATCATTGCAAGACCAGTCACTTTAGAAACTCTTGATATTATATAAACATGTGTACACTGCAAGAAAGGCTACATCCAACTAAATGAAATCCACTTATTCCTGCATGTGCATTCAAGTGCTCTCTGTGAATGCTGTTTGTACTTGGGTGTCAGCTTACCTCAAACATATTTAAAAAAGCCCCTCATTCAGTTTCTTAGATTGTACTTGAAATGTTTAAGGAGTCTGCTGAAGTCTCAAGTCAGTTTAAGGTTCTCAGCTAAAGCTAGTCATAATCTGTGCTCATGATTGCCATTAGTAAAATTGAAAAGTATGTTATACTGGTTTTTACTAGTTTACCTTCTGAAAAAGTAGACAGATGTCTTTTCATTTTGAGCAGAATACTGTTATTCTATATTTTGAGTACAGGATGAGTATTATAGCTTGGATAAAATAAGAAGTCTTTCATTCTCAGGCCCATCTAGTTTCAAGGAATGTCATTTATGTGGTAATTTCTTTCAGCATTTATTTCCTGTCCTAAATCTTGAATGAATCAAATGGAATATATTACCTGTGGCATAGATTTTAAAATAGTATCATCTTGACTATCTCTTTGCATGGAGGGAGAATATCCTGATACTGTGCTGCTTCTTAGGCTTTCCTACAACTCTCTAAGTTAGTTATTCAGAATTATTGCTTCTTTTGAACATATTCTTTAGATATGAATATACATGCATGGTAGTCTTTTCAGGTAAACTAGGCAGTTGTTTAATGAGCCATAACATTTATGGCTTTTGGAACAGTTTATCATAAATGTTCAAGAGCCACATTCTTTGTTATGTTTTTGTAAGGTGATAGAGAAAAAGCAGAATACATATTTAAAGAAGAATATTTGAAATTGAATTAATTTTCTTTAACACACTACTCTTCTTCCTCTTTGTAGATACTTTGTGTTTTAGCACAGTAGCCTTAACAAAGAATTCTGGAATAGGAAACTGGTGATAATAGAAACTGTGGTCTTGTATCTCAGACTTCTCTAGTGAACTGATAGTGTACAAGTTGTTCAAAACAATTATCTAAACATCACAAATATTTTCACTTAACCTAGTGACATAGTTCTGAGCATAGTTCTGAAATAAATGGAAATAAATTTTAAAAAATTGTTTTTCTGCCACACATAGTACGGTTTTGACTAAGAAAGTTTACATAGAATCATTTAGTCTAGAAAAGATCTTTAATGTCATTGAGTCCAACCCAGCACTGCCAAGTCCACCTCTAAGCTGTGTCCCTGAAGTGCCACACCTACACATCATTTAAATACCACCAGGGGTGATGACTCAGCCACTTCCCTGGGCAGCCTGCTCCAGTGCCTGACCACCCTTTCAGTGAAGAAATATCCAATCTAATCCTCCTGTGGTGCAACTTGAGGCCATTTCCTCTGTCCTGTCACTCATCACATGGCAGAATGCCCATCTGCCTGCAATCTTCTTTCGGGCAGTTGTAGGGAGCAATGAAGTCCCCCTGAGCCTCCTCTCCTCCAAGCTAAACGAGCCCAGCTCCCTCAGCAGCTCTAGCAGGACTTGTGCTCCAGATCCTTCTCCTTCTTCATTGTTCTTCTTTGATGCTGAATTACTTTTATTAACTAGTAAAGTTATCAATAAAGTAAAATGCTGTGGAAAGTCAGAAGGTGTGTTTAGTGTTTGAACATTAGTAACACGTAAGTTGTGTAAAGCAGTAAGAAAAAGGAACTAGCTATTCAAAATAGAATACTTAGCCTGAGAGACAGAACACAGAGAATGATATCATTAGCTCAGTACAGTATCTGTTTTGTGTATTTTCATTTTTTCAGAATTAAAACTTAGATTACTGGGTTTGTGGGGAAAAGGGAATATTGGTCAAAGAACTGTGAAAACTATTGCTATATAGACAATGCTAGAAATAGTTTTCATCTTGAGTTACATATTTATTTTTCCATTCTGACAGATTTATCAGGAGTGTTCATATAAAAAACAAAATAGTTGGAAATGTCTTAGGCTTATTTTCTGTGAAAGCAGAATATATACACATAACAAATGTGTTACACTTACATTATAGTTTATAACAGCAGAGTGAAGTTTGGCTTAGGGTGTCCAAAATGTCAGTAGCTTATCTCTAACTTTTGGCATCCTTTAATAATGATTATGCTTTATTGGCATATACCTGCACAACCATCTTTAATAAAATGGGAAACCTTGCTATAAGGGGGGGTTTTGTTAGTGTGACAAGTAGACTAAACAGTAAAGGTGATTAAGTGTCAGAATTCATATTGGATTTCAAAGTCTCTTACTTCAGACATGCTATTGAGTTCTCTTTCATATCATACATGAAAGACATATAATAATATTGCTAGACATAACCATCTCCTCACTTTTGGTTTCAATTGTTTTCCCTCTCCAGAACCAACATTATAGTTCTGTTTAAAATATGAGGTCAGTATTTATGTATTTAGATGCTTCTACGATGATGAAGTTTCATAGATGTTTTAATTATATACTTGCATTTACTGTCATGGGGTAAATTGAGTGGCTTTGTCATAATTAGATGCATATGCTTAAGGCTGTTGAAGTATGAAGAGTCTACTTATTTAATATTTTATGATCTTTTCAGTTTGTCTTCACTACTTAAACTCATATTATAAATGTCTGATCCTGCACACTAACAATATTCACCTTGTAATGTGAATTTAAAAAAACTATCTATGATTTTTTTTTTCTTTTTTTAGGTTTTTAGGAGGGAGAGGTTGTGTTTATTTAGGATGAGGCCTGTAATTTCCATTACTGGAAATTATGCAAGTGGCAGAAAAGTAACATAACTCATTGTTCTGGCCTATGCCTATGAGATGGTTTTAAAAAATAATTCAACAAAATGTCCAGGCCATTTCAGAGGTTTCATAACATAGCAAAAATGCATGTTTTTAGGATAAGAGTGGAATTTTCTGCTAAGTGGAATGCTTTTTTGCATTTTCTTTATGGCAATAACACCTATGAACTTCCTCCAGCTACACTAAAAGGTGGGCAGAAATATTGTGATAGTCCTATCTGTGAAGTTTGAATTCTATATGATTTTTAAATTCTTGCTAGATGAGGTTTATACATGTGTATTCAGTTGTGTATGCTTGCTTAGATGCTGCCTTGCCAAGTCAAGCCATAGAAACCAGGGCTAAATTTTCAAAACACTGTGGCATCAGTAAACTCTGCACAGTGCACATAGGCTGTGTGCAAAGTCATTTTCTCATGCAAATTATTCTTTGCATATCTAGTTGGTGCTTTTACCATAGTAACATGGAGATTTGCTTTCACAATAGGAAAGTGCCCATTGTGTGCACATAATAAATTAGATGCATAACTCTAATCATGTGAAAAGAGTTTTTTGCATGACCAGATGAGACATTGCAAGGTAGCTATTACGCATTGAGATGGCTGGCTGTGAAAAGAGCCCATAAAGGACAGATACTCCTTTTTTCCTTCTTGGTAGTTGTCTCTTATATTTAATCATTTTGTAGAATTGGTTTTAAAAACTTTGTTTTGTCTCTTTACCACTCAGGAAATATTAATCTTCTATTATGTAAATCATATCATTGTTTAAGCAATGGTTGATATGCATGAATTTTGTATAAAGGAATAAAACTTTTTTGCTATGTTATATGGTTTAGCTGGATGTGGTTTCTACCTACACTCTAAATGTATGATTACTGATCTACTTAAAGACCAACTATTTTCTACTTTTATGGGAAACAGATGGAATGTCTGGAATTCCACTTACAAAAAGGAATCTGTATCCTGCTGAGTAATAGCAAGACGGTTGTCTTTTTTTCCTAGCTGCAGATGTAAAATTCAATACCCAAAGGCATGCAAATTATTGAGGGTGATTTATGGTTAAGATTTAATATTGTTCCTTAAATTACATAGCTATAAGGAGTATATCTGGCTGCAGGATTAATTTCAAGAGATGTAGCTTAATCTTTTATTGGAGAAATATATTTCTTAAAGGAAAAATAGAAGTAATGGGTTTAAGTGTTTCAGTTGTTCATATTATTTGTATTTTTTATTTCATGTATTTGTTGCTGTTTGTAAGCATTCATTACATGCATGTGAACTTCCTATGACTTTACCAAGTTTAAATACATACAGCAACTAAAACCGCAATGCACCATTGAATGTGTTTTGCTTATGTTGATGACAGCAGAAACAGGAGATACTCAGAAACTTGAAAGATATAGCTTTATATATTATTAAGAAATTTAAATACATTATTCTTAAATATCAGCCACTTCTGACAACATCAATGAACCAAAATATTGCTACACTTCCATCAATAACTGTAATACAGATAAGCAGTGTATGTATAATCTTTTATAGGCTAGACATGCATCATTATTTTAAGAAGATGATAATTTGCATTTACCCAGAAAAATTCCTGACAGACATTTCTTTCATTGATAACATTTTGTAATTCTTTTCTAGTTATCAGCCTTTTTTCTGAGGAAAAGTATTGTAAAAAGATGAGGACATTAGAAATAATAAACCTAAAGAACCTCAAGCCATTATTCAGTTTAAAGCAGATATGTGGGGATAAAATAGCAATTACTCTTTCTTTACTTGTGTGGATTTTGAATAATATGAACTATGTGACTATATTCCTCAGATTTGAAGACTTCAGCAAATCATTGTTATTTTTATAATAAATTAATTCTTAATTTTCTTGGGTTAGCAGGTGAAGAAATGTCACCAGTTTCTATCTTAAAAATATTTAATTGAACATCATTTTTATGCTAACAGAAATCCAATTTTAAATTTGAAGTCCTACATAAAGACTTTTGAGCACTTGTTTGAGGCAAATAGAGGCAAAAAAAAAAAAGACTGGCAAGTTGTGTTGTTGACCACTCTTCAGAAGTGCACCATATAAATATACAATTCATAAAGGTATTTTTTTTTAATTTAGAATGAAACTGTCAAAAGCAAATTAGAATTTGTATAAGCACAAGAATCTTCACTCTCATTTTTTGTGCAACCCTCTGTTTGTTGAAATCACAGTGCTAATCTGTTATGGACATCTAGTAATTGGAAAAATTCCACGTCTAGGAAATAGAATTAACAGCTCCTTTTTTTTCATGTCAGGAGAGCTAATTGTTACAAACATCCAGAGTACAAGTGTGGGAGAACAATGTTTAAGTTGTGCCAGTTGTGTGTTTGAAGTCAAACACTTCATGCCTCTGAAGAAGTAGTAGTGAGATGTATGCACTGTTTCAAAGGGGGAAATATGATTTTGGGGCTTGGAGATTTTTTGATGTAATGAAAGCACAGAGCTCATGCTGAAGTAATTGGAATTCAGTCTCCTAATTAGGTTTCATAAATGTCATCTATAGGGTTAAAATACTTTGTTTCTTCACCTGTTTCTTTGTGTAATTGATTGTGATAATTCTATTGGGACTGACTACCGCCATTTATACCCCAGATCAGAATGTGGGTACCTGCCTGTTTACCAGTTTGCCTCCTTTTTCTAGTTTGATTTATCCTCTTTTGATTGCTTCCATAGATTTTGGGGTTTGGCTTTTTAGACTGTTTAAAGGAAGTAAGTTTATTTTACTATTTTATTTCTGCCTTTAAACAATGAGTATATTACCATGTCCATAAATCGTGCTTAGTAAATTAATATGCCTTAATTCCAGAAAGAGGAGTACTTTGTAGGTTCCCTTAAATAGAGGACAAGACTTTTGGAGAGAATGCTGTGATATTGGGGGGGAAAAAACTGCAAACAGTCCACCACATTTTCCTTTGACACAATCTCTGTGGCTGAGGACACACCCTTACTGAACATTTTAGAAGTCATTCCAGGTATGAAATGTCTATGAGGATGTTGTGATGGGAAGTCATCCAAGAAACAATGTGCCATAAAGGAAGAAATAACAAACATAGTTATACTACTGTCTCTACTTATAAAGTAAAGCATTATCATGTTAAAAGCATTGTAATGCTAGCTAGAGTGAAAGGAAATATGAATACATCTCCATCCACTTGTCATATTATTTCTTGTTCTGTGTAGAGCACACCAGTAACAAGAGGCTCAAAGCATTTATTTGGAGGAGATTAACTGTTAAAGGAACATTCAGCATTCGTACTGTTTTCTGAAAATTTGGGTTTTGCTGTTTGTTTTTAGCATGAGATGCCTTTTTAGTGTAGGGTGGTTTTGTGTGTGCTTTTTTCCTCTAGGTGATTTCAGGTGGTAATGTAGCAGGGCAGTTGATAAGATATTTGGAGGTGTGGCTGATTTGTTGCTCTTGATAGAATTTTGAGGCAAATCAACTGTTTTGATGAAGCAGAAAATTATCTTTTTTCCTTAGTTCTTGTTTCTCAAATTTTGATTGTGTTGTATTTCCCACATGTACTTCTGTTTGCCTTTTCTGATGTCACAGTCCTTTTCTCTTCCTTTCTTTCCCTGTTTCCCCCTTAATAGAGATGGCCCCTTTTGGGTTGTTATTATTGAACCATTATTATCACTGCAACCTGCTCATCCCTACATTTCTTACAAAATCTTTCTCTCAGTAGTGCTGTCTCATGCTTTGTGCTTTCTCCTTTCGTTTATGTAGCTTCCTTCTTTGGCCCCTGCATGTTCCTTCTGTTTTGTGTCCTGCAAGAAATTTCTGAGTTTTAGTCACTGTTGAAACTACTCATTGTCAAGAAAACAGAGAGGGGAGTATAAGAATCTCTTTTAAGATGTTTTTCCCTTTTGTTGAAGAGAAGAAGGTAGAATGGGAAATTCTTTTCCCTACTCTCAGTACCTTTTTGGAAGCACTTTTTTCCCCTACTAAGGAAAGTGTGTAAAGCTTTTAAATTCAGGAAGCTTTTAGTTGCTGTAAGTAAGACTGGATTCAAAATCAGGTAGCAGAGATGAATAAACCATGTCTGTTAACAGTGCTGTGTTGAATTCTACATCACAATACCTATCCTGTTGAGATGCTTTTCTTCATACTGAAATAAGAATTTAAATAGTGCACAGTGGATCACTGAAAAGTGCTTTAAGAAATATTAAAAAAAAATAAGTATAGCTATTGTTTTGGTATCTTTGTCTGTTTCTTTGTTGTCTAAATTCAGACTGTTTTTAATCCTTCAACCCCTGTTGTTTCTTGCATTATTGCTCTGAATGCACCATACATTGTTATTTCTGCCCAAGTTCCCTTCAATGAGACAGAGTTGATCCATTGTCCCTTCTAACCTCATACTGTGGGGAAGTGTTGAGAGTGTGAACTACAGAGATACATTTTTGTATTTGGAGTACCACTATGATTATTAATATAGCTGTATTTTTTCTTGTTCTCTTCAGTCTTTATTGCCATGAGCATGTAATTGGGTACTGAATTTGGTATTTGTCCTGAATGCTTGCCTCTCTAGAATATGTGACTCCAGGGGAGGAAAATTCTTCTACTGTGACATCAATTAATGGTATTGTGTTGTATAGTAGGCATGAATGGCAGAAATCCAGCCAGTCAGAGGAGGCATGTAACTTCAGGTTCTTTTGTTGTAATATTCAGAGTTGGTTTAAGCTGGATATAAAGCTTTGATTAGTGCATAAAATCCCATCACTTTGAAAAATTTAAACATACTTTAGCTACTGACTGACGTTGGGAGGGGTATATGGATGATTTCTTGGGATTTTACTTAGTCATGAGATTCGTAGCATGGATAATGATTTCCATTGAATGGGGTGAAAATGGGAAGCATTATTTACATGGGTGTTTATAAAGTGCAGTGTTCTTGTTCAAGTTTGAAGATGATACCAGACTGGGGAAGGGCAGAGAAGGTGATGCAGCTCTCAGCTCAATACACTTTAGAGCGGGGCTGCTGTCCAGAGAAACTTCAGCAAGCTGGGGCAATGGGCCAGCAGAAACTTTGTGAAATTCAGCAAGGGTAAAAGCAAAGCCTTCACCTGGGAAAGAGGACCTGCCAACAACAGTTCTGGGGACCTACGGGCTGGAAAGCAGTGGAACTGCCAACAGCATCTTGGACAATATTTACAGGAGCAGAGGCTCCATATGATTACTTATATTCTGTTGTTTAATATTGATCCTAATTTCCTGTAATGTTTTTGTATATGTAAACAATGAGCCCATTGTCTGCTGCCATTTATGTTACTGTCCTTTTTACAGATTTTCACTTCTTCAACTTTCACTTCTTCAACTTTTTGAGGGCAAACTTGTATATATGTGAAATGTGCTGCTTCATCTCAGCATGTTGACTGGAAGCTGAGAATTATCATGAAATTATTGCCCTTCTCACATAAATAATTCATATTATTCTAAGTGTCTGTATCTTAAATGAAGGGAAAAAGATGTGTTTACATGATGTTAGTCCATTGTGGTCATTGTGGTGGAGATTTTGTGTTTTGACAAGAAAAAGCTTCATGTTTGGATGCTTGTCCATCTCTTAATGAGTAGCTGCTGAGGAATGCTGCAAGGCTCTGCCAGTGCTTTTTATAAAATGAAGGATTGTACAGGTATTTAAAATCTGTAGTGGGAATTCTCCAATTATAATCAACTCCTACTTTATTTAATCTCAAATCAAACTTGCTAGTTGACCACCTACTGAGTATCAGCCTGGAGCATTATGAAGGTGGAAACATATTTAGCAAATGGGAGCCAAGTTATATAGGACTGGCTTTGCTCACATTACTGCATTCATATGTTTATCAACGTGTTTTAAATATAAAGATTTACCCCTCTCAATTTTTAAATCGTGATAAGCCCTACTGACCTCTGTCTTGCTTAGGCTTAATGCTTGGCACTTTTAAATCACTTTTACTGTCACCTACAATGTTTAAGAAAAATCCAAACCAACCAGTAAATGTAACCCTTCACAGATGTTAGCACGTTTATAGCACAGTTGTTTTAATAAAGCACAGTAACAGCTTTGTTGCAGGAAATGTGGGCAAATATCTCTTCCAGCAGAAAATATGGGAAGAATTTATGGACAAAGAATATTGGGGCACTTTAGGTGGTAAAAGTAAAACCTATATACTTAAATTGCTGAGGCATCTCTCTAGCACAGTTGTTTAACCCCCCAGTTTTAGATCTAATTCCTGTTGGGGCTGGTTGTGCTATAGAACCCCCATATGTCTGTAGGACAGGAAGAAAGTAGGGCTTTTTTATTCAAAAAGCCACCTAAGTTGTGAAATAGAAGTTAATCAGATCTCTCTTGTATAAATTCAGAGTGGAATCTGGTTCTGCTTTTATAGTATGCAAGATTGCTGCCCAACAAGGCTATGGAGCAGGTCATGTTGAGTGTGATCACACAGCACATATAGGACAACAAGGCATCAGACCCAGCCAGCAGGGGTTTAGGAAAGCTAGGTTCTGCCTGATCAACCCCTGCTGGCTGGGTCTGATCCCTTGTGACTGGGTGAATGAGGGAAAGGCTGTGGAGGTACCACAGCCTTTCCCTCATTCAGGTAGCCTGACTTCAGCAAGGCCTTTGACACTATCTCCCATGGCCATGGTCTCTCCTGGAAAAGCTGTCAGCCCATGGCTTGGACAGGAGCACTCTTTGCTGGGTTAAGAACTGGCTGGACAGTCAGGCCCAGAGAGAGTGGTGGTGAGCAGTGCTACATCCAGTGGGCAGCCAGGCACCAGTGGTGCACCCTCATGATGAGTGTTGGGCTGGGACCTGTTTAATATCTTTATTGATGATCTGGATGAGAGGATTGAGTCTACTATTAGCAAAAATGCAGATAACACCAAGCTGAGTTAAAGTATTGATCTATTGGAGGGTAGTAGTTTTTTGCAGAGGAACAGACGGGCTGAGACCAACAGCATAAGGTTCAACAGACCCAAGTGCCAGGTCCTGCAATGACCCATGCAGTGCTGCAGGCTGGGGGAAGAGTGGCTGGAAGGCTGCCCAGTGGAAAGGAATCTGGGGATGTTGGTCAACAGCTGGCTGAACATAATCCAGCATGTGCCCAGGTGGCCAAGAAGGCCAGCAGCATTCCAGCCTGTGTCAGGAATGGTGTGGCCAGCAGGAGCAGGGAAAGGATTCTCCCACTTTACTCAGCACTGGTGAAGGCACACCTTGAATGCTGTGTCTAGTTCTGGGCCCTTCAGTTCAGGAGGGACATTGAGGTGCTGGAGTATGTCTGAGGAAGGGCAGCAAAGAGATGGGGTACTATAAATGGGGTACAGCCTTTTCCAAGTCAGGCCAAAGAATCAGAAAAGAAAAGTAAATGCATCAAAAATTTAGAGGAATCTTGAATTATTGAATGAATTATTAAGGTCTGAAGGGAAAATTGGATTAATTCAAAATGAGCAGATCACCACAGAAGATCAATAAATGTATGCAGACTTTTGTAAGCAGTTAATAAAGCAATCTAGGATTTGGTCGTATGACAAAATGTTTAATTACCCAGATATCCTTTGAGAGAGGTATAATAGAGTAAGTTTAAGAAGCATTCACTGGTGACTTTTTTCCTTTTAGCAATGTCATAGTGTTTTGGTTTTTCTTTCTTTAGAAGGAAAATGAAAGCAACTTGCTGGAAAGTTTCTATAGATGTAGTTTTAAATAGTGAGAAAACAGCTAAAAATGGCTAAGTGAAAGGCAACTTGATTGATGTGACAGTGCAATGATGGTACTCACAATGTTTAGTAAAGAAAACAAAATAGAAAAAGTGGATGTCAAGAGGCAGACTCTGAGAACTAATAGGACTAAACTTCTCAAGGGAATAAGGATTGAAAGAAAGCTTTTTTAAAAAAAAACAAACCTCCCACCCCCCTAACTTTCGAACTCTTTTTAAAAGTGAAAGGTCAGACGTGAAGGTAATCCAGTTGCAAAAGAAGCCTTGGAACTAATTTGTTGATTTCAAACACATTAAGACAGTATATTAAAAGGGAAAATAATCTTGTATTCATAAGATAATATGGATAAACGTACCAGAAAAATATCAGGTTAGAGAGAATTTCATAAAGACAAACACTGACAGGCTCGGAAATCAAGTATGTCAAAGAAAGAAACCTTGTATGTTAGAAAATCCTAATACTAAAAGAAGGAGCAAACCTGTTTTAAGTCATGCTAGGGACAAAGTTCTTAATTTTAAATTTTTTTCTTTTACATCACGTTTTGCTAAAAAAATTGTATACAAGTGTTAACCTTACTATTTCTAATATCAGTGAACTAGCATCTCTATCCATAACAAAAAAATCCCCCCGAAAGTAAGATAGAGTCTCTGTGCAGACTGAGTATTTTCAAATATCTGGTTGATAATCAGACTTAAATTACTGCAAGAAGAAATCTCAGAATTGTTATTAGTCAAAATTAAAAATGGCCACAAGAGTGGTTACTGAGAGACTGCAAATGGAAGCACTTATTTTTTAAAAATAAGGAAAAAATAACAAGGATGAAAGCAAACAGATTTGTCAAGAAAAGGGGATCACAAAAAAGAACTTCTTCCTATGCCACTATGGCTTTAGATAGAAGCAGTAGATTGAAATTGGATTCAAATCAATTTATATGTGCAGGCTAGAAACATTAAATGTTCAAGTTTCACTGACTTTTCCTCAGTGACAGGATTTCTCTTTGGCTCAGTTTTAGTTTGAATTTTCATATGACCTGGAAATTGAAATGAACAGTATGCTTATTAATTTTTTTGGTAGCATGAAGTTGACAGATATGTCAGTATCTTAAAAAAATGTGTATTGTATAAAAATGGTCCAAAAATAGTTAGGATGCAGTTCATCAAGGTGCTGATTAGAAATGACAGCACAAATACAAATAACAATACCTGTTGAGGTGGAAGGCTTCTCAGGTTTATGGCAGAACTACCTGAGCCATGTTACACCATCAACCATCATTCTGTGGTGTATAAAAAGATATATTTCTGTTCTGTGCAGGTTTGTTAGGTTTCAGTTAGAATCCCATATTCTGTTATCCAAACCTTAGTGAAAGAGCAGTGGACTCTTTAGTGAGAGAGCAAAGGGGAGCATCAAACCATGTCTAGATGCCTAGATCACAGACCTAGAAAATAACTACACCAATATGGAAAGACCTGGGGTGAGTTGGAATGAATGAGAGAACTCTTGGGAGAATATGGTAGCAGTCTTTAAGTATGCACTTCTGCAAACTGGAATCAAGGAAATGGTTTCTGTAGTGAAAAGTCAAAATAGAAATTGTGCTTCATTTGAAGAACAACAACAACCGTTAAAAAAAAATCCAGATGAGCTATTAAGAAAACAATAAATAACTTCGTATTTTAAGTAACTTATACCCACTAGGGGTGGGGAAACAGATTAGACAAAAGCTGAATTGTAAATGGCATGAGGATAATTAAATACTTCTAGAGGGCTTGGAATAGGAGATTTTTCATAGCTTCTTCTAGGTAATTTTTCATGTTTCTTTTCAAAATGTCTAATTTTCTATATAGGCAAGAGGAGATGTCAGAGAATTTCATAGAGGAGCTAGATGCAGTGACAGACAGCAGTAACAGGGAAACTGCAGTCCTCAAAAGAATTGGTTATTGCAGGACCTAGAGTGGATATGTTGAATAATACATTATGGGGAGGGTGCAGTTTCCCTAGATTATCAATACATCTGTACCTGTGAAATGCTGAATACAATCCATGTTTCATCTGAAGGTAGTCCAGTAACAGTCATCTGTGAAATGCCTGTAAAACATCCTCAGTTAGTAAAGAAGAGAATTAAGATAAGCATTCAGTCATGAAAAGAAGATAGATCAAGAGGTACTGTGTAGTGTAATTTATTTTTCATTGTGTATTGACATTGTCAAGCAAATTTTTTCTTTGATATATTTCATCTTTTATTTCATTTTTAATTCTGTTCATTTGAAAGCATTAACTATGGATTTGATTATTTGAACAGTCATGAAGCTTCAATAAAAGCTACAAATGCTTTGCATCTCAGGTTATGCAGTATTAACTTAACCTGAGACCTGGAATTGTTTTCGTAATGTGAACACCTTGTTATAGAGTGAATCACTTAGGAAAAAATGTAACTCTGGTACAGAAGAGTATTTCTGCAAACATCAAAGCCAATGGTTGGTCTACTAAGGCACATCTAGTAAATGTCTCATTGTCAAAGAAAACTCATAGACTTAGTTATCAGTGAAAGTGTCTCATTTTTGTACTAATATTTGAAAAAGGAGATAGGAAGAAAAGCAAAAGGGACAATGAAGAAGTTGATTGAGTATTAATTTATAGTTTCATGAATAAAGTAAGAGGTTTCAGCCAAGACAGAGAGGCCTAAAATAATCTTTGATCTCTGTTATTCACTTGGATTTCATGATGGGATATAGCAAGCATCAATTTAGTTTTATTGTGCAGATGGTGTATGTCTAGACTCTCATACTAAAAAACTCTGGAATTTTTCCTGGCTTGCAATGTGGGGCTTGTTCTTTGTGGTTGAAGAAAAAACACTGTGAATTGGAGGAGGTTGTGGCTCTTAAGTGACTTGCCTGTATACTGTGGGAACAGACATGATATTTATTTAGCACAAATCCAGTAAGTGCTTGGCGAATCTGCTGCCCCTAAAACAGTATGGGAAAAAAAAGTATATTTGAGAGTAGTGATCAGCAAGACTGGCAGAGAGGACTCCTTGTCCCAAGAGGGTGGGGAAATACAGCAGAAATACGCAATTTCCATAGAGGTTAATACAGCATTAAGAATATAAGTGTTGTATCACCCTCTGTCAACATCAAGAATATGAGCACAACAGTGGTGCTAGTACTGATAATGGAGCTGTCATTAGAATGGATTCACCTTGGACTGCACATGCTCTCTGGAGATCATGAGTAGATTCCATGATAGCTGGCCTACATGGAGTTCTCTCTTGCCATGATTTTCCTTCTAACAGGTGTTTTCAAGATAGCATATGTATGGTCCCACAAACAGCCATCACATTGGATGGCAATCCATGCACAGCTTTAGACTCAGACATTTATTTTATATATTTGACAAAGAACAGTTGTATACTAAAAAGTTCTTGGTAAATGTTTGACTTGACAACAAATTCCAGTGTAAAACTCAGATGAATTTAATCCATTCTTTCACACTTGTCTGTTTTTTTTGAACCTTTGTGTTGTTAGCTGTCGTATGAAACCCAGCAATTGGCTGATGATTTTAGCTTTTTTACAACCATCAAGTAAATAGTGACTTTAGCAAGCCCAGAAGATGATGTTCATGAACAATGTGTTGTTAAACCGTTATGATGATTTACCAAGACTGTTAAAGGAAAATTAATTAATTTGGTGTTAGAAGCTGAAATGTGAGATAGAGAGTCTTCCTTGTAGTTATTGATGGTGGCACATATTGTTTGAGTTTTCTCAGAAAGAGCGTTAAAATCTTGTGCTGGTTAGGAGTATTAAATTCCTGGCATTGTGTGAATGTTTTTCAGACACTCCCTTGTAAGTATTTAGGGTTATTGAAGTTTAACTAGACTCAGAATGCAATTGGTGGAAACTAGCTCACAAATCATGCTTCATAAGCATTATTTTCATATCTTTTCCTTCAGAAAAAAACCAAGAGGGGTACAAACTGGAATAAAAGACATTCCTTTTAAACATAAGAGAGAAAAATCCCAAGCCTTTGAGGGTGATTGAACACTAGTATTGGTGACGAAGAAGTTATGGAGTCTTCTTCCCCAAAGAGAGTTGGAAACTGACTGGACACAGCCTGATCAACATACTGTAGTTGATTCTGCTTTAAGCAGAATTTTTGGACTAGACAATCTCCAGAGGTCCCTTCCAATCTCAGTTATGATATGATCCTGTGATTCTATATTTGATGAAATGAGTTTGTGTCTTTGGAGAAGTCTAAATATTTGATACCTACTCATACTAGTTTCTTTCAACCTAATGATTTTTCTTTTTTATTATTTTATTGGATATACTGTATTGGTTGACTGTCTCATTCTGAAAAAACCAGACAAAACCAGTAATTTTAATGTTTATGAAGAAAGGAGGAAATCCATTAAAAGCATAAATATGAAGTTTTTTTTTGCCATGTGTATGAACACCATGCTTCACATGTTATAACTATAAATTACATGATAGTAGCCCTTGACTTTTGGCAAGGTTGGGATAAAATGCATGTCTGAAAATTTAGAGTGGAATTTTGCTTAGATATATTTATCTTGTTTTCGGAAAATACCCTGGGTAAAGGTGCTGGAGGATATAGATGAACTCTAAAGGCCTTATGATTTACAGGAAGAAAATCCTCTGAAGCAGGGAAATGCGAACAATTATTTAATACTGCATCACAAGAATTTCAGTTATATTTAGATGCCAAGGAGAGTGATGAGTAGGAGAATTAAACTACAGTGGACCACCCTGAAGTGGTTTTGAAGCACCTTGCCCCAGAGCAACCCTTTGAACAAGCCGAAATAAAAAAGGAAAAGAATTTTTTTAATCCTTTGTCCTTTATGTTCTGTAGGCTGTGAGTTCCTTGGTACTATTAAAAGATGCATCAGATAATCTCACATCTGGATAGTGTCTGTGGCTTTACTCAAACTCCTTGTAGTTATATGACAGGAACATTGAAATATGCAGATGCAAAGAGCATATCAGTATGCCTTGGCTTTACCTTGTGATATTTTCGATTGTTTGAAATATTCATATGCTTGAAATGTAATTTTCTCATCAGGTAATGCTGTAGAATGTCCTAGGTAATCCCCTTCAGAGATTCCCCTTCAGCTAGTCCCCTTCCCACTCATCTTTAGCAATGGTCTTAGTATGTTTAGTAATGCTGTAATTTTAATTACAGTTCAGTACTTTTATAGAGGCAGACATAGTGTGCAATAGATGCTGTGCAGATAGTTGGCTGTGTAGGATATATAGCAGTCAGGATTAAATAGCGATAAAGGAGTCACTGAACTGCACTAATAAACCAGCCGTGATTACAGTCTGTGGCAATGCACAGGCAGAGATTAGAAGATGTGTGCTGATGAATAGACCATAGACTTTCTGCTTATGGTATTTTTCTTTGTGTGAGGTAAGTGAGGAGAAAATGGTAGTGTAAGAGTATGGTCCTAAATTACATGAAATATGTAATGAAGGCAGTATAATTGAGGAAGTTGAATTAAACATTCCTTCAGTTTTTTGAGGTCACCTCTTGTTTTTAGTTCTGTTCATCAATGTTTTCCTCATTTCAATATTTTATGGTAATCTTACTGTTACATGGTTGTCAATAAAAATACTTTGCTTTACTGTTCAAATAAACTAAAATTTAATCACTTGAGGTGTCATGCTGTGTCTAATTCCAGAAGAAATATGGAATGCAATTTTCTCTTCATTGTTGGACTTTTTTTGTGCTTGCCTTTCTCAAATTCAATTTTTTTTTGCTGTAATCTCAGTTTTGTGATCACTTGTATGAACAAAGACACAACATTGTTCTCAAAGATTTGTCGGTCTGATTTCTCATTTTTAGCATATACAATATTGCATAGTTTGCCCATATTAGTATTCTTTTGTGCATCATATAATATATTTTATTCAAGGAATTCAGAGTCCTCCAGTCAAGCTTTTGACCAAGCCATTTTGTCCCTTTAATAGTAATTTTTTCAAATAAATTAAAGTGAGATACAGTAAGTGGCTAAACAGAAAAAATTATATAGTAAAACCAGGAATAGAAATTGCATTGTAAGCAAAATTTATCCTTTTATGGGTACAGTATCTATGGTCTTTATTTCCTTCATGATAGTATATAGAGCTTCCAGTAGCAATTGAAGTTTATCAGGTTAAACTCCTCTGGTTTACTTTGCAGCAGCTTCAGAATAGCCACAGGTGTTTCTTAAATTTGGGATCAGGTTCAATTTGTTTTAGAATAAGATGTATCATTGGTTCCTTGACTGCATAGCTGTTCTTGTCTCAGAATCTGTTGGCCCCTTTTTTGCAGTGCTGTAACTTCAGACAGGTGTGTCTTTATGCTGTAGCTGTGACCAGATGTAAGCATGAAGAGCTTGGCAAGGCTTTCACTCCTCCTCTTTGCTACACTATTCCTCTTTTTGCAAAGGCAGTACAGTACTGGCCCCTCCCAGCTGTCCAGAAACCACAAGATTTCCTCTTGGTAAAACTCTCAACCAAGTACTGCTCATCTGTTATAAAGAGGCCTCATTTGGAGAAGGAAAGCTGTCATTTTATGTCTTATGTCATTATATTTGGTTTTTATTACCAAATATCCACCACTTCTTGTTTTCTTTTTCTTCCCAGAGTAGCCTTTTAAAGATTTTAGTGTGAACTTTTTTCCTGTGTCATGGGAAGAATAAATCTTAAGTTTCTCATTATAGAAATTGTTAGAATTCTTTGATGACTCTTGTCAAAAATATTCCTGAATATTTTTAAAAGATTGACTTTTTTCCATATGGTTTGTTTCATGAGCATATGGGTCTGGTTTGTGGTTTTGGAAGATACAGTGATCCAGATTTTTTTTTGCATGTCCTAGAGTCAAATATTGGGATTTTACAAAATTCTTTAATTATGTACTGCTGGGTAGGAATTTGCATTCCACACATTCATTTCACTTACTAATTTATTCTTAATACTTTATTATTTTGTACTGGTTTCATTTGCAGCCTTTTCCTTTGTCCACCACCATATTTCTGGTTTTGTGAATAAGTCAGTAAATGATTTATTAACTCATTAGGGTGCACAGTGGGTGTGTGCATACATACTTGCACATCCTTACCCCATTCCACATGCACAGTATGTGGAAAAAATCAAGAGAGAGAGAGAGAGAGAGTGAGAAAGACTCAAATCACTGATTCTTTTTCATTACTGAGCCTTCCTTTTTTATTTTTTCAACAAGATGTGCATTTCTATCCTAGGAACATCGTGAAAGATAGGTAGGTACCATGGCTTAGCACATTCTGCCCTCCCACCTTGGGCAAGTCAGTTAAAACTGTATTGAGTGAATGTATGTTAATTCCTGGGCTTTCTCTGCCGTTCAGGGTGAGGATTATGTGGGTTTAGAATAATATTCAGAGCAGTCAGTTTACTGAGCTGGGAACAGCCTAAGGCTAACTTATAAGAGGAAAAAAGGCCTGAATTCAGAACCCAAATGTCTGTCGACTCACCCTTTCGGGAGTCTGCTTTTTTTTATGTGGGCTCCAGTCAGGTGCCTTTGTCTTCTTAAGATCTAAAACCTAGAGGAATTTTTTAAAGCTAGGCACTTTTAAAACATTTTTGTTTCAAACAAGGAAGAGCTCTTCTAATTACTCAATTTATCTCATGGTTCAAACATTCACTTGGCAATGGGGGAACTAAATTTAGTTCTTTGTATGCCCACTGTTTCAAACTAAAAGTGTGGTCTTCTAAGAAAAACCTATCCATCCTTGGCAGAATGGTGTAGAATAGATTGGTGCATTACTGTTCATGGCTATCGATGAAACTGCTCTGTCACGTGAGAAAGACAAGCCAAAGAGGATGTGCCTGAAAAGGTGCAAGATGCTGTGACACAGTGCCTAGCACTTCCAGCTCTGAGCAGGGAGGCTGAAGTGCCTTAAACCTCTTTCCCAAGAGTGACTTGAGGATAAAATACAAAAGTACCTATGTCCTGTCCCTTGCCTTGTTTTCTCCATATTCCATTTTATGGCTTTTCACTATGGTGCCTGACAGCCTATAACTCCCAGTAGCCAATATTAAACTGGCTCACATAAAACTACAAATGACTCACCCATGTAAGGAATATTTTTCCAATAATGCATAAAATAAAACATAGACTGTGTCAAATGCATCAACTGCATTTAAATAATTCCTGTATGAGGTGGTGCTTAGTACAGTAAGGGGATACATGTGTGAATAGATTCCATAAGGCAAGAACAAGCTGTTGGTGTCTCCTGCCAGGCAGACCAGTGAGATCCACAACAATTCATTCTTAAAATTCCAGAAGGAATGAATTTCTGATGTCTCTGGAAAGGATACAATATCATTGTGTGGCTCAGATCCCTAATGTGTCTTTCTTAATTAAAACTCATTCATTTTAGGAATTAAATATAACTCTCAAATTGTACCAGCCAGGCTGGTAGACATACATGTATTCACATTGTAAAGTCTATACTAATACACAGCATCATCATTCCAGATTGTAGCTGTAGCTAGCCTTGGTATTTACGTACACTTTTATGTCTGAAACAACATGTTAGATGTTTATATATGTTTTTCTTTTTGCCATTAGCATAAAAAAAATCAGAATATATGGACCTTCCATCTCTTCTGATTTCCTTTTATTGCATCTTATGCAGCATAATCGTGCTGGAAACTGCAGCTGCTCTATGTTTTCAGAGATGTATATCTTTCTAAGGATATATATTATACTTACCTTATTTTTGATATAGAAACTATTTTTCAATCTGGTCCTTGCTACATTTCATTTGAATAATTTGAATAATCCTGGAAGTCTTTTAAAAGTTTGAAATTCTAATAAGCCTAATGGAAAATCATGTTAACCTAAGAAGTGAGTGTCCTTGGTTAAAGAAGTTAGGATTTTTAAATATTTGTCATTCACTCTAAGTTCTGATTTTGTGTTTCAAAAAATCAGTTCTTTTCTCAATGATCAGTTCTTTTCTCAATGTTTTTTTAAAAGGAACTCTCTATCTGAATTAACCTAATGAATAAGTAGCTTTCTCCTAACTGCCTGGAAGAAGCAAATAAAACCCTTGACTCTGTCACTGCCTAGTGATTCAGTAGCTGTGATTCCACATAACTGAGAGTAATATAGTGTCCTCTAAAACCAACAATGTCACCATTAATTCATCAGATACACAGCTGTGAACTTTGGTTATTCTTTTTTACCAAAGCAACTGGGCAAAAACATTCCAATGTGCAGTAAAGAAAGTTCCAAGCAACTGGGGTGCACAGTGCTTTGTGTTTAAGCCATTGACCTTGTAATGTGATCACACAGACTTTTTGTAAATTAATCTTTCAGATCTTATGAGTGACATGTGAACTTTGACTTTATGGGCAAAAGACAGACTCCAGCTTCAGCAGAGTCACCTGTATCCCAAATGCATGATAAATTTACATAACTTTCTTTTGAAAAACATGAGCCTTTTGGTGCTTTCATGTCTTTTACTAGGGGAAGTATTATACTGTTTTTTTTCCTTTTTGTGCTGTGGTGTACATCACTGAGTATAAATGGGATTGACAAAAGCTTAATTTAAAAATGTATTTTATATCCTATTGCAAGTATACATTTCAAACTGCAAAATATAAACTTTTGTCTGAGTTATATGCATCTGTATCATTTTACGTTCTTGTAATTTGTTTGTTGTTTCTAGAATTGTTTTAATTTCTCTAAAAGCAAAATTTCTTAGCATCAATATTTACTCAGCTGTTTTGAATTGCGTTTTACGTATGAGCACATTCTGCACAAAATGGTTGAAAAATTCAAACACTAAAATATTCTCCTATCATCAAGACTTTTTTTTTAAACCAAGGGTCTTTTTACTATAAAGCCTTCTACATGAGTGTAACTATTTTTTCTCCCTGGTACAGGAAAGCTGGTGTGCTTATGCTTAGAATATGCTGTTTGGGATGTCTGATTTCCTGTACCTCTATCACTTGGCTTGTGGCCTGCTCCTTGGTGATGGGGAGGAAATACAGGAACCTGCCCAATGTGATTGTGTGACCTGTTGAATGCTGTTGCTGCTTCTAGTTACAGACACACAGCCTTCTCTTATCTACCAGGCATGGATTTACCAGGAAAAGTGAGTGGAGACAAGGAGAAATGTACTGCAGTGATGTGTTGTGTACCTTCTGGTCTATGGCTCCCATTGTCAAATCAACTGACTGCCTCTCCAAACTGAGTGAAGGGTTTCTTGCTTTTTATCTGTATGCAGATACCTGCGCTTCTGATTACATGAACCAGGAAAATAAGGAGCTGCAACACTTGGAATGCATGGACTTTTTCAGTTGTCCTTGCCACAAGACATAGGGAAGAGAACAAACAAAGATGCTGAAAGTGGTTTTTATTGCTAAGGCCTAGGGAATTGAAAACTATTACAGTTAGTGGCAGAAAGTAGCTGAGGTTTTCTCTCATTGCCTCAGAAGAAAAATAGAGGGGTTTGTTCTCTTACCTGTTCTTAAAATGTTTATGCTGTTTCTAGTTTGGCAAAGACATAAAATACATGGGTTTTGGTTATAATAATATATGAAACTTATCATGCCAGCAGGCATGTAGACAGTACTTTTGCACATTTACTTTGCTAGACAAGCCTGAGAAAAAGTGTGTTTTAATAAATAATCAAAACTGAAGTTTACTTTAACAACTAGACTTTCTGTGCAGTGCCTTTTGTAGTTAGGAAAAAAAAAGTTATAATTTTGCTTTTTTATGTGTCTTCATAAAAACAGCTGCCAAACATCAAGTGGTAACAATAGATTAGCACTCATATTATCTTAGTCTCAGCTTTTTTAATGTTATTGTTATGTGGTAAATGAGAATGTTCTGGTAATATATATATGAATGTTTTGAGCTTTAACTCCTGCTGTTGTACTTACTGAAAGGTTTTGTGCCTGACCCCCTATCCAAAATCAAGAACGGGTGCAGGAAGGCTTGAAACTCCAAATAAAATGTTTTGCCTGGGGCAATATTGTTCATCACATTCTTCCTAAAGGCTTTTGGGTTTTCCTTTTGAATGGAAATACGAAAGCCAGATGCAGTTACCTCATTTCAAAATACCCTTCCATTCTTCAGTAAAGAAAAAGCTTCTTATTATTCTCTTCCTTTTTAAAAAATGTTATTTCAGCACTCCATAACATATATGCCCACATTGACAAACACAGCTACAACCTGATGTTCCCTGTAGAAACTTTGCACTTGCCTTATGGCAACAGGCCCCACCAACAGAACTGATAAAGAATTTTCTTTCTCTGGCCTCTCACAAGCAGAGACAGAGATTTGGCACAACTATCCATACCCTTAATCATTTATCTATGGTTACGTACAGGGATCTTTCCCTTAAAGACAATGACAGTTTCATAGATTTTAGATGGGATCTTCCTTTATGGGAGTAATTATCCATGCCATGAATTGAAAAGTACAGAAACATTTCAGAAGCAGTGAATGGGTACTTGATTTTTCCTTTTTTTAAAGACACTTCATAGTCCTGAGACTGTGAGGTAGGATTCCATATTTGCAATTCACACAGCTACAAAGATTGACAACTTCTCTTTTTTATTCCTCTAAGTTGTGTAATTTTTGGTACTATTAATGTTCTAGATTTTAGCAGTGTTTGAATTCTTGCGTTTTCCCATACATGGCAATAGTGTACATGCTGTTATATTAAACTTGTGGGAGCAAGACAATGAAATGCTAAACTGGTGTGATACATTATGGGTCTTGTTATTTAAAGGTAGATAATAGATTTGCAATTCTATATTTCAACATATTTCTTCACCACAAGTTTCTGAAAAGTAGTATATTTTATTGCTTTTTCTGTGACTTGCCAAATTTATTTTTTAATATTGACTTCTTCCCATTTATTCTCTTTTGGTTAAATAGCCTTTTAAATGTTTTGTCAGAAAGGCTTCAGTTTTAAAAAGTAATTAGTAAGCAAAATCTTAAATGTTCTGTCCTTAAATTTTAGCCTTAAATTACAATTCCGAGTGCTGGTGTCTCTCTGCTGCCTGTGAGGACCTTGGGGAACTACAGCTGACATTAGCACTTGGCTGGAGCTCTTGATTTAGGTGGTGTTAATGTGAAACAAAGACAGGATGTCAAAAACTCTATAAGAAAACCACATTCATAAAAGAGAATTTGATCAACCTTAAGTCAGATAACTGAGATTGTACCCTACCTATATTACTTCACTGGAGAGCCCTGTGGGTTTCTGCATCTCCTTATTCTACACATAGCAGACTTTCCTTCAAATAATTCTTCTGCTGTCAGAAGAGAATATTTACGCCTTCAAAATACGTACTGCAGGTCAGACTTACCATATACATTATCATATTACTTAGAAAAAGTCAGTATGTAGAGGTGCCTGTTGCTATTGATGCACAAAGCCAATCAGTTAAGAGTCACTTTAAAAGATATCCCTGAAGAGTATCAGAAAATTGAGTCTGAAGCTTCTGTCTGTGGTTGCTTTAGATGAGTCTTTATGGCCTGCTGCTCCTTGGGCCAGTCCTTTCCATATTTTTTAAGACTAAAGTACTCTTAATTGCATAGGTCATCTAGTTCATATGTTTGTGGCTTCTCTGTTTTCACAGAATTACAGAAGGATAGAATGGTTGGGTTGGAAGGGATTTGAACCTCATCTAGTTCCAACTGCCCTGCCATGGCTAGGGACACCTCCACTAGACCAGGCTGCTCAGAGCCACATCTAACCTGGCCTTGAACACTTCTGTTCTTAAACACTTTCTGTTCCTCCAGTAGATTATAGACCTGTAAGCATTCTTAAAATCTCTGGATAGTTCAGTGCAGTTTAAAAGATGGTATATGTGAGGGTGATCCCATTATGCTACACTATTTCTCGGAAAAAAATATTAAGCCAATATGACAGAAAAAAAGAAAAAAAAGAAATGGGGTTTTGTAACAGAAAACAGCTGCAACCACATCAAGGCATTTTTGTCTACTCTACTGGCTTTACTGAAAATTAAAGCCACAACTTAATATTCGAGGAAGAGATTTCTATGGAATGAAATCTGTTAAATGCTTAATAACAAACAGTTAAAAACACAAAATGGGATGTTTAGGAAACTGGTTTTGAATGCTAAATAGTCTAGATTGCAGAAGTTCTGCTTCTTCACGAGAGGCTAGAAAATGAGAGGCTTATTCTGAGTAATGGATTGTAAATACCAGTTCAGGAATTTGTGTCTTATGTTTTCACGCACCGTCAGTGTGTTTCGTTAAAATCAGCTTGCTTCAAATATAAGAACTCTTGAAACTGTATGAAATCAAGTGCTTTAAAAACAGGGAGCTATCCATTTGTTGAGAAAGGTTTTAGAAATGAAAATTTTTAAAGTGGCTCATATATGGAAAAATACTTGGATTTTTTTCTATCTGCAAACACAGTAGATTAGAAGAGATAAGTTTTGAACTAATCTTCAGTTAAAGAGCTGAATTCCTGCAAAACATCTGTTGACAACCTTGGAGTAGATAGATTTTCAAATTCAAAGTGATTTAAATCAGACATTTTTCTTATAGTTCAGTGTTTAAATGAAGGGGAATTTACATCATGATTTATGCAGCTTTAAAAATTCTTAAACTTTGAAATTACGTTCTCTAAGGAACACTCAACTCTTATTGTTTAGTGACTAGTAGGATATCCAGTTAAAAGGCTCTTTACATCAAGTCAGTATCTCTTTGCCCTAGTCAGGAAAATATACTCTGTGCACATTTAATTACACAATTTAATATATATTTATTTAGAATTTTAGTTCTTATCTTCAATTAAAGATGCTGAATAAAATTGCTTCCTTTCTTAAATGCTGTTTACTTGAAATTTGTGCCCTGCTGCTAATGATGGAAGCTGGAGTAAAATTGAATAGCAGAACAATGTTGAAACTTCACAAAAGAAAATTTTTATTATACAATATATACAAAAGTCAAATATGCTATACAAATGATGTTTGGACCTTAGGGGAAATGGTACAATATAACATGATGCATAAGTCTTATATTAACTCCAAAATTACAGAAAAAGCCATAATGCTAATGGAAATACATATTTTGATGAGTTATATTTAATATTTTAATTGTTTCGGTTGAATCCAATACTGCTTAGGGTCTAAATGTTAAAAATACCCTATTGGTTCAGATAATGAAAATGGAGCTTCAAAGTCATATGTACTTAATTGAGGAAAATGATGATGCAGAGTAATTTTCAGTTACTTGAAAAACACTTATTTTTTATTACAATGTGTGCTTGATAGAAATGTTAGAAACTTTAGGTCTGCATGACATTTGCAGGTTCTGTTTCCTAAAGTTACCTTCCTAAAACTTGGTGGGGACATACTAATTTAGATTTTAGTGCCCATGGGTGAGAACCTGGTAATATGTAAGCACACAGAAAACGTTATGCAACCTGTAGATCAAAAGCTACCATGAAATGAAGCTAAAATTGAAAGTTAGAGTAAAAAGTACAACTTGTAGCAATTCAGAAATACAGCTTTTTGGGTCTTTAAAAATGATGGAAACATTTCCATAGGGTTCTAAGAAATGATTCCTGCTTACAAACCTCTTAATTATACCCTCGTATAGTACCATGGAATCTCCACAGCTGTAAGCAATGTAGCTTGGTGTCTATAGTGTCAAATGAAAAAGAAATTATTGCAAAAGATCTTTTAGCTTCCTTTTTTTTTTTTTTTCCCTCCAACTTCTGTTACCTCTAGCAGCCAGTTGCTTTCTCTTTCTAAAGTTTACAGTGTGGCATAGCTGATGAAACACACTTTTCCTTTATTGGCACGCTCGAGCCACAAGCAATTGACTTGATATTTTTGAGAAAGGCAAAATTTAAACAAGTGTCACACCTCTTTGTAATAACTAAAATAGGCATGTTTATGACAAGTTCTTGGAGGCAAAACTGATTTAATTGTTTTTACCTCTATAACCAATAGGCTACCTTTAAAAAACTACTGCAACTATCATGTCTTGTCTCCACAGTTTTCACCTACTTTGTTACTCTAAATAAGATCAAAATTGTATGAACTCATGTCTCCTTTTGATTTCTGTTAAAATTTCTCTTTGTCAGAGAAAAAAGGGAAAAAAATTCTAGTTCTTTTTATTTTCAATTTCTTAGTGAAGTTCATTTTCTCTTCTGAAATTCGGAATTTTTTTTTTAGTGGAGGTTTCATTTTATTCCACCAGGCATTTTATTCCAATGTATAATCACTTTGATGTTGAGGTTCTGGTGGCTCATAATGTTACAAGTTGAATTTTCTTTTCAGACAGTGATGTTACCGGATGCCCAATAATCTCCTCCTCTTTTTATCTGGTGCTTCTGTTTTTTGCCAAGATACTTCTGTCCTTTCTGTGTTTTGGCTCTTAGCAGCAGCAGCTACCAAAAATTGACTAGTAGACCTGTTCCTTTTGCCCTTACACAGACATAAACAGTGGAAAAAATAAGAGAAGGGAAAATTTAACTAACAGAAGTAAATACAGCAGAAGGAGGAAAAAACAGAAGTAGGAGATTTTCTCCTATGGCTTAGGAATCCTGCTCATTCTTGAAGATGTATGTCATTGCTGAAACACTACAGAAGTCCCCAAGCCCACCAGACATAAGCACAGAACTACGAGATGGTAAATGATGATTGTAAGGAGCTCTTAATTTCTGAATCCATGATTCAGCTTTCAGTCTCAGTTTTTAACACTGTCAAAACCATGCACATTACTGGCCTCTCCAAAAACGTGCTCATTGAGTTGTGAGCATGTTTCTGGTCTACTCCCTTTAATATTTTCTGCCATTACATTCTGAACTAACCCTTATGAAGCTGCTGTACAGAGGAAAGATTAACTTTTTTCTTTTACATTCATTGAGCTTTTTCTTTTAACACAGTGTTTATAAAACAAACAAGCAACTACTAGAAGCAGTAAAGTGACATGCTGAACACTTAACTTCTTTGTGAAAGCAGATGTGTGGGTCTCTGTACTGGGTTTGGCTGGGATGTTAATGTTTTCTTAGCAGCCTACATGGTGCTGTGTGTTGGATTTGTGACCAAGAAGTGCTGATAACTCACCTATGTTTTAGCTATTGCTGAACAGCCTTTGCACACCATCAGGGCCTTCTGTGGTTCTCAGTCTGCCCTCCCAGTGAGTAGTCTGGGTATGTGCAGCAGGCTGGGATCAAGACAATGACCCAAACTAACCAAAAAGACATTCCATGCCAATGCATATAACCTTATGCACAGTAATAAAAAGGGAAAAGAGAAGGTTCTACAAAGTTAACCATTTTTTGGCTGGGTGTTAGTCTACCCATGGGAGATACTGAGTAATTGCCTTTGCGTTGCTTGTTTTGTTATCTTCTCTCTCTTTGCTTATTAAACAATTTTTATCTTGATCCACAAGTTTTATTGCTTTTATTCTTCCTTTACTCTTTTTGCTCTTCCTGTCCTCTTACCCTTCCCCACTGGGAAGTAAGCCAGCCTCTGGGTGGTGCTTAGTTACCTGCTGGGGTTAATCTACAGTGGACATATTACATTAATTTAAATCAGTTTACATGTTATGGGCACCAAACTGACTCCTGTGGTGCAAAAGAACTTTGGGCTTTCAACATGTCTGGAAATTATAAGAAGCTCTTCCACAATTACATGTGTATGGTTTGTATGCAGCATGAAGCAAATGAATGTTAATAATATTTCACAGTTGCACCAACCAGTACTGTTTGTAGACAAATACATGATGCTTGGGTGTGATGCAGAAAAGTGAGACCTTGGAGCTGATGGTCCACATTGAATTATGTGGAGATAGAAGGCAAGGATTGCCTTTTCAAATCAGAATAGAGCTGTTTGAGAAACTGTCAATAAGTTATTGAATAACTAAAACTTACAAAACTTCCCTAGGCTGATCTATCGAAAATCTGAAATTTGTCTCAATAGATCAGTATTCTCTTAAAATGGAGTCATTTTATCAGGAAGAAAGCAGTTACCTCAGAATTGACTGTTGCAGTCTCACACACTAGTAAAAATGTCAGCAAATTAGGCATCAAAGTAAATTATTTCAAACAAATACACTATCATGTGAACTATTGAGTGCAGCACTTTCAGATTAAGAAACAAAATTTCCATGCTTATAGATGTGCCAGCTGCACGAGTCCTTAAATATCCTTCTGACTTTGTAGCTTGCGCATTTACTGTGTGTCATTTTTTTGATTATTTACTATAATTAGAAATAATCCTGACATGTTAGCTTTCTCCCCATGGTAAAATCTGATACGGGCTTTCAGTGATAGTCTGGTTTTGTTACTGTACAGATGTAGAAAGAAAGCCTAAAGATTTGAACTTGAAAACTTGTAGTCACAGCAGGGCTATCCACAGCAAATGACAAGTTTGCATTCCTACCACATGCAGTAAGGTTTTCTCTATAGACTCCTGTCACGGAGGAATTCAGCAAGGAACAAGAAATCTTCAGTCAGAGGAGGGCCACAAGTGTGTGAAAAGCTAACCACACATAAACAGTAAAGGTCATTAGCAGGCTCCTAAACTCCTGGCTAGGAATTAGTTTTTTGGATCATTAACGGTAAAAAGCCTTGGAAATGAATAGGACTCAGTGTCCTATTAAAAATTAGCCAGAACAATTAAAAGGTTTTCTAGTTTTTAATGGAAACCAGACTTGATACCTCATTTTCCCTTGTCTAGTGGGCTGTTTCTGCATTTTGAATGACACTCATTTTACGTCCTTGTGTTTTTAAAAAAATGTCTTGAAGTATTTATCCTGTATAGGAGTTGTAAATTATTTACAATGAGGGGAATGAAAGCTTGGGAGATATAGAATCGAGTGTCTCCCTGGGACTCTGTTTCTGATTCCAAGTCATGGCTCTGAATTGTTACAGTTGGTTGTGACTGGATTTTTTCTGATGTGTGCAAATATATACTCTGCAGACTCCTAATACAGTTGTTGTATTACGCAATTCCATAAGTTCAAATGCTCATTTGGTTGCAAATGCACAGCCTTTTTTGCTGTGAGATGTCTTTCCCAACGGTGTTTCCCTAAACTCTGTTTCCTGATTTTAACAGCAGCCTTTCCGCTTTCATTTCAATGTAAATTCCTGGCTGCTGAGTGGATGACTGGTGGCTATTTATCTTCTCCACTGTGTATTTTTTCCTTAAGCCTACAGTCATCTCTTGAGTTTGGCAAAAAAAAAATAACAGTGTGCCTTTAGTATTTTAAAACGTAATTTTTGGAGAGGTTTATTAAATACTTTCTGTATCTTTACATGCATGTCTTACAAAAAATCCAAAGGGAGAAAACGAGAAAGAGAAAGAGTGAGAAAGAAAAAGGAAGGAACAAAGAAATGTCTGCTTTGGCTGCAGGCCTGCCACTCTGGAAAAAAACAAGATCACTAGTTCCCAAACTTTTTAACTCCAAAGTTATTATATTAATTTCCCTCCCCATATGCCTTAGGCTCTAAATGTTACCCTTCTGGTAATAATCAAGATAATCTATGAATACAAGCCATATGATTTTCCTGAAAGATAAAAAAAAGAAGAAAAACATTTGGATGAGGGACAATGGACTGCAGATAAATGGGATGGGGATGGGGGAAATAAAGGGATGAAAGAAAGGCAGGACAAGATGGTCTTCCTCCCAATGTTAATTTTGTACTGATCATTTATTTGCTTCACATACATAATTCCTTTCTGCAGTGAATTGCCCTCTCATTAACATAAAATTAGCTCCAAATGATCTTGGCCAGGAGGTTTGAAATATGTTAGTATAGAACCACACACTCAAAACCATGTGGGAATCCATGTGGGCTTCCAGATGTGGGAATCTTCTATGTTACAAATATAGTTATGTTTACACAGTATAATCTGCTCTGTGGATATACTCTCGATGCAGCTGTGCTTCCAGTAGTGATCTCTTTTGTTATGCTCTTCCTGTGTGGATGCTGTTGCTTCTTACAGTGAGTCCATTCTGATAATCACTGCTTGGAAATAAATGTTATCCTGCAATTAAAATACTTTTCAAGAATTGAAGGACTTCAGCATGGGCTAGTAGTTTAGATTAAAAGTGAAAACTTGAAACATTTCATGTTTCATTTTTGCTTCATCATAGTGTTTTGCTACTAATTTTTTTCCCCTGAGTTATTTTTCATCAGTGAGTATTTCCTACACTAGGATTAAAATTTAGAAGACTAAGTAAAGTTTGAAGATGTTGTAATGTTTTGCATGTTTTTATGTAAGCACTTAAGCTTGAGGTTTGATTTCAGTTAATATTATCAAAAATACATAGATTGATACCAAGATTACTTGAATCTCAATATAATTACCTGATGATGTGTTAATCTAAATAAAGATCTCTATCCATAATAGCCCTTAACATCTTGATTTCTTTAATGCAGTTGCAGTTTTATGTGCAAGAAAGAAACTTGGAGTATCTTTGGGAAGAAAATTGATATCTGCAGGAAAAGACTATTGGGTTAAATAACTCTATAGAGCTGAGCTTATGCACATCAGTTAGTGCCTGAACTGTACAGGATTTTGTCTGTAGCAGTGATTATTAGCTATTAATAATGTTTGAATATGTAAGTACAGAATGGTGACTGAAGGTAACTAAAAATGTCATTCTTGTTCACTTTTTAGTGTCATCTTGTAATTTTAATAGCCACAAGTTTTTCAAAGAAATATTCTTTCCTTCCTGACTGGAAACTGTCCCCACTGATGAACATGAGTAATCAGTTTTGAGGTGAAATCCACACACCCTGTGGTACCTTGGCTGTAGCCAAGTCATGTCATAAATATCAAACAGGATAGTATGACTCCTGTAGTTGGATCAGAGACCTTCAGGGAAAAAAATATCAGCTAAACATCTGATATTGTTCTCTCTTCTGAAACGACAGCAGCTCCATCCTCTAGCATAATGTAAAGTAAATTCTCAGTAGAAGTCATTACACAATGAATAAAATTTTTATTTTACATAAATCACTGTAGCCTAAGGATTCATTAATTTGTCAGCTGATCCTTTGTGTCTTGGAGGTTGTGTAAAACTGAGATTTTGATTGCAGAAAGCATTTTTCTCTATTAAATGTTGCATAGTGTTTCCAACATTTTAAATATATATTATGATGTCTTCTATAGCTCCTATTTCATGGGCAAATGTATTACATATGTCTAAAAATAGTCCTGTCCTTATCATTATAATCTTTGAATTGCCAGGGAAAATTGTGCTACTTTATTTTTAGGAGCATTAAGGATTGTAAAAGCTGGAAGTAACTCCCTATTGCTAACCTCTTTAAGCAAAATAGCCTTTGCTATTCTTCACCATAACCAACTAATATCAGTCATTATCTTTAATATCAAATTTTAAGAAATGCCCTGTGTGATAAAAATGATGGGAGTGTGCCAGTCTCTGAATAGGAAATTAACTGAAAAGATACATCTGTGAGCTATGCAAGCAGTGACAGCTTGAAGGAAGCCCTAAAACTGTCCTACAGAAGACAGAGCTTTCTTCTGTCACTTGCCATGGGTCATGCTTGCCATGGTAGGTAAGTGATGTGCTTTGTGTCACATGGTTGAGAGAGAGACTATGTGGCATTTCTAGTGTGAGAGGCTGGGAATATTTCAGTCAGCAGGTGACAGTCTTTGTGGGCTGGTGCTGTCCAAAAGTATTTCTAACCCCAGCTGCATTGCCCCAACAGTCCGTTATGAATGTGCTTTTTTGCTTTCAGTAACTAAAATCCTAAAGAGTGTCTATGTGTGTGTGTCTGTAGGTATTCATAGCAAACCAATAAATATGAAAAAGTGCATTCTCTGGTAATTAAAAACCAGTCAGATCTCATGGAAGACTATGCAAAATCAAAGGCCTCTCAGTGGCTTGTGGACATCAGGCTTCTTTCCTAACTTTCATCATAGAATCTATCTAGAACCTAGTGAGGATGCTGCATAAATTTTGTGATTATGGAAATGCATATTTAAATTCAGTTTGAATTGAAAGACATTGATATTTGTTTAAGGATTCTGCCAGTGTATCTCTCAAGCTGTTTTATGGCGCTGCTTTTCATTAATTATATTTTGACAGAAGAAATTCTTGCCTTTTTTTTTTCAGACTGAAGAACAAATGAGCCTCTCTGAAGAGCAGCTTAAGACCCTTCTGGAAGAATGTATGCAGCCTCAGAGAACAATAAGTAACGTTACCATGCCACAGTCTCAGGAATCTCTTTCTTTTGGATTAAGTCCCCCTTGTTACACAAGTCAAGACTCCACTCTTCACTCCACATCTAGTCTTTCCAAAATGTTAGTTGAAGACCATATTGTAGGGATGTTAATGGCTCAGGAAAAGGCTGGACTGGGAGACAAAAGCTTATGTGTTAATGCAGAGAGCAAAATCCCTGGCTACTATACCAGCAAAGCATTGGCTGGTAGTCACTTATCAAAGGATTCACTGGCCCAAACAGAGGAACCTGATGACCTAGAAGGTTTACAGAAGATGGAAGATAAGAGTATTACTGAAGGTTACTTTATGTCAAGAGCACTCAACACAAAAAGATTGAAGAAACCTTCTTTCTTGGGTGAACCATTATATTGCATCAGCAGGAACAATGAGCCATGCACAGAGGCTGACATTCTCAGCATACCACTGCAAACCAAAGGAGGTGAGACTCTTAACAACCCTTTAGAATAGGCTTTTGATTATAATGAAAAAACCTAAGCAGGTTCTCACCAAAGGTATGCACCAATACACACTGATTATTACGGTGGGACAAGAATGTTCTTTTAGAAAACATAAAACTGTGCCAAAACTAATATGCACAAAATAACAGAATGTTTATTAAAATTCTTACCCTGAAATAATTGACTAGGAGTTTTATGAAATATATCACTGATGTTGATTAATTCTGTCAGCTGGAAAACAGTGCTGAAAACACATATGGATTACCTTTTTGATAGTAGAAAGTCATGTTCATTGTTCTGTGGAGAGCAAATATTCTCCCAGTAGCTGGTACAAAAATCCACACTAAAATCCAAGTGGTTCATGAAAGTTTTTAATAAGGTAAACTTGGTCATATAGAAACAGACATGACCTGGCTATATGAAAGATAATAATAAACTGCTTTTAGGGAGTTCAAATTTACACACACAAGATACCAAAATTAATAACACTGAACAATTACTTTTAGTTTGGTAAAAGAAGGAATAGACTTTAAACAGAAAAAAAAAAATCTCTGTCTGGTATTATAAAACAATTGTGGAAATGTCTCTTGTTTTTTTATGTTCTTTACTCATATGTAATTACATAGTGATATTGTAATCTAAATATATGTTTAGATTTTTAACCTAAGACTAATTCTCTTCCTGGAAGGCCAAATGTTCAAATAAGCCAGATTTTACACAGGTAAACCTTTAATTTTTTCATAAAAGTTTTGACAGTATGAAATTTGTGATTCTAGTACTAGAATCTCATCTTACTAGAAATCAATACATTTTGCTATGTTTGTTGATTGTTCTTTGTTATCCTGGTTATCTGTTCTGGATTTAGAGAAACTTTTTTCACATATATCAGTAATTAAGAACATTCAAATATCCCTCTGCTATGTTAATTTCATAATTATAATCACAACACTTTCTTTGATTGTTTGTACTTAATCTTGCTACAATGATGGGAATTTTAATATTTTTCAAAGTGATTCTGCCTTGTCAGAATGCAGAAAGTCTTGGTATTGCTGCTTTTACACTGCCAGACAAAGTTGATATCCATACTTACCTGCACTACTTTCCCCTTAGGAGATTTAAGTGCTACTTCTACGTGAAGAAAATAGAAATAGTACCTGTAGGAAAGGTTGGGTGGTTTTGGTTTGGCTTTTTTTCCTGGCAGGTTACTTATCAGCTACCTTCACAAGCTGTCTTTGCTCTTCATGTAGATGCAGGCATGAGAGAAGCAGGCAAGGGAAGAGAGTGCTCTGCCCAGAGGAGAGCAGGGTGGCAGTGGTGCTCATGGGGAGCACCACAGAGATCACCTCTGCAGGGACAGCCTGATCTCATGCAGAAGTAACATGATTACACACTGCACCACCAGGCCTCTTTAGCAACCAACAGTGAGGAAAACTCAGTGACTTGCTGCCTTCACTTGAGTTAAAATTCTCCTTTAGTCCGAAGAGATGTAGCATGGTCATATATATATATATATATATATATATGAGTAATCCCATTATATATACATATTTATATATATATGTTCTAAGAAGGGATGTGTTTAATCAAGGAAAGCCCGATGCACTGTGACCATTGGGTAGTGAAGTGAGCAGGTAACTATAGATATAGTCACTGTGAGGTAATTTTATTGCACAAGAGAGGAAGGAGATTTTCAATATTAAGTGGATTTCCATATGGGACATCTCATTTTAGAAGCCTACAAGGTGAATGTGTTAACATTTATCACATAATAATTTAAATATCTTTGAGTCAAAATCATGTGTGTCATACTCTGAAATATCCTGTAATGGGGTATTTTGATTACCTGTTTTCACTAGTGACTGAAACAGATGATGAGTAATGTTTAATCCTGTAGAGCTCAAACCTGTATGGTTAATAAGCATCTTGGTTTTATGATGTTTTTGCAAATTCTTTTTTTGAGTGGGGAAGTATTCTGAATTTTCAGTCCCTGATTTTTTTTTTTTCATTTTTTACTAAGAAGCTAATTAATTTGTTTCCTACAAAGGTGACTCAGTTCTGTCTCAAGCAATTAGTTCTGGACATAGGCCAAAATGTGTGTTATTTATTGAATTTGTAAACTTGCTTAACGTATTCTGTAGATAATTTGCTTGTTAGTTCAGACATGATTAAATGTGCTAATTGTATTGAGAAATAGAGATCCAAGTGCAATCCAGTTTAAGGCAAATACATCTGCAGATGAAGGTATGAGAAGTGTCAGGTGTTATTTTAATTTGTAAGAGATATTTACATAGTTGCGTTTTGTTATTGTCTTTATTCTAAAGGACATTTAAATATGGATGCATAATCTTCTGTAAGTAGTTTGAATTTTTTGGCCACTCTACATACAGTTTAAATTCTTTGTAGTGCTGGCTAAGCAAATAAAATAGTGTGAAACTGGTGTAGCACAATTTCAGTTTTGCATTCCTTATGGTACTGTAGTCTGTGATATAGATTTACTGTAATACATTCAATTATATATATTTTCAGGAAAGTGTAATTATTAGCATAATGCATATATATGTATATATGTGAAGGAAACTCTCATGTTCCTTCAAAGATAAGTGATGCCTGCTTCTTGAAAGAAGAACTAGTCTATACCCAGCTCATATGTTTGTAAACATAGATGATGTTTACTGAGGTTAACAGAATCCAGACTTGCCCACGTGCAGATATGAAAAGGCTGTTATTTCTCACAGTTGCATGAGCCAGTGAATTATTATTTCCAGCTCTATTTTGAGGGGGTATATTACGTTTTAAGTAGAACAAACCATTTTTATATTTTGCTCTTGAAAATAATGTTGTCCTTACAGCAGCTCAGCACCTTTTCCTTTTCTCTTTTTCAGATCATATGAACATTGAAATTTGAGGGGAAAGTGACTATATGCTTCTCTGAACAACTGTTTTCTGGAAGTGTAGCCAAACCTCTGTCAGTGATATTGCACTGATACAGTATCATATCAAGCAACCTGATGGGAATAAATTATTATAATTGAAAATGTTCCATGAGTTGATTTTTTCTTTAGAGATAATTATTATTTTCATTGTAATATACTGTTGCATTTCAGTTTCAAAATAAACTCTTGCATTTCATTAAATTTCCTGGGAGTGCTCTGTCTTGTAAAGAAATGTACACAGATATTGTGTAGCTGTGTGTCTGATAAGACATGTATGTCTTTGTTTGTAAAAAAATAAAAACAAAACCAAAAAGCCAACCAAAACTTTAGTATTTACTGATGGGGCTTTATTAGAGAGGGTGTGAAATATATATAATAATTTCATTTTTCTTCACATACACACACACAGAGTCTAGCTTTTTCATAAAGTTAGCCAAATCATGTCTTCTGTTATCTCACTGCAGTTTGCTGGAGCTTGCAGCCTGTCTGACTCGGTCCTGACTCAGTGAAGCATCCCATTACTCAGTTTTTTGCCCCGGGGCTGTCTGTTGGCTGGACCCCTGGTTTGCCTGAAGGCTGGAATTGCACAAGTGCTCTGCTGGATCAGAACATCAGCACTAGTCTGCTCAGGTCTGCCTGATTCTTGTCTGGGAAAACTGCTAACCACACAGCAAACATTCATGTCTTTGAGTTAAGAAATGCAATTAAATGAGGAAGGATGCAGCCCCTGGCGAAGGCTTGGAGGGAGTAAAAGTGGAGGCATTCACAAGTTTGCCCTGGCAGCTCCTGGGTTGTGAAACCGTGTAGTGATGGGGGAAGGGTAATGCAGCTGGTTTGGGTTTGAGAGCATAGTAACAATTCATTACAGGTTTTTGATTGTCTAGTCTTTAACTAGTATTTTTTCCTGATTTTTGGCTTATTTACTCAGCTGATGGTCAGTTTCCCATTTCATGTGCTCCAATGTCAGAATAAGAAAACATTATTAAAAAAACATGGTTCATTTTTAAAAGTTTTTTTGAGTGGGGAGAGATACTCTAGCAAAGAAGACTCAACAGATTTTCCCATTGACAAGCTCTCGTGTGACTTCTTGACCTAAAAGAACAAATTGTTTCTCAGATCCTATACCTATAGTCGTTTAACATTCACCACAAAAAGATGTATGGATAGTACATTAACTATACATGGGCTGTTATTGCATAGGGTTTACTTCATCTAATATGAGTGTTTAAATAAATGCACATATTGGCCCAGATTTTAATCCAATTTACAGAGCTGCCAGTAGGATTGGATGCACACTTCTGAGGAAGCTGTAATTGTGTGGATACAACAGAGATCAGTATGTAATCAATTTGCTTTCAGTTAAAAATCTGAATGGAACATTATATTTGCAACAAGTCTTTGCTATTTCTTTTTTTACTTTCTGATATTTTTACTTGTTCTCCAACAGCAATAACAAACCTTTGCATAGTGGATATTCTGCATAGGATTGCTGTAAGCACATTTTCATTGAACTTTTCAAATCTCACCTGCATGTATTTCTTACCATAAAAATATTAAGCCTCTGTCATAATTTTTTTAGCATAAATATAATTAAAGCAATACTGACAAGTGTTTTTAAAGAGTATTTTCTGTGCCTGTATGATATTCATTCAGAACTGTCTGCTGGCTCTGATCTTTCCACAGTCCAGTTATTTTCACATGGAACTTGTGTTTTATAGAGACCTTCTCAAAAACAGTGTTTCAAGTTCTTGGGCAGTTTTTGAAGAAATCTAAATTCTGTTTAAAGCTTGTATGTATAATATCTAGAGAACATTAAGAAAAACACAACATAATCCCTAATTTTCTTGTTTTATTTTCTTATCTTGAATCTCTTGCTGCTATAAAAAAGCTTTTGCTAGCACCCTTAAGGAAGGGTTACTGTTGCTAACAAAGATTTACAACATTCCTGAAGCCACACATCTTTTTATTTGCATCTGGCATTTCAGGGATAAGCAGTTTGGATGGATATTGACTTGAAATGTATATTCCAACAGGAGGTCCATAACCTAACTTTTAGTCATGGGAAGTGCTGAGCACCCTGCACCAGTTGAAGTCACTCCAAGCCAGAGGGACCTAGCACTCATGGCTTGCTATTCCAGAGGTGTGTTGGGTCAGTACCCAAAGCTCAGAGACTATAAAAAATTAGTGACCTAAGATTTATCTGTGCTTGGTTTCTACTGCATTATATGAAAAGGTTGTTTGGGAATATTTTATTTCTTGCTTGATGTTACAGGTGAAGTATCAATTCAAGCCCTCCTTTCTTTTTCTATTCTCAGTTTTAAGTAAAACTGTTGGAAAAATTATTTAGAAAAATATGGTACCAGTGAGAGGTGGACAATAACAGAGATATTATATAAAATATAGTGACAAGGTCATTTGCTAAAACATCACCAATACCAGAGTAAAAAGAAAGTTGAGCCCAGGAGGATTCATGGGTTTTTCTTTGTTTTTCCAGTGACTCTGTGTTGTGACCTGCAATAACCCCTCCATTGGGGCCACCACTTGAATTCCAGCTGCACTGGAATGTGGCAGCTTCTCCTCAGGGAGTGATGCAGCAGTAATGATTAAGATATTTAAATTAATTTTCTTTTGCAGCCTAACGTGGGATTTAGAAACAGGTTTTTTGAAATACATAGCTTCATTCAACATAAGTTTTATTTGGCAAAAAATTCTGATAACTAACTTCTTTAATGTCCTCTCTAGCTCCTTTAATCCAAAATATAGCAGAGCACAGGACACTGATTTTTAAAGTTATCCTTCTGATTTTTGGGCTTTGAGGTGTTTGAGGAACAAGAAGTTTCATGTGTACATGTAAATTTATGCTGTTTGCTCTCCTTATCTTTTTTCACACAATGATTTTACAGCACAGATAGATGCTTTGTTCCAAAAACTTAATTGGTGAAGGCAACACAGCCATGAAGAAAAGATTCTGGTGTGATTCATCTAATTGCTGAGCAATACAGGACCAAATCATTCTGTCTTTGTCACTGAGACCCCTCAGTGACACACATACAGTGCTGGTGTTTGTGGTGGCCAGTGCTCAACTGTTGATACTGATTTTCTTCAGCGGGTATGTTTTGATGCTGCTATGGTTTGCTCTCTTAAATGGCAAACTGCATTTTTTTTTTCTTCTGAAAGTGGAAAATTAAGGTGGTTCAAACAATTTCATTAACATTATGTATGTATATTTATATATATATGCATGTATAAATTGTGTGTATTAATTGAATATGTAATATAGAAAATATACTATACATTTGAGTGGGATATTTTAAAGGATTACAGCCTTGATTTCAGTATACTGTAATGGTGTCAGAAGTTCACTCTAGCTTTACAGTTTTTGTGCAGATGTAGAGTGGTTGAGGGATTTTCATTTCGAAGAGTAGTGACAAAATATATATCCTGATTAAAAAAAAAAAATTGTTAAAAAGTTTAGTGAATCTGGACAAAAATAAAATGAGTGAAATTATTCTTTTATGTCCAGAATTGAAGTTTAAATTAAAGTAGTTCTACCAAGGGGTGAAAAAACTTTCAGTTTTGTCATAAAAAAAAAAAATAAAAAGAGGAAAACGCCCCACAAAAATGCTGGGCCTAATGCCTTTTTCCAAGACACGTGGGCTGGTGTCTGCTTAGTGGAGCTGTGGTGCATGCTTTCCTTCTCACTTCCCCAGCAGAACTCCTGCAGAGCCAGTGGGCATGCTGAGCACAGAGAGAAAACAGGCTGTGCAAAAATTATCTGCTGCACAGATCAGAGAGGAAAGGGCTGCTTAAACATGTCATCAGAGTAACAAGGACTAGTCTAGAAATGTGAAAAAGTATGCCAGTGAATTCATGTGCTGAAAGGGTGTCTTTTTACCTCCATATCAGGGATGGATAAGTGAGAGGCAGTTGTTTGCAACTCAATTTCTGTGATTTCAATGACTACTGAATTTTAATATTTTATTAAACCTCCATATTTGCTGGATAAAATTTCAGCAAATAATATGAGATATATATGAGAAATAATATAACCTTTTTGTTATGCTTCTTAAAAAGGTTTTCTAAGCACAGTTTTTAAAAAGATCCCCTCTCTCTTGCTTTTTACATGAAAAATTTGCCAGAGTTCCAAGCATGTTTCCTCCCCCACTTATGAAGAGAGAGCCTCACCTCTGGGAGTCTCACCGTGTGAAGGACAGACACAAGACAAGGTGGTTTGGCAGATACTCAGGAAGCTGACAAGTTAGGAGGGTTTATGAAAGTTAGGAAAAATAGTAATTGATTTTTTCTTTAATTTAATTTAATTTTCAACAGATGTGCTTGCTTATTGAGAAATAATTGCTCCTTTATTTGTAGTGAGATTTAAAGGTCAGAAAAACTGTTTCCTTTTCAAATAGAATAGAGGCAGCTGAATACTACTAATGCCATAACCTACATTTATCCAATTATACGTTTCATTGAGGGATTGGCTAGAATCCAGATGCAGTAGTTGGAATAAAAGGCTCCCTGTCATTTATGTCTATGTGAAATAGTTCACTGCTTGCAATTGAATCTGCAATACCTCTTATGCTTAAAAAAACCCCAGTAAACTGGAATATTCTGGAGTGTGCAGTAACTTGCAGAATGTTAAAGTGCTTTGTAGGCAGGTATTCTGTATTCAGAACATTTTTTCCCCTAAAAATCTGCTGTTTTCTTGTGAAATGCTGGTCTGTGCCATTGTTTTTTATTGTTTGCTTTGTGTATTTGGTATGCATAGTTTTGGTGGGAAGGGCATTGCCAGAGGCATTCTACCCTAATTTTACAATAACACTAAAATGGCCTCTCCATACACATTTTGTGAGCAGAGCTATCAAGGGAAATGGACACAGAGTCTCAGCAGCTCTTAGTTTAGCCTTGTATGTTTTGTCTAGGTTAGCAGTTCTTCACTTTGAAGGCAGGTGAGAAATAAAAGACAAATGATGTCTGGGCTTCCTGGGATTTGTTTAAATTTAAAAATCCAAGTTTCTCTATGATACTTGTCTAATTTTATGGATTTCCTGTGGAAGATTTTTTTCTTTAAGACTTCTGCTTGCCAAGCACTTTTTTTAATGAGTTCTCTCCCTCTTGTTGTAACTCTGCTTAACTTTTCATACAACTTCATGCTCCAGTTTTTTCTCCTTGGAAAAGGTGAGAAATAAGAATGAGAACTTCCCTTGTGGATACTTTAAGATAGATGCTTACTTCTGCAATCTCAACAGTCCTTTCCAAAATGAATTTATGTTGAAAATCTACCACTTACTGTGGACTTCCCTGCAAAAACATACCAATATCAGTAAAAAATGCACTATTGTCATTAAGATGCAGATCTTTCTACACTTATCTCAGTCTTCATAGCTTATGAATACCTACTGGTTAAACTACTACTCCTGTTGAATATATGTTCAATGGAAATGACCACTTTAAAACTGAAGCCCATTTGCATGGGCTCTGAGAAGACCATGTTGTGGAAGGAAATCATTGTGTTCTCTACAATAGCAAGAAATTAAAAGATTACTTATGCAGAAATAGTTGGCCAATACCAAGTAATTCTAGAAGTGGCATGCATTGGTTGGTACACTTACAAGTTCCATTGATGAGCCTCCAGGGAGGTTGGGAACAGCAAATTTCCCACAGGGTTCTCTGCCCTGTGAAGTGTGGCCACCTGCCATGTTCTTGTGTTTAGTTCTTCTTTAGTAGTTTCTTTGGGCAAGTAAAGGCCTAACTTACCTCAACTATAGCTTTTTTTGTGTCCTACTGTATTCACACCCACCAAGAAACAAGTGGGTGGACTTAGGCTATGGATTAACACAAAGCATATGGCTTGCCTTTTTTATTCTAATGACAAGAAAAGCTACCAAAAAATGCATGCATGCATGCATTAAATTAGCATGAAAGTTTGGCATGGTCAGACAAGATCATTGGAATGGGCTGCCAAGGCTGCCTTCCCCCAAAGCAGCAGCAGTTCTCTGTTACAAACTTTTGGTTAGACCTACATATATTCATATATGGATGTGTCCAGATATAGATACATGCTCAGAAAACTGTTGGTTTTAAGGTATCTCCTTCTTCCTGCAAGTAAATGAAGGAATTTCTCCAGGTTGGAAACATCTTTGGTTTTTATAGTTCTCAGTCTTCTCAGTGTCTTTTGGAGGCCAGAAGAGTTAAGAGACCAAACCTGGAGGACAAATGGTAGTCCAGGCCCAGGTAAGATTAGACAGGTTACACTGACAGTGTACTCCCACTACCCCATCTCATTCCAGGGAAGTCAAGCAGACAGTCCTGTAACTGATGAGGGCAGATATTCCTGGCCCTTCCTAACAGGCCAGGAGCTCTTTGTTCTCCTCGTTCTCAGTGGGAAAAAATTCAAATATACAGGACTGCCCTCAAAAGAGTAGTGACATAGAACAGGAGTCTTCATCCTCAGGAAAAGAAAATGTAAAAGATAATTTTCTACACCTGCAGGATGCCCTCACTACCCTTCTCATGGGGGTACTCCTGTTACAGCACGTGGCTTTGCTAAGGGGTGCACAAAACAAGCTGCTGCTGCAAGCAGAGATCGAGGAGCCAGTCTTGACCATTCTTAGTTTTAGCAGCATGTCCTAGAAGTTGATAGAGTGCCCTGGCATCAGCTCTTTGATCACACTAGCAGTTTCAGTTGTGAGAGTCTGCTGCACCAGCCCCTGCACGAATAGCCAATATGCTGCCTCTTTTCATGTGAAAGGGGGCAGGCCTGGCTGGGCATGACTGCAGTCACTCAAAGACCGTTCTGCCTCCTGGTTGCCTCAAGGGCAGCATGGCATGGAAGTCTTAAAGTGAAGCCTTCAGAACCCAAGGTGCCAGCTGCCCGTGCTGTGACTGCAGCACTGCCTGCAGCTGGGCCAGAGGTTACACACAGGGTAACAGCTCAGGTGCACTCCTTCAGCATAGCTGTAATGTAGAGTGCAGAGAAAATCTTGCATGGTAGCCAAATTTGACACAAATAATACAGCAGTGATCCAGAGGTGTATTACAAAACATTAATAAAACAAGAGCACAAAGGTATAAATATAAATGTCCTTGGTGGTTTATTGTTCTTTGTATGTAAGAAGCTTTATTGTACAACTTACACAACTTTAGAATGGAAAACCAGTTAAAAATGTTTACAAAAAAGCATGTTCTTAGAAAATTATGCTAGCAAAAACATGGGAGGAGGGAAGCAAAAAAATCTTCAGTGTGCAAACTTTTTATAAAAATAGAAATACTAACTCTACAGGTAGCATTTCATGATAAATTATTTAAATAGCCTATCTACACAATTATGTGATTAACTATTACAAGGGCAATGAGAAAAATAATTTATAAAAATACAAGCAATGGTATACAAGATGACAGGAAAAATATAATACAACATCAGAAATTGTATTTGACTTTTTTTTTCCAATGCCATTTCCTTTCTGGGAATACATTTTCTGCAAAGAAATTTTTACTATGTACAGCATTAACTTTTTAGTACTACAGTAGCTTTAAAGTTTGTTAGACATTTGAACTCGCTTGCTCCAAAGGTTTTTCTCAGTCACATAACAATGAGGTAATATTTGTACGTAAAACTTTCACCATGTTCATTTCTTTTTGTTTTTTCAAAAGACAAGGAAATATTAGAAGGATGCTGCCCCTTCTGTTGAGGAAAACAGTCTTTTAATGTACATCAAGGCCTCTCCCTCTTTTGCAAGGAGCTCCTGAAATTGTCCAGTCTGTGATGAATTACTTCTTTTGTAGCTGCATGTCACTAGTTCCAAACTGAGCATGCAGTGGCCCAAAGAGGCTGTTACAGGGTTAGTGAGGGCTGTCCTCAAGCCTCCTGCTGCAGTCTCCTCAGGGCAGCTCTCCTGGCTCTGGGTTTGGCCCACTGAGCAGAGGTAAAGCATCACAGACGTTTCCCAGCACTAGAGAACATTAAGAGGGTGAATGGCATTCCCTCATCCCTAGTGCTATAAATGGGACAGAAACTGCTGCTATCAAAAAGGATTTGAATTTTAGCACTGCAGAACAGTTGCCTGCCAGGACACCAATTGCCTTGCACAAAGAAAGGAAAAGCCAACATTGAGCTCAGACTGAGAAAAACAAACATCCCATTGCCCACACCCTCACTCTTCCTTGTGCCTCAAAGCCTTTATGGGAAAATTGCTCTTTGTAACAAATACATCACCACTATCTGCTCCAGACAAGACTTTTTTTTCTCAACTAAACCCTTTCTAGTTTCAGTATAGAACAGAGACAATAAATAATCTGTATTTACAATCTTACAGTCATGAAGACTTGTAACAATGATTAGGTGGATAGTCTTGACGCATTTCTTGTTGTTTTTATCAATAATCCCTCAGTCATTATAACATCAAGAATAGGCAAAAATAAATATTTTACAATTTTATCTACAGGCCCCTTTTCCTCCCCTCTAAAGAAGCGAGGGGTTTAAAACATCTATGGCATGTAGAAAAGGAATGTTTTCATTACATGATTTTTGTGCCTCTTTAACCATAAAAAGTGAAGCATGTGCTGGTTTCCTGAAGGACAGCACAGTCTAGCTGAGATGGTGGTGCTTTCTGGCACCATATCTGAAGGAACACATTTGAAGGTAAGCAAGGCCAGCATCTAGATCAGGCAAAAACAGAATCTAATCATAAATCCCAGTTCTCCCAAAGCTGGTGTGATCCAGTGTACCAGTTTTTTATCCTCTTTCTCTCCTGCCATGACAAAAATCAGTTTTAGGATATCTGTTTTGTCCTGTATAGTACAGCAGCTGATCTAGCTCACCAAAAACAGAGTAAGGGTATTTTTTTATCTGAAAGGTATGACATAGAAAACAATTTCTCCAAGTTAAATGGATGTAAACCAAAGTAGCACAGCCTTCCTTAAAAAAATTCTCTACCCCATAAAGAAAGACCTAGAGTTCCCCCTCCCACCCAAACTCCCTCTTCCCCACACAATGAAAGGTCTTCAGTTTAAGTAGTCCACAGCACATCCAAAGATGTTCTTTTACAAAATGCTACTCCATGGGACCTCCAGTTAGAGAGGCAGTGACACTGCACTGTGATAAACAGCAAACAAATGTCTTTCCTACTGAAAGAAGTGTGCTTGTTCAGTGACGACAATTCTCATTTGCAAGACACGTTTGTTTCCTTCCACTTCAGCAGAGGTCAGATACCAAGTATGTTCTCACTTTCATTCTCTCAAAAGCATTCTCTTGAGGCAGGTCATGTGTTTCGAGTCCACATTTATGCAGAAAGAAGAAAGGAAGGAATAATATAATGGTCCCAGGATTTGTAAGGCTAAACGTTTCAAAAGGTGCAATTACCAGCATTTTTCAATAGTCTCTGAATCCAACAATCTTGTGATTACGAATCTGTGAAAAAAGGAAAATGTATATTTAAATATTTCTGTGTATTATGCATGATTATATCCTAGTCATTAATGCCCAGACACATTTGTAGAGAAAACTGAAATTAGGTACTTCCTTGAGTTAGACTTCATAATCTAATCTATGTAACTATTACATAATGAAGTGACAATTTCAGAAGACTAAGACAGCTGGAACTAGTTGTATGCACTTCCACTAAACTTCAAGACTGCAATATATGGACAGCCTTCTACTTTGCTTACTTTTAAGCAAATCACCTTTTTACTTGCTCAGAGCAATATATTGCATTTCTACCTTAGATTTTGTCAGATGTGCTCATTTGTTCAAATCAGCACTTCAAAGAAGAGTCAAAATGTATTTCATTTCTGGAACTCAACAGGAATTTCTGATACTTTGAAATAACACAATAGAAATATACTTAGATTTTACATATTTAAAATTTTAACTGTGGAGAGTTTATCAAGGCGTCCTGCTCCTGCCTGCAGAACTCATTTGAACCTGAACCACAAAAGATCACAGTTCAACTTTCTCTCTTGGGTCTTACGTCTTATGTTCTCGAACCAATTCATTTATATAGGATCTCTTAAATGCCATGTCATCCTTACCTCTGCATTCATATTTAAGGTCTGAGAAGAACACCATTTCTTGAGAGAAGACAAATAATCCTAGCCGACCACCAGCATAGGTTTTATCGTAGATTGGTCCTGAGTCTGCCATGATTTTCTTCCCTTCATACATTACAACCCTACAAAGAGACAACAGCTCAGCCATCTTTGACAAGGTCCTGTGAGGCTTATTTTCCAGACATCCACTTTTCCTGTGATATTTACTTCAGATAAAAGTATGATACTCACCTGATGTAGCCAGTCTTTGGTCTATGGCTAAGTCGCCATCTGTATGCAGTGAAGTCTTTCCAGCCTATGTGACGAGGATCATGCCACAAAGTTCTCACCTGTGAAAGAATGTTTTTCATCAACCAAAGGCCAGAGATAACACAGCAGTTATTTTGACATGAAGGTGTCTTATTATTAAAGGCTGCAAATAAGTCATTAGGCTCTGTAGTAGCCTAAAGATAGAAATAATAGAAATCAACTGCATTCAAATTTACTTTTAAAATATGTAAATGGAAAGCTACAGCTATTCCACTAACAAATTGATTCACTGCTGCTGGGAAGTCTGTCTGCAGCAAGCAATCTTGTTAATTGTATATTATATTTCACTTGATTAGGAAAAATTATGAAGTTATTGGTATTTGGCAAGAAGCCTACATGATCAGCATGTGCAGGCCCCCTCTAAGTGTCTAATTTTCTGGAAGAACAGCCTGCCTTATGCAGAAGATTATGTTATTACACTGAAGTGCTCATGTTATCACATTAAGAGTACTTCAGCATGTAGTAAGTGCCACTCTTACCTGGCCAGGAGTGTTTCCTGTGTGCCACAGAGCATTACGAAGGTGTTCTCCTGGACCAGTGGTGGAATTCACAACTTTGATGGAGAGACCTGAATAGCCTTGAGCTTTGGTTGGTGTGGAATCCCAGTAAGACTGGGTGATCTGCTTCCACATGACAACATAGAAACGACTGCTAGATTGGTAGCCAAATACAAAGCCAGCATAGTCATCATCCCTTTCTGTATTGATAAAGAAGGTACCACTGAAGTCCACAGCGTTGAATTCATCAAAACCTATGGAGACATCAAAGAATAAAGTTTTAGGAGCTACTTTTTTTACAATTCTTAAATAACTCCTTAATAGTTACTTAGGTCCTCTTCCTCTCCCCCACCCTAACTAAAACCATCCCTCACCCTCACTAACAAACAAACAAACAAGCAAACAAACAAAAAATCAAACCACCCAAACAACAGTGCCTGTTAAATTTTTCCCCTTACCGACTGCAAGGCCAGGGTCACAGTTGACTGTCTGAACCAGTTCTTTACCCTGGTGACGAACAACCCAGTTTGGATCATTTTGGGATGTTCCTTTGGGATCCAGGGGAATCATCTGGAATTTTCGGAAGTCAGTCTCACTAATTTCCACATTTTCAGGGCAGATATCATCAATGTCTGGCACACTATCTTGGTCAAAGTCATCTTTGCAAGCATCTCCACGTCCATCACCTGTAGGACAAAAGTAATTTTACTGTTTAATTACCACCACTGTTTGTTTCTGAGTTGTACAGCTTGGGAGTTGAAGTCTGACTTGCAGACCTCTGACTGCCCAGGTACTTGGCAGACACATGACAGAAGCCATAGCAGTGACTGTATAAATGCCCTTTCACTCCAGCCTGATAGTGACTTAGGAGTGAGTTGGATATGTGGTCATTTTTACATTGATCTTTACTCCTGAGAAGCACTATAACAACATTCTGGTTTTTTTTCTGGTATAGACATTCTGGTTTTTTATTACTTAGTTTTGTCCAACATTAAATAGTGTGAAAAAAATACCATCAAACTATTAAAAAAACTCTTAAAATGTCATTACGATACTGGCTCTTACCATCAGAATCAGCTTGATCTGGGTTGGCAACCAGTCTGCAGTTGTCTTTGTCATCAGGGACACCATCATTGTCATCATCATGGTCACAGGCATCCCCTTTTCCATCCTTGTCATGGTCAGCTTGATTGGCATTGGGCACATAGGGGCAGTTATCAAGGTTATTTTGATGACCATCTTCATCTATGTCCTGGTTGTTGTCACATTGATCACCTATGAGGTCAGAATCAGTGTCTTCCTATCAGAGGAGAAAAAAACCAAACATTTTAAAAGGCCACTTAAAGAAGGCTGATATAGAGGTATCTAAAATAGGAGTCTTAAAACATAGAATTAATCAGGATTTCTGCTTGCTTTATCAAGAGCTAAGATGGATATAGTGGGTGGATTCATACACACTTAAAACTGCCTGTGCTAACTAGTTTTATGCTACTTTAGACTTGTTCTGGTTTTAATTTGAATTCACAGCATCAGAAAGCAGTGTGATCATCAGCTATCTTGTGCCTTTGCCACATGTCTCTTCTGTCACTAGTCTACCATACTGGATGCAGGGTGCTTTATCTCCTACCTTCCCTGGCAGCAGCAATGTGGTTTCAAAGGCCAATTCAGGGTTGGACTACTCTGTACTTAGTAAGTAGAGACTACAACATTAAACAGTGTACCAATGCTTAGTGTTACATCCTCTACATCACAGCTCAATTTTCTCTATCATAAATGCTCTTCATGCCCCCTGATTCATCAGACAAGACAATTGTTCCCATGCTGGTGACAGACTGCATTAACTAACTAGTTAGTTAGTTAGTGCTTGCTGATCGCATATTTTAGACAGTCATTTGCATAATCAGCTCCCGAACTAAGAACTAAGCTCCGAACTAAGAAAAACAATCCTGTCATCCCTGAGGTTGCCTCACATTTAGCCTAGTAGACTTGTGAGCACAGGTGGGTGACCCTGGTGTAGACAGAAGGCATACCATACACTGTCGGATTAGCTACTAATTCTGGCACTTGAAATCTAATATCTCTACTTCTAGAACTTGATTAGGATAGTGTTTGGAAAGCCATTAGAGTCTTAAAATTCAAAGTCACAAGAGAAAGGATCCTCCTGAAAGCAGCTGCTTCAAAGGATCTTCAAACAATTCCCTCCCTCAAGTGGGGAAATAGTAAAGCAAGTGACAATGACTAAGACATTTTATATTATCTGTTTAAATCCTTCAAGTAACACTGCTTTTAGGCTACATGGCCACACTACACTACATTCCACTAATTTGCAACTGCTTTTCTAGCCCTTCAAACATTCCAGTTGTGTCCCTGAAGCTATTAAACTTAGTCTTTTAACTGACAGGATGCCACAGGCTTAATCTACTTCTGCCTTCAGTTTTTGAATCAGTAAGTTGTCTGAGAGTCTGGATCCCCCTGGATTTTTATGAAGGTGAATTTTAGAAGTGTCAGAATATTAGAATTAGAATATTAGAATATTAGAATATTAGAAGTGTCAGAATATTAAATTTTAGAAGTGTCAGAAAAGCAACTTGTGCTGCCTTCTACTTTCTGCTCGAAAAATTATCTTCTGAAATGCAGTTGGCTTCAAGTTTAGCAACAAAGTTTAAAGAACAGCTTTATGTCTAACTGAACACAGCCCTACAGCTATGAAGAGAGTAGTTCCACTACACACATTTCACTCAATGTTCCCAAAGTATTTCATATTCTCACTGTGAGGATCACCAGAACTGACAAACCTAAGAAATGTTTAGGTGACAAGCACATGTAGCAGTCTCACAGATCTTCACTACAGCTACTTTTCAGAAAATACCTAGCAGCTGTTCAGACTCTGAGGACATGCTATTTGATAAAGGCACCAAATTGGAAAGTAGTAAGAATGATTTGTGACAAGTCAAATTTCAGGTGTAACCGGTTCAATTATTTTCTACAACACACAACATGCTGTATTTTCTAGCACATCAGTCCTCTACTTACATATAATTCAAATCCCTTACCTGGTCAGGGTTGTGTTCCAGTGGACAGTTATCACACTGATCTCCAACACCATCCAAGTCTGTATCCCTCTGGTCTACATTGTAGACATACTGGCAGTTGTCCCTTTCATTAAGCACCCCTGTAAAAGTTCATGAATGAAAATCAGACATCTACATGCTGCAAAGGACTGTATAAAGCCACCACACACTTCTTGATACCTTTTTTAAAGCATTTTGAGCAGCATTTGAAAGCTTTGAAATGTGACTCATCACTAGCTCTGTCACAGACTCTGCTCCTATTGCCTTGGGAAAGTGGAGCTAGAATTGAACTGTGCCAAAATCCGTATATTCCAGAGTGAATTTCCATTAGCCCTAACTGTTCCTTCAGTAGCCTTCATGTCCTGAAACCACCACAAGGGAACTTTTGTGCGTTCAGGGATGAAATTTGGTAGGAAATCAGGGTTACATTGTGTTCATTTGATTTATGGCTGATTAGAAAACCATCTAAAGGAGTGATCAGAGGCCACCTACCATCTCCATCAATATCTATTGCACATGCATCTCCTTCTCCATTGTTGTCAGTGTCAGTTTGATCAGGGTTGTGATTGTAGGGACAGTTGTCACAGCGGTCACCAACATCATCCCTGTCATAGTCATACTGCTGTGGGTTATAGATGAATGGACAGTTGTCCTGCAAAAATGAGAAAAGTCAAGTTTTAAAATGAATCAAATTAAAGCTTTAACCAGATTCTGCTTATGCTTGTACTGCTATATAAAAGAAGAAATGAAAGGTGGGGTAACAGTTAAAACTCAGATGCTACTATCTCAAAACACCCTGTTGCTGGCATGAGTGTATGAATGGCTGATTGAAAAATGAAAATGCACTTCCAAAGCTCAAACAGCTGCAGAAAGTTTGTCTGCACAGTTATGCATATCTAAGGTTTCTAGGATAGCTGTCATTGCCAGCAATTTCCTATGGTCCTCTCTTAAGATTAAGGTTAGAAGCTATACCCCAGCTTTGGGAGGGGGAGTGGGAAAACCACATTCTCAAAGGCTGTTCCTTTCTGTTTCTTACCCGGTCATCAGGAATGCCATCATCATCATCATCACTGTCACAGGCATCACCAATCCCATCCTTATCATAGTCTTCCTGCCCTGAGTTAGGCAGATTAGGGCAGTTATCCTACAAAGAAAGAAGTACACAGAGATGTTCACTCTTGGTATTATTACAACATGGATTTGAGCGGGTAAAATCTAATAATTAGGCAAAATTGTAACACCTCAGTCAGGTAGGAGTAGCCTTACTGTAATTTTCTCAATTTAAACTAGTCATTACAGTGATAAGTAATTTTTAAAATAAAGATTGGGCTGTTTTTGAGAATCTTACCCTGCTGCTCTTCCCTTGGAGATTGCTATCAGAACAAAGCTGATATAGGTATGGCCTAAATTAGAATCTTCCTAGAACATTTACATCAGGCTTCATTTTTTCCCATATCACAAGAATATATAAAGCAATACACCAACAGCAAGAACCTCCCAGCAATGCCTTGACAATGGTATCCCTACACCTCCTCTATCCCTAGGTTATCTGCTGAGAGAATAGTTTAACAGCTTAGGCTGTTAGAATGGCAGATGGTAAAAGAGGATAAACTTACTTTTTTACAGTGGTAAGTAGCATTGGCAACACAAACCAGGTTCTCATTTGGCCATCCATCCAAGTCTGTATCTTCTCCACAGATGATGCCATTGCCAGCATAGCCTGGTTTACACTCACAGCGATACATGGGGTCACTAAAGTGGCCAAGGTAATTGCATTTGGCGTTCTTGTTGCAGTCATGTGTTCCATCTGTGCATGGATTACGTGGCTTGCAGACCTAGAAGACCACAAAGAACTTAAACCCACTGAAAACATTGTTTTATCCCTCACTTTTCCCCCAAAGATTCAAATACATCCTAATCAATCAGGCAAAAAAAAGCCTCATACATGGCTTTCTTCCAGTCCTCAACTCCAGTACCAGCTTTAGTACTAATTATTTTTCTTGTTCAAACCTTCTGTATTATTAAATGGAACCAAGCACTAAGATATGAGGCACATACTTTTGTATCATTAGTGAATACTCCTGAGTTACTCTTAAAATTATGTGTAACCTCTGACCCCTGCATGGCTGAGGAGGATAATGATATTTAAAACTCATTTTGATCTTCAAAATAAATTAATCAATGCTTCTTCTGTTCTGAACCACAGAAGATGGTGTTTTATTAAATGCTCCAAGCCTTTTTTGCCTAGAACATATAGGTGTTTTCTGGTTTTTAGAAACTTTGTGAGATTTTGTAACTCAGAACAATTCTCAAATTGACAATACCTGTTTGTTACTCATGGCATCCTCAACACTGCGACCAAATGGCTGTGTTCCAGTGAAACGTGGTGGGCAAGGCAGACAGTTGTACCCAGGTTCAGTATTCTCACACCTGTGCACTCCGTTGAACACAAAGCAGGCATCAGGAACCTCTTTGCACTGAAATTGAGTTTGAGATAAAGGAGAACAACAGTTAGCATTATAAAACAGTGATTCTGTCCTCCCTTTCCATTTTCTTTCATTCCCTTTCAAGGAGAAAACTACTGTCTTCTTACCTCATCAATGTCTTGGCAGTGAATACCATCACCATGGTAGCCAGCAGGACAGGCCCCACACTTCCAGGAACCATCAGGGGCACTGGTGCACGTAGCCCCTGCAAAGCAGGGATTAGACAGACACCCATCTGTGAAACAAGCAGGAGATGTTATGATAAAGGACGCTTTACCATGCTGCTACAGTACTGTATTTGGCTGATATCCTGGTCTAAAACTAGCACTTGAGGTTTGCAGACCTTACACTGGTATTTTCAAGATTATCAACAACCTTCAGATGTTTATGGTCAAATGGATACTCACCAATTGGACAGTCCTGTTTGTTGCAGACCTGAGTCCCTCTAGCTTCACCTACACAAGTCTTCCCACCATACTGAGGCTCGGGATTATTGCAGAGACGGCTTCGCTTCTGAAGTCCTCCTCCACATGTCACTGTGCAAGCATCCCATGGAGACCATGGTCCCCAGTTGCCATTAACTAATGGGAGAAGAAGATAGAAAACATGTCTAGCTTTAATTCAGTGCTACAATGAGTTTCTACCTGACTGAAGACTTTACTTTTGTAGGGAGAGTAGGTCAGACATTGTTCTGACATAAATGACAGAATAAATGGACTCCATGGAAGAGGCATAAAAATAGTTTCATCTGAAATTAACCTGTGAGGTTTCATATAGCACACCTCTAAGTTTAAAGAGAGAAGAAAGAAGAATACTAGAACAATCTTAATAAGTAACTACTCAGGATGTTCACTAAGCTACCAATTACTAGTTACCACTAGGACACACTTACTTGGGCAAGGATCTTTCTGGCAGGCTTTGTTTTCTCTTGCTTCACCCTCACAGGGTTTGCCATTCAGCTGTGGTACTGGAGAGTTGCAAAGACGAATTCTAGTAATGATGCCCGTGCCACAAGTGACAGAACATGATGACCATGGCGACCAGTGACTCCAGCCACCATCCTGTTTAACTACAAGAGAGATTTCTGTTACTCATAATTTCTGAAGACTTCAGCTGTACAGCACCTAGAACATAGCCAGTACCAGGACCAAAGACTCCATGTGGAATGGATAGCCTCCTGACTGTCACAGATCAAGTTTTGCAACTAGGGAAATTTCATACCTAGACTGGCATCATGTTTCATCCTGGGAGCAGTGCCCAAACATGCCTGTTTACTGCATTAACTATCTGCTCCCCTCCACCTTGTATTAACAAGTCCTTAAAGCCAAGGATCCATGCCAGTGGCACAGCTACATGGTAATCCTTGCTTTTAACATTGAGCCAATAAAAGCAGCCTCTGTTTTACTACCAGCATGAGCAGATTGAGTACTTACATCTCTTATCACACTCTTGAAGGTGGCAAGTCCTAGTCTGTACAGAGGAGCCTTCACAGCGGTTGTTGAGACTGTCACAGGATCGGCCTCTCTGCTGAATCCCATTACCACAGGTCACAGAACACGAGGTCCATTCAGACCAAGGAGACCATCCATCGTCTGCGTAGTCGCTAGCTGCAGAGAGATACAGCTCTGAGTAAGACTCCAGGTAGATGCTTTCCCATACCTTTTCTCCCACCCCTCTCTCTGCAAAAAAGGACACCACTGTCCTCAGAAGCCACATTCATCTTCCTTCTTTGTGTAAGATAAAGGCCATGAACTCAAACATTTCAGTATGTTACATATTGTAGGAAATATCTGAACATGTATCATGTAAGTGATCAGCCTCAAAGACACATCAGATTAACCTACTTCAGAAGCACAAGGTTCCCCTTGGATATCCAGTTCTGGTATACTGCAGAGCAGCATGGGTCTAGTTAGAGATGAACAACTGCTACAGGACTCTGAAAGTAGTAAGTACTTACGCCAGCACCGAGGGCAGCACTCCCCATCAGGCACGGTGGCATTGGAACAAGGCATGAGAGGACAGGACACTTTCCGGCATATAGTGGCAGAGTTCTATAATGAATTGTGAGATTTACAGTTATCAAGCAGAATTTAAACAATGTCTGGAGTCTGGGTAAATAATAGGGACCTTTTCTGCAGAACTTTAAGACTCAGTAGCATATCTAAAGCAGAAACCCTTGTATTTAGAGCTAAAATACAAAACAAGGGGTAGTCGCAGGTATTTTCAGTCAAACTTCATCTTGTTTCCATTCTCACCTATTATTTTTTAGTCAAAAGCAGAAATATTTTGGTTCTGCAGAAGTTTATCAGTAGTAGCTAGCAGATGCTGGCTCAAGTCAATGACTACTATGTGATACCCAAAGTACAAGGTCAGATTTCAAAGAAATTAAGAAAGAATGAGAAGCCAACATTCTTTTCTGTTAATATGGATTTAAGCTGATTATATGGTAAAGATAAAGTGAGTTTAGTGGACTCTGCTCAAGTGCTGGGCAATCTATAACTTATAATTAGAGGTTTTTGATCTGCAAGCCAAACAGGCAGGGTAAGAACACCCACCCCCAATCTCAATAGGAGCTAAGGGGCACTCTGTAGTTTTGCCTCTTAAAGGTAGCAGTTTGGTCAGAAGAATGCTCTCATGATAATTATTTTAATCTCCCCAAGCAAATTACTAGATTAAGGCAATTGCAGCTAACATTGAGTAAACAGATTGGTAGGAACAAGGCAAATGCAAAAGTTACAGTACCATTTGCTGACTACAAGACAAAAGACACAGTGAGCTAAAGAAGCAGACACAGAATTTGAGTTGCCTTGTATTGCACACATACAAATTAGTTTCTAAAGATTTTTAGTTTCTAAAGAGTGGCATACTTTTTAACCCACTGTTTGGTAGACTGGTATCCTAAAATGTGTTTGCTAAGGTATACTTAAATGGAACAGGCAAATAATTTAAAGAAATCCTGAAACTCTACATTTTGTGTATGTTTACAACATTCAGCAGAAGTGAAACACAAAGGTTAAATATCTTTCCAGGTGAATCCAGGGATTTAAACAGCTAAACTGAAATCCAAAAGGTATTGCTGTTCCATATAATCTGCAAAAGCTAATAGGACACACCTAGAAGCATTTTCTAGATAAAGAAAAACACAAGTTTAAGTGCCTTTACTGAGTACTAGAATTATCTTTTTCTACTAAGTCAGCAGGAGGTTCAGTGAGGACAGAATGTAGATCTATAAAAGCTATAGTACCATACATTTGTTGTGTTGATAATGACTTTTAGTTTACTGATGGACTTATGTAAAGAATACAGGCATTCCCCAAATTAAGGAACTAAAACCATTAATGGCTGTATCAGAGTGATACATATAATTTCAGAGTTTCATATAATTTTCTAGAATACTGCTGTTGAGACAAGGTATGGAAGCTGCCTTTGTATCAGAGATCCAGTAGAATGAAATAAACTGAGTAATTCTAAGGCTTTTCTAGTAAGCTCAGTTCTGTGTACGACTCACTCTAACAAACAATGCAGTTTAGAAATATCTGTTAATTCCAGCTTATGAGTTTATACTCAGGTGATTTTTGAACATGAGGAATCTTACCTGGCAAGTACATTCAGTGCAGCTGTCAATAGTCCACTCCTCTTTATTTTTGTGCAAGACTCCATTATGAATGCACGCTCCAGGAGTGATCTGGACTACTTTGGCAATGATTTCATTTTCTTCAGTCTTGGGGGTGAGAAGCAAAAAGAAGACATTTAGGATTTAATACAGAAATATCCTTTTTCACAAAAGTCAAAGTAAATATTTTGCTGTTTACATAGGCTCTCAAAAGTCAGGTTATAATTAATTCACTAAGTGCTAGTTAATGAAAGGTACCATGAAGCTGACCATCACTTACCACTTTTCGGACTCTGTCTTGAAGTGTGGTAACCATGGACCGTAGCCCTTGCAGTTCCACAAACATATTTGTTAGTTCATCACAGGAAAATCCACAGACTGCTTGGATGTCCTTTGTTTTATGGCCAATGTAATTAGTGCGGATAGCTGGGCTGGAACCATTGATGGGGTTGTCCAAAGTAATGATTGCACTAGTGGCTAAGAGAAAAAAACAGACGTGAAGTAAATGCATTTTATACCACATGCATTTATCATTCCAGGCTAACACCTGCTAAACAGCTGCCACCAGATTCATTAGGGTGCCTGCAGAAATCTAATCTTATTTCTTATGCAATGTGGATTTGCATGTCAGCATTACTTCTGAGTTCTGTTTCAACTTGTCTTTCTAATGTAATGAGAAATCTTATTTTTAATAGGTCATTGGACTCAGAAGATTGTAAACTTACAGCTGGAGCAGCCTTTGTTCCGCAGGATAGTTTCCAGAGTTGTTCCAAACACAAACCGCACATTCTGCAGCAGACCCTGTGGACAGAGGAAGAATTACAGCTACTTGCAGCAACTGCAAAGGAAAGAAGTACCACTTGCACTTGGAGAGACTGAAGGTCATGCAAGATCTTACAGAGCAATTTTACGACAGACAGATGGAAAAGTGAAACATATTGCTCTATTCTCCTTAATGAGAACCAGCCCTGCTTCCTAACGGTCTTATCCTTGAGCATAAGGACTTGGCGACTCTCCAGGCAGGAAGGAAAAAACCCATGGATTTCTGAATCTCGTTTAAGAAACTAAGCAATGAAGCTGCAACTACCTGTCTGGAAGCTTCAGTGCCTTCTTATTGCTGCAGAAAGTTCCATCCCTGCAAATCTAATGCTTTACCCTTCAAACTCCATTAGTAAACTTTAGCAGATTTGGAGTTCTTTGTTGCTGTTTAGGCTCATTGAGTAGGTAATGCACCTTCAAAACAGATGACTGAAAATTCTAGGCAAAAACATAAGTGAAAGTCTTACCTGGAAGTTGTCATTGACTCCCCCTTTGGCAATACGCAGTCTAGCACTGCTGGCGAGGTCCCTAGTAAAGATGTTCTGGATGGGGATGTCCAGCTCAGCGTTCTCCATTTTCTCACACCCCACATAGAGCTGAGCTCGGTCCTCCTGCACAAACAGGGTGATATTCTTCCAGTGTCCTGTAGCTAGCAAGACATCCTCTACTGACACTAACTGCTGCTTGCCATCAGCAGAAAGGCTCAGGTCCAGGGAGCCTGCCTTCCCATTTGATACTAGACTGAAGACATGACCAGAGCCATCTTTCTGTTCCACAGAGAGCAGTGTGCCTCTGCTCTTCTTGGCTTGCCGGAGAGTGGCCAGGAGAATGAAACCCTTCTCAGCATGGATGGCATCTAATAAGTCTTGGAACTTCGAGTCAGGGACAGCAGGGATGCGACTGGCATCTTCAATGCGGTAAGCAGGGCTGGAGGATTCTGGTCCCTTCACCAGGTACACCCCAGGGGCCCGGCGCCCAGCTCCCTTCTTCATGAAGCCAATGAGTTCAAAGAGATCGAAGACGCTGTTATCATCATTCCTGGACTCTGCAGGGAGAGATCAGGATAAGCACCATGAGAGAAGGACAAGAGGCTGAGTAGGTGTAAATCTCCCAGGACTACTTAACATTTTGGCTCCTGGTGCACATCGTGCAAGGCACAGTGCCTCACATCAGAGCACAGACAGTAGCTCTGATGGTGCAGCAGTCCCACCAGGAGCTGCTGTGCAGCACTACATGTGCATTCTTGTACAGGAGCCAGTCGGCGGCACAGGAGTGCCAGGTACCCGCTGACTGACACACAAAGGTAGCAGCCATTCTGGCACCTCATTACACTCTAGCAGCACAGAAATAGACAGCAAAGCCCACTCTGCAATATTCCTATGCTAGGACATGTCAAAGTAAGTTTGGATAATCTAACTGAGTGACAGTAGCACAGTAGCAGCTTCTCTATGTCACCAAGACGGCAGCCTACTACCCCATTCCTTCTTCAGGCAGTTCCTACACCATGTTCCTCCTTCCCTCAGCTCAGCACAGAGGTAGACAAGCTTCATGCTCGAGTTCTGGAGACTCCGTGTTCCCATTTCTGAAGGCTACACAAATTCCACACCAGAGAGAAGTTTCCTGTTCCCAACTAGCTGATGCTCAAGTTAAAACGTTTTTGTTCACTGAGAGCTTTAGAGCTCTTTACCACCGAGCACAACTTCATCAACACAGGCACCAAAGTTTTTTATTTTTGTCCCCGGTACGAGCACAGAGCTGACCTTACCTGCAGTGCGCTTGGTCTCTGATCCGCCGAGCACGAGGAGAAGGAGGCAGAGAGCAGTCGCTGGCCCCATGGCAAAGGTCTGTCTCTGAACCAGCCTGGGGACACACACGGGGAAGGTCACCGCGCTGCCGTCGCACCTACGGCCGGCGCCAGCGAGGCTCCCGCAGGCAGGGAGGCTGCGCAGCGGGGACGGGGCAGGTGTCCCCGGCCGCCCCGGGACGGGACAGCGAGCGCGGCGGGAGCCGCTTCAGCACTCACCTGCGGGAAGAGCGATCCGGGCGGTCAGCGCCGGCCTCTAGGTACCGGCGACCAATATCCGCGGGCGGCCCCGACTGTCCCGGCGCGGGAGGGCGAGCACCGACGGGCAGCTGTAGCGGCGCTGCCGGGACTCTGCGGGCGCCGGCCGCCGCGCCCGGCTATAAAGGGATGGCTCGCATTCCTGGGCGCACGGCGGGCCAATCGGCGGCGGCGGGGCAGGAAGCGGGAGGCGGGAACCGGGTGGCTCCGGGGCCAGGGACAACTTTCCGCAGGGGCCGGGGGGCGGGGGCGGGCGCGCCCCGCGGGCCGGGGGAGCGGGCGGACGCGGAGCCGCCGCCGCCCGGCCGCGCCGCGCCGCGAGGGGGCGCTGCTCCCTCGGGGCCTCCCGCGCTGCCCGCGGCCCAAGGCGCCGCCCGGCTCCCATCGCCTTCCCCGCCGGCAGCGGGAGCCGGGCGAGGCCGCCGGGAGCCCTTGTTCCCTCAGCCGGCCGTGAACCCTGCCTGGCACCCGCCTGTCCCGCCGCCCGCTCGGCGTCCCGGCCCCGCTCTCCGGCCCCGGCCGCAGGGGGGGCACCTGGCGGGGCCCTGGAGGAGAGGTGCGCCCAGACGCCGCTGCCTCCGGCTGTCCTGAGAGCTGGTGAAAGCATCCTCCACTTAATTAACGCAATTCACTTAATGAGACCTTCTCTGCCTGCCCACTGGTTCCAATACACAGCACACAGGACACTAGGTTCACAAAAGGGCAATAACGTGAATTCTCGTTAGCCCTTCCTGCCCAGCCTTCGTAGAGCCGGGCCCTGAGAGGGCCGAGAGGACAGAGGACGGCAGGCTGGAGCAGCAGGGACCTGCTGTCTCCTTTCCACTCCTTGTCACTGGGGGAAAGTGTGTGGGGATGACCCTTAAACAACGTGGCCTTAGAAATGAAATGACTATCACTGTAGTGCAGCTGAGACTCTCCCATAGCAGCTTTGTTTAATGAACAAAATGAGTAGCACTACTTGAGCTAGGGATTTCCCATGTAATATGAATTCCAGGTAACAGGAAATCTAAAGGTTAAAAGGTAGGTTCCATCTGTCATGTCACATTCTGAATGACTGAAAGTGACTTGAGCGTGTGAAACAGCTTTGAAGTAATCGAATTCCAAAAATGGTTAATTCCTCTGCATTCCCTGGCCTTTGAAGCTTGGCATGTGCTACTGTGGAAAGTGGAGTGTCAGTGAACGAGAAGGACCTAGTCAGGCAATTGCGTGTGTGGTGAGGGAAAATTGGAGTGAGCAGTGACTGAGTTGGACTCTGAACAGTGTAAAATGCATCAGACAATTGTGCTGGCTAATGTATGAGGAGGAATTACTGCACTACGGATTATCCTAGGAAATGCTCTGGGAAATTCTTGACCCAAAGAATGAGATAGCTGGAGAATTGTGTATATTAGGGCAAAGCCAAAATTATTGTCTGCCCTTTTAACTTAGAGTATACCATCTGAAGTAGGCCTCTTTACTGTACAGTGATTCATAGAAAAAAAACCTCAACTGTCTCAAGATAAAGAGCTGAGAGAGAAGAGAAATGATGGTGATGATGAGAGCTGTGTCAGTAAAAAAATCCTAAAAGATCAGCAAGAGAGAGAGCATGCAAGGTACATGGACTGCTGTAACCTGGATAGGTTTAACATTTTATGCTAGTTGAGATCGTTTTTCCCCCTTCTTGCAGTCAGTATTCTCAGCATATGCTGAAGAGCATAGTGAATGCTGTATCATATATCACAGAGGATTTCACTTCTGGATGTATAATGGTACAAAAAAGAACAGCTTATCCGTTAACTGTTTGCTGAATAAGGAATTGGTTGGATGGTCACATCCAGTGGGTGGTGGTGAAGGGCTCAGAATCCTGATGGACATGAGTCCCTCAGGGGTCTGTACTGGGACCAGTTCTATTTAATGTCTTTCTCAATTACATAGGTGAAGGGATCATCAAGTTTGCAGATGACACCAAGCTGAGTGGTGCAGCTGACACACCTGAAGGATGGAATATCATCCACATGGACTGGGACAAGCTCATGAACCAGTTCATGGAAATCTCATGAGATTAAACAAGGCCAAGTGCAGGGTGCTGCACCCAGGTCAGGCAATCCCCAATATCAGCACAGGCTGGAGATGAGTAGACCCAGAGCAGCCCTGTCCAGAAGGACTTGGGGGTGCTGCTGGCTGAGAGGCTGCACATGAGCCAGCCATGGGCACTGCCAGCCCAGAGAGCCAAACGTGTCCTGGGCTGCATCCAGAGCAGCGTGGGCAGCAGGGCCAGGGAGGGGATTCTGCCCCTCTGCCCTGCTCTGCTGAGACCCCACCTGCAGGGCTGCATCAGCTCTGGGGTCCCAGCACAGGAAGGACATGGAGCTACTGGAGTGACTCCAGAGGAGGGTACCAAGTTGATGAGAGGGATGGACCACCTCTCCCACAAGGAAAGACTTAAAGAATTGGGATTGTTCAGCCTATAGAAGGCTGTGAATTGACTTTATTGCGGCCTTTCACTACCTGAAGGGAGCCTACAGGAGAGCTGGAGAGGAACTTTTTACAAGGGCATATAGGGGTGGGAAAAGGGGTAGTGCCCTCACACTGAAAGAGAGTAGATTTAGATTAAATACTGGGATGAAATTCTTTATTCCATCTCTGTAAGGCCAAGCTGGATGGGGATCTGAGGAACTCGGTCTAGTGGAAGGTGTACTCACCCATGACAGAGGGAAAGTAAAGCAATACTGGAGCGTTTTGCCCACCACAATTTCTCCCTCTGAAGGGAATCCAGAAGGGAATCCCTGGAAATTGATGTGAGATGGTATTGAATAACATTAGGGCCTGACCACCCCTCCTTCTGGCTATTGTAAAAAATTAACCCTGTCCTGGCTGAAACTAGGACAGTGGCTAAAGTCAGATGAGAAGGATCTCACAATTTATGACTTTCTATGGGCTGCCCTCTGTTGATGTTTATTGTCCTGACAGTAAAGAAGCTAATGGTTGCGTACCAAGGGGAAGAGTGCAGATTTACTGCAGGACGTAACCCTTTCCCTTTGGGGTGGAATCCAGGACATTGCTGTTTGGCAAATCTGTGCCATGTCTGTGAAAGAGTAATTCTACATAATTTGGAGTAAAAAAATACTTTGGTGCATTGCATATGGTCTTGACAAGAATACCTTTCTTAGTGGTGGTCTTTTTTTTTGCAGGCATATTCTGTGTGTTAATCACAGCTGCAATCTGCCTGCATGCACAAGGCAGATTGGGCTTTTTTTTTTGTTTTGTTTTGTTTTGTTTTTTGTTTTGTTTTTGTTTTTGAAGTTCTTCCATCAAAATTAGACTTTTTCCCATACCAAAAAAAGTGTGGGGAATTGCAATGTCTGATTAACTGATAGCTAACTCATTGAGCTGAGCCCTTACCCCTTAAAAAACAGAAATGTTTTAATTTCTTATAAATTGTTATGGGTGTGCAGCACATTTGTTTACTAAGAGTCAGATCTGGGGGTTTGCAAAATGTACTACAATTTAAAGAGAAGAATATACTTTAAAGGGATTAACTGATAAATTTTCTTGCAGGGTTGCATATGCAACCTAGCAATATATATACTGGCAATGTAATGCCAGTAGCACTTTTTCATCAGAAAAAGTGAAGCCATTCAGTAATTTTTAAGCCTTTTTTTTCCCCTAGAAGGACAAAGCATTTCTTTTAAAGAAATATTTAGAATTTGCATCATGTACCAAAAAATACCCCTGAACTCTATTCCTGAAACTGAAACCAAGTTGGTTTCTTTTGTCTGTGAAGGCATAAAGAGGAAAACCCTAGTATTCTGTATCAAAAGGCTTTTTCATGTACTTCCTTTGTAAGTAGCAGAAGAAAAGTAACCGTAGATATAGGCATCTAGTCTCTGCCTCAGCAAAGTATTTCTAGTCAGTGAATCATTAGAGCATGTATTCAAATTCAAGCACATGGTAGAGTTTCCTTGGTTTTCATTAGAATTCTTGTGGACATACTTGTGGACCTGCGTTTTCAGATGTTTTATTCAGCAGAGGTGACCATAAGTACATGTTTGTACATTTATACTGGGACTTTTGATCCTCTGAAGTGAAAGAAAGCTGTTCATTTACATCCGTTAGCAATCTTGTCCCAGTATGTTTTTGTGAGTTGTAAACAGGCAGCTGCAGAGCTTATATTCCTCACAACATAATCACAGATAAAGTAAAAAAGAGATTTAATTTTTTGTTCACCTACCAGAGCATCTCCTGTCTCCATTAACTTCATATTACACAATCAGGCAGGATTGATTATGTGCAAGACAGAACATACACGTTTTGCCACAACATGAAACCTCACTTGAGCAAAATACCATATCATATACAAACCTTTACCCTCTTCTTTCCTTCTTTTAATTAGGCAGAAGCAATCAATTATTTGCAGATCCGATAGAACACTCTTAAAAATGCTGTTAATTACTTAATATTGCATAATATCTTCAAATCATCAGGAAAAAAGGCATTGAAAGATCTGTGCAATACATAGCTGGGTGTTGCTGGCAGTCATGTGGTAGAAAAAACAAATAACTTGTATATTAAAAAAGGACTGTTCTGTCATTACACAACTTGAAAGATATGTGTTTAAAATAACTAAGAGAATTTATGAATAAACAGTAATGTACTCATGAGAGGGAAGATTAACTTTGTGCTAGGAAGTGGTGTGCCTGGAGTTTCTTAAAGGCCAGTTGCTTAAAATGGAGTGTCTAGAAGGGACAGAGAAATATAAAATGGAAAGCCTGGTTGGTAATTTCCAATGTCCTCTCTGTGTTATGGCAATATGTGTAGTTCTCTGCTTTTTTTCTACTTGCACAAAAACTGTTCATGCAATCTATCTATATTACAGTCTGTCTTATGAACTTGGTCTAGAGTTAACAAGATTAGACAAAGGATGAACTTCACAACTGAGCTGTAAAATACAGAATAGTGGCATTTAGTCATTCCCTTATTCTGCACAAGTTTCTACACAGTTTGATGCAGCAGCACATTAGGAAGAACACAGACTGGAAGAGATTCCATTTCATGTTGAAGAAGGAGACTGAATAACAAAATTGCCTGGTATAGTTATTTTCAGGCTTTTATTACAACAATGCCTTGGGGGCAGGGAAGTAAGATGTCTTGCCAAGAGATTATTTTGAGCAAATAAAATGATCTATGAAATTTATGACTAAGAGTCCTTGACACGCCCCAGCTGAAACTCCCAAGCAGTCTGCTACTTAGTGGAACTGCAAGCCACATAATGTACATACATGAGGTGAAAAGTGCATAGAAAGTATGGGTACATATTATGTCTAGCCTTTTCTTTATCCCAGAGGTCATAACAGTTGTATTGAATACTGCAAAGCCTTTCCCATTCCTGTAGATTTTAGATGCATCATTAGCCCTGTTGACCAGGTTACATGGTAAAAAATTTTTCAGAACCAGGTTCTTACATGGCTTTATTAGAAGTTATCCTGATTTTGTCCGGGATAGAGTTAATTTTCTTCCTATGAGCTGGTGCAGCACTGTGTTTTGGAATTAGGATGAGAATAATATTGATAACGCACTGCTGTTTTAGTTGTTGCTAGGTAGTGTTTATATTGAGCCAAGGACTTTTCAGCTTCTCACCCCACTCTACCAGCTAGTAGTCTGGGGGGCACAAGAAGCTGGAAAGGGATACAGCCAGGACAGCTGACACTAACTGGTCAGAGGAATGGTCCATACTAGGGCATCATGCTGTATGATAAAACTGGGGAATTGGCATGGGAATGGTGTCTCACTGCTTGGGAATTGGCTGGGCATCACCATCAGTGAGGGGTGAGCAATTACATTGGGCATCATTGTATATGTTAATTCTATATTATAACAGTAATAACAAATAGCAGTGTTATTGTTATTATTTTTCTTTTTCTGTCCTTTTAGCCTTTATCTTAACCCACAGATTTTATTTATTTTTCTTCTGCTTCTCTACCCCATCCCACTGATGGGGGTAGTGAGTGTTGTGTGGTGTTAAGGTGCCTGCTGGGTTAATCCATGACAGAAGTGCAGCCTGCTGTGACTCATGCTTTCTAAATTCAAATCACATATAGCATTATATCTATATCAATTACAGTTGTCTCCCAAATTGTGTCACTTTAATTACTTTAACTGTTCGGAATGGGAGGAAATTTTGAGAAAGTTGTCTGAGCAGTTTGCTTGATACTGTAGCATTGCCAAGTTGCACAGCCCGTGGAGTAGAGTAAGCAGTTCTGGAGAGAGTCATGCTGCACTGAAGAAGCCTGATGTGTAGCATATACCTCCCTCTTTCCCCTGAAAAAATAAAACTAATATTTTCCACTATCCAGACACCTTGCTAATCTCTGAAATAAAACCTCTTATAATATCTGAAATAAGACAGTCTGATAGGTCCAGTAACATTAGAGACATCGAATAATTTGATCCTTACTGAGGGATGATTCTTATGGCCCTTCTGAGGCTCCAGACTTGGCCTGCAAAATAGAATGAAAGCACAAGCAGTGCTCTTAACAGTTCAGCCTAGGCATACTTTCACCCAATATTAGGAAGTTCTTTAGGAAATTACTCTGGGACACATGGGCCTTGAAGTTACAGCCTAGCTTATTCTTTTAGTGGCCTCACTTTGTTAGCAAGCACTTCAACGTCACAAACATGTTAGTGAAAATAGTTCCTGGGAACTGAGAATGTATACATCAAAATTACTTTGTCTATGATTTGAATGGGGTAGATTTTTTTTTAGCCAAATTTTGTAAGGAGATGAGACATCTGTGATTATGCTCTGTATCTGTTTGGATATGTCTGTGTAACAAAGTGCTCTCTTCCTACCCCCCAGATAACTTTAAAACTGTTTTCAAGCACAGTCAAACACAAGTTCAGCAGAGGAGCAGCATTTTAAAGGAAGTTCTACCAGGTCCTATGAAAATTGGCATCTGAATAAAGAAAGACAACCCAAATTGGGATGCCACTTGGAGAGATCTTTACAAACTTGGGAGGTTGGCCTATGCAGCCTCATGAAGCCTCAACAAGGCCAAGTGGAAGGTCCTGTACCAGTTTTAGCGCAATCCCAAGCATGAATGCAGGTTGGGCAGAGGACAGATTGAAAGTAACCCTGAGGAGAAAGACTTGGGGGTGTTGATGGTTGAGAAGCTCAGCACGACCCAGCAATGTGCACTTGCAACCCAGAGAGCCAATCACGTTCTGGGCTGCCTCATAAGAAACATGGTCAGCAGGTTGAGGGAGGAGTTTCTTCGTCTCTGCTCTGCCCTTGTGAGACCCCACCAAATACTGCATCCAGCTCTGGGACTTCCAGCATGAGAAGTTTGTGGGCCTGCTGGAGCAAGCCCAAAGACGGGCCATGAAGATGATGCGAGGGCTGGAGCACCTCTCCTGTGTAAACAGGCTGAGAGTTGGAATGCTTGTCCTGGAGAAGAGAAGGCTCCAAGGAGACCTTATAACACCTCTGAGTACTTAAAGAGAGCTTAAAGAGACTCAAATACAGCAGACCATTTCCAACTGCCCAACCTGTTTTTGGAAACCTTTTTTTCAATTTAGTTCCACAGCATCCCCATGCAGCTTGCTTACATCTCTCTTCTTGTAGAGTTGCTTTCACAGTACAGTTTTCTGTATTGGAAATTACTCTGATTTCTTCTTGTCCTTCCTTCAGGAGGCATAGAGATTGGTTGCTGTCCCCTTACAAGCAATCTTGCACACATGAAAGCCTCCTATCATGTCTTTCCTCAGTCTTCTAGACTAAACAAAGCCAATTTCTTCAATCTCTCTTCATAGTTCATATTTTCTGAACATCTTCATCTCCACTTTGGACTTTTTCCAGCTTTTCTTTAGCTCTTTTGAAAAGCATGGTTATAAAAACTCTCATGCAATGCAATTCTTTATCTAAATCCCTAATAAGACTTAGGGAAAAAGTTTAGTCTCTTATGTATAGAGTATTTCTGGTAGCATGTACTGGCATGACAGTGGTCATCTCTTTCCTTGAATTTTAGTTTTGCAAAGTGTCATATCATTAATTTTTATGCTGCCTGCTGTGGTTTAATACAGGCCTCCAATCCTGTCAATGTTTTTTGTTTTCTTGCCAGTTATTTTTGCATTGTATTTAACTTCTTGTTCATATATACAGGAGCTGGTCTTCACTGTGATGAATTTCAACTTAGTTTTTTGTATACAAGACTTTTTATAAGGTAGAGCAGTTTGCATCTTAACATGGTTTTAGCCAAGTTTGCTAAGGTCAGTGAAGACCAAGAATCTGATATAACTGCACAGAGCAAGCCAGCAAGTCTTGGAGGTTACTGTCAGTATTAGAGCATTTATTACAGAAGTACTCAAGAATATTCTTTAAATATTTGTAGACTTATATTATTCAATTGCGGGGGTGGAAGAACAGAGGCATGAAGGAAGGCCTTGACAGTAAGATCTTTAAAAAATGCCAGTCCAAAATTGGTGTCCCTGCAGAACAGCCTTGGATGTATTAGCCAAATGTAAACGATTTGCTTCCTAAGAATGTCTGATTCCTGCAATGGTAAAGGCGTTCAAAGTTGAGGGCCGTTTGGAAAATTTTGTCCAAAGGAACCTATCTGAAAACATCAAGCCAAGGCATAACCAAGGCATAGGCTGGAATGTAATTGGAGTGTCTGTATCTAGGAGTACATACTATCTTATGTCTTGGCAACAGGTCTGAAGTAAAATAGACAGCCTTGTAGCTATGCTTATTAGCTCCGGCACAGCACTAACCAGCCGTGTCTCTGTGCCACAGCTGTGCATGTCTGTGAGCAGACTTAATGCAAGACTCTCTCCATTGTTCATTTAGACAAACACTGAATCTTTGTTCTCAGTCTTTTCCTCAACAGGTAGACAAAGCACTGTACTGCCTCACAATGGCAGCCTAATATTTTTTGTTGATAAAATTAAAGATTTGAGGATACCAGCTGCAATTTTCTCTCAGAAATTTTTAACTACCTGTAGTTTCCCAGTGCAGAGCGGTGCCAAATGTACTTATTAAAAGTGTAATTCATCAATGCAGAATCCCCTTTAGATTGCTGACTGCTGCATGCAATTGTGCACATCGTGTATCTTTGAACACATTCTCAGGCATGTACAAATTTAAATGATACCATTCTTAATCCAAAGTACCTGTCCTTTCTGGACTCTGTGGATTCTATCTTTCTGCTTTTCTCTTTCATTGCTAAATTACTGATTGAGAAACAACTTTACAAAGTTTATCTCTGAGAAACTGTGAGTTTCAGTGTATCTATTCTCCTCTTATGCCTCTTCCTACAAATATGCTCCATATGATAAAGTGGCCTAGAAACAAATGCTGGCTGTGTAACTCTGAACAATTATTTTATCACGCTAAAGACAGGATAGTGTTCAACATACAGGTGCAAGAAAACTGAAACTGCTAGAATATGTTTCAGAGTATGACCAAGAGGCACAAGCCAGGAAAAAGTACAGCCTCCAATTCACTTTTAGAAACATAAACGGATGAAGTATATGCATATTGCATTTAATAATGTATATATGCTCAGGGAGAGATAAATGGTATTTCTGCTTTTAGACAAAAATAGACAAAAAATCAGGAAGATGAAGATGTTAATTTCTGGAGTTCATAACTCTGCATGCAGCTTTTCAGTTCATCATATACTAGAAACTTGCTCCTGTGTTGCTGAATAAATCACTCTATGTTGCTTTGTGTTTGAGGTGTTTGTGCTTTGTGTTTGAGGCTTTGTGTTTGTGTTTTATTTCTGAGCCAAGTGATACCCCACAAAAAATAGCTATTCTATGAACAAGTAGGAAGACATGTTTAATCAGAGCTTTCAGGAGTTAGAAACTAAAAAGGCAGTGGAATGTGGTATGTGGATTGGCACGAAAAAGTAGGCAACTTCCATTTTTTTTTGTTGGAAGGTGTTATTTGAGGTCAGGTAGCCCATGTAGGCTGAAGGGGAAAAAAGAAAAAAAAAGCATGAATCCAATCCCCATTGCCTCTAATACGTTAAGGAATGGGGTGTTTGTGGAGAAATTCTCTGGGCAGCACAGGTCATGATTTTGGAGGCAAGCATCTAAATATATGAACTTAAATGGGAAACAGGACATTCTGCATGGTTTTCTGCACCCCAACGTGCCTGACCATAAGGTTGTGAGAGAGCGTTAGCTTTGAAAGATTGGAATCTGCCAGTAGTCAGAGGTTGCTGTCCCAGTTATGACCATGATTTTGGGACCTAGCCCTGAATGATCTAGCTGCTATTGACTCCATTATGATCCACATATTTTTCATGTGATTATCAGTCAAAACACTCTTGTTCTTCTTTAAGGATATACTCAATAAGGGGAATATTGGTAGCCACATCATGTTTTGATGGAGAGGAAACACAAGTTTTCTTCCTTCAAAAGAGACATTCTGTGTCTTGAACTTCTTCATGTATAAACAAGATACTAGTATATTAATAGGTTAAATAGGACTGTATAACTGAATACATAAAAACAAAATGCAGAAAGTGTACAAAGGTTATGGGATTTTTAGTTGGCATATCAATTCTAACCACCAAAGGGAAATTCTGATAGAGTTTATAATACATGTATTGATATGTTTATAGAGGGAATGCTAGCTAATGTATGGTTATCCAACTGCTTTTAGAATTTGTTGGCTTATTTCTTTCTCCTGTAAATGATGCGTTAAGGACACTAGCTTGTATTTGTTTCATCAAGCAAGGATGTTAGCGACACCGTGAGTATTTTCATTTATTACCTTTTATAGCTAAAGCAATTTTATAATTGCAAAACTCCTTTTTAATTACCATTGTTATTTCTGCAGTTGGAAGCTCACCCTGCTGAGGAATGTTGGCTTTGTTCTTGATTCTTTGCCTTCCCAGCTTGTATAATTCTGCATAAGCAATTATTAAAATGTAAACTTGTCTAGCAACAAAACAACCACAGAGGTTTCCACATAAAGATGAGTAACTGTAGAGGTAAGTAGGAAGTGAAAAATTTAAACTTTGAAGGGAAAAAGGAAAGGAAGAGAACATTTATAAGTACGCTTGGTCGGAGTACAAAGGATGAACAGCGTTCCTACGTGGGCCTTGCCCTTCACTTGCTTTGGTTTCCCTGTAGAAGCCAAATCAATTTTTCATTCTTCAGATCACCCATCAATGAGGTCCACAGCACAAATGGTAGGATAGCTATGAAATACATACAACATATCAAAGGTACAATACTGTTATGAATTCAGAACATTAAAAAAAATAAATCTCTGTCAAATAATACATTGCTTAGATAGATTCCACCAGACTTCAATTTATCCATTTCAGTCAGAAGCCAGCAGGATATAGGAGGTAATGTGTTGTACTAGTTCACTAGAAAAGTGCTTCAAAAATAATTTAAGGAAATGCACAAAGAAAATGTAGTGATTTTTTCCTGATGGATAGATTTTGCCGTTCTGTTAGAGCTATATTGTTACTCTTTTCTGTCCATTCATGCCTCAATTTATTGAAACTATGAAGAAATACATGTTTTCTCAGAATTTGCGACTAAACAGAATACATTCCCAAGAGTTACAAAGAGGTTTCACGTCTAAAATGTTCAAATAAATCTCCAGTCATAAGAATGCGTAACCAAAATACCATAAAGGCCATTTTGCTAAAGGAAAACATCAAAACTGAAGTTTTGTGTAGTGGAGATTCTTCACAGTGGTGAGAGTTGGCACATGCAATGGTATTAGGAAAGGAAAATAAGCATGCACAGTATAAAGTATTTAGAATGACTAGGCTTTTAATTTTGTTTGTAATTTCAAAGATAAGCTAATCTTCACACAGAGAAGGAAAGAAAAGCCATAGTTTTTTTATTAAATTATTTTGGGAAAAACAACTACTTTAAACTTTCTTCCTTTCTGTGCCTGAGTACAAATAAATGCCTGGCTGTATAGGTAGCCTGGGAATGGTACAAGTACAGCATGAACTTACAGGGTGTGCATGGTAAAAATGCACTTTATGAACTGTCTATAGGTACAGCATTAATTTAATGAAACCTGTCAGCTAGAGTGTTAAGTGCAATCTGCTTACTGAAACATTTGGAATCTGTGCTGCTGAGAATGTGACCTAAAAATGTTGCCTTTAAACTTTTATATAACCTCATCTTGACCTGGCTGCATTTCAGCTGAAGTTTTCAACAGTCAGTAACTTACACTGTTTCATGTGAGCAGCAGGGAAGACTTCAGACTGAGGGACAGCAAGTTGAGAAATTAATTGTCTAAAAAAGGGAGGAGGAAAATGATGGAATGAGGAAAACATGAGAACGGAATTGCTGTGAAACTTGGTGACAATGACAATAAGATTATTCTTATTGTTTGGTTTTACCCTGTGCCCCATAAAACTTTAATCCAGTCATGTGGGGAAAGGAAAGTAGATTACTGTACAAATTATTCATGCAAAAGAACATACACTAGAACACACTTTTTTAGCAAAAGTGTTTGGGATCAGCACTTGGGATGTGCAGAATAGGAACAAATATTCGGTTTGTAAAGACCTCAGAAAGAAATACTAATAATCCTCTTGAGATGGGAGGAGAATCACTGTTAGAATGAGTGTGTCATATCATCTGAAGAGTAGTGGTTACTTGGGTGTTGCAATGGCCAGAAAAATGAACAGTTGCTCTGTGTTGCTGGAGAACAATACTGGTAATTTTTCCTCTGATGGTGGTCTTGTAAAATTTTTTTTCTCTTGTCTGGTAGAATATGGTACTGTCTCTGATAATTTGTTTGAGGGGTAAATGTATCTGCAAAGATCAAGACTCTGCAGTCATATGAAATCATTAACAGGTTTTTTCTACAAAAACCCTCAACCAACCCAGATTTTCATTTTGGCACAAATTCAATCATTAATTGGGTTTTGTTGCCGTTAGTAAATTGAGCAAGATAGTATTACGCTTTTTGAGGCAGGGCTATTGTTCCAAATAAAAGTCTGTTTTGAAGTTCTATTTGGGTCAGAAGTTGGTAACTATTCAAAGGAGAGGGGAACACATAAAATGAGGAAAGATTGCAAGAGTAAAAATCTCTAAAATGATTGAAGCATCTCATGTTGACCAGGGGTTTATCTAAGAGAAACTTTCTCTAACTTTTTCATCTGTACCTTTTGGTAAAAGAAGACTTCAAACATTGGTCAGCCTCATGTTTTTGGGGGGCATTTTGCTGTAGCATTGATTTACAGCTGTAAACCAGTGACTTTCAAAAGCATAGAGAAACTAAAGGTCAACATATTTTCTGGAGATGAAAATTTTGGCTCTAAAGTTCTTTTAGGTAGTTTTGGCAAATGTTCTCCATGGTCTTGAGTGCCACACTTATCTATATTTGTATTACTTGGATAATAAACGGAGGCCTGTGCTGTGTCTTTTACAATGTCATTGCCCTTGGTTAGCTAGAAATAAACTGAAAAATACACACTGACAAATATTATGATTTATCACTCCATATGACAAGATAAATGATCTTTTATTTTTTTCTTCAGCATATAGTTTTTGATAGCCTTGTGATGGGATAATCAATGGACAAAATGCCATCTTCAGTTAAGTCATCATATTGCCACTGGAAAATGTTGCAGCCAAAGCCCTGGCTAAGTGTTGCTCTCTTAGAAATTTCTAAATGTGTTAACATTAGCAAATGCTTCTTGTAAGTATCTTCTCTATGTGAATTAATTTATTCTTTTATTCATTTATTCTTTAAGTGCATGACAATTACATGTGGCTTTTGACACTGAGCAAGGAAACTTGGCTTTTATCCCTATTAAAGAAAGGGATGTATTCTGATGATAGACTCAGATGTAAAACAACCTCAACTAGATATTTAGACAGGCAGGGAAGACTGGTACCGGATCTTAACCCTGGTCAAAATTGTTTAAATAATTAGGATCACAAAATGCCTTGTAAAGTAAAGGTTTTCTTGGTGAGGTACCAAAGATGTCATGGCTGAGATTTCCAGAAAAAGACAAAATTTAGTCCTGTGGCTTTACTTCCCCGTTTTCAGTGTATGTATAATTTATGGTGGCACTTCTGGAGCCTTAAACTTTCTGTATTCTAGAATTCTTCAGGATGTGTGTGTTCTCAAACACACACATATGCACAACTGCCTACTCACCCTCCCGAAGAATCAACACAGCATGTCGCGTCAGTCTGGCAGGATTACATTCATTAGATGTTCATTTTTGCTCCTGACCTTTACCCACCCCCTCTCCTTTAATTTTCATTGTGAAGAAACAGCTTTAATAGTGGAATTATTTCTGGATTAGTTGACCTCTTTAGCATATTGTCTATGGGCCTGTTTACCTTGCAAGAATCAATGAGCCTGATCTGAGTCCCATAACAATGTCACAATGGCCTGGAATGAGCAGTAGGCAGAGAAACTCAGGACTATTAGCCTGGCATAGGGAATGGCAATGGTCAAAGGCTTCTGGCAGCTTATTTGAGCTGGCAAGAGATTGAGAGCTGCTGCCAAAAAACCCCGCAGAGACCAATTTCTGAAAAAATCAGAACGGTGTGCCTGAGGAAACTACTGTGTCCATCTGTCCTGTGCTAGATACTGAGAGAAATCCCAATGTCTACTCCAAGAGGTTTTGAAAAGCTGAAGAAAATCACTTTCCAAGACGCACTGTCCAGTTTTTGAACCTGGATGGTGGGAGATATGGTCTTCAGCACAACTGAGATCAATGTAAAACTCTTAGGCAAATCCCTTCCTGATCTGCCAGATCCCAGCTCCTGGGCCTGGAGGACCTCACTGGAAATTTATATAATGAATAGTTTTCCGTGTAGAGACCTCAATATGGAGACAGGTTTATTTTAAGTTTTGATAACAAGTGCAGAAATATATACATATATGTTTATTTGGCACATTTATCCCATTTCTTTTGTGGGAGGCTGTTTGAATTTTTAGGCTGAATCATTTCCTGTACTTGTTGTGTGGGTCTTTTTTCCTTTTATTTTTTTTCTTTGCTGGGAAATGTGTAAAAGGCCTACTGCTCAGTCAGGATCTTGCATCTTTCCTCCTTTCTGTCTTTGAATTCTTACTCCGACTGTTGTGATTTGTCACTTAATTTAATGCTAGATTCTAATATTTAAACTCAGAACCAACTTCCCCCTCAAAATAGTCACTTGCAGTCATGATTAAGAACCTCATATCAGCCTATTGTTTTTTATCTTGAGAAGTGAAAATACTGATTTCTAGCATGGCAGATGGCAATTGTTTGTTATGCACTGAATTTTCTTTTGCTTTTTTCTGTCCAAATGTCAAACAAACCAAACTTATTTCATTTTTTCCCAATGTGGATTTTTTCGGAGAGGCTATTTGGACTTGCCTTTGACCACAGTACTCTTGGCAGGCTTATAATAGACCTATAAACTCCAGTTGTAAGCGGCTGTTGGATGAAAGCATTAGTTTAAAGAATAGTTTCAGGGGCTTTGTAGGAAATTCTTAAAGTCCTCTAACCCGATAGATTTTCACACAGTGGGTTTTGCATCACTGTCACATTTTCTCCCATGATTTCCCCATTTAGTCTATTTGAGTATGAATCTTATTAAGATATCTTTGTTTATAATTGTCTTCAAGGCAAGAATGTGGAAGAATTGCAATTCCAGAACGTTTTAAATCCAAGTTGCATCAGCAAAGAAAAGTCTGGAAAACAAGGAGGAAAATCAACACTGAGGAAGAAAGGAAAACTGTTAACAAGGTGGGGAGGAGGACTGGACTCTCAGAGAGATTTTGCTGAGCCCTTCCAGTCCCAGCCTGCTCCTCTGGACTTCCTCAACATGACTCTTTGCTGATATGCAGGTGTGGAGGAAGGATGAGGAGTATTTAAAGCACAGAGTGGAATTCATCACTCCCAGACACTTGAAATCTCCCACTCATTATTATGAGCTTTTAATCAGGATCTGGCTCTATTGCCGGCTCCTGAGTGAACTTCCACTTCTGAACAGAATAGGAAGCTTTGCTTTAGGCCAGCACATTGTAGTGAATCACTCTTCCATTTTTTGCAGCATGCACAGCAGAACTGTTTGTTCTAGAAATGAGCCTAAACACTAAATGCTGGATTCAAATTCAGGCTTTCCTAAAGTGTTCTTCTCTGATGGATGCACCAAATCCCTTCATTCATGTCATAGCTAGTATCTGTCCCTCTCTGTCTCTGGAAAAGTGATGCTCTTGACTTGCACTGCCATTGTGCCTATCACAGAGAAATTAAAAAGTCAAATTTTGTAAAGTCTTCATTTTTTCCCAAGGAAATGAAAACCACACTTTACCCCTTCCTTTCCTGGCTAAAAAAATCTAATTATGAACTGCTGTCTTAAATTGATCTCAATCCTGCATGAGGGACAGGATTGATTATCAGGCAGGACTTTGGGGCATTTTCAGTTTGCAGGCTAATTGTTTACTAAATTTTACAGTGTTTGCCTTTTCTTTGAGAACAAGCTAAAGCTAGGAATGTGAGTGTGCTGGAAATTTATTGCATCTGGCAGCTTCAAATCGTGATTCTCAGCCAATGTGTTTATGAAAGAAAAAGTTACCAAGTGTATGGTAATAAATAGCATGGTTCAAGTGTTGTCCTTTTTCAAGCAACTCCTACAGTATATGGCATACATGAACAAACCTTAAGCTGGTATTAAACTTTTGCAAAAGGTTTGACAGACCTGTCTCTTCTTGCTCTTTTCTGACCTTATGTGTAGCTGGCTTGATTAATTTCTTGTTAATTTATGATTTTTTGCTAACAACTAGATAATGTATTTTATTTCAGTGAATCTGCTAATTTTGTTTCTTGGCAAAGTAACAGAAAATTTCCCTCAGAATTTCTGAAGAGATAACATTTTTGTGTGACAGGATCAAGGCACGTTGCCCCTTTGAGCCAAGTCTACCAGTGGCAGAAATACAATCTGGCCCATCTGCACCAACATATCTCCTGTGCTGATTCTGTGTGCAGATACCAAAATCAAAGCAAGAGCTTGATTTCCAAACAAAACTAAAGAAAACTTTGTACAGACAGCATCTCATAAACCTCTAGTGAGTTTTATGCTCATGTTTAAGGCACTTCAGTCAGACTGCAAAGGGAACCAGTGCTTCTCACTTCAGGCATTTCATTTTCTCCTTGCTTATCAACTCATCAGACTTCAATGATCTTTCAAAAAGTCAAATTTGCACATTCCTTGAGAGTGGGGCTGGGAGAAAGCATTTGCACAGTATGGTTGTCCTGGTTCCATCCAGGACAGGGTTAATTTTTGCTGTAGCCAGGAGGGGCATGGCCAGGACCCAGAGGTGATTCTGTACCACCTCTGGGTACATCATTGCCAGGTCTGGGAGTCTCTTATGAGGAGCAGGGGTTTGTTCCAGTCAGGTAAGCGTGGCAGCGGGAGCATTTGGGTAGTGCTGGTTCTGAGCTGGAAGGAGAGGTCAGGGTGGTGTGGCTGTGGTCAGGCTCCACACTGAGCATTGTGCATGTGAATGATTGCAGCACTTTTGTACAATTTTGTTATTAATATTGCTGCTCTTACCATTAATTTTTTTTATCCCGTTGCTGTTTCCAGTAAGTTATTCTTATATCAACCCGTGATCTTTACCTTTTGTGCCTCTAACTCTGCATCCTGCCACAGGGCAGACGGGGAGGGGGAGTAAGTGAGCAGCAGCAAGGTTGGGAGAGGCTCAGTGGGAGCACTAAATGGGGGAGTACCATTTCTAAATCATGACAATAATCCATTTGTAATTTAGTTGCTGAGATGGTATAGGGAGAAGAAATGTAGGAATTGAAAATAACATGTGATAAACTTTATTTTTTAATTTCCTTTCATTTATGCGATGCCAGATACATACATTCCAAATCCTTCGCAAATCATCAGTAACCTAGGATCTACATCAAATATAGCTGATAGTTTAAATAAATAAGCAATTCTTCTGAAATGCTGCTTGTCATGTTTTTCTTTCTTGCCCAGTTTTGTGGTAACTTTCAGGTTAGATTGCTCACTCAGGAGATTTTTTTCTGTTTCCCAATCTATGGTATGTGTCTGCTTACTTTTAAACAAATGTTAAAGCTGTTAACGATCAGACAGATGCCAGTGCAAAAGTTCAAGTCCTGAAATGTTAATTTCTTTTTCTCTGTCTATTGTCACTTTAAGTGGACTGAGGAAGTCTATAGTTAGTTATTGCTGTTTCTCAGTGAAACATTAAAAGCCTAAATGCATTCAGCTGCATTGAGTGAGGCTCAGAAGAAATGGTGTCCTGACAGGGTTTTGGATGGAAGCTATTTTAAAAGTAATTGGCTCCTTAGCTTGTTAAGGTTAAATGTATATACATTGACATATATGAAATAGGATTGTCATATCCAGAACTGAAAGATGCTTCATTGTAACAGAACTGAGTATTGGGAAAGATGAACTCATTATAAAGTCTCTGCAATTATAAAAAGTAGAAGAAATTTATTGAAGATTCTAAAAGATTAATTAATGTTATGCCATTCTGATAGATAAAATTTAACTTTACAGTTTTAGTATCCTGGAGGAAAGAATGTTTTTCTTTTTGTGTCATTTCAAAAGGGCTTCTAGAATGCATTAATGCAAATCTTTAGAATGAATTAATACAAGTCTCCAATATGTATTCATGAATCTTTGCTCCCCAAAGAGTTTATAAAACTTTTTCCGGACTACATTCCCTCTGTATGACAGCAACATTTCAATTTCATGGCACAAAGTCATCTTTCAACATCACCATAATGCTAAGATTTTTAATTTTCTCTGTTTTATGATACTGCATTATATATCTATAAAAAATCAGGCAATGAATTCCCTAAAGCTCAACAGGTGTCCCTGAATTCTGGTACTCACTTGAACAGGGACAAGCCTTTGGAAAACTAAATGAATGCCACAAAACTGAGCTTTCCTAAAACAGGAATTTTTCAACAAGTCTGATGACTAAAAGAACTTTTCTTAAACTTCCTAAAATCCTTCTGCCTGCCAAAAATCCTCCCACCTCAGATTCCCACAAACTTAAAGTAGGAAATAATTTCAAAATTTTTATCTATAAGAAACGTTACTGATTTACTTAAATGTTGCAGAACCAAATACCCTTCCAATACAAATGAAGGAAAATGCAAAAATAGTTTCTATTAAAACCCACACTAAATGGATCGTTGTGTCTGCTTCCCAGCATGATGCAAACCCTTACTTACTTCTGGTTTTACTTTTAAAATTCGTAATCCTCTACTACATGAAAATTCAAGTCCAATTTTTATTATACGCCTAAGACTGAAAATGCATAGGCATCACTTCACCTTTTAATGCAGTGTGGTTTAAAGCAAAAATAAAATAATTTGCTTTGCCCTCTGAAAATCAGTGATGACCTCCCAGATGACTGATTCACTTAATAACTTTGGGGAACACAAGTATGAAACGAAAATGGAGTAAGAATCCAGTGGGTGCTGCCCTATCCTTTGACACTGCTTTAAAACAGTGCTTTTTGTACAGCTAACACATTTTTCCCTTGGAGTTAAAAGAATTTTTCTTCTGATTTTAAACAAAAGCATGATCTCAATTATTTGGCAAGTCCTTAAAGATGTTATTCTGCACTTAAGAAGAAGAAAGTAATGATTCTGGTGGCTTTTTGGTTATTTTTTCCCCACAGTTTACCATGACTAACTCATGAGCACAATCCCTTCATGAAATGATAAGGCTTAGTAAAATGCATTATCCAATACAATTGTATAATGGAAAATGTCCTTACTGTGCAATGATAGACAGTCCTACCATTTCCATACCATCTATCTGCCTCCCCCAGCTTAATAAACCAATTCCTGAATGATTCAAAGATACTTTATAGAAAAGCCTGAGCCATCTTAGAAGAAATGTAAGTTGATAATATCAGAAGTTATTTTGCCTTAATTAGTTGATATATGCTAAAAATTACTTTTAAAAAATCGAGATAAACCCCCCAACTTTGGATTTTCCTTACTACTCAGGTCACATATAATTTCTAAATGTGAATAATAATTGTGAATAATTATTATCACAGAATGATTGTGAACAAATGAAGAATCACTAAAATCTGCATGATAAAGGATACTGGGAAACTTTCCTCATCTAAAGGATGGAAAAAACCCAATGCAAGAAACCCATTCTTTTTGCCTGCTTAGCATCCCATCATCTGCAGAGCATGTCAGTAACGTGTGAAGCAGCTGACCTTGTCCCATGGTACGCTATAGAGCTTGGTGGAACTGCAGTCCAAGGCTCTGCTCTTTGCTCCTAGGCTGGCTTTGTGCTCGTTCTCTTGGTGCTCTGCATTACATCCTTGGCCAATTCAGCAGCAATATTACACATGCTCATGAGGAACCTCTGAGCAGCCTTTCTTTCTGGGAAGGATAAGCTGCCTCATGTGGGACCTTGCATGTGGGAGGAGTACACAAAAGAATTGGATGATTCAGAGTCCTTAGAGAACCAAACTATAGCAGCAGACTGACTATTGAGGCTCTGTCTGGACAAACTGGGTTTGATTCCTGATGTGGCAGTGCAAAACTGCAGCAAACACGTTGATGATCTTCCCATCAGGCTTGCATTTTATTTCCAGCCTTTACAGTGCTAGGAGGCTGCAAGGCTGTTCTGGTTGGAGGGCAGAAGATCAGAACAAACAAGCCAAAGCCAAATTTTGGTGCAATCCAATTACCATAGTAGCTGCTTGTTTTTATGGTAAAAGGTTTGGGTTAGTTGTGTCTTTTTTTTTCTTTAAAGAATATTTTAAAAATAAAAACATCTATATATTTTTAATAAAAAAAGTAGTAACAGGGCATGGAAATCTATCCATGTAATGGTTTGATATTTGCAGTTCAACCTCAGCCCTGTATCAGCTCACACTTCCAAGACATGAATATCTATACTATGATGAAGAAGAAGGTAAAGTTACAGATTGCCTTGAAGACATTCAATGTCAAGAGGCATATATAAAGTTCAGACAGGAATTTCAGGAAAACCCAACTCTCTTCTGGCCCAGTAAATTCCTACTTGCTCTTGAGTCAACCCGATCTTTTGTAATGCCTCATATTTCTGAAAAATCTATCAATGAAAAATGTCTGCTTGCACCAGTAGTCATTTTCTGTAAAGAACTTCTTTAGTTCTTTAAAAGTTTGTTGCTTTATGGCCTCCCCATACACATCCCATGTCTACAGCAGAAGGATTACTGGAGGGATCCCAGTGCCTGTCCCACAGTATATTAACACCAGAAAGCTACATGGATCCAGCTGAGATATATGACCTTTAGATTCACTTATAACTGCAGTAACCATTTTGGATGTTATAAGTTTTTCATTGGTGCATATAAAAAATAAGTGCAGATATATTTTTCTATACTTGTCACCATTTCCTCCATTAAATCAGGCAATAGCAGCAGGCAGGTCAACATTTTCCTCATTATTTTAATTGGAAGATGTTCATATAAGCCAATAAGCCAAAACACTTTTTTCCTTGCAGTGGATCTAGGTTGCTGCAGTTTTTACTGACACACCCCTTGAATCAGTCGAGAGTAAAACATACACTGCTAATACTATGATTTTGCACATGGATTTAATTTTTAGGATTAATATAGAGTATGTGCGGTCTGTGATGTGACTGTTCAGTCTTTTCTGAATTGATAACTTATTTAAGGCAGGAGCTACGTTTTGTATTCCTTGAAGTAGTAAATGTGGGACTAAACCAGCACACTGTGAATCTCAAATTATTAAACGTTTAAGTAGTTTATAATTTAATATTAGGTTATGCTAGAGCAGTTGCTCATAGTGATGCTAGATATTTAAAGGGGTCTAATGAGATCTAGTGGCCTGGCTCAAAATTAATTAAATACTTCCACTCACAAACTAAAAACTGAAAAAGCTATGCAAATAATTTAGAAAATAGAAGAGTGACAACCTAGAAAATGGTAGAAAAAACATTGGTTTTAGCATGTGATTAAATACTTGATGAAGGAAAATTCCACTGTATTTGTTCTCATTGATTTATTTTGCCTGTTTTAAGCCAAAGAATTGGAGTCCAGGAGTTTTGATGTTTGCTTAAGATCACAGACCTTAGCATTACTAATTCCTTCATGCCATGGGAATGTACCTGCCTGTCAGAGGTGTAATTTTACCTGATGGTGTGAGAGCACTCAGGGTACACATTCTGGGCTTCCTAAGGAATCTCATCCAGCTCTTTTTCTTGTCCTAAGGCAAGCAGTTGTTGCCAGAAGGGAAAGGATCTGGAGAAAAAAAACCTTCTAACTCAGGTGTCTTCTAAAATGCTGGATTTCACTCAAGAAGGAACTTTCAGACCCTTCAGTATCATCAGCACCATCACAACATCAGATTTCTAGTTTGTGAACCAGATGTAGCACAAGGTCAAGAAGGAAAAGCTCAGGGCAGGAGTGTGTTGTGTGGTGTCAATGAGTTTATTTGTCAACTCAATGGATAACTAAGGAGTTCTGCAGTGAAGTCTGCCTGTTCCTGCCTTCTGCCCCAGAGATTTACTTGCAAAGCATATGGTCAGCTCTGCATGTTCTTAGATACATTAGGAACTTGGAGAGACATTAAGGTTGTGAATTTGAACTCACTGCATTGTTGTGTTTTTCTGGCAAGTCTTTTTTTCAACAGTCTAAACGATTTCCATCTACAGCAGAATTTAATCCAGACCAGAACAGAGGATCTCAGTCTGCTCATTCTGTGGGAGGGTGCAGATTGGGATGTGGTTCCAGCCTCTCTGGCTTAAGCCCATTTCTTGTCTCTGTTGTGGTTTTATGAGTTGATATAGCAAATATGTGACATTTGGTCTCCTTTTTTCTTCTCTTGGAGTTTTTAGAGTCGTAAGAGTTCCCACTGTAAGGCAGAAAACAACAGAAGAAGAAGAAGTCTGAATAATAATGGTATTCTGTGCAGAAATCTCCATGCCTGGAGAACAGCAATTATTTGGAACCTCCTAAAGGTTAAGGACATGTTGGGTGTATAGACATTTGTGGATCATGAAAAAGTCCCTTTTGAGGAAGAGCAGAGACACAAACATAATTTTCCCCAGCGGATGCTAACAAGCTATGAAGTCTCATTCTCTATCTAAGGAATTTCTAAAGGAATAGCATTACTAGGACAAAAATGCAGTCTTATTAAAGATTCTCAGTACAGTAATATGAATGTTCAGACTTCAATTCAGAGAAGTTCTTTCTGATAGTTATTTGGAATCTAATCTAGCTGCCTGAACATCTCTTCTATTGAGTAGAGCAAAATGGACACTTGCAACAAGTGTTTCATCTCTGAAATCATGGTGCCTAAAATAGCTGGATGAATACACTTTCTGAGTGGTTCTGTCACTTTCCAGCAGTAATGGAGGTAGCATGGGATAGACACCTATATTTTAGATTACCTGAATCCCTCCCTGTATTTCTTCCCATTGTGGTGTGAAGAGGCAGTGTCTCAATAACAATGCTGTGGAAGGTGTTAAGTTGACTCACTTTAATCAAGAGTGGTAGTTAAATGTTTGTGTAACACTGTATATTCCACTTAAAAAGTTAAGACAGGTAAGCAAACAGTGCCCTAGTATGAAACACACTGTTTCATAAAAATAGTGATCAGATAAAAGTTCTGTCTGAGCAACAGAAACTTTATCTGACCACTAAAAATTCCTCAGAGCTGTGCAGCCATTTGGAGTGTCATGATTAAAAGCCATGTAACTGAAGACTAATAAACAGCTTTAGATATCTTAATTTCTAAACCTACCTGCAATACTTCTGGGGTTTTGGGGTTTTTTTGATGTTTGGAGGTTTTTCTGTTAAATATGTAGTATTTTCAAGTGTGTCCCCTTGGTGGATACTCATAGGTCACAACTTTAGGGCATATCCACAGTGTTGCCTCAATAAACAAGGCACCAATGTAGAACTCAGGCCTTTGTGCTGGGCTTTTGTGCAGCTTTGGACTGTAAGGAAAAAGAGAAGATGGCTACTGAAGAGACTGATGTTCTTGATTATTTTTGTGTTTCTTGGTAGTAAGTAATGGGGGAGAATTCATCCCTTCCTTTTGCCCCAGAGAATCTGAAATGTAACCAGATTCAACTTTTTCTCTTTTAAAATATTTTTTCCAGAATGCTTTTCTCTGTTGTTCTATTTCCTTCATGACATGTCAGGAGCAATTAAAAAGAAGAGAGATTGGAACAGTTCCTTTTTGGCCAGAGCCAACTTCACTCATGCTACAGTGACCTGGCTCTAATTGATACTTCCTTTGCTGCCAAATATTCTAGATAACCCTCTAAATTCAGCAAAGTGCTATGGTGTGTGCTATAGGCCTCTTTCAGCTTTCTGGTTTCATATTTTACACTATGTTTAAGCTAAGGAAACCATTTTTTTCCCCCTTCATATTGATTGTGTCTATTTTTTAGGATAAGGTTTGATTCCTGATGAATCAAACCTTGTTTGAAAGGCAGTGGATAAATATGCACTGATAATTTTGTATTTAGATTTGTGTGTACAGAATTCCGGCCAGACATTCTGCTACCACTGGCATATAGGAATTGAATAGTCTCTGCTCTGTTTAGGCAGCTAAAGTTTCCTGCTGGCAAATGCAGGAATTTGAGATAGAAAGTAAAATTTCACAGTTAAAACAATTGTGAATGCTTTAAAGTCCCTTTGCAGGTACCACAGGAGGTATCACACATACATAGCTTCTTACATCCAGATGGACAATATTAAGACTGAGAGATAAATATGTCCTGATTTAAAAGGAATAGTTTATTCTAAGTGCAATTAGATGGTTCACCAGTGTCAAGGAAATGTTTTCAGATTCAAAATATCGATGTGGGAAAGGTAGGAAATGACAGTGACACATTTTTTGTTACCATTTTTTTCCCCTAGAAAATATTTTTGCTTTTCCTCCTATCAAGTTGATAGGAAGCCAATAACTTGGCCTTTAACAAGGAGATTGCTTTTGTACACCAGTTTTGTGTGTATGAACAAAATAATGATATGGCAGAGTCATCAGAGTGGATCTAACCAAATTTTCCTCTATTGATATATTCAGCAGGCTATAGCTGACCTCATCAGAGATCATAACAGCAGATGTGGGCTATTCTTTAAAATGTCCTTTAGTTCAACTTGTTTTTATCCAGAAGCCTAAATTAGCAGGATCATATGTTGTAAGTTATCTAAAGAGCTCTTGCATTTCAGGTACCATACAGAACTTTCTGATTATTACACAGCACTTTACTATGGAGTACTCAAGAGGAAGGTAAGCTTATGTGAGTTTTGTGCACTCCCCCCTCAAATAATTTCTGAATGTTTTTCCTGCAAAGACTGGGACTCAGTAAATACCAGCATGTGGCATGTTCTGTAGCTGGATCCTGACTGCCTCATCAGCAGTACATCTCTGTACATGTCTCAAATGTTATATCTTAGCTATGTGGTAGGTAGGCAGAATTTCAAGGCAAAAGGAATTACATGCCAATGTCTGAGGAAAGACAGTAATGTTCTGCTTGCTGTCACTGGATGTTTCTCAATCTGACATACCTATTTCAGAGGTAGCTTTTTCCCTTTAGAGAATTTCCAGTAGCAAAGCAAAAACAAGACTACAATTATTTTTGTTTTGTTTTACTATTTACACAAGTGTTTCCAATGAAGATGTAATTTCTCAGTCTACAATTTATTGTTTCACCTGCCTTTAAATAAGAATGCCAGCACTTTGCCACTGAGCAGTGAGGTGCTTTGTTTCGCTAGCTGTGGTAGCCTCCAGTGAAAATCTTTTGTCTTTCTGCAATAATATTTTGCCACACCTAGCAGACAGACACACCTATGTCTCCTCTAGGAGCTATAATTCAGAAAAAGCAGTACTTTTCCCTTTAGTGGCATGGATGGTACAGGCAGATGTTTCTCTCTACACTGAATTTTTACATTTGATGCTGAATCAAAGTGCCTTTTCATGCCCATTTTCGCTTTAAAATAAGGCTTATGATAAAGATTTCCATGATGGAAAAGTGAGGGAAGGATGTGATTTGTTTTCATGTCTGGAAGAACATGACTCATCCACAGGTTAGCTGATTTTTGTGTATAACTTCCTTTTACCCATATGTTGACACTGTTAGACTTATAATGTTGAATACCTTTAAGAAAGCCCAGAGCTTAGGCGGCTCTCTAGTCTTAATATCTGCTTATCTGCTTTTTTGGTGTATGCATTTCCAAAGCTTTACATAATTTATAATTACCCTTCAATTTTACTGCTAGGAAAATAATAGATAAAAAGAACTTAAATAATATTGCAGAGAAGAAAATATCCCACGTCGTTTCTGACACAAATCTAAATAGCATATACATTTTCAGTAGCTGATAAAAAAAAGAATTTGGAAAACATAATTATTAGTCATTAATTTAGTTAGAGCTAGGGTTTTTTATATTAAAAAGATTATTAAATAAAATTTTATAAAACAACAAATTCTGATTTTGATTAAGCAGGAACAATTTGTTTTTCTTAATTTAGTTTGTACTTTTTAGCTTTCACAGTAGAAAATATTTCTTTAAGTCCTCACATAATTTTGAGGAAAATTATCCTTTTCAGGCTTATGTTTTGAGGGCTCCAAAGAGATTAAAATGTGACCAGAATGTCCATTAAAGTGTTTGGATTCCAGATTGGTGCTACACAATTACTATGCTATCACCACTTTGCAAAAAGATAATATTTGTTGAAAATTACTACTGTGTAGTGTTTCCAAGCCACTAGATTTGAGGTTTTCTTATAACATTAAGGATATATCAACATATGTTACTTAATCTGCAGGAGGGGATTAACACAGTAGCAAAAGTATCTAACGATGTAAGAGTACAATCTGAAGTAATTTAAAAAAGAGATCAGGATTTTCTCGTCCACCCTTGAAAGAGAATAGCCAAAGGAAAGGAACACAGTGTAATAATATTTATGTGTCAAAAGTACTCTTGGCATCTGTTTTTTATTGATGAGGATAATATTTATTGCCATCTGGATTTCCTAATTCATTTTTCTGATATTGCTTATCTGGGGTTGCCATAGGACACAAACAGCTGGATTAAATTCCATCACTTGCATCACTCTGACTCATTTATTTTTTCTTATCTATGAAAATTTCTTGTTGTAAATAACATTTCAGTCTTTCCCCTTCTGAAGTGCTTTGCTCTCTTGCAGAATTTATGTGGTCTCTCTCAGTGTTTCTCTCTCTCTTCCCTTCCTCTTTTCTATTCCTGCTTTTTATTTTTATCTCTATCTCTCAGATTCATTCTTCCTTTTCCTCTTTTTCTACCCTGTTTCTTAGGTCAACAAATGCTAAGTAGCTCTATTGATAAATTTTAGCCTCATCCTTGGGATCTAAATCCCATGGTTTAATATTGTCTGAATGATGTAAGATGTTAGTTAAAGTTCATTTAATCTTTCCAACTGAGATTTCAGTCTACCTAATTTAGAAATTTTGACCTGATGTCATAGGGACAGGGCCTTATGGCTGATTCCCTGTAACTGTTTAGCTGCTTTACAATATGTAAACTTTTTATAGTTATGAAGATGCCTAATATATTGGCTGTCTTCAAGCTTTTGTAGAGTGTCTGAAGCCCATTAGTTCTGTATAAGATTGTAGTACCTATATGCAAAAGAAATAATTGCAAAAATATGATTTATCAATGTATACCACACTTCTTTGGAAACTGGTAGTTTTTGTTTTGTTTTGTTTTTTTTTTTTATTCACAAACTGGACATTTTAGGAGTATCACTTCAGATGTAGCTGGAAGTCTTTCAAAAATGTAGATTCAAATCTGCCTCAGATTTTGGATGAAACCACAGTGTGGCCATTTTGTGCATATTTATTTGAAAAATGCTATTTTTTCATTGTCAGTGTCAAAAGCTAAAAAGAGATTCTTTATTTGTTTTGTGAGAAGGGACTTCTGATAATGAAAATGGTCATTGTTCCACTTTAGAATCTTAGTGTTGCACAGATACTTTGCTTTCAAAGTTTTACTTTTTTTTTTTTTTTTGTATTTTTAGTCTTTTAAAGCAGCATGCAGCATATTGCTGCAAACATAATAGATCTTTAACAACTCAGGACTAATTTCTTAATATAACATTGAGCAAAGAGGCATTCCTTTAGGTCAGCTACAAAACAATGAGGAAGAATTTGAATTCAGGGCAGAAATCATAGTTTATCTCCCATCCCCACCTGAAGAGGTGCAGCTCTTTTGTGGTCTCTAAAATCCATCTGAAACTCATCTAACTTTCCCTGTTCTGCTCCTGTAGGTATGTCTCTGCAAGTGGCCCATATAGGCATAAGTGCACCAATTGCAGATTGAGTAGCTCTGCAAGGTGTTTCTCCACAGGCTGGTTTGGGGTCTGGACATTACCACAGCACTGTAAGGGCAGTGAGTTAAATTTGTGAACACAGAGGAAGAGTAGGATCCAGGACCAACTCTGATGCTGTTCAAAGAGCTCAAAGCTGGACTAATTCTGGGCAAGGACAGCCTGACTCTAGGTTTCAAAGGAAGACATGAAGGAGCAGACTGGGGTGACAAACAGATCTAGGAAGATACACCTTGTTATTGTGCCCATGAGAACAGATGGCATTTATGTATGCCTTTGTAAAGGGATGAACAAGCGAGCAAGGTAACAGAACCACTGCTACATCCTAGGTGCAAGCCAAGAAGGATTTCTCTTGGGAAAAAATAAACATAATCATGCTTGCAGGTATCTGTGTTAGTAGTCTACTGTATGTATAGAAACATGGTATTACAGCTGAAAACTAAATATTGTCATCAGCTGTGGAATAGGAAAGGAAAACAAGAGAACTTGTGAAAATTCATGCACATTGGTGTGCTGCATCTTAAGCATTATAGTGTCTTCAGCAAAAGTCCAGTGTCTTCCCACTGGCCTAGGAAATATTTTCTGCATGGGTTGTGACAATATTTAGTGAACTTGCAAAGTCTGTTGAAAATATGGTCCAGCATCTGGCTGCCATGAATGGAAAATTGGAAGGAGTGTTATAAAGACAAATCAGAGGTGGTTCTATGCAGCTTGGTTGAGCACCCCATTTATACTGCCCTGAATTTTACTCCTTTTTGGGGAAATGGTGCTAGAGAACATCTCATGAAGCAGGAACTTGAATCACTCTGTCAGGTTTCTCACCAGTGTAAACTTCCCCTTTGTCATGCTCTTGCTGGTTGTTGGTTGCTCATTATTCAGTCATGAATCCCTATAACTTGCAAGATGTTTAAGTAGCTCCCTTCAGAATGATGCTTTCATATGGGCCATTTTGTTCTATTTGGCGCTGTGACAGCTGGGGTTGCATGAGAAAAATATGGAAATGAAAAATTGACATGAAATTAATAATAGCCCTTCCTGTGTAAAACAGCTGGATTGAGGTTAGGTTGTTAAATGGAATAAACTGAGTTCCAATCTATGGTATACAGTTTTCTCTTCTTAGACAGTCTACAGTATAGAAGACCTTTTCTATTTTGCTGCTTCACTCAGATGTTATTGATACATATCCCATTGAGCATAGACATGCATGCATTTTGAGAACCCAAGAACCATGCTGAATTTATTTTTCAAGTTGGTTTTGTGTATATCTGTTGAGGTTTGGGGGTTTTTTGAGTGGTTTTATGCTAATTGAAAGAGCAGATATTCCTTCTCACTAAAATCTATTAACTTCTAGGCTAGAGAGTAGAGAAAAACATTTACTGACAGTTGTTCATACATGGAGCTGCCCAGGCTCTTTCAAAAAAGTTATCTTTCCTCAGAAGATACATACACATAAACAATGAAAGGAGCAGTGACTGGCCAACCCAGGTGCACTTACCTATTTTTTATTGTCATGGTATATTCTTAGACGAATTGAAATATGTGCTCATCATGGTAACCACAGCAATGAGAACATATTTCAATAGTTGTTTATTGGTGGGGGTTACTTTTGGCTATTTCTGAGAGTCATCAAAGTAAACAGAAAGGGCAATTAATATATGCTCATTTAATAAGTTTACTGTGTAAGGGTACAGCAAAGATTCAGTAATTTGTTAGGACAGATGTACCTGGTAAGCATTGTAAGCTGAGCAATGGCTACTCTATACATTGTTCAATGAGAGATGTTCTTTATATTTCTCTGATATCCATCCCCATCAACTAGTTTTACTTTGTAACCCTGTCAGTGGTTGTTCTTACTTGGTTGTCAACTTATTTGTTGAGCTTTTTATGTGTTTGTACTGATCCTTGTGTTTTTGGCGCTGCTTAATGAACACCTCTATGATAAATGAAAAATATTAGAAAGAAAGAAAGAAAGAAAGAAAGAAAGAAAGAAAGAAAGAAAGAAAGAAAGAAAGAAAGAAAGAAAGAAAGAAAGAAAGAAAGAAAGAAAGAACTTATTTTTCTGTAGTAGCATTACAGTAGCAGACCTGGATGGAGACCGTTTTGCTTGCAGCCTCTCATGAAGCCTGGGACAAAGCTGCTGTGAGAATTCCACACTGGAGACAGAGCTTGGATACTCAGGGGAGCTCTGCTGTCACTACAACATGTCATGCTTGACATGAAAACAAACATAAGAATTTTACTCAGGAGATTCAGAGACCTGTAATTAACATGTGCTGATAGGTACCTGTCTGCATAAGGGATAGAAACAGGCACCATAGAATTTACTCAGTTTGGCAGCCAGCAGAAGGAAACATAATGTCTTATTTCTTTAATTTCAAAAAGAGAAAAACTTTCTAAGCCCTACATTCTGCTACACTTAAGCTCTGCATTCAGTTTTAAATGCTGCTTGTCTTTATAGCCTGAGTACAACCCTTAAACTGCGCTTGAAAGCATTCTTCTCTAAGCATCAGGTGCACTGAAGGAACAGACAGCAGAAAAGAGGGAAATGCCCCTGAGTAGAGTGATGTTATATTTCTTTTAAGCCTCAATTTATGAGAAAACCTGTTTCACAAATTAAGCTTGAGGAAAATCAAGCCCTTTTAAAGATTTTTCTAACAGATCTTAGTAAAATAAGCAAAAAGCAAGTTTTCAGTTGTCTTAACATTTCTGTTTTTTTACTTATAAAAGTATAATTTGCCATTCTATGTCATGTCACAAAACAAAGACAAATTCAGATGTGGAGTTATTATACACTGAATTTTCCTCTTAATAAAATTTGAGCAGAATTAATTTCAAGAGACTTTCCATAATGACAGGCTAAGGACATGCTTGACTCATTGTGTGGGATCTTGATAGGGACTTTTCAGGAGAATTTCTATGAACTAATTCTGTTCTTTCACAAAAATAGGTAGGATGAAGAAAGGAAATGTACAGGAATCAATTGTCTGCAAAAATTGCACAGAGGATGTTGCAAGTAAGATTTCTTCTCTAGTCTTTGTGTATTATAACTACCTATGATGTGCCAGATTTATTGCTGCTGGAACTGAATTGCAGTATTTAATTGCAGTATTTTAGTGTCAAGTCATATTGGATTTTAGTATCAAATCCTGGAGTGCTTGAAGACATTAGAAAGAAAGGTACTGTATCTTATAAATACCAACTAGTTGTAGTATTTTATTTCAGAAGTTTTTGTTAGGACCTTAGAGATTAAAAGCTCATATTGACATGTTCTACTTTTATGATGACACCAGCAACAGCAGCAGCAGTACTTTCTGGTGGATAAGCAGGATCAGATGAAAAAAGAATCTAACATTAGAATTGACAGCCCTTTCAGCTCTCCTTTCCACTGCAGGCCCCCACCATTAAAAAAAAAAGAATTTTCCTGCACGCTTCCTAGGCTTTCAAAAACACAAGCAAATTCTTTCTTTTGTTCTTTTTTTTTTATTCTATCTTTATTTTCAAATGGAACTATTGGGAATACTGAGCAAGCATGAAAACATTCCTTTTAACATTATTTCTAGTTTGGTTTTGTAAAGTTCCTATTTGAAGAAAGTGTTATTATCACACTGGATTTTTTAGGCTGTGCTTGGAACTCCCAGCCAGGAGCCAAGCACAAAGCTATTACAATATAGTTCGGACATTAGCAAATAGAAGAACACAAAAATGACCCTAGCCTTGGGTAGCAAAAAATTACTTTTGGAGTTCAAAACTGCACTATGATTTTCTGTCTGTTTGTTGCAGTTCAGACATTCCCCTTCCACCAGTGTATCTGCAATGTGTGACTTTGATCATAACTGCTGCTCCTGCTTGCCCTGTGTCTGCTTGTTTTGGCAGTTTCGATGGCAGAGCACGCCGGGCCCCTTTCATGTGGTTTGTGTCACATGTGCTGTTGTGCGAGACACGCGCGGCTCTTTGGGAGCGCTCGCCGCTTGCTGCTCTGCCTGCTCTGGTGTGTTTCCTCTGCAGATGGCTTTCCTGGCTCCCATGGACCATTTGTTTGTTCAGTTTCTTTTATGGCGTGTACACCCACCCCATGCAGTTCCAATGAAGTATGTGTTGTTTATTTCCTCTGCTGTCCGGCTTGAAGGTTTAGATCTAAGGAGGCAATCACTGACTAAGTCCAACAACAGTCCTTAACACAACCTGTCTTCTCCTGGGATGCCTAATCTTTTCCCTCTTGCAAATGTGGAAGTCTCCACTTGTCCTTTTTTTAACCCTGTAGTGACTAATTTTAGCTATCTTACCACCAGGCACCCACTGTGGATGAGATACCCTCCTAAGGCAGGCCTAAAATAGGTGGACAGATTTGTGTCTCTCAAATGACTTTTGACTCTCTATTGACAAAGAGGAAGACTAGATGACAAACGTGGGCTAATTGGCTCACTTTGAGATAGCAATATCTGTGTGAGATACATCCCCCTTCAGGGACCCAGGCTTTGTGGTGGTATGCATGAATGCTCTATACTTGCAAACTGATCTCTGGCATTTTTTCATCAGCTAATCCTCTTATCAGCACTTTCCATACTGCTTTACTCATGAGGACAGAGTGGAGAGCCGGTGTCAGCGGAGGGGCATGCGAGTGTAAAAGATAAGGCTAAGAGCCTCTTTTCAAGTGGGTCAGTTCCAGACTCCCAGGAGTTATTTATTCATTATATAAAACAGTAACAGACTAGCCTAGGTAAGAAGGGCAGGGACAAAGAAAGTGAGAAAATATTGGTGAGAAAGAAGAGTAAAACCTCAGAACCTGATAAACAGAAAATCCCTGGAACAGTAGGAGGACAAACCTACTGCGGAATGCTGCAGGTGGAAGATTTAGCAAATCCTTATAGTCTGAACTAGAAGTGCAAGCTGAGAGAGGTCAGGCTTTCCATGATGTTAATGGTCCCACTGACATACTTCTTGAAAAAGCTGAATGTGTGCCATATACTTTATTTATACCAAGAGCTATTTATTCCACTATCAAGATTGATGTTTTCATTAACAACTCTGCTGGTTTTGTTTGAGAGTAAAACTGTCAGAATGAAGGTAACAATGGTAAGTTAAAGCATTTCTGCGGATCCATTATTTTTCTCCAACAATTTTCAGAATTTTTACAACTTCTATATTTAAAGGTGTGCATTAAGTAAAGTAAGCAGCCACATCTGGGAGAAATAAGGCTTTCTCACATCAGAAGCAAAAGCTTGCTTACTGGCAGGGCTGTTAAAATAATCCAGTTTTTACATGTGTATCCTGAAATAATATTGAAAAGATCAAATAAATCATTAGCAGCAGCAAGATTTTTATTTTAGTTGTTGTCCAGCAGTAAGAAAAACCTTATAGATATAGACTTCTTCATGTTTACCTTAGGATTAGCAAACTGATCCTGCATGTGAACTACGTGTGAAAGTCCCTGTGATGCCAGTGGCAGCTCTGCTCATGGGCGACACGCACAATCTGTTCCCACATGCAGGCTGCAAGATCTGTAGTGAAGGAGATTTTAAACCAGCAAGGTTATTCCTGGAGAAAAACTGGCATTGCACTAACTCTGCACATCAGTGTTACTGTTGCAGCAGAAGGCAAAGATCAAAAGGCAATAAATGTGAATCTGTGAGACCTGGGAGAAATGACAGGGTTCAAAAGGGGTTAATTGCTCTCTTACCAGGCAGGTATTATATATAAGGGCAAACTTCTACTGCTTCATTTCTAGTATGGTCTTTATCCATCCCTTAGGAGTTTCCTGTACAAAATTGTTGGGAGAAAGTCCTCCATAATGTGAATTACAGGTAAGAATTCAGTCCTATGCTCATGAAGCATCCTGTTCTAGTCACTGGAAGTCAAGCCTGTAAAGGAGGCAAGAGTGCATGTAATCTGCCTTTTAAGAATTTATTATTTCTTTCCCTAAAAATTGATTAAAAATAAAATGAAAATAATGTTCTCTACCACTGGCACAAGCTTTACAAGGCTTCAAAGCAATGGACTGCTCGTAATCTCTAGACATTTCCTGACTGCCTGCAAAGGTCATCTTAGAGTGACTGGGGGAAACTGAAAAAGAGTTATCTGAAGGCTAAATAAGGTGAAGATTGCTGTGGCTAAAGTTCAAGTTTATTTACGCAGAATAAAAAGGAGAAGTGAAAAGTTTGCTGACTTATTTTCCAAAGCTTCGGTTCATCTAAAAGACAATGAAAATTAAAAATAAAGGGAGCGGAATGTACAGTGACATAATAGAAATAGCAGTTAATGATTGTTCCTGGCAACTTGACTTTTTCCTTATTTATCTTATTCTAACCCAGACAGTGATATCTGTAATATTGCTGTTATTTTCTATCTTGAGAAATCTTTGAGGCTGAGGCCTTATATTTTTTCCCATCTGGAAAAATTGCAAATATCTTGACACTATGGAAGGAACATAAAATTCCTACAAGCAGTGGAAATAAGGAAGAACAGGTTTATGTAGTTGTAAATGTTTTTGTTCACATTTATAACACAGTCCTCAACAACAAAATGATGTGTGATTCTTCTGCATTCCTTACAGTATTCCAGAGACCTGTGGCAGCACATTGTGGTGACTTGACCTTGGCTGCATGCCAGATGCCCACCAAAGCCACTTTATTGCTACCCTCCCTCAATGGGACAAGGGAGAGGAAATTTAATGAAAGCCGCATGATTTGAGATAAGAGCAGGAGAGATCACTCACAGATTACCTTGTGGGCATAACAGACCTGACCTGGAGAAATTAATCAAATTTATCACCAATGAAAACCAGAGCAGGATAACAAGAAGTAAAACAAATCTTAAAAACACTTTCCTCCCACTCCTCTCTCCTTCCCAGGTGTAACTTCATCCCCACTTCTCTACCTTCTCCCACCCAGTGGTGCAGGGAGACACGGAATGGGAGGTCACAGCCAGTTTACATGTTGGGGGTCCTTCCTTCCTTCCTTCCTTCCTTCCTTCCTTCCTTCCTTCCTTCCTTCCTTCCTTCCTTCCTTCCTTCCTTCCTTCCTTCCTTCCTTCCTTCCTTCCTTCCTTCCTTCCTTCCTTCCTTCCTTCCTTCCTTCCTTCCTTCCTTCCTTCCTTCCTTCCTCCCTCCCTCCCTCCCTCCCTCCCTCCCTCCCTCCCTCCCCCTTTCCCTCCCCCTTTCCCTTTTCCATCTCCCTTTCCCTTCCTTTTTACAGAAAAAATATCTGGGGTAGGACAATGGTACATGTTTGGGAATATGCTTCAGGAGTACGTACAAATAGAAGGAAATCTCTGATCTTACTTCTTATTTATCATATTGATAAAAAGCAAGAACAGACTCTTTATCTAAACTATATAAATGTGAAGAAAAAAAACATGTTAGTAAGCACAAGAAATGAATGCACAGTTCTGCTGAAATTGTTAAGATCTAGTATTTCTTCAAAGTTAAATTAAACATGAACAGCAGTGGGGATTTTTCTTTCTGTGTAGTTCAATGAATTAGCAAGAGCAGGATCAATGATGTCTCTGTCATCCAGGATTCTCATCTGGTGTCACTTTTCACTGGCATGCAGCTGTTAGGAAAGAGAAGGCTATGAAAAAGTGATGAACAAGGGAATAAATAATTAGAAAGACTCAAAAGAGAGAGGAGAGAATTAAAATGTAGTTGAAAAGGGGAAAAAAGATAGATCAGATGGCAAAAAAACTCAGTTAAAAAGATGGAGCCCCAACAGCACTGGTCTGTCAAAGCACCCATGTTTTCTAAAGCTATTTTCATCAACATGCTGAACTTGCATCTTGTCTTGGTAGTCTTAACAGCTTTTTGAGTTGTTTCTGGGGAACTTAGAGGCTTTCTATAAAGCTTAGTGGAGCCATCTGTAGGATGGACACTAGCTGAAGACCCCTCCCACATTCTCAAATGTCTGATCACTAGGATTTAATTCTGAGAGGTCATTATAACAGGAAAACGTCCTTTGGAATCCTCTGGTTCCTCACAGGAAGCTTACTGAAATATTGTGTGCATAGGCAGAACTTAAGACAGAAACAGGTCAGATACATGGGAGGTCTTTATTTCTGTATGCCCTTGCTTAAACTTGTAGTGTGCTATTGCAAAATCATAGAAGAGAATCACAGAATAGTCTGACTTGGAAGGGACCCACAAGGATCGCTGAGTCCAGCTCCTGGCCCTGCACGGGACACCCCAAGTGTCACACCATGTGCCTGAGAGCAGTGTCCTGATGCTTGTGAGCTCTGTCAGGCTGGTGCTGTGACCACTGCCCTGGGGAACCTGTTCCAGTGCCCAACAATGCTCTGGGTGAAGAACTTGTTCTAAAATCCAGCCTAAACCTTCCCTGACACAGCTTCCTGTCATTGCCTCACAATCACATATAACATGGTGACAAAGCCCATTTCATTGTAGTGTACATAGTGGCAGCAGGCCAGCAAACAAAATAAACAATCTAGGTGATAAAGCCCCACCTTAAGTGTTAAAGACACACAGCAACCAAGAATAGGAGTGCTGCACTAAGTGTAAATATCTCCTGTTTCTGGTTAAATTTTTGTGGTTGGCTGTTGTGCATGTGCTATGTGTGCAGTGAGAAGCAAGGGAAGGGCTAAGTGGGGAGCCTTGGGGGTTCCTTAGCTGGCTACTGTGATTGCTGGGGGTCAGGAGGGAGGTGGGCCTGGTGAGAGCTGTTGTGGCCATGCTTTGAGGGATGAGTTACTGCCCTCTCCAGCAGGGAGGACAGCCAGTGCTCAGGATAGCCTCTCTCTGGGTATGCTGAAGTCGACCTAGTTTCCAGGGGAAAGAAGAAGCTTACCCACACTTGGAAGTCTCCAAGAATGTCTGTGTTTTCTGAGGCTCTACCCCACAGCACCATTTCAGTAGAAAAGCTGCAGTGATGCTTTCACTGAGGCACTGCAGTAGCTTTGCTTGTCCCTTGTGTTCCCTGGTTGTGAAAGAATTAAATTTGTCATGTGACTCTCATGATAGGAGGGAGGTAGATTCTTCTGTAAAAGCAAGTTGCAGTCAACCCAAATAGTTGAACAGATGAGGAAAGCCATGGGACTTTTGTCTGGTACCATGCTGAAGCGGGGCTACATGTCTCACTACAGTAGGGAGCGGCTGTCTGACCTGTTACTGGTTGTAGGTACAACTGATTCAAGCTCTGCCACATATCCTGCTAGGGGCTCAGCAGAGATGAAAACAACTGCTATCTACTTTTTGGGTAGGTGTATGGGGCAAGAAGTCCCTGTCCTGCCTTGAACTTGGACTTTGGGAGGGACTGGAACAGCAAACCACCTTAGAAGAAAAAGGGAAAATTCTGGTGATAAACTTAAAAGCCTAATGTTGTCTGAGGGTGGACTCCTGTGCATGTTTGGCTGTGAATCCCCAAATGTATAGCACAGTGTTAGGAGTGGGTACTTGGAATACGAAGAATGCCTCTGGCTTCCTGTATGCGTTCCTCCCAACATGGATATTAATTGCTGATGGTTTTTCATTTGAGTGTCTTTACATGATCTTTTATAGGCTTGATTTCACAGGAAGTAAGCCCTCAGAATGTGACCCGTAGAGCTGTAATTCCAAGATGCTCTTGTATGATTTGTGGTTCTAGATATTGTACCTCAGCCATGGAGCAGAGAGCAGAATGGTGCCATACAGCAGAGAAGCCTTGCTGGCCCTGGAGACAGTGGTTGTCTCACTTTTAGTCTAAATGTGTTTCTATATCTTCCTTCCCTGACAGGCTGCTGTTTGGTCCTCCCAAAGCCATCTGTTGAGCAGGCTGAACAAGGATGGGTCCATCAACCTTTCCTCACTGGTCAAGTGCTTCAGCCACCAACCATCTTGGTACCTCTCTGTTGAACTTCATGAGCTTTATTAGTGTCTTTCATGTCCTGAGGGGCTCAGAACTGAGTGCAGATTCTAGATATGGTCCAACAAGTGCTCTGAGTAGAGAGGCTGATTGCTTCCCTTGCTGTTCTACCTCTGCACCTGTGAATGCAGCCCAGGGTGCTTTAGGCCTTCACTGCCATCAGGAGACAATGCTGGCTCACGTGCTGCTTTACCCTCCACTCTGTCTACCAGGTACTTCTCAATATCACTGGTTCCAACTCAGTCCCTACCTCCAGCAGTGCAAGAGTTTTTTCTTTCCCAGCTGGAGGTCTTGCCATTTGTTCTCACTGAATTTTATGAAGTTTCTTTCAGCCCTTTCCCCCAGCCTACTAAGCTCTCTGTAAGTGGCAGTCCTGCTCTCAAGTCTGTTAACAGGTTTCTGTCAGTTTAATGCCATCTGCAAACATGACAAACCTTCATTCTATTGTGTTCTCCAGATTGTCAGGCAGATGCTAAACAGGATGACCCCAGGACAGACCACTGCTATTCACCCAGCTAAGCCAACCTCTTGGCCAGTAATGATCCTTCTTGTGCACAAGATTATTGCAAGAGAGTGCTTGGAAGCCTTGCTAAAGTTGAGGAAACTGCTTTCCCTTATCCACAAATTTAGTCATTTTATCATAGAAGACAATCAGATGGGTCAGACATTTTTCACCATGAGACAATCCATGCCTTTGCCTGTTAACAGGCAGAAGTAGTCATTGCCTGCCTGAAACACCAACTTCAAGTACCTGAAAGGAGTGTAGATCAGTTTTATGACAGGAAAGAAACTGCTTTCTGTGTATTTTAAACTGCTCAATCACTTCAGTGTTAATTTTCCAGTGATGATTGGTTCATAAAGTTATAAATATCATGTAGGCAGTTGTTTCAGGCTTATTGCAGATTCAGCCAGACAATAATGAACTGGTTACCTGCATTCATAGTAGTAAGCCATTTAAAAAACTTTAAAGAAAGTTTGGATTTCTGGGCACAAGGGGAGTCAGGTGCTAAATAACATTTTGCCAGGGTGCTTCTGAAAACAATGGCTTTACAGTCTGCTTTTATTTTTTTCTTAATATTTTTTTTATTTTTCTGCAATTGGAAATAGCTCCTCTTTAACATGTAAAAGATAGTTTTGATATTTTCAGGGAAGTGGTATGTAAGTGCATGCAAGAGAAAGAGAGGTTTCTTTATACTGTTGCATAACCTGAGAAGCTTTGTAGTTAGATACCCTATTTCTGTTCATAATTAGACTGGAATGTGATGTGCTCACCAGAAAGTAATTATCTTCTACCCAAAGAGTTTTCTGGGAGTTTGAACTGTGCCAAATTACTTTGTCCATGGCTCTCCTCATTCAGGTACCTGTGTGCAAAATGAAGGAAAGAATCACTTCACAGTTTTTTTTGAGGTCCTCTTCTCACTCCACTGCAGCCTTTGAAAGTGTGATTCACTAAATATAAGGGAGAATGCAGTGAGAATCACTGAATGGCATCCAGACAAGGTGGCTCTTGCTTCACAGAAAGTGTACAAACAGAAATTAATTCTTTCAGGCCTCATAAAGCATGCCATGGGAATGCTAAATATCAGAAACTTTTGGGTTGTGTATTCTAAGTAACCTGTCACATGCCTAAAGCAGCCCTACAGTGTTTTTTTCTCTTTAAGTTCTTTTCTTTTTAAGTACTGCCAGCTTGTCTCTTCTTTCCAAACATCAGATTCTGGCTGCTTTAGTTTATCTGCGCAATGCTGCAGCAACTTTGATTCCTTGTTCTCAACCACAGGCTGCCATCTCAAATGGTCCCTGCAGTATCCAGCCTGAAGGAGCTCAGAGAGAAACACACATAATAATCAGTGGTATTACTTTTAAAAATCCTTTCCAGTAATGCTCTTTCTCTCATGTTTTCTGGAATTTGCATGGCTTCTCAAGATCATGTTGTGTGATCTTTTTCTCCTCCTCCTCCCAGTTCTTTCTTTCCTGCTCAGAAACATGAAGAAAAAGGTGCCCTCATGTACTTTTGTATTGCTGGACTTGTTTACATCTCTCTCTGGAGATACAGAGAAAGAAGAAAGACAAAGCAACAGGACTTGTAAGAACAAATCCCATGTTTACGGGGTTGTAAGAACAAATCTGATGAAACTCCCTAGTGAGCTCTAACTGTGGACAAACTGCAAAAATCCAATAGTTGCAGTGTCAGGAAGCCTTTCTGTGTCAATTCCAGTCTGTCAAGCTGGAATTCTCTCTGGTGCAAATTGCCTTCATTTTTTTGTTAGCATTGCTTTTAGTCAAAATACAGGAGAGAGCTCCTGTGTAGAGCTCCACAGTATTACCTGCCAGTCTTTAGTGGCTGAGGGTTATTTAGGTAGAGGTTTTATTTTATTGCATATGTACATATATATTTGTACAACCTTTTAGAAATAAAATGTTTTTAATCAAAATTGAAAGTCTAAGGAGGGGTTTCTTTAAAAAATGAACTCTGAAAACTTTTCACAATATGATTGATATTTTCATTAATTTTATAGTGTCTAATTAAAAGAAATAAAAGGAAAAGCTTTGATCTTGGATCATCTTATGAAAACAGCAAAAAATAAGTTAAAATATTAAAATTTTTGACTTTTCATCATTGGCTTTCCTGAAGCCTGCTTAAAAATCACCTCTATGAAATCAGCCACAGAAATAAATCCTAGATTTGAAGAAAAATAATGTCTTGGCTTTGGTCTGCTGCTACTTGAATCTGAAGATAGTAGTGAGAGTCCAAATAACGTGGACATGTTGCTGCTGGAATACTACACTCATTAGCACTGAACAAAACTCTAACATTTAACTTGAATATACAGCATTTGCAAAAGATGATCAACAATCTTAATGTTGTTCACACAGATGTAGAGATGACCAAAAAAATAAAATCAATAATTAATTTTAAATAATCACAGGTTTTTCTACTCCACAGCTTATTTGTTACCTTTTGTTTCTGAGTTCATTTGTAGTCATGTTTTTTTCACATTATGGTACTCATATCTGTTTAAATTGGAGAGCAAAATTTTATATTATTTCATTACAGAAGCATCAGTAAACATAACTTATATCTTATTAATTGCTTCTCTTTGATCTCCTATTCTTGTAGTAGGTTTTTAAAACAAATAAACTAATACTATCCTTGTAAATAGTGAGGCCAAAGCTCTGTGAAACGGTGGTGGCCATATTATTAGGTTAAATCTGCAGCAGCTGTTTTCTCTCTTTGTGAAGTTATAGGGTAAGCTGAACTAGCCTTCACCCTGAGATTCTTTCATCTCTGAAATGCAACCAGGAAGAGAGGCATGGAAAGAATAGTGACAATAAATAATAAGTATTTATTATTACTTGGCAATAATTATTACTTAACGAACAATAAAGATGTGCAGTAAAACTGTATATGTTTTGATACCTGGAGTTTTTTTTACTTTTCCTTCATTGCATTTGACAAGTGAGGATCAGATAGAGAGTTTGGGTTATTGCATTGATTAGTGCCTTCCTCACAAGCAGAAAAAAACAAAGCTGTATTTTCTTCCTTATTTCACCTGTTTGTGATCAGATGGATTGTCTTCCTCTAATCTGCTTAATGAAGTTGTTGTAAACCTCCATTCACATTCACAGTTCATTCTTAGCACTTGGGAGACTGCAGTACTTTGCTCTTTTTTAGAATAACAAAGATGCTATGAAAGTTTACCTGTGTTTTGTTTTATCTTGCTGTGATATAAAGTAATCAGTAGAAGATTACTTTAAAAGATTACAAAGTCAGATTATAGAATAGTGATTTAACAAGGTACACAAGTCAAAGGGCTGAATGGTGAAAGATTGTTTGCTTAACATGGTAGTGTAAGAGTTGCAATATCTTGCACTGGGATGCATGATATAAATTGATAAATAAAATGATAACTTGAACCTGCAGTCTGCACATAGTAGTCTGGAAAGGAAAACAGGTAATTAGGAGGCAAATGGAGAACTGGTAAGAATCTTGTCTGGAGAGGAAAAAGTGGGTATTGATTTGAGAAATAAACAATGTGAAGAACCAGTGTTGAAATTACTTTTGTGTGTGTTCTCTTTTCTAGTTCACTTGTGGAATTTGTTGTACCTTGTTCTTACATGTAAATGTCTCTTTAACAGGTTCAGATTTCCAGTAGGATTTTAATTAGCACAGCAAAATTCCAGTGCACTATCACAGTTTTAAAGTCTGTAATTTCTCAGCACTGTTCACTCCTGCTGTGATATCATACTGTAATAAATTGTTGTATAGGTTACTTATTTAATTTCCTTGTCTTTTGAAGTAGATAACAGTTGCATAGTAGATGAATGTTCATCATGGGTTGATTGTTTCTACATTGCCTAGAGAGAGCAAACCACTGCAATATACTATTAGAGTGTCATTCTTAACATTTATCAAAGCAGAATATGATTAAATATTGCATTTGTGATGATAATGAGCTAAGTGAAAATTATATACTGTATTATGGACTTTCTTTGTTACAAATTTCAAACTCACAATTTTATTTTAAGAGTTTTTATAACTTGTTTCCTTCTGAAATAATTTGCTCTTCCTGATAGAAATATCCTAAGCTTCCTTACATCATAATTTTAGATATAACATAGTCAAGAAGAATCATTCAGAGGCACATACTCTGGGACAGCAGATGGGAAAATGTAGTTAAGACATTAAAAAAAAAAGCTCTTAGAAACAAAAAACCTAAATAAATAACAATAACAAAAATAGGGGAAAAAAAGAAAATTCTTTCTCTTGGCCCAGATCCACAGTAATATTTGCCCAGAGTACACAGTGAAGTGTTAGCCTTTGTAGGTAATATTTGGTGACATCTTGAGCACTGGAATGCATTAGTGTAGTACTGCATGGTGACATTCCTTGGCTGTTCACATCTGAGAGGGGGTAGCAGCCTGGGACACTTGATGAGTTAAGGGGAAAGCATTTATGGTAGCATGCTGCACGTCATAGGAAGTTACAGCCCAGGCTTCTACATATAAGGCCATCGTTCCGGTGGAAGCAGAGTGTCTGCAGAAAAAAATCACAAAAAAATAGCTTATTGTTGAATCTTTGAGCATTCCCAGATTACATCTGTACATTTTCCAGCAAACAATTGGCCTACATATTTTCCTGAAATATAGAGATTCTTTCATTGTGCAGTCATGTGTTGGCTAATAGAAGACTTCCTGTGAAATCTGTAAATCATCAGTAGTGAGATAACAAAAATAAAACTTAAAAAGATTATTTAAGTTAGTGTTTTCCCAAATAGCATATCTCAGTAGAGCATTAATGCATTTATAAACAATGTTACAGCTGTTGTACTGGATCAGAAATTGTTGGTGACTGAGGAACTGGCAAGAAAAAAAGTACAACTGCAATGGTTTGATGACTGCCTGTAAGTAGCAGCTGCATTTCCTTTTTCTTCACTTTTGTGTTACTTTCCAAATTAACTAGTTAAGCCCTGTCTTACTGCAGTGTGACCATCTTAAAGGTTTTTTCCCTAAAGCTGAGCTACTGAACTGGTGACCTATCTCTCAGTCTGTTCTCTGCTGGAAGTAATTGCTGCTCTTCATTTCACATCAGGAAGGACAGCAGAAGGAAGAATCAGAAGGAGATGACCAAGCAGTTGTTGAACTCTGCTTTTACCCCAGAGGCAAAAGCTGCCTACTTAGAGATGATAAATGCAAGAAGATGTCATGGGGAAATCTTAGTTGTGGCTTGCAATGCTGCCTCTAGAGAAGATTTCATCCTGCGGTGTTGGTATTCAAGAACCTTTAATTAACAATCAATTAAGTAAGAGATTAGTCATTTAAAACAGAAGAAAATATTAGTTGTGGAGTCCTTTGGATTTATGTGTTTTAGCTGGAGCCAAGTGAATGTACTAGCAGTGGAAATAGACTGTGGTACGTTCTTGGCCACCACATTTGTCACCCCAAATGTCACAGGAATAAGTGTGTTGACAGATGAACTGGTCAGAAATATTGCTTGTTGGTTTGAAAAATTAAAACCCATGTGCTTCTATTGCGTGCTGTAAGCTGGTCTTTCCGTAATAGGTTCAGTGGGAGAGAATGATCTAGTTCTGCAGCTTGGAGGGAGCAGTCAGACTTTAAAGAGGGGAGCCTGGATCATGTGCTCCTGTTCTGATCCACTGCTCACTGTGGGAAGAGAATGGTCATGAGACTGGAGCTCTGTTTGACAGTGTTCATGTACTAAGACTAAGAAACACTTGCTCTGGTTACTTGGATGCTGTTCTGTGTCAAGGTCTGATCCAGAAAAGCATTTCTGATTAACACAGTACTCCAGCTAGTATGCTATTCTATTTGAATCAGTTTGGGTAGTATTGCGTGTTTAATCAGAGTCATGTTTAATTGCTTTTCTGACACAGAGCCCAAAATTTACCATTGTATGACAGTAATACTATATACAATGACTAAATAAAGTAACATTTTCCTCTGGGTAGCACAGCTGCATTCTTTAAAGGTCTTATGGATATTTTACAATACAACTTTGCTGGGAAATTGCCCTCTTAAGACAGAAATCTTACCAAAGCTACTAAAAATATAATTCAGTTGGTTAATTTAACATGACTTCAAAGACCTTCAGCGTATAAATGTTCAGCAGCTCAGGATGTAGTGTGACCTTGAGCAATAAAAATTTTGACTTACCATTTTAAGTTTTAAAATATCCCTCTATATCAAACTTGATTTGAGCAAAACATGCTTCTGTCATATAGCTGGGACATGATGAAGAGCTACTTTTCTACTGAAAATTATGATCTTCAGACTGCATTTATCTTTTTTTCTCTCATACTCTATTCCTACAATTTCTGTGCTTCAGAACAGTAGCCTGTTGAACAGAATCTGCTGATTTGTTCAATAGGTATGTTTTCTTTTTGCATAATATTGCTAATGTGAAGTTGCTTGATGAAAAGATTCATAGTGGCTTATTGTAATATGGCTTAATAGTAATAAATTAGGTCTTTTTGCTTGCAGCTTTCTTTAGTAGGGTATTTGCTTTATTCAATTGATAGATATGATGACATGACCTAGTGAATCCCAGGGACCAGATTATTACAGTTGTGATTTTAAAGAAACAAAAATCAAAACCTCTAGAAATCCTGTACCCGAGGCTAAAGTAACATGCAGACAACATGAACTCAAGAAACCTTTGCTTAATAAATAAATAAAACGACAAGACAGTGAATTGTCGCAAACATGTTTCCCTTGGTTCTGCTTATTAGGACTGGCTAATGTTAGTCATTAGTGAACAGGAAGAACTTTCCCCATGAGTGGCTGAAGCTGCTGAATATGTTGACTCATGTGTTTAGAATGCATCATGCCGTGACTTATCCATGTTATATATAGATGTATATTTGGGATTCCTCGCGCATGACTAGGCATCAGTTTCCTCTTCGGTTACCTCTTGTAACTGAAGGTTGTGTCTATGAAAGGGAATATCCCAATTATTACAGAATCACACGCAGTCACTGAATCACCTATCTATCTATTGTCTGTAGGACCTGGACTTAACTTGTGAATGACAATACATAAAAAAATTGGGAATAAATAACAAAGCTATTTTCGGTAACTTTGCTTTTTTTATCCAAGAGAGTCCTTGGATAAAAAGAGCCTTTTCACACTAAGGTTCTCATTCCTTTCCTTCCACTACCTCCTTGCTCCAGTATGGCTTAGTTCCAACTCATATAATGAGTAGACTGCAGTTACCTTTTTTATTCTAGTGAGATTATGTACTAGCAGTGTACAAAAGATTCCAGGATCATCATTTTCCCGCATAAGAAAAGCATTTGTGAGACTTTTTGGAGTTAGTAGTTTGGTTTTTGAACTTCAGAAAGACTTTGTGTGGTAATATGGGTGTTAAGGATGGCTGACCTGCTCCGCAGCCAGGTATGTCTATAGATCTGCTTTCTGCTGTAAGATGTTGTGCTCAGTTGCCTGCTCTGAGGTACTTCACGTGCTGGCTTACAGCACACAGCTTGGTCATTGGTAACTTCTCCCTCCACTGATTGTACCAACATTCTTTGGCTTCATTTCATGGCAGATGGTTGTAATGACATGTGAGGTGACTGTGGCTTTTGAATGGCTACTCTTGGCTTTGCATGTCTTGTTTTAGTCTGTTAATTAGCTGTCTATAAATTTTACTGAAAAAAACTTCTGAAGGCATAGACAAATGCCAAAATTCTTGAAGGATTTTTGCAATGCAGAAGAGTCTTTTTTTATCACATAGGAAATTAATGTTTTTGACCAGGGAGGGCATGGATAACACCACTCATTCTTTTGTCTGTGACCTGTAGAAACTGAGGATGTGATAAATAGGTCAAGCTCTTTTCAGTATCTAACTCCTCCTGTTTCTTGCCCAAAAAAAGGGTAAAATAGCTGTTTCCCAGAAGTGAAATGTTCTTTAATCATTGCATGAATGACATTATGACTTCATTGCCTTGTTTAAAATAAATAAATTCCATAAGCAACCCATTAAAGAAGGTAATTAGAAGAACAGTGCTTTAGCACACTCGCTGGAGAACTTGCAGTCCTTCCCTGCTTGTGGCTCATTGCGGTCAGAGGAATCTGGCACGCAGATGGTGTGGCACAGAGCTGTGTCAGACAGATAGCGAGAAGGCCAAGGGAGTCTAGGAAGAATGACAAAGCAGGATGAGCAGACCAAACATCTTAAAGATGCCTCACACATGCTCTCACCACAGGAGAGTGTGTCAAATGTTCTCGCATGTGCCTTTACAAAACATTTGGTGGAATGGATTATTTGGTGAGACTTTAGGGGAAAATTTTACTCTACAAAGGATTCTGGAACTTCAATTCTAACTCTCTTTCTTCATCTTTTTCTCTTCTATGTGTTTAATTTTTCCATCTCATTTTAATTCTTCTGTGTTAAGGGCTTTGACCAAAGGTGATGTGAATATGATTCTTGTGAAAGAATCCAGTCTTTTGAAAAGTAATGAAAGTCATATTTGTGTGGTGGCAACAGGCCCGGGCTATGTTTAGTTGAAGTGTTTCTCATTTTGCAATATGAGGGAGAAGTTTTCATTTTGCCAGGATTGTTACTAAAACCACATTGATACTGAGGATATATGTTGCCTACTATCTAAGGGGGCTTAAAAAATTTAAAAAAATGTTGGACTCGTAGGAAACTGCTGTTGTCTTTTTTAAAATAGGCCCATGAATTTTGAGAAATTGGTGTTTGAAATGCTTAAAACAGGAAGAAGGAAGATTTAGGTATCTGAGAAAAGCAGAAAGACATGTTTTTGTTGTCCTGCATTTTGTATTTAGAATGAATGACAATATATCTGTTTCCCTTCGACCTTCCACCAGTCTGATGACCTAAATGCATATTTAAGAGAAGATTTTTAACTTGATCAAGAGAGTTTGTCTCTCCAAATTCAATGGTAGCAAATGTCTAATAGTAATCTGAAGAAAATTTCACTGTCTTCCCTTTTTGGAAAGCAAACCCAACCATCTGGCATATGCTTGATACATATTTGGGCAATACTGAATGTGTTGCTGGTGCAGTGTGATGACAGCCAAAAACGCAGTTTGTTATGTCTTGTGAAGCTGAGTTATGGTATACTGTAAAATCGGTCAATTCAAGGAATAAACTGTTTTCTAGTACAATGTTCTTCATGCTTTCTCTTGCATTGCATCCCATAGATGGGATGAGTCCAAGGTCACCTTCAATTCTGGCCACAAGACTGTTTTTCCATGACACCCTCCCATTCCCCACCTCAGCCCAATGATTTTCCAGCTTCTAGTTTGAGGAGATTAATTTCTTTCACATCTACTAGTCTTATTGCCTTATTGTATTCCTAGCATTCCCCTTGTGTTGTCTCCATGCTCTACAGCAATGATTAAAATATGGATCTAGCAATTATTTAAAATATATCTTTTTATAAGATACCTCCATAAGTGACTAACATATGGGAAGAAAAAATACATGTTAATTCCATTCCTTTCAATAATTTTCCACTCCTTTCCTTAACTTTTGTGTTTCCTGCAAATTTTGATTCTCCTTCAGGATATGTTAAAATTATACATTAGCAAAAGTGATTCAGAGCTGGATTCCTCTAAATGTTGTCACGTCATACAGATCATGTGAAGAGAAAATACCACTGTAAATCCATGGAAGTAGCTCTCCTCTTCTAAACTAGGAGGGGATTTATTTATTTATTTATTTATTTGACTTTATATACTTGCAATATCATCACAAAGCACATTTGAAATAAAAAGGCAGTCATTAACCAATTGACATGATCTTTTATAAACAATAATCTCAGGTGGTAAAGAACAAGCCTACTGCATCACATTTAAGTCTTTCCATTTTCCTGCTTTTTTCTCCTGTTTGGGGTAAATATGAGATCTCCCTGATTGCACTGAAGATCTGGATCTTTTGACAAAACTTGGTTTGGCAGTTTATTTGAAATTTATTAGAAATGAAATTGCTTTCACTCCTTGAAAGGAGTTAAATATCTTAGAATAGGTATCTTTTGAATTTGCTAATCTTACTATCCCATAAAAACAAGCACTTTGTCAAAATTTTTAATATGAATTAATACAAACTTTGAGTAGTATTTGTGCAGAAGGTACCTGAAGTCTTCTGGGTAGGCACAGTATTACTACTGTCAAATGAGTTGATTGCAATGTAAGTACATCTATTTTAAATAGCTTAAGAATTGTGTTTGTGACTCAGGAGAGCCAGATAGAGACTGTAAAATGTCATTATTTCATTGCCATTAGTGATTCAGTGACAGATTATGCACAGTGTCCTTCAGCTATATCTGTCTATACTGTCACTCACTAGCTGAACAAGTAAAGACATTACTTGTAAATTTTCATACAAAATAAGAGATGAAAGGAAACAGGTCACTGTAGATAATAATTTATATTGCATTTAATAAGTTGTCAGAGCAATCATCAAAGAAATGATTTATGGCTTCTGTTTACTTAGTACTTAGTATGCAGAAAGTTTTTGGAGTAGCCAAGCGCTACAAAAATCTTCCTCAAGTAATCAATCTAAGAGGAACTCCAGCACTCTCAAGTGAGAACAGCAGCCAGCTCCAGTGGATATAAAGCCAAGTATGTCAGTAGTTGTTTGGCTTTCCTTGGTTTTACAGACTAAGATTGCTTTCCAAAAATCCATGTCAGGTAGATTGCAATTTTAATTCCTATTTTACATATTGTACAAGGCACAGCAGTTAACTGATTCACTCCAGGCAGTATTTTAAAAGCCTACGCTAATTTCCAGTTTGAATGTTCCCATTATGACAGTGTTTCCAGGATCAAATATTAATCTTTGTAAGGTGGATACAATTTTGACAAACCCTACAGAAATTTAAAAACTGAGTACTATGCAACTAATTTTCCAGAAATGTAAAGCTTCACTATGGGCTAACTTAGGCCTTAGTTGGTTTTTCTCCTTCATTTAGGATGAGACATTGCTTTTATATTCAAGGTTACATTATGCCACTGACATTAAATGGAAATGATTAGAGTAGTGGAGTTGACAAACCCCTCTCCCTTGTCTATTCCTTGCAAAATTAACAACCACACTGCACACATAGCACCCAGCTGCTTTATCTGTTTTGTAGCATCTGACCAGTTGCTTTGTTTTGAGAATCTTCAGGGAAACAAAAAACCCTCACAGGTAATCTGAAATAAAGAAAGAATATTTTGTTTTTTATATTAGAGGTTTTTTTTTAATACTTTCTTTTTAGAAGCTGTCCAATTAATCTTCCTATCAAATTATCTTTAAGCTTGTGGCTTCTTGTTTGCATCCCACTCTGCAAAAGGAATGTAATCTGTTTATATCCTTCTTATTTTTAGAGATGTGAATCTCAACCAGAAACTACTCTATTTTTTTTCTTTTTATTTTCTTCCCTTTTTTGGCACTGAGATTTGACCTGAAATGCAAGTAAACGTTATGCTTATTTCGTATCAAAGCCTCTATAAACCAAAACTGCTCTGTGTGTGGGTGGATGGGAGAAAATGCACTGAAGGAAGTTGCAGTCCAGTGAGGGAGTTAGACAGCTTGGCTAGATGACCATTTCCCTTTCTCCTGTTTGCTTCAGAGAATTTTGAATGCTCCATCTAAAGCTGAAGCTTTGGCCATCCTCTCTTTTGGCTACCATTTGCTGCTGATTTGTTTCTGAGGGCAAATATCTTTCTCATTAATGTGTTTATTCTGAAGAGGTCTGGGAAGGGATGCTCTGATGTGAAGGGAAGCTAATGCAGGATAAGGAAACAGTCTCCTGTGCTGCTTGCCTAAATTTTTTTCACTTTTCCTACATTAGTATCTGAAACCAGCTGCTGTCATAGGTCTAAGGGAAAACTTGACTCAATTTCACATTTTTGCAGCTTGAGTTCTATCCATGTACTCAACAGCATTTTGATAGGCAAAGCCTCAAAACAGAATGGAGATTGTTTTGGTTTTCTCATGTACAGTAGTTTCAGTCTGTTGGAGGACTAATACTTAGAGGGACTGTTTGAATACAGATTGAGGAGCAATATAAGGGGTAGATACTATGTAGATTTAGAAAGAGTCCTTAAATATTAGCAGGGGGGCAGTAGATATTATAGAAATGTGGTAGTTATGTAGAATATTTGAATAATGTAAGAATGCTTATTATTTTTAGATGTTTATTTAAACATAACCACTTTAGAATTTGCTTCTATAACATAGGTATGTGTTGTGTGTAGAGGTTCAATGTTTAATCACACACATATTGAAAATACATAATAATGCAGCTTAGTGTTGTAAGAATCTGTAGGTAATTTCAGATTGGAAAGGATCACAGGTTGTCTCTAGTCCAATCTCTTGCCCAAGCAGGGTTGACTGAGGCCAGTAACCAAGTAGCCCACAGCTTTATCTAAGCTTTCATCTTGAAAACACCTGAGGCTGAAGAGGACACAAAATATCTGGGCAACCTGCTCCAACTGCCCAACTGTCCTTATGGTAAAGGTCTTCCTTATATCCAGTTAGGACCTCTCTTAGATCAAATGATGCTTCTTGTCCTTCCTCCATATGCACTATGAAGAGGAAGAGGCAGGCTTTATCTTCCTCATAGCTGTCTCCCTGTTCCAGGTCCTGGCAGGCTGCTCTTAGGTCTCCCCAAAGCCATCTCCTGCACAGGTTGAACACCTCTCATTCCCTCAGCCTTTCCTCACAGGCAAGTGCTCCAGCCCCCAGCCATCCCAGTAGCTCTGCTGAACTTGCTGCCATTGCATGTCTTTCCTGTATTGGAAGCTCCAAAGTTGTTACCATAAGGAGAACACAAAATACTACTACCCTTTATAAGTTCCTTGCTTATCTTTGAATTGTGCTTCTTACTTCTTCTCTGTTGATGCAGGATATAAATTTTCCTTTTATGTTTTTTCTAAGCTTTCTTTGTTTCAATGGCTGTTTAGGCTCTATCTTCAATGCTTGTGTTTTGATGAACAAATTGACTAATGGCAGAACTTTCAGAATTTGAGATACTGTGCATTCTTTTCCCATCTATAGTAGATGTACTAAGAGAAGGGCTGGGCATGAGATCTGTTATTACCCAATACTTCGTTTAGAAATGCCAATGTTCTGTAACAACGTCCATGACAATAAATAAACAGCTATACTTGTTTCACTGTTCTCCCATTGCCAGAAATAGTTTCAGGGGACTCCATAAAGATTTCACCTCTTTCTCTCAATCTGCCAGATTCACACAACTGATCTGTCCTTTGCTTGCAACTTTTTAACAGTAAGGGCATCTTACTGATGTTGTTCATGTCTTGGATACTTAGGTGACCATCTTTAGTGGGAAAACCTTTGTGGGAATTGAGTTATGTCTCAACTTTGTTAGCCTGTGGATAAGCCTGTCCTGAGTCTTTTTATGTGGATCATGCATGGGATGGAGTATATTAAAGCATAACTGTGGAACTTGGACCAACTTTCTGGTCCTCCTTGGAGTAGGAGATAGCCATTCAAAGCTGGCTCATCGAGTGCATTTGTGCACTAGGGAAGACTCCTCTAAAGCCTGAAGCTTCCTTGGGATGTGTAACAAGTGTCTCTACCTCACATTTCCCCACACCAACTTTTTTCTACTTTCCATCATGTGGTGTCTACATCCATGTCCATCTCATTTCTGTTTTGCTGCATTTGCTAAGTTCATTTCATTCTGCCAAAGTAAACACTCCTGCACTAGATAGAACTGTGATACTTCAATGACAGAAAAACTGTTAAAATCTGGGCCAGCTGTGTTATCCCAGTTGTTTGGAATCTGGGTGTCTTTAGGAGTATCCCATTCTCAGAACAACAGTGTGTTCATAGCTGGAGTTCACAAGTTAGCAGTGCCACTTTCCTCTGCTTAGAATTTTCATTATTTTGGCCATGTTACATGATGTCACATGGAAATTCCCAGAAGTCTGGAGAACACAGAGCATAAATGCTCATAAAATGAGGACCTTCATCAGTACTCATGTGGCTGACCTGCCTAACATTGGATGAATCCTTGCCCTTATCCTTCATGCTGAAAAAGCTTTGTTAAGTGAGAGGGTTTGCTTAACTGCTGTTAGTAGGCTTAAATTTACTTTAACAGTAAACTTTTCTCTTTTGCTGAAAAAAGTTTGTGTCTAAAACTTAAAAGATTTAAGAGCAAAAGAGGTATAGTATTTTGATATAAACAAAATTGATATTACAAAATCCTGCAGGCTCAGGTTTCATAAGAGACTTGGCCTAAAAGAAATTGTTTCCTCAGACTAAATGTAAGCTAATAACTGAGTGTTTTGTTACTGCTGTGACCTTGCTTGACTTGAGCTAATATACTATATTTTAGTTGAGGGTTTTTGTGATGTAAAAAAAGGGTATGCATGTTTCAGTAATGCTGTCATTCAGAAACCTCATGCTTTTATAAGCTATTCCCTATTTTTGGCTAAGGGTTGTGTGGAGGGTGGGTGACACACTAGAACTTGATGATCTACCCAGTACATTCTGTTCTTTGAACAAAAACTGCAAAACCCCTTTCATTGAGATTGGTTTGAGCCATTTCAAGAAGCTATCAACACAGATTAAATAGCAGTATGGATATTCCCTTCTGAACTATCTACACATGTTAAACTTTGAACTAACAGATTTTAAACAAACACTGCACAATGAAGAAGATACGAAAAGGCTTTTGACTTGGAATCCCCAGATGTTCAACATAGTTTTATGCACGAATACAATCTAAGATTCTGGAAGTGTTCCTTATAGTGTACTCCATTTTTTTTTTTTTTTTGTGGTGGGGAGATGTTGACTGAGTTAACTGAGATGTTGAAATGACTTGAATTCAGTCTGAAATGGTTACTCTGATATTCTCTGTCCACACTTTGAGCAACACAGTCTACAGTACTAAATACCAACATTTCATCTGACCTTCTTTACAAACTTCATGGGTAAGAGCAATGACTGTAGACTGCTTTTCCCTAGAGAAGGTCTTTTTTGGCTTGCACCAGTCCAGTTAGCAATCTGTCATACTAATAGCTTAAGTGATACCTTAAGGAGGCTTGCTTTTCTACTGCCTGCAAAATATGCTTTTTCTGGGGAAAAAAAGGGTTTTCTACATACATTTCTCATTTTCACTGTGTGTTAATGTGATTCTTTAGGAGGTTTAATAATGTTTATGATTTAATTGCACTTCAGTGTTTACAACATGAATGTCAGCCTTTAGAGACAAATTGGAGAAGCAATTCCTGGCTGCTCTCCAGCATAAATCCAAAACTATTTCTGAGAAACTCTTGTTACTATCAGCTAGACTGTCTGGAGTGCTTTCACCCTCAGCTACTGAGGGCAAAATACAGGAAATTTGGTCCAGATACGGCAGAGGAAAAAAAGAACACATGCCCAAGAAATGAAGCAAAGTTTGCTTGAGGATCTTATCCCTGTGTGCTGAAAAAATGAGACTCACAGTTTATTCATTGAACTAATGAACTAATAGAAGCACTAGGTTCCCATGACTTGTGTAAAGTCCTCTGAGTCTTCAGTTCTCCTTTCTGAGGACCTATTGTTGATCATCTCAGTAAAAAGATAAAAGCAGCACTAACAAAAACTGAAAAAGGAAGATACTAATAGTAACGAGGAGACAAAAGTACAAGTTAACACAGAGGTCTTGTGATTCATTGCAAAATATGTACATAGTATGCATTTATAAATTAAATTATGGCTTTCATTTTACATTTCTGATACCAGCAATACTGCAGATGACTTTCAATGTGGATTTCACAAAATCCCTGAATCACAGCTACAGAATACTTAGTATCACACTGTGAAATAGGAAAGAAAATAAAGACATTTTCAGAGAGCTTTAAAGAGAAGCTTAAAAAGAGCTGATAAAAGACACCTGGCTCTTTCTTGATATAGAGAGGGCTAATCCTAAGCATGCAACAGTCCAAGTAAGACATAATTTACACCCACTTACCTGTACCAGTAATGAAATGGGGAAAGGAATAAGATTTCACAAAGATAATCAAAGTGCCTTCCTTATGAGTTTAGATTTTCTAGAACCTAATCTTGCAAGTATGATTGTGCAAGGTGGCTGATATAGAATTCACTCATCATTTTCATCTTTCTTTGTAAATATGTATAGGAAAAGGTGACTCAATAGGGATTTCAGCTGTTTATATGTCTTGGGAACAACTTGAGACCAAATCTAGAGGTAGGTCCTATGAGATCTAAAGACTGACTGAAAATATAAATTACAGTTCTTCACTAAATATTGCAGAACCTTGCACTCAGCTGCTTTTGAGTGGGAAATATTTAACAGAAGTACTTTAACTATGGTCCTGTTTTTCCCTGAAAATCAAACATATCTTTGACTCAATCAGACATATCCAAGGCAGCATTAAATGCCTTCTGACATTGCACAAGGATTTTTCAGGAATTAACTTTCTAAAGGATACATTGTGCTTATTTTTTTATCCCACAAATGGAAAGCTTTTGTCTTAGGAGAACAACCTTTTTATTTCCTTTGTGAATAATGGTTTTGGAAAAATCCACGTCACCTTGGTATTCAACATTTTTTGCAACAGTTTCTACTTGGCACTTGAGAAAATGAGCTAAATATCTTCCTAATGTAAAGACTGGTATTTGAATTATGGAGTGGCCTAATGAACAGGACACTAGTTAACTGTCTTGTTATTTTACTATTTATTCAGAATGCTGCATTGAGACTGGCATGGATTCTGTTGATGAAAGAGAGGCCTCACAAAGCATGCTAAAATTAAGACTATCCTATAAACTTTCCATTCTAGATCCAAAATCTGTGCATAAATCATGGTTCAAGAATGATAAATCGTTTTTGAAGACCATGAATTTCGGCATTTGTCCATTTTTTCTCATTGTTTGCTGAAATTTAATTTTTTTTTAATCCTGTGTGAATATTTTAAGCAATGAAAAAAAATGTTGTGGAATATGTGTCTAATGTAATTCCCCAAACACTCTGACAGAAGTTGTGACTATTCTGCTTAAGCTGAGGTGACCCAGCCTGTGTTACCTTTCCACTGTACTTGCTAAGCTTTTTGGCCTGGTTCTCCACACATACAAACTGATGCAGGTTAAAATAACCCTGGGGAATAGGGGAGTATGGGAGAGGTTGATTTTCACCCAGAAAACCAATAGGTGCAGTAATCTAAATGCCCATACTCATGCTGAGGAGGTGATTATTGTGCAGATCAGAGTTTAGCTGGACTGCCAAAACCAGCTGCAGCAATTTGTAGGAGGATGGTCTGCAATCATGTGGAAACCTGTTACCTAATGTTTCTATGCCTTCTCCTATCTTGTCATCAGTTACTGGACCGTCTTCCTGTTTCTTAATAGAAGTTTACTTCTACTAGAATTCTTCTCTGAACAGCCTTTAGCTTTGGGAGCTCCTGGGGCCCCTGGTATGACTCTCAGATCAGGAGAAGGGATAGTGCTTTGAGGAAGCCAAAGGTTCCAGTAAAAGGAACTCTGCCCTGTGTGTTGAAACTCAGGCCATGGAACCACCAGGACATCCGGCACAGATTCAGACTCTAAAGTGATGAGCCAGACAGAGGAATATGTCAATATTGTTGATCACTGACAACAGTGGAAAAAATCTCTGAAAAACAAAGGAATGGGTGCAATGCCGAATGTACATCACAAAATGATCATGTTAAATTATGTCTGAGAGCAGGGAACAAATGAAAAAAAGAATCTCCACAGATGACGAAATCTAGAGTTAGTGGTCTAAACTGCAATAGCTCCGCTGACTTCACTCATTATACTAGCCAGCTTTCCAAACAACTGCATTAAAAAAAATGTTAATAGCATAATTAAAATCAAAGCACATTGCCAAGAGAAAATCATCACAGCTTTTTTGTTTTCTTCTCTCTCTTTCTTCCTTTAAAATGTTGGACTCTGAAATTGGATGAAAAATTGAGCATCGTATTTAATTTTAGCACTCTCTGTGGATAAGATTTAATTAAAACAATCAATTAAATATATACAGCACTCCAGAGGCCCTGAAATCAGTAGGATCCAGGGACTGAAGTTTCAGAGATGGTGTTCTGAGGGGCTCTTCAGCTCTGTCCTCAGAGATGGCCATTTCCACCCACATCAGCCCTTTGTTGTAAATACTGGCATACACCTCAGTGCTCTCAGTGCTCTGCAGTTCTCAGAGCTGGACCTGTCTCAAAAGCATTGCTTCAAGTACAAACAGATCTCACAGCGTATTAAGTGTTCTTAGACGTGGCTGTATTCTCAACCTTTCAATGACTTACCAGAATGTTATACCCAGATCAGCCATGGCGCCTGCCTAGTCCTTGAGAAAGGACACCGCAGAAGCTCCTGATAATGGTTTTTAGAGGGATTTTATTGAAATGTTTTCATAACTTCTTTGTAAAATTAGCCCAAGTAGAATAAAATTTAAAATAGTCTTTCTTTACCACTTTTTAATAACTCTTCTATTTGTTTCTGAAAGTGGTGCAATAGCATCAAGGTAGGTCAGGTAGTATTATGTTCTCAGTAATATTTTTCATACACAATAGTGCTTTCCCAATGTTCACAGGCATGGAGAACTAAAAAGCAGAGTCCTTTTTTCATTATCAGTACATGCAACAGACCATATAACCTTTTTCTTATTACACAATGTAATTTAATCTAAATAATTCAAACAATAATTTAAAAAAGATGCATGGACATCTTTTTTCCAGAGAGGGAAGTTAACATAGAAAAATCCCAGATAGCTAAACAGCAGTTAGCAGCCAATTATATGATAGCTAAAATAGTTATGCCTGATTGAATAATAGAGTATACTATGAGAGACATAATGTGTGCACTCTTGAACAACTGTGATCAGGTAAAAAGTTGAAGGACAAAATGGTATTGATTGATGTTTTATTAATAGAATAGCCCAAAGCTCTGATTCAAACACACTTGCCTGCAAAAATGGTAGCCTTGCTCTGTTTTGAGGGCTTTCAAGTATGATTTATACAGTTGTACACTAAGCAACCATATACATGTTGCTCCTTCGTGCCCCAATGCATCCAGTACATGACTGGGCCTGTATTCCTGGCTCACTTCCGGGGAAAAGAATCACCAATAAATCAAGACAAGCAGCATTTCCTAATTGTCTTTCCTAGGTGACAAACTGAATTGGCAGTACATACCGCAGATTTGCTATATACTCAGAAAATAAGTCAGAAACTAAAAGCAGTCTAGAGCCACAAAAATGCTTTCTCTCCACACCAAAAATATTTTGTTACCTGTTAGGATAGTGGCGATCTGCTCTAATCTTCTTAACTAGCTGCTCTTGGTATTGAATTTTTTTAACAGATTTTTCTATCCAGGAGGGGTGCTAACAGTGATAGAATAATAAATATATTTTTGTATACAATTCAGACTGGTTCAAAGGTCACTCCAAATGAGCCTGAACAGTCTTATACTTTGGGAGTTTGCATTGTTCAAGGGAATTTAGCAAGAATCTGTGTAAGTGCATCCATGCTACTGGTAAGTGTAATTTAGTTTTCTGAAGGAGAAATTCAAAATATTTTAAAGCAGTAGAAATTGAAAAGTACAGTGCAGATACAGGGTTTTCTTTTTTGTAGTCAAGAAGTCATTTATGTCAGCAACATTTAAATTAAGTATTACCGGTTTCTTAATCAAGACATTTTGAGGGACATTTTTCTCTGAATATGTGGGCTAAAAAATTCCAGACACCACCTAGGGTGATTAGTAGCAAGGAAAAAATCAGTTGGAGTCACTGAACCAGTAAATGGCTTGGAGTATTTGATTTTAGTTATTGGGATCACCAGGTGTAAAAATGATTGAAAAGAGCTATAATACACTTCATGGTTTATTTTCTTCTTTCTGTGAAAGCATTGAAAGAAAAATATAAGCTGAAATGATTGCTCAGACACTGAAAAAAGAGTTAGACTTTTTCCTGGAAATAGGCATCTCCTGATGTGGCTGTTACAGGTGACTTCTCCCTCTGCACCCCTAAAGGTTGTCTCAAAGATCCCTTTATGCAGGAGACCACAAGTAATGCTGTGAAACATTCCTGCTCTCCAGCTCTCCTGCTCTACAGTCTCTGTAAACAAACATTAGCTTAGATCAGAGCGTGTGGATACAAGATAACCCCTTCTGCAAACAGTGTGTGACTGCTAAAGCTAACACAGCAAGCGTGTTGTCCCTCTCCCTGGACCCTTGCTCGGGCAAAGGGAGTCTCCTCATAACTCAGCAGTCAAAGGATTCTTTGATGTGTTTGAGCCTCTGTGCTGAGATCCCTGCTCAGTGGCATGGGAGTGTTTAGGAGCTCCAGCTTTGTGAGGCTGAAGTGTCAGGTCAGGCTGAGGCATGATTTGCAAAAAGTTTGCCGAGAGTGTGTCTGATCTCAGAGTGCCTGTGGAACAACCAAAATAGTGCATCTGATGTACTGGCGTGCACGTAACACTGGAATGGTGGGTGTCTCTGATTGCATAAAGGGGTGCTTTGCAGACTCCTGTGCCTCTGACTCAGAGCAGATACTTTCCAAATGTCTGGGGCTTATTCTTTTAGAAGAAAAAAAAAAAAAAAAGAAAAAAAGAAAGCATTTTCCTTTTATAAGTCCAAAGGAACATTTCACAATAAAAATACTTTTTATTTTTTTAAACCAACTCACACTGGTATTTTTAATGTGTCTCTGAGCTCCTGATTAAGAGCCTAATCCTACGTTTTCAGAAGGAGAGGTCCTTGACTGTTTTGAAAATAAATATATCTACAGAACTATTTCTAGCTCAGAAAATGCAAAATTTTTCAACAGGGTACATTCTTAAAAGGACCCTTATGATTTATTTATGTATTTCCTTGTTTTTTACTTCAAAACAGTTCTTATTGCTTGTCTTTTATACAAGAATCCTTTAGGTGTTGGTTCTTTTCTGTTTACTGTTTTCATTCTTAACTAGGATTTTAAATTACAAGGGGATTACACTAGGAAAAACCTAGTCCCTAAGTAGGAATCTAAAGTTTAGTACTTTTATCCATATATAATTTACTTATTTTAAACAGGATTTTTTTAAACAGGAATTACCTGATTTTCCCTGTAATACCAGCATTGCAGAGAACAACTGAAATTATAGAGAGAAATGGAGATTTAACACATTAAAAAAATTAAAAGTCTAAATAGACATTTAGGAACAGTTATTTATGGATGAGTCTTTTTAAAACCACTGTAAAGAGAGGATAATTTGGAGTGACACAAGAAGATCTTTAATTTGTTGTTAGTGGTGTTATCTTAGTCCTCTACCTCTGTTAATTTTCTGCTTTCTATACCCTAAGTTCATCAGAGCTTGGGAACTCCAGTCCAGAGCCTTCATCATCTAATACTGGTAATTTTAAAGATGAAAATGAACCAGCTGTTCTTTTAAATTGAGTGCAAATGGTTTGATGTGAAATTATTATGTCAAAGATCATTTTCCTTCACATAACCACCTATTTCTCTCCAAGTGCTCTGATATTCCATCCCAATTATTCTAAGGGTATTTTCAGTAAGCAATATGGTTTTGACAAAACCAGAAAGATATATTTTCCTAAGAAGGATCCATCAACTCGCAGAGTTGAAAATAGAGCATTCCATCCATGACCTCTTATGTCATTGGATTTGAGTCTTCCTGGACTTAGGATTCCTAAACCTGTGTTAATGCAGTTCTTGCAGTACATTGCTTTGGAGTACTTGTCCATGATCATATTTTCCTCATTGGGTTGTCCCTGGCAAGGTCTGTGGGACACCTGTCGAGGTAGCTGCAAATTTTTCAAAGCTGCCACTCAGAGCAGCATTGAAAATGTCAAGGCTCTGCTCAGAGCCTTCCTGCTGCAAAAGCTGGCAGTCCTGTGAAAGTGAAACCATACTTAGTAGGTGGTATTAAGTGTGTTTATTTCTCAGAGCCAAAAATCTTCTTAACCCTCAAATCATATCAAATCTGAGATTAAATCAATGCGATCTCCTCACATAAACACATTGAAACACACCAGGCTGCAGCAATCTGCTCTGCAAACTACTGAAACTAAGCTATGTAGCTCTGATTTTCTTATTTAGAAAAATGCACAAAGCTTCCTTTTTTCCTTTCACTTGGCACATCTTCCTGGTGAGTTGAGCTTATTTGCTTCAGTTCTATGCAGTGGGTGAGAGAATGCTTAAACATCTTGGGAACTGCTACATAAATCTGCTTTATCTTCATTTCCTCCATCTCAATTCCAGCTAAAAGGCAAATGTAAGAAGTTATACACAAGGGCAATTTCAGGATATATACCCAACATCTGCAATTATTTCTACAAAGGCTTTTAGTTATACACAATATTGTCTAGACAAAATAAAAACCAATTTTCTTTCTCTTTAAATAAAAACAAACACTTAAATTTTAAAGCATTATGGAGTCGGACCAAAACTAACAAATCTAAGTAATTTCAAGATAATTTTGATTGAATCAGAGCAACTTTTCTCAGTTCATGCTGGTAGAAAGTACGCAAGTGTATAACAAGTCAGACAGAATTGATTTTGACATAAAAGTTTTCAAGCTTTGCTTTTCACTTGAGGTCTCCTTTTTATTTTTCAGAGCTTTTGATATTTTGGGGTAAAGGTGTTGTGGTTAATGGAAAGTAGTTCACATCCAATCAACAGAAGGAATAAGAATTAGCTTTAGTGATTCTAAGAGCTAATGAGGTCTCTATTTGTATATATCCATTATGAAGTATTTCAAATGTCTTCACTGGCTATTTCCTACCTTATTTAGGTATTCTATAATTATATGATTCTTAAATTTGACAATATGCCACCAAATGTTTAAAACATTGTGTTACATTCTGTTCAATTTTACTGGAATTTTTCATGGGACCCATGCAGTTCATGAAGGAGGAAAAAGGGGACAATATCTTAATTAGGGGGTAAAAAAAATTGAAGTGGTCTTGATGACATAACACCTCTTTATATATGAAAAAATTTGGTGTGTACTGGTGGTGGCTTCATTATCTTCTGATCAAAGCTAACACATTCAATGTGGAAAATTTGGCTCCAGTATTAGTTAATCCTAGCTTTTGTCCATTTTCTTTAAATGTGTATATTCTCCAAACAGTTTATAGAGCTGACCCACAAAAACTCTTACATAGACTGTAGTGTGGGAATTCCCTTAGGAGTGAAATATTCCAAAGATAGAATAACCATATCCAGCCATCACATAGTGGAATTACAATCTTGGTGTCGATATAAGCTATCTTTTATCCAAGGGTGCTCCCACTGCAGAGCTGACTGTGGTTATGACCCAAAGATTCTTTTGGGCATTAGCTTTGTCCTTATTCAACCACTCATATATATCTAGCAGGAATAAGCTGGCCATTTGGAAACAAAGGGTCTTGGCTGCTCAGGCTGCACTTTTGCCTTGGAACAGTTTGCCAGCACTAACACCATCATGCAGCATAGCTCAAGTGAAATTCTGCACCGTGACTTCTCTTACCCAGCTTACATTAGTAGTTAAATTGAGTCATGTTTTCAGGGAAGAAATATGTGGAACTTTCCTGATTAATTTTTATCTAGGTTTCCCTCTTACCCAGCTGCCATTCACAGAGAAACATTCCTCTTCCCTAAATACAATGGCACTTTAAACTGGGACTGGCTGGCCTGGTTTGGAATGTAAATTAGATTTTAGGTACTAATTTCATAGAGCATAATAATTTTCAGTGAAAAAACTGATTGGAACATATAGGTGTCCATAGTGACCTGTCTGCCTTCCTGGTGCTGTTTGCTCTGAATAATCATGAAAGAATTGAGTTTGGAATGGACCTTTGGAGACCATTTAGCTCAAAGTCCTCTGCTCAGATCAAGGTCAACTAGTGCAAGTTGTTCAGGGTTATGTCCCTTTTGGTCTCAATATTTTCAAAGTCAGAACTTTCAATTTGGGGCCATTGCTTTAAGCCCTCCCACTGTGGCTCTGTCACCTTCACTATCACCATCAGGTATTTGCGTACACTGTGACAGGATTCTCTCCTAGGTCTGCCCTTTTCCAGACTGAACAGTCCCATCACTCAACCACTCCTTGTATGATCAGAGGCTACAAGAGAGATTCTCTAAGTTCCTAGTGATATTTGTGGCCCTTTGTGGTACTTGCTTCATGTTCCTCTTATCCTGGATCCAGCAGACCTGATGTGTGTCACCAGTGCTGGTTAGAGGGGAACGACCACTTCCCTCAGACTGCTGCAGATGCTGTTCCTACTGCAGCCCAGGAGGCTGTTCGCATTCTTCGCTGCAAGGATGCATTGCAGGCTTAGATTCAAAAAATGTTGAACATGAGAAAGGTTGAAATCTTTACTTAGCAAATGCATTGCAAATTTTAAAGCCACTTGTTTTGCTGAAGAACAAAGTGAGGTTCCCAGAAGTTTTACCAGTATCGTGGATTTCAAGAGCATTAATGTGTGACCTTTTGGCAGCGTAGTTATTCGTGCCTTAGTTTGGCTACTTTGGTGGTTATCTATCTAACAATCCAACCCTAGAGTCACCAGGATATCTTCTATACTAATACGTATAAAAGAAGAGGAGGAGGAGTACTCCAGATGCTCCATGTTGCAGTTTCTTGCAAAAAAAACCAAAAAAACAAACAAACAAACAAAAAAAAACACCACCAAAGAAAGACTAAATCTGCTCTTTATCTGTCATTATCCTTTGTTCTTCTAGGAGACGAGGCCATGGAAGTAAGCATGGTCAAGTGTGTGCAAGGTTCACAATCATTTAGCAGTAAATCATATAGAGACAGATTTTAATATTATTTACATGCCAGTCTGAGTTTTTAATGCCTAACTAGCGTGAAACAACAGGGTTTTGGTTTTTATTGTGTCTTTTTTGTTTTTCCTCCAGTTTTCCATCTGTAAAATTCAGACAACTCTATGTCCTTACTAAAGGAAAGCAAATCAGAAACTTGGAAAGCAACTTTGAACAACATAGAGAATCCTTTCTGTTTGCACTTTTTGGACTCCATCTTGTTCTGAAACAAAAACTTTGTCAAATACTGCTTCACTCTAGTGCCAGGATTTAATCTTATTACTTAAAATCTGTTGGATTTTACAGACTTTTGTAATTAAAACTGTTCAAAGTTTTCCCTCAGGACAAGGTGAATAGGATCTTTAGGGTTTAATCCATTATTTTTTATTTATATTCCTTAAATCTCTTGAGGGTACTTTGCTTTTAAGTGCATGTTTGTTTTCATACACAGATACACAGAAGGTCTTATCTTTAATTATATTTTTATTAGTATGTGTGTTTTACAGTTTTTAATATTTAATACACCTAATTAATTTATATAATGGTAACCCTTTAACCCATTTTAACTAGTCAGTCTATGTGATAAAGACAGCACTTTATTAGGAAGGAATTAAATTCATCCTCTCATCCTTCCCCTATTAATTTTCATTGGGAGGATCACTCCTCAGCTCTGGAAAGCCAGGTCCTTTGGACCTTCTTTCAGGGTGTGTGAAGTCCACATATTAGGGAGCCCTGAAACTGGAGGTCCAAGTGCTTATCCTGCAGCAATTAAAGAGAAGTCAACTTAACCTATGTGCTGTGGTCTATATTAAATATTTATCTTTCTTATTTTGATTGTTTAAAATTTGTGTGTGTTTTTGATTTAGCTGATATTAACATTGCTTTTCAGAGTGATCTTTGTCAGAAATGTGGACAAAAATCTCTCATTATTTTCATTTCTGTGGATTGAGAACTTTCCTCCTATCTCATTTTACTCCATCTCTTCCCATTGCACTACTTCTTACACAGTGTGACATTTTTAGAGTATTTTACATTTACTTTTTTGTTTGTGGACCAATGAATATCTTCATGCTGTGCTGCCTTTGCACTCTGCTATGCTGAGTTAACAATTTTTCAGGGGCATTCTCTCCTCAGTATAAATTTCTATAACATTATGGCTATTTTTTCAGTATGTTTCCTTGAATTGAAGGTATATTTTGAAAGAAAGTTACTTCTTTGTGCTGCTACTAAAATTAAGATTTTTTTAGTCTTAAAACTTTGGAAGAAATAAATATTAACCTGGCCATGGTATTAAATAATTAATTTTATGGTCACACTGTTATTTGTCAATTTTCATTACATGAAGCAAACTGAAAGTCTTTGCTGAGTTTTGCATGTCTCTTTCAGGGCAAAATAATTAATTCAAAGTACTTTGCTTCCCCTTAGGCTATTTTGCCTAGGGAATTTATGGTTGTAAAATTCCTCACATTGAGCTATCATTCTGTTCAGTACTCCAAATGTTTTTGGCAATTGAAACAAAAAGACTAATAAAGTCATATTTTTTTTAATGTATCTATCCCTGTTAGTATACAAGTAGCAATCCTGTAAGGTAGTTGCTGCTTCCTTGCTAATTGTTTTAATGAAGATTGTGCCATAACTGCAAGGCAAAATTGATTTTTTAATTTCTCGTGGTCCTTAATTTTTCTCTTTTTTTTGTCATGCTGTGTTGTAGAGCTCTTCAAGGATCCAGATATTTTAAAAATGCTTTAAAACTTACTCATTTACCCTAGCTGCTCTTTCTTTGTGGCACAATCTGCAATTTTACATTTACAAGTACATTGTAACTGGTAGAAGTCAATTGAAGTCAATTTCATAATTATGTTCTCTCATTTCTATGATACATCAAATCTTCCAAGGTTTACACCTGAGATTTAAAAAAAAAGGTCATAGACAATATCTGCTTCGTTGTCCATCTGGATAAGTATATTTGCTATATAACGTTTTCTGTATGTGCTGAAATTAGATGTGATGCTTTCAACAGGACTGAGTTAGCCTAGCTACAGGGTATTAAGAAAGGAAATGTGAACTCATTAAATAACTCAGTAGAGAAAACCTCACCAGTAGTTTTCACATCCTTTGTAAGTTCAGACTGTGGCAAAGGCTCATAATTTAAAGGTTTTCTTCCTAAAGGGCTGCAAATCCTCAATGAAAAATATCCCCAGTGACACCAAGGGCAATTTGTTTTCATTCCAAGTCATAGGGTTGGAAGGGACTTTAAAGGATGTCTAGCTCAAACCCCCTGCCATAGACAGGGACATCTTCCACTAGGCCAGGTTGCTCAGAGCCCCATTCAACCTGACCTTGAACACTTCCAGGATTGGGGCATCCACCACTTCCCTGGGCAATTGATTCCAGTCCCTTGCCACTTCAAAGTAAAGAACTTCTTCTTTAAATCTAACTCAAACCTCTCCTCTTTCAGCCCTTGCCCTGTCACTACATGGCCTTGTAAAAAGCCTCTCCAGCTCTCCTGTAGCCCCTTTAGGTACTGGAAGGTGCTGTAAGGATGGACAACTTCTAATCTCAGCCTGTCTTCATAGGTGAGGTGCTTCATCCCTCTGACGCTTTTCATGGCCCTCCTCTGGACTTTCTCCAGCAGGTCCATGTCCTCCTTCTGTTGGGGGCCCCAGAGCTGATGCAGCACTCCAGGTGGGGTATCATGAGAGTGGAGTAGAGGGACAGAATTACCTGCTGCCCATGCTTCTTTTGATGGAGCCCAGGATATAACTGACTTTCTGGGGTGCAAGCATACCCTGCCAGGACATGCTGAGTTTCTTGTCAACCAGATCCCCCAAGTCCTTCTCCTCAGGGCTGCTCCTTATCCATTCTCTGCCCAGCCTGTATTTGTGCTTGGGATTACCCCAACCCATGTGCAGGACCTTGCAGTTGGCCTTGTTGATCTTCATGAGGTTCACCCAGACCCACCTCTCCAGCCTGTCAAGATCCCTTTTGATGGCATCCCTTCCCTCCAGCGTGTCACCTGCACCACACAGCTCAGTGTCACCAGCAAACTTGCTGAGGCTGCTCTCAGTCCCACTGTCCATGTCACCAACAAAGATGTTAAACAATGCCAGTCCCACTGCCTAACCCTGAGGAACATCTGCTCCTCACTGGAGGACATTGAGCTGCTGTGGTTCCCTGGGTCTTCTTTTATTCCATTTATAAAAATAGGGATTATGTCATTGTCATTATTTTCTAATGGAACTGATCTCTAACAGAAAACTCTGTTTTCTTCTTAGATTAGAAAACCAGGGCCTTATTGTCATTTACATTTGAATGCCTTTGCATCATTCTAGTGGTCTAATAGTGGTCTAAAGGACTCTGAGAATGGATAGGAAGAAAGGGTTCTGGAGATTACAAAGGATATTAATAGTCTATAATGCATCACCAAACAATTAGAAAAATTTTTTTTTGCAAAATGGTCTACCAAAGAGGCTTTGATGAAAACAATAACTCATTTCAGAGCAACGAAAAGTTGAATCAGAATAAGTATGCCTTCAGCGTGCCTAAATAGAGAGAATATAAGTAAAAACAAGGATATTTGGAAAATTCTCCAGTTTCATCTTTGAAAAGACACTAGAACATCCACACTTTTAACAAAGTCTAAAAATCTCTCTTTTAGATTGTATTTGCGAAGGGGAAATCAAACCAAAATTTTGATTGATAAATTAGTTAAAAATCATTCTTTTTTCTATTAAAAATGTTTTACATCCAAGGGCTTGGGCTTTTTCATAGCCTAAACCTCCTTTTTCTGCAGTCACAAAATGGCATCAGAGCACTCTATTTCTGCAAGACTAAATATTGCTCGGTGTCAGCATCAGGCCAGGGTTATTTTCCGAGAGAAATTTTGTATTTGGGGGAAAGTAGAAAGCATTTTTGTGGCATGCTGATGTTTGAAAAACAATGGTTGTTTAGAATTGCTTAGAGGAGTGGAATGTCAGAAGTAGTCTGAGAGAAAATGGATTTGTTGGCAGGAGACAGGCAAAGTGGTCAAAGCCATGCGCTAAACGCAGCTTGTGACATGGCTTTTTCATTTGTGCTGTACCTAGCACACCTGTGGATTTAGTTGATGTACAGCAACATGGAGCTGTCTCTGTAGGCTGTCCAATTCCAAAATGTACATTTTAAATGTTGATTGCCATTGCCAGAAGCCAGATGTTAAATTCCTATAATATTATCAGCATATCTAGAAAAATGTCAAACTTTTTGGCTAACAAAAAATTTGAATTCTCAATAAAGTTGATTTGCAGAATGTTTTTTCAACATGTTTTTCTGACTTGCATGATGAAAAGCTGTGGGTTTTGAAATGACTAATATACACCATGGCTCTAGTTTAAACAACAGTAGAAGTTCCAGCCTGCCTGATTCTTGGTGGGGCTTCAGTGAATGATCTTATTGGAAATAGATTAGTTCCATAAACCTACATGTGGAGATAGGAGTAATGATATTAAGTGCAACCAGATTTCTAAAGCAAAAATCCAACCACAATTGCATCAGAACAGCACTGGACAAGTGTAGTTTGTTTTTCACTTACAAGTTCAAGCAAATCGTCAACTGTTTCAGAAAAATGAGCTTTCAAACCAGAAACATAATCAATAAAGTGAGATAACTGGGGCACTTTGCTCTCTATTACAATATTCAAATGGCTTCTTCAGTTAGATAACTTTGTGTGAAGAGCACAGCTGCTTTAGAAGGACTTTGCTTTGTTGTTTAATATCAAACATGAGAAAAGGAATCACATACAAAATTGCAAAGGATCAGATTTTTTTGGTGTAATTCTTTTATAACAGAATCATGTCTGCTTATGTTTTCTGTGGAAAATGTGTAGAACTTGGAAGGAAAAAAAGGAGAGCAGTTTTTATTTCTCATAGTTTAAATTTGATTGAATCTCAGACTCAAAAAAGTACTCAGGAAATGTGATGATATCTTGGTAGAAGCATGCTTAAGTTTTACTTAAAACAAATGTAAAAACTGAAAACCCCTTATTTTTCTGATTGCTCTGCTATGTTATGCATCTGCTATATCATGGTAGATGGATCTATCCATCTTTGGGGATATTCAAGTTTGCTAACTTGCAAAAAACCCAGCTCTGTCAACTTTCGTGTCCCATTTCAATGCAATTACTATGCTCAATGAAACACAATACTGCTGTGGAGAACCAGACTATCATTATCTTGCTTCTCTGATTATCTAGGTTTTCTCACTAGGTGAGAAACAGGCCTTGTGTGGCACACAGTGAGGAAAAAAGCAAATAATACAATATGAACATTGTAGTGAAGCAAAGTGGTGCTCAGGCTCTTGTATCCCCAGGGGTTGCCTTGGTTCTGAGTCTGTTCAGAACTGAGGAAATACAAATGTGGCTCTGCAGAAATAATTTCTGAGATTGCAAACCAACTATGCAGACCTGCTAACACTTCAGTATTACTTTAATTTGAATCACATACCTCTCCTTAATTTGATTTCACAGAATCATAGAGTCATGGAATTGTTAAGGCTGGAAAAGACCTTTAAGAGCATCAAGTCCAGCCATCAGCCTACCACCACCATTCTGGTCACCATTAAATTGTGTCCTCAAGTGCCATATCCCCATCTCCTTTCAGATAGTTGTTGATAAAGTCTCCCTGAGCCTCCTTTTCTTCAGGCTAAACTGACCCCTCAGCTCCCTCAGCCCCTCCTCATCACACTTGTGCTCCCAAGCCTTTCCCAGCTCTGTCGCCCTTCTGTGGACCTGCTCCAGCACCTCAATGTCTGTCTTGTAGTGAGGAGGCCCAGAACTGAGCACAGCACTCAAGGTGTGGCCTCACCAATGCAGAGTATGGGGGACAATCACTGCTCTGCTCCTGCTGGCCACACACTAATGCTGATACAGGCCAGGCTGCCTTTGGCCTTCTTGGCCACCTGGGCACTGCTGGCTCATGTTCAGATGGCTGCTGACCAGCCCTCCCAGATCCTTTTCCATCAGGCAGCTTTCTGTGACCCAAGTGCAGGACTCAGAACTTTGCCTTCTGCAAAGCACAGCTTTTGTTGCTGTTTTCGTCTAGAAAGTCACTAGTGGTATTTTTAACATCTTTTGAGTTAATCCACGCATTAAGTGATGAACCACTGCCACTCACTTTTCAACATGCTGGATGGGGGAGGGACTGGAACCAAATCTAATTACTATGAAAAAAAAAATTATGTTTCTTGGCCCTTAATATTTCTAGGCATATTTCTTTAAATTTTGCTAAAAATCAGCTTGGATCAAACCCTCTTTGTCTTTTGAAGGCTTTGGAATCATGGTGAAGTCAGTATTTTCACTTCTAGGGTAAAGTTGTTTAAACTGCTTCTTTCCAAAGCAGATTTGGGAACCTGTAGAAGTGACAGATTTTCTTTGATATCACTGCAAATTAATATATATCTTTGCTTTGATGACAGCTGCCCAGAACAACAAATTTACAATCCAAGCAGACATACTTAAAATGCTGCAATCCCACGTACATGCCTTCAGAAGCAAATTGATTTTTTTAAACCGTTGTCAGGGACTTAATGGCTATATGGTTCCTTGGAAAATGATACATGACCCAGAGAATGTGAAAAACTCTCACAAGTTTAATCCATCTGGTTTTGATCTGAAGTGAAAAGGATGTACAAGTAGACCAGGCTGAAAAGACAGACCTATTTATAAAGTTTGTTCCTGTGCTTTTATATATTCAACAAAGCAGATCTCATGCACAGCTTTGAATGATGGCATTTTCAAAATATTTTTCTTCAAACTTAGTAAAAGAAAGCAATAAAAAACTAAAGAGATTGCTGAGAAATTAAGACCAAATATATTCTCTACATGTATTATATGTAATCTTAAATGGAAGATTAAGATTGAACACAGCATGTTCAAGTTTGTTTCTATATAAGACTTTCTAAGAAAAAGACTCATTTTCATAGGAAAATTAGTGTCTTTTCCTGATAAATGTTTCTTTTCTTTCCACATGCATGTACACAAAAAATCTGACCATCCCTGAAGGTGTTAATTGACATAGGAAAAAAATGTTTAGTTTTTCATTAAAAGATCCAGCAGCAGTTTCCTTTTGCTCACTTGCCCCTATCAGATTCATCCATTGACACTTCAGTATTTCAAAGGCATATTTGCCTTAAAGGAGATCCCTTTACATTTTTTTTAAAATGCAGAATTCTGTTTTGGTGCAATTCTGAGGAAAGGCTTTGCTGAGGATTTAGGCTCCTTTAAGGAGATTTTGGAAATTCTAGGAATGCAAATACCATCTCGCCACAAAAGCCATCAGCCTTTTCAGTATTTTTCCTCTTTTACTTTCACCCTTTACTTTTTGAGGCTGAGGTACAGAAGTCACCCAACACTTGAAAAGCAGCTACATTTTTGTAATAATTCAAAGGCCCTGTTTCACCTTTCAATTGCATGAGTGCAAATCTTCTAGTTATTGAAGCCTGACAGAATCCTCTCAGGGTGAACCAAAGGCTGTGATATCAGGAGAAAGTGCATGGACACAGCTATTTCAGGTAACAGAGGTTTAATTTCTGAAAAGCCTCTGGATAGGTTTTATGCAAATTTCTGACATGCAGAAACCTGGAAATTCAGCTGCTTCCTGCACATTGCTTTGTCTACAGTCATTATGTCACCACTTGCTGCTCCTCTCCAACTTTTGAACTTTCAAGGCTCTTTTCCAGTGTACTTGTTTGTTAGCTAAAGCTTCTGTGCATGGGAAGAAGAAAAAGCTATAGCAATCTTTAGGTAGTCCTAGGTTGTAGGCAACTTGCTTTCTTCAGCTTGTTATTTTTTCTTGCTCTTAAAATATTTTTTCTTGTTCTGTCTCCTAGAGCTTGCAGTGTCATCAGAGATGTGGTGCATCTTCACACCAGCTAGCCAGAGAAGCTCTGCCTGCTCTGGATTTACCTGCTAAGCCTGAATTGTTTCAAGACCAGAAGAAAAGGGGTTTTAAAGTATTTAAATGTTTTAAAGTTTTGAAAAGCCATCCCAGAATTCAGATTACTTGATTACCAATTGGCCGTCATTCATCTAGACATGCTACATTTACATCAGATGTGACAATTCTTGTCAAGGTCTGAGGGTACACCTCCTCATTTTTCTCTTTAAACCAGAATTCACTGTGTAGTTGCATCTCCCATGATGAGTTGTAACTATTGCTGCCTATGACAAACTGATGTTTGTCATACTTCTTGCATTGTGGAAGCAAAACATAGTGCCATAAAAAAGAAAGGGCCCAATGAAATGACAACTTCTACAAAGCATTTTTAAAAGGCTATTTCTTCTTCTTTAGAGTCAAATTTGACTTTCACAGAGAAAATCTGCCTTCCTTGGCATTTCACATTAATTTGGCATTGGGAAAAATCCACTTTCAAACACCGAAACCAACAAAACAGAAAGGGACAAGTAGTTACATAGCAGCTCTCAGAGAGCTGCTCCCTGTGTCCTGGGGGCTGGGAGCCACAGGGCACCCTGTGTGAGCAGCAGGATGTGCTAGCCAGGCCCATTGCACCCCCTCAGCCAGCAGTGGCACAGGGTCCCACACACTGGGCACTTCCCTGGAGACCCTGTGATGGTGTGGTGAGCCCTGCAGTGCTGCCAGGCTGGGCTGTGGCTGTGGTGCAGCTGGAGTGGCAGCTCTGGGACAGCCCAGCCTGTAGCCAGGCACCCACAGTAACTGTTTTACAGAGAATATGGGCCCCATTGATGCAATTTGTTTTTAATGAAGCTATTTAAAAATGAGGGTGCAGAATGTGGAATTTCCTTCATTCCTCCTACCTTGGGTGTCTTTCAAGTGTGTGCCTCAATTCCTAAATCTGTAACTGATTATAACAGTCCTTGTAGAACTATCCCTATGACAAGGGATAGTTCTTGTGGGATACCCCACTTTTGTTACAAGCATTATAGAACATGTATTTAACTCCAATGCAGTTAGAAGCTTTCTGGTTGAATGTGCCATTTTAGAGCTGAAGGTGTTAAACGAATGCACTATGAATAAAAAATGCAGATTAACTCAAAACCAGTGTTATATGTTATATCAACATTGTAGGACACTATACTGATATATATATACAACACTTTGTATACTCTTCTGGCTTCCATAGGTCATTCTTAAACAAAAATATTGCATTGTGGGAGTGATGTTTACACCAGGTGCAATAATTTCTTTAATAGATGTTTCATTTCATCTATTGAAAATGCTGAAATATTTATTTGGACTTTTCAAGGCTGATAACCTTAGAATATTTAGAACTTTTATCTACAGGAAATCATACTTGATTTACTGACACTTCTAAACATATTTATCTGTTTTTCTCTTGTTATCACATGAGAGTACAATCCTTTCTTCACATTTATGGTGCACATAAAACCCTATTCCATTTATCATTCTTGATACACATCTGCTTGCACTTCCTTAGAATGAGATGTTTTCAGCTAGAAATAGCTCTTGGCTATAGATATTTTATTTTTCAGTAAAATTTAATACTTTTATTTGGGAAATCAATCCTTGTCTTCAAGATTACTTTTTTGTAACTCACTGCAAATCATGATGATGTGCTAAATCCACAGATTCTCTGAATGTCTAGCACAAGTGTCTGTGGTTAAAGGTTACCTATTTTCTAGCAAACAGAGGTCACTTAGTTCCTGCAAGTGTTATAAACACTTTGTTAGTATTTGCTTAGAAGCATAACCTTTTCAGCATTGTTTATTTTCTTAACACTTGTATATGGTCTGTTTATTTTTTTTCTGGAAAATTCAAAGCTAATATAATTTACTATTCATGAGTCTTTGAAAGATTAACTTTTCAGCTTTGTACTGTACATTATGGAATGGCACAGTCACTCATCCATCTAAGTCCAAACACACACGTATATGCAGGATGTCTGATGAACACTAAGATACTTGAAAAGTTAGGTAGTACCAGAATTAAATTTTAGTTTCCTCATGAGTGGGCACATGCACACAATTTTTGTCATAGGGAAACAGGTATTTTTCTTCAGAAGCTTTCTGTCTCATTCACAGTAAAACCTAACTGATCTTCATTTAACAAGAGTATTATCTTAATTTTTCTCTTACTTTGCAGTTAAATGGATGGCTCCATGTTATTTTAGTGTATGTTATTGAAATTCCCTTCTGTGGTTGTTTTCACAGTGTGTTTTTCCTTATGTCCACAGCTGTAGTCCTGGAATGTCTCATTGGTTTTCACAATATCTCAGTGAGAGTGGAGGAGAGTATTATCAGGTAAACAAAACTGAAATGTGGAAATGTTAAAATTAGAAGCTTCCACTCTTTATGAGCACAGTGTTTGAGAACATGTGCTTTTATTTTTCCTACAGGTGAATCTAGTACTCATCTTATGTGGACAGGGGAAAGTAGGCTCTTTGTGAAACAGAGTGTAAATACAGAAATTTTATAATCCACCATCTTGATACCAACATTGTTTACAAGCTTTTTTGCTGATAAGTGTGTTCAGAAGTCTGCGAAAAAGTGGTATTCAGAGGCCACAGTCCACATCCACATTTAGGAGCACCCTTTAAAGGTATTTGCTTTTCTGTCCAGGTTTTGCTAGCCTCAACTCTCTTGCTCATCTCCTTCTGGCTGTCTTTATTGTAGTCCTGTCTCTCCCCTACTACAACTTGTCATCCAGTTCCATTTCTCTCATTTAGGCAGACACAGTTTCTGCTTTGCAGTTTTTTCATTTCAGTCTCATTTTCATCATAGTCTTGTCATGCATTTCTCAGGTCTCTGTTCTGGGCCCAGCCCTTGCCTGGTCCCTCCTATCTGATCATATATCAGGTTATATCATATACTGCCTCCCCCTGAAACACTCAGCTCATTTTAATCTCACTTCCAAATCCTTGTCTTGGGTTTCTCACCCAGTTTTAATGTTGATCTTGCCAGATGCCATTCAGTGACTGTCCACCTTTGCAGTTTCAGGTCCTGCAGGGTTGGAGGTGTCCAGAGAGGGGAGTGCTGTACTGGGGAGTGTGTCTGCTCAGCTATGCATTCCAAATCAGGAAATATGCATTTTTATTTTGCCTTGTGAGAAGTCTCCTAATTCCACTCAAAGTCATAATAAAAGGACCTCCTAGAAGAAACCATGAGAAATGAGAGAGTTTTTGTTCCCTGTCTCTGTCTTTCTGTGATCTTTCAGGCAACAAGGTTTCACCATGTTTCTGTCTTTCTGTGATCTTTCAGGCAACAAGGTTTGACCATGCTTCTCTTGGGTCTAGCAGGGAAGAGAGGGTAAGAAATGCCTCCTGCCTCTCATGGCTGCCAGACATGGTAGTGGAGGAACTGCTGCAGCAGGAGAAGCTGGAGGGGAAAGCCATTCCTGTGCACAGGTCTAAATTCCCTGGTTTGTCTCCCTTGGAGCAGCCTTCCCTGGGTGCAGCCGTGAGGAGTGCTGAGGAACCCTCTCTGGGGGCCTGTGCAGGGTACAGGGGTCTGTGAGGAGCATGGCCATGTTGGTGACCTGACTTCTTCTGTCATGGTAGAGACATCTACCCCAGCTTGTTCTGCTGTCTGCATGCCAAGCCAGCCCCTCAGCCAGAACCCTTGCCACTCATTTGTCTCATGAGTCTGGAATGGAGGGATCATGTCAGCTGACCAGAGAGATGTGTGCTTTGGCCAGGAGAGGCCAGAGCTCATGCTCAAACCATTCTCTGTGGCCCTGGTCCATGCTCCTTCCCATCCTCTCTTCTCTCTGCTCAGACCTGTGCTCACCAGACCCTTGAGCTGGTGGCAGAGCCAGAGCGCTGGTGCCATCAGACAGATACTGCAGATGACAGCCTGTCTGCAGATCCAGTTAAGGGCTGCCAGACTTTTTAAAAATAAAATAGAAAGCTTGCTTCATTTGTACTGGTGGTTTTCAACACACGGGGGCTTCTAAATCTGTTAGAATACAGAGAAGAACATATCAAACTCCTAAGATAAAGCAGAAGTCAGATAACTGCAGGAAAGGGGAGAAAATGCCCTGATGAGGAAATCAGAACATATCAATAAACTGCTACTTTTATTTCTCACAGTTTGGGGATGAAAGATACCAGAACTCCAAGAATTACCAGTCTACAAGCATTTCAGGTGTCTCAAAGGAGAAGGAAGTTTCAAGTGTCTGCTTTTATCAATCATGCAACTTTGAGATGTTACTCGGTGTTTCTGTGTCTTCCAGACCTCCCAGTCATGTGTGCATGCTTGGCTTTCTGAGTGATACAGGTCAAGGGCAAAGTGCCATGCAACAGTTTTAAATTTAGTGATTCTCAAAACACAATTGTGTTGATGAGGTAACCAGCATAATGATGTGCTTTGTCATTTATAGAGTAATTTTTAAAAGATTAAAAACTTAAAATTTGGAAGACAGAGTAAGCCATGAATGCTTGGCAAGAATTTCACAGATCCATCAGTAAGGCAACGAGACAAATTGATTCAGTTTCCAAGGGCTTTTTGTTTTGTTTTGTTTTTTATTTTCAAGTGCTGCTCAAATATGCCAGATTACCAACTTTTCAGAAACTGAAGTTCTTTATTACTGAACATATATTGAACCATTCAGGCCCCAAAAATATAGTTCAATTTCTCTTTACTGAACTGCACTGCAGTTTAAAAAATTGCCCTCAATTTGACAAGCTTAAGGCGTTGACCTGTGGGGCATTAAATGAATAAATAAACTATTGCTAAGGTTACCAAACACTGTATTTGAGTAAACAGATGCTTCCAAGAGCCATAACTCACATACAGTTTAAAAGAAGGAGTATTGCTCAAATCATGTGAGTACTTGATAATCTCAGATTCCTGTTTCAAGTTAAGTGTTGTGGTGGACAACTTTCTGAATTGCATATTTTTTGCCTATTAATGCTTTATTAAGGAATTAAAGTCTGGAAAATGGATCTGTTTGAGATCAACATATTGCCCAATACTTACATAGAGAAACAACATAAATCACAAAATACATTATTTTCTCAACGGAGGCCTTGGCATATACAGACATCCAGCTTCTTTTGGAATGAATCACACAGAAGCTGAACTGCTCACTTCTATAGTGACTCATTTTAATACACTTCTTTCTTAGACCCTGCTCAGGAAACAAACAAATTCATCAGCACAAATATGCCCCATCTGCACTGTTTATTTCAATCACTGTTGGTTCTTATCATGTCATGTTTTGTGTCATGGGGGACCCAGTGCCCTAAAATGGACATAAAGCCATGTGTAGTGTGAATGGAATGAAACCTTATCTCCTTTTCAATTCATGCACCAGAGTGTATAACATTTCTTAATGTGTGAAAACTTCAAGGAAATCTTAACCTGGCTTGGTAAAAGGAGCATCAGCAGCCCTGTGGAAATGAAACACATTGTTTTGACTGCTTCAGTTGAAAGGCACTTTGGTATCTGAAGCAATCTACATTGTGTGGTCAGATGTAATATGATTTTTATTCCCCTTAATTGTCAGGAAAAATAGGGGAAGATAATATCATTAGGCCACTGACAAAACCTCAGGCTCATAATACTTTCTGATGCTGAAATTGATAGTTTGTAGATTGTATCTATTTGGATATTACTGTAATCCAAAAAATTAGAGACTAAGTTAGATATCCAGTCACCTTTTAAATGCTTTCTAAACCAGCCTGGTGTCTGTGAATATGCTGTGTTTCTTTCTATTTGGTTTAAGCAGCTTGAGTAGGGGAATCTGGTTATAAATACCTATTTATATTTGCCATATTTTTCATTTTCTGATAATCTCATTTTTGTTTATTTAACAAATACGTAGGCAACACCTGGAAAGGCCATCAGTTTGCAGTATTTCACCTCTAAGGTGATTTTTTGTGTTAGATAGCTGCAGGAACCCGCAGAATTACAAGTACTTCATTTATTTTAGAAAATCCATTAAAAAGAGTAAGTTTCTAAGCTAAGTAAGACTCAATATTATTTGTATTTCTCAAATATCTTTCAATGAAATGATGCCATAGCACCTCTGTATGTAGATCCTTGCATGCTGTTGCAAACTACACTGTTGTGGGATACATAAGTTATATGTAGGAGTCATTTAATATCATTTTTATGCTTGTTAATCTGGAAGTGTATCTTGTGTAACATTATCACATTTACTCCTTTTTGTTCTCATTTTAAGCTACCAGCTATTTATCATTTCAATGTTTCCCCGTGGAAAAGAATGATTTACTCTAAATCCATCTTTTCTGCCATATGAAATGACTGACCATAGGAGAGGTTGGAGGAAGAGCTGCTGGAAAAGATAGGAGGGGACAGGGGACTCTGGGGTCACTGATTTCTATGCCAAAGGATTACAGCACAATTTTCTGCTTCAAATAAGATGCCTTAAACAACAGTTTTGGATTATGCTTACTCCACAATTGGATTGCATCCCTTTTGTTGTGCAATATGCAAATTCCCAGATAGTGACAACACCTGCCAGAAATAATGGCTAGTTACAGGACCCTAAATTTTGGGTAACTGGTCAAATGAAATGCTCCAAAGAATTTCCAGCAAGACTTGCTCATATATTTGGGTAGTCTGATGAAAATTTGTTAAGTCTAAATTTTATTCTCTCTCCTTCCAGGCTACAAGGAAGACACTTTAACTTGCAAGAGTGGGGGGTGGGGGGGAGTGTGTGGTCTGTGGGGGAAGACAGATATAAGAATTAAGTTCAATAATTGAAATATATACTCAGAGAGGTTTTTTTATGTAGGATTGAAGCTGGATCTTCCTATATATTTCTTGCCAGCTCACCAGCTTAGTAACACTTGGCACAGCTAAGAACTATCTTTAATTAACAGGCAGTTGTGAGTTTGTGGGAGGTGTAAAAGATTGAATCACCAAATGAATAACTGAATAATTGAATGAAGCCCATTTTCTTTTTCCAAGATGGTGTTCTGCTGTATTATGATGTAGGTGTATGTTCAGGCTAATCCAGAGGGCAGGCCAAATAAAGCTCCCCATAAAGGTACTGGTTGTATATGTGGACATGATCAGCACATTAAAATAAGGGTGAAGTATTCCAGGGAAAATGCTGACAAAGCATATGTGTCTCAGTGTCCTGACAGCCTCTGGTGTGCTAAAACATATTCCAAGCCTGATGTGTCATTTACTGAATCACTGTGCTCTCAGTGTATGAAGAAATTGTGAAGAGGATGTTTGTTTTTCTGACTGGGGAGAGAAATGTATGGTTTCTTGGAGTTTCCTTTGTTGCTTTGTCATTCCTTGCTCAAGCTGGCTAGGCTTGCTATAGCTGAAGGTGACCTGATTTTGATCCTGTCAAATTCCTTTGACTGTAGTAGAAGGAAGTGATGCAGAAACCATATAGTTGAGTGGCAGGACATAATTAATCCAGCCACTCAAGCTAGGTATGCACAATGCCTCATCTTAGAGATAGCACAATTGCAGCCTTTAAGCTTGTTCAGTGATATTTTTTATGCAAGTTTTCAAACTCTTTCATTAAGCACAGTAGAAGTTGACTACAGACTACACAGGAGTGATGAGTCCATAACTATTTTGCAATATGATTCCATGACCTGTCTAGCCAAAATGTTTAAAGTCTTAGTTTCAGAGAATTACTACTAAGACTTCTAATCAGTTATCTGAACACTGTATATTAAAAAAATTACCTCTGATTACTGAAGACTGTCTGATTCTAAGTGCCTAAGGTGCTACAAACTTCCTGATCCAGAGTCACCCTGCTGTGAGAAACAATTGGCAGCAAATGATTGATTGATTGAATGCTAAAAAGAAGTTTTTCTAACATTTTAAAAAGAAGTTTTTCTAACATTTTAAAAAGAAGTTTTTCTAATGTGCACTTGCTGAAGGCTGTTTTACTTACAGCACCTTTTCCCTCCAAACATTCAAGCAAGTTACCTGCAACACTGATTTTCTCAAATGTCATGAGCTTTAGATGTGTTACCACTTTTTAAAATGAGATTAAGTGTATTACTGTACTCATTTTTTCCACTTTCCTTTTGTTTTGAGTCTGCTAAGTTAACAGTTTTTTTCCCTAAAAGCACACCAATTTATTCAGGACTGTGCAAATCACTGTAACTTTGCAGTTTATGTTTTGTGTTCTGTAAGGAAGCCAAATTTTTAAAATGCAAACATTTAAAAAAAATTTAAAAATGCAGACATTAAAAAAAAAATCTCCCATGCTACTCCACTGCCTCTTCTAGCTGTGGTTTGTGAGAAACCATCAACGTACATTTTAATTCCAAGAAAAATGCCCTTGAAATTCCTAGAAAAATCTTGAAAAACTGTGAATCCCATTCTCCTTTTATACAGAGAAGAAAAAAAGAGAAAGCTTTCTTCATAATGCACTACTTTTGTGGAACTCTTTTATTGTTGCTTAACTTTGCAGCACCTTGGAACATGAACTGAACTGCCTTGTTCACAGCTATCAGTTCCCAAGGTGGTGGCAAGGTGAGTGTTGTGACAGTGATGGTAAACCCTTCGTGGATCAGTTCCATGGTAAATAATTCTGTTGATGATGCAGAACACTGCACAGAGAATCCTAGTCTTCCTCCAATTCTTTTTCAACCTTCTGGCATATGATCTAATTCTGTAAGTAGATAAATATTCGTTATTGCCTCTTGAGGTAGCTTTTCTTTTTTTATTCTGGAAACCACCTTACTTTTACAATTAGCACCCAAGTGTACTCTGAAATGCCCATCAGATTTTTGAGCTGGGTCATCCTGTTCCTTTATAACACATGTTTTGGGTTTTTTCCTGTGCTCAAGACAATTTTTATTTCAAACACTCTAGTGAAAAAACAACCCAAAACCAAAAAACGATCAACCCAACCCAAAACAAGAAAAGGAAGTGTGCTTGGGAAAATATGATGCTTGCATCCCTCTCCAGGTTTTCAGTCAAATCAGTGGTTAAGAAAGCAGTTCCTTCCAATCTTTGGGTGTAGGCTTGTAGCTGTTCAATGAAAGCTTTCATTATCAAGGGATTATTAAAATGTGATATACTGGGAGTGAGGTGGGCTTGTAAACTTGGGTTTTAGTAGCCGTATGTGTCCTTCATGTCATTTGAAATTCCATCTGAATAGGGACCAGACTCTCTATTCAAGAGAGCACTGCCTTCCAGTCTGATAAGAGTACATGTAAGTGCTTTCATTGAAACAGAGTGGTTCAAGTCCATGCTAAAAATAAAGCATGTCTGTACATAGTTTACTGCATCAAGAGTGGTTTGCTGTGAGATAACCCCAGTACAATTTTATCACTGCTATGCAAGTGTTCAATAGTAGGTGGAAAAGCTTAAAACTCTCATTAATTTCATTCCCAGGCAGATGTAAACTTATCCTTTCACCTGGAGATCATTTCAGCTGTTTTTCAATAGGTTGAATTTGTAAAAAAAGATCTCCTCCATAGCTTTCTGCTGAGAAATTGTTATTCCTTTTTATATTTAAAATAAGTGTATGTGCTTACAGTTATTTCTACTTACACAAACCAGGTCTTACCACAATTAATAATTTATCCTGTATTGTGATCAGATTTTTTTAAAACAAGTTAATATTTCTTAGTTCTGCAGAATTTATTGTATGCTATAGTCTTGTAATAAACTTGTTATGTTCCTGTGAATTTCTCTGAAAAGAAAATTTAGCTTACAATGCTACAGCAAAACAGATTGCTTCACATAGTTTTCATGAAATTAAAGGATTTAAGCCTGTCAGAAGAAAATCTAATATGTAATTCAGCAGCTGAAATTATGCTGGAATGAAATATTTTCAGATCTCACGAAATGAAATCAGATGGGTAAATCAGATGGGTAAATCAGATGTGGCTGGGTAAATAGAATGGTTGCAAGTAATATTGTCTTTTAGAAGGTTTTTCTTTTTCTTTCTTTTATATCCATGTACATCTTGGCTACCTCCTGGGAAATTGATCAAATATTTGCAGGTAAAATAACATGAATTTTCAGAAATTGCTGAATTCATGCATCTATCTATCTATCATCTATCTATCTATCTATCTATCTATCTATCTATCTATCTATCTATCTATCTATCTATCTATTTTAATTTTTTAATCAGAGGTTCAGTTTATTATTCATCTGGAAAAGGTACTTCAGACTTGAAATAACCATGCAGATTACTGTCCTTGTTGAATTCATTACTTCAGATTATAGAGAGCTGTTAAATTATTTTTAATTGAAGCTTGTGAAGAAAAGACAAAGCCTTATTTTTATTACTTAAATCATTAAAAAATGGGTAAATAAATAAATTTCTATAGTGCCTTTACACAAGCTTTTCCTGTAGATCCATGTTGCATATCTCATCCTGAGCCTGGCAGGCTGAATGGAAGATCAAAAGTGCCATTAGCAATATAGTTTATCACAGACCATAGATGCAAATATGCTGGGTAAAATGCTAAAAGGATAGAAACAAAATAACACAAAGAAGAAAAGATGGAGTCAGCTTCAGCTCTCCATAGGATAAACCACTATTACTGACCTTGAATCCACAAATGCTTTTGTGCACATACAACTGAAAAACTGGGAGATGGCAATAAGCCATTCCCATAGTTCAGAAAACTGCAGATTAACTATGTTTTTTTAAAAGTAATGTATTTTATTAATGTAATTCAAAATAGTTTAGGTGTTTGTCCCTTGCTTTTTAAGGTACTTTTCAGGGAAAAAATAATTATTACAGGGTTAATACAATAGTTTAAAATTTTTTTCAAAATTATAGTCAGAGAGAACAAAGTCAGAATTTTCTTGAATCTTTTTTTATCCTGACATTCTTAATGCTTTGTTTATCAGATCACATCTCAGCTCATTCATTAGTCATCCTAAAATTGTGCTACTGTGGCGACAATACTTCATACAATCTTAAGCAAAATCTATTGATACTTTAATTCTTCTGGTTCATTTAGTAGCAAGAAATTTTTCAGTCACAGTAAAAAAATAAACACACTCTAAAAACTAAAAGAAAGCAAGAAGGCAAGTCCTCCATATGGATCAAAAATGGAAGGAGGAAGTCAGATGCCTGATCTCAGCCTGGGACCTCTGTAGAAGGTACCAAATGCAGAACCTTCAGATTTTTGGATGAAAAGTGGAATGAACAGAGACATAGGGTCTGGAGCTCCTCAGACTGTGGGAGGCAGAGACCAGAAAACTGGGTTAGGGTACTTCTGGTCTCTGAAGGTATCACAAACCCACAGTGGTGGCACCACGCAACTCAGTAACTGCTTGGGAAGGCGACTTTGTGAAGTTCTCAGGAGCGTACCAAGCCTTTAATGTAGAAAGAAAAGTGCACTACCCTTGAATTGGAATGAGCCCATTAAGGTCCAGGAGGCTGAAGCAGTCATAGGAATTGCTCTTCCAGCATTGGATCATTTAGAGAGACCTTCCATCCCTGCCATTCCATGCTGCAGCTCTCTGTCTGTCTGGAGATATTCCTAGAAGATTGTGAAGCTCACAGGGTGAAGTTGAGAGTAATATGGTTTCTTTACAAGAGAGAGCACCTCTCTAAATCTCTTTCCCTGTGGGATAAATATAAATTTTGCTGAAATATTTGTTAAAAAATTAGACATTTTGAGTGCAAATAATAAAATACCTTGTTTTTTCTTTGAGATGTGATTGTATCAAAACAGATCTATTTCTAGTCCTGGATTCTTACAAGGTTCATGTTTCTTCCTTCCAAATTTTGAGAAATCCTTACATAGCTGAGGTGCTGGAGATGACCTCAAAGACACTAATTAATATTCCAGAATGTTAATGGCATAGCATGAGGAGGGAAGTGGGTTACTAAGGAATGGCAAGTAATCACCCAGTAACTGAAGTTGTGCCACAGCTCTGTCATAAATTTCCCCATGTCTACCCCTCCACCCACAATATTCTGCTGAAAGAGAAATCCTGGAACCGATAACATTTAACAAAATCCATCTCATCCTAGAGAAGACTGTTAAAATATGAAAAGAGGTTTAAACCTAGGAGGAAGAAGAAATATGAAATCTCACTGTTTTTAGGATTGGCAGGACTTCAGTTGTGTATAGGAAAATTTAGTTGCTTTTGGTTTTCTTGTCCTCTCCCCCCAGTGGTAACTGACTGCAAGTGTGGGAAATATAGCAGTAAATAATGCAGTAAATCAATTAAAACATGAACCAGAGTGTACTGGCCTGTGCAGTAATTCAGCTAAAAGGTGAATGCTCTGTGGGAACTGAGCATGCCCAGCACAGTCTGAATCTGCAGTAAGGATCTGTTGTGTTATTGCAACCCTTTCTTCACTGTAAGACAACTCATGTTTTTCAGAGGTTAGACTGGCCTTATTTAATGGAAGTTTTGCAGACATCAGAATCTCTCAGACAGTAACAATTGAATCATCCTGAAGAATTCAAAGTTTCAGCCAAAAAGCTAATATTTGCTGAAATCTGGAACAATTACAGAAGTGTGAAATGCTGAAGAATATTTATTTCAGGAAGTAATTAAAATTTTGACAATTCTAAAAATACATAAAGAAGTTTGTCTGAATAATTTCATCCATTAAATGATTACCATAATATGGTAATCTAATTTTCACTTGTGCTAGTAGCTAATAGTTTTTCTTATTGTTGGTTTGTATATATCACTATGCCCTGGAGATATCTACTGAAATTGTAAATATATTGTACTTGACACAGCTGTGATAAAAAATAATCATGGGCCCAAAATCTGATATGGATGCTCTATAATTTTTCTCAGTCTATGATTGAAGACCCATAAAAATGACATCCCTATATGTCTTCTAAATTTCTATAGTGATCCTATATCTCCTTAGGCCCATTACACTGCTTTAACCTTAGGCCTGTTCTTCTTCCCGTGACTGTTCTCAGTCTTTTATTTAAGATATTATCAATGCAAGGATCATCAAATGCTGGGAATTTACAGATAATCCCCAATGTCATCAGAAAGAAAGCAAACTACCAATAACTTTGTACACCTCATGTCACTTTGGTTTTAAAATTCCCTGGGAAATTTGGTCAGCAACCAGATTAAAATAAACATTTAAGCATTTTGAAAATGGCATTGCAGTTCTGTTTTTTCAAAATTCTTGTCGTGTTCTTGGCTTATAATATCATTGACATGACTTGGTCATGTTTTGTTAAGTTGACCTCGCCGAGGAGAAGTCCAATTTTGGGACAAGGTTAAGAGGCAACAAGAGGTTGTTTTTAAATGTACAAAGATCATCATTTGTCCTTATAAACAATGCTAGATTTGAACTGGTCTCTCTCTAAATCCAGCTGCTGGGTCATGGAAAGCACTGGTTTGCTGGCATAAGAACCAGGAAAAATGCAGAAGAGAGGGTGAGAGTGAGTGTGTTTGGTGAGCAGAATGGAGATTGCTTGGAAGGTAAAGCAGTGCAGGGATCACAGGTCGGACAGGAACTGGAAGGCTGTGAGAAAACAATGCAGGTATAACTTGTCCCAGTACGGTGCGATACGAGGGGCAGGACAAGCATCTGCCAAGGACCTGTGGAGCTGTGCTGTCTGATGGGGAGAGCCAAACCACACAGTGTGTTTGTGTCTTCGTTCTGTTCCTTTTGACCTTCATTCTTTTGGGACCATTTTTAGAAAGCTTAGTCATTGTGTGGCATTAGCAATATATTTCCTGGGAGTTCTGGGACTTTCTGAGTGTTGCAACCTTAAATGTTTCTTGGGAAAGTGTTTTATTTATGAAGGATCTTTAAGTAGCAAGGTCAGTGTTCTGTTTTGGGGCAAAAGTTTCCCTCTTGTCAGAAAGAAACTCTTCCTGTGTTATGTCATTTTTTCTTCTTGATTGTAAGTTTTCTTAATGATGATGGTGACTTGTCTATTGTTGAAATAAGTTATATTTCACTAGATGGAGTTTTGAAGAAGAGGCAAGAGAAATGTATCAATCAAGATAAAAATAAGCAGTTAAAAATTGCTGAGTATGTGTTACACATTACTATAGGTATATGTTACACATTTTAAATCCTCATGCTTTGTTTTTGGAGAAAATCTGGTGTCAGAAAGCTACAAGACAGGAATATTTGCTATATTCTTTTACAGAGAAATTTTATCTCTCAACAATTGCTAGGAAAGAGTTGGTTTCAGACAAAAATCTATTTAAAATGTTATCTATTTATTTATAAGTTATATATGGCATATATATGAAATGTAAATATGTTTTTTTCAGGAATTGTCATGGAAAAAAGAAACACTTGATAAAGGATGTTATTTGGTTAATGGTAAAAAGTGTTTCTTATGAGTAAAATCATCAGAAAAGTCCTCTCCAGCACTATCTGCAGCACACTTGCCTTCTGCAAGTCATCTGCTTGTCATAGCACCAATTTATTGCACCAATAACTCAGTGTCTACTATTTTTTATGATGTAATGGTAAATTATACACAAATTTGCTATGAACAAATGTAGAATATTTTAGTGAACCTTGTCTCTCATACAAATTTTCATTCAGAGAAGACAAAATTATAGACTGATTTAGTTTGACAGGGCCCACAAGAAAAGTTAAGGAATGAAGTTATACTGGTTTTATAACTTGATAAATTACTTTAAATGAATTTGTGAAAGAAAAGAAAGAGGAGTCTTGATAAGGTGGCAACTTGATCATTACTTAAATGGCTGTGATTGAAAAACCTGGAATGCTGACATCTGAAACAGCCATCAGTGCCATGTTTGCTACACAGAAAAATTTCTATTTTTTGTGAACTGGAATTGCTGAGTAATTACTGCTCTAAAGACATATCTCAAGCTCTTGATGAACATGGAAGCTGCCAACATTTTTTTTGAAACATACTGCCATTTATAGAAACTGTATTTTAAACTATTAAAATTTTCTTTACAGTTCCAATTGCAGAAATGTTTTAAGTGCTATTTCAAATTTACTTGACAGTATATCTTTAATTGCTTATGTTTCCTTTGCATAAGTGACTTTAGATGTATAGGACTCCCTCTGACTACCAAAAGTTTGGCATAAGAAGATAAAAATAAGGGCCATAATTAAACTTTAAACGTAAAAGCATTTCTGGCATTAAGATAGTTCCCAGAGCCACTCAGAGCTATAGGATTTTAAGGAGAAGATATGCTACTAAAGTCAATTGCTAAATAAAACTGAATTTCTTTATAAAGGAAATTTTTCTGTCTATTACTTATTCTCTCTGCTTGCTCTTACCGAATTCAAGCAAGATGTGTTCTGACTGCTTGGCCATTTCATTCATTAAAATGACAGAATTCACTGAATTCCACTGCTGACCATGTAGCTACCCTGAAAGTTTGATGCAGTTGCTCCTCAGATGTCACCAGAGATATACCAAAGCATGTTTCTAGCTGCAGAGGAAAGAAATTAATATTTTTCAAAGGGAACTGGTACTGTGGCTATATCAAACTTCTGAAAGGCTGCTTGAAAATGTTCTCAGCAAGAGTTTTGATTTCTTCCTTGTCTCAGGCTTACATAAATAATTGCATGAATTTCAGGACAAGAAGCAAGGAAGACTGATCCTGGGGCAATGGAGAAAATCTTAAGCAAGACAAGGAGGATTACTCATGCTGGTATTTTTTTCATTGCAGTTTGTTTGCATTAAGGTGCCAAGAATTTTTAATATACATTAAGAGGAACTATGTGCCTGCTTACTGGCTGCTCAATCAGATCAGACTTGCGTGGTTTCTTTACTATAATACAACTGATAAAGTTTGCAGTTGAAATTACTACAAGAAGTGAAATGGTATGTTGTTTTTCACAGCTTTGTATTTTATTTCACAGAAAGTTTTAAGCTGTGTTGCTTACAGATTTTATTGAGGTGTAGATTCTAGAATAGATAAATGTCTGTTTATTTGCATAAAAAGGAGTTAGTCACTTTTTGAAATCAAAACTTCAGGGATGGGCTCAAAGATTTTAAACTTTTCTATCAATGAAAAATTATATTTGTCTGAATTATTTATTTTTATTTGGTTATGTTGTTGGGTTTTTTTTTTATTTTTAAAGATACTCACTGCAGTATGAAATAACCCAGGACATAATTTCCAGTACCAAACTACTAAACATATCTGACTCCTGAAAAAATAAAAGTCCCAATAAATGTTAAAATTAGATTAGAAAGTCAAAACTCAGAAAATCTCAGTCAAAATGGATTAATTTTTAAGGTCAAAAAAAGTTAATATCACTAAATATTAGGGTCTTCTCTGGAAGAGAAAGTGAGGTACAGATGCATGAATCCATGAGATAGACAAGTTAAGTATTGCAGCCCTGCCTGCTTGTCACATGTTTCTGGCAACACACCACCTTCTTTATCCTTGTGTTGCAAGTGGTGTAGGAGCCCTGAAAGAAATGTCTCAGTGAGCCTGCATTTCTCACACATCTTTGTTATGGGAGCACGTTGAGTCTAATACTTCTTTACTCACAAACCTGGACAGGAATGTGTTTATCAGTGCTTCTCTGTTAATGATGGTCACTTTGCTGCTCACCTTCCATGAAATGGTGCTTGATGCACTTAGGATCTTCATACATGTCCTAGGTATAGAAATGGAGGAATTTGGCCTTTTTGCTCAGGTGGACACCATGAGCATAATGAACATGGGAATTTTATACTTGCACATTAACAGAAATTTCTGATCTATGTTTTGTGTATTAAGAAGAAAAGAACACAAACAATCTAAAAAATCAGCCTAATCCTGCCATTTAGCATGCGTTTAGTTCAATTCCTGAATTTAGGTGCCGGGTGGTCTAACCACAGTTTTTCTATAGATCTCAGGCAAGAGTAATGTCCCTTGCCCAGACCATAATATTCCAGGAATGCCAGTAGCACAAGACTAATCATGGAGGTACATTTCAAGCCAAGAAAGAACATGGTAGTGTTTTCAAGCACTGAGTATGACATAGGTGTCTGTCTGGATATTCTGAGATGCTCAGTTGGTCCTAAAGGCTTAAAATCCTGGTTTGAGCACCAAAGAGCTTGAATTTATAAATGCAATTAATTTAATAGTTGCATAATAAATAGAGAAAGAAATGACAAAAGACTGTGGAGGAATAGGGTCCTTTTGAGAAGGCCTGATGATAGACAAAATGTTCATTATTCCAGATATTTCTTGATTAGAAGAGCTTTATCATATACTTTTTTCCCTGGTAATGTATTCTATCAAACATGATAGATTAAAATAAGTTACTGAAGGTTTAAATAATTTAATCACCTCTAGAAATATCTGGCAAAGATTTTTGTGTGTGGGTGAATGTGCTCACAGAAGCTGCTTTGCACTTCTTAATACTTCCAGCTTATAACTGTAACCAAAAAAAGCAATAAAATATCAATGTGATTGTCCAAAACACTGAAACAGTTGCCATTCAGTTTGCTGGGACCGCCACATGGTTTCTATCTATTAAATTTTCAGGAAGAGTGTAAATGTTCTGTTCTTTCTTATATTTTATAGTGATGTAGCTATATTTTGTTTGTCAGATAATTTGTCTCTCTTACTTTATTAGATTGGAAAGACTCCTTTATTTTCCCCTCATAGAATATTGCAGTTCTGACTAAGCAGCAATTAAAAATATTATTGGTTATTTTCAAATCACTTACAACTCACATAAGGAGTACTGCATTGTGGTTACTTGCTGTTCTTATAGTAGATACACATTCAAGATCATTGTATCCATTATTCAGTGCTTCTGAGCTTGCTTTGGTGACTGCATTTGCGAGTGCTGAATGCTGTTTCTGATAGATGTGGGCATGAAACTGCTTACTTAATTCCACTGAAATCTCTGGGACTACTTTGTCTATAGAGTTATGCGTGATTCAGTATTTTGCTGGACTGGGGTCAAAAAGTTCAGTGCTCTTTCAGCCTGGCTTATTAGGCACTGACCATGCAGCTTTAAAGTCTTAATTTAAAGCTTAATTTAAACCTGGACAAGGCCAGATTTCTATCATGTAATGCAATCTGCTCTTTTCAGTTTCCAGTGTAATGTTCACTTGTGTGTAGACAGAAGTGCAACGGGACCATTTGCATAGTAAATGAAGGGCTGCCCAAGTCATACTGTAATGTGTTGACAATAAATTTAACTAACAGATTTAGCTTAATTTTTAAGAGTCCTAACTGCATATTGTATATAGACAAACATGTCTGATGCCCAGCATGACTCACGTTTAGTTGTTAATATAATCCTGGAGATAAGGTATTTGACTAGAGCATGCCTTCTTGCATGCTGAAACTGAGATCGTTATATAATACCAGGAGCAGCAAACAACTTTTTCAGAGTGGAATGGAAACCATTCAGGAGTGGGAACTGAATGCCAGTTTCATTGTCACCTATAAGGAACCAAACAATAAGGCATTGTAGGCTCACAGTCAGAGCTCAGAACAGGAGGTTTAAGTGCACCAGCCAGTAGGCAAACTCATCCAGGCTAAATTCTGCCAGATAGAATATATCTGTTAACAGACTCATTAGGTAAATTTTAAATTTTTAAAAACCTTGTGAGAAATGTTCTTGGGATGAACAAGGGATGATGCAATGCACCAGGCAGTTCGTAGTAAGAGTGAGTTCATAGTAATCTTTTATTCACTGGCCTCAAGATATTTTACCATGTAAGCAGCTCTTTTAAACTTGATTTTACAGACTGGAAATGAAGAAGTTAGGGGCTGTGCTCCATGGGAACAATAACATTTTAAACGAAGGAAAAAAGATGCTATAGACATATAGAGGAAGTGATGAAAATGGTTTTCGTTTGGTGTTTTTGTGGAGAAAAAGTGTTCTGATAGTCTAGTTCTGAATACATACTGATGTTGTCATTTACCAAGTTACCAATTTTATTTCACCACATAAAAGCGCTGATAAGAATTTATTCCTATCAATCTCTTAGGCATTTATAAGAAAGTTCTCTTTATTCCTCATCATCACCTGAGCAACTATGAAAAAAAAAATGAGCAGGGTCAGCATACTAGGATCTTCCCTTTGCCTAGTTAGATCCAACAATGAAATAACAATGCAAAGCAGCTGGATTTAAGAGACAGAAGAGCTAGGATGGATCTAACTATATAGAAGTCCTGCCCTGAGGTATGAACTTTCTGGAAAAGGTCTACAATATCCTTAAAAAAAACTCATAAGAGAGATTATGTTCTGGTTAATGATAAGGGCTAGAGTTGTAATAATTCTAATTATAGTCCAAGTATAGCATTCTAATATTAGAACTTTTCTACTTGAGAATACAGAATTAGAAAGTTTTGTATGTCATGGCTCCCTCTAAATATGCAGAACTTCTGTCAAAGATAATGCAGGAGAAAATGTGTTAAATCAATACTTCCTCCCTTTCTCTCTGTATGCCTTCTGGTAAAACTGAACAAGGATACAGACAGCTGTTATCAAAACTGAAACATTGATTTGATGAAGGAGTCAGAATGTAAATCTTTGTAGTCTCATGTTGGTGGAATACTTCCTTCAAGCATTTTCTGAAGAGGACAGAGGAAGAGCACCCCTGAATAACAGTTGCAGTGCTCTTCAGGATGTTCTGCCAAGAAGAAGCTCCATCTCTCTTCCTGGCAGAGGTGACAATAAAGATTTTAATCTTAAATTTATTTCCAGGCAGTGGTTAGTGTTTACCCTCCAAATATTGCAGATTGCATTCATTAAAAATCATGTTCAAAAACGTTGATGAGGAGAAGGCTCTTTGCTGCTGCTGAACTTTTACAGATGTGCAGATATTCCCATGCATACCTCACACATTGCAAGGCTGGCAGTTACATGTAATAAATATCAGATTGTCCTTCAATGGTGTTATTTTTTATACTCATTAAAAGGAATAGTTCTCTAATTTGAATTTAACTGTGGTGAATCATATCACTCTTCACAACTGAGATATTGCAGTCCCATCTACAACAGGAAATTGTAAGAAGAAAGAAAATCCAGGAGAAAATCCAAAAGAATTTGGAGTTCAGAGCAGGTATTGCATAGCTATATGGGTCAAACCCACAGAATTTGGTACTTCTATTTCTGTGTGGTGATGCAGTTGTTCTGCACCAGCACCCTCACAAAGCAGAAGAGTAGGAAAAACTGTAGGTGGGATTATTCATTCATTTCTAGCGTATCCCAGTGAGGATTCTTCCATACCAAATATAGGACTAATCAGTCTTTAAAATAACATCATGCCTTACATGATGTTATTTCCCCTACATTTTTTACTATTTGTTTTATATTCAAGGGGTTCTCCAGGGAATATTTCTTTAAAATTCCCAGGATAACAGAAGAGTCTGGTGACAAGTTATTACAAGAGCCTTCATTTCCTTAGAGCAAGTTTGTATGTGACAAAGTTTGAAAATATTTATTGTATTGCAACACTCAGACATTATGGAAGTTAGTGAGGCCTAAAGGGGAAGGGAAACACAGTTAACATCCATTTATCAAGAACAGTAGAATCTCATCTGTCCTTCTGAGAAGCGTGATTTTAGATCCAGTTTGGGACTTATATCTAATTGTAGCTGTAAACTTCCTCAAATGATTGTCTGCTATTTCTGTTGATCCATAAATTCTCATTGCTGTGTACATACAAAGCAAGATCATTAAAAATGTCAAAAATAACAAAAAAATAATATTTACAGTCCAGTCTGGAAAATTGAACCCCTTACAATATGCTGCTCAAGAGGCCTGAGGTAATTTATCCATTAAGTTAGAAATGCAACACAAAATTCTTATGCTTCATGCACAATCTCAATATTAACAGAGCACATTGTGAACAGCAGGATTCATACAGTACAGTAGAGAGGGCCAAAAGGTCAAAATTTTTAGACTGAATTTAATATTTGAAATGGGCTGTAGTAAATTATTTTGTAAGATGTCCACACCTGAAATTACTTCTAGTATCATCTACTTGTGCACCCTTCTTAACTCTGCTAGGATAACCCTTCAGGTTTTTATTCCCCAAAGACCAGTTATAATGTGAAATGGGACTGAGCTATTTTCCTCAGATGTGGTCCAGGCTGTTTTCAGTTTTGAGGAGCAGATGTTAGTATTGGGTCCCCTTCAGGTCTCCTTGCTACATTTCCCTCTGGGTTTCACAGACTTGTAGTTGTCCCACTGGACTTTCAGCTTAGATGTTCCAGTCTGTGACCCAGGGAAGCCATAAAATTTTGCTGCTATAACACAAACATGCTCTTATTCTGTCCCACCTGACTTACACAAAGCTGGGAAATGTTTCTAAAACTGACCTTTACTTCCTGAGAAAGGTTCGAAAGCTATCATGTAAAAGAAGCTGAACTTATATTTACTTCCAGGGTACTTATGTATTTCAGGGAAAATTAGCAATCTAGAAAGTGGATTAATCTCTTCAGAACTAATGTCCTCTGTAGGATTCTCCCCTGAAAATGTAGTTTATATGCCTGACCTTTGAAGCCACCTTATTGTAGACCTCTGGCTGAAACGCTGGTTGTATAATCAAGCTAGGATTTGGTTTATTTTTCTTCTGTTAGTCATAAATGAACTAGCATGGTTTGCAATGACACATTTAGTATATTGTCTTCTTGCTTTTTCAGAGAGTGTCTCTGAGTGTTTATACATGGTCACAAGAACTAATACACCTACAGAGCCTGTATTTTTCACAGTGTTAAGTCAGTAGTGTCTCTGTTGGAGACTGTTTGTGTTTGTCTTCTGTTGTCACTGTTTTTGTTCAGCCACAAAAAAGTTAGATGAAAGAGCATTGTTGCAATTAAGAGTTTTGGCACAGATTTTTAGACTAGTGTTCAGGACATCCAGATGAAAAGAAATTTTGGTATTTGGTAAAGCTTATTCCCTGCACTTGTTTCCAGAAGGTCAATATAAGTCACAGTTTGCTATGCAAGCCAGAATTCTGAAGAGAAAAAACATTTTAAGCATTCCTGCTTGGCTAATCAGTATAGAACTGACTATCTCCCTAGGTTATGAACATTCTTACTCCATTTTTGTTGTTATTTGAGCCCAGGTTTTACTGGTGTGATAATTTAGAATTTAGAATTTGTACAAATGGTGTCATGTGTGTTTCAAGGTCTGTTATTAAAACCCAACCCCATATAGGAATGTCTTCTTTTTCCTTATGCTAAATTTTTATTGGGAGAGAAATTGTAAGACGTACATTGTTGCTTTACACCTTTAGACTGGAATGCATCTTTTTGCAGCAGATATATCTCCTTTTGTTTACTATAGTAGCTGTTATTTTATCGCAGATCTGTAGATTGGCAGCAGTCTCTGTCAGAGGCTCACATGAATTAGTTTCATCATTTTGCATGTCTCTCTTACTGAAGTTATCTACTAGTCCAAGCCAAAATTCATTATGCTGAGACACACAATGTTATGATTATATCTTAGTATTACTGGGAAAAGGCACCAAATAATGTGTGATGTGTTGGTTTTAGTTCTTTCTGTCATAAATTTTATAAGTGATGTGGCAATTGAAGTGAAGCAAGATTGAAGCAACTTCTCTGCAAAGTGTGCAGAGAAGATTAGAAAAATTGCCCATTTTTGTCGTTTTCATATTCCAGACACTGGAAATTCATTCTCGTTCCTTTTCACCTGTCTCACACAGTGATGACATACCAAGAGAGAAATTCAGAACACAGCAAAACGTACTTGGTATTTCAAACAGTGAACTTTTCTCTTATCATGGACTTCTCTTGCAGATGTTTTGCTTCCTGTATCTTGATGCAAATGAAAAAGATGAAAAATATATTGTGTTGGATTCCTTTCTCTGCTTAACTTTTGAATGCAAGCTGGAAGGCCAGATGATGGCAGGCTGTTGAGGACTGTGAATCACTTTGATTGCAATCCTATTTTTAGTGGGAAGTTTTGGAATTTTCAAAACTGTAAAATGTTCTCAGTTGAATATAGAACAACTGGGCAGGCATCAAAATTTTATTTAACCCTCCACCAATAATGTTTTACTCCAGACAGAATTATGCAGAAAATGGCATGTGGTAGGCTAGATGGGGAGCATGTAGATTGAGTAGGTGGATGTTCATCATCATAATTGTTTTCTAAATAATGTCTAAATGTATAGTTATGGGAATACCCTTTAGGTTCCTGATTGAGGAGTGCAGACCTATCCCGTTTTCTAGCTTTTTGCCAAGGCCAGATCCATGTGTCCACCAGTTCTTCCCTCTGTGTTTACACTAGATTCCTGTGGAAATTAAATTCTCTGCATCGACTGGGAAGAAACTTGGGCTGTATTTCAGTAAATCCCTAGTCTGCGTAATGGGAGAACAGTATTCTAGGGATCCAGAAACAGCTAAGTCTCAAATATTGATCTATGTACTTCTAAAATTTTCCATGAGCAAAAGCAAACTTGGCAACAGGGAAAGTGAATGGGAGGAAAGTGGAAGCAGGGGAGAAAAGGGCAGATGGGATTTTGTAGGAAAGAAGCAAAGGTGAGCTGGCTGTGCAGCTCACAGTGGGAGTGGAATAGTGAGGTCAAGAAAGGTGGACTGTGTGATTTCCTGATTTTATGGACACTCTTCAACAGGTGGATGGTAAACTGGGACAAAAGTGACACAGTGTGCAGCTTCAGTAGTGTGGTAATGACAGCAAAGCCAAGGGGCTCCTAATTTCCAGATGCTTCTCCAGTTTGAAGGACCTCTGGAGGCTTCTTCAGTACCCAAAGTACAGGGCCTTGCCTCTTCTCTGCTACACTGAAAGGAGTGGCTTCTTTCAAGGCTTGTCTCAGGGCTCTGAGGTTTTTATTTAATACTGATAGTTATGAAATAAACTGGACTAAGGTTTAATTCTCTTCATTGCCATCACTGGATTTGTGCAGTAAATTCTAGGCTTTAAATGTGTTCTGGTTTTCATAAGAACTTGTCACCCAAAAGCTGATGATGCTTTCATCTTGATAAGAATTATGACCTAGCAACTAGGAATGTGATTTTGGTCTGGGGATTTTATTTCTGTGTAAATTCAACATCTTTTCCTAGAATAAACTCCACCTAATCTCTGATCCCTTTTACAGATGTTGGATGCAGTGCCATGTCAAAATTTGCTGCATATGGGAGAATCTCAGCTTTAATTCAGTGATATTCTAGTCCTGGTAGCCTTAAGAGAGAAAAAAATACTAGTGGGTTAATGAAAGTGAGGAAATTAACTTTTTTCCCCCAAAGTTTTAGTCCTAGAGTCATGCAATTTGGCTTGGCAATTGTCTATGTTACTTCTTTTCTGCAACTGATACTGACCTTGCAAGTGATGACACTGGGCACTGAGATAAGATTTCTTGTGATAGCAATTGTAAATAATAGGATATACCTGTTGACTAATTACTTTCATATCATGAAAGTAATACACAGCATAGTGGTTGCTCAATAAAGGAAAATTACATTACATCATCCTGCTTACCTCTTTAACTTAGAACAATGACCAGTGGAAATAACTTATAATATTCTTATGTGTTACAAAATTCATGTCTGTCATTGCACCAACCAAGAAAAGACTACTTAAAGGTCATCTCATGGATGGGGAAAGTTATGACTCATAAACCCCCCAAAATATCTGAATTAACAAATAGTTTTTGATGAAGAATAGAAGTATATTTTAATTGTTCCTGGTGATATATTATTAATCATTTCCCGTCATGGTGTAACTTTTTCCCAGCTTGCACAAAGAATTCTTTGGCAGATAAAAAAATGCTTTGTGGCACTGAGTGATAGTACTTTTTACTACATAATATTTAAGAAGTTCTGACACTTAAGAGAGGTTCCAGGAAATATTAATCTAGTTGGATGTGTAAAACCAAACACACAAAAATGTGGCAGCTGTAGCTGCTGAAGTTTTTCTCCAAAAGTGAGGCAGTGAGGTTACCAGAGCTAAAAGGAGACTAAATTAATGTATTAGCCATGCTGTAAAGATCAACCTGTAAGGAATGATGGAGGAGGAGCGGGAATTGGGAAAGCTACTGCACTGCTGTCATCAGCAAAGAATTTCCTCTGTAGTGTTTGCTCTTCTCCTTTAAAAGATGAGAAAGTGTGCAGACAGAGCATGAGAGGTTTTTAAGAAAGCTGTATTCAGTTAGATCATCTCAGCTTTTCCAAAAGAATTTGTCTCAAAATAATTTAAGCTGAATGCAATTCTGAGAGATGATTGGAGTCATCTGACTGACAAACATACAGGACTTGTGATGTAGAAATGCCCTTTATGGGACAAGTAAAACATCTATCACCTTAAAAAAAGTCATATATGTTTATCTGTAAATAAAAGAAACCTTGAATTTATTGTGAGTTAAATTCTGGAGTTCATGGAGATAGATTTCCCACTGAGAGTTGCCCAGATCAGGATTTGCAGAATTTGTTCCAGTCGTACAATTGGCACAGGGTGTATTCCATCCAGCTTGTTCCAAGACAGACACAGCCTGGGCCCATGAGTGGTGGCGGTAGTGCCACAGTGATAGTCTACTTGAGAAAGGGGGAAAAACCACTGCAGAGCAGCAGCTGGAGAGGGAAGGGAGAATATGGGAAGGAAACAGCTCTGCAGACACCAAAGTCAAAGCAGAATGAAGGGCAGGAGGTGTTCCAGGTGCCAGAGCAGAGATTCCCCTGCAGGCCATGGTGAAGCATCTGTGCTCCTGCAGCCCATGGAGGTCCATGGTGGAGCAGAGACGCACCTGCAGCCCCTGGAGGAGCTCATGTAGGAGCAGGTGGATGCCTGGAGGAGGCTGTGACACCATGGGAAGCCCACACTGGAGCAGGGTCCTGACAGGACCTGTGGACCTGTTGGAAGAGAAGCCCTGTTGCAGCAGGTTTGTTGGCAGGACCTGTTACCCTTGGGGACTCCATTCTGGAGCTGCCTGTTCTTGAAGGACTGCACTCCATGGAAGAGTGACCCACACTGGAGCAGTTCATGAAGAACACCCAAGTTCTGAAGTCCTCTCTTGAGGAAGAAGTAGAGGCAGAGACAACATGGGACTAAACAAACTGCAAACCCCATTCCCTGTCCCCCTGCACCACTGGCAGGGAGGAAGGTAGAGAAATCATGAGTGAATTTGAGCCCAGGAAGAAGGGAGGGTGGGAGGAAGGTGTTTTAAGATTTATTTTATTTCTCTTTACTTTTATTCGACTGGTAATAAATGAAATTAATTTCCAAGTGTTGAGCCTGTTTTGCTTGTGACAGTAATTGGTGAGTGATCTCTCCTTGTCCTAATCTCAACCCAAGAGCTTTTAATTATATTTTTGCTTCTCTTCAGCTACCCCATTCAGATGGGGAGGATAGAATGACTTTAAGCACCTGGCATCTAGCCATGGTCAAAGCCACCACATCTTGCCATTTGATATGTAACTCTGCATTATCTTCAGCTGTCTTGGACAAACATATAAGTGGTGCACACAGAGCTTAAAAGGGAAAAAATCCTGCTTGTCTGTTTTCCTGTGGTGGAACCAGTGAATGAATTGGAAAGACTGGAGTAGCATGATAGAGAAGGGAGAAGTAAGTTCTGAGCTGTGGTTATCATACAAATACAGATTTACTGGGAGAGGCTAAGGGAAATTTTGCATGCTTATTACATGAATCAATGGAGTACATGTTCATGCAACAACGAGATGCATCTGCCCCTGCAGCAATGTACACATAAACCCATAGACCTCTGTGTAGGGGCAACAATCAGTCAGATGAAATTCATTCACCATCATAGGCGTACTCATATTCACTCATTTCATAGTCAGATAGTGGTGTTTGTGGGGTAATTTCTTTGAATAGGTTCAAATTAATTATGACAGCAAATAATAAAGAATGAAAAGATCCACTGCAATCGAAGAGCTAAGGTAAAATTATCAGAATTTCCTGAGGGAATTTCCAAGTTCTGAGGAAAATTCTGTTGCCTCACTAGTAATGCCATAATAAAACATTGGGTTGTACTGGCCTTAAAAAAAGGAATTATTCATGTTCTTCATATTAGATGAGACAACCTGAGTTTTAAAGTCTGAATATTTGCAGTTATTATCAACTTTGACATTGCCTGTTTGGTGCAGAAAAGTGGAGACTGATTACTAGAGGCAAGAAAAATCACAGTCTACTGTAATAAATTTGTCCAAATGAATAATTTCTTCATCTTCAACTAGAAGTCAATTCAAACCTAAAAGGGTCCTAATAAAACTGTGCATGTTTGGAGGAAAAAGAAATCCTGAACAGAATGAACTCCATCCATTTTGCAGCCTAAAGGAAGGCAGCTGCAAAAGCAGGTGACTGCATCTTACTTTGAGCTGCAAGACAAATCAGACCCACAAATATTTAATCCCCATTTGCAAACAGAGAAGCTAGTAAACAGTCTATATCCCAGGGAAACACATCTACTGTCACAAATACTGTGATTTCAGGGAGGTACAGCGAAACTGATTTAAAAGAAGTCAGTGAAAATTCAGTCCAAAACAAATAATGTTAATTTAGCAGCATTTAAAAAGGATGTTGTGGTTTGGTTTTCTTCCACTATATCCTCTATTCCCTGATCATCGAACTATGATATGTTTCATACTGAAGGAAGAGAAAAATATAGCTGAAAAGAATTAGGATGTTAAACTGACAGAGCAAAAACACTTATAGAGAGTTTTGCAAGAAAAACTGCCTCACAAAACATACTGGAAAATGCCTTCCCACATAGTTGTAGAAAAGGCAGAGGACAGTAATACAAGACTCTCTCTAAACAGTTGTCATGAGTGCGTGCTCTGAGGTGGACCTGATTTCAGAATAGAGAATTCTTTGGCATTCAAGGGGGAGTTATGCAATATAAAAATGTGTGTATGTCTCCTCTGTATTTACACATATTGAGATAGGTATGTGTCTGTTTACAGTTCCACATCAATGCACATTCTCCATCCTCTTAGCTCAGAAATGGTTAATTAATAGCATAGTTACCTCTCCAGTTGGAATAGGCTTGCCAATGAGAACAGAGATATGAAGAAACCTGTAGCCTAGGGCAAGAGGGGGGCAGTGAGTGGGATGTTGTGGCTTTTTTCTCAGCTTTCCTCAGCCTGTTCCTCAGGAGTGCTGCTAAGGCAATGTGAGGAGGAGAGTGGCTCAGAGAAAGAGCAAGAAAATCTGCTGCTACAGAAGTTATGTTCCTTGATCTGTGAGTCAGAAGGAGGCTTTTCCCTGGTAAAAAAGTAAATGGTACCTCTTGACCTGATATAACTAGAAAATCACGTCTGAAAATATGGCCATTTGGACTTGGATATAACTTCTGATTTTCTCTGATGGCCAGTGTATGCCATTCCCCAGATAGCAAGGTGATAAAATAGTCAGCCTTGCTGTGGAATTTGTAGACTGAACTCCTATTCTTGTTTTTCAGTAAAATTAGTATTTCAGTGGCTGGAGAGTCATTATTTTTTTAAATTCCCTTTTCATCCATTTGTTCATAAACAGTGAGAAGGATGAGAAAGGAAGAAAAACTGCTCATGAAGTTGCATTGAGATATAAGTCAAGGGTTATCAGAGGGGAAATTGAGCTCCATCTTGGTCATCATATTTAACACAGTGAATATAAGAGGAATATGGAATTTCACAGATTGATAAGAAGAATGCAATATACAAACTGCTTATAGAAATGTATTTCACTCTAGACTGGTATCATTTCTACAACTTCAAGATGATACAAGAGATTTCATTCTTCCTATTAAATAATCTCAAAGTGCTTAATCATGTATCTCATGGGCTCTATAGGGCTGAAGGTGACACTAATGCCGGTGGAGGGATCACTTCTTTAGGAAAGAACTGATGCTAATCTAAAAGGAAATTATCATACACTAAAATAGTTTATTACTCTAAAGTAAGGAAGTAACAAAATACTTATGTCTCAAAAAACTACTTCAGAAATCGCCTTTAGAAAACATGAGAAGCTGATACATAAAGGTCTTTGGGAAGGCAAACTGACAGGGAAGAAAGTGAAGAAGGGCTGTCATTTAATGAAAGCAGGGGTCATACTAGTATAGTAGGAAATTATTTCTCCAGAAGGTAAAGAGAAGAAACAGCATATGATGTTCTAGAATTTTCCTATAAGAGGAAGAAAAAGGAATATTAATTTACCAGGACAGGCATGCAAAGTACAGTTGATATAGGAGTGAATTATTTCTTTGTTTCCATTTTCAAGCATTATGCCTAAAAGCATTACATTACAAGCATTACATTACAATTTAAAAATTTATTATATAGATACTTTCAAAAGGAGACAGAAAATTTTCATGAATACATGAATAACAGGTTGAAGGTGCTTAGATAAAATAAATGTGGTCACATTGCATGTGAATGAAGTCCATTAATGAAAATTAGTCCAGCATTCTTGAAAACAATACTAAAACTAGTATCTGAAGGGTGAATAATTATCTTTGTAAATATGGATGATTTTAAAAAGGAAATGGATTCCAAGTGGAATTCTGGAAAAAATGATTACTTAGTAACCCTAAGGAGAATAATAAATAGCAAAACAACATAAAATTATCTAAGACACATTACAGCAAATGTATCTGTTTTATGCTTTTTTGAGTGGGAAATTGCCTAATGGAGATATGATGCCTGCTTGCCTGCCTGCCTGCAGGTAGGATGTATCTTGAGAACTTCTGTATTGTCACATCAATTTTCAGAATTAAGCTAGAGAAGTTAGGTCTGTGTAATGTTTTCCCCACAAGTTTTGTTGCACAACTGTCTCAGTGAGAAATTATTGATTCACAGACAAACTGGGAGAGTATTTCAATGAGTCAGTCTCGATTTTAAGCAATATTTTAGTGCAATTATTTAAGTCTTGGAATAGAAACTAAACTCAAGCTATTTTCTTTTCTTTTGATACAGGCTAAGAAATGAATGATGCTGATGATCTACTGATGACACAGATGATATTTACTTAGAACTCTGTAAGGCCTTTGGCATTCTCTCACAAAAAATCCTTTTCTCTGAACAGGAGATATGGATTTGAGGGATGGACCGGTCAGTAGGAATTTTATGTTTTATGTAGAAAATTTTGATAGAGGATGCACAGTCTTGGATGACTCTAAATACCAAAGAATACTATTTCTATTGCTAAAGAAGTCCTTGATATCACATCCTTTACAAAATACTGAAGGAACTGAGGTAAGGCAGAGGCCTCTGATGGTGCCTGACTTGTTCATCCTGAAGAAAACAGGGCAGTTTGATTCTGAGCCAGGTAAATACCTGGGCCCTTCTGAGTGATCTGCAGTAGGGTCTTATGCACAAGTGCTTTAAAAATGTCAGCAGACCTGCTGGAAGCTATGAAGCTGTGCAGAATAATAAACTGGATTTGCCATTCTTCAATCTACTGTCTTTCTTGTATTATATAACTAGGGAATGAGAAGAGTAAATTGTAAGAAGAAGCACTGTTTCATACACAGAGGAAGGAGATGAAGGTAGTGAAATGTGGTCTGAAGAGATGGTTTTTTCAGTTCTAAACGTAGTGGAAAAGGTCTGTTATAACACCCATCCCTCCAGATGGAAGAATAATGTAAACAAGTCTGTTAAATAGTTCTGTTAACTGTCCCAGCTGTAAGATAGAACTGAGCCTTTCATATATTGAGAATGAAGAGGCTAGAATAGCGCAGAGTTTGAGGATGATTGTTGGCAGGATCACCACCATAAAAATAAGACTCCTTTTTCATGTGTCTTGGCACGCATGTGGCTCAGGCAATTCAATAAGCCCTTATTTCTGACAGAACTTGAAACAGACAAATATAGACACATATGCAGGTTTTCATACAGAAAGAGTGATGTCTTAGGAGGGACACTGAGAATTCACCTTAATCATGTGAAAAAACAAGCAGCTCACTTTTAATGGCTCTGCAGCTCTAGTAACAATAAAACTTAAATTATTGTCTCATGGTGCCACAGTGCACAGGTATATAAATATACTTAGATAGTAATTATTGGATGAATGGTCTTCATGGATTAACTTGAAATAAAGGGTGACTGAATAGGAAATAGATATACAATCTATTCTTTAGAAAAGTTGGTTTTGGTGCAACAGACAATGTCCATACCATGCTCTCAAAGATTTGTGCTACATGGATTTCTGAAATTCAGAATGGGATGAAAGAGCTTGAGTCTGCACAACATGGGTGAATTTTTTTGTAAAGAATTTTTCTGCTAATTATTTCAAGACTAGGAAAATCCAGACTAATACAACATGCAATAGCAATGCAATACAGAGATTGCTGACTAACAGATAGAAAGAATACCAGCTTTGCAACAATGCCCTCTGCTTCACACACTTCACTTCCAAAACTTGCTGGGGCACATAATGGTTTCTGTATTACACTCAGCTTAAAATTCCATAGCTCTGTCAGTGCCAGATACACTATCAATTGAATTAAATATGTTGTTTAACATAATTTATTGCTCCCATTCTGTGAATTGCTGCAAGTTTCAAACATCTGGACCTGTCATATCATATTATCTCAGAACAATAACCATAAGCTGAGAGACTGATCTGTTTATGAGAATGGTATCTGTGCAGGGCCACAAAATCACAACCAAGAACATTCATACTTCCCTGCTCACTGCCTTATGCTAGAGCAATTTACACTGTACCCTTTTGTGCTTTCATCTTAGATCTTGATTGGAGATTTATTTAACAGGAAAAAATCCTTTGTTTATGGCTGTATATCTATTAAACATAGGCCTGGACAATTCTAGAGCTGTGCAGAAAAGGTTAGAAGTTATCCACTAAGTTTTAATTTACTGTTGTGTGTTATATAAGCCTTTCAATAGCTATTCAAACAGATGAACATTGATTTCTAATGCAATTTATATTTCATGGTCTTATCTGTTTGTTAACAAATACTGTGTGAGTAAAGCATCCCTTTATTATATGTGTATATTTTTTTCATTTTTATGAATTATGATAGAAACCTAAATTACTTGCTAAAATTATTTTTTAAAAATTATTATTGGTATGATAATAACCTGTTGAAGAGTCCTTTGGCTACATGGGAACCTTGTATGACCCCAAACCTGGAACGTTCTGTGTGCCTGTAACGCTGGATTGTGTCCACTGCCCACCTATGGCTGCTATTGGCCTCCTTTCCTGCAAATGGCAGGCCTGGGGTAAGATAAGAGTGAGTTTATCCCTACAGAATAACTTCACTGCTGGCTAAAGGGCAAACAGGAGCCTGGGGAGGCACTCTAGCACCACATGGGAATGCATTTTGAAAGACAGTTGGGAGCTGTGCAAGCCTTGGCCAAAGCTTTCAGAAGTGCTGAACGTGTGTGCTGACGCATGGTCAGAGTCTCCTTCTCTGCCTGCACTTGTGCCTGATCAGACAAACACCACGTTGGGCTGCTGTGGGCCCCCTGCTCTACCCTGTCTACCCTGACAGGGTAGACAAGGGGAAATGCAGTGTAATACTAATGCACCTACCTGGTTTTGGTCTGAACCTGATTTATGTTTGTCCAGTAACATGTGCAAGGTCACAAACATGCTTCTTCACACCCATGCATATAGAGATTATGTCATATGAATTTTATTGACTGTAAGTTTTCAAATGATTTACACATCTTTGAGAATTTCATTCCTAGTAGCCTCTAAATAATTGAATTTTGCACTTTCAGCCTGGAAGATCAGTTACATTAAAGAACACACAGCATCACACAGATGTGACACTGCCACTGATTTGGTTTTTAGCTTGAAGGCATTTGCTTATACTTCATAGTAAACAAACTAGAAACATTTCTGTAACTAACTGAAATGTTGCATACAAGTTTACTTTTTGAATATTAAAAGTAAAGATATATTTGTACAAAAATATTTAGCTATCAGTATTGCTTACTCTATTGAATAATTAAAAATGACACTTCTGAGGAGTTAACTCACAAGTTATTACTGAAGCATGCATATTTGTAATGCGTGGAGTCTGTCTTTTTATATAGTATCTTTTGCTCAGATAGTATGACCTTTCCTTTTTGTTACTGCTTATGATTTCTTCACATTTTAGAAAAACTCTAAGGAAGCAGATGAGTTAATTTAGTTCATTTCATTTCTAAAACTAGTGATGGAAAACCTGTTGCAGAATAAGAATTAAAGATACTGTCAAGTCATTCTTAGCTGTTCTCCATGTTCAGATCAGATAACATCTCAATTAAAATGGTTTGAAATTATGACAAACCTTCTCCTCAGATGTCTTGAACTTTACCCAGCCCAGATTGTAAACTCACATTCCCACTCATCTGACAATTCATCTTTCCTTCCTTTTAGAGATGATCTCTGCACAGAATATACCAGTAGTGCAAAATCACAAGCTGCCAATGGCCATTGTGTTCTGTATTCATGGACTGAGAACTGGGATGAACATTTCCTGAGATACTCTAAAAGGCTTTACCTTAGAAATTCTTTGCCCTGGCAAAAGGAATGGGTGTGCTCTGTCTTTCCAAACCTGTAGAGTGTATTCACTTCACACTTCAGCCTACTAGTGCTGGTATCCAAAAAAGTTTATTTTTATCTATCTAATGGGAAACTTTACAGGGTTTTTCCCTTTAAAGGCCATTTCCTTACCTGAGCTTCAAGTGCAAAAATAGAGACATAAAATAATATTATGGGTTGTCAAACAGTCTCAAAGGAAAAACAACACTTGTAAGTTTTATTTTGGTTGTACAATTCAGCATAGTCTTAAAAAGGCATGAAATGAGATTCAGATTGTTTTGAGCTCCATGGCCAGGTTTTGTTGAAAGACTGAATCTCTTCAGCCTGAATTCTGCATTGAGAACAAAGCATAATCTGCCATTGTGTTCCTCAGTGTTGCAGTGTTACAAGGTTGAGTGAGTCAACTTCTCTCTGTTCATGTGATGAATAATCAGATTAAGACATTTCCTTATTTATAACCAGGGCTGGTCATTGTAAGGGTCAAATGAAAGATCACTCGTGTTGGAAACCCCCATTCTGTTGCAAGAGAGCACTGTACTTTTTCTTGAAAGGTCCAGCCATCTTGTGTTTACTACAATATACACCCATCTTGAATTATGAGAGACAATGCAGGTTTTGTTGGCTTTTTTTTTTTAATTGGAACATATAAGCCTCTGAAGTGAGACTCTCAAACTGTGTTTTGTAGTGGAATTTAAACTGACATGTTGTCTTTCTGATGTGTTTAGATGAAGACTACTGAGATGTGCTAGAAACTGCAGTGAGTTACTACCCACTGCAGTGATTCTTAGATCAGAAAGGATTCCACTGCAGTTTTGCCATTTTATTTAATTTTGTATATCAACAGCTGTTGTCTGTTGAATGCTACAGAGTAAACTCACCAATGAGGCCAGATTATTAAACTCGTGAGAACAGCAGTGAGATAATTTGTATATTCTTAGTGTGTCTGCAAGAAAGCACAGAAGAGTAACAAACAAGAAATATATTTTACCAAATGAGTATCTCTGCTCGGAAAAATAAGTTTCTGTTCTTCTGTGGACAAAACAGTTTAATTCAAAAGATTTTCATTTAATAAAATAATTCATCTCTGGGTTGAATTTACTCAAATAGTACACTAGTGCAGGACGTACAGCTGATGTTAGACTACTGGCAAACAGCACAGTCATAAAAATATTTTTCCTTATGCATGTGTAGTTGCAAGGCTGCCTACCACCATTTCTGTGAGTTCTTGGTAGGGAGAGAGGCTTTGGCAGGTTTTTATTCATGCCTTGGCAATGGTCAAACTTCTAGCAGAAAAATTAACAAATGTAATTTTAGAGGTAAACTGCTAGACACTGTAACATGGTCCAACTTACTGCTAACTTTTTGCTGTTTTGTCAGGAAATAGTTTTACACATCACTTTTAGAAACCTGATATATTGTGTCACACTTAAAGGTGATCTTCAAAAATTCTGTTAAAAGCTTCATGCTATCTTTATAGCAAAGTCAGATTTAATTATTTGTTCTATTACTTATATAGCTGATACTACTTTGACAGCTGCTGCCGCGAAACACTAATATGACTTAAAAATAACACAGCAGTAACATCAATACACTTCACAGAACTGCTGCAGCTGCTTTGGTATGAAACACAAAACCTCCCAAAAGGCTGAAATTGAAAACAAAACAATATGTGCTGATTTATGTTGCATTCTGAAGGTCAATAAAACTGGGATCTAGCAAGGAGCACATGAGAGCAAATTCCATAAGAGACATCTGCCTCTAGTAAGTGGTGCTGCCAGCACTGCAACACTCAGCACCAGAATTTGACAGTATAAAATGTCCTGACTGGTGTTTAAATGTTTAATTAGCTTCTGATAGGCACCATGAGAATGCAAGAGTGTATTTAGGCTAACATTGGTGTAAATCATGTGGTCAATCTAGCAGGACATATTTATAGCCTTATAGTTGCATCACCCACAGCATGTCAGTGGACAGTGGAAGGCTGATCTCTCTGGAAGCTCCAGCTGCAGAACACCACAGACTTTGGCCTGCATGTGTGTCATGGAGTCACCTGTGGTTAGTCCATTAGGGCCAATTGGTGTCAGCCCAGATTAATACTGCAACACGCATTGCAAAAAATATAATTATTTCCCCTCAGTTAGGAATGAAGACAAAGTATGGTTCACCTCTTGTCCCCGTTTCCTGTCTTCACATGACAAAACACACTTTTTAATGGTCACAGTTCTTGATGGTCTCACTAGAAAGGTCAAAAATAGGTGTAAGATCTGAAACCTGAATTATTTTTTCAAATTTCTTTTGGAAGTGAGGCCTGTGCAACTCAATGGAAACATGGGGAAAAGAGAAGCTGGAGGAAGCTAATGCTCTACATATGATATGTGATCTGTGTCAGGTGTGCGGAGGACAGAGGTTTCCTATTTCTCTTATTAGTAAATGTGATGTCCCAGTGATATGGTGGCAAGTGTGGGAGGAAGCAACTTAAATATAAATTTCTTGCAATTCACCAATCCATCGCAGCATATGTGCTTGCACATTCATTAAAACAATCCAGAGAACATTTTCAGGCTTCATTTTCTAGTTTGTTATATTTTAAAATGTAAATAAGATAATGAGAAGTGAAGACCTGCAAACAAAGGAACAGACTCTTTTCATCACTGAAGCAGAGCTGCAGGTGTTCCCTTGGCAAGCACAAAAGTAAATGTAGATTAGAAACACAAATTTAATGTCAGGAATATCAAATATAAAAGGAATGAGATTTTTAAGTGGTAAATATTTATAAAATACTTTGAATGAATAAGATTCTAATTAAAGTTTCATAGGAAATGTGGCAATTTTTGGTACGTATTTAAAAATAACTTTCTATTTTAAGAGGTGAAAGAGTGTAAATTAACTTGAGAATCTGTAATTGGAAAATAGAAAGTGAGACAAAAATTGCTTGCTAATATTTCTCTAATTTGAATGTGACAGGACTGCGTGCAATTTATTTGAACCTTATCTAAGAGCTTGTCTGTCTATATGATGAGAACTAGGAAATAAATATTATGCTGTAATAGCTGTATACAAAGAACATTCTGAGCTCAGTTGGGTTTTTTCTGACTATAATTGTTCATTGCTCTTTTAAATTAATGGCTGCAATAGATTTTTCCTCAGATTTGGAGGACTTCAAAATACTGAAATACAGAAGAGTGAGATTAATAAAAGGTAATCCTTAGAAAGAAAAATTCTGAGGCGCATAAGGGGAAGTGCATAACACAAACATTCTGTGTGAGGAAGCCTTTAAACTGCAGACCTCATTTTGGACAGTGTTTCTTTAACCCAAAGTTAGCAGTTGGCTAAACGGTCCCTCACCACAAGAAATGCAGGATGCACGGGCACAGACAGACGTGTGACATGACCCTGTGCAAGGAAACAGGGGCCAGCAAGTGGGTCTGGGCCCCTGAATCCTCGCCATGGCACTCTTCAAACATTTGCATTGCTGACTCTCTCCTTGCCATCAGCTAAGCTTCAGAAGTGCTGAGTCCAGTCTTTTTGCTGCTAAACTGGGCTGTTGTAGATTTTTGTATGTCTGAGAATCTTTTCCTCACCCAGAGGAATGATGCAAGAGAGAATTTGGGTGCATGAGACCCTCCAACAAGTTCGGGCTGCAACCAGGTGTGAGAACGTTTGCCTGCTGGGCAAGTTGGTATCTGAGAAAGGGCTCAGACTCCCACTCCGTTAGGAATTTAGACCTGGAGTTTGCAGCCTGTGCCTCATGAACTGCTTTTGCCTTCAAACCTACAGAAGGCAATGAAAAAAGGAAAAAAGCAGCCTACTGCTGCTAAGCTTATATTTGCTCCACAGAGGTCTTGTCAGCCTTGGAAGATTTGCAGGACTCTAAAAACTAAAGAAGAGAAAAACAGGAGAAAAGAAGAAAAGACTGATTTGTGAACCCTACCTTTCAATGGAGGTTGAAATTTAAATAGTGCAGTCAGTCACAAGAAGATTTGAACTACACTCAGGGAGTTGTGAGAATGATGATTTAAGTACCTGGGATGAAAAAGTCTTTAGGTGAAACATATTAAATTCAATGGGAACAAGTTTAGGCCCAAAACTGGAGACGATTAAAGAAACTATGAGTGTTCTATTACAAGTCTTGTGAAATAATGTATTTATCTATTAATCAAAGAAATGTGAAGATTTTTGGAAAAGATAATTTTAGATTAACAAAAGCCTTAAGTATCCAACTGGATAGAAAAATATAGTTGTTTTTGTTGTGACTAATGATTACGAATGATAAATATGCAATGCAGCTTGGTTTTACATACACTACAGCATGATTTTTTTCAGAAGAAAACAGATTTTTGCTCAATTATGGTATGTATTTTTAGTGGTAATTTTGAGAGATTTATGAGGAATCATAGTGAACATAATTAAAATAATCCAATTATCTTGGATGTGCACTTTTGCCAGTTGTGATCTGTGTTTCATTCTCTGATGCATCAGCATTTGAATACAAAAGGTTAAATCAGACCCCACATGATTATTTATATGTGTATTTGCCAAGGAAAAAATTAGAGCTTTCTAAACTGCTTTGAAGTGCATGATGTCATTTAAACCTTCATAAGGTACATAATAAGTGTGCATATTACAGATGAGTCAAACACTATATTTTTCCAGAGATAAAAAGAGGGGTTAGGGTAAAATTCAAGCACAGACTTTACATAAAAGTTTAATGCTCCTCACAATCTGAAGATCTTTTGTATTACCCATAGGGTACATCAAGGTGTTCTTTGTTTCTAGTTAGCCCAGTTAGTTGGAGTTTTTTATCAGAATTGGCAAATATGTTTGCAACTAAAATCAGATCAAATCAATCTCAATTCTCAGTCTGTATTCAAGAATGCCATGAGAATTTTGTGAGGACTTTCTTTCACAGAATTATGAACTTCGCATGAATCTTTTGTACAAACTTCAGTCTTAATCACTTTGCAGTTGAGATTTACAGATGCATAAAATTTCTCTGTATTGAAGGAAAAAAGAGAAAAAAGGCTAAAATCTGTGGAAAAAATTCTCTGTATTGAAGGAAAAAAGAGAAAAAAAGCTAAAATCCGTGGTCCAGATCCTCCTTTGGATAAATTCCACTTAAGGAATCAGTGTCAGAATACCAGACTTAGGCCAGGTTGAAACATCCTGTTGAGACAAGAAGCTTATGTTCTAGTGGCCTTACCTTGTGTACATTTCACATACTTTCCATATAATCCCATATTTTGGTAAATTCTGTCTCAGCTGAAATATTTATTATATGACTCAGAAAATATGTTTGAGAAGAGTTTCATCTTGTAACAGTAGCTCACACTGGGACAAGCCTTAAAATACCTTGTGTTGTGGGGCTTTGAATTTTTTTCTGGTTATAAATTTCCTTCTATAATTATTAATATATAATTTATATATCAGAAATTTCATGGAACTGGATTATTTGTGTTTCTTTGAAATGAATAAAAAGAGTTACATAAATTTTATCAGTTTATTTTTCTATTTCCCCTTTTACTCTGGGGTGGTGGCTTGAAAACATCTGAACACTGGTAACCCCTTGGGATCAAGCTCTCTATTATCAATCAATATTTTTAAAGTATTTTCAGAGAAATAGGTTACAATTAATTGATGTTCTCAGCTACAGATGAAATTATCAAATACCGGCTCATGGTAACTACCTCAGGTGAGAGTAGAATCTGCTCTGCCTAAAATTAATTAAGTGTGTGTTGATCAGTACTGCAATATCCATGCTCTTTTTTTCCATTTAAATCCTTTGCACATAGAATTTCATAAGGCTCCCAGATGCAGGCATCAGAAGGATCTCCACAGTACCCTACTCTGGTAGTTATGATCCATCAGTCCTTGAAGCTGCACATTCCTGCAGTTCTGTAATGTGCTGTAAACACAGATAATGATGTTCCACAGAAAAACCACTGTGTTGCTGAAAGTGCATAAAAATGCACAGTGGTTACATAGAAACACCACATCATTCCTGTTAATCAATTACTTTGATTAATTCCTCTTTCTCAACTGATAAAATTCATGGTGATATTTCTGAATGTAAAGCATATCCTATAAGGGTATTTATTTAAAAGGTGACTGTTTTCCCTAGCATTTTAATTTGTTCAAAATTATTTAATATATTAAGATATGAGTGCCATTAAAATTCCTCATTCAACTTCAAACACGTCACACCATGTACATAAAATACTGCACTAAATTTCTAAATTTGACATGTAATAGAACTTCAACACTCAAATATCTGCATACTTAGACAATGAGATATTTGGTATTTTCATGTCACTTTGCTGAAATCTGATAATGAGACATCAAAAAGTTGCTGCATAAGCAGCAGAAATATTAATTAATTTGTGTCCACTGTTTCCTTAATGCAAATGGAAGGTTCTTCAATAATGCATTGATAAGATCTGTTCTCTCTACTACTGGCCTACCTCTGTGAAGTTCGTGGATATGTAATGTCTCTACAATGTCTTTACCTCCTGTTAGTTTTGTCAGAAATCAGCTTGGAATAGTTACTAGAACAGTCTTGAACTGTGAACTCAGTCTTTGTTCTTCAGGAAATTATACTAAATTACTCCTTTTTTTTTACCATTTTAATATAGTGCATAAACAACACTCTATAAACAGTACATTTGCTTCTCCTTTAGCTAATATCAGTATATACTGCTATTAAAAATACATAGGTAAGATACATGACATAATATTGAAGCGTTTTTCCACTCTGGAAGTGATATTTTTTTTGCTGAAGTGCTTTATAAATTCATGTTACTCTTGTCTGCATTTTCCAGCTGCCAGCTTGACAATAATTTTCCAGAACAGCAGCATCTCTATTGCTTTGCTCTGTGATAAGAGATGCTGAAATCATGAGAGTCTGCCTTCCAAAATTTCAAGAAGAAGATAATAGGTTAGCTAAACTTCTTCCTTGTAGCTTTTCTAGTAGGAGTTGGGAGGGTTTCACTGAATAAGGAGCAGCAAGGCAGATTGCATTACAGTTTTGAACACACATTCTTTCATCAAGAGAAGAAAGGCTGAGAAAGTCTGACACTAAGAAAGGCTGAGGTCCTCACATGTCCTGACATTTCCATTTGTAATTGAAAATTTCTGGCACTGTTTGCTGTACATTACATGGAAAGAAGAATATAGATTAGGAAAAAAATTGCTAGGCATATTTCAGGAATGTTAATAAAATATGAGTTAGAGTTAATACAGGATAAACACTAAATTGAGAGTTTTTTCAAAGAACTCTGATTTAAAGCAGGATTGAATACAACATTAAATAATTTAGAAGTTTTCTTCAAGAAAGTATCCATTATAAAATGATAAATAAGAATAAAATAAAAAATAAATAAAAAGATTTGAACTTAAGTAAGTGCAATTTTTAGAACTACCTAAAAATTAAAAAAAAAAAAATATTCCTTGTGGCCTTCTCAATACAAGTTAGAGATGCCAGAGGTAGGTAGGTAAGTTGCTTGAAGAATTTTAATTTTGACACTAAACAAAAAGTCAGTTTGGACATTATTTTATCTGAACTAGGTACCCATTCAACTTTACTTTAGCCAAAACTATGCCTAATAGCTAGAGAGTCACAGCTGATATAGTGTGATATAAACCTAATTTGCTTTCCTTCAGATAAAACTCCAGATCAGATTGTAAAGTTCAAGGCATTTTCTGTTACCACCCCAATTTTATTAATTGCCTGGAGGCTTTAATGCTTTATTTGTAGGTATTAAATACAAGTTGAATCTGAATGTTATTTTATTAAATGGAGAAACATTGTTTTAAATGAGTCATAGATGAAAACTATATATCAGGAATCCAAATATTAATTAAAAAGAATATGCTATATTCAGTAGCATAAAAATACCACAATGATGAACCATTATTATGGGATAAGATCCTTTTCTGGCAGAAGATACATTCCTTGGATTTTCATGTCAGTGCCTAAAGCAGTAAGAGCTGCCATAGTCAGTGGTTGGCAATTTAATCTCAAATTGCAGGAGATTTGCCAGATAGAATTTTTAAAACTTCAGGAGTGAGAGACTTTGTATTGCATGTGCTTGTATGTATTGCAAAAACTATTGGAGCCTTTCCCCAAGTCTTAATTGTAGAAAGTTCAGGAAAAGGCACAGTCATTTGTTTACCCTATAAGTTAGGATGGTAAAACTATGATTTTGAAAAAAAATCCCTTAATGAATATTTATCACCATTCTCCTCCCCACCCCTGACCCCAAAATTGCTTCAGTATTCCTGGGCACCAAACATCTTCCTTATTTTAGGAGATGATCACATTTTAATGTCAAAACAACTTGAGGAAGAAAGAACAGTACATTCCAGGAAGTGTGTCAAATTCAGTTTCAGTCAACAATTTAAACTGCAACAATCTTATACTGCAGTTCTTAAAACAGGTGCTTCTTTGTTCAAGTTATTTCCTGTTAGTCTATGTAGTGGGATTTCTCAATAATTTTCCACATATTTTTGAGTATCATCATTGAGTT